>NC_057861.1:567225581-569625581 GCF_019393635.1 Dromiciops gliroides | reverse complement strand
CTGTAACGATTGGAATGACACCACCTGCTGGAGACTTGCTGTAGAAAAGCTCCGCTATGAGGTGAACGTCTCTGAGGGCAAGACCATGCGTCTTTTCTTTGGTGTCAGGAAATTTGCTGGTGGGAGGAAGAAGGGGAGCCTGGCACTCAGACTCTCGCTTTTCCTGTGGACTCTGGCGGAGAGTGGAGCTAGAAATGCGCTCTCCCTTTAATAGAATGTAGGCCTTTCTCTCTCTATCAAATTCTTATTCTCTTTAATAAATGCTTAAAAGTCTAACTCTTGCTAAAGCTTATAATTTATTGGCGATCACTCATTAGATATTTTAAACAGACTAGCTAGAATTTTAGCCTTAACATAACTTAACACTTCACCTACCTATTTTTCAAAATGGTAATATGTCAAGTTGTCACATCCTATTTCTACATTCTATAGTCATTATCCCAGGACCTAACTTCACTTTCCTAATTCTCATTCCTGCTTCATTTTTTTAATCCTCCCTCCATTCTACAAAAACAAAAACACCTGAGAAAATCTATGATTCTGTCAACTTCTGTGCTACAAGAATTATAATCCACAAATGTTTCTAAAAATAATTACCAAAGGAGTCTGTGATTGTGATAGGTGATAAACCTGTTGATTAACACACTGGAAACTATACAAAGGAAAAAACAAAGATCCTCCTTTTCAGAAGCTAATACGATATTTCAGTTCAATTTCTAGACAGGAAATGAACATTATAAGTTCCAAAAAATACAGCAACTGAACTGGAGATTTTTAAATCCTCTGGAGGAACCAAACTATATTTACCCTGAAACAATGTTATAGTTAAGAGCAGGATGGTCTTTTGAAACAGGAGAAACAAGAGGTTCTGGCTGCCACTCTTCAATTAATTCTTCCTTTTCCTATAGGAGAAAGGCAGAATATAAAACAATTTATAGAAAAGGTCACTTCACAACACCAGAAAAATATAATTAATCATAAGATTTAAAATATTTTAAAATGTTAATCATAATAGGATTTTGTTTGTATTTGAAATTTATTATTTTAAAGCACAAATATTTTATAGACAAAATACTATAGTTCATTCTTTGTTATCATCACTTCAATATAGCCCTTGCATGGCACAGCATTCTGATATCTTGCTCTGAAAAAATCAGTTAAAAAATCATGAAGTCATTTTCAAAAATAGGCCTGATTTTATTGCAAGATAAATCAAAGTGTATTGCTTCCTGCCATAATTACTGTTGTGGTAAAACTTTTGTTATTACCTGACTTGTCCAGGCCAACCTCTTTTCAGGTTCTTTTCCTAGATTGAGGCTCACTCGACCTGCACCCACATTGGCAGATTTGGGTTCCTTAGAGAGCACTTCCTGCTACAACTCACTCTCAGTATCCTAAGGGTAAAAACTCTGGCAAGGGGTACATATACATATACATATACATATACATATACATATACATATACATGAGCACTGATCAGTGTGCTTTCCATTTTAAAAAACCAGTCATTAACTCTTTTTTTTTTTTTTTTGGTGAGGCAGCTGGAGTTAAGTGACTTGCCCAGAGTCACACAGCTAGTAAGTGTCAGGTGTCTGAGGCCAGATTTGAACTCAGGTCCTCCTGAATCCAAGGCTGGTGTAAATATTTCATGTATAATGAAAATGATAGTGGAGAAGGAAACAAGACAGTTCAATTCCATCCCACCATTAAATAGCAAAATTACTAAACTAAATGTCCCATAGATATTATTATGGATGAAAGTAAAAGTTTTCAGACCTCAACCATAATAAATCCCCAGGCATGAGGGGGGGAAAAGGACTCTCAATGAGGGAAGATTTTCCTGATGGAAATAAATAAACAAAAATGAAAAGTAACTTTGAAAGACAAATAAGGGAGCTAACATAAAAATAAATAGGTAACTACACATGAATAAGAAAAGACTACAGAAGAATAAAATGTTTATATTCTAATGTAGAGCATAATAGAGGTAACCAACAGACAGAAGAGATAAAATCATTTTACATTTTGAAAATATTGGAAGAACAAAAAAGATAGGGAATATACATTAAAGAAAAAATGAGAACAAAGATGTGAAGAACTGTTAACAAATGTAACTGAGTTGTGCAAGCAGAATTACTAACATGGAATAGGAGTGGGGGAAGGAAGTATCACTTGAAATTCATTTTTATCTAAACTTGTCAAAATAGGACAGAACATACACATAGAGAAAAAAGGGAAAGAGGAATAAGAGATGCAGACAGGGATTAGTCATGAGCAAAACAGACTTTAAGTTTGAAGAGGAGATAGTGAAAAGAAGGATAAAAAGGGAGGGAGGGAGGGAGAGAAAGAATATTAACTATAAATAAATATGAGGGAGTATATAGAATAAAAAATATAAGAGAATAGAATGGGGGGAAGCTAGGTGGTGCCGTGGATAAAGCACTGGCCTTGGATTCAGGAGGACCTGAGTTCAAATCCAGCCTCAGACACTTGACACTTAACTAGCTGTGTGACCCTGGGAAAGTCGCTTAACCCTCATTGCCCTGCAAAAAAAAAAAAAGAGAAAGAGAGAATAGGATAAATGAAAATAAATTAGCTATTTTAACTGAGAATATGACTGGGATGAACTCACCTATAAAATGAAAAAGGTTAACAAATTGGATTACAGAGCAAAATTCAACAATATATATTGTTTCCAAGGAACATTCTTGAAACATAAAGGTTAAAATAAAGGTTGTCGCAAAATCTGTTACACCTCAACTAAACACAAAAAAACTCAGAAGCAGCAATTGTGATTTCAGAAAAGTCAAAAGCAAGGTGATAGACATGGAGTTGATTTCAATTTTTAGCATAAATAAAACATTATCAAAACTTCTAAATATTTAAAGAAAAAACAAAATTGATGACAAGGGGAAAATGGACAACAGAATCATAAAAATAATGAGGGACTTCAATTTAAACACCACCACTACCACCACCATGAAAAGAGGGGCAGCTAAGTGGTAAAGTAGATAGATCACTGAGCATGGAGTCAGGAGAACCTAAGTTCAAGATCATAGCACATAGTATGAATTGAAAACTTATAGACTCCCAGAACTAGCTCTGAAAACAGAAGCATGAAAAAATTTAAACTTGGGACAGGAGAACCCAACTTTAATGTAAAGTTAAAGTCAAGAAATAGGCTGGAAAAGTGAGCAAACAACAACAAAAGGAACCTAATCATAGAAAGTTATTACGATCAAAATTCAAACTCAGAAGAAGTCAATGAAATTGAAGTAGCTACATGCAAAGTCTCAAAGATAAATGTGAATTGGTCTCAGGCCCAGGAAGAACTAAAAAGGATTTTTAGACTCAAATAAGATTGGTAGAGAAAAAATTGAGACAAGAAATGAGAGTAATACAAGAAAATCATGAAAAAGAGTCAGAATTGGAAACTGAGGGAATGCCCATCAACTGGGGAATGGCTGAACAAGTTGTCATATTTGAATGTAATAGAATACTATTGTGCTATAAGAAATGATGAGGGGCGGCTAGGTGGAGCAGTGGATAGAGCACTGGCCCTGGAGTCAGGAGTACCTGAGTTCAAATCCAGCCTCAGACACTTAACACTTACTAGCTGTATGACCCTGGGCAAGTCACTTAATCCCAAATGCCTCACTAAGAAAAAAAGGAAAGAAATGATGGGTAGGAAGATTTCAGAAAAACCTGGAAAGACTTACATGAACTGATGCTGAATTAAGTGAGCAGAATCAAGACAACATTATACAAAGTAACTGCAACACTGTGTGATGATCAACTGTGATAGACTTAGCTCTTCTCAGCAATGCAATAAACCAAAATAATTCCAAAGGACTCATGATGGAAAATGCTTCTCCATAGCCAGAAAAAGAACTATGGAGTCTGAATGCAGATTTAAGCATACTATTTTCACTTTTGTTGTTTTTTTGGTTTGTTTCTTCTTTCTTGTGATTTTTTCCCTTTTGTTCTGATTCTTCTCTCACAACATGACTAACTTGGAAATATATTTAACATGATTGTAATATATTGACACACACACACACACACACACACACACACACACACAACTGAAGAAAATAACACCTTAGAAAACAAAATAGGCCAAAAGGTAAAAGAAACACAAAAAAATCGACTGAAGACAAGAACTCCTTAAAAAGCAGAATTGGCCAAATGGAAAAGGAGGGTATAAAACAATTCTATAAAAATCAGAATTGGGCAAATGGAAGCTATGAGACATAAAGAAACATAAAACAACTGACCAGGAATTAATGAACTACCTGAAAGCCATGCTCAGAAAAAGATCCTAGACATCATATTTCAGGAAATTATCAAGGAAAATTGCCTTGATATTCTAGAACCACAGGGTAAACTAGAAGAAGCCACTGATTGCCTCCTGAAAAAGATCTGAAAATGAAAACTCTCAGGACTATTATAGTCAATATACAGGGTTCCCAGATCAAGAAGAAAATATTACACATGGCCAGAAAGAACAATTCAAATATTGTGGAACTACAGTCAAGATAACACAAGATTTAGTAGCTCCCATGTTTTTTTTTTAATTTTTTTTTTTTTAGCTCCCATGTTAAAGGAAAGGTAGGCGTGTGGAAATTTATTTTGATTTGGGGACCCTACCTCCGCGGCAGGACTTGCGACCCAATTATAATTTTTCATAAGTCCAAAATTATAAATTTTTCCAGATTAGATTAGCTAGTGAATAATTATTTTTTTTACAATATTTAATGGTGAGCCAGGTAGGATTTACTAACCTACTAACCTGTTAAATCTTTAAAAAATAAAAAAATTAAAAAAAAATTAAAGGGCCACTAGGAAATTTTTTTTTCCACCCACTGCTTCCCTTAATTTAATTTTTTTGAAAGCCTCTAGCAGAGAAAAGTCTTAGCGCTTAAACTGAAGCATGACTGAATATTTGTTTTACCTCTTACCTTTTTTCATTGGGTTGTTCTGGGACCACATAATGTCTGTTTTACCCATTGAACCCATGGTTAATATTACTGGAGACATTTTGACCAATTTTGAGCCATATTTTGGTAAAGTAATAATAGCTCTAGAAATCGTAATTTTTTTTTTCTCTCCATTACTAATGTTATAGCACGGTATTTTCTTATACAACTCTAGAGAGAGAAAAAGAATTGTACCCATAGTGCATGTATTAAGAGGGATGCCAGAGCTCACTCTACTAAAAATGACCTGAGTTCACAAAAAAATGTTGACCAGTCTTTAAAAACAGGTATGCAGGATGCTGCAAAGCCTAAAAGCAGAAACATCCTAGCACCTGCACTTTCAGGTCAAACGGTTAAGAATCAGTATAAGACCCCTAAAGTGTGCCAATATTGTGAGAAGCAAGGACACTTGTTGAGAGAGTGTAGAACTAGAAGGTATGAATTGAGACAGGTAATGACTGAAACCCTTAAAGACTTTTTATGGGGAAATAGGAATAATCAGAGGAATTTTTACCAGAGAGGAAACAACCAAGGCAATTACAGGCTTTATTACAAGCAAAATCAAAATAACTTTAGAAGACCCTATCAGGAAGGTACAGAAGGAAAGAATCAGGGTAATTATAGGCCTTATTATAAGCAAAATCAAAATAAATATAGATCTTATCATGGAGATACAGACAAGCAGAGTCAAACCAGTTATAGGCCTTGTCGAAGAAATATAAAGGAGCAACATGAGAACAGTCACAGACCCTCTCAAAAGGGTAAAGATCAGGGAAATACAGATAAATGATGGTGCACAGGGGAGGAATGGACAACAGTAAATACTGAAAATTTTATTTTTCTAGACTTTAAATACATTAACTCTTTTATTCCATTCCATTCTCCTCCCCAGAGTAACAAACCTCATGTGACCCTTAAAGTTGGGGACACATTATAAGTGCTTATTAGAAGCCCAAAGAGTGGCAAAATGAACTAAGAAGCAGCTAAGGGCCATTCTAGGAGCAGCTGGGTATTGCAGGCAATGGATACCCTGTTTTGGTAAAATTGCTAAGCCACTTGTGGCTCTAACAAAAAAATTCTTTCCAAGTATCTTTACAGCTGGGTTCCCAGCATCTTTTAGCTGTGGCAGAATTGAATAAGGCACCCTGGCCTGCTGATGTTGCTGTTCCTGTTCCTGCTTGGACCCACTTTGGTCCTCATCATTTCATTCCACCTGCACCATTTGCAGGCGAAGAACTTCTTCGCAAAGAAAGGATTATTGAACCTCTAACTTCAAAGAAGGGTTATTGAACGCTATTATTTGGTTTGTAAGACAATTAATGGACATTGAGTCTCGCTGATATTTTAGTTCTTTTGATAAATTGATTATCACTTCAAGTATGCTGATGTTTAAGGTTTTTTTTTTGATAAATTGTTTATCAATTCAAGTATCTATTGTCATTGTACTAGAAAAAGAATTTTATGGACAAAATGATGTTGCTTAATGAAGACTTTGTAATAATGTTTAATATTAGCCATTTTATATTCATTTATCATTTAAATGTCATTGTGACTATATATTATTATCCTTAGTGAAAGAGCAGTAATTTTTGTTGTACTGGTCATTATACCACTTTCCCAACTGACTCTGGGTATGGTTTGGAATTATTGTATATATTGCAAGTGTGTATGTAGTTATGCAGCATAACATGCATTTTTACCATCATATTTTCTTTGGTGAAATTAATATGAGATTTATAAATTATGGAAACTTAGCATTTCAGAGACTAATTACTCTTACACTGGGCTTAATGGAGATGACTCCACTCCACAATGCAGGCCTTGGAGAAAATATATGTACAACAGGAGGAGAGACAGGTACATGGGAGATGCCCTGAGGAGACTGAGAGAACAGCCATTCAGCGAAACCTGAAGGCAGGATTCCCTTAGTCCAAATACATTCAGTAAATTCATAGTTTGCTGATAATAGCAGCTATATAGGGCACATTTGTCACTCCAAAAATAGTCTGGTGTCATGGAAGCAGCAGCCCAATAACTTGGTTTAACTTCATTTGGCTTTTTTTTAATTCAGTCTGGTGGCATGGTTAGAATCCATACACCTGAGGCCTAGCACAATTATTGGATGTCTATGCACCACATGATGTGGTATGGTAACCTTTCCATAACATTTTCAGGTATCATCATGGGCACATTTCTAAATTTGGCCTTGATCCAGACATATAATGGTAAAAAGTATTATTGATGTATTGTCTCAATTTTCTATTGCATATGAATATAAACATCCTCCAAAAGGAGGGACCAATATGTTGTATATGTATAAAGTTCAAATCTGTTTTGTACATTTTAAAGAACTTTCACTATTTAAATTGAACAATTTTGGACAATGCTATACTAAAGACTAAGTGAAAGCCAGCAGAATCCAGAGACAGAGACAACGAGAGACAGCCCATATCCAGACCAGAATCTAGTTCCCCTGGTGACATCTCAAGCCTCCTTCAAAGACAAGATTTAAAAGACTTTAAATGGGGGGCAGCTAGATGGTGCAGTGGATAGAGCACTGGCCCTGGAGTCAGGAGTACCTGAGTTCAAATCCAGCCTCAGACACTTAATACTTACTAGCTGTGTGACCCTGGGCAAGTCACTTAACCCCAACTGCCTCACTAAAAAAAACCCCAAAAAACAAACAAACAAAAAAAGACTTTAAATGGACACTTTTGTTTCTTTCCACATATACCATCTGTAATGTGTATTTTCTGCAGAGGCCTTCCCTCTGTGGACATTGTCAAAGCACGAGTCCATGAGGGATTGCCCCTCTGGACAAAATTTTCTTTTCCTGTGTTGTTATTGATATTGTGTCCTAGCATAGGTTATGGTATTTGGTTTCTCTGCTTTATCAAGGAAACACTACGTGTTTCTTGTCGAAGCAAAGGGGAGACTGTGGAAATTTATTTTGATTTGGGGACCCTACCTTTAGGCTGAGATTAGAAAGTCTTAGGCCCTCAGGGTCTCTTCTGTGTGGGAGGTGCTGGTGCCCCTCCCCCTCAGCTTCAGCTGAGCCAAAAAGCCCCATGGGCTGTATGAGACGCCAGGTCAGACAGCTGGGGGGAAAAAGCCCCCAGCTCCCTCTGACCTGAGCAGAGCTATCCCAGAGATGCCGGGCTCGTCCAGGCCGGGGCTCTGGCGTAGACTGTGCTGAGGCACATGATGCTCGAGCGTGTGCCCAGCCCCAGCCGCAGCCCTGGCTGGCGGATTAGCTTGGTGTGTGGGTACAAAAAGCCACGAGATTTGAGTGGAGAAAAGGAAAATATATATAGACCTGGGACTGAGACAGTAGGGGGGCAGAGAAGAGGACTGGAGGCTGGCTGACAAGAAAGGTTGGAGGCAGACGAGAGACAGGGGCTACAAGGACGCAGGAGAAGGCTAAAGGACTAGGACCGACAAGAGGAGGAGGCTGGCAGACAAGACTCAGAGGGGGGAAGGACAAGATAGAGAGACTGGGCGGACAAGATTAGAAGTTCCAGACACAGTGGAAAGAGATGCACCACAATGCAGTCAGGTTGTACATTTTATTTCCCTGTAATCTTCATTTTAAATAGTATCTCATAAATAAACTCTGCTTTGATTATTTAGTTAAGAGGCTTCTTAATATTTTGCTTATCAATTTGGGAGTGGAGCAGTGTGGTGGAACTTTATTTACGGCCCATATTAAATTAATAGCAGTCAGATAGCCAGTTAGTCAAGAGTCCCCAAATTAGTCTTCCAGTCAGATTAGCCCCAAATTAGGCTAGTAAGTCAAAATATTTCTACAAGCGGAATATGATATTCTTGAAGGCAAAGGTGCTAGGATTACAACCAAGAATCACCTACCCAGCAAAAGTGAGTGTAATGCTTCAGGGGGAAACATAGATATTTAACGAAATAGAGGATTCTCAAGAATTCCTGCTGAAAAGACCAAAGCTAAAGAAAAAATGTGCCTTTCAAATGCAAGACTCAAGAAAAAAAACATAAGGGTCTCAGTAAAGTTAAGCTGTTTACATTTCTCCATGGGAATATGATACTTAAAACTCCTAAGTACTATATCATTGTCAGAATAGTTAGGAATGTACATAGACAGATGGCATGGGTAGGAGTTGACTTTGATAGCATATTATTGAAAAATATAAAATTAAAGTGTGAGGAAAAGAGATGCAATGGAAGAAGGGGGAAGAAAGAAGTAAAACAGGGTAAATTGTCTCACATAAAAGAGACATGAAAACCTTTTACAGTGGAGGGGAAGATGAATGGGGTGGCAGGAAATGCTTGAACCTTACCCTCACAGGAGGCTCTAAGAAGGAGTAACATACACACTCAGTTGATTATAGAAATCAGTCCTACACTACAGGAAAGTAGGAGGGGAAAGGATAAGAGAAGGGGTAAAGGAAGACTCATAAAAGGAGAGAAAAAGAAGGATAAAAAGGGGAAAGAAGTAGGGTGGAGGGAAATACACAGTAATCATAACTGCGAATGTGAAAGGGATGAATTCATCAACAAAACATAAGTGGGGGCAGCTAGGTGACACAGTGGATAGAGCACTGGCCCTGGAGTCAGGAGGACCTGAGTTCAAATCCAGCCTCAGACACTTAACACTTACTAGCTGTGTGACCCTGGGCAAGTCATTTAACCCCAATTGCCTCACCAAAAAACAAAACAAAAATGTAAGTGGATGGCAGAATGGATTACCTAATTTAGAAATAAAGACTGATACCATTAGGGGAGCTTGCGATAGTTTGCCTGTCAGATCTATGAATAAGGGAAGAATTGATGACCAAACAAGAGATAGAGTGCACTATGAAATGCAAAATGGATGACGCTGATTACATTAAATTAAAAAGGTTTTGTACAAACAGAAGAAATGCAGCCAAAATTAGAAGGGAAGCAGAAAGCTGGGAAACAATTCTTACAGTTACTGTTTCTGATAAAGGCCTCATTTCTGCATATATTTTTATAACAAAACATTAATTCTGGCAATATGTACTTTTCATAACACCTTAACCATGAAATAACCCATAAAATACAAAGGAGAGGAGAGGCAAGGCTGGCCTGGACAATGGCAATGTCATAAGAACCCCAAGGTGAAAAAAGGATGAAATAATACCTGCCATCTCTATTCTCCCTTTCAGAGTTTGGTTGAACTGCTCCCTGAAGAAAAGGATATTGTTCCCCTACTACATGTAGTAGGCCAAATCTAACAGTGGCTGGTCTACAAGACTGAAATGAAAGGAAATGCTCATGAATCATTTAACAAAAGAAGGTTTACTGGCAACCCTTTGGGAAAAGGGAGTAGGGAAGAACAGTGGTACCTTTAGAGATCTCTACTGAGGGACTACCTCCCTTCCAATAGCCATTCCTGAAAAGAAATTATCCAATGACCAATTTGTATTAGCAGCAATGTGGAAAGACTTCATCAGTTCCAGATTCCAGTAAGTAAAAGACTACACCAATACTTGGGTAGATCACTGGCCACTGTTCTGGTGTACAAAGTCTTTGCTCACTTGGCTACTATTTGGGGGCCTGTACCTCTGCACATTGCCTCTAGGGTCTATGTCCCTGTGGCATATATCACTGGCTATTCTTATCATAATCTGAGTACTGTACCCATCCCCCAACTTCCTCACCCCTTCATAAAATAGAGCATCTAGCACTAGAAGCTGCCACTATCCCCGTCCCTATGCCTGGGCCAGAGTGCTATCGTTGTTCTCCAACCTGGACACTGCTGGAGCCTGACCCTGGTCCTATGCTGGAAGAGGTCCTGTCACTGCTAGGCCTTGAGTGCTACTCTTTTGTCCTGGGTATTTACACCCCTATACTGTCTCCTAGTGCAATAGGCCATGATATTAATGTTCCTAGCTCATCCACCACACTGATGAAGTCAAGGATAGCCAAACAGTATGGCTCAGGAAACCTGAGTTCTGGCCAACTAGTCTAGGGCTTGAGTTCCTCATCTTATCAGTGATCAACCTCTCTGAAGTAGGAAATTCATCTCCAACTGAAGAACCTAGAGGTCTTGTTATTTTTACAAGGCTAGGCATGTACAGCTTAGGACTGCTTACCTAAACTGAAGGAAGGATAATCAAAACAAAAGCATCAATCACAGAATCCTCTAAGACTGTCTTTTATGTTCTAGTTCCAAGCAGTCAGAATCTTTGCCAGGGGAAGGGGAAGGCAACCAAAGTCTATGCAGGAGCCAACTCCAAAGACTCTTCACTTTTTGGAAATTCCAAAGAGCAAGTTCCAGTTCATGTGTGAGAGTTAATGCTCTCTCCTTCTGACCTTTTATATTTTTGATGCAGAACTCTTCCCTCATTCTAAGCAAATCAACACGGATGTATTTAGCATATCTGTCTACATGTCTGGAAAGATCTCTGGGCTTAAGAATTGTCCATTCGAATGCCTCCCCTAATTCCTTTTACCAAAGAGTCCCAATAATGTCCATTTGGTAATTCTCAATGGCTTCCAAAATGCCATATTAAAAAAACTTTCAAGTAGTTAATTCAATACAGTTCTTAGAAAACCTCAAGATTAACGTTTCTGAGTGGCAAAGGGGAGGCCTACCACAGCCAGTGAGCCCAAAGACCACTATACCACCAAATACTAAATACAATAATTATACAAATTCAACAAATTAAAGTTTACAGCAGTCAACATCTTCAGGACACAGTTCTTAAAGACAAAAAGAACATCCATATTTGTTTCTTATTGCTAAATTTAATCTCAAATCTCCCTGAGGCAATGGAAAAAAAGATCCCTCATGATAAAAAGCACCAGAACAGGGGCCATCAAAGGTTCACCATCTGCTGAAAATTGCTAAAACTTGGCCAAAAACTGAATAGCAAAGGATGCAAATTAGATCAGCACCATGGTATTAATGAGATCACAAACCCAGTTATGGAGTCCTCAACTCAAAGTTTGTGTAGGGCTTTAAAAGCTAAAAAGGAGTTTATATTTGACCCTACAGGTCATTGGAAGCCATTGTGGTTGGTTAAGTAGCAGATCAACTACAAATTTGAACAAGAGGAACAGGAAAAATTTAAAGGATCCTGATCAATATCCTTTTAAATATTATTTTCTTTTGTTTTGTTTTTTTGTTGTTTTTTTTTTTGTTTTTAGTGAGGCAATTGGGGTTAAGTGACTTGCCCAGGGTCACACAGCTATTAAGTGTCAAGTGTCTGGGGCCAGATTTGAACTCTGGTCCTCCTGAATCCTGGGCCGGTGCTTTATCCACTGTACCACCTAGCTGCCCCTTAAATATTATTTTGTTTGTGAAAAGAGAAGTAAAACATTTAGGATAACCATTACCATTGTCTGAAATCAAATCTGGTTTTAAGAAAAATGTTTTGATATTAGCTGTCAACTAGAAATAAGAAGCAAGTCAAAACCCTGGTATAACTAGTCCCCCCAAACTATTCAGAATTTAGATTAAAATCAGTAATTCTAATGAAATGGAAGGAAAAATAGTTACAAAACACCATATGTTTTTTCTTTTCATTTGACTACTCTAAAAAACCCTGCAGTTTGAAACTTCTTTGTAGTCAAATGACCACTAAATTATGGCCACTGAAAAAGGAGAGAAAAGCAAGCTTTCATGCTGTAAGAAAGTAATTTGGGGGCGGCTAGGTGGCATAGTGGATAAAGTACCGGCCCTGGATTTAGGAGTACCTGAGTTCAAATCCGGCCTCAGACACCTGACACTTACTAGCTGTGTGACCCTGGGCGAGTCACTTAACCCCCATTGCCCTGCAAAAAAAAACCCAAAAAAAACAAAAACAAAAAAAAGTCAATAAAAAAAAAGAAAGTAATTTATTGACAACTTATTACTAAAATATTTGGTATCAAGTTACAGAATAAGCAGTAAACTTAAAAGTGCCAGCTCTTCATCAATCCAACACTTTTTCTGGAGGAAGCTATTTAACAGGAATCATAAGATTTCCCATAATCGCCATAAGAGATATAATTGTGTATTATGCTGTGACTACACATTTAAATTAAATTCTAGCTGGGAAAAATGGAAGATAGTATGGCAGAAAATAGGCACAGACCACCATCTCACACCTTACACTAAAATAAGGTCAAAATGGGTACATGATTTAGGCATAAAAGGTAAATTAGGAGAGGAAGAAATAGTTTACCTCTCAGATTTATGGAAAAGAGAACAGTTTATGACCAAACAAGAGATAGAGAATATTATGAAATGCAAAATGGATAATTTTGATTACATTAAATTAAAAAGTTTTTGTACAAACAAAAGCAATGCAGCCAAAATTAGAAGAGGCAGAAAGTTGGGAATCAATTTTTATAACCAGTGTTTCTGATAAAGGCCTCATTTCTAAAATATGTCAGGAACTAAATCAAATTTATAAGAATCCAAGTCATTTCCCAATTGAGAAATGGCCAAAGAATATGAACAGGCAGTTTTCTGATGAAGAAATCAAAGCTATCTATTACCATATGAAAAAATACTCTAAATCACTATTGATTAGAGAAATACAAATTAAAACAACTCTGAGGTACCACCTCACACATATCAGATTGGCTAATATGACAAAAAAGGAAAATAATAAATGTTGGAGAAGCTGTGGAAAAATTGGAACACTAATACATTGTTGGTGGAGCTGTGAACTGATCCAACCATTCTGGAGAGCAATTTGAAACTATGCTCAAAGGGCTATAAAGCTGTGCATACCTTTTGACCAAGCAATACCACTATTAGGTCTTTTTTCCCAAAGAGATCATAAAAAAGGGAAAAGGACCCACATGTGCAAAAATATTTATAACTGCTCTTTTTATGGTGGCAAGGAACTGGAAATTGAGGGGATGACCATCAACTGGGGAATGGCTGAACAAGTTGTATATGAATGTAATGGAATGCTATTGTGATCTAAGAAATGATGAGCAGGCGAATTTCAGAGAAACCTGAAAGGACTTGCATGAACTGATAATGAGTGAGATGAGCAGAACCAGAAGAACATTGTACATAGTATCATCAACATTATGTGTTCATCAACTGTGATAAACTAGATTCTTCTCACCAATATAACAGCACAAGAAAGTTCCAAAGGACTCATGATGGAAAAGGTTTTCCAAATCCAGAAAAAAAAAGAACTCTTGAATATGGATGTTGATTGAACCATACTATTTCTATTTTTTTTTCTTTTTTGAGGTTTTTCCCTTGTGCTCTGACTCATCTTTCACAGCATGATTAATGCAGAAATATGTTTAATGTGATTGTACATATGTAACCTATATCAGATTGCTTGCTGTCTTGGGGAGGAGGGAGGGAGGGAGAAAAATTTGAAACTAGAAATCTTATAAAAACAAATGTTGGGGCAGCTAGATGGCACAGTGGATAGAGTACCAGCCCTGGATTCAGGAGGACCTGAGTTCAGATCCGACCTCAGATACTTGACACTTACTAGCTGTGTGACCCTGGGCAAGTCACTTAACCCCAATTGCCTCACCAAAAAAAAAAAATGTTGAAAACTATCTCTACATGTAACTGGAAAATAATAAAATACTTTTATGAAAAAAAAAATAAAATAAACCCAGGTGGAAAAGACCAAAAAAAAAATCCAGAGATGATCAAGATTCATTTAATTCTAAGAGCTCATTGATGATTCAAAATTCTTTCTGTATTACTTCTTTGTTTTGTTTTTGTTATTTTTTTTTTGCGGGGCAATGAGGGTTAAGTGACTTGCCCAGGGTCACACAGCTAGTAAGTGTCAAGTGTCTGAGGTCAAATTTGAACTCAGGTCCTCCTGATTCCAGGGCCAGTGCTTTATCCACTGTGCCACCTAGCTGCCCCTCTATATTACTTCTTAACCATTATATCCTGCTTTACATTAAGTGGTGATTTAAACATTTAATAAAAATAGAAAGAAATATTTTTAATCTCTTACCTTGGCTGTGAGGTCAGATCTTTCTTGTAATTTGTATGTTTTGGAGAAAAGAAGTCTGATTATCCAGAGAATTAGAATTCCTTCCAAAATAAGGTGGTAGGCAGGAGCCTGAAAGTCAAACAACAAAATTGTAACTACATTAGTTTCTAAAATAAAATGAAGTTTATTATTTCCAGCTGTACTTATGATTTTTACCAATTTGTTTTTCCTTAATTTTATTAATTTGTAAATAAAATCTATAAAATAAGGATATTGAACCTTTATGGTTGCTTCCAGATCTAGGTCTATGATACTACAAACTCTAAACATTTCAGTCTGAGATCCCAGGACTTCTCAACTCCAGGACCCACAAAGAGGTATAAGAGATTATTTTAGAGACATCTCACTCTGAAACCATTTTCCTGGCCATTTCCATTAGAAATTTCAGTTTACTTCCTATATTTCTCTATTCTGTCCCCCTGAACTAGTGGTAATGCTCCATCACCCTGGTGCCCAATTCTTTCAGAGCAAAGCATAAATACACTACTTTTTTTTTTCCTTTGGTAAAAATATTATCTTAAAGAGAGGGTTAAAGTCATTCAGGGAAGTTGTCAAGTCAAAGATAGAAAACCACTGTCCTGAGTCTACACAATCTTTTTGTTGATGTACAAACACCTTAATTGTATTACATGAAAAGACATGAATCTTTATCAATATAAGAACTTTCAAAGTATGAAAATATTACATATACAATAGTGACTACCATTTTAAATCTTAAATTCCTTCACCATTTAACAAATACTTGAAATGATCATAGTTGTGAAGAACTGAATAAGCTATAAGGTAAACTTTCTGATTATTTGACAAATACTTTTAAATCAATCTAAAAAGTATATATTAATTATTATCTAAATGCTATAAAGTGCCATTGTGCTAGGCAAAGATAAAATCTGTCCTTGCCTGCGAGAATCTGTGTGTGTGTGTGTGTATGTATGTATAAAATAGGTACAAAGGGGCAGCTAGGTGGCGCAGTGGATAGAGCACCGGTCCTGGATTCAGGAGTACCTGGGTTCAAATCTGGCCTCAGACACTTAAAACTTACTAGCTGTGTGACCCTAGGCAAGTCACTTAACCCCAACTGCCTCACTAAAAAACAAAAACAAAAACAAAAACAATAAAATAGGTACAAAGACTGATGAGAGTGCAAAATGCAAAGGCATGAAATAGCAATAGGAACATTGCATGTACGGAGTGATCAATGTGTAATTAGGCTGGAAAGTGACTGATGGTACTGTAAGGGCTAAATTTTTAGCTATACTGTCTAAAATATCTAATGAGTGGTTGCCAATAAATTATAAGCTTTAGCAAGAGGTAGACTTTTAAGCATTTATTAAGGAGAATAAGAATTTGGTAAAGAGAGAGAGAAAGGCCTGGATTCCTCTATCTATTAAAGGGAGAGTGAATTTGTAGCTCCCTTTTCTACCAGAGTCCTCAGGAAAGAGCCTGTGTCAGAGCGCCAGCCTTCCCCTTCTTCCTCCCACAAACCAAAGTCACTTTTGACGCCAAAGAAAGCCGCATGGTTCTGCCCTCAGAGACCCTCTCCTCATGTTGGAGCTTTCCTACAGTAAGTCTCCAGCAGGTGGCGTCATTCCAATCATTACAGTATCATGCTGTCAATGTCTCTCAATGCCAGAGAAATTCTTATTTGCTTCTAGAGGCAAAAGCAGTTTGGCAGCTCTATGGTAGATGAAATGTAGTGGGTTGAGATAAAAATGAAGGCCATGCAATAGTCTAGGCAAGAGGTGCTAAGTGCCTGAAGTAAAGTGGTGGTTGTGTTGGACGGATTTGACTACTGATTAGGATGTATTGGAGATAGAGGAGTCAATTATGACTCAGGGTTGTTATCCTTAGTGACTAGATGGATGATGGTATCCTCAGATGAGGAAAGAAGAGTTTGGGGGAAAAAAAATCAAGAGTACTATTTTGGGCATGTTGAACTTGATATGCTCAGACATCTTCAACTCAACACACATAAAACTAAATGCTTCATTTTAACCCTCTTCCAAACTTCTCTATTTCTGACAAAGGTATTAGAATCCTTCCATCTTAAGTTTGTTAATCTCAACATTATCTTGGACTCCACACTCTACATATTTCAATGAGTTGCCAAATATCACCATTTCTACCTTCAAGGCATCTTGCATTCTGACCTTGTTTCCACTCACATAGCTACCACTTTAATTTTGGGCTCTTACTACTCCTTGCCTAGATTATTCCAACAACTTCCTAGTTTCACTCCTTGCCTCAAATATCTCACTACTCCAGTCTGTCACACACACACTGTTGTCAATGTGATTTTCCTTAAGCTTTGATATCTGACCATTGATTACTTACTTAACCAATTCCAGTGGCTTCCAATCTCCTGTGGGTCAAATATAAACTCCTGTTTACCTTTTAAAGCCCTATACAACCTGGCCCTAGCATCTTTCCAAGTTCACTGGACATTAGTCCTCTCCATGCTCTGCAATCCAACCAAATTGGCCTTCTCTTTTGTCCTCACACACAATATTCTATCTCTCTACAGAGGAATGGGCCCTTGCTCCAGCTGTCTCCCACACCCTTATTTCTAGCTTATGGAGTCACTAACTTCTAAGCATCATCTGCATGAAATCTTTCCCAATCCACCCCTTCTTCCAAAATGTATTTAGCTATTTTGTAAATATTATTAGTATTTATTAACTTAATGTTGCATATTTAATTAATTAATTTAATGCTGTATATGTTTTTATTTGTACTTGTCTCCTCCATTATGTTACATTGAATAGGAATAGTTTCTTTGTACTTGTGTCCCCAGAACCTAGCATAGTGTCTGACTCACAGTGGGTACTTAATAAATAGTTATTGATTGATATATTCAATAGGTAGTTTGTGGAACTAGAACCCAGGAGAGAAATTAAGGTTAAATATATAGATCTGGGAGTCATCTACATAAAGAAAATTAAACCCATAGGAGCTGATGAGGTCATTAAATAAGAGTAGTAATTTAGAAAAAAAATTAAAATGAGAAGAAAAAAAATTATAGAGTATAAAGAGAGAAGGGGATCCCTCTTTTTTCTGCCTTTGTAATGTGCTTTTTATACAAAGCTTCCATTTACAATAAAGTCAAAATTTTCATTCCACATGCCAAATTTTTGTAAAGTCATACACTAAAATGGAAAGGAAAAAAAAAACCTCTCTCTAAAATGCTCTGTAAATTTGTCTGCTACACATAATTCATTTTGGGCAATAGGACAAAGCTACCTACTGAGGACTATGAAATTACAACAGCTTTAGACTTTCCAAACTATGGTTTCTAGCTGGCAGATTTCTGAAAATTATTAAGCATCCCACCCCAAGGAAAAAAGGGGCTACAGAACAGTTAAGCCGCAAGCCCAGTGAGTTAATAAACAATCTAGAACCCCTGACATAAACCTTATGCCTCCCACTGGGAAATTACATTCCCTCTACCAATTTCTTTCATCTTACCAAAGATCATAGGAGGTATACTGTCAAACTAAACCTATAATGAAAATTACCAAAAAGCATATAATGGAGAAACTTAATTGTTTTCCTCAAATTGTAGTTCATTGTATTCTTATTATTGATACACACCGCAAGTAAGTCTTGATCAAATTAAAGTAGGCCACCACTAAAGTAAGTGGGAGGTCACATTAGTGGCTCGTTTGGCAACAGATTAAGATGAAATGACACCTATTCTTCCCAAGAGGGCAGAATTTTCTTTCACGTCCAAAATTAAAATCCATAAAATTAAAGTACAGTCTTAGAATCAGTTGTCCAATTTCCAATATTTTCCCCTATTTCTTTTTAAAAAAACAAAAACACTCCCTAAAAATAAAACTTCATATTCCTTATTTCAAATCCCAAAATATTATTTGTCTCCAAATAACTCCCATTCATGCCATCATTCCTTTCCAATGTATTTCACTTTCAACATGCAGTTGGCTCGACTTCTAAAGATCTTTACCCTCAAACCCATTTCCTAGTCATACTACCACCCCACTAACCTGCTGCTAACCTTTTCTTTTCCATTTTATCACTGGTTACACCGCCTCAAAGAGCAAAACCAGTCATCCAAATCTAGCTTTTAGTAGATCTCACCCCCTTAAATCCTTAATTTTTTCCCTAAGCAAAAATTTTTTTTGATGGGGTCTTCGAATCTACAATGTCTAGCACAATATCTCAGCACACGGAAAGCAGTTAATAAATAATAATGCTTGCTGAATTGAATAGGTTCTCAGACCACCCCTCTGGCTCAATTCCCTTAAAATCCTCACACTTCCCTTCCCCCCCCTCCGCCTTTGCTACACCGTTAATTGGCTGAAAGACATCGAACTCGCCTGCCTACCCTGCTCATTGGTTAGTTTCCGTGTCAGTTTCCTAAGACCCTCCGCCTCGGGCCGCACGCAAAGACACAATTCGAGTGCCAGAAAAAGCCTAGGTGGGTAGAAGTAACGTTCCTCACGCCTTTCTCTTTTAAGTCCAAGATCTACGTATAGGTCCCGGCAGCGTCTGCAGGGGTATCGGGTCAGAGGGGCTCACCTCATACAATGCCTGAACCATTTCCACCAACACCCACTGCTCTCCAACCATCGCCATCGCCGACGGGAGGGAATTTCCGGGATTGTAGAGCGCCATGACGTAGAGAAGCGCCTAACGAAGCGCGCTGGGCGGGGCCTTCTCCTCACAGGACGTTGGGCTGTTTGGGTAATCGCGGGGCTGCCCAAACTGGAGAAACCTGTTCAGATTGCGCTACAGGCCTTTCTGCCTCCCAGATTTTGGAAAACCAGGTAAGCGAAGGGCAGGCTCTTACCAAATTTTTCGCGACCTTCACATTGTTACGTGACCCCATATGCCTGATATTCTCCCAAATTCCACAATACAAGAAATACTATAAGCCTAAAAAATATCGTGGACTTTTTGGTTTTTTTAAACATAACGGAAACTTCTCAAATTTCATCTATTCAGGATAAGTGATTTTCTTTGCAAGATGATTTAAAAATGCATTCCATTGAATTATTGTCATCTGAGTACTAATAAGTTTCATGTTTTAAAAACATCATGTTGAGTATGCAAATTTTCTCTTGTTATGAAATCGGAAAAAAGTTAAGGCAAATTATCTCCCCTTTTAATCTGAATACTGTTAGATTATAAATATGTCTGTTATATAATTTTATATGTTTGAAAATTGCTAATTGTTTAATGGAGTATATTTTGTTTTAGATTTGAAAATAATAATAATAACTCACTGTTGGGAGAAGAGAGTAGCCACATCCTCTTAAGAGTTCCATGCCTACTCAGAATAGTTGATAAGGTTTTTTTTCTTTGGTTTTTTTTAGTGAGGCAATTGGGGTTAAGTGACTTGCCCAGGGTCACAGAGCTAGTAAGTGTTAAGTGTCTGAGGCCGGATTTGAACTTAGGTACTCCTGACTCTGTTGCTGGTGCTCTATCCACTGTGCCACCTAGCTGCCCCGTAAGAGTTTGAAACTCTGTGGTGCTACAATTTAGGAATAGGATCTCTGGAAGCCAAAGTGGAGAATTAAACATTAAATAATAGCCGAAGTGTGTTTTCAAAATAATAAATTAAAAAACAAGTTGAAGCAAAGTTAAAGTATTCTAGACATCCTAAAATTTTCACATTCCATTTCTGAATTCTAAATCTATTTCAAGTTCAAACATACTATAAAAAGGGGGCAACTAGGTGGCCCAGTGGATAGAGCACCAGCCCCAGAGTCAGGAGTACCTGAGTTCAAATCCAGCCTCAGACACTTAACACTTACTAGCTGTGTGACCCTGGGCAAGTCACTTAACCCCAATTGCCTCACTTTAAAAAAAAACAAAACAACAAAACATACTATTAAAAAACCCCTTGTTTATTATAATTGCTTGATTTATTATTTTGAAACCACTGGCATCTTTTGGATTATGAAATGTATATAATATGCATGGTTTTTCGAACTTATATAAAAAGTTTTTTAGAAAGGATACCATTTCTGCACTGAATAAAATGTATAGATAAAATAGTGAGTTCTCTTTGAGGCATAATAAAATAACTATAATAAAAAAAATGTAGTTTTATATGAACACCGAAAGTCTTGTATTTTTTTAAAATTCACCTTTCTATTTCTACAGTAAACATCAATGCAGAAAAGACTTTAAAAACTAAATACCTCATTTAATATTATTTGGAAAAATATGAAATTGTATTTGTTAATAATTGGTATATAGTATAGCTACATTTTTGAACCAACTATATTCACTGTATGTGTGGACTAGTGTTCACTGTATATGAAAGTCCATAATGTAATTATTCTTTTTTTTTTAAAGTAAGGTAGTTGGGGTTAAGTGACTTGCCCAGGGTCACACAGCTAGTAAGTGTCAAGTGTCTGAGGCCGGATTTGAACTCAGGTACTCCTGACTCCAGGGCCGGTGCTCTATCCACTGCGCCACCTAGCGCCCCAGAATGTAATTATTCATATATGAAAATTCAATACAATATCCTGATACTTATTAAGACATGAGAGAACTAACAATAACTTTTAGCCCTAATCTGTAATTAGTGAAATTTTGTTATTTGAGAAAAAGTTTCTTGGAACTTAAATCTGCTGCTATTTTTAGTTTTGATTTCAGGTATAAGTATCCAAGAAATCTTCTCATA
Organism: Dromiciops gliroides; assembly: GCF_019393635.1. Classification (NCBI taxonomy): domain Eukaryota; kingdom Metazoa; phylum Chordata; class Mammalia; order Microbiotheria; family Microbiotheriidae; genus Dromiciops; species Dromiciops gliroides. The sequence continues at coordinate 569,603,976 of NC_057861.1, read as the reverse complement.
AGGCATATGACTAGTGTTGTGTTAAGATGTTTTGCAAAGGATTATAGCAGAAAGACCCAGGAAGCTCTGTAAGTGACCTGCACTTCCATGAAGACCCATGTTCAGAACTGCCATCAGTTGAGACCTACTCCATGAAAAGTTCAGTAAAACTGAACTTCAGGGGTAAAAAAGGGAATTCAGTGAAAGAGAGGACTTTCAGGCATTCTTGATGAAAAGGCCTGAGCTGAAGAGAAAATCTGACTTTCAAATACAAGACTCCAGGTAAGCATAAAAAGGTAAAACAGGAAAAAGAAATCAGCTGGATGGAGTATATTTAGATAGGCCACAGGTATGAGTTGAATATGAAGGGATGATATCTTTTTTTTTTTTTTGCAGGGCAATGACTTGCCCAGGGTCACACAGCTACTTAAGTATCAAGTGTCTGAGGCTGCATTTGAACTCAGGTCCTCCTGAATCCAGGGCTGGTGCTTTTTCCACTATGCCACCTAGCTGCCTGGGATGATATCTTTTAAAAAAAAATTAAGGGGTGAAAGGAATGCACTGTGAGAAAGTTAAAGGAAGAGGTGTGATAGGGCAAATTATCTCACATAAAAGAAGCAAGAAAAATCTTGTGCAGTGGAGGGAAAGACGGGGGAAGTATAGGGGAGTGAGTGAGTGAACCTTACACATGAGAATTGGCTCAAAGTAGGAATAATATATATTCAATGGGGTATAGAAATCTATCTTACCCTGTAGGAAAGTAGGAGGAGAAGAGGATAGGGGAGGGTGGTGATAGAAGTGAGGGCAGATTTGGGGAGGGGGCAGTCAGAAGCAAAACACTTTTGAGGATGGACAGGGTGAAAGGAGAGAGAGAGTTTTAAAAATAGATGTTAAAATTTTTTTTACATTTAATTGGGGAAAAATAAAATTCTAAGGGGCAGCTAGGTGGCGCAGTGGATAAAGCATCGGCCCTGCATTCAGGAGGACCTGAGTTCAAATAGGGCCTCAGACACTTGACACTTACTAGCTTTGTGACCTTAGTCAAGTCACTTAACCCTCATTGCCCCAACCCCCAAAACAAATTCTAAATAGATAATATAAAAAAGAACTGCAATAGGTTCAGAAATTCAGCCTTCCTCTCTAAGCTAAGTTGTCCCATAAATCATCATAATTCAAAGAAATATATTATTTCTACACATGTTTCTGCCCTCCCCCACACACACGCTTTTTTTTTTTTGGTGAGGCAATTGGGGTTAAGTGACTTGCCCAGGGTCACACAGCTAGTACGTGTCAAGTGTCTGAGGCTGGATTTGAACTCAGTTACTCCTGACTCCAGGGCCAGTGCTTTATCCACTGCACCACCTAGCTGCCCCACATATATACATTAATGAGCCTTGTATAATCATATACAATTTTTTTTTTTTTTTGCAGGACAATGAGGGTTAAGTGACTTTCCCAGGAGTCACACAACACAGGGTCTGGAGGTCGGATTTGAACTTAGACTCAGATCCTCCTGAATCCACTTTACCACCTAGTTGCCCCATACTCATGTACAATTAAGGGAAATCTGTTATCTGTAGGTAAGTAGGCTCCATAAATCAATCAGCATTCCTTAAGGACAAGGAGGAGTTGTTACCAGCCCTATATTCTCAATTTCCAGCCAGTCATGTTCCCCACATCTATGATGTTATCAATCATATTGTTTTCTTTAGGCTTTGTAACCAATCATAACTTATTTCCTGCATATGAAGTCCTGTTCTTCATTATATGCTTCCTAGAAAAAACATAAAAAGGCTAGCTGGCCTCACCTTGTAGTCTTGGCTTTTCTGAGGAAGCCAAGATCCTATTTGTTGGTAAATTCATTCTTTAATAGTAAATTGGGGGCGGCTAGGTGGCGCAGTGAATAGAGCACCGGCCCTGGAGTCAGGAGTACCTGAGTTCAAATCCAGCCTCAGACACTTAACACTTACTAGCTGTGTGACCCTGGGCAAGTCACTTAACCCCAATTGCCTCACTTAAAAAACAAAACAAAAAAATAGTAAATTGATTGTTCTCAGAGTGTTGTGCCTCAGTTTACCTTAATTTCAATCATAATGTAACAAAAATCTTCTTGGTTGTGGTGATTTTTTTTTAATAAAGAATAAAAGTATTCCACTATCCTCCAGCTACATGCAAAGACAGTTTTCAACATCTGTTTTCATTAGATTTTTAGTTCCAAATTTTTCTCTCATGCCCCTCTCTCCCTCCTCCCCAGGACAGAAAGCAATCCAGGCCTACCAGTCTCCAACTTGACATTCGGGCAGGAGGGTTGGCCAAAGCGGTAACCTGCGGCCACGGTGCTGAGCATGGACATGAACCTTTCGGCTTCCCCTCCTTGGACCTCACCTCCACTGCAGGCTTGCCTGGCAGCAGATATATTGAAGGCAACATGTCCAAAAACATCAATGGAGGTTCTGTGGTGGAAATGCAAGGAGATGAGATGACTTGAATCATTTGGGAACTGATTAAGGAAAAACTCATTTTCCCGGCCCACATGAGTTAAGATTTTAGAACAATGGTGACTTGCAGGTTGTCCTCCTTATGTGGTTTAATAAGTGTTAAGGGGGCAGCTAGATGGCACAGTGGATAGAGCACTGGCCCTGGAGTGAGGAGGACCTGAGTTCAAATCCAGCCTCAGACACTTAACACTTACTGGCTGTATGACCCTGGGCAAGTCACTTAACCCCAATTGCCTCACTAAAAAAAAAAAAATAATAAGTGTTGTGCTACCAAAAATGGCATATTTCACCCAGGTGCAGTGAAACAAGCTGCTTTTTTGGACCCCTGCAGGTCTGTTTATTTCTTTTGTATAACCGATATTTTGAATTATTGTTAAACACTAATCTCTCCCTGGTCTTTGTCTGAACTGTAATGTAACTTTTAATTAAAATTAAGTTCTGTTTTTTAAAAAAAAGCAATCTGACCTGGGCCACATATGCACAATCACACCAGACATGCCCTTGCACCAGTCATGCTGTGAACGAAGCAAAACAAAAGGGGAAAACCTCAAAAAAGAAGAAAAAAAAAGCAGAAACAAAATGGTTCAATCTGCACTCAGAATCCACAGTTCCCTCTTCTGGATCTAGAGAACACTTTCCATCATGAGTTCTTTGGAATTGTCTTGGATCATTCTATTCCTGAGAAAAGCTAAATCAATCACAGTTGATCATCACACAATGTTGCTGTTATTGTGTACAATGTTCTCCTGGTTTTGCTCACCTCACTCAGCATTGGTCCACTCAAGTCTTTCCAGGTTTTTCTGAAATCTGCCTACTCATCATTTCCTACAGCATAATAATATTCCATCACATTCATACACCACAACTTGTTCAGCCATTTCTCAACCAATGGACACTCCCTCGATTTCCAATTCTCTGCTACCACAAAGAGAGCTGCTATATTGTTGTACATGTGGATCCCCCTCCCCTTTCCCTGATCTCCTTGGGATACAGACCCAGCAGTGGTATCACTGCGTCAAAGGGTATGTGAAGTCCCATAGCCCCTTGGGCATAACTCTAAACTGCTTTCCAGAATGGTTGGACCAGTTCACAACCCCACCAACAATGCATTAGTGTTCCAGTTTTTCTACAGCTTCTCTAACATTTATTATTTCCCTTTTTTTGTCATATTAGTCAATCTGATAGGTGTAAGGTGATACGTAGTAATGTTTTTTGTGCATTAAAGTGAGACCCAGACCTGTTATTTCATTCATGTGTGGACCTCTCATTAGGGAAACTTACTGATTATTAATGTCATAAATAACAAATTGTATTTGAAAGTTTTTTGGGACACTGAAAAGCTAGCTGCAAATGCTCATATAGCTGAAGAATAGGACTTAAACCCTGTTCTTCTTGACTCAAAAGCCAGTTCTTTAACCAGTACTTCACACTGTCATGATGATGCTAATGGTGACATTTGAAAGACTCATACCAGTAAAAACTAGTATGTAAATGAGTACAAACTTTAAAGGGACAGTGCTGCCAACAAACCATCAAGGGACTCCAATGAATTGATCTTCAGGCTGGCTCAGGAATTTGCTCAAATGCAAAAATCAATTTACTTTTTCAAATGTGAACATATTTTCAATCCATGGCTAGATTTATTTATGTATGTACTGTGAGGGCCAAAATTTGATATACAGAGTGTTATTTGGGTGATGCCTTAATATTGGGGTCCTGGAAATATGAGGAACTTTTTAGATTTAACCCTCCCCTCTGAACTGCCCTTTTTAGATTTTTCTCCCAGGCCAATAAGAAAGAAGCCTCTAAGCTTTAGTTCACAAAAGGATCAGATTTTATTACTCGGGAATTAATTAAACAACAAAGGTGAAACTAATAAAAATCAAAGATAAGGAAATAGGAAAATAGAAATACAGATAAATATTCTTAACTCTAAGCTTAACCCAGACCTTTTCCAATTTAGCTAGTTCAAAGCAATTTAGGGTTTTCTGTAAGTCATGAACCTGAAAGTTTGCAGTTGCTGACCAGAGACAGCAGTCGCCTGTGACAGAGCATGAACACGAGCCACACACGACCACCACAAGGGCCAAGTACCAAAAGACTGAGTTTCCCCGAAGACGCCTAGCATTCCAGAAGCAGCCTGCCTCCCTTCTGGGAGTGTTCAATCTCCCCTCCCCAAGAGGGGAGGTCCTTCAAAAGCTGCCTTTGTAACCTCGGGGTGGGCCAGGTGTAGCCCCTCCCAAATGAGTTAGCTAAAAAATGGGAATATTAATCTTTACCACAAATAATTTTTACTACATTATGTATGTATGTATGTATGTGAGGCAGTCGGGGTTAAGTTACTTGCCCGGGGTCACACAGCTAGTAAGTGTTAAGTGTCTGAGGCCTGATTTGAACTCAGGTCCTCCTGACTCTAGGGCCAGTGCTCTATCTACTGCGCCACCTAGCTGCTCTGATTTATCTTTTTAAAGAATGGGTTTCTGGACTAAGCAAATATAGAAGATTTTTTAACCTCCTTACATATTATAAGCTTTGGAAGTATCACATAATTCCCCAACACCAACAGAGTTCCAGGGATTAGAAGGTAAGACAAACTCCTGCTCCCCACTCCCAAAGTAATAGGCCCATTACTCTGCCTACTTTTACAATCCCTGCCTGATTCAGATACATCTCACGATTCAGATCCAGGTTTGGAATAAAATGAAGACTAATAGGACATTTAAGATTTAATAAAAAGTTTACTTAGCCATAGAATGGAAAAAATATTCAGAAAATATATAACTTTTATTGTCTTTAGGCCAAATCTAATAACCTTTTCTTGGGTCTCATCAATTTTTTACCTTTTTGTAGCAAACTGTGGATGCTAGGAACCTCTGTTGGAAAACTCTCATCTTGGATGCTCTTTCTGTATTTTCATGACATTATTCTCTTGATTCTTACCTGTCTGAACACTCCTCAGTCTCCTTCACTAGATATATTATGCTAAGCGGTGGGGGAACAAAGACAAAGAGCAGTCTCTATTTTCAAGGAGCTTATAGTTTAAGAGAACGGACAGCATGTAAACAACAATATACAAGATGCATACCAAATAAATTGGAGATAATTGTCACATCTTCTTCTTTCCACCTTTATGTCATCTTTGTTCTCTTTTCCACTCACAGTCATCACCCTAGTTCAGATCTTCATTTCCTCACACTTTGAATTTAATCACAATAGGTTGGTCTCTCTTATTCAGGTCCTTCTCCACTGATCTGCCAAAGTGATTTTCTTAAAGGATGGGGTTCTTAGGAATTCCTCTTTAAAGAATTACATCCTCTTGCACACAAAAGTAGTTAGAATAAGGTGGTAGTTTATTTAGGAGCAAGGGAAGGGAAGGGTGGGGGGAGGGAAACCATGAAAGAAATCCTTAGACTTCTCATGGGGAGATAGGAACAAAGCACATGGCTCAGAAGTACCAAATCTCTTCGAACAGGAGACTGGAAGGTACTTTTATAGAGGCCTGATGGGGGTGGACCATCTGCCCGTGAAAAAGTTCCTTTAGTGAGGGAGGACCATCCCCCACTGGTGGTAGCTGGGGGAATTGGGTGAGGAGTGGAGGACCATCCCCCACTGGTAGTGACTAGAGGAATTGGGTGAGGGGTGGCTACAGATCCCTCTTCAGAACACAAAGACCGCAGCCACACCCAAATTTATCTCCCCAGTGTAAGGGAGACCAGAATGAAGGGTAGGATTCCGAAGCTAGTTCAGTCCGATTTGGTTCAGCTTATCTCTCCAGGCCTCTGGTTTAATTTCTCAAGGAGAAGGTTCCTTGATGTGCCCCAGAGAACTTCTGGGGTGCTCTGCACCCCATGACATAGATATATATCTTAATTTGCACTCTGAGTCCATGATATCTCTCTCAAGAGGTAGATTGCTTGTTTCATCATGGAATTGTACTTGATCATTTGTACTGCTCAGAATTCCCAATTTTTTGAAAGTTGTTTGTTTTTACAATATTGTTACACACATATAAATGCATATTCATACATACATAAATTGTTCCAAAAATGTCTAAGTTTCAGTGTTAGATGAAGAAAAAACTAAAGTCTCCAAGCCAAAATAAAATAGGTTTATTGAGAGAGGGATCCTGTCTTATAATAAAGCTAGTCTCAGGTCTAGGACCCAAAGACCCTGAGCTTCAGGATCCATGGATACTTATACACTGTGACTCCTCTCACAAATTAACATAGTCCAAGGGGTACAAATACAATAAGTATGGAATAGAAAGAAAGAAACCAGCAGTCAGATAGTAGTACAATCACTTGCCATTCTATATACCCTACTTAAATAGCCAGCCCTGTTACTAAGTAACAGGCCCATAACATAGGAAACCATCTACTGGATTGCGTATTTGCCATCCCAGATGAAGCCTTTGTCTTTCTCTGAGTTGTTTCTCAGCTGTCAAGACTTACCACCATGTTGGTTAAGCTTAACTTTCCAACTTCTCTCCCACTCTGATTGGTCCCTTATAGCTCAGAAGTTACTATTTTAGATAACTGACCTTTAAGCTGATTAGTGACTATTCCTAACCACAATTGAAAATCAAATCGTTGAATCTTTGGTTAAGCTTGTAGAGTAGATATGTTAGCATTTGTCTTAGCTCCTTTCAATATCTATCTTACTCTTTTTTGAGGGGGTGGGGGTGGGAATGAGGGTTAAGTGACTTGCCCAGGGTCACACAGCTAGTAAGTGTCAAGTGTCTGAGGCCCGATTTGAACTCAGATCCTCCTGAATCTAGGGCCAATATTTTATCAATTGTGCCACCTAGTTGCCCTCTAACCTTTAATTTTTGCAGGAGAACTATAATCCTTTTCCTCAATTTCTCAAAGAATTTTTCTAAAATTTTGGGATTCAGGAAAATTATGTGATTTTTTTTTTTTTAGAAATACCAGGAAGGAATTCCTGCATGGAAACCTATAGTGCTTATGGCACTTTTCAGTAAAATGCAGTTTCCCTGATTATCTTTTTAAATTAGATCTGGTTTTGCTCTTGCTTTGTCTGAGATCATGATTGAAACCCCTATCTTTTTTACTTTAGCAAAAGCATAATAGATTTTCCTACAGTCCCTAATTTTAACTTTGTGTACATTTTTCTGTTTCTGGTGTGTTTCTTGTAAACATATTGTTGGATTCTAGTTTCTAAGCCATTCTACTAACCTCTTTAATTTTATGAGTGAGTTCAATCTTATTTACATTTGTTGTTGTGATTGTTGTTATTTTCCATCTTATTCTCATATTTTTTCCTTCTGTTTCCTATCCTTCTTTAAGAGTTGTTTTTTGCTTACTTGCCTTATTTGCACCTTAAACTTTTGCTCCCTCTTATTCCTTCCTTTCTCTTCTTCCTTTTCTCTCCTGTCTCCCTACTGATAAAATGTATTTTTATACACAAATCTGTATATGTGTTTTTTTACTCCTTTGACCACTTCAAATGACAGTGAGGTTCAAATGTTGCCTGATTTCCCTTCCCCCATCCATTCCTTTTTTTGTATCAACTTTTAATCATGTACTCCATTTAAACTTATTATGTTTTTTAAATTGTTTTTTTATTGATCAGGAATCAGTCTGATTCATTTTCTAGAGACTGTAGAGAACTTGTGGTGGAGACATCAGTTATTCTTAACTACCACTCTGCCATCCTTGCTCTGCCTCCTTCATGCTCTTTCTTAAAATGCTTTCTCTTCTTTCTGTATTTTTGCTTATTTCTCATTGAGTTTAATGTATTACTGCAAAAATTTCATGTGTTCATGGATATGTACATGGTCAGTTCTTTATCCATTTCATAGGAAAGTGAGGTTCTTTTAATGTTTCTACTGGCTTCCATTTCTGTATATTATGTTTCTTGAGAATACATGTTATGAAAAATATTGTTTCCCTCCTATCTTCATGTCTTCCCTAATGTATTCTTTTTTCTTTTCCCTTTCTTGCCATTATTAAGGCTGGGGCTGCATTAAAAGAAGCAAAGCTTCCAAAAAGAAGATGATGATAATTCCACTCTACCTTACCATGATCATACTACATCTGGATTGTGGTTTTCTGTCCTGGGTACCACAATTTATTAAGGACATTGATAAAGTGGACAGTTTTCAAAGGAGGGTGGCCAGGTTGGTGAAGGGTCTTGGATCTGTCATAATGGAATTAGTTATAGGAACTGGGCATGTTTAACCTAAAGAAGAGATTTAGGGTGGAAATGACAACTGTCTTCAAGTATTTGAAGGGCTTTCTTTTTGAGGAAGAAAGGAAACAAGCCAACATTTATTAAGTGCCCACTATATACCAGGCACTTTGCTGAGAGCTTTATAGATCTTGCATTTGCTCCTCATAAAACATTGTGAAGTAGGTGATATTATTATCCCCATTTTAAAGTTGAATAAATTGAAGCAAACAGAGGTTAATTACCTTGCCCAGGGTCACAGTTAGTAAGCATGTATGTATGAGATAGGATTTGAATTCAGGTCTTTTTGATTCCAATGCTATTGCTCTATCTACTATACTATCAAGTAGTAATTGTGGAGATACTCTATTTTATGGGCTTTTCCTCCTGGGTGACCCATAAAATTTCTTTTTGCTGTTTAGTGTTCTATTCTACATGCTCATATGTCCAGTTTTGTTTGTGATTTGAGACTTTGTACCAGGACCAAGAATTTCTTCCCAAACTCTTGGATGGAGTGGTCAGGCAAGCCCTATTTAGTCCTGATTTCACTTTTCTGGGTTCCTACTTCTGGCTTATACTTTCTTTTGTCTTCACTCAGAGCATTGGCAGTCTCAGTAATCCTAGTCAGAATTCTTTGGTAAACTTTTCCTGATTAGGTCACTGCCATAGTTTTCCTTTCTCTGCCCTGGTTTTCTGATCAGAGTGCTTGGACAGTCTTCTGTCCTCTAGAAGAAGTTGATACTTGCAAGTCATGGCAACCATAATGGACTTCTCTATCAAAAATAGAGGATCCTCATGACTATTACATTGATGGTTTCTTGGGGGGGGAGGGGATATACTCTTTATAGTATCAGAAGTCTCCTAGTTATCTTTCCTGCTCAAAATCGGGCTCTTTGGGCGTATGGGTTCTCAGTCACAAGAGTTGTAAGAGACCTCAGTGCCACCTTCTCATTTAATTTTTTTTAATTGTGTATTTGTCAAAAACAAATATGAACGTTTTCATCCACAAATGCAGAAAAAGAGGATTGCATAAGAAACCATCAAGCTCTATTATATACAGCTTGTTTTTTTTTTTTTTTGCTTGTTTGTTTTTTTGTTTTGGTGAGGCAATTGGGGTTAAGTGACTTGCCCAGGGTCACACAACTAGTAAGTATTAAGTGTCTGAGGCCGGATTTAAACTCGGGTCCTCCTGAATCCAGGGCCAGTGCTCTATTGACTGCTCCGTCTAGCTGCCCCAGCTTGTTTTTTTTTTTTTTAAAGTACAGTTATCTATGCCACATTATAAGGATTAGGGGCTCAGCTCCCCTGTCCTTCCCCCCAGATCTGGAAAAGCTTCATACATTTTTTGGCCCTCCCTTCACACCAGAGAAGTTTGATTTTTTTCTTTTTTTTTTAGGGGGTGTTTACAGTTATTGTAAAATTCATATATTGTATGAATTTCTGAGTTTCTGAACTTTTTCTGTGTCATCTGTAAGCCTTTTAATATCATCTGTGGCTTCTACAAAATTCCCGAAAAATTCCCATTTAATTTCTTATGCCAATCCATAATGTATCAAAACTATGATGAGGAAAATCGATGTGGAAAGGGTAACTGTATAACATCGTAGAACCAGAATTACTGAAGTTGAAGAGGGACAAAGGACTTCAGTGGCCTTCTAATCCATTCCTTACACAACAGAACCCTTATTACAACATACTTGATAAGTGATCATTCATCCTCTGCTTGAGGACCTCCCAAGGATGGGGATCCTATCATTCATTGATAGGACAGCTGTGTTACAAAAATTTCCCCTGATAGCAAGGTTAAATTTCCTCTTCAACTTCTACCCCTTGCTCCTGGTTATGCCTTCTCAGGCTAAACAAAACAAGTCCAATTCTTCTTCCACAAGAAAACCCTTCAAATACTTGAAGACAACTGTCTTTTCTACTCTAAGCCTTTTCTTCTTCAGGCTAACCATGCCCAGTTCCTACAACTAATTCTATTATAACATGGATTATAAAGGGAAGTCACTTTATCATTCTTGCTGCCCTTCTTTGGGCACTCCAGCTTATCAAAGTCCTTCTTATACCATGTTCCCCAAGATAGAACACCGTACTCCAAATGTGAACTGACCGCTACAGTGATATCATCATCTTCTTTCTGGAAGCTGTGCTTCTTTTAATGTAGCCCCCACCCACCCCCAAAAATGTAGCCCAACATTGCATTAGCTGTTTTAGGTTGCTTCATCAGACTGTTCACTCAGATTGAGCTTTTTGAATAGAATCTCCAGATCTTTCTCAGACAAAATGCTATCTAACCATATTTTTATTACCTTGTAATTATGGAAGTTGGCATGCCAGCCCAAGACTTTACCTTTATACCTATTAAATTTCATCTTATCTGCCAAACACTTAATCTATTTTAATAAGTACTTGCTAACTTGATGACCCGACAGGAAGTTATATATTGAAATCATCCAAGACAGATGATGGTCTATACATTTCCAAGTTTTTTAATGAGTATCAACATACAGGACCAGAAGTTTTGCTTGAAAAATAATTATAAATGTTTTATATTTATTATTTTACTCATTATAATAATAACTTATCAATGTATTTATTGCATTTTAGGGTTTATACAGCACTTTCCTCATAAACAGGCCCCACTTAGCACACTGAGTAGAGTTAGTGTTGCTAAAATACATTACTTCTTAGAATATCTTGTCTATATTTCTTGGAATGTGGGCCCCTTTTGGCAAGAGTGTAAGATTCAAAGGTCAGTCTATTTTTAGTTGCTATCTGACTGTTTTCATTTTTTTGGCATGCTGGCATAAAATAGTGCAACAGTAACTTTCTCTACAGCCTACTAAAAGAATACCAGCAGCAAAGTGAACACAGAAGGAGAAATAATCCTCTATAAGAAAAGGCTGCATATATTTTGTGACTTTGCTGTTATTTTTATTTATTTATTTTTTTTAGTGAGGCAATTGGGGTTAAATGACTTGCCCAGGGTCACACAGCTAGTAAGTGTCTAGCATCTGAGGCCGGATTTGAACTCAGGTACTCCTCACTCCAGGGCCGGTGCTCTATCCACTGCGCCACCTAGCTGCTCCCTGTTATTATTTTTTTTAATGTAATTTACAGGCATCTGGCAAAGTTAGTAAAATGTCAAGCTAGTAAATTTCTTTTCACCAGAAACAGTGAAAAGTAATGCTTTAGTTGATTAATTTCTTGTCATTATCTTTGCAGATTTAAAATGTCAGGTCTTCAGAAAGCTTTAATGCCTTTGGAAAGTCCACTGAAGCTCAAACTTGTGATCCTTATGACTAGTCCTCAAAGAAATACATTCACTCATGTGCATGTGGAGACCCCTGCTGGCAGAGAGTGACTCAACACTTGTTCAGTTAATTTTCAGTTTTGAGTGTTTGAGGACAATAGTTAAGACAGTAGCCTTCAATTTTGACAGTGTTTGAGGCCTGTAGTTGTGACAGAAGTTTCGATCAGCTTTTTCTAAACTGTTTTCAATGGGATCCCGGTGCTCCATGCCATTTGAGTAAGGGCTCTGTAAGAAAATATTAATGTTAGCAATTATTAACACCTCTCAAAAGATCAAATATTAAATTGCAAATTATAAAATCCTTATTACAAAGAGAAATGGGAAAGGGAGTTAAGAAATAAATTCAATTAACTCTATTTGCCTGCAAAAATTTCCCAATCTACCTTCATACTAATGCCATGACATGCTTCTATATCCTTAAAACATTTTTATTGGCATCATTATTGTATTGTTACATTTTCTTCTATTTTTTTCATTCTTTTGACTTATTTTATTATTTCTTGGTGTCTCTTGGAGTTATTAGCTTCCAGTTGCCCAATTCTAATTTTTAAGGAATTATTCTTTAGTGAACAAGAACAAGAACAAGAAATGTTAATTTAGGGAGTGAAAGCTGAGCTAAGAAAGTGATATCTGAGAATGGGATTGGATTTCTGGATCATAGTTTATAACATGGATTTTGTAGATTCCTGACCAGAGATGGAATACATCTAACAGAGTTTGGAAAGAATGTTTTTTCCATTTGTCTTGCAAACCTAATTGAAATGGATTTAAAAAAATAATAACACCATTGAATATCTTTGAAGTTATATACCATAGAGTTTAGTAGAAGAACAATAGTAGTCAAGATACCCTGAGTTTCATAGGAAACAAAATACAAGAAAGGGGCCCAAAAGCCCATGGCCTCAAATGTCTATATACATATGCTCAAAGTTTAGGCACAAACAATAGGTTCTAAAGCTGGAAGATAAATTTGACTTGTAGGTATCTATCACTCACAGTGAGATGAAACCCATGACTAGTGGAAGTAAAAAGAGGAGCGGGGTAGCATTGTACATTAAGAATGTACATGGTGGGGGGGGGGCAGCTAGGTGGTGCAGTGGATAAAGCACCGGCCCTGGATTCAGGAGGACCTGAGTTCAAATCCAACCTCAGACACTTGACACTCACTAGCTGTGTGACCTCAGGCAAGTCACTTAACCCCCATTGCCCCACCAAAAAAAAAAAAAAAAGAATGTACATGGGGGCAGCTAGGTGGTGCATTGGATAAAGCACCAGCCCTGGGTTTAGGAGGATCTGAATTCAAATCCAACCTTAGACAATTGACACTTACTAGCTGTGTGACCCTGGACCCCTGGACAAGTCACTTAACCCTCATTGCCCCGGGGTGGGGGTGGGGTGGGGAAGAAGAATGTACATGCATATGAAGAAATACAGGAACAAAAGTGGAGGAGCATAATGGAGAGTAAAGGAGGGAGACACAGAAATGACTTTGTCAATGAAATATTGTTACAGACCACCTGGACCAAAAGAAGAAAATAGGAAATTTGGAAATCAGATTACAAATTTGGCCCAATGAGAAACATTTATGTTAGCCTGTTATACAACACAAACAAAATAAAATAATAAAAATGAAGAAAAAAGTATGCTTCTCTCATCCCTCCAGCATTTGTCATTTCTAATAAGTACCTCAGAGTTATTTTAATTTGTGTTTCTCTAATCAATAGTGATTTAAAGCATTCTTTCATAGGACTATAAATGCCCTTGGCAGGGCAATGGGGGTTAAGTGACCTGCCCAGGGTCACACAGCTAGTAAATGTCAAGTGCCTGATGCTGGATTTGAACTCAGGTCCTCCTGAATCTAGGGCCAGTGCACCACCTAGCTGCCCCCTTTAAGTCTTTTTGAAAAAAAAAAATATGTTGTTGGATTCTAGTTTCTAATCCATTCTGTTATCTGCTTACATTTATGGGTGAACTCATCCCATTGACATTCACAGTAATGATTACTATCTGTGTTTTTTCCCTTCATCTTATTTTCTACTGTTTCTTTTCTCCCTCTATTTTGAGAGCTAGATCTGAGGGCATGCAAATTTCCAGTGCTTCCAAGGTAGTGTGATCCAAGGAGAGATATGGTTTCTGTTCTACTGGTCTGCACTATGGTCTTTACTCAGCAAGCACCCCTGTTCCCTGGTAGCCAGCACTTGTTTTTCTCCTGGCCCTGGAACTCTGACCAGGTCCCCTGTTCACTTGTTTTTTTGGTTTTTTGGTGTGTTTTTTTTGAGGGGCAATGGGGGTTAAGTGACTTGCCCAGGGTCACACAGCTAGTGTCAAGTGTCTGAGGCCGGATTTGAACTCAGATACTCCTGAATCCAGGGCCGGTGCTGTATCCACTGCGCCACCTAGCCGCCCCACCCTGTTCACTTGTAAGCCACAAGCCTTAGTTCTCCTAAAGTGCAGACGCCTTGGAACTGTGACTAGGGCCTCCAACTTGGAATTGCTAACCAAAGCTGCTTATGAACAATACAGTTGCCAATCAGCACCAGCTGCACCCAGTGCCAGCACAGGGTCCACTGTAATCTTTTTCTGATGTGTTATCCAACTCTTTTACTGTCTCTGAGCTGAGTGCTCCAGAAGCTGCTGGTGCAGCCACCACTACCATCACCCCACCACTGTTAAGGCAGACTCCTAGGCCCACCACTGGTGCTGCTGCCCCATGTACTTGGGGCGGGCACCCATCTTGATGACACAGAACTCTCCTCTTGACCTCCTAAGTTGTTTTAGGCTGGAAAAATGTTTTACTTTGAACTTTTGTTGACTCTGCCACTCCAGAATTTGACTTGAGGAGTTATTTTAAAGTTGTTTGGAGGGAAACATTGGGAGAATGAAGCTGGGTTGCTGCCTATTCTCTACCATCTTGGTTCAACTCCTGTTTTATAATTTCTTGATAAACCAATGGAGTTATTTGGCCAATTATAATTTTCAAAGAATTATTTTCTTCATACCTATTTTTCAAAGCTGTTTATTCCATTTTTATGTCTTTCTTCCCTAGTGCTTATTTCTTTTCCAACTTTTTCCTCTATCATTCTCATCTAGATTTTTAATTAATTTTTAATCATAAAAGTATTTTATTATTTTCCAGTTATGTGCCAATATAGTTTTCAACATTTGTTTTCATAGGATTTTTGGTTCCAGATTTTTCTCCCACCTTCCTTCTCCCCCTCCCCCAAGATGGAAAGCAATCTGATATAGGTCATATATGTACAATCACATTAAATATATTTCTACATTAGTCATATTGTGAAAGAAGAAGCAGAACACAAGGGAAAACCCTCAAAAAAGAGAAAAATAAACAGCCAAAAAGTAGAAATAGTATGGTTCAATCTGCATTCAGAATCCACAGTTCTTTTTTCTGGCTGTGGAGAACATTTTCTATCATGAATTCTTTGAAATTGTTTTGGATCATTGCACTGCTGAGAAGACAGCTGATCATCACATAATGTTGCTGTTACTGTGTACAATGTTCTCCTGGTTCTGCTCATTTTATTCAGCATCAATTCATGCAAGTCTTTCCAGGTTTTTCTGAAATCTGCCTGCTTATCATTTCTTTTTTCTTTTTTTCAGGGCAATGGGGGTTAAGTGACTTGCCTAGGGTCACACAGCCAGTAAGTATCAAGTGTCTGAGGCCAGATTTGAACTCAGGAACTCCTGAATCCAGGGCTAGTGCTTTATCCACTGCACCACCTAGCCACCCCCTGCTCATCATTTCTTACAGCGCAATAGTATTCTATTACATTCATAGACCACAACTTGTTTAGCCATTCCCCAATTGATGGGCATTCCCTCAATTTCCAATTCTTTACCACCACAAAGAGAGCTGCTATAAATATTTTTGTACATGTGGGTCCTTTTTCCTCTTCTATGATCTCTTTGGTATACAGACCTAGTAGTGGTATTCCTGGGTCAAAGGATTCATTTAGTTTTTACAATAATTTTTTCTCTCTTTTTTAAACTCTTGCTTAGAATTTTTGTTGCACTAGTGCCCAAACTGCATTTTCCCCTGAGGCTTTGTTGTAGATAATTTCAAGTCATTATCTTCTGTGTTTGTGTCTTGAGCTTCCCTGTCTCCATGGAATCTCTTTATGGTATATTTCTTTGTTTGTTTGCTTCTTCCAGCCTAATTATTGGTTTTTTTTCTTTTTCTTTTGTTGCAGGGAAATGAGGGTTAAGTGACTTGCCCAGGGTCACACAGCTAGTAAGTGTCAAGTGTCTGAGGCTGAATTTGAGCTCAGGTCCTCCTGAATTTAGGGCCCCAATTTTTTTTCTACTTTATGTTAGTGCTGGGTTCTGTGTATTTCTAGGGTGTCTGGCCTGAGCTTCTGTCCTCTTATATCCATAGAAAGATTTCTTTTCCTTCATTGCTCAGGTTGGAGGCCTGCAAGTTTTCAAAATGATATGATCCAAGACAAAGTATGTTAACTGCCCTCCTGGTCTGAGCTCTTCAAATTCTTTACCCAAGTTTGAATTTTTTGGCTTGTCTTTGGTTGGGAGTTTTAGTAGATTGCTGCTGGATTCCACTATTATTAGTTTGCTGGGAGGCTCTGGGCGGGGGGGGGGGGGGGGGGGGGGTCAAAGTGATTCAACTTGGATAGAGAGAGGAAAGGGTAAGACAAAGGGCCCTCCAAGTAATTATTGGTCAGGACAAGATTTCAGTTTCTCCCTTTGCAATGACAAGAAAATATGGATAGAATATTGGGACAGATAACAGAAAGAGGAGTTGAACATGGAAATAGTCCACAGGGAAAAAACAATATCAGCATTTACATGTTATAGTAGATGAAACACTGGACTTGAAGTCCAAAAGATCTGTTTTTGTTTTTAGTTGTTTTGGTTTTAATCAACTAAGATCCATCTTCTCACCATCCCTCCCCTACTCCCCGCACCATTCCCCTCCAAACTGAGATTACAAGAAAAACAAAACCCATTACAAATATCTATAGTCAATCAATATAAATTTCCACATTGGCCATGACCAAAAACATTTTGTCTTATTCTGCATTCTGAGTCTGATACAGAGGTCTGTATCAGGAGATGAGTAGCAAGCATGTTATATCATGGAATCCAGGTTGGTCATTAGACTGATAAGAGTTTAGGACACATTTTTCATCTTACTTGCACATATTCCATTGTATTTATATCCCATTTATCCCCCAATTTATGGATATCTTCCTAGATACCCATTCAGCCCCATCTTGAAAAGAGGTATAAATATTTTTGTACATCCCTAGAGTTTGTTTTGTTTAGAACTAATCCCCGCCAAGTTGTCCTTCCTCTAATCCCCCCTGCCTCATTCTTTCCTTTCTCCCTTACTTTCTTGTTGAGTAAATGTATTTTTGTACCTAACTTTTTGTGTGTACATACATGTTCCTTTTTTGAACAGTTCTAATGAGTGTGAATTTGAAGTGCTGCCTCTTTTTTGTTTTTATACCTGTCTACTTGTGTGCCTTCATTATGTGAGATAATTTTCCCTGACTTTCCTTTACCTTCTCCCCCCACTCTCCCAGTGTATTCCTCTTCCCTTCTTTCTATTCCTTTCTTAAGATCACTTCTAGGTCTTGTCTAATTGGAATTACCCTGTGAACCATGATGTTATGAATCAGAGATGACACATATATCATGTTCCCATATTTGAAAGTAATTATTTCTAAGTTTAGTTCTTTATCATTGTTCATTTATGTTTACCTTTTTATGTTTCTCTTAATTCCCATATTTAAAGTTCAAAATTTCTCTTCTACTCTGGTGTTTTCATCAGAATTGCTTTGATATCTTTTTTTTTTCATTAAAGTTCCCCAGCAGTATTTTTTTTTCTTTTTCTTTTTCTTTTCTTTTCTTATCTTTTTTTCTTTTGGTGGGGCAGTGAGGGTTAAGTGACTTGCCCAGTGTCACACAGCTAGTAAGTGTCAGGTGTCTGAGGTCGGATTTGAACTCAGATCCTCCTGAATCCAGGGCCAGTGCTTTATCCACTGCACCACCTAGCGGCCCCACCCCCAGTAGTATTATACTCAGTTTTTCTGGGTAAGTTATCTTGACTGTAAGCCCATATGTTTTGCCTTTTTTTTTTTTTTTTTGGTGGGGCAATGAGGATTAAGTGACTTGCCCAGGGTCACACAGCTAGTAAGTGTCAAGTTTCTGAGGCCAGATTTGAATTCAGGTCCTCCTAAATCCAGAACCGGTGCTCTATCCACTGTGCCACCTAGCTGCCTTCCTTTGCCTTTTGAAATATTGTATTCCATATGTAACCTTAACTCTGGTTCCTACATAGTTGGATTCTTTCTTTCTGGCTGCTTGTGGTCTTTTTTCTTTGACCTGAAAGCATTTGATTTTGATGCTCCTGCAAGTTACCTTTTGGGAATTGCTTTCAGGAAGTACCAATGAATCCTTTCTGTTTTTACTTTGTTTTGTGGTTCTAAGAGATCTGAGAAGTTTTAAGATTTCTTTACATATGATAATTAGGCTCTTTTTTTGGACATGGTGTTCAGATAGTCCAGTTATTCTTATGTTTTTTTTCCTTGATCAGTTTTTGAGGTCAGTGATTTTTGGTATGTGATACTTTATATTTTCTTCCATTTTTTTCAGTCTTGACTTAAGAAGTTATTGGCTTCTATTTTATTGATTCAAATTTTCAGGGGGTCTGTTATTTTGGCAAGGTTTTGTACCTCTTGGCCAAGTTGATAATTCCCTTTCAACTTCTTTCCTCTATACATCTCATTTATTTAAATTTTTTTTCCATGAAGCATTCTCAAAGATTTTTAACCCTTTAAAAAATAAATGCTTGCTTCATCTTTTCCAGGAATCCTATTTGAGATTGTGCTCAAGCTGTGTTTTTTGTCCAAGGCACTCTTTGTAAATGTCTTGGAGTCATTCTCTTTGGCATTTGTATCTTGAGTGTTCTTGCAATCATGATAATGCATTTATGTTGGGATTCTTTTATTGTTTGACCATTCTTTCAACCTGCTTCCTGACTTGGTGTTAGGTTTGGGCTCTGCCATACTTCTGCAGCATCCATATTAGAGAGTTATAAAATGTAATAAAAGCCATAAATTGAGGCACGCAGTATAACCTAGTAACAGCTACTTCATCTGGGATGTCAGTGACATGATAAAACAGAGGAGATAGGTTCTGCCTAACCTGTGAAAGTTAGCCTGAGAGATCTGGGCCTGAGAGAAATTCCCAATTATGGAATTGAGTATAGAAATATGAGTAAATCGAAGAAAACACCAAATATACTGAAGATATAATATGGATTACAGAGAAGTTCATGAAACAAACTTAGAGGAAGAGAGTAACTCTATATATAAAGTCTGAGAGAGAGAAAAATGATTTAGCCTAAAAAAAACTACAAAATGAGTCTGGAAGAAATTAATCAAAATGTAGAAATGAAAGAGATTAAAATTCTGGGGGGAAATTAGAAGGAGAATAAGAAAGTGAAAAACAGAGCAGAGAACAGAAAGTGTACTCAAAAAAATGAAGTGTTCTTCAAAAACAGAATGAAGCAATCAAAACTCAATGATTGGGGCAGCTAGGTGGCACAGTGGATAGAGCACCAGCCCTGGAGTCAGGAGTACCTGAGTTCAAATCTGGCCTCGGACACTTAACACTTACTAGCTGTGTGACCCTTGGCAAGTCACTTAATCCCAATTGCCTCACTAAAAAAAAAAATGCTTAAAACTCAATGATTTATTGAGACAATAAGAAATATTAAGATGAAGATTTTAAAAAATAGAATATGTAAATTATGCAAAAATTACCATATTAGTCATTTTCGAAAACTTGAATAAAAGGAAAAAATTAAAGGAAAAAATAGCATGCTTAAGTCTATGTTCAATCAATATTAAAGTGGATAGTATACGTCTTCATTAATCCTTTGCCATTGTCTTGGATCATTATATTGCTGAGAATAGTTAAGTCTCCCCTGGAATTTTAATTTCATTCATTTCTACATTTTGATTAATTTCTTCCAGACTCATTTTGTAGTTGTCATTCACAGTTCTTCATCAAACAATATTGTTGTCACTGTGCACAACATTCTCCTGGTTCTGCTGACTTCATTATATATCAGTTGATACAAGTCTTTCCAGTCCTTTCTGAAATCATCCCGCTCATCATTTCTTTTAGCACAATAATATTCCATCACTATCATATGCCACATCTTGTTTAGCCATTCCCCAATTGATGGGCATTCCTTTGGTTTCCAGTTCTTAGCCACCACAAAAAGAGCTGTTATAAATATTTTTGTACAAATAGGTCTTTTTCTCTTTTTGGAGATGTCTTTGGGATAGAAACCTAGCAGTGGCATTGCTGCATCAAAGTAAGGAAAAGGAAAAAATGGGAAGAGAAATGAGAGTGATTTAAGAAAATCATGAAAAAAAAGTCAACAGCTTGGTAAATTCTGAAGAAAATAACACCTTAAAAAACAGACTAGGCCAAGTGGTAAAAGAGGTACAAAAAACAATGAGAAAAAGAATGCCTTGAAAAGCCAAATTGGCCAAATGGAAAAGGATGTACAAAAGCTCACTGAAGAAAATAACTCCTTAAAAATTAATATTGAGTAAATGGAAGCTAATGACTTTATGAGAAATCAAGAAATAATAAAACAAAACCAAAAGAATAAAAAAAATAGAAGGAAATGTGAAATAGCTCGATGGAAAAAACAAGTAACATGGAAAATGGATCCAGGAGAGATGATTTGAAAATTATTGGATTATCTGAAAACCATGATCAAAAAATAGCCTAGACATCATCTTCCAAGAAATTGTCAGGGTTTCTCAAATAATTGATTGCTACCTGTGATGAGTAAAACTATATGTAGGGAATTTTAGCTGGGGTTTATCATATATTTGTTACTTAGAAATTAGAGGCTACTGCACCAGTTTTGGGGCATTAAGCATTTATTTAAGTATATGAAATATTACTAAAGAGAGCATGCATGACTCTGAAAGATAGGAAAGCCTAGAGAAGGGAGAAAATGGGGAACCCAAGAGGGCTGCATCTACACTCATTCAGTTCCCATGCCAAAAGAGAGTGAGAGTGTCTCTGCAAGCTTGCTGAGGGCAAGAGCAAATCCTACCCATAAACATTGTTCAAAGCTAATTGGCTAGCATCACCCAAATCCATTGGTTCACTGGATGCACAGTTGTGCTGCAATCAGAGAATAGATCCTCTGGTAAGAACAAGGCTTTCAGATAGGTGTGGTTTTGAATGAGGTAACTTCCTGATTCTGGGCTGATCTTTTTTTTTTTTTTTTAGTGAGGCAATTGGGGTTAAGTGACTTGCCCAGGGTCACACAGCTAGTAAGTGTAAAGTGTCTGAGGCTGGATTTGAACTCAGGTACTCCTGACTCCAGGGCTGGTGCTCCACTCACTGTGCCACCTAGCTGCCCTGGGCTGATCTTAAGAAAGGTCAGGCCTAGCTCTCTCAGCAGCCTCTGGGGAGTCCCAAAACCTCATTATTTGCTCACATACCTTAACACTAGGAATTCAATCATTAGAAAGAATTGTTTCCATGGCAACTAAAAAAATTGTATTTACTGAATTATTTAAAAATATAAGCTGCTGGTTTTAGTCCACAGAATTCTCACTTGTCTTTAATACCTGAACATTTAAAAATTCATATTTATATTATTTAACCAACATATCTTAAGATATTTATTGTTCATGGAGGGGGACAAGGTTGTTTTGTGCTATTTATATGGAGCCTACTACTCATTGTTATATTTCCCATATAAAATGCACTTAAAAACCCTGTATATTACTAATACAACTATTTTGCTAATAAACCTCATGTGAAAAGGCTGATTTAATACCCCAAAATAATTCAAAGAAACTTATTTCCAAGAATGCAATTCAATAATCATAGATTAAACACA
Source organism: Dromiciops gliroides (assembly GCF_019393635.1). Classification (NCBI taxonomy): domain Eukaryota; kingdom Metazoa; phylum Chordata; class Mammalia; order Microbiotheria; family Microbiotheriidae; genus Dromiciops; species Dromiciops gliroides. Next base: position 569,582,075 of record NC_057861.1, on the reverse strand, counting down.
TGCTGAGTTCAACTCACTGCATTTTTTACTGGGTAGATATAAATGTAAAATGACATAGTCACTGCCTTCAGAAGATTTTCATTATAGAGGCAAGATATAATAAGTGTGCTCAAAGGTGGGATGTCTTAGAGACAAAGGTTCATTGTTGGTGGAACAACCACTTTGGAAAGCCTTTTGGAATTATGCATATAAAGTATATAAACTATCTAAACCCTGTGAGCCATTACCAATTAGTAAGAAAAAGTGTGCATATAAACCAAAATATTTATAGCATAATTTTTTGAGATAGCAAAGGATTGGAAAATGTGCTGTAAGAAAAGATAAATATGATAAATACAGAGAAATATGGAGAGATCTACATGAACTGATAAAGAATGAAGTAAGCAGAGCCAAGAAAACAATAAACACAATGACAAAAACAAAATAAACAGAAAGGCCATACACATGCCTACACTCTATCCTCCCACCCCCATGACTTCACAAATATGAAAAGTGATGTTTCAAAATTATAAAGAATAAGCATAATTCAAATGAAGAGACAGGAGAAGAACATGCTCAACCCATCCCTCTGCAGAATTTGGAGGTCTACAAGTGTACTTTGCAAATGTTTTCAGATTTTTTCAATGCATTGATCACATGGTGGGGAGTTTCCTTCTTTTTTGCTTTTTTCTTTAAAATCTCTTTGTTTTATAGTATTGTTACTGAGATAGAGGGATACTGAGAGATGTTATAATTTCTAAGAATGCAATTTAACAAACATTAAACACACTAAATTCAATTTGCTATGTTCAGTGTGCTACTTACTAGATATATTTTTAAAATGAAAGAGATCAATAAAATATTTTTTTTTTGGTGAGGCAATTGGGGTTAAGTGACTTGCCCAGGGTCACACAGCTAGTAAATGGTAAGTGTCTGAGGCTGGATTTGAACTTAGGTACTCCTGAATCCAGGGCCAGTGCTTTATCCACTGTGCCATCTAGCTGCCCCAATAAAATCTTTTTAAAAAATAAAATGAAAAAAGATGGACTGACCTTTCTTGTTTAATCTATTCTGACTGGTGTTGAAAATGGAAGACAAGTGGTCCCTTTCACCTCAGTCTCTAGATGGCAGAGGAAAGGCAGTGACTTCCTGGAGGTCTCCCCACAATCCCTCAAAATACCTTCAAATAATGCCATAAGACAATTCCTGGAGCAGCAGAATTCACAAAAGGATGGGGTGAGATCATTTTCTAGCCAAAGACAGCTTAGAATGTCAGCAGAAAAAGTCTGTTATACTGGGTGAGAGGGGAGCCCAGACCCGGGTCCAGCACAAATCTAGCCCCAGAATTCTATTCCCTGGTTAAAGAGCGAGAAGGCCTATGGTTACTTACAGACCAGAGTACAGGCCAGGGTAGTGGTGAACGTACCTCTCCTTAACTCAGACCTCCTGGGACTCCCTGCAGCTTGGGACAGTGCAAACTGGAACCAGTGCCCCACTTTAAGAAGGAGATAAGAGTCAAGGAATAGGCTAGGAAAATGAGCAAACAGAGAGATGCAGGAAAGTCATAAAAAAAAAGTCAACAGCTTGAAAAGCCAAACTGGTCAAATGGAAAAGGAGGTACAGAAGCTCTCTGGAGAAAATAATTGCTTAAAAACTAGGATTGAGCAAATGGAAGCTAATAATTTTATGAGAAATCAAGACACAATAAAGCACAATCAAAAGAATTTTTAAAATAGAAGAAAATGTGAAATATCTCCTTGGAAAAACAACTGACCTAGAAAATAGATCCAGGAGGGATAATTTGAAAATTATTGGACTACCTGAAAGCCACGATCAAAAAAAAAGATTTTAGACATCATCCTCCAAGAAATAGTCAGGGGGAATTTCCCTGATATTTTAGAAGCAGAAGGTAAAATAGAAATTGAAAGAATCCTCTGATAACGTTCTGAAAGAGATCCCAAAATGAAAACTTCTGGGAATACTATAGCCAAATTCCAGAGCTCCCAGGTCGAGGAGAAAATATTGCAAGCAGCCAGAAAGAAACAATTCAAGTATTATGGAGCCACAGTCAGGATAACACAAGATCTAGCAGCTTCCACATTAAAGGATCGGAGGGCATGGAATATGATATTCCAAAGAGCAAAGGAACTGGGATTACAACCTATCACCTCAGTCTCCAATATAGCATGTGAGAAAATTTCCTGGTAGAAAAGAAGGTATAAAAGTCAAGGAAGAGAAGCTAGACCACATCCATACAACTTTGTACAATGATTCTCTTTATGTCAATATAAAGTGAGGTATATAACAAGGTGATATATATTCACCAGAAAGTGTTTACCACTGTCATGAAGGATTTTGTCACACAGTCTAAAGAGGAGGAATTCTTTGTCAATGACAAAACTTTTCAGATACTCCTGTGCATTTATGACATTATGCTGATTGAATCAGGCCCCCAAACCCTAGAGGAATTCTTCTTAGGGAAAACCAAGTTTACTCAAAAGAGATTAGCCTAGTCTGCTATACTTGGAGAAAAAAGAATTTCAAAAAATGTCAGCCAGTTAACAAGCATTTACTTAGGACTTAATATGTGATAGGCACTGTGCTAAATGCTGAGAATATAAATTATAAAAGTATTTGATACTAGAGTGTTAGTTTGCTGAAGGTCTCATCAGGAACATTTAAGACAAAGGGAAGAAGTAGAGGCAGCTACTCAACTAATTTCTCCTAATATTCCCTGTGAAACATTAACTTTAAAATAATGCCCCAAATAAAATTCTGTGGTGGCACAACCATTAAAAGGTTGGGGTGAAACAGTTTTCTATCCCAAGGCAACGTAGGAGGTTAACAGGAGAGATCTGTGACACTAAGTTGGGGACAGCCTAGAGTGACCCAGAACAAAGGTAGTGACAACACCAGCAGAAGGCTGTGGAGGTAGTTGTGACAGTGGCAGCAGGACCTTCTGGAGCTCAGGAGTTCTCAGCCAAGAGATGGTAAAAGAGTTAGACTTATGTTCAGAAAGAGATTACAGGGAACCCATTATTAGCACTGGGTGCAGCTGGTGCTAACTGGCAACTCTACTACCTATACAGGGGCAGCTAGGTGGCACATTGGATTAGAGCACTGGCCCTGTAGTCAAGGAGACCTGAGTTCAAACCTAACCTCAGACACTGTGTGACTCTGGGCAAGTCATTTAATTCGAATTGCCCCACAAAACAAAAAACAAAAAGGGGGCAGTGAGGTGGTGCAGTGAATAAAGCATTGGCCTTGGATTCAGGAGAACCTGAGTTCAAACCTAGCCTCAGACACTTAATATTTACTAGCTGTGTGACCCTGGGCAAGTCACTTAACCCTCATTGCCCCACAAAACAACAACAACAAAAAAGACAAAACAGAATGAAAAAAACAACAACAACTGCCCATACATAGTTCTGGGTCACAATTCTGGGGGAGAAAAGAGCACCAGAAATTGTAACTACAGAGAAGCTGAGGCCATTCCAGAGTGCAGATTAGGAGAGTAGTCACCACACCTCTTGCAGACCCCTAAAACTAACTCTAAAAAAAACCTGAAGCTTGGGACAGTGTCTCTCCAACCCTAGGAGAGCAGATCCCAATTTTAATATAAAATTCAAGTCAAAGTCAAGAAATAGGCTGGCAAAATGAGAAAACAAACAAAAAACCCTTTATCATAAAAAGCTACTATGTTGGCAGGGAAAACAAATGTGAAAACACCTACAACCAAAGCCTTAAAGAAAAATGTCAGGGCAGCTAGATGGCACAGTGGATAGAGCACCGGCCCTGGATTCAAGAGTACCTGAGTTCAAATCCGGCCTCAGACACTTAATACTTACTAGCTAGAAGATGGCGGAGAGGAATCAGCAAGCTGCCTGAGCTCTCCTTCTGTTCCCTCAAAAAGAACATTAAATCAAGCCTCTGGATGGATTCTGAAACTATGGAACCTGCAAAGAGACAGAGAGACACAGTCTTCCTACCAGAGATAATTTAGAAGACTTCAGGAAAATGTTAGTCTGACTCAGGCAAAAGGGAGGCCCAGTGCAGGGCAGCAGCCCAGCGCCGAGAGGGTCGGGGCAAGTCAGTAGGAGCTGCGGGCCACAGTCGAACAACTGAGGCCCCTGGAACCTGGCTCAAAAATCTGGTGGCCAAGAAGGACAGTGGAAAAACCTACGTGCACCAGCCGAGAGGGCAAGTTGCCAGCTGTAGGGCCACGAACAGGACAAACGGGATCAGGCGCCTGACCGAGTGTGCTCAGACAGGAAGTGCAGGGGGCGGTGAACTGCACACACTATAAAGGCCTCAGAGTAAAAAGCTGGTCACACAACACCTATATCCTTACATAACAAGCCCAAAACAAGGACCCTGGTGCCCCCAGAGCAGAGCTCAACTTAAAAAATAAATAAATAAGCTGCAATAATGAGTAAGAAGCAAAAAAGAGCCCTCTCCATTGAGAGCTTCTGTATCAATGGGGAAGAAGCCAACACAAACTCAGATGAGGACAATACCCTCAAATTGCCTACATGTGAAGCCTCATGAGGGAAGGTGAATTGGTCTCAAGAACAAAAAGCCTTCCTGGAAGAGCTCAAAAAGGGTTTTAAAAATCAATTGAGAGAGGTAGAAGAAAAAATGGGAAGAGAAATGAAAGTAAAACAAGAAAACTATGAAAAAAGAATCAGTAGCTTGGAAAAGGAAGCAAAGATTGACTGCAGAAAACAATTCCTTAAAAAATTCAACTGGCCAAATGGAAAAAAAAGTGCACAATTTCACTGAAGAAAACAATACCTTAAAAAATTTATTTCGCCAAAAGGGAAAAAAAGTGCATAATCTCACTGAAGAAAACAATGCCTTAAAAAATTCATTTGGCCAAATGGAAAAAAAGGTGCATAATCTCACTGAAGAAAACAATGCCTTAAAAATTAAAATTGGACAGTTGGAAGATAAGGAATCCATGAGACACCGGGAATCAGTCAAGCAGAATCAAAAGAATGAAAAAATAGAAGAAAATGCGAAATACCTCATTGGAAAGACAACTGATCTGGAAAACAGATCCATCCAGGAGAGACAATTTAAGAATCACTGGACTGCCTGAAAGCCATGACCAGAAAAAGAATCTAGACACCATATTCCAGGAAATTATTAAGGAGAACTGCCCTGATATCATAGAATCAGAGGATAAAATCATCATTGAAAGAATCCACCCCAAAAGGAAAACTCCAAGGAATATTGTAGCCAAATTCCAGAATTATCAGGTGAAGGAGAAAATACTCCAAGCAGCCAGAAAGAAGCAATTTAAATACCATGGAGCCACAGTCAGGATTTCTCAGGACCTGGCAGCTTCAACATTAAAGGACTGCAAGGCTTGGAATATGATATTCCAGAAGGCAAAGGAGCTTGGATTGCAGCCAAGAATCTATTAACCAGCAAAACTGAGCATTCTCTTTCAGGGGAAAAGATGGACATTTAATGACATTGGAGACTTTCAATCTTTCCTGGTGAAAAGACCAGAACTGAATAGAAAATTCGATCTTAACATATAAGACTCAAGAGAAGTTTAAAAAGGTAAACAGAGGGGAAAAAAAAAGGTTACTCAATTAGGTTAAACTGCTTATATCCCTACACGGGAAGATAATACTCATAACTCTTAAGAACTGTAAATGTATTTGGGCAGAGAGAAGGACTTTACACAGAGGGTATAAATATAAATTGTCTTTGATGTGATGATACAAAGAAAATTAAGGGGTTAAAAAGGGAGTCCATGGGGAGGAGAGGAAAGAGGAGGTGGAATGGGGTGAATTATATCATATGAAGAGGTGAAAAAAAACCTATTACAATAGAGGGAAAGAAAGGAGGGGTGAACATTGTTTCAACCCTACTCTCATTGGATTTGATTCAAAGAGGGAATAACATATACATTCATTGGGATAAAGAAACTTAGTTCATTCTTTAGGGAAGCAAAAGGGGAAGGGAAAGGGGGGGACTGATAGAAGGGAGGACAAAAGCAAGGGAGAAAAGGATAAAGAAAAGAGAGGGGGGGTGATAAAAGGGAGGGCAGATTGGGGGAGACAGGGGTAAGAAGTAAAACGTTGGTGAGGAGGAATAGGGTGAAAGAAGGGGGTAAAAGTACAAAGGGGGTAAACAGAATGGAGGGGAATAGACAGTCAGTAATAATAACTGTGAATGTGAATGGGATGAACTCTGCTATAAAACAGAAGCAAATTGCAGAGTGGATTAAAAACCAGAATCCTACAATATGCTGTTTACAAGAAACACATTTGAAGCAGAGAGATACGCATGGAGTAAAGGTAAAAGGCTGGAGCAGAATATATAATGCTTCAGCTAAAGTAAAAAAAAACAGGGGTAGCAATCCTTATCTCAGGAAGGAAATTACATCTTGCTAAAAGGTACTATAGATAATGAAGTAATATCAATATTAAATATGTATGTGCCAAGTGGTATAACATCCAAATTCTTAGAGAAGTTAAATGAGTTACAAGAGGAATTAGACAGTAATACTATACTAGTGGGGGATCTGAATTAGATAAATCTAGCTGAAAAATAAATAAGAAAGAAGTGAAAGAGGTGAATAGATTACTGGAAAAGTTAGACATGATAGATGTCTGGAGAATATTGAATGGGGATAGAAAGGAATATACCTTTTTCTCAGCAGTACATGGCACATTTTCAAAAATTGACCATGTATTAGGGCACAAAAACATCATAGTCAAATGTAGAAAGGCAGAAATAGTAAATGCATCCTTCTCAGATCATGATGCAATAAAAATTACATGTAAGAAAGAGCCAGGGAGAAGTAGAATGAAAATCAATAGGAAACTAAATAATTTCATTCTAAAGAATGAATGGAGGGAGGGGGCAGCTAGGTGGTGCAGTGGATAAAGCACCAGCCCTGGATTGAGGGGGACCTGAGTTCAAATCTGACCTCAGACACTTGACACTCACTACCTTTGTGACCCTGGGCAAGTCACTTAACCCTCATTGTACCACAAAACAAAACAAAAAAAAGAGAAAAGAAAGAATGGGCCAAACAACAAATCATAGAAACAATCAATAACTATATCTAAGAGAATGACAATAATGAGACAACATACCAAAATCTATGGGATGCAGCCAAAGCAGTGCTTAGGGGAAAATTTATAGCTCTAAATGCTTACATGAATAAAAAATAGAAAGAGGAGATTAATGAATTGGGCATGCAACTTAAAAAGCTAGAAAAAAAAATTAGAAATCCCCAATTAGATACTAAAGTAGAGATCCTGAAAATTAAAAGAGAAATTAATAAGATTGAAAGCAAAAAAACCCTATAGAATTAATCAATAAAACTAAGAGCTGGTTTTATGAAAAACCCAATAAAATAGATAAAATATTGTTTAAATTGATTAAAAAAAAGAAAGAAGAAAACCAAATTACCAGTATCAAAAATGAAAAGGGTGATGTTACCACCAATGAAGTGGAAATTAAATCAATAATTAGGAATTATTTTGCCCAACTGTATGCCAATAAATTTGACAACCTAAATGAAATGGATGAATATTTACAAAAATACAAACTGCCCAGGTTAACTGAAGAGGAAATAAAATCCTTAAATAAACCCATATTAGAAAAAGAAATTGAACAAGCTATTAATGAACTCCCTAAGAAAAAATCCCCAGGGCCAAATGGGTTCACAGGTGAATTTTACCAAACATTTAAAGAACAATTAATTCCAATATTATACAAATTATTTGGAAAAATAGGTAAAGAAGGAGTTCTACCAAATTTGTTTTATGACACAAATATGGTGGTGATAAGAAAACCAGGCAAAGCAAAAACAGAGAAAGAAAATTATAGACCAATTTCCATAATGAATATTGATGCTAAAATCTTAAATAAGATATTAGAAAGGAGACTACAGCATGTGATCACCAGGATAATACACTATGACCAGGTGGGATTTATACCAGGAATGCAGAGCTGGTTTAACATTAGGAAAACCATTAACATAATGAACCACATCAATAAGAAAACCAACCAAAATCATATGATTATCTCAATAGATGCAGAGAAAGCTTTTGACAAAATACAGCACCCATTCTTTATAAAAACACTAGAGGGGCAGCTAGGTGGCACAGTGGATAGAGCACCAGCCCTGGAGTCAGGAGTACCTGGGTTCGGATCCGGCCTCAGACACTTAACACTTACTAGCTGTGTGACCCTGGGCAAGTCACTTAACCCCAATTGTCTCACTAAAACAAAACAAAACAAAACAAAAAAACAAAACACTAGAGAGTTTAGGAATAGGTGGAGCTTTCCTTAAAATAATAAACAGTATCTACCTAAAGCCATCAGCAAGTATTATATGCAATGGAGATAAATTAGAGGCCTTCCCAATAAGATCAGGGGTGAAACAGGGATGTCCATTATCACCCCTATTATTTAATATTGTACTAGAAATGTTAGCTTTAACAATCAGAGAAGAGAAAGGAATTAAAGGAATTAGAATAGGCAAGGAGGAAACAAAACTATCACTCTTTGCAGATGATATGATGGTATACTTAAAGAATCCTAGAGAATCAACTCAAAAATTACTTGAAACAATTAACAACTTTAGCAAAGTAGCAGGATATAAAATAAATCCACATAAATCATCAGCATTTCTATACATGACCAACAAAGTCCAGCAGCAAGAAATAGAAAGAGAAATTCCATTTAAAGTAATGGTAGATAATATAAAATACTTGGGAGTCTACTTGCCAAGACAAACCCAGGAACTCTATGAACACAACTACCAAACACTCTTCACACAAATCAAATCAGATCTAAATAATTGGAAAGATATCAATTGCTCATGGATAGGCAGAGCTAATATAGTAAAAATGACAATACTGCCTGAATTAATTTACTTATTCAGTGCCATACCAATCAGACTACCTAAAAATTATTTTATACAGCTAGAAAAAATAATAACAAAATTCATCTGGAAAAACAAAAAATCAAGAATATCCAGGGAAATAATGAAAAAAAAAAATTCACAGGAAGGTGGGTTAGTGGTACCAAACCTGGAGCTTTACTATAAAGTGGCAGTCATCAAAACTATCTGGTACTGGCTAAGAAATAGAGTGGAGGATCAATGGAATAGGCTAGGCACAGGAAATGCAGTAGTAAATGACTCTAGTAATGTAGTGTTTGATAAACCCAAAGACTTCAGCTTCTGGGATAGGAACTCAGTATTTGACAAAAACTGCTGGGAAAACTGGAAGATAGTATGACAGAAATTAGGCATAGACCAACATCTTACACCTTATACTAAAATAAGTTCAAAATGGGTACATGATTTAGACCTAAGAGGTGATACCATAGGTAAAGTAGGAGAGAAAGGAATAGTTTACCTATCAGATCTTTGAAAAGGAAAACAGTTTATGACCAAACAAGAGATAGAGTATATTATAAAGTGCAAAATAGATGATTTTGATTACATTAAAATAAAAAAAATTTTGTACAAACAGAAGCAATGCATCCAAAATTAGAAGGGAGGCAGAAAGCTAGGAAACAATTTTTATGGCCAGTACTTCTGATAAATGCCTCATTTCTAAAATATAGAGGGAACTAAATCAAATTGATAAGAATCCAAGTCATTCCCCAATTGAGAAATGGTCAAAGGATATGAAGAGGCAGTTTTCTGATGAAGAAACCAAAGCTATCTATTCCCATATGAAAAAATGCTCTAAATCTCTAATAATTAGAGAGATGCAAATTAAAACAACTCTGAGGTACCACCTGACACCTATCAGATTGGCTAAAATTACAAAAAAAGGAAAACAATAAATGTTGGAGAAACTGTGGAAAAATTGGAACACTAATGCATTGTTGGTGGAGCTGTGAAGTGATCCAACCATTCTGGAGAGCAATTTGGAATTATGCCCAAAGGGCGATAAAGCTGTGCGTGCCCTTTGATCCAGCAATACCACTTTTGGGTCTTTTTTCCAGAGGAATCATGGAACAGGGAAAGGGACCCACATGTATAAAAATATTTATAGCTGCTCTTTATGTGGTGGCAAGGAATTGGAAGTTGAAGGGATGCCCATCAATTGGGGAATGGCTGGACAAGTTGTGGTATATGAATACAATGGAATGCTATTGTGCTGTAAGAAACGATGGGCAGGAGATCAGAGAAACCTGGAGGATCTTGAGTAAGCTGATGGTGAGTGAAATGAGCAGAACCAGAGGAACATTGTACACAGTATCATCGACATTGTGTGTTGATCTACTGTGATGGACTGTATTCTTCTCACCAATGCAATGGTACAGAAGAGTTCCAGGGAAGTCATGATAGAAGAGGATCTCCAAATCCAGGAAAAAAAAAAAAAAGAGGGGCAGCTAGGTGGTGCAGTGGATAGAGCACCGGCCCTGGAGTCAGGAGTACCTGAGTTCAAATCTGGCCAAAAAAAAAAAAAGAACTGTGGAGTATAGATGCTGAATGAACCATACTATTTCTTTTGTTTTTGGTGCTGATATTTTTCTATTATGAGGTTTTTTGTCATTGCTCTGATTTTTCTCTTATGGCATGACTAATGCAGATATATGTTTAATGTTATTATGTGTATATATATATATATGTATATATTTGTGTGTGTGTATATATATATATATATATATATATATATATATATATATATATGTATTGGTAAAAAGTGAAAGGTTTTAGAGTAGGTTAGCCATAACTGAAGGACGCCAGTTTTTGAAGGACCGCCCTTTTGGGGAGGAGACCGTGACGAACAGCTGTGCGTCTGCTAAGCACTCCACTTTTGGGGTGCGAGCTTAAAGGCAAGGAGAGAACGGAAGTGGTGCCTTTTTTCCCTTTTCTCTCCTCATTCGCTCTGCACACATACGCTGACTCAGGTTTGACGCGTGGTCCTTGATGATCGGCCTGGTCCTCCATAATAGCACATGTTTGACACGGTTCTCAGCCTCAGAGGTGGCTTTGGGATTTGGTGAGTTCTATACAAAATATAGACTAAGCTTAGATCTAAGACTATTTATTTGTATTTCTATTTGTATTTCTACTTTCCTATTTATCTAATCAGCATCACCTCATTTGTTGGCTAATTAATTCCCAAACAATAAAAGCTAAGTAATCCATTTCTAACTAAAGCTCAGAGGTTTCTTTCTCTTACTGGTCTGGGAGATATATAAGGGAAAGTTTAAAGGGGAGTTTAATGCTCTTATATCCAATTTTAAATCTCACTATATATATAAAAAAAAAAGAAAGAAAGAAAAATGTCAATTAAACACAAGATGAATAAGAATTCCTGGAAGTTAAAGAAAGAGATAAGAGTGGTAGAGGAAAAATTGAGAAAAGAAACGAGAGTGTTGCAAAAAAATATGAAAAAAATTAATGGCTTGGTAAAAAGCACAAAAATACTAAAGAAAATGATACCTTAAAATACAAAATTGCCCTAATGGTTAAAAAAAGGCACAAAAATGCACTGAAGCAAAGAACTTAACAAACAGAATAGGCCAAATGGAAAAGGAGGTCTAAAAATTCACTGAAGAAAAGAACTCCTAAGCAGAATTGGACCAAATGTAAAAAGAGGTACAAAAGCTCACTAAAGAAAACAATTCCTTAAAACTTAGAATTGGTTGAGTGGAAAACAATGACTCAATCAGATAGTAAGAAGCAAACAAATAAAAAAGGCCAAATGAAAGAAGAAGTAGAAGAAAATGTAAAATATCTCATCAGAAAAACAACTGACATAAAAACAGATTGAAGAGAAATAGTTTAAGAATTATTAGACATCCTGAAAATCATAAAGAAATAACTGACATCATTTCAAGAAATTGTCAAGGAAAACTGTCCTGATATCTTAGATCCAGAGGGTAAAATAGAAGTTGAAATAATTCACTGATCAATTTCGAAGGATATCCCAAAATGAAAATTCCAAATATAGTCAAATTCCAAAGGCCCCAAGTCAAAGAGAAAATATTGCAAGCAACCAGAGAAGCAATTCAAATATTGTGAACCAACAAGATTTAGCAGCTTCCACATTAAAAAGTGGAATATGATTTTCTGAAAGGTAAAGGAGCTAGAATTACATCCAAAATAACCTACCCAGCAAAACTGAGTGGAATCCTTCAAAGGAAAATGGATATTTAATGAAATACAGGACTTTCAAGCATTCCTAATAAAAAAAATAGGCTTGATAATAAAATTTAACTTTTAAATACAAGACTCTAGAAAAGAATAAAAAAGTAAACATGAAGGAGAAATTATAAGGAACTAAATAAGGTCAAACTGTTTACATTCTTACATGGGAAGATGATACTTGTAACTCCTAAAAATGATCATTATTAGGGCTATTGGAGTACACAGAGACAAGAGCATGGTTGTGAGGTGACTATTATGAAAAGATCTAAAAAAAATGAAGTGGTGAGAGAGAAGGTGTACTGGGAGAAGGGGGAAGGGAGAGGAAGAATGAGGAAAAATATATCACATAAAGGATGTATGTAAGGCAGACCTTCTACAGTATAGGAGGAAATGGGCATGGTGACAAGCAACGCTTGAACATCACTCTCATCAAGACTGTTTCAAAAAGGGAATAACACACACATTCAGTTGGGTCTACACATCTATTTTATCCAACAGGGTAGTAGGAGGGGAAAGGGATAAGCGAAAGTGGGGGCTGATAGAAGGCAGAGTGATTAAAGAGTTGCAATGGTGAGGATGAACAGGGTAAAGGGAGAGAAGGATAAACAGAAGACAATAGGATGGAGTGAAGCACACATTAATCATAAGTGTGAATGTGAATAGGATAAACCACCCATAAAACAGAAGCAAATAGCAGAATGAATTAGAAACTAGAACTCAACAGCATGTTGCTTACAAAAGATACACTTGAAACAAAAAAACACACAGAGTTGTTTTGTTTTTGGTGAGACAATTAGGGTTAAGTGACTTGCCCAGGGTCACACAGCTAGTAAATGTCAAGTGTCTGAGGCTGGATTTGAACTCAGGTCCTCCTGAATCCAGTGCTTTATCCACTGTGCCACCTAGCTGCCCCAACACATAGAGCATAATCTGTTATGCTTCAGTTGAAGTAAAAAGGGCAGGGGTACCAATCATGATCTCAGACAAAGCAAAAGCAAAATAGATGTAATTAAAAGAGATAATCATGGAAATTACCTTTTGATAAAAGGTACCATAAGTAATGAAATATCAAAAAATTTTACAAATTTCTCTAATAAAGGTCTCATTTTTCAAATATATAGGAAACTGAGTCAAATATATAAAAATAAAAACCATTCCACAATTGTTAAATAGTTCAGGGATATGAACAGGCAGTTTTCAGAAGAAGAAATGAAAGTTATTTATGGTCCAATGGGAAAAATGCTCTAAATTACTATTTATTGGAGAAATAAAAATCAAAACACTTCTGAGGTAGTACCTCACACATATGAGAAATAACCACTGCTAGAAGGTAAAGAAGCTAGAATTACATCCAAAATAACCTACCCAGCAAAACTGAGTGGAATCCTTCAAGGTAAAATGGAAAATAGGTACACTAATGCAATGTTGTGATCTGGTCCATTCTGGAAAATGATTTTAAACTATGCTCAAAGGGCTATAAACTGTACATACCTTTTGATCCAGCAATGCCACTAGTAGCTCTGTGTCCCAGAGAGATCAAGAAAAAGGAATGGTACCTATATAAACAAAAATATTTATAGTAACTCTTTTTTTTTTTTGGTGTGGTGACAAAGATTTGGAAATTGAGGGGTTGTCCATCAATTGGGGAATGGATGAACAAGTTGCAATATATGATTGTGATGGAGTATCATGGTGCTATAAGAAATGATGAGCAGCTATGTGGACAGGGTATCACCTTCTGGTTTTCCCTTCCAAGCTACTTCATTTTTCTTGCTTTTTTTGTGATATGACTAATATTGAAATATATTTTACATGATTTCACATGCAAAATTGATATCATATTGCTTGCCTTCTCAGTGGGTGAAGGAGGATGAGGAGGGAGAAAAATTTAGAACTCAATTCTTTTTTAAATGTTAAAAATAAATTTGAAATATCTTTAAAAATCACTTGTTATTGTATAAAGTTTGGAGCAGGGTTATGTTAGAGCCACCTCAAACCCTGCCATTGAGAGCCTATTGTTAAATTTTCAGTGTGAGCATTTATACCTCAGAAATCAGTAATTGTTACAAATCATTGCATGATACACTGTTTTTTGTTGATTGTCCTATACTTAAGAAAGTGCCAATAATGCAGATTAAACTTAAAAGTCTATGTACTTTCATTTCCCCTCCCTGCACTCCCCCCAGAGTGTGGTTGTAAAACATTATTACCATACCACCTGTATGGTTCTATAAACCTTGCTTGAGCTCAGCAAGAGTATAGTAGAATACTCAACAAATGAAGTCATCACCAAACTGGATGCCTCATGACTTTAGGCTAACAATAATAATAACTCAAATTTATGTAGCCCTTTAAAATTTGCACAGTGGTTTACATCCATTATCTCATTTAAGCTTTATGATACCCCCTGCTTGTAAGTATATCATCATCATCATCATGAGTGTACTGCCACTAGATGGGGTAAAAGATCACCAATCTAATTCACTTTTGGTCTTAAAGACATGAAGTTAAGTGTGTATGAAACTACAGTTCAAATCCAAAAGATTTAAAACACACATTCATTAAGCACTTAATATCTGCTTTACCCTATGCTAAAGGGTAATACAGGCTTTACCTTTTAGAAACTTAAAACATAATTGGTGGCTAAGAACTCATATCCCTCTTAAATTTTTTGGTGCTTACAATTGGATTTTTGCTGCCTGTTAGTGTCATTTAAAAATTTATGTTATTGAAGCCATCGTGTACATTGTTCTGACTGGTTCTGTTTTCTTCACTCTGCTTGCTAATATAAGTCTAACCATTTTCTCTGAAAATGGGCATGGGTAGCTAGGTGACACAATGGATCTAGTGCTAGTTCTGAAGTCAGGAAGACTTATCTTCATAAGTTCAAATCTGACCTCAGACTCTCACTAGCTTAACCCTGTTTGTCTCAGTTTCCTCATCTGTAAAGTGAGCTGGAGAAGGAAATGGCAAACCACTCCAGGATCTTTGCCAAGAAAATCCCAAATGAGGTCATGAAGACTCAGGCCCAACCGAAAAGACTGAACAACAATGAAATTTCTTGGAATTCCTTGCTTCACTTTCCTGAACTAATTTCTTCCTCAGTAAAATGGGCATAATAGCAATGTGATTTATCTCACAGGGTCATTGTGAGGAAAATGCTTTAATGAGCTACAGAAATATGGCTTTTCATTTGTTTATTTATTTATTGTTGAGACCCGTAAAAGACCTTAGCTTAAAAAAGCCAAGGTCTCCCACTGAATCTCAGTTCATCTCCAGTCATCCTGAGGAATATTTTGCCACTGGAGCCAAATGGCTGTGGAGGAGAGAGTGAGGCTGGTGACTTTGTACAGCCCTCCCTCACTTAAATCCAATTCACAGCAAATCATGACATCACTTCCTGATGTCACAGTCTTCAAGACAGAAGGACAAACAACAACAATAATTAAATTTAAAGGTAGTACACTATGCTAGGCATACCAAGAAGAAAAGCATTATGGTCTCTGCCCTCTAAGAGTTTATAATCCAGGGGCAGCTAGGTGGTGCAGTGGATAGAGCACTGGCCCTGGAGTCAGGAGGACCTGAGTTCAAATCTGGCCTCAGACACTTAACACTTACTAGCTGTGTGACCCTGGGCAAGTCACTTAACCCCAATTGCCTCACTAAAAAAAAAAAGAGTTTATAATCTAGAACTGTGAGATAATACATATGTATAAAAAATTCTGACAGTGGAATACAGCAAGTGCATATGACACATAGAGACATATCTGATACTCAGGGATGTAAGGACAAGTTTCTAGTTAAGATGATTAGAGAAGGCTGCATGAAGGAAGTGTTGATTATTCCTTTTTGTATTGCATATAGCTTGTTTTGTATCTATTTGCACGTTATCTCCCCGATTAGATTGTAAGTTTCTTGAGCGCAGGGACTGTCTTTTTCCTCTCCTTGAATCCCCAGTGCTTACCAAGGTGCCTGGCACTAAGTAGGTGCTTAATATGGATGGATTTTTTTTGACATGCCATAATTCTCTAAGAAAGTTCAGGATTTCAAAAGTTAAAAATCTTGAGGGACTTTGTTTTAGGTATAGGCAGACCAACCTGTACAGATGGCTTGGACGTGAAATAGCTCTGTTTTTCAATGCAAATACTTTGTCAAAATGGCCCAAAATTATATTTTAGAAAATATTAAACACTAATGTTTTTACAATACTACATCCCTAATTAGGCCACATCTGGAATATTGTATTTTACTTGGGGCTTTACATTTTAGGAAGGACATGGATGAATTAGAAACTGAACTTAGTGATCTTAAAGGACCATGAGATGATGCCATATGAGGATCAGGTGAAGAAACAAAGGTTACCTAATCTTAAGAAAAAAAGATTTAGGGGTGAAGTTAAGATGGCAGAGGAAAGTCAGTGACTTCCCTGAGCTCTCCCTAAGACCCCTCCAAATACCTTCAAATAATGTCATAAGACAATTCCTGGAGCAGCAAAACTCACAAAAGGATGGAGTGAGATCATTTTCTAGCCAAAAATGGCTCAGAAAGTCAGCAGGAAAGGTCTGTCATACAGCCCAGACCTGTACAGACTGGGCCAACACAGATCCAGCCCCAGACAGGAGCCTCTGAATCAGCAGTGGTAGTCTGCTTCTGGAACTCGGCTCATGGTCAGTGAGGGGGTTGAGCAGTTGGCCAGGAGGAGATTACAGGGATCTATGCTGGTGCTAAGGTGGGACTGTTGTTTTGCCCATGCTCAGGTCTGGGAAGCAGTCTTGGGTGGCAGACTAGGCTGGGGAGGGGCACAGGCACACCAGAGCTTTCAGCCACAGTGAAACAGAATTCTGTTTTGAGTTAAAGGGCAAGCAGGCCTGTGGTTTCTTGCAGACCAGAGCACAGGCCATGAAAGTGGTGAACATGACTCTCCTTGAATCATAATGCCTGGGACCCCCTGAAGTGCAAACTGGAACCAGTGCCCCACTTTAAGAAGGAAATAAAACTCAAGGAATAGGCTAGGAAAATGAGCAAACAGAGGAGAATGCTGTCCCTGGAAAGTTTCTATGGTAACAAGGAAGATCAAAATATACCCTCAAAGGAGGATGGCAAGGTCAAAGCTCCTGCATCTAAAGCTTCTAAGAAAAATATGAATTGCTCTCAGGCCGTAGAAGCACTTAAAAAGGACTTTGAAAATAAAGTAAGAGAGGTAGAGGGAAAAATGGAAAGAGAAATGAGAGAAATGCAGGAAAGACATGAAAAAAAAAGTCAACAGCTTAAAAAGCCAAATTGGTCAAATGGAAAAGGAGATACAGAAGCTTTCTGGAGAAAATAATTGCAAATGGAAGCTAATGATTTTATGAGAAATCAAGACACAATAAAACACAACCAAAAGAATGTTTAAAATAGGAGACAATGTGAAATATCAACTTGGAAAAACAACTGACCTAGAAAATAGATCCAGGAGGGATAATTTGAAAATTATTAGATTACCTGAAAGCCATGATCAAAAAAAGAGATTAGACATCATCTTCCAAGAAATAGTCAGGGGAAATTTCCCTGATATTCTAGAAGCAGAAGGTAAAATAGAAATTGAAAGAATCCTCTGACAACCTTCTGAAAGAGATCCCAAAATGAAAACATCTGGGAATATTACAGTCAAATTCCAGAGTTCCCAGGTCAAGGAGAAAATAGTGTAAGAAACCAGAAAGAAACAATTCAAGTACTGTGGAGACAGAGTCAGGATAACACAAGATCTAACAGCTTCTACATCAAAGGATTGGAGAGCATGTAATATGATCTTCCAAAGAGCAAAGGAACTGGGATTACAACCAAGAATCACCTACCCAGCAAAACTGAGTATAATCTTTCAGGGGGAAAATAGGAATTCAATGAAAGAGAGGACTTTCAGGCATTTGTAATGAAAAGACCTGAACTGAATAGAAAATTTGACTTTCAAATACAAGACCCTAGAGAAGCATAAACAGGTAAAATAGGAAAAAGAAATCATGAAGGATATTAAAAGGTTAAACTGTTTACATTTCTACATGGTAAGATGATACTTGTAACTCATAAGAACTTTCTCATTATTAGGGCAGCTGAATGGAGTATATTTAGACAGAGGGTACAGGTGTGAATTGAATATGAAGGGATGATATCTTTAAAAAAATTAAGGGGTGAGAGAAATGAACTGGGAGAAAGGGAAAGGGAGAGGTGGAATGGGATAAAGTATCTCACATAAAAGAAGCAAGAAAATGCTTATGGAGTGGAGGGGAAGATGGGGGAGGTGTGGGGGAGTGAGTGGGCCTTATTCTCATCAGAATTGGCTCAAAGAGGGAATAACATACACACTCAATTGGGTATAGTAATATATCTTACCCTGTAGGAAAGTGGGAGGGGAAGGGGATAAGGGGGAAGGGATGAAGGAAAGGAGGGCAGATTGGGGGAGGGGACAGTCAAAGGCAAAACACTTTTGAGGAAGGATAGGGTGAAAGAAGATAGAAAATAGAGTAAATATCAAGGGGGATAGGATGGAGGGTAATACAGTTAGAAATAGTAACTGTGAAAAAAATTTGAAGCAAGTTTGTCTGATAGGCCTCAGTTCTCAAACACATAGAGAACTAAGTCAAATTTATTAAAATGAGAGCCATTCTCCAATTAATAGATGATCAAAAGACATGAAATTTTCAGAAGAAATAATCAAAGCCTATATGAAAAAATCGCTCTAACTCAATATTTATTGGAGAGATTCAGGTCAAAATAATTCTGGGTACTACTTCTTATCTATTGGATTGGATAATAGGACAGCAGAGGAAAATGACAAATGTTGTGGGGATATGGGGAAAATGAGACATTAATACACTCTTGGTAAAGTTGTAAACTGATTCAAACATTCTGTAGAGCAATTTGGAACTATGGCCAAAGGGCTATAAAACCATGCATACTCTCTGACCTAGTAATACCATTACTATCCAAAAACAGACAACAAACAAAAAGTTGAATTTGAAATTGGAGTGATGCTCATCAATTGGGGAATGGCTGAACAAATTGTGGGATGAGATTAGGATGGAACACTATTGTGCTGTAAGAAATGATAAGCAGGATGCTATCAGAAAAGCCTGGAGAGACATACATGAGCTGATGCAAAGTGAAATGTACTGTATACAAAATAACAGCAATATTGTAAGATGATCTGCTGTGAATGACTTAGTTATTTTCAACAATGCAATGATCCAAGGCAACTCTGAAGGATTTATGAAAAATGCAATCCATCTACAGAGAAAGAACTGATGGTATCTGAATGCAGATTGAAGTATAATTTTTTTGTTAGTTACTTTTTCTGATTTTTTTTGCCTGCTTTCTTTCACAAATTGACTAATGTGGAAATGTTTTACATGGCTGCACATGTATATTGAATTTCTTGAGTTCTTAAGAGGGAGGAAGGGAGGGAGGAAGAGAATTTGGAACACAAAGTTGTTTTTTTTTTCAAGGCAATGAGGGTTAAGTGACTTGCCTAGGGTCACACAGCTAGTTAAGTGTCAGGTGTCTGAGTCTGGATTTGAACTCAGGTCCTCCTGAATCCAAGTATCCACTGTACCACCTAACTGCCTCCTGGAACACAAAGTTTTCAAAATCAATGTTAAAATTTGTTTTTACATGCAACTTGGGGGAAAATTCTAAATAAATAAAAATAAATTTTAAAAAATGATTTAGGAGGTGACCTGGTACCTGTCTCCCTGTATTTGAGAGATTGTCATGTGGAAGATAGATTAGAATTATTTTTCTTTGCCCTTGAAGGTCATAGTCATGGGTGATAGTGACAGGGATTGAGAGAGCAAGAGTGAGAGAAAAAAAGGGAATGTACTTAGCATATAGTATGTGTCAGGCACTGTTAAGTGTTGGGGATACAAATAAAATCAAGCAAGACTCTCTCTAACCTCAAGGAGCTTACATTCCAGTGGAGATTGGTTGTTGTCCTTCGTTCTGCAAGAAGACCAAAATGATAACACTCTGATGGAGTCAAGTCATAGTGTGTCCAACTGTGGCTGATCAGACAAATTTGAGCTCAAAAGGTTCTACCACAGGCAGGGTACAAAGAGTTTATATTAACATTTGGAATAGGGATTCGCTAAATTTGCACATCTCCCAGTTCTGAATTATTGCAATTCTGCTTTGTGCTTGAGCACAGCACCTTCTTTGATGCAGGCATCCATGCTGGACAGTGCTGTGCCAGCATCTCCCATGTCTCACTATTGATTCCAAAGGTCTTCCAGAGAGACTTTGAGAGTGTCCTTGTATCACTTATGACCACAATGTGAGCACTTGATTTATGTGAATTCTCCATAAAACAGTCTTTTAAGTAAATGTACATTTGGCATTCAAATGTAGTCAGTCCATCAGAGTTGTATTCTTTGTGTAGAGTTTTAATGCTTGGCAGTTTAGCTTAGGAAAGGACTTCAGTGTCCAGTACCTTATCTTGTCAGGTGATCTTCAAAATATTCCTAAGACAATTCAAATGGAAGCAATTCAGTTTCCTGGCATGGCACTGGTAGACTGTCCAGGTTTCATATGAGGTCAGCACAACAGTTCTGTAGGCAGTCTAATACCTCTTCTCTCCAACATTTTCCTTTGGAATCTCTCAAGCACTGAGTTTGCTTTGGCAATATGTATTCATTTGCATGGATATCCCTGGAAAGTATACTGCCAAGGTAAGTGAAGTTATTCATAGTATTCAAAATTTCTGCATTTGCTGTAACCAATGGTTCCATATATGGATGGTGTGGTGCTGGTTGGTGGAGAACCTGTGTTTTCTTGGTTTTAATTGTTAGGCCAAAATTAGCACAAGCAGCAGTGAATCAATACATACTTTGTTGCATCTCTGCTTCAGAGGCTACATTGAGTGCACTATCATTTGTGAACAAAAAAATCATGCACCAACTGTCCTTCCATTTTAGTCTTGGCTTGTAGCCTTTTCAAGTTAAATGATTTAGTATCAGTCTGGTAACTGACCTTGCTGCTATTTTCATCCTTTTTGAAGGCTTCTGATGGTATTGCTAAAAACAACATGCTAAAAAGTATGGGAGCAAGCACAAAGCCCTGGTTCAGTCCATTGGTGCCTGGAAAAATGTGAGAGCATAACCCATTATCCAAAAACCAAGTAATCATGTCATCTTGAAACTGATATACAATACTGATGAACTTCTCTGGACAACCAAATTTTGACATAATTTTCCACAAGCCCGCATGACTGACAGAAAGTAAAACAAAAAAATTGAGGTAGGTGAGTCAGAGAGGGATAGGAGGAAGGATAGTAAGTGAAGAGAAGGAGAAAGAAGAGGCCAGACATGAGTGAGGTAAAGCATAACTGAGGTTTTTCCTAAAATAATGGTCACCAGGAGGGTGACCACTAATCAGGAAGGCAAGGTCTCAAAGTAAAGGATTATCCAGGAGGGCATTGTAATACATAAAGGTGGGGCAGCTAGGTGGCACAGTGTATAGAGCACCGGCCCTGGATTCAGGAGGACCTGAGTTCAAATCTGGCCTCAGACACTTTACACACTTACTAGCTGTGTGACCCTAGGCAAGTCACTTAACCCCAATTGCCTCACCCCCCTCAAAAAAAAATCACTTCAAAATGTAATACATAAAGGAAACTAGGTGGTGCAACAGATAGACTGCCAAACCTAGAGTCAGGAATACCAATTTTCATGAGTTCAGATCGGGCCTCAGACATTTACTAGCTGTGGGCAAGTTAATCAACTCTGTTTGCTTCAATTCCTCATATGGAAAATGAGCTGGAGAAGGAACCAGCAAACCACTCCAGTATCTTTGCCAAGAAAACCTCAAAAATGGGGTCATGAAGAATCAGCTATGAATGAAATGATTGAGCAACAACAATGAAATAATAGGTGAGGATAAGGAGGAAGAGAGACGGAGAAAGACAAGAAGCGTAAACCATCATGTCATGAGCAAATAGGTTTTTTGTGTTTTATTTGCTTTTTATGCCTTCAATTTTTTAAATTTAAAAATTATTTTTAATTTATGGAATAAAACCAGCATTTCCATAACATAGTACAGCAAAAAGATGATTGTACATGAAACTACAACTCTACTATGCACAACTTGGTATTCCTTTAAAAAATACAGCAAAAATGGGACAGCTAGGTGGTGCACTGGATAGAGCACCGGCCCTGGAGTCGGGAGCACCTGAGTTCAAATCCAGTCTCAGATACTTAACACTTACTAGCTGTGTGACCCTGGGCAAGTCACTTAACCCCAATTGCCTCACAAAAAACAAAAACAAAAATACAGTAAAATTATCTTGTAAATTTTTTCTTTTTTCTTCACTTTCTTCCTTTGGTCTTATAGCTAGCATTTCTAGAACTATATTGAGTAATATCAAGGAAAGAGAGCATCCTTGCTTTACTCCTCTATTTTTGGTAAAATTTTCTAGCACTTCCCCAGTTGCATATAATACTAACATTTGACTTAGATAGAAGCTTTTTGTCATATTTTAAAGGACCTTTTATTTCCATGTTTTGCAGTGTATTTTTTTTTTTGTGGGGCAATGGGGGTTAAGTGACTTGCCCAGGGTCACACAGCTAGTAAGTGTCAAGTGTCTGAGGCTGGATTTGAAGTCAGGTGCTCCTGACTCCAGGGCCGGTGCTTTATCCACTGTGCCACCTAGCTGCCCCCTTTGTAGTCTATTTTTAAAGTCTGAGTATTATACTTTGAAAAGGATCTTTCCTGAATCTATTATTATAACCATGGGGTTTATATGTTTTTAATGTGATTAATTATCCTAATAATTTCCCCAATGTTAAAAAATTCATGCATCCCTGGTATAAATCCAACCAACAATTAAAGGTGAATGTATTGATGGGAATTGATTAGCTATGGTTTGAGATTCATAGAATATCTTGAATCTTGTATAGCTGTCCCTGAGGTATCTGGTGTGTGAGTTTGGGGAAATGCCCAAGAACTTAACTATCATGGTCTAGCAGTATTCAAAGAAAGAGAAGGGAAGGGAAGGGAAAGGAAGGGACCTATTAGGGCCAATGAAATAGCAGAACATGTCTAATCTCTCTAGCAAACTTGTTCTTTTCCCCTTCTCTTTTAATAACTGAACATTGCTCATTCCTTCTTGATCTTCATACGACATGGTTTTGAGTCTCCTCACCATCATGGTTGCTTTTTTCTGGACATGTATTTGAATATTAAGGATTCATGATTTTGTTGGCATGGTCATCTCAGACCACAAACCTTCTGTTGTATAATAAATAATCTTTGTAAGTTGTTATGCCAGATAAAACCCATCACTTACTGACTAGTTAAGAGCTAGGCTGGAGGTACAAGGTTTTTTTTTTGGTGTTGTTGTTTGTTTGTTTTTTCCAGCTTAGCAGAACCTTTGGCCTTCCCTTATAAATAAATGGATTCTTAGAAAAATAAGACAGAATACAAGATCCTTATTAATCCCTCTTAAGAGTTTACTGCCTCACAGATCTTGAGGGGACTTAGAAGGAGCACAACCACATGGCCATGCTGACATAAGCTCCTCCTAGTTCTGCCATTTTGAAATTATTTTCCCTAGTTCCAGTGCCTATTACCTAAACAATCTTTTCCTTTCTGGCTTGACTCCCACAGAAGAAAAAAAAATCCTCAAAAAGCTACCTTTACCATGTCCTGATAGCTATTGCAGGTACCTTTTCACTGGGATGTAGTGACTGAACTCAGTCAAGGGGGTTCAGGTAACTCTACCCATAAAGGTCCTTCACCGTTGCTTATTCATTGAATTCAGGAACTGCATTGAACTCTCCTCCCCAAAAGATTAAATAGAGTTACTTCATATAAGCTTCATACTGTCCAGACCAGAGGACCAGTAGATGGGGCTACACATAACAAACACAGGGAAAGTTGAGACTATTAGATCAATCTTGATGGCATAGCTGCTTGGAGGGGACCTGAATTCTTTCCTTCTACCACTGGCCTATAAATGTCCAAAATTTGCAGCTTAAGTCTTATGAAGGTTTTTCTGGCTTGAAATCTTTATAGCCAGCTGTCCCAATTATGTCACTGGCATGTGGTGGATCCAAGGGGAGTACTTTGGCTTATTCATACTTTTCCCAAAGGATCTGGGTTTGTCTAGATGCCAAGTTAGTCAAAGGAAGTCTAAAGAGAAAAGTTTTTACAGTCTTTTTTGTCCTTATTTGATAGCGACAACCCCCTATCATCACTAAAAACATCTCATTCTTTAAGATGATTTTCTGTCTTCTTTCTATTCATGTAAAGTAAGCCACAGAACCAGGTAATCTTGTGGGTCACTGAGCTTGAGACTGTGACTAGGCATTGTTATTTTATGGATGCAGAAGTATGTACTAATCCTCATTCAAGGGGTTAGATGTGATAACAGTGGAAATGGATTGTACATTGTATCCAGAGGAAGAAATGAATGGATTGATAATTTTTTCTTGTGTCTTCTACTGGACCCAGTTTACTTCAGCATCCACTTATTTAATTTGACAGGAATCTGAAATGACCAGCTGCCAACTGGATGTCCTATAGATATCTCAAACTCAACATATCCAAAAAGAACCCTCCCTCTTTCTGAACTTTGCTATTACTGTCAAAGGTACCACCATCCTCAGAGTCACCCACACTTGCAATTTAGATGTCATCTTTGACTCCTTACTTTCACTCACCTCACATTTCCAATCTGTTGTTATTTTGTCATTTCTGTGTTCAGAAACTCTCTCATTTGGGTCCCTTTCTTTTCCCTTACATTGTCACCACCTCCCTATTCCTCTCTTTCAGTAACATTCTAGTTGGTTCCCCCCACTCCCCATTCCAGTCCCTCCTTCACTCTGCTATAAAAGTAATTTTCTTAAATTGCAGGTCTGGCCATGTCACTACCCCATATACAATGAACTCTAGTTGTTCCTTATCACCTCCAAGATCAATTATAAAATTATCTCCAGGTTAAAATATAAAGTAATTTAACATTTAAAGACCTTTAAAACTTAGATCCCTCTTTATCTTTCTATGTTGAATCTTTCATATTCTTTTTTTTGTCCATTCTAGCAATTTAATTATGGTCATGTAATTTTTACTCTTGCATTTTCTCAATTGTTTCTTCCTTATATTTGCCTTTTTCCTTTCCTACTTGGCGAGATTTGGCTTTCCGTTCAAGGATCTTTCTGCGATCTTTGTCCAGTTTTAGCCTTGTGATAACCACCTTGCTGGGATGAATGCCCACGTGGACAGTTGTGCCATTACCCTCTTCCTGCTGCACATGCTCAATGTAGATCACATACTACTTTCTGTAAACCTGGACTACCTTGCCAATCTGCTGTCCTTTGTAGTATCCTCGAATTACCTGGACTTCATCATCTTTTCAAATGGGTATGGAGTGGACATTGTACTTCTGCCTCAGCTCCTTCGAAAGAGGAGAAGACATAATCTTCCTCCATATGTGGGAAGGGGCATCGAAATGCCTCTTGCAGTTCTTGTTCCATTCAGATGTCACAAAAGGATTGAACTTCATTTTGACCTCAGAGCCACCGTGGAAGAGAAAAGGTCGAAGAGCTACTTCTGCCCCATATTCTTTTAATGCTGAATTCAGGAGCTACATTTTCCAAGATACATGTTCTGTTAGACTAGCTCAATGGGCTGTTTTTCCAATTATATGTTATGGTCTAGGTAATTCACACCTCAGAATTACCTTCTGTCACACTCCCTCTGATTAGATGGCTTCTACCAGAACTTCCATTTAAAGAGGGCATCCTGGTCTTGCATCTCTTCATTTCCCATTGTGCATGCAGCACTTCTCTGTTCTTCTCCACTATTACTTAAAAAATAGTAATATCCCATTACATACATGTATCATAATTTGTTTAGCCATTTATCAATTGTTTTCAATTCTTTGCTATCACAAAAAGTGATGCCATGAGTATTTTGGTCATTTTTTTCTTACCATTGGGTACTATTTTCATTCCAATGGCCACCTTGGGATAAAAGCACAATAATGGAATCTCTGAGTCAAAGATTATGGACACTTCAATAACTTTATTTGCATAATTCCAAATTTCTCTCCAAAATGGTTGCACAGATTCATAACTCCATCAAGAATGCAACTTGGTCTCTAATATTTCTTGGATTTGAAGACACATATTTAGGTACTAGTTGTATTTTTCCTTTAGTTTGAGTTTGGTTACCTCTGGGGGCAGTGACTATGTCCCTTTGCATCTCTATATATCCAATGAGTAGCACTGTGTCTTGAACATAGAATAAATTTAATAAGTGTCTATTGAATTGTACTATTTGGATGATTCTGGGTATTCTTATGGAACTGCAACCAAATTTACATATCAGCTACCTTTATCTTTATGGAATATTGAACCAGCCTTTTCACATGAAGTTTGTTCAAGGATAGTTTTATTAATAAAATATAGTTTAGGGGACAGCTAGGTGGCACAGTGGATAAAGCACTGGCCTTGGATTCAGGAGGACCTGAGTTCAAATCCTGCCTCAGACACTTGACACTAGCTGTGTGACCCTGGGCAAGTCATTTAACCCTCATTGCCCTGCAAAAAGAAAAGAAAAGAAAACAAAATAAAATATAACTTAAATTATATTATGTAGGAAATATAAAAATTAATAATAGCCTCAATATAAATATTATAAAAATAATCATATTCTCTCTACAAGCAATACATATTATAAATATTGTGGGAAGAATAGATAGTATAAATAAATAAAAGCATAAAATTATAAAATATTCAGCCACCGAGTACAAGTAGTGGTTCTCTTTATCAACACTTCCTTTCAATATATGAATGGTAGTTTGTGCTGTTTTAAAATAAATTCAGTGAATCTTCAATTGATGTGGAAACATCTAATGACTGAATGCTTAAATTTAAGAAATAGTTAATCTTTTGAGGAACTGAGATTCTATTTCTTCTCTTAGTCAATGAGAAAATAATGATTAATAATCAATTTCTCAGGGGACCCAGGGACTCTCCTTGAGATTTTTTCATCAAATATCATCTGGGACAAACCAGAGGGAACAAAACTAACAGATCCTTTGTCTAGATTGTTGAAGAACTGATGGGATTAAACCTTACTTAAATAACGGACTTAATATTCCTTTCCCTATCAAGGGTTGAATGACTGGGCACAGTTAGGTGGTACAGTGGATAGATCATCGGCCCTGGAGTCAGGAGGACCTGAGTTCAAATCCAGCCTCAGACACTTGATACTTACTAGCTGTGTGATCTTGGGCAAGTTACATCCCAATTGCCTCACCTAAAAAAAGAAAGAAAGAAAGAAAGAAAGAAAGAAAGAAAGAAAGAAAGAAAGAAAGAAAGAAAGAAAGAAAGAAAGAAAAGAAAAAAAAAGAGTTGAATGACCTCACATTATCCCTATATAGACTGCCTTCAAGTCTTCTCAACCAATAGATTTGAATAATGCTAACCAATTGGATTTGTTTGATGTATTATAACCCAATTAGCTTTGATCAATGAGGCACCTGTATCAAAAGAAGATAAAAACCCTTGGAAGATATTTCTGGGTCATCTTTTGGGTCTTTTGGCACTTTTCTCCTGCTCCCACTAATTGGCATGCCCAAGCTCTCCCTCTGCCTTCTCTATTTTCTCTACCATTCGGCCTGGGACCATGAGAAATTAGGAAGACATGTGGTCAATCCTTTACTGGTATAATAATATAAATTAATATGCTTACCCCAAACTGGTATTCTTGAAAGTTTGCCCATGAACAAAAAGTTTCTCCTGATTTCCACTCGGATGACTTCCCATGCACTGTGGCTGTAATCTTTTTTTAGAAATTTTAGTTGCTTTATTTGCGTAATTACAAATTCCTTTCCAGAATTGTCGTATTTCACAGCTCCACAGCCTTGTCTCTAATATATTCAGCCTTTGGACACACATATTTTTGAGGACAGCTTATATCTTTTCTTTAGATTGTAACTCATGGGGCAGCTAGGTGGCACAGTGGATAAAGCACTGGTCCTGGATTCAGGAGGACCTGAGTTCAAATCCAGCCTCAGACACTTGACACTAGCTGTGTGACCCTGGGCAGGTCACTTAACCCTCATTGTCCCACCAAAAAAAAATAGATTGTAACTCATCTGAGGGCCCTATAAACCATCATTTTGCACCTTTATATATCCATTGAGTAGCTCAGGGCCTTCAACTTAGATATTTTAAGTGTTTATTGAACTGCATTCTTACAATGGCTTTTCTCTGAATTCTTATAGATTATTAAATCAGCCTTTTAATTTGATAAAATAGTTTTATTAGTAAAATAGAGTTCTTTAAAATTATACATTTTATGTGAGAAATATAGCAATTAATAGACTCAACATAAATGTTACAAAAACAACCATGTTCCTTCTATGAACAATAAATATAAATGTTGAAAGAATAAACAGTATAAATAGATAAATGAATAGAAACCTGTGAATTATAAAATGTTCAGTTATTGAACACAGTTGATGTTTCTCTGTGTTCAAAGCCCCTTGCAATATAGGACTGGCAGCTTATATTATTTTAAAATAATTCAGTTAACACAGATGATTTTCAGTTTATGTGAAAGCAATTCTTTATAATGATTGCTTATTTTTAGGAAGCAGACAATTATTTAAAGAACTGAAAGTCTGTTTTTTCTTCCTCAATCCCTAAGTTTTCTTGTCAGTTTACTCATAAACGGGAAGACCCTCCTGATCTCTACATGTAGGATCTCCCAGGCACAAGCTGTACTCTTTGCCCTGCAGGTACTTCCTTATCTCTCTGAAGTAGCTCTTCAGGGAAAAATTGGGCATTTTGCTCCCCAAGAAGGCTCTTCCTACTCCACATCTTGCCCGAGGCATCTTTTCAGTTGTTCCAGCTGCTGATTTAGTCCACTGAGCAGTTGTGTGATCTGGTTCTGATTCCAAGTGGCAGAAACATTCTGGCTGATGAGAGTGAAGATCTTCTGGAGCATCTCATGAGCATCTTCCTCTGTGGCTTCCTTTGAGAAGTTGAAGTTGGGGTACCAGGGAAAATGTGTTCATTTTTTTCAGAAGTGAGAAGTATTCCTTTGGGCTCTGAGTCAGGTAACAGCCCAGGGAGCAGAGGTTGCTATAGCACAGCCCCCCAAAGGCAACTGGCAACAAGGTCCAGAAGATCATGGTGACACTGAGAATAGTTTGGGGCTGGCTGAGCTGAGAGCAGTGGGACTTTGTCTCAGTAAGGTTAATTATCTGGCTTCTAGGACATTTCTCTTAAATAGTGCTGTGTCATTTTTATTATGCAGCATGAGATCTACCTTCACTTTCCACTTTCTTTTGTTTACTTTCTATATTGGTCTATCATTACAACCTCATCTTTGAAACATTTGTAGAACTGCAACCTAATTTACCCTTAAAGAAGGTTTACAGATTAAGCTCTTTGTGGTGAGCCTTCCTTTTTTACTTAATTTTTTGTCTCCCTATCTTGAGGGCACATATAGTTATTTGCTGAGTGCAATTAATTTTATCTCCCAAATATTTCTTGTTTCTGTCCTCTCCCTACTACCTCCATTACCACCATCTGCATTTACGCCTTTATCAACTCTTGTCTTCCTTTGATCTCAATGATATTCCTTTCTTTTCTCCATTCTCTGGCTTCCTACTTAGCAGTTCTCTACTTACTTAGTTCAAAAGCCATATTCTACTGAACTTAACCCTTTTACTCCCAGAATTCCCACCATGTGAACTAGCTCTCCTGATTAGTAATTGCCTCACATCATCCACTAGATCTGAGCTTTCCTCCAGTCATACATAACTTTACTTTCCTGCTACCTTCTCATTAATCATATGTGTGCATGCGTGCGTGTGTGTGTGTGTGTGTGTGTGTGTGTGTGTGTGTGTAATCTTTATGCCCAGCCTTCCCTCACCTCACTCTTTCCAAATCTGAGAGCATAATCAAACTACCTTTGTCCCTATTCTTGGAAAGGGTAATCCAGTCTATTCCCTTATGGTTTCCCTGAGCATATTTGTAACCTTTCATAACAAAATACCCTTCCCTGTCCACCACTTCCCTAGATGTATTGTCTCCAACTATTAGAACATAAGATCCTAAATTAGTATCAAAGGATCAATTAGCAATGTGGACAAGATACTTTCTAGAGGCCCAATGAACTCCTCCAAGAAGAATAGATACTAGATACAGAGCAATTATAGTTGAATTCACAAGACAAAACAGGAGCATAGGGGCAGCTAGGTGGCACAGTGGATAGAGCACCGGCCCTGGAGTCAGGAGTACCTGAGTTCAAATCCGGCCTCAGACACTTAACACTTACTAGCTGTGTGACCCTGGGCAAGTCACTTAACCCCAATTGCCTCACTAAAAAAAAAAAAAAAAACAAAATTAAAAAAAAAAAAACAAAAAAAAACAGGAGCATAATCTGACGAGGTAAAACCCTTATGAACTCACCCCCGAGACTGCTAATCCTTAGTGCCCATGCTTCACCACCACCCTGCATGCTCTTGCCTAGTATGTACAAATTAAATTGGGTGCTTGTGCCTTAGATCATATTGGAATCCCTGGCTCATATAGTGATTAAAGTGCATTCTAATAGGGAATTGCAGCTCGCAATGGGAAATAATGACTTTGAAATGAGTATATATGGGGAATAGTTGGTGCAAATGGGTAATCTCTGTGAGAGTGCTATGCTTCCCAACACACCATCTTGATCAATGGTGTGTAATTTAAGATTCTAAATGTGGATTCTAATCTGTTCCCCCAGTTTTGGGGGAAACTGACTAAAATCACTGATAAAATGAGTTTAGGTTTTTAAGGATTTATTGAAAAATAGAAAGAGAAAGATTGAGAACAGAATTCCAACAGCCTGGCATTCCTATCTTTCCTCAAATTTCCTGTGAAGTCCTCTGCTGCCACCACCACCATCAAGTCAGGAACCCAAAAGAGAGAGAGCTCTCCGTGCAGGCCCTCTTCCCTCCTTCCTGTCTCCTCCCAGAAAATAGGAGGCTCCTCAAGTTGATTGGCTGGTAGCCTTGATAGACAGCACCCATGAGCAAACGTCACTTCCTGAGGCCAAGGAAAAGCCACATGGCCTTGCCCTCTGAGGCATTCTCCTCATGGTGGAGCTTTCCTATAGTAAGTCTCCAGTAGGTGGCATCATTCCAATCATTACAGTGGGAAGGGTTATGTGAGTTCCTGAGGACTTCTGGCTTTTAGGATGGTATGAGCATATGCATGTGTGTGCTCACATTGCATGTACTCATAGTAATTGCAGAGTCATTGGGAAGAAGCAAAATCATCTAGAAGACAAAACAAAAATAAAAATTCTCATTTTCATTAGAGAAAATCAAAGATACCGTATTTAACAGAAGCATAAAAATTAACCAATTAATCTATGCACGCACTATATGGCAGAGCCTCAAAATTCATAAAGAAAATTTAACTGAATTGCAAAAACCCGAAGATATTAGGGGCAGCTAGGTGGCGCAGTGGATAGAGCACTGGCCCTGGATTCAGGAGGACCTGAGTTCAAATCCAGCCTCAGACACTTGACACTTCCTGGCTTTGTGACCCTGGGCAAGTCACTTAACCCCAATTGCCTCAACCCCCCCCCCCCAAAAAAAAACCCACCAGATTATTTGGGGCAGCTAGGTGGCACAGTGGATAGAGCACCAGCCCTGGATTCAGGAGGACCTGAGTTCAAATCCAGGCTCAGACACTTACTAGCTGTGTGACCCTGGGCAAGTCACTTAACCCCAATTGCCTCACAAAAAAAAAAAGAAAAGAAAAGAAACAAAGATATTTACATGAGCTTATTGAAGTGAATTTATTAACACATCACAATATTCTTTTTTGAGGATTCAATGATTCAACAGGAATGATTACTTGCCCCAACATTCTATTACTCTGTAATTTATGCCTAGTCCCAAATGAGACACAAGTTTCCTATGAAGAAGATTGATGAGACTTCATCTCTAGGGAGTCAATAACAATTTTTAATAATATGGGATTGAGATCAGTTCTTACTCTCATCATGGTAAGTAAGGGAAAGACTTTCTGTCCCATGAATTCTGCTTTGACACTTGCTAAAATGTAGGATACTTAGGGTTCTATTGGTATTATGGGGTACTCACACAAATAGCCCATCTTGATATTTTCTTATTTAGTGATTGTGCAGGTATGTGTTAATTATTTGTACCCTTCAAACTCAACAGAATCTCCCTATTATCTGATTTAGCCCCTAAAACAGCCCTTTTGCTTGCCTGGGCTCCAGGCATTGCATCCTGGCCCTGTAATTTTGGTACCTTGAGTTATTGAGTTTACCTCAGCCAAATTTTTTTTGGGGGGGGTGGGGCAATGAAAGTTAAGTGACTTGCCCAGGGTCACACAGCTAGTAAGTGTCAAGTGTCCAAGGTCATATTTGAACTCAGGTCCTCCTGAATCCAGGGCTGGTATTTTATCCATTGCACCACCTAGCTGCCTCCTCAGCTAAATTTACTTCACTTGACCAGAATGTAAACTACTTTATCTACTGCTATTTTCAGTATGTTTAATGTGAATTTAGTTTCCTGTTGGTTTCTCATATCACTTTTACCTTTGAGGAATTTTGATGTGGAAAAAGTGGAATTCTGGTGCTTTAAGAACTTCAAACAGAAATTCTATACCACATTTAAATCTGTTACTCTCTTGCAATTTTGCTCTATTTTTGCTGTTTTTGTTAATGGTATAACCGGTATCATTGGTTCATTATGGAATCATTTATGATTCCTCTGTCTTTCATTTTCTACATGCAGTTAACTTTCAGTTCTGTTGTGTCAGTCTCTGCAATGTGCCTATCTCAACTTCCATAACGAACATTCTATTCAGGCCCTTATCTCTTCCAGTAAGGCTGTTTTAATCACCTCCTAACTGTTCTTCTTGACTCCAGATTATCCTCTGTCCAATCCCTCCATTATAAAACTTCCTGGATAATCTTTTTTTTTAAATTTATTTTTATTTTTTTATTTTATTTTTTATTTTTTGTGAGGCAATTGGGGTTAAGTGACTTGCCCAGGGTCACACAGCCAGGAAGTATCAAGTGTCTGAGGCTGAACCCGAACCCAGGTCCTCCTGAATCCAGGGCCGGTGCTTTATCCACTGTACCACCTAGCTGCCCCCCTGGGTAATCTTACATTGCTATAATCATATCATTCTTACTCAAACACTCCAGGTGGCTACTCATTGCCAACCTTGGGAAAATAGCTTGGTAGAGAGGAAAGAATACTAGACTTCAAGATGGGAAACACCTGGATTTATGTCCCACCTTTTGCATTTACTATGTGATCTCTCTCATTCTGAGTCAGATAATTGAAGACTGTATTAAATAATGTAAATAAAATAAATATTTAAACCTCAAAGAGGATTTAAACCAGGGATACTCTGTAGCCTGCTCATTCCAGCTTATGCCAGTCAATTGTTAAATTTTCAGCATGGGTATGTATGCTTCAGAAATTGGCAAGTACTACAGATTAGGGCTTGTTTTATTGCTTTGTTGACTGCCTAGATTTAAGAAAGTGATGGAAGATATGTGGATAATGCAGATTAAACTTAAAAGTTTAAAAAAATGTGGGGGGTTTTGAGAATCAATTGTTAACATTTACCAGCCCACATATGCTTACTGTAAGCTTTTATTATATGAGACACTGTGGCATATCATATAGAATGTTAGATTTAGACCCAGAAGGTTTGAGTCCAAATCCCACATTAATTATTAGTTATAACCAAAGCAAGTTGCTTAATCTCTCATAGCCTCGGGGTTTCTTTCTCTATTAAAATGGACCTAATAATATTTATGCTATGTACCTCATGAAGTTAATAATAATAATAATATAATTATAATTATGTTTACATAGTGCTTTAACGTTTTCAAGGTGCTATGAAGAAAATTGCAAACTTTATTATTATTTACCAAATAAAGTATAAATTCATGGCATCAACAGGACCCTCTTTAGTCTATATTCATCTTGCTCATTCAGGTTTACCTTAGTTCTTTCCATATACTTTATGTTCTAGCCAAAGTGGAATTCTGTCCCCTTTTCTTCTACCCTCTCTTATTTCTATTTTTTTTCTTATGCCATCTCCAATATCTTCAATGACTTTTTCTTTTATCCTATCCCTCTTTTATCTCCATGTTGAAGCTGCTCCCTTCCTTTGAGGTCCAGCTCAGATGTATCTTCTCCATGAATCCTTCTTTTACCTCCTCAACTTTCTTATAGCTATTTACTTGAATTTCTCCATTTGGTTTAAACAGAGATGTTGGGCTTTTACATTTTTTTATGGAAGTCTATATGCTTAGTATCATGGCAAATCCTGTAATTATGTAAAACATTACCATATTAGTCAATTTGTACCAAAAAAAAACTTGAAAAAAAATGAAAGTGGAAAATAGCATGCTTTAGTCTGTGTTCAATCAATATCAGTTCTTTCTTTGGAGGTGGGTCGTATGTCTCATCAATAGTCCTTTGGGAATTGTCTTGGATCACTGTATTGCTGAGAATAGTTGTTATTCACAGTTCTTCATCAAACAATATTGCTGTCTCTGTGCACAATGTTCTCTTGGTTCTGCTCACTTCAGTATACATCAGTTCAGACAAGTCTTTCCAGGCCTTTCTGAAATCATCCTGTTTATCATTTCTTATAGCACAATAATATTCCATCACTATCATATATCACAGCTTGTTTAGCCATCCCCCAATTGATGGGCATTCCTTTGATTTCCAATTCTTAGCCACCACAAAAAGAGCTGCTATATTTTTGTAAAAATAGGTTGTTAAGCGCTTTTACTAAACATTATCTCACTTGATCCTCAAAATAGCCCTGCAAGCCAGAAGCTATTATTATACCCATTTTACAATTGAGGAAACTGAGGCAAAAAGTTTTTAAACTGACTTGTTCAGGGTTACACAGTTAGAAATGTCCTAGGCCTGATTTAAACTTAGGTTTTCCTGACTCCAGGTTCACAGCTCTATCTACTTGTCCACCAGCTGCCTCTAACTTGCTATGTAAATGTTTACTGATTGAACCCGTTTTCTGTATAGGATACATGAATACAGTCCAGATAACAATTTCTTCTTCCTGCTATCCATGTTCAAACTTGTTCTTTCTTAAACATTTCTTAAATATATGATCCTTAGTGCTCTTCCACAAAAGATCCTCACAGTTTTTGTCATAGGCACTGACATGGTAGAGGGGAAAGAACTATGGATTTAAGTCAAAGGGTTCAAATCCTATCCCAGTGGTGACTTTTATGACTCAGGCAAGTTGCTTAACCTCTTTGAGTCTCAGTTTCCTTATCTGTAAAATAAGAGATGACCTCTGAGACCCCTTTGAGCTGTAAATTTAAGGGTTTTATGATCCCAGAACATTGCCAAACTATAGATTGGAATTCTGTAGTACCCATTACTCCAAACCTTTTAGAACATTGGAACAGCATTTATTAGAAGACAATTTCCCATTAAAATATGAGTTCCTTGAGGGCAGGGACTATATTTTTGCATTACTTTGTGTGCCCAGCAATTAGCTTAGTGACTGGCACATAGTAAATGCTCAACAGATACTTGTCCACTATTAACTGACTGCTAAAAGTGACTATCACTTAGGTCAATGTTCACCTGATCAGCTCTTTTCCCTTCTATTAAATTGCCTTTGGGTGGAGGGAGAGGAAATACCATTCCAAAAATGTCCAGCTCAATAAAAACTGAGAGGTAGTGATTGTGGGGAGAGCAGAACATAAAGGATGAGTGTTCACTGACTTACAGAATTGGCTGTATGAATTCTAGTCCTCATGGAGTCTACAGTCTACTATAGAGATAGAAAAAAAGATGGGAAAATTGAACTAACAAGAAAACATGGAAATAATATTTAACTAATACTAGAAGAACTGTCACAAGTATGCTTAATTAATTTCTCATTAAATGTTACATGCAGTAACTGTCACAGGAAGTTATGTGACAAGCTCAGATGAAGTAGCAAACCCTCAGATTGGGGGAAATGAGGGAAGACTTAAAGGAGGAAGTTAACTCTTGGAGAAAGGTGGAAAGGAAAAAACATTCCAGAATGATAAAAAGAAAAGCTCAGAAGAATGAAAAACAACTCTTCTTCATCAAAGTATAAACCAGTTTGACTCTTGAAGATTTGGGAAGGCAAGCAATTTTAGGAAAGGCTAGAAAGGTAGATTGGGCTCAACTTTTAGAGGATCTTAGATGTGAAACTGAGGAATTTTAACTGAATTGTGTGCATAATTGGAGAACTGTTTACCCAAATGATTTGAAATCTGGTTACTTGATACTCAGATTTAGCCAACCCTCCAAAGTTAGACTTATTTTTTTGTTATGTCACCAGAGAGGTGACACATTCATCTTGCATTTTCATTGTGTCTAGTTCTAGTTTCTTTTTAAAAATATGTGTGTATGTGACTGTCTTGTACTAGTGACTCTTGTTATATTTTTATGAATGTTTATTGGAGGGGTAAAAATTGGATATATTATAAACACCAGAAGAAAACATCATTATATTTTTATTCTCAAATCTTTCACTTCTTCTTATTTGAAAAGTCTTCAAGATTTTAAAATTTGTGTTGCATTTCTATTACCAGCACCTAGCCTGATGCTGGGCACATAGTAGGCACATATTAGATGACTACTTCTTGTTGAGAAAAGATGGAAAATACCCTGGGGACAAACAGCTGATGTTTGCACAATTAAAAGGCAAATGAGAAGTAGAGAGGCAGCTTCCAAAAACGTAATCAGAAAATGGCAAAAGGAAGAAAAGGAATTGCTTGCCAATATTTCTTTTGCCAAGAATGTAGGCAGCTAGTCATCTGTGCAGATGGTGTTGTGTTTATAGGATCACATAATTTAAACTAAGAAGGTACTATTCATCAAGGGAAGTTCCTGAGAATGCAGTATAAGCATACAAGAAATATAAATCAACCTGATCAAACTAAAAACTATATGTAAAACACTTTGCAATCCTTAAAGTACTATGTAAATATGAGCTATTATAATTTTTTTGGCCTGGACTTGTATTTTCATTAGTATAGAACAGAGATGTCAAATATGTGCATCTGGAAACATTAAAATATAATTGGGAAATATTTGACAAAAATAAATATACAATAAAACATAGATAGTGTTGCTATGTAGTTTTCTAAGTCAATATGTGGCTACAGGGACCCTGATGTATGAGTTAATGGTCCATATTTCTATTTGAATCTCACACCCCTGGCTTAGAGAACTCCCAATGAGGAAATCCCTACCACAAATAAACTTAGCACCTGCTCTGAAAATTGTGAATGAATTAATGAGAAAAATATTTATTAAGGGCTTACTATATGCAAAACGCTGCGTTAAAAACTAGAAGCAGGGGCAGCTAGATGGTACAGTGGATAGAGCACAGGCTCTGGATTCAGGAGGATCTGAGTTAAAATCCGGCCTCAGACACTTAACTCTTACTAGCTGTGTGACCCTGGGCAAGTCACTTAACCCCAATTGCCTCACCAAAAACAAACAAAAAAACCCCCAAACAAACAAAAAACTAGAAGTAAAACAATCCCTACTCTCACAAAGTTCACATTCTAATATGAAGAGGCAACATATAAAGAGTTGCATCTGTGAGTCAGATGGAAAGGCTCCTTGATCCTTTGGGCATAAGGGCACAGCAAAATGGTAATGCATATTTAAAAAAAATTCCCACTGATAAAACCATATGCATTTCTGATGCATATTTGACAGTGTCAAGGACTTTGGTGATGGGGATATTTTTTTCTGGGTCATTAGTAGCTATGGCTGTACATAGTCTTAGAAAGTTTCTTGGAGCATCAAGAGGTTAAGTGACTTGCTGGTCACACTGGCTGTATGTATCAGAGGTAGAGCTTGAACCCAGATCTTTCTAGCTTCAAGTCTGACTTTCTATCAGTAACCCTGCCTCTGACTGAGAGGCCCCAAAAGGCAAAACAGAGTAAGCTAGGATTAAAGTCTAACTAATTGAATAATTATATATAATGTGTTATATGGTTATTATTATTCATGTATAATAAATATGTAAGTTCCAAATAAATGTTAGTATAATATATAACATTTATATATGTATTATGTATAAAATATAACATTAATATAGCATTTACATATTATTATATATTAATAGTATATAACCATTGAAATATAAAATTAATGATATATTAATATATTTACATAGTGCTTACTCTGTGTGAGGCACTGTACTAAGTACTTTATAATTATTATTTTATTTGTTCTTCACAATGACCCTGGATAGTAGATGCTATTCTTATCCCCATTTTACAGTTGAGGAAACTGAGACAGATAAGTGACTTGCTTGAGGTCACATGGCTACTAAGTTTCTGAGTCTGACTTTGAACTCAGGTCTTCCTGGCTCCAGGACCACTGCCCTATCACTGTGCCACCAACTGCCTCTAGGAGAGATGGCTCTTCCTTCCCTCACTCCTAGGGATAGGGCCTAGGCATCTTTAGCACCATGGATGACTGGAACTGAGTTTGTTGTATAACTTATGAGAATTTAATGGTATTTTCTGAAAAGTGTTTTTAGGGGCTAAACATATAGCTGTGCAATTTGTGAGTAACCACTGAAAAAGAAAAGTGGTTATATTCAAGTATCATAAACCACTTCTTGTCATGGTAACAGCTTGATTTAGCTCTGGAGGGAAAATGAAGGAGTAGGATCAATACTACTGAAATTCTTTTTTAAAGTTTCAATTAAAGGATTGAACTGCAGAATTCACTGTTTTCTGTTAACTTCCTCTTCCCTCCCTTTCACCAGTGAAGTGAACTTCCCATCTGGGACATTCACATCAAAATTGAAAAGGGATGATAGAGCTATCATAGGTGGTCACTTGAAAGGATATCACATGCAGAACCAAGAGAATGTTGTGCTCAGTGACAACAATATTGTTTGATGAAGAACTGTGAATGACTTACCTATTCTTAGCAATTCAATGATCCAAGACAATCCCAAATGATGAAGCATACTATCCAATTCTAAAGAAAGAACTGATTTGATTGAACACAGAGTAAAGCATATTTTTCACCTTCTTTCATTTTTTTCTTTTAGTTGTTTTCTTATACAAAATGACTAATATGGTAATGTTTTACATAATTGCATGTGTATGACCTATATCTGATTACTTACCACTAGCAGGAGGGGGTAGAGGAGGGAGCTACAAAATTTGGAACTCAAAACTTTAAATAAAAATGTTTATTATTTAAATTTTTAAGAAAGAAAGGATATCATGATTTTCCCCAGAGTAGTTCTATCATCTATTTCAATGTTTCTTAATTGTTTTTTCTCTCACTGACCCTTAATTCTCAAAGGTAAAAATAAACAACAAAAAATAATGAATTCTGACTTTTTCTTCATAGGAGAACTGGATTAGATATTACTGAATGCACTCCTTTCATATCTCACATCTCCACCCCATCCACATTTTTCTGTTATACAAGGCAAAAAGGGAATAAGAGGCAGAACCAGGATTTGAAAACAGGTTTTCTTACATTAAGGTAATTTATTCCCTGTCCCATATAGCTCACTGCCTTTTCTCCTTTTCTTTTGGGGCCTACTCTTCTCATCTTGAATACTTTTCCTATCTCTATCTTACTACAGTCTTTCTAAGGGAAAATATAAGTATACAATGGAATTTTGATTGTGTTGTTGTTGTTGTTGTTGTTGTTATTCCTTTATAGAGCTCCTATTCTGCTGCATGTAAGGGCCAAATTTAATATGGGGAGAGTTAATTGGGTGGCTTACCACAATATTGGGGTTCAGAAAATAATGAGGGACCTCTAGGTCCAAAGTCTCCTCCTTTCCAAACTGCCTTTTTAGTTATTTCTCCAAGGCCAATAAGAAAGGAAATTAACAACCTCTTTTCCACAGACAAATCAGGTTTTATTAATGGGAAGAAAATACACAACAAAGGTGAAATTAATTAAGCCAATGACAAGGGAATAGGGAAAGAGAAAAATGGATAAGCTCCCTGGCTCTAGCAAAGACTGACACAATCCCCAAACTTGCTTCCAGCTCAGCTAATTCAAAGAACTGGACTTGTTTTTATTAACTCACCACTTGGGGTCCATAGTTTCAATAGGAAATAGCTGTGTAGCCCCTCTGCAGTCTGCTCTGGGAAGCTCACCGACAGGAAAGACAAGATCCCCTCAGTGAGGGTTCCCTTTTCTACTTTTGCTCTCCCTCCCTCAAAAGGGAGGTCCTTCAACATGGATGTCAAAGAGTGGTTCCCCTGATGACATCAGCAGCATACGTCACTCAGAGCAGGCCAGGTGTGGCCCATATCCAATCATTCCAAGTAGGTACCTAGCCAGTTTCCCAAACAGTACTAGATCATTCAGGTGGGACCCCTGGGCATCTGCCAAATTCCATTATTTTATCACATGCATAAGCTAGGAATGCAGTTGGTATTGTTTTTTCAAGAGCAATGTGAATAGAAGTCAAAGTCTTGCAAGTTCTATAATGTCAGAAGACTACCAAGTACATAGAAACTGGTAAACTGGTCATTAGGTATTGAATTCCTTGGTCATGACATTTAATGGCATGAAGAAAAACACAAAACAGCCATCAGTGATGCACAACTTGTTTCTGCCTCTACATGAGAATGATTAAATGGTATTAAAGGAGGGAGAGATTGTCAAGAATCATACAGTTTTTAGATTTTCTGCAAACATGAATTTAACACCTTTATCCAAAAGCCAATGAGACAACAAAATACTGTAGAAATTGCCATTAATAATATTTTTGAAGGTCTGGTATTTGTTTTAATTTTTTAAAATAAAAATTAAAAAATTTTTTCTACTACTTTTCTCTCTGAATAAAAATTTTAAACTAACCCAATACATATCTACATAGACATAAAAATTCC
The DNA here is from genome assembly GCF_019393635.1 of Dromiciops gliroides. Lineage (NCBI taxonomy): Eukaryota > Metazoa > Chordata > Mammalia > Microbiotheria > Microbiotheriidae > Dromiciops > Dromiciops gliroides. The sequence goes on along the minus strand of NC_057861.1, from coordinate 569,540,998 downwards.
ACATTTTCTATATTTGAAAATGCATGTCTCTTTTGATACATTAATTTCTTCACTTCTGTCAAAAAGTGAGTGTTGAGTTTCATCTTCATTCCTTTGGACTTGTGATACATTAATGCATTGCTCAGAGTTCTTAAAAGTCTTTCACAGTTGTTTTTCTCTTTATCAATGGTTATTAAACTTTTTGGTTCCCTTTAAAATTATGGAGGACCTAAGAAAGGTTTTGATTATGTGGGTTATATCTATCTATATTTATCATATTAAAATTAAAAATTAAATTTAAGGATATTTATTAAAATAATAAGAAACCCATTTCAAGTTAATATAAATATTTTAAAAGAAAAATAATTATAGCTCCCCTCCCCTGCAAATATAAGAAGAGCATTATTTCACATTGTGTTGTTTAAAATCTAAATTGTGGGTTCTAATCTGCCTGCCCCCCCCCCAGTCTTGGGGGGAAGCTGGCTAAAATCACTGATAAATTCAGCAAGAGTTTAGGCTTTTAAAGATTTATTAAAATATATATTATAAGTTAGTGAAGAGAGAGAGATTGAGAACAGATTCCTTATAGCATGGAAATCCTAGCTCAGATCTAATTCAGTATAGCCAGAGAGAAAGAAAGCAATTTCCTTTCCTAGCAGCCCATGTGAAATCTCTCACCACCAAGCCAGGGTCTGAATGACTAAGAGGGTGCCTCCTCCCCCCTTCCCCCCCTTCCCCCACCCCGCTTCTCCATTGGCTGCCACACTCCTCACAAAAAAGAGAGTTCTTCCATGAGCGAGCATCCACTTCCTAGTTCCTCTCTCCCTCCCCCAAAGGGAAGGTCCTTCAAGCTGGTTGGTCTAGAGTGGTCTCTTGCTGACATCAATAGTACACCAAGTCACTCAGGGCCAGCCCGGTAATCATCTTTAAGTAGGTACTTAGTTTCTCATTCTCACCCACTTCAAACAATACTATATCAATCAGGTGGGGCCCCTGGGTGTCTGCCAAATTCCATTATTTTATAACAACATTTTTGCAAATCTTTTAAATTTCTGACTTCATAGAAGACAACTAGATTCTCATATCTGTCTCTGCACTCAATCTGTTGTGATATGTTGTTTTTGTTGAAGTATATGAAAAAAATTTGGCCTCACAGATATGTGGTTAGAAAAGGGAGGAGTATTTTAATAACTTTTTAAAAATAATTGTGGATATTCTATTACTTAAGATAGAATTGGAATCTATCACATTAAAATCTATCTTGCACTTTATTTTTTTCCATTTATACCTATACTTTCATTTGTTTATTTATTTACTTCAACAATAATAAACATTTTTATTTAAAGTTTTGAGTTCCAAGTTCTATCCTTCCTTCTCTCCCTCCTCTCCCTCCCCCTCCCTGAGGTGGCAAGCAATGAGATATAGGCTATACATGTGCAATTATGTATAACATTACCATATTAGTCATTTTGTACAAGAAAACTTGAATAAAAGAAAAAAATGAAACAAAGTAAAACTAGCATGATTCAGTCTGTGTTCAATCAATATCAGTTCTTTGGCAGTGGACAGTATGCTTTATCATTGGTCCTTTTGGATTGCCTTGGATCACTGTATTGCTGAGAATAGTTGTCATTCACAGTTCTTCATCAAACAATATTGCTATCACTATGCACAACGTTCTTCTGGTTCTGTTCACTTCACTATACATCAGTTCATATAAGTCTTTCCAGACTTTTCTGAAATTATCCTGTTTGTCATTTCTTATAGCACAAAAATATTTCATCACAATCATGTACCACAGCTTGTTTAGCCATTCCCCAATTGATGGACATTCCTTTGATTTCTAATTCTTAGCCACTACAAAAAGAGCTGCTATAAATATATTTGTACAAATAGGTCTTTTTATCTTTTTGGGCTGTCTTTGGGATATAAACCTGTATGTTGCACATTAAATGGATCTTTTATGCACACATAACTTGGTAACATCATGAATTAGTAATCTGGAAAAGATTCACTGAATTATGCAGATCTTTCAAATGTTGATACATTTCATCATACCAAAAATTCACATTTATTAATATGACCACCAATCTCAAAAGAAAATTATTTAGGAATTGGGAAGCTATCAAATTCATGGTTGCAGATACCAGTTTTCTAAACTTCTAATTTTCACTTGAAAGCTCAAATTTTATCATTGGAAACAAATTCTGTCAGATGTTTCCCTTGAAGTGATAGGCTCACTTAATTTATTTTTGAGAAGGTACTTGCCAATGTACCATGTCTGGATAACCATAGTTTGTCATTGCAAGTAAATATGATGCTCCATGAAAAAGAGCTGCTCATTCATCTTACAACTCAAATGATCACGTAAATACTAAACAACTATTATACATTAGCATGCAGAAGTGCTTACTATGTACTTCCCATTTTGTCACAGAATATTAAAAAGTATATTCAAGGGTCATAATTGTTATTAGTTCATCAAGCATATTCTTAAGCAAAGCTAGATTTTCTTTTTTTACATTGTAAATCTGTGGTGGCAAAAAATACAATGACTACTAATACAGTATCATGCAAATGCTTTGATTCACACTGTTACTAGCAATTTTATCCACCAATGCTTTTGCACCATTAGTATAAAATGTCAGCAAAGTTTTTCCAGGATAATCTGAGATTCAAAATTTATTCAACACTTCGAATATTTTGGCACCACTTAGGTTTGTTTCCAAGACTTCATATAAAGTATCTTTGATGGTTAGTTGATGCTGATACTAGACAAATACAAGGAAAGCAAGCCCAGCCACATCTCTTGATTTGTCCACTTTTAAGGCAAAAGTAAAATTCTGTAGATGACATTAACTCAGTCTTCAAGTTTGCAGATAAGCTTTAATTCTCAGGTGATGTAGCCTCTGGAAAGCTCCACTGTCAACTCATGAAAGAAGCAGAGTGAAAAAGGCAAATAGTTTCTTAGCATTGTGTAAATAATGTTGACTTCTCGGTTCCTGTGAATGGGTTTCAGGGATCTTCAGGTATCAATGGACCACACTTTGAGAATCTCTGCTTTGTATTAAATATTGTAATCGTATAAATCATTGTCTTAGTTCTGTTCATTTTGTTCTTATTCATTCATAAACCTCTTCCCAGTTTCCTTTGAAATTGTCTATATTATTATTTCTTATGGCAAAATAGCATTCCATTATATACAGACACCACAATTTGTTTAGGCATTTTCCAATAGGAGGAAACTCTTGTAGTTTGCATTTTTGACTACCATGAAAAGAACTGCCAAACACACACACACACACACACAGACACACACACACACACCACCCAGAAGTACTCCTTAGAGTGGCAAACAAAGAAGATAATTTTATTTGTGTCTAAAGGCAAATAGAGGGGGCAGCTAAGTGATACAGTAGATAAAGCACCTGCCCTGGATTCAGGAGGACCTGAGTTCAAATGTGACCTCAGACACTTGACACTTACTAGCTGTGTGACCTTGGGCAAGTCATTTAACCCTCATTGCCCCAGAAAAAAGTAAAAAAAGAAACAAATGCAATAAAAAACAAATAAATGCAAATAGAAATATAATTTCATAAGAAACATTCATCTTTCTTTGCAATGCTTATGATGATCATGAGCAAAAGAATAAGCATGAAAATAATTGCTACTTATTTTTCAGATGGTGAAAAGTGTTAAGGGCTAAAATTCTAGCTAGTCTGTCTAAAATATCTAATGAGTGGTCGCCAATAAATTACAAGCCTTAGCAAGAGTTAGACTTTTAAGCATTTATTAAGGAGAATAAGAATTTGGTAAAGAGAGAGAGAAAGGCCTAGATTCCTATCTATTAAAGGGAGAGCACATTTCTAGCTCCGCTCTCCACCAGAGTCCTCAGGAAAGAGAGCGAGACTGAGCGCCAGTCTCTTCCTTCCTCCTCCCACTAGCCCGCATCACTTCCTGACGCCAAAGAAAAGACTCCTGGTCTTGCCCTCAAAGACCTTCACTTCATGGGTGGAACTCTTCTACAGTAAGTCTCCAGCAGGTGGCGCCATTCCAATCGTTACAAAAGGTAGAGAAATTCAACAAAATTTCAATAATACTATTAAAATAAATCAACAAATATTTTAATAATAAGTGACTTCATAGGGATAGGAGAATTTGGAAAATGTGGGGAAAGTATGCCCTCAGATCAAGAAAAAAGGAACCAAAAACTTGTAAACTACACAGAGGCCTTGAATAAATACATCATGAATGTTGTTTAAGAGGGCCAGACATGGTATTGCTGAATAACAACACAAAGTGGAATTGACTATATTTTCTTAATAGAAAAAAAATCACATCCAGAAATTGAAAATCTGGATTATTCTCCCCTAATTTGCAAACAGTCTGGTTGACTATCTTGAACTGGTGGTTTGATGACCCCCTCATTATGTGCACTATCAAAGTGAGAGATGTCCTTAAAGCCTTGTACTTATGCAGCTCAGTAGAGCTATCATCCTTCACCACAACCAACAAATGCCATTTGAAAATGGGACTTTTCATGTTCCTTTGCTCTTCTAGTCTATTTACAATTTTAGAACTCCTGGGCCAAATAAGAACACCTTCCTTGGTTCCATATTTAAATCCACCTTTAAAATCCTATGGAGGGTTGTTAATGGCCCCCCAGCTCTGGAAAGAACATTCCACAAACATTCTCTGTGAAACGACTCCATAGCTGGAATGGGACTTAGAGCAGTACATTCTTCAATAGACTTCATCCACAGTCGAAACAACTAGAGAGGTTTTTAGGGTGGGAGACAGAATGGGAAGAGTCCTCCTGGATAAATGAGGAGGCCAGCAAAGCCTGAAGAGCTACTGCCAAAGAATCATTATCTATCAGAACAACAAGCAATATAGCAATGACTGGGAGGTGGCCTGAGTTGAAATCAAGAGATTCTTTCCTTTCATTATTAAGCTCACAGGAAAACTCAGGAGCCAAGAAAGAACAATATCTCTAGAATCTGGAAATGATTTGACTAATAAAGTTATATTAATTCTGAGTTTTAGTGAATCCTATATTGATTTACATGTCCTCAAGTCATATAGTTCTCACCTTTAAAATGAGAAACTTTTGAAGGAAAAAAAAATTTCCACTGAAAAAGAGCACCAATTGAAGGCAATGCTCATGTTTGATACAAATCACGTTTGGAAAACAAGTGCCATCTATATCCAGAACAATAACATTTAATAATTTAGTCCTAAATACATATTCGATCACTTTAGGAGATTATCATGATTTATGACCAATAAATATGAATATTTTGTAAGAAGCATTTAGATAATTGTTTCTACTTATATTCAAGTTACCATGAATTTCTCTCCATAATGTTAGGGGTTTTTAAAAAGATCCCTCAGGTTCGTTAATCCCTGTAGGGGCCACCAATCTGTAAGGGCCAAATTTAATATGAGAAGAGTTAATTGGGAGGCTAGCTGCAATATTGGGACTCAGAAAACAACAGGGGATGTCTAGATCCTGAGTCTCCTCTCCTCCACACTGCCCCCTCCCCAATTGTTTCTCCCAGACTGATAAGGAATGAGATTAAAAAGCCTCTTCAAAAAACCCAAAAAAACCCACCAGGGTTTATTGATGGGAACAAATTTAGAAATAAGGACAAAGACAAGCAGGAAATACGACCTGTAAACTAACCCACCAGACTCAGCTGCTTCCCATTTAACTTTCCCTATCCCCTGTACATCTGCGTTTAACTTTCTTGCCTGCTGCCATGAATTCTTCTCCCTCTCTCTCTCTCAATTCCTCCTCCTCCTCCTTCTTCTTCTCGTCTCCTCCCTCCCTCTTCTCTACCCCCCCAGAATAAAAAACCCCTTCTCTCACGGGAAACCCCGGCTCACCACCCACACACCCCAAGCTAATTTGTTGGCACCCCTAGGGGCGGCGCCGAAGCCCGGCTGGGGCATGGGGTTTCCTTGCATAGCCCCGCTCCATGTATACCCCTGTTGGGCAGAGGGAGCTAGGGCTAGGGTTTTCTGTGCATACCCCCACTGGGCGGAGGAAACCAAGGTGTGCCTGAGGCTTTCTAATTTTAGCAAAAGATGGGGTCCCCCAAATCACAATAAATTCTCACAATAAAAGGGCCGTTAGCTGAATACTACATTGATTGGAAGGATTCTTTGGTTTCTTTATCACCCACTATGTTCTCTTCATCTTTGGACTGGCTGATATACTTTAAGTACAAATAACATCAACAGGCAAAGGATCAAGGCCTTCAGCATTTTGATGGCAATGAGAATGATGATAAAGGTGGAGCTGTGGTACATAACAAACATGATGTGAGAAATGGGTAGTTGTCTCCTCTCAATGTGGATATAACAGTCAGTCATACTCCCCTGACCTGTTTGTAGGACAAAGGTCTCAGATCCCCTCCTCCCCTTCAGGTTAGCAAAGTCACATGGTTCAAGGAGCCCTGGTCTCAATTAGGTCCTCTCCAGAGTTCTGTCCATATAAGGAAGTATAAGGTCCACTCCTGAGTTATGCCCATACAAGGAAGAGGGGTGGGAATACTGCGTTCTGATTAGCTAGTTTTTGCACGTAGATTGTAACCCCGACCAGTGATGAAAAAGGGGAAGGTCCATTCGTGTTAGGGACTAGGGTATAAAACAGGGCCTGTGAGCCCCCTTTCGGGGCACTCACTAGCTGCACACTAGGGTGCCTCCTTCTCATGAGAAGAAAATAAAGCCTTTGTCACCTCGCTGCTGAGTTCCTGAGAATTATTGAGAATAGGATGGATTTTTCCCTCACACATGATCAGGTCTTTGGGACAGCTTACGAGTTAAAGAGAAATAAAATACCTTAATCATGTCTTTGCTCTTGCTTGCATTAAGAAACAAATCACACACACACACACACACACACACACACACACACACACACACACACACACACACACACACACAGGAGGCAGCTAGGTGGCAGCTAGGTGTCGAAGTGGATAAAGCACCAGCCCTAGATTCAGGAGGGCCAGAGTTCAAATCTGGTCTCAGACACTTGACACTTACTTAACCCTCATTGTCCTGCCCCAAAACAAAAAACCAACCCCCTCCAAAAAAAACCACAACCATGGGCACAATGGTCTAAAACATAAGGATGACTAATTTGTTCTAAAAATGGTGGATATAACCAGAAGTTGTGCTTTCCCCATCATAGACCATTGTCAACTTCATTTGCTTTTACTACCATCTCTTTATGATTGAAACCCATTTCCAATAAAGGAAAAGGAATCAGGGCAGTGGAACTTTTTTTGGTAAATGGAGAATGTCATTTATTCATTATCTAAATCATGATCAAAATGTTACATTTCTCTCAGAATGCTGAGAGAATGGCCAGCTAAAATATGTGCCAGACTTCAGTGTCATCAGTACCAGGGTCCTTTTGGCTCAACTTTAAGCAACATCTAGAATATATGGGGGAAGAGACAAAGCCTAAAATCACATTTTTTCAGGTGAATACTTTAGATAAAACCTCAATATTTATTTCCAAATTATAAGTGACTACTAAAAGACAGAGTACCTGGAACCTGTGTCTGCTCTTTAATGTCAAACTCAAAACAAAGCAAAACAATGAGTAGGCATTTAGTCATGATGTAACCAATATTCTCTCTCTCTCTCTCTCTCTCTCTCTCTCTCTCTCTTTGCTGGGCAATGAGGGTTGTGACTTTCCCATGGTCACACAGCTAGTAAGTGTCAAGTGTCTGAGGCCAGATTTGAACTCAGTTCCTCCTGAATCCAGGGTTGGTGCTTTATCAACTGCACCACCTAGCTGCCCCCAATATTGTCTTTTAAAGAAGCTTAAGCAAATATTAATAATAATTCATTTTAAGGATTTCTTTTTTCCCCTTTCTTTTTTAAAATTGTGGATTTGCCTTGGTGGTTTTTTGTTTTCTGTTTTTTGCTATTTTGAGATTTTAATGGGGAGTTTGGCTTAGATATGACCACTCCTTCAATAGCCTTAAAGAAAACCATTATCATTTATTTATGCTTTTCTCCCCCCTCACTTGATCAGGGGCATTTTATTTATTTTCAACCAGACATTTGGGGTTTGAGTCTTTGTTTTCTAACATTCTTCCTTTGAGATGAGAAAAAATAATTTTGGCACATGATACCATTGTTATGATAGTGTATGTAATGTATTTTGGAAATTAATATCAATTCTTATATGTAGTAATTTAATTATAAGGGTTTTTTTAGGTTAAACTTTTGAAAGTGATCCTATACATCCTTAGAGTAACATTTTTCAAGTTTAAAGTTTACTTAAGTGAATAAATTTTCATATCAGTAAGTCTTAAAATGTTACATCACAGTAGTTATATTATCATTTAAGCATCAGCTTTGTGCCAATTACTTGTGCTAAGCACAAGAATGCAAAGAACAGCAAAAACAGGGTCTTACCTCAAGGTCATCACAATCTAATGGGGGAGACAATGTGGAAACATCTATATCTAAACACAATATAGACAAGATAATCAGAGGGAAGACAGCATTTAAGAAGGCCAGGAAAAATTCTTGTAGAATATGGGATTTTAGTTAGGCTTGAAAGAGGGCAGGGATGAGGAGGGAGAGAAACTCAGAGATGAGACAAATTAGTGAAAATGCCAGAAGTAAAAAGTTGTAGTACCTTGCTCAGAGAACAGCAAGGAGGCTAGTGTCATTGGATTATAAAATATGTGTAATGGAATAAGGTGTAAGATGACTAGAAAATAGGAAGGGACCAAATTACGAAGGACTTTAAATACAAAACAGAACATTTTATGTTTAATCCTGGAGATGATGGGGATCCATTTGTTGTGATTTAGTCACTTCAGTCATGCCTGATTCTTTATGGAGTCTTTGGAGTTTTCTTGGTAGAGATACTGCAATTGTTTGCCATTTCCTTCTCAAGTTCATTTTACAGGTGAGGAAACTAATGCAAACAGGATTAAATGACTTCCCCACGATCACACAGCTAGTATCTGAAGCTGGATTTGAAATCAGGAAAATGAATCTTTCTGACTTCAGGTCCAGTACTCTATCCACTGTGCCACCTAGCTGCACAAGAGATCCATTGGAGTTTATTTAATACAGGGGTGACATAACCAGACCTGTATTTTAAGATCACTTTAATGGCTGAGTAGAGAGTAGATTAAATAGGGACAAACTTGAGGCATAGGGACTAACCAGAAAGCTGTTTCAATAGTTCAGTGTAAGGTGATGAGGGCTTGCTAAGGGTGGTACAATATCAGGAGAAAGAAAGGAGCATGTATGAAATATGTTATTAAGGTAAAACCAACTGAATTTGGCAATAGATTAGATATGATGGGGGTGGGGAGTGGAGATGACAGAAGATGGAGTTAAAGATGGTTGTTAGTGTGGGTTACTGGGAGGATGCTGGCAATCTGGAAAGTAATAAGGAAGTCTAGAAGAAGAAAAATTGTTATTTTGTTTTGTTTTTAGGAAAAAATAATGAATTAAGTTTGGGGCGTTTAAAAGATGTCTATGAGAAATTCAAATTGAGGTTTCCAATAAGCAGTTGGATATACAAATCTGAAGGTTAGGTGTCGGATAAATAGGTCTGGAAATTGGCACAGAAATGATATTTAAATCCAAGGGAGCTGATGAAAGCCATCCCAGGGAGTCTGAACCCTGCCAGCTATCATTATTCAAACCCTATTCTCTACCCCTCACTGACCACTCCTTTATTTCCACCTCCTTCAACCCAACCTGCCCAATGTACCACTCTAAAGTTATGTACCCCTACTCTTGTGCTCTCTGGAAAGCCTCATCCATTGACAATGAACTTGCTTTTATCCTAAATCTTTTTCTTCCTTACTCCTACTGTCTTTGGGTTCTTATTGAGACCTGGATCCCTCTTGATGACTTAGCTTCTCTGGCCACCATTTCTGGTACTTTCACTTAATCCCCCTGACCCACTGGACAAGATCAGGGTTGCTCCTCATTGCCACTTCCATGGTCTCCCTTGGCCACCATCACTCAGTAACTTTTTCTCCTTGAGGTTAAATCAATCCATATCTACCACTCAATCAAAATTCTGGTAAATATTGTTTGCCAACCTTCAGGACACTCTCCTTTCCTCAATTACTTCAGTGCCTGGCTCATAGTTTCTGTTCTCCAACTCTTGTCTTTACACTAGGGGAATTCACCAAGTATATTGATATTCCCTCAAGCCACCCAACCTTCCAGTTTCTCATTAATAAGCAAATTACTTATTTCCCATTACCTATTCCTCTACTCTACCTCAGATATATACAGAGAAGGTCATACCATTGATCTGTTGCCCCCTTATTTTATCTCCAATCTTGCCCTACTAATCTTCAGCCTTGAATTACTCTTACCAACTCCCTTGTTATTTAACAACCCCCTCATCACATAGGACATTTGAGGACATTAGATTGTATAATTAAGATCTTATAATTTAAAATTTTCATATTATCTAACTTCTATGACTATTAATGTGAATAAATTCACATTTTGACTGACTTTTTTTTTTGTCCTTCATATTCAGTTTTCTTAATTTCACTTCCCACCAATTTTTGGAAGGTGGCTGGTGCTTTCAGATGTAAAATGAAAATTTCTACCATGACAAAATTCCTAATGGAACACAACTATTTGTGGCTCAGTTTGCTCCTATATAAAATTAGAAGGTTCAACTAAATGACCTCTGAGGTACTAAATCTATTTTCTGATTTTAGATTTTTCAAAAACTAATTAAAAAAAAAATCTCTGAGCAAGACATAATTTCATCAGTAGATGGCGACATAACACCACTGAGATTCAGTATTCATTCAACAAGCATTTATTGAACATGTACTATTAATCAACAAGCATGTATTAATCCTATTACACGTCAGGCACTATGTTAACTTCTGGGATTACAAAAATAAAAATACAACAGCCCCTACCCTTAAAAACTTGACATTCTATAGGGAGAAGCAACATATACACATAAAATGAATGAAAAATATATACAAATTACAAAGCAATTTCTTTGAGAATACTAGTAGCTGGGCAGATCAGACCAAGGAGGCATTTTGAGCTTTGAAAGATGCTAGGAATTCTAAGAAATAAGGAGAAAGTACATACAACACAAGGGGGCAGTCTGTGCAAAAAAAAAAAAATAGGATTAGGAGATAGAATATTTGTTCTGCCCTAAACCCTATACTCTCTTCTATTTCCTCTGGGTAACCTCATCAGCTCCCATGGGCTTGACAACTTAACTATCATCTCTATGCAGATGACTCACAGATTTTATATATATACAAATATACACACACATATACTGTATATGGGTGTGTGTGTGTGTGCGCATGTGTGCACGCGTGTGCATGTGAGAGAGAGAGAGAGAGAGAGAGAGACATTCTTCTCCCTCAAACCTTCCCCTCTTCTAAAATTCCTAATTAAATTGAAAGCACCATCATTCTTCCAGTATCCTAGTTTTGGAACTTTGGTATAATCATGCCCAATCAGTTGTCAAATCTTGTTTTTTCTACTAGCAAAACATCTTTTGCATCCAGGCCCTCTTTTCATTCACATAGCTACCTACCACTCTGGCTCAGGTCTTTATTAACTCTCACCATGATTACTTCAATAGCCTCCCTATCTCAAATTTCTTACCACTCAAAACCATCCTATATAGCACTATCAAAATAATGTTCTTTAAATGTAAATCTGACCATTTGACTATTCTATTCATTCAACTCTCCCTATTGCCTTGAGGATAAAATATTCATTCTATGCATATCTTATAAAGCCCTTTATAACCTTACTCCCATCTTTCCAGGTTCAATGAATATTGTACCTCCTCCTATATGCTGTGATCCAACAAAACTGACTCTTTTCTTCAGACACTCCATTTCCCATCTTTGAGCCTTTATGATGGCCACCCCACATCTATGAAATACATTTCCTTTTCACTTCTGCCTCATGGAGCACCCTCTCTTCCATTAAAGTGTAGTTTAGGCACCATTTTCTGCCTTACTTGGTGCTCTTGCTCTCCTTCCCAATCTACCTTCTAATTAAATTATTTTATTAATGTGCATTGATTTACTTTATATTTGTGCAGTGTGGTATTGATGTATTTATTCTTTTTCTCCTCTTTTAGAACATGTGAGTAGAGATTGTTACTCTGTTATTCTTATTTCCAGAACTTTTCATAGTGCCTCACACATAGTAAACACTTAATAAATCTTGTTGAGTTATTGATTGACTGAAATATACTACTTTGTCTAGACTGCAGATTATATGAAGGGGAGTAATGTATACTAAGCCTGGAGAAAATTGATTGGAGTAAGATCTTGTCCAAAGGAAGAGTTTGAATTTTATCCTACAGGCAATAGTAAGCCTGTGAAGCTTTTTGAGCAGGGAAATGATGTGGTCACACCAGCATTTTGGGGATATCGCTTAAGTATTTGTGTGAAAGACGGACTGGATTAAAAGATGAGGAGAGTGGTAGCTATGTGAGTAGTCTCCTCAGTACAGTTGATGTTATGACAGAAAGTAAAAAGATAAAATAGAGGTGGTGTTAATTTGTTAAGACTAAATGCAAAGATTAGTTTATTACTTCTTGTCCATTTATAAAGTGTGAAGTTTACCTGATGGAATTAGAAGGGCAAGTTAGCTAGCCAAAAGGTTGGCCATCCCCCGGTAAACTATTAAAAATAGGCTTGCCAGCCCTGGAAGCAGCTGAGGCACAGTGGAAGAGGGCGAAACTTTGTGAAGTGTGACTCCACACCCTCTTTGAGGAGAGACAAAGGGGGGGGGGCTGCTGGAGAGACAGAGGCAGAGACAGAGACAGAGAGATAGACAAAGAGACTTAGAAATTAGGGAATAGTAATCATCTTCAAGGAGCATAACCTTTGTTAGCAGAGAAAAGGAGCTAGTTGAGAATAGTTGAGAGTTGAAAGTTGAGCTGAGGAGAGTAGCAGACCCATAGAACCCAGTTGAATAATAAACTAGCAGGCATTGCACAAGGGGAGAATTACGAGGTTACCACAAGAAAGGAAAGGACATCGAGGCCCTGTGCTGCCAAAGGTAGGTGTCTTTTTTTGCCGAGGTGTTCCCTACATGTATGTCTCACTACTAGTATACCCTGTGATTATTCTTCTCATTGATGCAGTGTGTGTTTGTGTGAGAGTGTTCCCTGGATTTATAGAAGGAACATTTTATAGTTACTAGTCTTACTTTTCCAAATTAGCAAAATGCCTTTACTTTGAGCTAAAGATAAATGCACTTGTGGGGACTACAAAGCTATAGTTTTAGGATTGTTGACCCACAGAGTCCCTTTGAATTGGAGAGAATAGACATCTTCCTGGTGACCCAAACTACAACCTGTGAATGCTGATTTGGGGAGGTAGTCCCAGAGGGGCTTCTAGATATAAAAAGCAGATACATAGGAATTTCTGGAGAAATGGTATTAGCAACTAAGAGAACAGAGTAGAACTCCTCTACAAAATGGCACTTGAGTTCAGCCTTAATGGAAGCTAGGGGTTCTATGAAGCAGAGGTGAGGAGGTAGTGCATTCCAGGAATGGGTGTTGGAATGTGGTGTGTGAAGAATAGTAAGCAGGCCCATAGTAAGCTGAAATATGGTGTGTGAAGTGGAGGAAAGAAGTGTGCAAAAATAGGCTGGACAGCCGAGTTTATATTTACATTTTGTATTTATCTCTGTATTGTCTAAAATCCATTAGCATGGAGTCAAATACCATGGAGCTTTTTTAGTAGATAAGCAAAAAGAACTTATTCCAAAACCAGCATCAGAACCTTAAAAGAAAAATGAAAGTCTAAGAAAACCTCAACTCAGCTCAGCTGGTTTAAGCCTCTAACTTTAATCATCTTAGAAGGTGGAACACTAACCATTTCTGCCAATGTTAGGAGAGGGGAGAGAGGATGGATGTTTACCTTCTTTTTTTTACCACTTCAGAAATAGATTAGAATAGAAATGACCTGATCTATAGCCTAGATGAGAAGACAGCAGCTGTGACCGGGTCACTCCTTTTAAAGGTTCATGGGAGGGGCAGCTAGGTGGTGCAGTGGATAAAGCACTGGCCTTGGATTCAGGAGGACCTGAGTTCAAATCCAGCCTCAGACACTTGACACTTAACTAGCTGTGTGACCCTGGGCAAGTCACTTAACCCTCATTGCCCTGCAAAAAAACCCCAAAAACAAAAAAACAAAAAAAAAAAGGTTCATTGGGGCAGCTACGTGGCTCAGTGGATAAAGTACCAATCCTGGATTCAGCAAGACCTGAGTTCAAATCCAGTCTCAGACACTTGACACTTACTAGCTGTGTGACCCTGGGCAAGTCACTTAACCCTCATTGCCCAGCCAAAAAAATAAAGTTCATGAGCTTTTGGTTCATCCTGCTTGGTGGCCAATAAGGGGAATGCTTGGTCACCCCCTGTCCCTCCAATCCCTGCCCCAAGAAGCACTTGTATCCTTCAGCTAAGTCACACATGACTTAAAGCAACTGAAGGTTTTGTCATTCCTGAAGTACTTATAGGCTGAACTACCACGTGTAGTTGACTAGAATGCAAATGACAATGAATGAACATATTTCTTCCCATACAAGGATTTTAGATTTGGAAGTTTGGAACTCATTTGAAAACTTTTCCAACTTGGGCCGACTCCATTCAAACTTTTTTCATTCTCTTCTGTTATATCATTTAACTTGACTTCTTTCAAAACATATTGAATGTTGCTGCTCAGTTAATTAAAAGACAACAACATAATAAATTAAGGGTCTGCATTCCTTGGGAATGAGTCTAACGATTTCAGGCAGTGGTTTTAGCAAACTCTTTGTAACAGAAATTTGAAGACAGAAACTTATCCCTCTTTTCAGGTGAGCCCTGAACACAAAACTCTGGATATCTGAGCTCAATTTCAGCATAGTCTCTCTAGGGCACCACTAATCTTTGTGAGCTAATCTCAGTTGTGCAAATTAGAATCCCTCTTTCACTTAGTACTCTTCCTGAGGTCTTGACCTAACTTTCTTGATAAATATTAAGAAAAGGTTCTAGTTGGCATCTGTGTTTGGCAGTGGTTCAGAGAATTCTTGGGCACCAAACATTCTCTACCTTTCCTGTGGTTCAGATACAAGAGTCTTTTATCTCTTCGAAGGAGATCATTTTACCAATGTGCTCCTTGAGGTAACGTAATGCTCTCTGAACAGTACAAATCAGAAGACAAGTGTCTTTTTCTGCCCAGACTAGCTGATGACAATACCACCTCTATTATCCTCCTACCCCTTCTCCTCTCCAGAGCAGGAGACTGTGGTATATAGAAGGAACATGACTGTTGATTGGTTTCTATATTCATCAGTCAAATGCTGAAAGACAGGTTATTTAAAAACTGCAGGAAAAATGAAGAAATGGTTGTTCTTTCAACTTGGTTTTGTTGGGTAAGGCCATGGCCATAGGACTAAGTCAGAGGGGTCTCTTTGGATTTGATGTATTTCTTGGACAGCCATTTCAGAAGGTCTTTACCTCCAAGTATATGGTATCTGCATAGCTCAAATGATAAAAAGACAAACTAATCTCTTTGAAATGTGGGAAAAATTTGCACAACTCAAGACAAATTGGCCATAAATCAGTTTTTTGTTCACAAATTGAAATTAAGGTAAACAAAACTTTGTCTTCTATTAAGATTCACCTTGGAGAAACCTGAATTAGGCTTAAAGTTTTCCTGGGAGTGGGGATGGGAAAAGGAGGAATTTCTACTACCTTTGCAAAGTCCCTTCTTACCTTGTCTCCCTTATCATTTTCAGCTATCAACCAATCCATAATAAAGTGTTAGCTGATTTACCTAGGATTTGCCTCTCCCAAGGGCATTCCTTATTGAGAAATATAGAAGACTATGAAAGAAAAAAAAAGCCTTAAAGTTCCAAAAAAAAAAAAGAATATCTGATGGTAAAATTTTCAGAAATTGTGGCATAAGGATTATTTTCTGACAGTATAATCTTTCAGGTGCCTCAGATCAGATCAAATCTTAGAGAATGCCAACAACCTCTATTTCTAATATTTTTCCAGTTGCCAGAACAAAAGTGCTCACTGAAAATTCTTACGTGGCAAAATCCTGGCATGTTAATGGTATAAAATTATACTATTAACAACATAACAAATGTTGTCCAAGCAAAAGGCTAGTGAAAAGAGTGAAGATACTCTATGATACTCATTTAAAAAAGGGATAGAAAGGTAATTAAAATAGACCCTAGAATTCAGACATGTCCCTCATTGTCAGGATTTAGGATGGTTTTTGTTATATATACTTATGGGGAAAAAATGGGATTTACTTTAAAGAATCGTAGTATTTAGACTTAGAAGTAATCAAGTAGTCCAACACTTTATCCTCTACCACCTACCTAAACATGAACATTTAAAAAGTAATAAATTGAAATCTTTCTACACTAAAGTTCTGACAATATTTGTAAATATAATGGGCTAGATACTGTTGGTTATCATATTTCTTCCAGGATGGTGGTAAGGTCATTAATGGAGTAATGTCCTTCTGACCTTGAAGAGCAAACATGCCTCCCTAGGAAGGTAATATTGGAAAAGACCATCGACTAAGAAGTGACATGCAACTAAGGCCCTTCCTCTTGGTTCATAGGGAACTGCTTCATGATAACAGGTGGACCTCAGGGAGAGGAAAAGGAACTAGATAGTCTTAAAGACAGTTCAGAGAGTCTTAGACAAGATGGATGATGAGAATAAGAGGAGAGGATACAGAACCATAACAAGGGTAAAAGGAGAGAATTTGGTGCCTTGATTAGAAAGAGAAGAGGAATTCAGAACCTTGAGATGAAAAGCAGGGTAAGAAGAGAGAGAGAGGGAGGGGGATAGGAAGAGAAAAGAGAATCAGAATTTTGACAAGTGTAATCTGGCCTTACCATGTGTATAGGGGTAGCCTCCTTGAATGGCAATCTGCTTCTTTAATAGTAGTGTACCCAAGCTAGTCACTTTTTCGTCCATCTTTTCAGCTGTGCTTCTAGCTGCTGAATGGGTAAGAGGGAAGGGACCTGCCCTTCCTTTGCTCTCCAACTATTACTTCAGCTCCAAGA
Organism: Dromiciops gliroides; assembly: GCF_019393635.1. Lineage (NCBI taxonomy): Eukaryota > Metazoa > Chordata > Mammalia > Microbiotheria > Microbiotheriidae > Dromiciops > Dromiciops gliroides. Next base: position 569,523,919 of record NC_057861.1, on the reverse strand, counting down.
AATGGGGCTGGGGGTCTTTGCTTCTCTTCTGTGTTGTTTGTTCTCCTTGGTTTCAGGTGCTGGAGGTGATCTGCACAGACCAGGATCTGGAGTTTGAGCAGCTTAGTTCTTCTTTTTTTTTTAAAAGAAGTTATTTAAATTTTTTATTTTCAGTTTCAAATTCCTCTTTCTCCTCCACCCATTGAGAAGGGAAGAAGTATGATTATTCAACTTAGTTCTGACTTAAGCTCTTCTTCTCTCACAAAGTAAATAGTGTTTGAGATATAGAGGCTAAAATTGAAACTATAGAGAAATAATTGTATCTAATGATACATTTGCACTCTAGGTCTCATTAGGCTGAGTTTTCAGATAGAATTCCAGTGATTTGTTTTCTTCATGGTGTCAACCCTTGAGACAAACTAAAAAATAATCATGTAACTTTATAGTTTGTATTTCATAATACCACAGAGTTTCTACCTTTGCTCTTTGACTTTCTAATCTTTACTACATTTTTCAAGGCTCTTAACAATTAACAAGTGATAAAGCTAAATAAAATCAGTACTAGTTACCTAATGTAATTATCAGAAATCAGATAATATGACTAGTACCTTACATGGTCCAGAGATAAATATATTTGCTGAGCAACAAAGTCTGACTGCTTGGTCATATTTAATTTTATGGATTTTGAGATCCAAGTGGGAAGTATGAGCACTATGGAAGCTGCTGCAGAACAATCATTACAGGAAATGCTCATGTTGGCAGATGCAATTTAAAAAACAAAATGGTCAGCAAGTTGGGAGCCTATCCAAATGCCCTGTAGACACCATCATGGAGGAAAGCCAGTTCACACTCCAATTTTTAACCTCCATTATCCATTTCAATAGCAACAGGCAAAATTATCTTATGTCCTTTGATTTCAAGACTCCATCTCCATAATTCTTGTCTATAAAGCTGTCTTCTGCCTCTCCTCTCCACCTCTAATGCTGTCATTGCTGATTTTCTGCTGCTATTTGGCTTCTTAACTACCTTCTTTCAAAGCTCCTCCACCCAACTGATACCCCTTTCTAATATGCCTTAAGGCTAGCCAACATATTCTTAGCTATTAGCTTCACAAGTCTTCCCTGAATGGCTCAGGTAAGACTCCAATCATCTTTTTCAGTGGAAGGTACCAAGCTCCTGCTCTCAGCTTAGTTAGGGTGACCTCATCCCAAACTTAGAATACAATTTTGGCACCTTCCCTACCCCAAGCACTTTTTGAGGATGGAGAGAAACAATCATACTCTTTTTCATTTGATCTGTCAATTCTAGTAATACTCTCACTGAGATGAGAGTGGAGTGCAGACTAGCAAGCCAGCAGCAGGCTTTGAAGTTGACCGAGTTGGCAGCAGTGGCTTCTGGAGCTCTCAGCCCACTCTCAGGCAAGGGGGCCAAACAATTGGTCAGTAGGAGATTATAGGGGACCCTTTTCTAGCAAATGGTATAGTTCACTTTTGCATTGCCCATATCCAGTTCTGGATTACAGTCCCAGAGCAAGGAGGAACACTAGCACACTAGAACATGTACTGCAATGGAGTGGGGAACTCCCATCACAGTTCTAGTGTGGAAAAGAGTGCTTTCATTTTCTCAGACAAGAGCATGGGCAAGGGGAGCAGTGACTACACCTTTCTTTAGATCATACTACCTTGGAAGAACTGAAAATTTATAGATTTCCACAAATAACTCTGAAAATAGTGGCATGAAACACCTGAAATTTGGAACAGTGCTCCCTCCACCCTGGGACAAGAGCCCAACCTTAGCTTAAAGTTGGAAGTCAAAAAATAGGCTGAAAAAAAAATGAGCAAACAAACAAAGAACCAGATGATAGAAAATTACAATGATTGCAGGGAAGATCAAAACACAAAGTCAGACAGAGACAACAAAATCAAAACAGTTATATCTAAAGCCTCAAAGAAAAATTAAATTGTCCCAAGGATGAAAAAAGGATTCCTGGAAGAGCTCAAAAAGGATGTTTAAAATCAAATAAGAGGCAAAATTGGAAAATTAAGTGAAAATGATGCAAAAATAATCCTGGAAAACACAGTCCACAGTTTGGTGAAGGAGACACAAAAAGTGAAGAAAATAACACCTTAAAAATAGAATAGGTCAAATGGTAAAAGAAATACAAAAAAACCATTGAAGAAAAGAACCCTTTAAAAAGCAGAATTGGTAAAATAGAAAAAAGATGATACACAAAAATTCACTAAAGAGAAGAACTCCTTAAAAAGTAGAATTGGCTAAATGGAAAAGGCAGTACAAAAACTCACTTACAAAAATAATTCCTTAAAAATTAGAATTGGGGGCAGCTCAATGGCGCAGTGGATAAAGCACCGGCCCTGGATTCAGGAGTACCTGAGTTCAAATCTGGCCTCAGACACTTGACACTTACTAGCTGTGTGACCCTGGGCAAGTCACTTAACCCCCGTTGCCCCACAAAAAAACCCAAAAAACATTAGAATTGGGAGGCAGCTAGGTGGTGCAGTGGATAAAGCACTGGCCCTGGATTCAGGAGGACCTGAGTTCAAATCTGACCTCAGACACTTGACACTTACTAGCTGTGTGACCCTGGGCAAGTCACTTAACCCTCATTGCCCCACAGGAAAAAAATTCTTGGATTTGAAAAAGCATGGACCTAGAGGTGAAAGGGTTAATTAGAATTGCGCAAGTGGAATCTAATGACTCCCTGAGACACTAAAAAAAAACAAAACAAAGTCAAAAGATTAAAGAAATAGAAGAAAATGTGAAGCATATCACTGAAAAAACAACTAACCAGGAAAACAATGAGGAGAAATAATTTTAAAATTATTGGACTACCTGAGAACCATGATTTTAAAAAGATCCCAGATATTATCTGCCAAGGAAAAATTCTCTGATATCATAGAACCAGAAAATAAAATAGAAATTAAAAGAATCTACCAACCACCTCATGAAAGAGAAAAAACTTGGGAGTAATTTGTAATTTCAAAGAACTTTATTATTATGAGGGTAGTTAGGAGTATGCATATACAGAGGGCATGGCTGTAGGTTGCTTATAATGGGATCTTTAAAAAATACTATTTTATTTTTTTCCAATTTTATGTGAAGCTAGTTTTCAACATTTGCTGAATTCCAAAAATTTCACCCTCCTTTCCTTTCCTTCCCCTTCCCCAAGACAGCAAGCTATAGGATATAGGTTATACAGTAAAATCATGTTAAACATTTCTACATTTCATGTTGCAAAAGAAAAATCAGAACAAAAAGGAAAAAACACAAGAAAGAAAAAAACAAAATTAAAACAAAGAAACAACAAAACAACAAAAAAAGTGAAAATAGTGTGGCTCCATTTGCCTTCAGACTCCCAAGTTCTTTCTCTGGATGTGGATAGCATTTTCCATCATAAGTTTTTGGAATTGTCTTGAATCATTATAGCTCTTAGAAGAGCTAAGTCTATCATAGTTGATCATCATACAATGTTGCTACTTGGAAGTAAGTTGTATAAATTAAAGAGTAAATTCATTGATACATTTTGTTTTGGCACAAAAACTATGTCTCCAGAGACCACCCAAACAAAGCCTTTTATAAAACTTATTTCAGTGAAAATAGAATATCAATACTAACAGAAAGGAGATGCATCCTTTAATTTTGGCAGAATGGTACTAATATTCACCCTTGTACAATATTTGATCAGACATCATTTACCTTCTTGAAGACATTGTGGCAATTAGGTGGGTAGTGATTAGAGTACTGGGCCTGGAGTCAAGAAGACCTGGGTTTAAATTCAGCCTGACACTTACTTGCTTTGTGACCCTGGTCAAGTCACTGAATTTCTATGTTTTCAGTTTCCTCATGTATAAAATGGGAATGATAATGATAATAGCACCTACTTCCCAAAGTTGTTGTAATGATTAAATGGGATTGTAAAGCACTTAGCACAGTGCCTGGCATATAGCAAGTGCTTTATGTTAGTTATCCTCATCATCCTCACTATAATTTTCTTCTGACTATGCTTTCTTCTCATTGCACAATTCCATATAGTTTTCCTATGCTTTTCTGGATTTGACATATTTGTTATTTCTTAGGGCATGGCAGTATTCCATTATATGGCTATATATTTTATTTCCATCTTCTTGTTAGTTACTTATGCAATGGGGAAAGCAATATTTACTTATAAACAAGTATTTGCTTTGAAACTACATGTGACTAACTGTAGAGAAGTTGGCCAAATGATGTTATTGAACTATTAACTTTTCCTCATACTCATTTAATCCATCCTGGATGTAAGAATAGGATTCAGATGACTCACGTATACTCTCAACCTGTATGTTTTTGTTCATTTTTCCATTGGGATGCCCAATATGAGTAGATAAAATGTGAATAAGCCTTGCAGATGTAAATCAATGTTTCTCAAACTTTTAATATCTTAGAAGAAAAATTCTTTATAAAATGATTTCCACTTTATTCTTATTTTCTTAGCTATGAATTGTGATTGAGAACTATATATTAAATGCTTTTTTGTGAAAAGAGGTTGAATTTTTTGTTTTGGAGAGTGAGAAGAATGGTAACTTTCAGACTTTCTAATGAACATACTTTACTAATACAAACTAATGGTATTCAAAATGCAAATTCACAATGCAAAATATATGTTAGGGTGGCTGAATAACATTCATTTAGATAACCTCATTATACATGAAAGCAGAAGACAAATAAGGCATAGCTAAACGGAAGGGTGAAGAAAGTTGGTTTCATAGTTGACCCCCAGGTAACAGAAAACAATCATTTCATAGGACATTTAGTAATCAAGATTTTGCAGTATTCATGATGAGCATATATAAACAGACCCCTGGGAAGATGATCTTTGAGACTTACTGAGACAAAAAAGATGCTTAAATTTCTCTGCCAAAGAGTCAGAGAATTGGCAGAAGGGTGAGGTACCTCATGAAGAGATGTTAGACAAATGGAATGGGGGACATTGACAATTTAAGCTTATAAGGAAATGACATGCAATTATTTTAATGCTTGTGGAAATTTTGTTAGTTTGTAGGTGGGAATAGAATTGTACATTTCTGAATGTGCAATATCACTGTGGTGTAATGATAATGACTGTATAGTGGAAAGATCATTAGATTTGGATAGAGTAAATTTTGATTCAAATCCTAGCTAACAACTTGTGATCTTTGGCAAGTCATTTCACATCTCTGGTTCTCAGTTTTCTCCCCTGTAAAATGAGGGGGCTGGATTAAATGATCTAAGCTTAATGCAATTAAACATACAATTATCATTATACAACTAGGTGGCATAGTATATAGTGCACTGGACTTGGAATCAAGAAGATGAGTTCAAATCTGATTTTACATATCCCTGGGGCAAGTCACCTAAACTCTGTAAGCATTAGTTTTCTCGTATGTAAAATGGAATAATATTGTACTCACCTCACAGTATTGTTGTGAGGATAAAATGAGATAACACATGGAAAATACTTTGCAAACCTTAATGTGCTAAACACTGGGAATATATATTTTTAAAAGTTGTTAAGCTCCCTTAAGAAGCTTGCATTCTAATGAAGAAAGATCACATGTAAATATGTAAAAAACCATAAAAATACATGACAAATATAATTTCAAGGCAAGGTTGTAGTAAGAACTCTTAATTTTTTTAAAAGCTGGAAGGAGGAGGAAGAATAACGTAGTAAGCAATACTACATCTCATGATGGGAGTTAGGAGAGTCCTGGACTCACTTCTTGCTCTGACATTAGCTTGGTGATACTGAGTGAGTTGATCAGTTTCCTCCTTAGGAAAATGGCAGCAACTATACCTTCAATGCCTTCCCTAGAGAGTTGTGAGGAGAAAATATCTGTTAATTCAAATTTTAATTATTGCAGATCAAAGGTCTCTTCCAATTCTAAGTCCTATGATTCTATAGGGACAGAGAAGGGGAATGTAGTTAGAGACACCTCAGCTTTCAGGAGATGAGTGAAAGAGTAGAAAGACAGTGGAAAGACTGCTGGATTTTGAGTGAGAGTACCTGGGTTCAAGAGGCAGCTAGATGGCTCAATAGATAGGATGCTGGACCTGGGGTCAGGAAGACCTAACTTCAAATATGGCCTCAGACATTTACTAGCTAGTCACTTAACCTCTGTTTACCTTAATCCACTGGAAAAGTAAAGGACAAATCACTCCAGTTTCTTTGCCAAGAAAACCCCATGTTTTGGCATGTGATGTTCATGGGGTTCACAAAAAAATGGAAAGGAATGAACAACAGCACTTTGTTTCAAACCCTGGTTCTTCCACTGCTTAGCTGTATGACTTTGGCTAAGTTAGTTTAACTTCTCTGTACCTCCACTGTCTATCTATGAAATGAGGGGGTTGGAATCAAATACCTCTAAGTGACATTCCAGCTCTAGATCAGTGACGCTTCTTCCTGGTTGGTCTTTATATTTATAATGATTGGAATGACGCCACCTGCTGGAGACTTACTGGAGGAAAGCTACACCATGAGGAGAAGGCCTCTGAGGGCAAGGCCATGCGGCTTTTCTTTGGTGTCAGGAAGTAAAGTTTGCTTGTAGGAGGAAAAGGGGGTGAGGCTGGCTCTCTCAAGCTCTCTTTTATCAGGACTGTGGTGGAGAGTGGAGCTAGAAATGCACTTTCCCTTTAATAGATAGATGAATCTAGGCCTTGCTCTTTTTCTTCACCAAATTCTTATTCTCCTTAATAAATGCCTAAAAGTCTAACTCTTGCTAAAGCTTATAATTTATTGGCAACCACTCATTAGATATTTTAGACAGACTAGCTAGAATTTTAGCCCCTTACATATTGTAACTGAATAAAAACAGAAACACCAGAAAAGTGTCATCAAATAGAAGGAGATCCAGAGACAGCCTCAAAACCTTTGAAACCAGAGACTTAAGAGTTAAGAAAACAAAGAATGGAATAATAACCATGAAATGGCTAGACAGGAAAGGAAAATGCTGTTTTAGTTCTTCTGACCTAAGTCTGCACTACATGTGAAAATCTGGTGCTTGAAGGTTAACATAATACAAGTAGTCACATTATTTAAGATTATTTTTGAGTTTAAAAATAATGAATTTTTCTATCATGTTAGCACCAGGAAAAAACAAGAACAAACTTCTTTAAAAGACTTTGCTCTGATCAATTTATATTCATTTTTAATATACTTTTTTCTTTCCCCCCCAAAAAAGTTTGTGGTCAGCCACAAATTGCATTTGCTTCCTTAGCTCTTTTAGCTTTCCCCTCATTCATATTTAACTGCTGATTCCATCTCTAGTTGGTTAGAACTTATAGTTCCTTTAATTCATCTCCCTTCTCTTCTTCCCCCCTCTCCCCTCACTCCAATCTCCAAAATAACCTGTCCTATCCCTGTGGGCTGATTTCAAGATTATCCATTGTATCCCTGGTTATAAATTAGCAGAGGACCCAGTGTAACTCCTTGCTGACAGTTGCCAGCACAAGGAGCCATGACAGTGGCTTTAAAATTAGAGACGGTTTGCAAGTAGAAAGGAACTTGGGATTTCTTCCCAGTTAAAAGGTCCTTTTGGCCTAAACTGGCAAAAATTTATGCTAATTCTGGAAAGGCTCCTGTAAACTGGACCCTGAGCTTCAAAGTTTTATTTAATGTATCAAAGTGGCTCCCTTTTCCAAGGGCTAATTTAAACTAACAGTTTGTACATGATCCATGTGAAGTAGAGCAACAAATAACATTTATTTCCAATGTTCAACATAAAGTGAAAAGTTCTTTAAAATTCCACTATTTTTGGCATGGCTGTTCATTTCCCTTTGCTTCTTTCTGGTCCCCTTCTTAATGAAAGTAATTAATCTACTAAATCAGCAGGCATTTATTGAGTGGTTAAAATATGCCAGACACTGGTCTAAGTGTTGGGTACAATGAAAAAGGTTCATATTTTCTGAGATCTCTAGATTTAGGATTTCAAATTTAAGACAAGAAGATCATTCAATTAAAAGAAAAAAAAGTAGCATCTATCCTGCTACTCACATATAGGGTGGCTAAATAATGTTCCCAGTACTACCTCCAATTCCAAGTCAGAGTCCATGTCTTCTCTTAGAAGCAACCCCTCCTCCCTTGATCCTCACTCCTGCCCCTCCCCCATCACTAAGTACTTTGTTGAATTACTGTTAATGTATATGCCATTCACCCTCCCCCCCATACATTTTTTCTCTATCCCTTAGAGTGAAAGATCATAGAAGGAAATAGCATTTAAGTGTCTTCTATGTGTCAAGGACTGTACTAAGTGTTTTACAAATACTTTCTTTTTTGATCCTCAAAACAACCCAGGAATATAATGCTGTTATTATCTCCTTTTGACAAATGAGGAAACTGAGACAATTATAGTTTAAGTGACTTGTCCAATATCGCCAAGATAGAAAGTGTTTGTGGACTGATTTAAATTCAGGTCTTCCTGACTAAAAGGACTAGTGATCCATTGAACCAACTAGAGACACCTATCTAGGAGATACAGTGGATATAAAAGATCATAGAAGTATTATTTCATTTTTGGTTTTGTATCTGAAGAGGTTAGCACAGTGCCTTGCACATAGTAGGTACTTGCAGTGTTTCATGAATTCAACTTAACTGATATAGAGAGAACACACACACATATATATATATATATATATGTATGTGTGTGTGTGTGTGTGTGTGTGTGTATTAGTTCAAGTAAAAATGTCTCTTCTCTTCTTGTGAAACCTTGTCTCTTGCTTCTTGACTGTGGCTCTGGTCATATTGAATTCCAGATGAGAAGTCCTGTTTTTTCTCTTCTCTCTCCAGGTACTTTTAGAGTTAATTTCTGGTTAGTACTTTTGGTAAAGTTGGAAACAATAGGATTTTGTCACAATGACCATGATTGTGGGAGAGTTACCACAAAAGAGGATTTCAGAGGTACTTCTGACTTCACCATTTGCAATATGATCAATAGAGACAGTTTGCTACTAAAGTCAATTGTCACTGGGAAAATTATGTGATGGCAATGTTGTTGTTATTGTTGTTTATTCTTCTTCTCAAAGGGGACCATGGCATTGGGATGATGTCATGACTTGCACTGAATTAGATTTAAGTGAGGGAGGACCGTGCAAAGTAACCAACCTCATCATCTCCTCCAGAGCCATCTGAGTCCAATGGCAAGATATATATCAGGGTGACTGGAGATGGCTCTGGATGTTCAAGGTAATTGGGGTTAAGTGACTTGCCCAGGGTCACATAGATAGCAAGTGTCTGAGGTGAGATTTAAACTCAGATCCTCCTTTTTTTTGGTGGGGCAATGAGGGTTAAGTGACTTGCCCAGGGTCACACAGCTATTAAGTGTCAAGTGTCTGAATCCAGGGCCTGTGCTTTATCAACTGTGCCACCTAGCTGTCCCCTGAACTCAGATCCTCTTGACTCCAGGGCCAGTGCTCCATCTACTGAGCCACCTAGCTGCCCTCACATAATGGAAATACTGACACTTCACAGTAGTTTGAAGTATCTATGATCTATTGATTCAGGTGAGCAATGATTTATTAAGTACCACATATGTGCCAGCCACTGTGCTAGGTGATGGGGAGATAAAGACAAAAATGAAAACAGTCCCTGTACTCAAGAAGCTTAGATGTTACCAGCTGGAAGGTAGCAATATATTGCCTCTGAAATTAGAAGACTTGGGTTCAAATCCTACCTTTTAGACCTGTGTGACCTGTGTGACCTTAGGCAAATCTGCCTCAATTTTTGTAGCAGTAAAATGAAGGGATTGGGGGGGCAGCTAGGTGGCACAGCGGATAGAGCACCGGCCCTGGAGTCAGGAGTACCTGAGTTCAAATCCGGCCTCAGACACTTAACACACACTTACTAGCTGTGTGACCCTGGGCAAGTCACTTAACCCCAATTGCCTCACTAAAAAAAAAATGAAGGGATTGGACTTGATAGACTCTGAGGTCCCTTTGAATTTTAGATCAATCAACAAATATTTATTAAGCTCTTACCAAGGCACTGTCATAGGCACTGGGGATATAAGTACAAAGAATGAATCAGTCTTTATTCACTAATAGTTTACATTCCTATGATAGAGGGGCAGCTAGGTGGCACAGTGGATAGAGCACCGGCCCTGGAGTCAGGAGTACCTGAGTTCAAATCCGGGCTCAGACACTTAACACTTACTAGCTGTGTGACCCTGGGCAAGTCATTTAACCCCAATTGCCTCACTAAAAAAACAAAAACAAAAACAAAAAAACATTCCTATGATAGAGACAAGCAGATGTAAAAATACATATAGCATAAAGTTAAAAAATATTCAACTTGGACATTCTCTCCAGCAGCATGAATTTTAACTCATCCACACATTCTTGACCAAGTCTTTTTAAAAATCCTTTAAAAATGATCAATCTGGAGGCCCTCCTCTGAGGCGTTTACCATTCTGTGGCCATAAGTCCAATAGCATTCCAGCCTTCCATCTGTAGTCCTTTGCTCTGAGTACATGATGAGACTAATTCTTTATCCGATCATACCTTTTCTTTTTGAAGATATCTTCAACACTACTTTTTTGTGTGCAAAATAGCATACAATGTAAGCAGTGGAAAAAGAATGTTGACACTAGGGATGTGACCATAGGTAGATCATTAAACCCTCTTTGAGTATACTTCTTTACCACAAAATCAGGCTATCTGTGGGGCAGCTAGGTGGTACAGTGGATAGAGCACTGGTCCTGGATTCAGGACGACCTGAGTTCAAATTTGGCCTCAGACACTTGATTCTTACTAGCTGTGTGACCCTGGGCAAGTCACTTAACCCTCATTGCCATGCAAAAAACCAAAAAACCAAAAAAAAAAAAAAAACCCAAATCAGGCTGTGACTTGTCTTGCATGGTTACTATTAGGATTAAATGAGATACTGTATTTAAAATGGTCTGGCATGTCTTCTCTGACTCCAATTCCAGCTATTTTTCTATGCTAGTGTATTTCATATAAATAAATTGTTTAGAAAAATATCTTTTAACCTTAAAATTTTTATCTTATTAAAGCTACTCTATTCATAATTGTAAAGTATTAACTCCTTTGTTATTTCAACAAATACAGTAAGATGTGTGCTAGATTCTATGAGGGGAAAGGGATAGAGTGGACCTGTGATTTCATCAATACAGGGAACTTTCAGTGATGAATGCCCTGTAGTAGTGAAGGTTTTCTATTATTTATAGCTTCAGAATTGCCTAGAGAATGGAAAAGCCATATGATTTGCTAGGGCAGATACAAGGATGAATATTATGAGATTCAGTTCTTGCCTTCAAGAAACTTAGAATTTAGTAGAGAGTGGTACAATGGAAAGAGCTCTGGACTTGGAATCCGGAAGACGTGGATTCAAATCTGGCCAGATACTAGCTGCATGATCCTAGCTAATGTCATGGGGAAAATAGGGTAGGGGGTTTGGGATAGGGGTAGGGGTTTCGGGTCCTTAGGAATTCCTCTTTAAAGAAATACACCCTCTTGCACACAAATCCAAAAGAATAAGATAATAGTTTATTTAAGGGCTGAGGAAGGGAAACTAAGAGAGAAATCCTTGGACTTCTTCTCATGGGGAGAAAGGCATGGCACAGAGCATGGCTCTGAGATACCAATCTCCTCAAGCAGAAGACAGGCAGATACTTTTATAGAGGACTGATGGGGGTGATCATCTGACTGTGGAAAGTTCCCTTATTGAGGGAGGACCATCTCACACTGGTGGTAGCTGGAGTAGTTGGGTGAGGGGTGGCTGTGGATCTCTCAAACCATCTTTCTGCTCCTCAGGTCACAAAGGCAGCAGCCACACCTAATCTTATTTCCCCAGGGGTGAGGGAGACTGGAATGAAGGGTGGTGTTCCCAAAGCTAGCTCCTCCGGTTCCACTTGTCTCTTTAGGTGATAGTCCTAGAGCTAGCTCTGAGATCCGTTTCACTTTTCTCTTTAGGTGTGTCTGTCCTGTGATTTAGTTTCTCAAGGAGAAGGTTCTTTGATGTACCCCAGAGAACTTCTGGGGTGCTCTGGGCCCATAACACTAAGCAACTTAACTTTTTGTGCCTTAGTTTTCTCATAGGTAAAAATGGAAATAATAAGAGTATCTACTTCCCAGAATCGTGAGGATAAAACGAGACAATATTGGCAAAGTGCTTTGCACCTTAAAATGCTATATAAATGGGAGCTATTATAATTATGGCAGCTGTGTAGTATGGTGGATAGAGTACAGAGAGCACTAGGCCTAGAGTCAGGAAGACTTTAGTTCAAATCCAGCCTTAGAAACTGACTAACCATGGGACCCTGGGTAAATCATTTCACTCAGTTTGCTGCAATTTCCTCATCTATAAAATAAACTGGAGAAGGAAATGGCCAAGAGAACCTCAAATGGGGTCACAAAGATTTGGACACAACTGAAATGACAGAACAACAAGAACAATGAAATACAATTCTTGAATCTTGAATCTTTGGTTACCTCAATTCCTCTAAAACTAGAACTGTGTGGAGGAGAAGAAGAATGTAAGGAAAAAACATGGCACATTTTCTGACCTCAAGGAGATTACAATTGATGATATGTCTATATTTGATGATAAAGTGCATGATAGGGATAGAGACAGGACCTGTGATTTCATTAAAATAGAGAATTCTTTCACTCTTTAAATGCAGTTCAGCAGATTCTCTGAAGCTCTACTTCTCTGCTAGGAGAAAATGTAGGTATCAGTCAAATTATCTGCTTCTTGACAGACTGAGGACATTAGAATCATTGTGTATATCTACAGCAATGGTTAGAGCAAACACAAAGGATACCATGGTTGCTGATAGACAAGAAAGATGGCAATATGTTGGCATAGCAGGTTCTTAGTTCAACAGCTATGCCAACATCTTGCCTCCTCTCCAGCTCTGAATAAATGAAATGATCCCCTTCTTTATGGCTTCAGTTCATTTTTGAATGATTTTATTTATTGTAGCTCTTCCACCTGAGAGGGAGAAAACACAATCATTAATTGAAAACGCAAGTTTGTTTTTTTAAACACATTAACAAAGTCTTTCTTCCTTTTCTTCCTTCCTTCCTTCCTGCTTTCTTCTCTTTTTTTCTTTGAAGACCTTTGATCTAAATGGACCCTGAGAATGTTTACTGAGGCAAAATAATTAACAAACACTTGAAGTCAGTAAATTCAAAACTGATGATAGTTAATTACAGGTTATTACAACCATATTTAAAGTATATCAAAATAACTTCCAGCACACATTTTGTTTTTAATTCAAAACATTGTCAACTATTTGCCACTGAATTATATCACAATGATAACAACTTTTGCATTTAATGAATTTATTCTTAAAAATAGCTTCAAGTTGGGCATGATGGTGCATATCCATAACAGCTAATGGGAGGCTGAGGGTAGTGATTTCTTGAGCTCCCAAACTTTTGAACTGAAATAGGCTAAGCCTATTTGTCTGAACTAAATCTTATAACAATATAGGAGCTCCTGGGAGTGGAGGGCCATGAGGTTGGCTAAGGAGGGTTAAGCAGATGAAGGCATAATGACTAGTAGGATCTAGCTAGTGAGTGGCTGCTCAACAACTTCTAGTTGGGACAAGATCCAATCTAAAACAACAACAACAACAAAAAAACAACCCTCAAAACTATACACACTATTTACACAAAGTTGACAAGCTACCCAACTTAAATACGGGACTTAATCTCAATATTCTTCCCACCTACAGGAAATTTTTGTGGCTTATTAGTGTGGATAATTCAGATCCTGTTCATATATACACACATATACATATATGTGGCTTTGAGGGGAAGGTTAGGAGGGCCCTGCTGTAACACATTTTTCAATTACTTTTAAACTCCAGATCTGGGGCTAAAGGAAAAATTATGAATTGGTTTTTCACATGAAGTTCAATCTAATACTCTGAATCACTGTTGTGAGGATACTTATGGTCTTAACAATTATAGACTACTGAATGAAATTCCATAGAAGAACAGATAGAATATGCTTAATTAAAATGAGTAATTAAGAAGATTCATATTAGGCATTTTTTGACAAAACAGTTGTTTGATAGATTTTTGAGAGATACACTCCAATGTCTCACTATAAGTACAAAAATATGTAAATTTAAAATCTAGTAATGGTAGGGGGGGTGGTTCAGACAGTAATGAAAATGAAGAGGAAGCGGGGTAGCTAGGTGGCGCAGTGGATAGAGCACCGGCCCTGGATTCAGGAGGACCTGAGTTCAAATCTGGCCTCAGACACTTAACACTTACTAGCTATGTGACCCTGGGCAAGTCACTTAACCCCAATTGCCTCACTAAAAAAAAAATGAGGAGGAAGGTAGATCTAATGATAATGAAGAAGAAGGTATATCTAATGGATGTCTATGAAAAATGAAGATTCATCCAATCTATTGATTATTTCTCAAAGTTGGTATTACTGGGGGTGTGGGGGAATGATGAATTCTTTTATTAAAATTCATCAGTTAAGAATTTACCTCAATAATAAGTATGAAGAATGGAGGCAGGAAATGAGTTAAAAATAATGTATATCTCTTTTCAACCTATTTAAATTTTTTCCCCCAAACATACTATGTGAATACAGTATTTTAAATACTACATGATATAGTTATCTATTATACAATAAGATCTTAGTTATAAGCATATGGAAAATCAAGCTGTGTTTATATCCATTTTTAAACCTATACAAGAAAAACTTTTAATCCAATTTGAATGACAGATTAAATATATTTAAAAAAAAACTAATTTGTGTGTACTCTGGCAGCAAACATATTAAGTTTCACAAAATGTAGCAGGAGTTATAAGACTGAACTTTATAGCAAATTTTTTTCTGATGTATGAAAATCTGGAATGTCCCATTTTTCAAGTATGGTATTATGGAAAAATTTGTGGTCCAGTCAAGGACATAACTGTGGAAGGGAAAAGCTATATTCACCGAATGTGTTGGTATTGCTTTGGGGAATAGACAATTTAACAGGATGTGCTCAAAGCTGCTCACTTACTGATGGAAGCCAGATGTGAGACTGCTTCACAAGGAGGTATATTTGGGGGATGGGGGTGGAGAATGAAAGAATCTCCAGAAAACTGATATGGCAAATCCTGTTGCTATTTGACAATGTGATGAAAACCTATTGGGACCCAAACTAGAAGATTAAACAGTGTGGATATATTACTTTTCATCCCAATCCCCCAA
Organism: Dromiciops gliroides; assembly: GCF_019393635.1. NCBI lineage: Eukaryota > Metazoa > Chordata > Mammalia > Microbiotheria > Microbiotheriidae > Dromiciops > Dromiciops gliroides. The sequence goes on along the minus strand of NC_057861.1, from coordinate 569,508,729 downwards.
CAGTGTTCAGGTTACTTTTATTTAAACATTGAGAGTTGCATTACCCATTAGGTGGGAAAAAAAAATATTGTGTTTATACATTGTGAGTCAGAAACAGAAAGACAGACACATACACAGAGACAAAGAGACAGAGAAAAATACAGTCAGAGAAAGACAGAGACAGAGATAGAATCAGAGAAAGAGATTGTTGTTGTTTGTCCTTCATTCTTTTTTTTTTTTTTGGTGGGGCAATGAGGGTCAAGTGACTTGCCCAGGGTTCACACAGCTAGTAAGTGTCAAGTGTCCGAGGCCAGATTTGAACTGAGGTACTCCTGAATCTAGGGCTAGTGCTTTATCTACTGTGCCACCTAGCTGCCCCGTTTGTCCTTCATTCTTGAAGAGAACTATGACATCAGGATGATGTCATGACTTGCAGTGATTTGGATTTAAATTATTTTAAACTATGCAAAGTCACCAGTCTCACTCTTTCCTACAGAGTCATCTGGGTCCAGTGGGTCAGTACAGCTGGAGGTAGCCCTGAATGTTTACTACAAGGCAACTGTGGTTAAGTGACTTGCCCAGGGTCACACAGCTAGTAAGTATCTGAGGTGAGATTTTAACTCAGATCCTCCCAACTTCAGGGCCAGTGCTCTATCCACTGTGTCACCAGTTACACCTAGAGAAAGGGATAGAGGACTTCCAGTGTCAAGATAGCAGAAGAAGAAACCTTTGATGAACACTCTCCCAAATGTCCCCTCCAAACCAATAGAAAACTACCTCTGAATCATTCCAGGAGCAAGAAAGCTGCCTACCAGCCCAGCAGGAAAGGCCTGTCTTACCTGGGTTGGAGGGAGGAAGTGAGGTCCAAAAGTATCAGTAGCAGCAGTTTCTGGGCTCACAGTGGGGGCAAATTGCCAGTGAGGCTCCACCCTCCTGCAAACCAGCAGCCCCCGGCCAAGTGAGCAGTCTGGGCAGCATAGTAGGGACCCTCATTAGGCACCCACACCTAACACAGACCACCAGGGAGGCCTTGACTCCACTGCTGACCAGTAGTGAAACCCCACCCAAGACTGGTCAACAGCAAGTTTCCATCCCTGGGACCTCCCATCAGAGAGACTCTTTCAGGGGCAAACCAGCAGCAGTGGGCTCCAACCCTTAGCATATCTATAACAAAATTACCCTTCAGCATCTGCTAGCAGAGGGACTTGGTTATCATGGCAACCCAGCAGCGGGTCATCTCCCCCCCACCCCCCCACCACACACACTTGGGCACATTGACAAAAAAATTACTTCTCCAGAGCCTGCTAACAGAGAGGCCCTGCTAAAAGACAAACTCCAGCAACAAGATCACTGCTCCAGGACCAGCTACCAGAAAAACTATTAACTTTTGCAACCCAGCACCAGTACACCACCCATGGAGAAGTCCAGGCAACACCCAAGGGAGACCAAAAGGGACAGTCAGAAGGGACACTTACTCTACATAGAAAGGAAGCAGCTAAGCCCTGAAGTCCAGTGAAAGCTACCAGTAAGACCCAGAACCTTAGCACAAAAACTTGGGACAGTGCAGGAATAGAGTCCAACTCTCTCATAAAAACATCAAGGCACAACAAAAATGAGTAAACAAAGAAAAAAGCTTGACTATTGAAAGTTACTCTGGTGATAGGGAAAGTCAAGACAAACACAGAGGACAATAGTAATAAAATGGCTACAGATGAAGCTTCAAATCAAAATGCAAATTGGTCTCAGGCACAAAAGGAATTCCTGAAAGAGCTTAAAAAGGACTTTAAAAAGCAAATTAGAGAAGTAGAAGAAAAACTGGGGAAAGAAATAAAAGTGATGCAAAGGAACCATGAAAAAGAAATACAAAAATTTACTGAGGAAAATAACCCCCTAAAAACCAGATTTAGCCAAAAGGAAAAGTGCAAAAGGTCACTGAAGAAAACAATTCTTTAAAAATTAGAATTGAAGAAATGGAAACTAATGACTCTATGAGACATCAAGATCCAAAAACAAAATCCAAAAAGTAAAAAAAAAAAAAATAGAAGAAAAAGTGAAATGTCTCATTGTAAAAACAACTGACCTAGAAAATAGATTCTGGAGAGATAATATAAGAATTATTGGACTACCTGAAAGCCATGATCAAATAAAAAGCCTGAACAATATCTTTCAAGAAATTATCAAAGAAAACTGTACTGATATATTAGAACCAAAGGACAAAATAGAAATTGAAAGAATCCATTGATCGCTGCCTGAAAAAGATCCCAAAATGAAAACTCCCTGGAACATTATAGCCAAATTTCAAAGCTCACAGATCAAGGAAAAAGTATTTCAAGCAGCCAAAAAGAAACAATTCAAATATTGAGGAGCTACAGTCAGAATTACACAAGATTTGGCAGCTGCCACATTAAAGAATCACAAAGCTTGGAATATAATATACTTGAAGGCAATAAAGTTAGGTTTACAACTAAGAATTACCTACCCAGAAAAACTGAATATACTCTTTCAGGGAAAATGGACATTTAATGAAATAGAGACCTCCAAATATAAGACTCAAGAGAAACATATAAAAGTAAAGAAACAAGAAAGAAAAAGAGTAAGAAATTCAATAAGGTTAAACTGTTTATATTTCTGTATGAAAAGACGATATTTGTAAGTCTTAACAACTCATTTATAAGGTCATATTGATGGGATGGCACACTAAAAATCAAAATAAAGGAGTAAGAGGGGCGGCTAGGTGGTGCAGTGGATAGAGCACCAGCCCTGGATTCAGGAGTACCTGAGTTCAAATCCGGCCTCAGACACTTAACACTTACTAGCTGTGTGACCCTGGGCAAGTCACTTAACCCCAACTGCCCTGCAAAAAAAAAAATTAAATAAATAAAGGAGTAAGAAAGAAATTGCATGGAAGAAGTGGGGGGGACTGAATGGGGTAAATTGTCCCACAAAAAAAAAAGAACTATTATAATGGAGAGGAAGATGGCGGGGTAGGTGTGGGCAAAGATTAAACCACATTCTCATCAAAGTTGGCTCAAAGAGGGAATAACAAACATATTCAGTTGGATATAGAAATCTATCTTACCCTATTAGGAAGTTTAAAAAATGGGAGGGGGGTACTGATACAAGGGAGGGGATATTGGGGAAGGCAGTGATCACAAGTAAAATACTTGTGAGGAGCGAAAGGGTAAGGGGTAAGAGTCAAGGAGATAAGCAAGTGAAAAATAGCATGAAGGGAAATAAATAGTCATCATAATTATAAATGTAAATGGGATGAACTCACCCATTAAACAGAAGCAGATAGCAGAATGTACTAAAAACCAAAATCCTACAATACGTTCTTTACAAGAAACACATTTGAAGCAGAGTTATACACACAGGGTACATGTAAGGGGTTGGAACAGAAAACAGAATTTATTATGCTTCAGCTGAAGCAAGGAAAGCAGGGGTTAGCCATCATGATTTCAGTCAAAACAAAAACAAAAATAGATCTAGTTAAAAGAGATAAAAGAGCAAACTACATCTTGCTGAAAGGTACCATAGACAATGAAGTCATATCATTACTTAACTTATATGCACTATATTTTTGAAGGAGAAGTTGAATGAGTCACAGGAGGAAATAGATAATAAAAGTATCCTAGTGGGGGACCTTAACCCTCCCCTCTCAGAACTGGACATATCTAACTAAAAAATTAACCAGAAAGAAGTTAAGGAAATGAATAATCAATTCTCGAATAGTGAGATATGATAAACCTCTGGAGAAAATTGAATGGGAATAGAAAGACATATACCTTCTTCTTAGCAGTACATGGGACCGACATAAAAATTGACCATGTATTGGGGCATAAAAACCTTACAACCAGATGCAGAAAAGCAGAAATAGTAAACACCTCCTTTTCAGATCACAATGCAATAAAAATTATATTCAATAATGGACAATTGAAAGAGAGATTAAAAACCAATTGGAGGGGGGCAGCTAGATGGCACAGTGGAGAAAGCACCGACCTTGGATTCAGGAGTACCTGAGTTCAAATTCGGCCTCAGACATTTAACACTTACTAGCTGTGTGACCCCGGGCAAGTCACTTAACCCCAATTGCCTCACCAACACCCCCCCCCAACCCCCCAACCCCCAAACAAACAAAAACCTATTGGAGGGCAGCTAGGGGGTGCAGTGGATAAAGCACTGGCACTGGATTCAGGAGGACCTGAGTTCAAATCTGGCCTCAGACACTTGACACTTACTAGCTATGTGACCCTGGGCAAGTCATTTAACCCTCATTCCCCCCCCCCCAAAAAAAAACCCAAACAATTGGAAATTAAATAATCTGATCCTAAAAAACCAGTTGATGAAACAATAGATGATTTTATTAAAGAATATGACAACAATGAGACAAAATAGCAAAATTTATGGGATATAGCCAAAGTGGTACTAACTGCTTGCATCAATAAAATAGAAAAAAAACAGATTAATGAATTGGGCTAGCAACTAAAAAAAAATTAGAAAATGAACAAATTAAAAATTCCCAATTAAACATGAAATTGGAAATCCTGAAAATCAAAGGAGTGATTAATAAAATTGAAAATAAGAAAACATTGAGTTGATAAAATAGATAAACTAGAAGCTGATTTCATGACAAAACCCATAAAATAGACAAACCATTGGTTAATTTGATCAAAAAAAAAAAGAAAGAAAACCAAATTAGTAGTATCCAAAATGAAAGAGATGAACTCACCACCAATAAAAAGGAAAATAAGAAAATTATTAGGAACTATTTTGCCCAATTATATGCCAATAAATTTGGCAATCTATAAAAATATAAGTTAACAGAAGGAATAAAATACTTTAATAATCCAATTCTAGAAAAAGAAACTGAACAAGCCATCAATGAACTCCCTAAGAAAAAAATCTGCAGGACCAGATGGATTCACAAGTGAATTCTACCAAACATTTAAAGAACAATTAATTCCAATACTATATAAATTATTTGAGAAAATAAGTAAAGGAATCCTACCAGATTCCTTTTTTGAGACAAATATGATGCTGATACCCAAACCAGGAAGAGCCAAAACAGAGAAAGAAAATGATAGACTAATCTCACTAATGAATATTGATGCAAAACTTTTAAATAAAATACTAACAAAAAGGTTACAGCAATATAGCACAAGGATCATACACTATGACCAAGTGGTATTTATGCCAGGAATGCAGTGCTGGTTCAATATTAGGAAAACTATCAGCATAATTGACCATATTAGTAACGAAAGCAACAGAAATCATAGATGTACAATAGATGCAGAAAAGGCCTTTAACAAAATACAGTACCCATTCCTATTAAGAACACTAGAGAGCATAGGGATAATCATAAATATTGCAGAATGAAATAGTACTCATGACATTCATACTAGTTAGTTTGATCTATGTACTCTAGGAAAAAGTGTCTAAAAAGGAAAAATGATAATTTAGTTACATTTAATGTAATGAATATTGACAAAGGAAAGTTTAATATCTAAATTAAGCAAGAAGTAGGTTGGGGAAACCAGGACACTAGGCCAATTCACAAATGCATAGAAGTTAAATGACACTTCCTTTCTCAAAACTCTCTTGTTGTTCAGTTGTTTCAGTGGTATCTGACTTTTCATTACCCCATTTGGGATTTTCTTGTCAAAGATACTAGAATGGTTTGTTATTTCCTTCTCCAGCTAATTTGATAGATGAGGAAATTGAGGCAAATAGGGTTAAGTGACCAGGGTCACACAGTGTTTGAGGCTAGATTTGAATTCAGGAAGATAAGTCTTCCTGACTCCAGGCTGGTACTCTACTGTGCCATCTAGCTTTTGTAAATATGTTATCGCTGTTTTTGTTATTGATTTTTTTTTTTTACTGGGGGCTTGAGGGCAGTATGAGAAAATGATAGCGAATTATTAAAAAGTTTTATAAATATCAAAGCAGACCCAAAAAAGGGAAAGGGTGGATCCATGTTTTTTTGTCTTCAGGCAAAGCTGACCATCTGGTAGGGGTAGGTACATGTAACTGGAAAATAATAAAATAATTTTATGATTAAAATAAATAAGCAAAGAAAGAAAGACAGAAAGAAAACAATAAAACATTATATCCAACTGTGCAATAATCTATAGAACTTTATACTAGAAAAAAATCACTGGATAGTGACTTGTTCTCATACTATTTCTATTTGAACCTCATCCAAAAAATGAGAAGAGTGAGAAAATTTTATACATCATTTTAGAAAAAAAAAACTTTGTAAGACCTTAGAACTCTGACCAATGCAAGGATAAGCCAGGATGCCATAAGAATGAAGATGAGGGGTGGCTAGGTGATGCACTGGCCCTGCAGTCAGGAGTACCTGAGTTCAAATCCAGCCTCAGACACTTAACACTTACTAGCTGTGTGACCCTAGGCAAGTCACTTAACCCCAATTGCCTCACCAAAAAAAAAAAAAAAAGAAGTAGAAGAAAAAGAAGAAGAAGAATGAAGATGAAACATATCACTGACCCTTACCAGAGTAATGGACTTAAAATTAAGAATGAGAAATGAATTTTGGAAATAGCAAGTGTGGGAATTTGTTTTGCTGGACTCTGAATATTTCTGATGAGGATTCTATTTTTCATTTTTTAAATTGTCCAGTGGGAGATAAGAAATGGCTGTAAAATAAATAAATGAATAAATAGATGGATGAATGAATAAATAATTTTTAAGTATAAGAAAGTATAGTAAATCCTGGAAAATTCAGAGTACAGAAGAGATCATCAAGGGAGCGTAAAGAGAGTGAGAATGAATAGGAGTGCATATATGGGACAGAGTGACTGAATGAATAAGGTGATGAGTTCCAGTGCAAGTGTTGAGAGAGACTGTATGTGTGTATGTTGGGGCAGTGGGACAGAAGTGGAAAGGGAAGTAATCCAATTTAATTCAATAAGCATTTATCATGTAACAAAGTATAAGGTAATGATGACCTGGGTTCTAGTGAATTCCACATAGCAAAGATGTAAAACTCCTGGTCTTCAAATCCCTCATGTGTGTCCTGAAGCAGATTAAAATGTAATTGAGAGGGGCAGCTAGGTGGCGCAATGGATAGACCACCGGCCCTGGAGTCAGGAGTACCTGAGTTCAAATCTGGCCTCAGACACTTAACACTTACTAGCTGTGTGACCCTGGGCAAGTCACTTAACCCCAACTGCCTCACTTAAAAAAAATGTAATTGAGAATGATTTAATAAATAAAATACAATATAAAATAGATAATTTTAATTTGTGGTATTCTAAATCAATATGTAGCCCACAAGGATCTGTTTGTATTTGAGTTTGACTCTACTGCCATCTATTTTAAGACCAGCATAGACCAAAAGAACCCCTAATTTTTAAAATCTCATTTTGCCTCATAAAATATTTCCAAATTAGATTTTTGTAAAAGTTATATAATCTCACCAGGCCTCAGTTTCCTCATATATAATAAATGAGAGGGTTGGATTTAATGACCACTAAGGTCTCTTCCAGATTGAAATCCACCTTTTGGGAAGAAGATCTTGAGGGAAGTGGCAGTATTATAGGGTGATGCAGGGAATAGGGAATGTGTGACTGTAAGTGAAAGCAGCTTCACACTCCTTGGTGCTAGCATAGGATTTCATTCATTCAAGTGGGCCTGTACTAAATATGCCAGAAATTAAGCCTTCCTACCTGTGACTTTGCTTCTACTTTTTGACTGACCTAGAAAGCTTTCCTTCATCTTTTCCAAATCTCCAAATCTTTCCCATCTATCAAAGCTGTACTAATAGACCTACCTTTCCACAATTCCTTCTTGAGTCAGTTCAATTCATAGGGATCTCTCTACTTTTTGAACTCTATTCCTTAATGTCTTATACTACTCATTTGCACATTTGTCATACACTATCTCCTGTCATTTTTTGCATTGCTTTCTTGGATTGTTATTCAGTGATTGTACTCTTCAGTTTTTCATGTTATGTGATATAATCTGACATGACCTGCAAATAAAAATCAAAATAAAGCAGGAACAGCCAAAAAAAAATTTAAAAAAGAAAAAAAAAGATAATTTGTGGAAAGAAAAATGCAGAATGGTTTATCAGGATGATTCAAATCATGGCTGATGATTCATGATGATTCATGTTTGCATCATGAATGACATCCCTCAAGTGGCTGTAGAAGAATCTGGTTTCCTTCTGAAAATTCACACAAAAAAGCATCAAAGATTTACAGCCAGAAGGGACCTTAGAGGCTATCTATTTCAACTCACTCACTTTACAAATATGAAACTATAATGTGGAGAAATTAAGTTTACTTTTGTTTGACTTCACAGAGATATAACAGAGTCAGTATTTGAAGCTGGGTTCTATGAATACAAATCTAGCATTCTTTCTACTCTACCACACTGAACTCCAAACATAATATTGTGTTTCTGGATTTTAAAGAAAATTCAGGGTAATTAAAAAAAACAACAACTCTCAATTGGATCTGTGATTCTATTAGTATAGTGAGTTTCTGGTAAGGAGCACTTCCTCTGCATCTCTGTTTCCTGGATGCATTGACAGGTTAAATGATTTCCCTAGTTTCATAGTCAGAAATATGTGAGAACCCAGGTCTTCCTGTCCCTGAGGGTGGCTCCCTATGCATGTTTCCTCATGGTAATAATGGCTGCTATTTGTATTGTTTGCTCATAAGCTATCTTCTTTGATCTTAGGTTTGTTGGAATTTGAATAGAAAGGACCCTCTTTCCAACCATTTTGTCCATCCCCTCTTTTTAATAGACATGCTTTCCTAAGCTGGATCTGGAGTCCCAAAGACTCATCTTTCTGAGTTCTAATCTGGACTCAGATATTTATTAGCTCTGGGCAAACCATTTAACCCTGTTTACCTCATTTTTCTTATCTTTAAATTAAGCTGGAGAAGGAAATGGTGAAGCATTCCAGTATCTTTGCCACTGAAAATGACTCAACAATAATAACAAACCTAGCTGGAGCTCAACAAGGTTAAGTGCTTTCCCTGAGGTCACATATGTAGGAAGCAGCACAGCTGGGATTTGAATACAGATCCACCAACTCCTTATGTTAGATTTCTTCAAGTAAACTTCATAGTAATTCTGTGAGGTAGTATATGAATTACCACCATTTTACAGATAAGGGAAAGAGGGCTTAGAGGGGCTGACTTGCTAAGGTCATATGGCTAGAAAACTTTAGAAATTAGATTTGAAAGAAGGTCTTCTGATTCCAACTACAGAGATCTTTCTATTATATTATCTTGCCACACCTGTGAGAAGTATAAAACTGAAAAAAAAGGATTATTCACCTCAATGACTCATAACTAAAGAATTATGTGACTCAATTTTTCCAATTTGTCTACAAATATCAGATAATTTTTTGATTGTTTATTTGTTTTTTAAAGACAGGTAAGACTTTTTACTCTGGGGCCAAATGAGCTTTTTGTCTTGTGACGAAAATTGGACATTACCAAACGATTCAGTAACTGTCAGAAATAGAACTCCAAAAACTTCTGGAACTCAGCATTGGTGGTGTGTCAGAAGCTCATTTTATTGTCATTCTCACAAGAATGGGCCACCCCCTAACAGGGCGAACCCCAAGATGGAGGCTCACAAGACTCCATCTCTTCCTTTATCTCTTATCTTCTTATTCCCTTATCTCTTCCCTTCCCTAAGTGTGATTGGCCCCTCCCCCTAGGGTTACAATCATATATAGCATCCCTGCCCCTCTGCATTGATTCTTCTTCTTATGGAACCTTCCTTGAGAAGCCCTCTATTTGAGTTAACCCCCCATTTGTGGATATTAGTATTTGAGTACCTGCTTCTATTCTAATCAACTCTTCCAGCTGATCTTGGGTCCACTACCCAGACATTAAATCACCTGTAGGTATTTTCCCCAGACAGCTCCAATCAACTTGAGGGGAGTCCACTTTTCCCACAGCAACACTTTGAGATTCATCTACAGCATCAAGCACATATCAGAAAAGAGAGATAATTCTCTCTCAAAACAAAAACAAAAACAAAAACAACAAAAACAGACTAACCCTCCCAAATACTAAGATTATCTGATTACTACTACCAATGACATGTACTCTAAAGCCAAATATACTGAATGCTGGTAGGATTGTCATTCCTTGGGAAACTGGGGCTAGATGCCATAAACAAAGCAGTGTTAAGCATTTTAGAAATGCTTTTTTTCTTTTGTTTTAGAAATACTTTTTTTCATTCATTCATTTACTTGTTCATTCCCATGTTTCTCTGCCTTCTCTATATTAGTTGTTTTGAAAGCAATATTTCATTTAATTTCTATAACGCAATTTGTTTAGCCACTCCCAATTGATTACTGTGTTTCCATCCTTTAGTACCACAAAAAGTGCTATTATGCATATATTTTCTGTATATGGGAACTCTCTGTCTTTAACCTATTTAGAGTACTTACCTAGCATTGGTATCTCTGTGAAAAGGTATGGATATTTTAGTCACGTCTTAAGCATAATTCTAAATTGTTTTCCAGAGAGGAAGTGTTTCAGTTTGCCTGCCCTTCCAACACTGATTATTTTCTTCTTTTGTCATCTTTTTCAATTTGTTGGGTGCTTGTCTGCATTGAACTTCTGATCTTCCAGTCTTTCTCTACTATTTTCAGTCACTTGTCTCTAGTTTCCCCCTTCACTCTGCCCCACCCTTCTGTGAGAGAAGGCTGCTTTCCTCTGAGCTGTGCTCTTCATTGTCTTTGTGTTGAGAGATTTGGAGGCTGGGTCTCTTCCTAAGCAAACTCCCCAGGGAGTAGTCTGGCCCTAGCTGTGTTTCTAGTTATTTTTTTTTTCTTCTTCTTGGACTCCTCTACTGGGCTCTGCTTTGTGCTCGGTGCTGCCTAGGTTTTCCTACTGAATTCCTCTAGCACTCTCTTTCTTTCTCATGGGTAGACATAATTAGTATTTGTTTTATCTTGTAGGCATGGAGGGAGGGGTCCAGTGAATGCCTTCTATGAGAAGATCAGGCAGGGTTCCCCCAAGCCAAACTTTAAAGTTTGGGAAATTCTGCAATCTAGCTTGCTCTGCCTGCGTCCAGAATACTGAGTAGGTTATAAGACTGTGAGGAAATTCCAAGTATTTAACAGTCTCCATCCAATGCTTTTTTGTGGAGTTTGTTTAATTTCTTTATCCCCTTCTTGTGTCTTCTTATTTGGAATATTAGGTTTGTGGAAAACTACTCCACCATTTTTTTAAAAAAACACTGTCTACCTTACCAAAACTGGAAGTGAAGGAGCCACTAATGGTCCAATCCCACTCTGATCAGAATGGGAGCTTTGATCATTTTTGACCTACACTCTCCACTTTAGGCAACCTGGTGGTCCCTAGGTCCCAGGAGATAGCTATATTAATGCTGAATTTAGAGCTGACACCTGATTGACTTGGTTCCCCAGTTTCAGCTTCCCTACCAGCAGAGATTATGTGTCACCACACCCAGCTCAACCATAATTTTGATCATACGATTATGTAACTCATTTTCTTCTTTGGGGGGTAAATTTTAAAATTTATTTTAAACAATTACAAAATGAAAAAAAGATAAAAAATGGTCATGTACACAGCAGAATGTAAGAGGATTCAATATAAAACAATATATTTCCATTTCAAGAAGGCCTATATAATAAATACAACAGTGTTTTCAAAGCTGCCCAGCTTTGCTTCCTTGTAGGTTGTTTTTGTTTGTTTGTTTTTGTTCTGTGCTATGCATTTTCTTCTTTATTTTTTCCCCTCCCTTCCTTTCCCCACTCCTATCCTAAAGAAGTCTACAATTAAGTGTGGATACACACATACACATATATATCTATAAACATGTACATATATATATACACATACACATATATGTAACAGTGTACTATGCTTATTTCCACTTGTCACCCATTTCTCTGAAGGTGGGTAGCATCTTCTTTTATAAGTCCAAGGCTTCTCATGTTTTTCTAAATCAACAAGCTCATCATTTCCTTCACCACAGCAATATCCCAACCCAATCACATCCTATCTGAGAGATTGTCTATGAAAGTTTTTGCCAATTTTCTGACTTCTTTCTCTTCTCTTCTCTTCTTTTCTTTTTTTTGCAGGGCAATGGGAGTTAAGTGACTTGCCCAGGGTCACACAGATAGTAAGTGTCAAGGGTCTGAGGCCGGATTTGAACTCAGGTACTCCTGAGTCCAAGGCCAGTGCTTTATCCACTGTGCCACCTAGCCCGCCCCCCTGACTTCTTTCTATTCTTGGCTGCATAGGTTTTATTTATACAAGAGAATAGATAACTCATTTTCAAAGCAAATAGGTATAAACATTCCAATAACAATAACAACAAAACCAAAGAGGGAAGAAAACATGAGAAAGAAAATAGGGCTAGGGAAGGGTTATAATATACAACAAGCTTGCAGACAGAACTTTAGCATAGAGTTTAGGCATAGTGTTCCTGAGGCCTCTTTAGATCAGGGGAGCTTTCTTTTAGGATTAGTTAATGTAAGGACTTGGATATTTGATAATAACAACTAGAGCTTTAATACTCAAATAGTTGAGCTTTTGTAAGATGTATTTTAAATAGAATAATCAATAGAAAAAGGATGGATATATTGCTGCGACTTCAATTATATGTCAGTTTCTATCAAAAGATGAGACATAGTCTAGAAGTGGGCAACTGGCTCTAAGTCCTTAAGTGTTCACTTGAATGACATTAATGTAGCTAATTAGGTTTTACAAAGTACTTTCATTACAAGAGACCTGTGAGACATACAGTACAAATCTACTACAAAAGTATCTGTAATGACTTGTACTGTGAAAGGAGTCACCAAAGTGGAAGATTATAAAGAAGGTGTCATCATCTCTAAAAGATTAGGCAATTTTTCTCCCCTATCCTAAGGGGAAGGGGAAAAAGGTCTTCTGTGTTTTCCTCTATATAAAAAGCTAGGAGATGGTTTCAAAAAAAAAAAACTTTTTGATTTTGTTTTCACTGTTCTCAGTCTCTGTTCTATGCCTTTAACCTCTATTAGTGGTTCCCCATTGTGTCACACTGCCTCAGCAGTTCATGTGATATCACTGATGTAATGAAGAGTAGCTTTCTTTCTAAACACATTGTGGAGGATATGCCCTCCCTGCGGGCCCCCCACCCCCACCCCCAAGATAATGATTACAACTTATCAATGCCTTTTCTTCCTATATGACTCTTACTGATGTCTTCTTATAACTTTGTCATAGGAAATCAACTCCATATTCTGTGCATCGACCTTTCTTCTTTCTTTTGACATTGCAAGAATAACAATAGAAAATATAAGCCGTCCATTACTCTTGGCTCTAGGCAATCATTTTTTCACTCAAATATGTTGTTGGTGTCCATTTCTTCTTCAAAATTCTTTCTTTTTGATGTGTTATAGCCTTTTCATATGTACCTCTCTGTTTCTCTCAGAGTTATACTCATTTTCAGTTCTTTGGATACTGTAGAGTTTCATGGCTGGCAACCATAAAATAATACCAGTAGAATATTGGCTTAAAAAAAGATGGAGAATGAGAAGTTTAGAATCATTAAAGGAAATTTCCCAAAGGCAATGCATTCACTATCACATTCAATATCATTCACTTCTGGGCCCTGTTCATTGTCCATTTGCAGGGTCAGTTTGTCTATCTATCTATCTATCTATCTATCTATCTATCTATCTATCTATCTATCTATCTATCTATCTATCTATCTACCTATCTACCTACCTATCTACCTACATGCATATGTCTATGTATTTATGTTTATATCAATATCTTCCCATATATATAAACATATATTGTATAATATTATATATGATTTAATAATATAACCATATGTGCATATCTCAAGACTAATCACTCCCCCCCCCCCAACACACATGACACATAGGAACTCTGGCTGGTTTTGCAAGGCCAGCCCAAAGTCAGTAAAGTTGGACTCTTAATAGAGACAATAGAGATTAAAACCACACCTACCTGAAAGCCTTTCCCCCGAAGAGGGTTCTGTACTCTGGACTGACCTCAGCATGCACTGCTCATGGACCACCCTCAAGCCCAGTAAACCAATAGACTTGAATAATGCTAGCCAATTAACTTTGATCAGTGTGTAAGGGCCATCTCTCCTCTGGACTTCAGGGAGCTTATGCTCCCTCACACACTCTCTTGGCCTGGGACACTGAAGGAGGCAGCCACATATCCCACTCTCTCTCCTCTCTATCCTAGGTAATATAGGGATTCTGAACTTTTGGAGCCATGTGCTCTCTCTTTACTAACATTTACTATGCTTTAATAAATGCTTAATGCCAAAGACTGGTGCTATAGCATCTAATTTATAAGTAGCAATATATTAGAAACCCCAGCTAATTTTCCCTAAAACCTAGAACAGAGACAGGCACCTGTGAGAAAATAATGGTTTTGGGGGGAGCCTTGCATGACTTTTTTAAGGCCATCTCAGAGTCAGTCAAGTTGGACTTTGGACTGTGAATAGAGACAATAGAGATTAAAACCACACTTCCCTGAAAGCCTTTCCCTTCTGAAGGTCTATCCTCTGGACTCTGACCTCAGCATGCACTGCTCATGGACCATCCTCAAGTCAATAGACTTGAATGATGCTAGCCAATTAACTTTGAGCAGTGTGTAAGGGCCACCTCCCCTCCGGACCCCATCGACCTTACTTTCATGTTCTCTTGGCCTGGGACACTGAAGAAGGAAGGCACACTGCCCATTCTCTCCCCTCTATCCTAGGTATGTAGGGGTTCTGAACTTTTGGACCCATGTGCTCTCTCTTTACTAATATTTAATATGCTTTAATAAATGCTTAATGCCCCAACAAACTGGAGCTATAGCCTCTAATTTCTAAGTAACAATATATTAGAAACCTCAGCTAAATTCACTAACACTTGGGATAGAGATAGGCAGCCCCATAAATTTTTAAATAACACACCCCCATTTAATTTCAAATGACATACCTGCCATATATCTATCCACCCATATATATTGATTTGTGTGTGTATGTATATATACATATATATATATATATACAGACACATATATACACACATAAATTGAGTAGCTCTATAGGTTGTATATCTATAATTTGTCTAACTGTATTTCAGAAGTTGAACTGTTCAGCCAAATAGAGTTTGTGCAGAGTTGCTGTGCCTGACTCTGTCTAGCCATCTGTTCTAGCTCAGTTTTTGGGTACTTAAAGGATGATGAAGAAATACCCTAACTGGTCACTGAGCAGGAAGAGCTGCTGATTTATTTGATCTTTTTTTTTTTTTTTTAGTGAGGCAGTTGGGGTTAAGTGACTTGCCCAGGGTCACACAGCTAGTAAGTGTTAAGTGTCTGAGGCTGGATTTGAACTCAGGTACTCCTGACTCCAGGGCCGGTGCTCTATTCACTGCACCATCTAGCTGCCCCCTATTTGATCTTTTAAAGGGAATGACCCACCCATGAACTCTGCTCTGTTTTTCTGTCAGACAAGTGTGTGAGTACTCTTTGACCCTATGTATCCACATCTTTCTGGAGAGATTGTGTGTCTCTGCTCTCTGTTGGGTACAGCCTCCTTACTGGTTGAGTAGCTTATCTAATGAGAGACAAGGTCAGTGGAAAGCAGAGAAAAGAGAGGAATCAAGGATTGAAAGGTTCTCATAAGCTCAGCTGATAGAAATAGAAAGCAGATCACTCCTTTTAAATATCTACTGAGTCAAAGCCTCTTTCTGATCAGTGACCAATAAGGAGATTGCTTCATCATCTCAAGTACCTGAGTATTGAGCCAGCAGATATGGTGGACTATATGAAGCACACAGAGCAAGTCTGTACATCCTTTTTTTTTTTTTGGTGAGGCAATTGGGGTTAAGTGACTTGCCCAGGGTCACATAGCTAGTAAGTGTTAAGTGTCTGAGGCCAGATTTGAACTCAGGTACTCCTGAATCCTGGGCCGGTGCTTTATCCACTGTACCACCTAGTTGCCCCTGTACATCCTTTTAAAATTAATATTACTTTAAAAAGGCAAAATGATCAGTCACTTCAGTGACCTGAGATTAATGCTAAGAAGTTAAAATAACATTCTGATTGAACCTAGTACCACATTGAAAATAAACATGGGGGCAGCTAGGTGGCACATTGGATAGAGCACTGGCCCTGGACTCAGGGGCTAGTTCAAATCTAGCCTCAGACACTTGACACTTACTAGCTGTGTGACCCTGGGCAAGTCACTTAACCCCAATTGCCTCACCAAAAAAAAAAGAAAGAAAGAAAGAAAAAAAATAAACATGAAGTTAGGTAGGCTCAATACTAGAATGCTTCATTTCTTTAGAGGGTAGTGAGGGAATATTTTCAGTAGCCTGCCATATAATGTGTACTTTTTACACTTTTCATGTGTATGTGTATGTTTAAGAAGTTGTTGACATAAATAACTTTCCACCTCTAGAAATTCTGCCAGTTTCATGGAGTACAACTCCCTCATTTTATAGATGGGTAATTTAAGGATCAGAGAGGTTATGTGTCTAGCACAGAGATATGCAGGCAAAAATGGCAAACCTAGGTGCTCTGAATCCAAATACAGTATTTTTTCCATGACCCTACCTGACCAGAGTAAAATAACTATTGTTCAAAGTTTGAATTGAACATTTCTAAAGTATGATCTAATGCAATTCTCAATCTTTTTTTGTCTCAGGATCCCTTTTATTCTTAAAGGTATTGAGGACCTCCTCCCCCAAAAGTTCTTGTTTATGTGAGTTATATCTAGATATTTACTATATTAAAATATTAGAAAAACACATTATGATTATTATGAAAATAGCTTTTACCTCTTAGACTTTCTGAAAAGGTGTTAGGGACCCCCACAGGTCCCTAGATCACACTTTGAGAAACACTGAAATGGAATAATATTGTATTTTTCATATATTAGTAGACTCTCAGGATCTTTCTAGAAATATAACCTGAAGAAAGTTCTTCAAAGTAAAGCTCTTCAAAAATAAAATCTTTTTCCTTCATAACCCTTTGTTTCTCTCTCTCTCTCTCTCTCTCTCTCTCTCTCTCTCTCTCTCTCTCTCTATATATATATATATATATATACACACACACGTATATATGGATGTGTAGACACATATACATATATACATAAACACATGCACACACATGTGTGCACATACATACATGTAGTTGAATAGAACATAACTCTAAAATCACAAATAAGCAGACCCTGAAACATTTTCCATGCTATGAATAGCCATGTTAATAACTATCCATATAGCAGAAAAATGAGAAAATATAGATAACTATAACTCAGAATGAGTACATCAAATTCTTAGGATAGCTAAAAAAAAAAATCACTTACCATGCTGGCTAATTTGATCAGCTATATTTAGTGTTTTTCAAGTTAAAAGTTTCAGGATGTTACAGCAATTGGAAGAGGGGTAACAACAGGTATATTTGATGCCTGTTTTTTACCCCCCCCCATATAATATCTCTGTTCTAACATGTGAAAATTGTTTTGCTGGGGGACATTTTTTTCTAATGATAAAAGGTTCTACTTTCTATACATATACAGAGATGAGGGATCTTTTTGGAATAACTGATTATAGGAGATTTAAAGAAGATTGACTGATGAAAGAAGTAGGTTTTTTATGTTCTAATAATAGTTGTAGTTACCATCTAAGCTGGCTCAACAAGGTTTGAGGGGTTTCAATATGGTAGGGAGTGCCAAGAAAACAACTCACAAGCAACAGTTGCAGAGCCACTGGTATCATCATTGCCACAAGGAATATACAGCATGTTGAGACTGCCAAGGTTTCAGAAAATGTGATATTCAGAAACAACACCCCCCCCCCCCCTTAGCTTTGGGTTTTTAACTTGCAGTAGGCACCTGTTTGCTTGAAGGTCAGTGATTCAGATTGCCAAAAGTGAATTACTCAGGCAGTTCTAGTCTGAATGAGGAAAGCACAAAAGGCAATAAAGAACAAGGCCAAGTCAAAATTATTCCTTGCCAGCTTCCTTCCTTTTTCCCTTCTTTCTAAGGCATAAAATCTAACTAAGCAACCTCTCTATTGCTGAAGACCTTGGAATTTGAAATATTTGCTTGGAGTCTTCTGATGTCTAACTACACTATTGGTTATACAGCTTACAAATGTTTTCTTTATTTATTGATTTGAAGAATGGCTAATAAAATAATGACATGCATGTGTATCAAACTAATTTTACAAGGGCAGATTAAGAATACAAAAACATATTCCACTGATGGTATTAAAATAGGAACAGGTAACCCATGATGAGCTCTTTCTTGATCTTAAATATTCTTCTGCTCCTTTTGAGGAAGTTATTTCTTTTTCAACTAGTACAATGAATGTGTTTAGTGTCAGTAATCTGGCAGAATAATATCTTTTCCTTCTTCTTTTTTTTTATCCTTTTACCTCCAGTCTGTATTTTTCCTTTACATTGTCCAATTGTCTTTCCTCTGGCCATTTTTGCTTATCTTTATTCCCTGTTTTCATTCTCTTTTAGAACTAAAACCAATTGACCGAAACCAACTGCCTCTGGTAATAATAATATTCTCACACTTGAAAGAATAAGGCCATAAAATATCAGATTTGTTTCATCAGCACAATTAATTGGGAGGGGGGGTGGGCAATGAGGATTAAGTCACTTGCCCAGGATCATACAGCTAGTAAGTGTCAAGTGTCTTGGGTTGGATTTGAACTCAGGTCCTCCTGAATCCAGGGCCGGTGCCTTATCCACTGCATCACCTAGGTGCCTCCACAATTAAAAAAGCATTTGTGGTCCTTTTAAAAAATAGCAAGGAGAGCAGTCAAAAAATGTTATAGTCTGAGCCAACTATTCCATGCTTTTTGTAATTCTACATAAGCAACATAAAGAAATGGAGAAAAGAGAAAAAGAAGACAAGCAGGGATCAACCTGAAATAACACTCAGAAATTCAGGCCCCACTTTCCTATCCAAGCATACACATTTCATTATAGATATCTCACTTTTAATTTGATAAAATGTGACCATGAGTCATTGTAAAAGTGGTTGATATACTCTGTTCAACAAGTACTATTCTCCTGATTTAATTTTTTTTTTAGTCATTTTTTTTTTTTTGGTGAGGCAATTAGGGTTAAGTGACTTGCCCAGGGCCACACAGCTAGTAAGTGTCAAGGGTCTGAGGCCAGATTTGAACTCAGGTCCTCCTGACTCCAGGGCCTGTGTTCTATCCATTGCACCACCTAGCTGCCCCAACAAGTACTATTCTCATAAGTGCAACTTCCATGAATTTATCAGTTAATCAGTTTGGATATCTGTTTGCTGTCAACCCCTGATGAAGCATAATAGAAAGAGCAATGTAGAAGCTGAATCAGGTCAAGAGCTCTGAGTTCTAGACTTAGCTATGCCAGTAACTAGTTGTATAATGTTAGCAAGTCACTTGGGTACCAAGGTCTCAATTTTCTAATCTATAAAATGAGGTAATTGAAATAGATGATCTCTAAGGTGCTTTCTGGCTCTACAATGTTATGGCATCCTTTATTTCATGGAAAGCTTTTTTGATGTCAGGAACAAGTTTTTATAGTCACAAATGATCTGATTAAATGGTCATTGTGGTAAAGGAGAGCCTGAAGTCCTAGGGGGGTAATTCAGGCCAAATAAGAGCTTCTCTTTGAGGGAAAATAATTTAAATTCCAAATTACAGAAGAGAGTTTTAAAGATTGACCAGATTTATAATGTTAATGCTCAACTCTTTTGTCTCTGCAGATGAAACCTAGAAGGAAAAAATTTGAGGGGAGGGTAAAATGGAAATCATAAGTCTCTTCATGTCCTTATTTCAATACTGGAGTACCTGAAATGTAGTTTTTGAATTTAAAGTAAGGCCCTACTAGTACTAGTTCACAATTTATGCTGAATAAGGTAATTATACTCCCATGGATAAGTGCATACCTCTACCAGTTATGCTGATCAATACAGAAATCCAAATGGCTCCAATTATTATATTCATTTTTTATCTTGTGTACATGGTAGCACTTAAAAAAAAAACCCTCAATATTAAAGGTGTTCTAAAAGTCTGTAAAGTTGTAAGCTACTTTACATACTTGAGTGCCCAAATTAATGTTTTTGTTGCTTGGTATGAATATCTCTACAGTGTTTTTAGGCCAGTATAATTAAGGGACTATACTTTGAATGAATACAAGTGATATGTGTAAACATATTCCTTAGAAATATTCACTATAGGGGGCAGCTAGGTGGTGCAGTGGATAAAGCACGGACCCTGGATTCAGGAGGACCTGAGTTCAAATCTAATCTCAAACACTTGACACTTACTAGCTTTGTGATGCTGGGAAATGTATGAAATGATGTATTGGGAAGTGAGCAGACAGAACCAAGAGAATACTCTACAGAGAGATAGCAATATTGTTTGAAGAACTGTGAATGACTTGACTATTATCAGCACTGCAATGATCCAGGTCAATCCCAAAGGAATATTGATGAAACATACTATCCACCTCCAGGGAAAGAACTGATTTTGATGGAATAGATTGGGGCATGTTATTTTTCCATTCTTTCAGTAAGTGACAAATATGGCTATGATCATATATATATAACCCATACCAGATTATTTACCGCATTGGGGAAGGGGGAGGGGACAAGGGAGGGATAGAAATGGAATAGAAAAATATAAATAAAAATGTTTAATCTGGAAAGGTGAAGGAGGGGTGTGCCAGGAAGGGTACAAGAGGTATATATATATTTTTATACACACATATATGTATATATGTCATGCATTTATAAGTTATTTAGGTATTATTTATATAGTAATTATATTTAAACAAATTTGTCATATAAATTGTTTATATAAATTGATATGTATTTGTTATTTATAAAACAGTTATTTAAGGAATTAAAATACTAAGTTATATGCATTAGAATATATCTAGGTATATTTAATGTAATAATGTAGAAAATGTACATTATATATGTGTCTGTGTATATTATATCTATGTTTGATATATATAAAATATAATTATATATCACAAATAAAATAAACAAATTTTTAAAGGAAATTCATAATTGTTAACAAAAGGTTTTCTTCCAAGACATTATAAGATAATATTTTCCTACAAAGAGGGCAGGGAGATAATCTTCATTTAACTGTGGAGATCAAAGATCATAGAATTGAAGCATTTAAAGTTATGAATTTATATGGTCCAAGGCCCAGAGAATTTAAAACACTTTTCCAGTTGGAATCAGGATTTGAGCCTAGATCTTTTGATTCCAAATACACTATATCTTACTGCTCCTCTCATAGAACCACAGAATCTCAGATTGGAAAGGGAGCTCAGAGGCAGCAATCCTGTTCACACTTGAACAAGCATTCCCTCTATCATTTACCCAACAGATCTCTTTGATTAATGATCTCTATTGAGGAATCCACTATATCCCTACATAGTCCATTATACTCTTCCCTTACATCAAGTCTAAATCTGCCTCTCTGAAACCTTTTCTTTTTTCCTCCCTAGTTCTGCACTGTTCTTGTCACCAAAGTCCTTGTCACTGCCAAATAGTTCAACATCAGAGATTATTGTTATCAGTAGAAATGACATTAAAGAACATCCATTAGGCGCAGCTAGGTGGCAAAGTGGATATCGCACTGGTCCTGGATTCAGGAGGACCTGAGTTCAAGTCCAGCCTCAGACACTTGACACTTAGTTAGCTGTGTGACCCTGGGCAAATCACTTAACCCTCATTGCCCTGCAAAAAAAAAAAAAGAAAAAGAAAAAAAGAAAAGAACATCCATTAACATCTGTTTTACTGCTGCATCTTAAAAACAGCCTTTCCATTTGACTTGTTGTTTTTTTTTGTTTGTTTGTTTTTGTTTTTTGGTGAGGCAATTGGGGTTAAGTGACTTGCCCAGGGTCACACAGCTAGTAAATATCAAGTGTCTGAGGCTGGATTTGAACTCAGGTACTCCTGAATCCAGGGCTGGTGCTCTATCCACTGTGCCACCTAGCTGTCCCCCCATTTGACTTGTAGCTGAAACCTCCTTTATCTATTGCCTCCTCAATTTCACTTTGAGATAAAGGAGTTTCTCAACTTTGCTATTTATATTTCTACCACTTAGTACAGTGCTTGGCACATAATTACTTTTTTTCCTATTTTATTCAACAAGATAGTCCATCAAATACTTAAGTATCATACCTTTCTTCTCTTTCTTCTCCCTACCCCTTACTTCTTTTTCCTAAGCCAAACGTTTCTCATTCCTTCAATGTCTCTTCACATAGCATTATTTTGAAGTCCACCATTCTGATTGTTCTCTTCTGGACACTACTTAGCTTATTAATGTCCTTAATATGTAGCACCCATAATAAACAAAATATTCTAGATGCTCAATCACCTTCCTAGTTCTGGAAACTATGACAAATATGATATTGATATGAACACAGAATTATATCTTTTCATGTGTTATGACAGCTATATTCAAGCTATGGTTTGCATCACTGGGATTTCATAAACCAAAGATGACTGGAAGGTATGGATATTTGGGGATTCTAAACATATGTGGTTTTAAAGTAAGGTAATTCATACTTTAAACTCATTCCCTTTCCCTCCTCCCTCCACATACAGCATCTCACAAAGTACCTTAGCTAAAGAGGTCTATAAAAATGTCACCCAAATCTACTAAGCAGTTATTAGACACCTACTATGTGTGTGCAAGATATTCTCTGAGGCACTGAGACAGAAATCTGAATTACACTAAACAACAAAACAACAACAAAAAACTATCCTTATATCAAGGTACTTATATTTTACAGGTGGGATATAATATGTAAACAGATCCCTATATACAAGATTATATAAAGAAAAAGAGAATTATAACAATTAGCAGGATTGGGAATGGCAATCCCTAAGAACTGAAAACCCTGAAAATAAAAAGGATAGAATGGATACTATATTGCAAGGGAAATGTGTTTTATATCCTTTTCTTTTAAAAAGATAGTGACTTCAAAGTACCTTCAATTGACAATTCAACAGCTCCCATGGATTCTATTAACTTTTCCCTTTATATATACTCTGAGATATCCAAAATCTTGCCTGAGCAAGTTGGTCCCATATGACCAACCTCCTGCTGAATAGTTCAAATTGAATGTGTCTTACACTAAAAAAAAAATGACTTGACTTTCCCCTTAAAACTCACCCATTTCCCAAACTTCCTCATTACTATAGAGGGCACCACCATTTTTCTAGTTACTCAGATTCTCCAGCTCAGGGATAGTCATGACTTCTCATTTTCACTCACTCCACATTTCCAGTCAGTTGTTAAATATTGTAATTTCTATCTCCACAATGTGTCTTGTATGTTCCTTTACCTTCATTCACACAGCCACCACCTTAGTTGAGACCCTCAACTACTTTCGAGTTGATTATTGCAATAAGTACCTATTTGGTTTCCCTGCCTTCAGTTTCTTCCCACTCCAATCCCGTTTCCATAGATCTTCCAAATTAATTTTCTTTCTTTCTTTCTTTTTTTTTTTTGCGGGGCAATGAGGGTTAAGTGACTTGTCCAGGGTCACACAGGTAGTAAATGTTAAGTGTCTGAGGCCAGATTTGAACTCACGTACTCCTGAATTCAAGGCTGGTGCTTTATCCACTGCACCACCTAGCTGCCCCCAAATTAATTTTCTTAAAATACAGGTCTGGCCATATACATCACCCTATGCAATAAACTCTCTTATCTGTAGAAATAAACAGAAATAAGCAGAACCAAGAGAATACTGTAAAAAGTGACAGCAATAATGTTTTAAGAACAATTTTGAGCAACTAAGTCATTTTGACTATTATAAATGCTCAAATTATCTTTTTTTTTTTGAGGCAATTGGGGTTAAGTGACTTACCCAGGGTCACACAGCTAGTAAGTGTTAAGTGACTGAGTCTGGATTTGAACTCAGGTCCTCTTGACTCTAGGTCCGGGGCTCTATCCACTGCACCACCTAGCCGCCCCTCAATTAATTTTTAATTGAATCTCTAGGTTTTTCTAGATCATAGTATCATCTATAAAAAGGATAATTTTCTCTTTTCTAGACCTAAATAAAACAATAATAGTCCTTATAGCCATTGTCATTTTATTCCTGATCTGAATGGCTAAACCCTGTGTTTCTCTATTACATGTAATTTTGGGGGATTTTCAGGGCAGAGAAAAGCAGTTAGCTCTCAGAACTCACGACATGATTGCTCCAAAAAACCTCCAAATATTGCCATAGGATAAGTCCTGGAGCAGAAAAACTCACAAAAGAATGGGCTGAGATCATTTTCCAGCCAAAGATAGCTTAGAAGATCAGTAGGAGGGGGCTGCTGTGCTGGGGCAGGGGTGGAGCCCAATCCCACAGTCACACTGACACAGATTTAGTCACAGGCAAGCAGAGCCAGGGAAAGAGACCCCCGGAGCCTCTGAATCAGCTGCAACACCAGTGTCTTCTGGAACTAAGCTCACAGTCTGGTGAGAGGGACTTAGTAGGATCCTTTTATTAAATTTTTGTAACAGTTTGTTTAATAGTGGAAATAATCATTCTTAGAATGATAGAATTAATTTGTAATTCTATCTAGTTCTGGGTTTTGTTTGTATGTTTGTTTTTGATTCTCTCCATCTCTCTCTTTTTGCCTTTGGCAGTTCTTTTTATAACTTGTTCCATTCCCCACCCCCAGTGGATTTATTTAAATTCCCTTTCTTTGCTTCTACTAACCAAAGTATTGTAGTTTTATAAGTACTTTTAAAATTTACTTTGTTATCAATTTTGTCAGCACATAATTGGGCAAATGTTAGTAATTTCTTTTAGTTCCCCTTCTTTTAATGTGAAATTTCCCATTTATTTTTGATATTGGCAATTTGTTTTCCTTTCTCTTCTCTCATTTAGGTTGCTAATTATATTTTTATCTGTTTTATTATTTTAAAAAAAACTTCTAATTTTATTTGGCTTTTCAATGCTTTTTTTTGCTTTTGTCAATCTTTTTTATTTTAAAAATTATTTTTGCATTTAGTTGGGGTTCATGTGTTCCGTTTATAATTTTTAGTTGCATGCCTAATTCTTTCTCTGTATGTCTGTCTCTATTGTTGCACCACCCCCATCCCTACACCTCCTGCTTAGACTACTTACCAAAAGTTTTGGTGTGTTTTCTAATTCCTGTCCCCTTGGCCACACTTTAGAATTAAATTATTTAGCCACCATTAAGTTTGAATCTTTTTTTCAAATCCATTTTTATTTATTATAACATTTACTGGATTGTGCTCAGTAAATAATATGTGTAATGATTCTGCTTTCCTGAACATATTTATGAGGGTTTTTTTAATGTCCCAGCCAGTGGTTATTTTTTATGTAGGTGCCACACATGGCTAAGAAATAGATGTACTCTTTTCTATTCCCATTTAGTAATGGCCAGTGATATATTATTAAAATTCTCTAAGATTCTATTCAAGTCTCTTATATTTTCTCTTAAGGCCATCAAACTAAAAGAAACACACACACACACACACACACACACACATACTCAGTCTGTCTTATTTTACTCTCTTTGTGATCTTTGAGGACAATAGGGTCCTAAAGGGACACCTGTTTGTTATTCCTCTATTAGAAAATAAGCCATTCATCATCATTTAGCCCTATCTAATTGCTTCAATGTATTTATCTTTGAATCTTGTGTTTCATTTCAAAGTTTCTATTGAGTTTTGATCTTTTTGTCAGGAATGGTTGTTAATTCCCTATTCTCTTAAACATGTATTTTTCCCACTGAAATTTACACTCTTTATCTTTTGTCTTTAACATATCATATTCCATGATTTTCTTTCACTTATAGCAGTAGCTGCCAAGTATTATGTGATACAGACAGACTTGGTACTTGAACTCTTTTTGTTTGACCACATGCAATATCCTATTTTCTTTTACTTAGACACTCTGGATTTTGGCTATGATGTTGCTGGAAATTTTCATTTTGGGATTTATTTTAGGAGGCAATTGGTAGATTCTTTCTATCCTACTTTTGCCTTCTGGTTCTAATAGATTTTAACTTATGATTTCTTGAAATATGCATCCAAGTTTTTTGTTTCAGCATGTGTGAGGGAAGGAGCAATGGTCTCCTCTCAGTAGGATCCACATCAACGCCATTCAAATTACACTGCTCCAGACCTGTTTGAGGACTCAGGTCTCAGGCCTCATCCCTTTCCCTCCTGCAGACAGATCATGTGGTTCAAGTAGCCCTGAGCTCATCTAAATAAGGTCCTCTCCTGGGCTGTATCCATATAAGGGAAGATTGACCTTGTGCTACCGCCCCATTAGCTGAGAACTCAAAGAATAATTATGGAAATTAGGGGTAAGAATACTGCGTTCCATCAGCTAGCTTTTGTGCTTAGATTGTAACCCTTAAGTAATCAGCCAATGATGAATACATAGCACTGCTGAGTTCCAGATAATTACTGAGCAAGGGTTGTTTTCCTCTCAGCATGGTTTTCAGGGAGTCCAAGTATGGTTATAGTCTCTCTCCTTGCTTCGCGTGTGTGTGGTTTTTTTTTTTGGGGGGGGCCATGGGGGTTAAGTGACTTGCCCAGGGTCACACAGCTAGTAAGTGTCAAGTGTCTGAGGCCACATTTGAACTCAGGTCCTCCTGAATCCAGGGCCAATGCTTTATCCACTGCGCCACCTAGCCGCCCCCCTTGCTTTGTGTTTTTGATAGTAGAAACCTTACAACTTCTTCTATATTTTCATCTTTTGATTTGGTTCTATTATCTGTTTTTGTCTGATAAAGTCACTGAGCTCTCTCTGTTCCATTCTAATTTTATGGGAGTCTGTTACTTGAGTAAAGTTTTCAATTTTTTTTTAAAGTCGTTTATTCCCCTTCCAGTTATTTCCCCCAGAGCTCTTATTTCCACTTATGAATTAATTTTTTATATTTTTCTTCATTTCTTCCTGGTACATTTATAGATTTTGCAGACAAGTTTTGTCTACCCCCTCTGGAGCTCTACTTATAGAGTTACTCCCTTCTTCAAGGTTTACCTCTTAGTTGTCTCAACCCATAATATTATTTATTCATGGTGTCTGGTATCATCTGTTTACTTATAGCTCCATTTTCCATTTCTCTTTTTGAGACTATGTGCCACAGCTAGGGTCTGCCCCTTCAATATTTTAGGATTGGTTAGGCTGTTTTTGGAGCTGAGCATGATTTTCTGGGCTCCTTGCACTGGGTTCCACCTCCCTTGAGGTGTCTAAATTCAGATAATTAGCATTTCTCAGGACCTCCTGAATTGTCTCAGTTCAGAGCACTGTGGTTTTTAGGGGATGTTTGCTAGGGATGAGACCTGGTGAAAGAGCATCTCAGATCAGAGACTTATATCTGATCACTCAGGGCTTCCTTACCATCAGAACAGAATGCTCCATGTTTTAGATACATTTCTGTCTTGTCTGTGCTCTCACTGCCTTCCATGGTAGAGAAGATAACCTACTTTTTCTTACTATAAATATAACCATCTTTCTTCCCCCTATTTGAGATACATTTTCTTTTCTCCTATGGTATTCTCCCTGTGGTCTCTAATAAAACTTAGGATTCTAGTAAAACTTAGGAAACTGAGTCACTGATTCTTGTAATTCTTTTGAGATACCTCATGATCAATTTGATCAATTAAATCCATTATTACTACTTCAATGTTTCTCACATTAAACTCTTTGTCCCCCTAGAATCAAACAGTAGGAAAAAGGACATATATATTCCTGTGAATGGGTGGATGATCTCAAGTTTCTCATCTGTTGACAGACATCCTGGAATTCCTCCTCCTTTGTACCCTCATATTTTACTTTTGACCCTTCTGCTCCTTGTGCCTATTCTACCCAGCATGCTGCCTCAGGGACTGAATCATCCTCTCTAAGAGAAGCAATAACTAAGGCAGGCCCTTTTGACTGCTGGGTATGTAAGAAACATCCACAGAGTGAAGAGAACTCTTGGCCTTAATGCCTCCAGGCCTCAGACCTGGCACACTTGTCTCCTGCAACAATTCTGAATAGGAGACTAATGTTATTCCAATGTTAAGGTCAATCAAGCTCCTCCAGGATATAGGTTTATTTGTGGTCATTATACAACACCTCGGGCATCTCAGGCAGAGACATTCTTTGAGCTAGGATGGTCTCCTGAGAAGGCTTTTATGTCTATGGTCCTAACCACTTCTTGCCTCAGTCTCTATATCAGTTATGGTCAGTGCACCTTGGGTTTTTTAGACTTTAATCTATCCTTATATCAGAACCCTTTGAGTCCTCCCCTCCTGAGGAGAGTCTTGGGATAATTTCCTGTGGTGAATCTGTAAAACTGTGGCCCTTGTCATTCCTTTGGTGAGGTACCTAGAACATGAGGCGATACTGACTAATCTGACCTTAGCAATTGAAAATATTTCTAATGAAACTGATTTAGGTCTTGAGGACCTCCAAGAGTCCCTAGATTCTTTGGCCAATGTAGCAATGGATAAAAGGATAGCCTTGGACTATTTACTTGCTGCCAAAGGTGGGGTATGCAAGGGTTTGAATACTTAGTGCTGCATGGCAGACACTAACAGCCAATTGTTCTCCAGGTCTTCATCCTGGACTTCATGGTTGTTTTCATACCTCTAATTTTGATCATAGCGTGCATCTTGCTGTGGGAACCTTGCCCAGGGTCATACAGCTGGTAAGTGTCAAGTGTCTGAGGCCAGATTTGAACTCAGGTCCTCCTGAATCCTGGGCCAGTGCTTTATCCACTGTACCACCTAACTGCCCCCTTCCTCTCACTTTAAAGATAGGGAATCTCTATGCCCCATTTTTCAGCCTTCAAGAAGCTACAGATGGACCTTCACCCCTCTTTCCCCTGAAATAAGGAGAGGTGGGACTGTTGTGGGTATACAGTGGGACCCCAAGAAACCTAAAGATCCCAACCCCCAAAGCCAAAGTAAAAACTGCTCTCTCCCACCTCAGGTCATGACTCCAGTATTCTGATAAACAATATTAAAGTCTTCAAGATGATATACAAGTGGGGCGGCTAGGCGGCGCAGTGGATAAAGCACTGGCCTTGGATTCAGGAGTACCTGAGTTCAAATCTGGCCTCAGACACTTGACACTTACTAGCTGTGTGACCCTGGGCAAGTCACTTAACCCCCATTGCCCTGCCAAAAAAAAAAAAAGATGATATACAAGATATGGATGGGTGCTGCATAGCCTTTTGTTTTGTAAAGATAAAAAAGACCAGTCTTCTCTTACTCCTATGGGACAGTCACTAAGGTAATCTGTTCCCTGGCCATATATTCCTCTCCTAATAAATCTTTTTATTTTCCAATATTCGTGATGAACCTCCAATTCTTTGAATGAGTTAGCTCCCCTTCCAGGTCACAAGTTGGGCCCCCCCCCCCAAATAGTCTGACACTGGTGCTTTACCAGGTATTTTCTGTATGAGCTAAAAATAAGTCCTTTTAATGAATTAGAAAAGAAACAAAATCTGAGGAGGAAGAACATCAATCAGGCTAACTAGAGTTAGAAAAAATTACAACAAAATTCATCTGGAGGAACAAAATGTCAAAAATCTCAAGGCAAATAATGAAAAAGGTGGGAAGAAGGAGAGGCCTAATAGTATCATATCAAACTGTCATGGTGGAAAATGGGGTACGGGGTTGGGGTTAGGGGTTCTTAGGAATTCCTCTTTGAAGAATTACACCCTCTTGCACACAAAAGAAGTTAGAATAAGATAGTAGTTTATTTTGGGGAAGGGAAGGGAAGGGAAGGGAAACCAAGAGAAATCCTTGGACTTCTCTTGGGGAGAAAGGCATAGAGCATGCCTCTGAGATACAATCTCCTTGAGCAGGAGACTGGCAGGTACTTTTATAGAGGACTGATGGGGGGAGGGTGACCATTTGACTGTGGAAAGTTCATTTAGTGAGGGAGGACCATCCCCCACTGGTGGTGACTGGAGGAATTCAGTGAGGGGTGACTATGGATCTCTCAAGCTATCTCTCTCTTCAGGACACAAAGGCAGCAGCCACATCCAAATCTACCTCCCCAGGGGTAAGGGAGACCAGAATAAAGGGTAGAGGTCCCGAAGCTAGCTCAGTCAGATCTCTTTCTAGGTGTATCTGTCCTCTGGTTTAGTTTCTCAAGGAGAAGATTCCTTGGTGTGCCCCAGAGAATTTCTGAGGTACTTTGGGCCCCATGACAGATTTCTTGGGGGACCCAGAGATCACTTTCTCAGACTTCCCCCCCCCCCCCTCCACTTCCCCCACCCCTACACTCCAGAAAGTCTAGTCTTTTTGAGAAACTTCATCAAATCCCATCTGGGCAAGAGAACAAAAACAATGGAGATAGATTATTTTGTCTAGAAACTGAAGGATTGATGGGATTAAACCACACCTAGATAATGGATTTTGCCTTGAGCAACTTGAGTGAGGGTCTTTTTTACATTTGTTTCTCAGATGTCATCTCTATAGTCCACTTTAATGTAGACCACCTTCAAGTCAACCAATTGAGTTGAATGATGCTAACCAATTAGTTTTGATCAATGCATAATGACCCATCTCAATCAAAAAAGAAAGGATAAAAACCCTTGAGACAATCCACACAGGGTCTTATGGGACTTCTAGGGCTTCTTCTAGGTCTGTCTTGGCTCTCTGAGATCACATGGCCTCTGTCTAGCTCTCATATCTCTCTCTCTCTCTCTCTCTCTCTCTCTTTCTCTCTCTCTCTCTCTCTTTGTCTCTTTCTCCATCTCTCTCTCCTTCCTTCCCTCCCTCCGCAACCTCCCACCCCTGCTGCTTTCTGAGATCACATGGTCTTTGTCTCTCTTCCTCTCTTCTTTTGGGTCTCCTTGAGACCACATGGGTCTTTTGGGGCTTTTCTCCTGCTTGTGCTTATTGGCATGCTGAAGCTCTCTCTCTGCTTTCTCTTCAGTGCAGCCTGAGACCAAGTGAAGTTAGGGAGACACATGGTCAATTCTTTACTGGTATAATATTAATTAATATATGCTCAAATTAAAAAAAATTAACTGGTGTCTATAGTAAGTGTTTTAACAACACAACAGATTAAGAAACTGAAGCAGACAAAGGTTAAGTAATTTGCCCAGGGTCACACAACTAGTGTCTGAGGCCAGATTTTTTTTTTTTTTTTTTTTTTTTTAGGCAATGGAGGTTAAGTGACTTGCCCACGGTCACACAGCTAGTGAGGCCAGATTTTTACTCAAGGTCTTCCTAACTCCAGTCCTAGCATTCTATCCATTGTACCAATGCAGTTAAAATAGAAGGGAAACAGTTAACTAGGAAAGAAAAAAATCTTTGTAGCAAGTTTTTCTGATAAATATCTCTCTCATCTATGAATTATATAATGTAGTGTTAATATGAATGTATGGATTTGATGGAGGTGCTTTATTATCCAAATGGTTTTTATGAGACCCTGGATTAATAGGAGTAAAATGCCCTTTTGCTCAAAGACTTCAAACTGAAACCAGACAGTCCCTTTACTTTACCCAAGAGAATAAACAAATTTAAATGCCCCTTTGAAATTCTTATTCACTATATTCTTTAAGTGCATAGATCTTATTGTTCCGTGATCAACTATCTAGACCTCCTAGTCTAAGATAATACCCTTCCTGTCTTCACATAATCTAACCATGGCATCTGCTTTAAATAGAGTTCTGAAACTGATTTGTATGATTTACATTTGTAGTGTTTGCTTTGGGTTGATTTGTATCATGCTAATGAAGTTATTATGTAACCTGTGAGCAAGAAATCTTAAAAACTCTTAAGAAGGAGTCTCTGAGCCCTTTTGAGGTCTCCAGCATGATCATGCTTATATTTCTTCTTGGGATAAAATTAAATTTGTATTACATTTTTTTCTGTCTCTGATCTGCTTTATCTTGTAGGAGATATTAAGTTCTCTGATTTGGTTTTTAGCTATGTTCTCTGATCTGATTATTATTTTTGTAGGAGGACAGGTATGGAAACAAATTGTAGGAGATATTATAAGATATTATAATTTCTCTGATCTGTTTATCAATCCTGTTTATAGGAGACAGGCAGATTAAACTATATATTAAATTTTCTTAGGCAGTTTTCAAAAGAAGAAACCCAAGCTATCAATAGTCGCATAAAAAATATTCTAAGTCACTTGTTATTTGCCCTTCATACTCAAAGAGGACCATGACTTCAGGGTGATGTCATGACATGCACTGAATTGAATTTAAGTGAAGGAGAGCTGTGCAAGGTCACCAACCTCAATCCTCCAGAGCCATCTGGGTCAAGTAGCAAGATATATATCAGGCTGACTAAAGATGGCTCTGGATGTTTAAGGCAAAGGGAGTTAAGTGACTTACTCAGCATCACACAACCAGTAAGTTACTAATGAATAGACAAATGCAAATTTCAAAGCAATCTTAAGGTTCCTCCTCTCACCCATCAGATTGTCAAAAAAAGTTGGCAAAAAAGGAAA
Source organism: Dromiciops gliroides (assembly GCF_019393635.1). Classification (NCBI taxonomy): domain Eukaryota; kingdom Metazoa; phylum Chordata; class Mammalia; order Microbiotheria; family Microbiotheriidae; genus Dromiciops; species Dromiciops gliroides. The sequence goes on along the minus strand of NC_057861.1, from coordinate 569,476,285 downwards.
ATGACAAATGTTGACATTTTGAAGGGGCAAGCAAATTAATGATCTGTTTGTATACCTCCAAATTGGTCTAGCCATTCTGCATTTTGGATCTACAATCCCAAAGTTACTAAATTTTTTATACCCTTTGAACCAGCGATACTACTTTTAGGCCTAAACTCCAAAGAAATTAAAGAAAGAAGAAGAGGACACTTATGTACAAAAATATTTATAGCAACTCTTACTCAAGTGTCAAAGAACTAGAAACTGAGGAAATGCCCATCAACTGGTGAATAACTGAACTGTATATGAAAACAATGGAATATATTTATCCTATAAAAATTATATAAGTAATAATTTTAGAGAAACTTGGGAAGATTGGTGTTAATTGGTGCAGAAATAATGACAACATTGCAGAGACAAACAAATTTAATTTTGAAAGATTTAAGAACTCTGATCAATACAATCTCCAGCAACAATTCCAGAAGATAAACTATGAAGCACACTGCCCACTTTCTGAAAGAGAAATAATGGGCTTAATAAAAGATATGTGTTCCTAGACAAAGACCAGGGTGAGAAATTGTTTCAAGAACTAATCATATTTGTTTCAGGACTCTTAATAATGACACAGCTCATGGAAGCTGAAAGGGATTATCTGGTGTGGCCATATCTTTCACACTTCCACAGTTAGTTTAGAGTCTCACTGTTGGACCCTTTTTAGGGATTAGGTCCTAGACTTTCAGGTATTATTCCCTTATACATTCTTGAGCTATACAATCTCTTAAGTATATGAACAAACTATCATCCATCTATCCATCCATCCATCAATCTATCTATCTGTCTATCCAACCATCCATATATATGTATGTATATATATAATGTGTATATGTATGTGTATGTTATACACATACACATACATATACATTCCCCTTGGGTTAAAAGAAATCTGAATAAAACTACAGACTTTACACAAATGGGACTAGTTTTCTAATTTATGTAACTTCCTTTAACTTTAGATTTAAACCTAAGTCAAGGAAATGTACAAGAATTTGGACATAATTGTGGACTAATTCAGTGGGCTTGTTATTCTAAGGATCATGAAGACTGTCCTGCATATAGCTGAGGTGTGTACTTCCTTGTTTTCTCTTTGAATGCACAAAACAAAGATGATAAGTGTAAAGTGCTTAGTACAGGTCCTGGCATATTTTTGTTGTTGTTCAATTGTATCTAAGTCTTTGTAGACCCCATGGACCATAGCATGCCTCTATTCTCTACTATCTCTCAAAGTTCAAGTTCATGTTCATTGTTTCCATGATACTATCTATTCATCTCATCCTCTGCTGTCCCCTTTTCCTTTTGCCTTCAATTTTTCCCAACATCAAGGTCTTTTCTTATGATACCCGTCTTCTCACTATGTAGCCAAAGTATGCTTCAGCTTCAGTATTTGACATTCCAGTGAATAGCCTGAATTAATTTCTTCAAGTATTTACTGATTTAACCTCCTTGCTGTCCAAAGAACTCTCAAAAGTCCTCTCCAGAACCAAAATTTGAAAGCGTTGATTCTGAAGCACTCAGTATTCCTTATAGTCCAACTCTTGCAGCCTTACTAGTGGAAACACCATAGCTTGACTCTGTGGACCTTTGTCAGCAAGGTAATGTATGCTTTTAGGTATGCTGTCCAGATTTGCCATAGCCTTTCTTCCAAGGAGCAAGTGTCTTTTAATTTCATGGCTGCAGTAGCCAATTTGCAGTTATCTTTGAGTCCAGGAATAAAAATCTGATACAGCTTTCATTTCTTCTCCATCTCTCTGCCAGGACAAGTTGCCATCATATTAGGTTTGTTTTTGTTTGTTTGTTTGTTTGTTTTAATGTTAAGCTTCAAGCCTGGCACATAGTAAGCACCATATAAATGCTAGCTATAATTATTATGTGGGGTATGATGAGGCTTATTGAAACTTTTGGTCATATCTAACTCTACTGCACTTTCTGATAATATACTTAAGTAGTAAGGAATACTGTGACCTTTCTGATTTCTTTGTTTTATTCTTTTTCATCCCTGAGTGCAAAAAAAAAAAAAGGGGATAAAACAAAATGTCTTTGATATAAAGAGAGAAGTATTCTGGTCTATGACTGTTTAGCAGGAAGAAATGACTCCAAAGCTAATTAAGAATATTTGGGTCCCACCTCACCAAAGTATATCACAATTTTACTCTAGAATGGATCAGCCCTACTTGTGACCTCTGGAAAAAAGCTTTTAAATGTTTAATTTCTGTATAGCAGAAAAGGTTATTATTCTATAACTTATACATGTACTTTGCATGTTATGTTACAAAATATTAGAATGTGCTCTCCCTCCACCTCTAACTTTTACAATCCCTAAGCTGTTTAAAAAGATCAGCTCAAGCTCCTCCATGAGGCCCTTCTTGATCTGCCCCAAGTATGGATGCTTTCCCTCCACCCCCTGCCAATTACCTTGAATTTATTTTGTACATATTTTATATTCACTTCTATGTGTACATATTGCTTCCTCCTAATAGAATGTAAGGAAGGACTAATTCATTCTTCTCTTTCTATCCCCAGTGAAATTGCTCAAGAATTCAATCTAAAAAAGTTCATCTAACCATAAACTTTTTACTTGTTCTCATTTACCCAATCACCCTAGCAACAAGTTAAGATTCCCCCACCCCAAAAATCATCTTCCACTGAAGTCAAACTTTGATGACTCATCATGGTGTGGGAGTGACCCTGAATGCTCAGAGGCAATGTCAGGGGCACACAAGCTCTGGCAGGTCTTACCAAGCTTAAAAGGCTTCAAAAAACAGGTCAAGTAACAGAATGTGTATCTGTCACCTGGGGAGTGGCCTACTTAAATTCATAAAAACTTATCAAAAAGTTGGAGGCACTTCTGGCCATACCCATTGTTGAAGACCATCTGTTAATGAAACAAGTAGTAAGGAATCACTAGCACCAGTGGTTTCACTGGTCCTTGAAGTATTGTTGTAAATTATATTTATAATTGCCTAGACTATTTCCTTTGGCTGAGTAGACACAATCTTTAATTTCTGAAACTAAAGCTAGTTAAACTAAAGATCACCTCTATCTTCACAGGCCCCCACGGTAGGTTGGGAGTTGAGTTAAGCTCTGGTATGCTTAGACAACAAATATTTCATAGCTGACTCAATAAGGAACTTTATTAAGGAAATGACCTAAGGTATAGGCATGGACCTTGGGGTAAATGAACATTTGATAATAAGGGGCCTCCTGAGGAGCATAAAAGTCCTGCCCTATTCGCTCCTTGATGACCTTTCAGACCTGACATAATTTCCAGCTTCCTGCAGCCTAGAACAGGAAGACTCTGGAAAGCTTCACTGACCAAGTATCTTTGTAGCACTGCTTGAGTATTGTATATTTTACATCACAGAAAATCAATGGCTTGTTTGCATACCCAGATTCCAAGTGCCTCACTGTGCTCCTGGACAGAAACATATATAGAATAATAAATGGATAAATACACACATAGAAGGTATGTATATATATTGTAAGGATTGAAGTGATATCACCTACTGGAGAGTTACTGTAGGAAAGCTCTGCCATGAGGAGAAGGCTTCTGAGGGCAAGCCATGCGGTCAAGTTCCTTGGCATCAGGAAGTGACATTTGCTCATGGGTGCTGTCTATCAAAGCTACCAGCCAATCAACTTGAGGAGCCTCCCATTTCTGGGAGGATAACATGAAGTAGGAAGCAGATGCTGGCTGAGGGCTTACTTCCTCTTTGGGTTTAAGACTTCTGCTTAGTGGCAGGACTTCAGTTAGGAGGTTAGGAAGACTAGGATTTCCATGCTATAAGAAATCTGTTCTCAATCTTTCTCTCTCTTTATTATCTTATATCTTTTAATAAACCCTTAAAAGCCTAAACTCTTGGTGAATTTATCAGCGATTTTAGCCAGTTTCCCCCCCAAACTGGGGAGGATTTATGATTTTAAGTATATTTCTGGCCAGGAGCAAATAGAGTATATACATATATGTATACACGTGTCCATTATTTATGTGTATAAATGTATTTTATCATTGTGCACATATATATGTATATATAAAAATAGATTTATCATTGTGTATGTTTCTGGACAAGAGCAAATAAAGTAAACAGATATAGATATGGATATAGCTATAGACACACATGTATAGACAGATATAGATATGGATATAGCTATAGACATATATGTAAATGCATATATGCACACAATGCATGCATAAATATTTGTTATATGTATAGCATATGTATTTGTACATACACAAATGTAAAGCATATAACCATAATATTTAAGACAAATGCATATTTATTATATATACATGTATATACATAAACATGTTTATATATGTCTATATATGTGCAGTGTGTGTATTATGTAAATAACCATAGTATTGCACTTCAAAGAATTATTTGTTTTTCTCTGGTATAATCTGTGGCTCTCTATACATTATATGTGTATGTGTTTATAGGGGAGAATGGCAAAATAATGGTTCAAAATTCTTCATGCTAGTAGATTTTACAATAAAAAAATAAAATTCTAATTGGTTACGTCTATTGTTTCTCACTTTATATTTTTATTTAATCATTATTAATGAAGTTGAAATAATTGACCCACTAAAAACTCTAACACTTTAAAACAATTTTACTTCAAATGGGAACATATTAAACTTGTGGGCTTTTCAAATTACAAGAAAACCAAACAGTGCTGAGGAAAGACAAATGTTTTTATGAACATTGGGCAACTATTTAAAAATATGCTTTAACATTTCTTTGCTTATCCAGTTAATGATTTAAAAGAACTTGGAAGAAGCTCTTGAAAGCAATTATTTTTATATATTTGAATTATTTAAAAATTTTTCTTTAAAATTTCATTTCGGAGGTTTAGAAAAAAACCAACAAACTTGATGTTTACAATGAATTGTCCTTTTATCTTCTTTTAAGTTTAAAGTAAACCTGATTTAGGACTCCCCCCCCCCCCCAGCCTATATAAGTCCATTGAGACTACTGATTCAGGCAAAGGAAAGACGAAAACTAGAGCAAAAATATAAATAATTCAGGCCACAGAAAACACAGGCCTCAGAGCTCTGAAAGAAAGAACTTAAAATACACAATGTCTCCAGAAGTTAAACTATCTAATTAAACAATATTACATTTTGGAGCAAAGTTAAGCTGGAGTATGCAAAGTTAAAATGTGTATATCTCTCAAAAATATTAATAGGAAAACTATAGTTTTGTGTAATTCAATAAAATCTACTATCCTCTTGTGTGAAGAATTTTAAATTACACACTCTCAAGATGTACTATGACCATTTTATTTTAAACTATTTTGTTTTCAGCAGGTAAGTTATGGGTCCTGGTATTCCCAGAGGAGTTATCTAGCTCCCATTGAGAAATACCAACAAAGAAATATAAGCAAACAAAACCCAAACAAAAACCATTTCATACACAAAACCTTCACTTCTGCCTCCACTTGCAATTTTAATAAAATTGATTTCAATTATATTTTATGTCTTCCCCAAAATCTGTCAGTGATAGTGACTCCAATATCACTTGTTTTGCATTTCAGAAAATGGGGAGGACCCAGTTTTCTCAGAGTTTTATCTTTGATATACACTACTCAAAACCTACCTGCAAAAACATTTTAATAGTCAGTGAGTAATACAAATAATCCATTTCTACTGAAAGCTGAGTCCTGAGTAATAGCACAAAACTGGTTTCTTAAGCACATCCTGACTTTTTTTTTTGAAAACATATCTATTTCATGGAATTTCACACACACAAATCAAAATACAATGAATTAAATGCAAAAAAATGAACATTACAATGAAAATAGCAATTTCATAAAACCTGAAAATTCTAAGATAAACAGAAGTCAGACTTTCGCCACTTTGGTGATTTATTTTTGCCCCAAAGTTTATTTTTCAAAACCACAGGCTGAACACCCTTACAGCAGACAATAGTCTCTTTGAAAGCAGAGTGTGATAAACCTTTTAAGGAGGGTTTGACATTGACATCTTGTGTTCAACAAGCAGTCAAAGCATTATTGTCCTCATATTTTTACCTAAATAACTAAATCCAATTTTACTAACAGTAATTAAAATAAAGGTCTCTATTTAAGAATTAACATCCTATTTGGTATGTAAAAACATGTTTTTGGCTAATCTATGGAAAACGCCCCCACACAACTCAAAGCCACTCCTTACTTTCAAATTACCTCATATCAGAATTTGAGAGCTGAAAGGGACCTGAGAAGTCATCTAGACAATGCACTGATTTCACAACCAAAAAAGCTGAGGCCCACAGAAGTTATTTGACTTGCCAAGGTCAAGTGATCAGTTAGAGTCAACTTATGAACAAGATTCTAGATTAACCGACTTTAAGTCTAGTGAGTTCTTTCAAATGCCTTGCGCTATTTGAAATTCTTCCTACTTTTTCTTTAATTTTAATCAACTTTAACCAAATGTCAAACAAAATAACTAAATTAGCAACACATATAGTTTTAGCCTGTAGTAAAATTTTAACACTAGTTGCAAACTAGAGAAAAATCAGAGGAACTTACTAGATTCCCACCATTTCATTGACAGGCCCCAGAATATTAGATATATGCGGATGATGGTAGTGGTGAAATTGTTGCTGGGCTACTACTCCAAGACCATTGTTTTAGGCCTTGATTTTTTTCTCTTTATTTGACATAACCACTGGGAAAATATCAAAATTGTGCTAAAATATGTAATTTAGGATCTATGCAAAAGTTCTATTTCTGTCTCCAGAATACTAAAAACATAATTTTTTTTTCTTTTTTAAAGGGTAGTTAGTTCTTTTCTCCTTATCCCACTTTCTGGAGTCAGTTAATTGAAGTGTTCTTTGCAATTATTGGTTGTATGGAAACACGACTTTTTCCATTCCACCCTGATGTCTAGGAGAGGTGTATTATATACGTGTATACACACATACACACATGTGCATATATGTAGATACATGTAGATGTAGGCATGTATAAGTATGTATTTATATGTATGTGTGTTTCTATATGTGTGTATATATACACACACATACATACACATGCACACACACATATATTTCCAGGGTCACAAACCAAACTCAAGAAAATTTATTATTTCAAAGTGCAAACCGTCTAAGTAAGAGGGTTCAAACCCTATAGGACTGAAAGCATGATTCTGTCCATTCGTAATGCTAATTTTTTTTAAAAGAGCTCTGTGTAAAGGGACAAAGGAATCTATATATCTCTTGAAGCTATACACGCAAAATAAATAAAGGTTTTAAGGAAAGGAAGGGGCTATGGCCTAGTCAGAGTATTAGTGACAATATTATGATGACTACCTCAATCAAAAAGCATCTCATGGGGAACAGTCAGTATTATTGTATGACTTTACCACAAAACAAGGAGTGGAGAGGATAAGAGAGAGACAGAGGCAGAAAAATATAGACACAGGGAGACACATAGGAATAGAGACAGAGAGATGAGAGACACAGAAAACGGCTGTAGAGAAACAGAGACAGAGAGAAAGACAAACATACATACACACACATACACACACACACACACACACAAAGACAGAGCCAGACAGCCAGAGCCAGAGCCAGAGCCAGAGTGCCCCGTTACGCGCACGCCCTACTGCCCAGGAGGATCTGCAGTTTGGCGCCCTGGAATTCCCACCCTGCTTACCCCCTCTCTCCCCTCTTACCTGCTCCAGTCTCTCGGAGGTAGAGGAGGGTGGTGGTGCGTGAAGCTGACGAGCACTTGCCAGGCGGGGGTGGGGGTGGGGGCTGAGAAGCTGGTGTTAGGTACAGGGAAAAGACCCTGCCGCGACTCCCCCATAATCTGCTCCTTCAGATGCTCCATCTCGTTCCTGCCTAGCGGGCCAGGAAAGGCATCCTTTCCTCTGCAGCACAGCTCGCTCTCGGCCGCTCCTTTCCCCAGTCAGAGGCAGCCGGCAGAAAGCGGCGTCAGACCTCCCGCTCTCTGTATCCCCTCTCCCAGATGATGCTCAATCCCCCAGCCCTTTTTCTGCAGCCGCCCCTGGCAACCCGTTTGGCTCTCTGTTTGTTGGCTTCTTGCACCTTTTGCGTTCGAGTACCTGGGCTGGCTACTGCTGCAGAGAGAGACGGGTACCTTGCGTGCCCCACCGCTGGCTCTTCTAAGGGCCAGCCGACCCCAAGTTATATCGCGGGTGTAGCAGTGCCTGCAGCAACAGCTGAAGTTGGTCCCTAAGAGTCCTCCTGGGAAGGCCCGGGCTGCGGTGGGGAACGAGAAGGTGGGAATGTGGTGGAGGTGGGGGTGTGGGAGTGTCTCCCGAGGATGGAGAGTGGCAGCGAGTCGCCTGCAGGAAGAGGCGGGAGAGCGAGAAAAGGACAGTCACTCTACCTCCGCCGCCTCATCCACACCTGCTGCTGCCTGAGCTTCCAGCGCCGCGGCCCCCGCCACGGAGTGCCACCACTGTCTCTGCAGCTCCTCCTCTGGCTCCTCCTCCTCTCTTCCCTCGCAGGCCCCAGGAGGTAGAGAGGAGGGAGGGAGAGCGAGTTGCCTTGGCCCTGAATTTGGGAAGGGAGGGAGACTGGTCCAGCAGAGCTTGTGGAAAGCCTGCAGGAGAGGGAGGCCAGTCTGAGCTGACGCAGGGGGTTGTCGAGGCTGTAGCCCCATCGAGGAACTACTGCAGTAGTGGCCACATTCCCAGTGGACCGGACTTAGTTTACTTTAGTCTGAATAAGTTGGGGGAAGGTGGGCGGTGGAAGCGGATGGAGGAGAAAGCTTACATAAATGAATGAAGCCTTAGGCCCAGGAACAGGTCTACCCGTGTAAGCCTTAGCTCACTGGCTCACTCTTGCCTTTACTGGGTTGCTGGTGAATCCAAAGAACATCTATTACTGGGCAGTGCGGTGGTGGTGGTGGTGGTGGTGGTGGTGGTGGTGGTGATACCATGATTGTCCACGTTGGGGCAGCATCTTTTCCACCTCCAGAGACCAGGCACATATATTGATAATAATTTTAAAAAATCTTCTCCGGAATCTGCCCAGCCCACTCAGAATGTATTCATTACTTAGATCTGGGGTTTGCTTTCTGGTGCTTTAAAAAAAAATGCTCTTCTCTTTGATCCTTCCTTCTCTTAGGAAAGGAGGACTTTCTAAAACAGAACTGATGGCAGAGCCTTACTTTAACTAGCAAAATGTCCCCTGAATGTTGCTAATTCAAGCAAGTTAATTGAATCTGAGTGGTGTCTAATGGTGCTAACAACAGTTCATAGATTCATAGATTTAGAGCTGGAAGGAATCACAGAGGCCAGACTGTACCAACCCTCTCATTTTACAGATGATAAAAGAGTGTCCAGAAAGACTGTGAGTTGGCAAAAAGTCATTCAGGTAGTACACATTAAAGAAGGGTTTTTTCTTTTTCTTTTTTGTTGTTTTGTTTTTGGTGAGGCAATTGGGGTTAAGTGATTTGCCCAGGGTCACAATCCAGTAAGTGTTAAGTGTCTGAGGCCAGTGTGTTGTTTAAAAGTCTAAATGTGGATTCTAATCTGTCCCCCCCCCTCCAGTTTTGGGGGGAAACTGGCTAAAATCACTGATAAATTCACCAAGAGTTTAGGCTTTTAAGGGTTTATTAAAAGATATAAGATAATAAAGAGAGAGAAAGATTGAGAACAGATTTCTTATAGCATGGAAATCCTAGTCTTCTTAACTTCCCACCTGAAGTCCTGCCACTAAGCAGAAGTCTTGAACCCAAAGAGGAAGTAAGCCCTCAGCCAGCATCTGCTTCCTACTTTGTGTTCTCCTCCCAGAAATGGGAGGCTCCTCAAGTTGATTGGCTGGTAGCTTTGATAGACAGCACCCATGAGCAAATGTCATTTCCTGATGCCAAGGAACTTGACCGCATGGCTTGCCCTCAGAAGCCTTCTCCTCATGGCAGAGCTTTCCTACAGTAACTTTCCAGCAGGTGACATCACTCCAATCATTACACTGGATTTGAACTCAGGTCCTCCTGATTCCAAGGCTGGTGCTCTATCCAATGTACCACCTAGCTGCCCCTAAAGAAGGGTTTTGAGCCCAGGTCTTATGACTCCAAAATTTCTTTCCTTCCAAATTTATAACAAAGTGATCATATATTTTTCATATTAATTACTTAAAATTTTTGAATGTGTGTGTGTGTGTGTGTGTGTGTGTGCACCTTGTGTCTTTCAGCCTCTCAGCCAGGGAGTGACATGCCCATCATAGATACTTCAGAAACATGGTTGTAATTGCTTTGATCAGAGTTTTTAGGTTCTTTAAAGCTGATTTTCTTTACAATGTTGTTTTCTTTGTATATATGATGGGCAAACACACCTCCACTGAAAAAGGTACCCGCCTCAGGGGTTGGCTTAGGACCTCAGGAACTCCAAATTAGGATAAGCCTTCCCCTCTACCTCCCCAAAATGGAGAATATTATAATGAGTAGGACAGGCCCTCCCTTGTACTTCCCCAAGGTGGAGATTATTGTAATGAGACTGATAATCGATTTATCCATACTATAAATATAACTGTCTTTTCTTTCACTATTCAAGAGATACCTTTCCTCTATTCTGGTTTTCTCCCTGTGGTCACTCACAGTATTGCAATAAAACTTGGGAAACTGAGTCACTGAGTCTTGTAATTCTTTTGGCACAACTCACAATCAATTTGACCCCGAATTCCATCCCACATCACCCCCGCTCTTATTTGCTTTTAGTATCTGCTTCAGGATAAAGAAGTTTGTTTTGCTTGTGATTTTCCTCTCCCTAGTATTCCCCTCCTCTAAACACCCTACCCCATCCCTGTTTCCCTAATGAGTTTAAAGTATTTCTTCAAGTTGTTTGTGTGTGTATGTGTGTTCAACTCTTCTTTGTCCATTTTAGATGAGTGAGGTTCATGTGAAGCTTACTGCCCCCAAACCCTTTTCCATGCTTGTATAGTCACACGCCCCATTTATGAGAAATAAGTTCAGCCTCCCCTTTTTCCCCTGCCTTCTTCGTCCTTTCTTCAAACCTTCAGAACAGAACAAATCTATAGCCACCTTCTGTTTTTCATATTTTGCTCCCTCAATATCCTTTGAAGACATTAAGATTCTTTTTTTTTTTTTTTTAGTGAGTCAATTGGGGTTAAGTGACTTGCCCAGGGCCACACAGCCAGTAAGTGTTAAGTGTTTGAGGCTGGATTTGAACTCAGGTCCTCCTGACTCCAGGGCCGGCGCTCTATCCACTGCGCCACCTAGCTGCCCCGACATTAAGATTCTAAAGATTACTTGTTTCTTCTCTCTCTTGGAATGTTGGCATTAAATCATTATATAGATCCTTCCAATTGCTCAAATAAATTTACCTTTCTAGGTTCCTATTGATGCTTGTGTTTGTATTTCAGAGTTCCTACTCAGCTCTTGACTTTTCCTTTTGGAAATTCGTTTGAAGACCTACTTTGCTCCCTTCTAGGATTGCACTCAGTTTTGGAGGGTAAGTTATTTCTAGATGTAAACCTTTCGCCTTTTAGAATATTGAATTCCAAGATCTCTCTTTTTGTTTGGTTTGGTTTTGAGAAGTTACACCAGGTTTTATGTGATCCTGACTATAGGTCATTATTACCTAGGCTGCTTCTTTCTGGATGCTTGCAATAATTTTTTCTTTGACCTGGAAGTTCTGGATTTTTGCCATGACATTCCTGGCAGTTTTCCTTTTGGAGTTTCTTTCAGGAGGTGATCAACAGATTCTTTCTTTGCCTTCTGATTCTAACAGAAGTGGGGAGTTTTTAATTTATGATTTCTTGAAATAAAGTGGCCAGGTGTTTTTTTTAGCATGATTTTTGGCAAGTAAAATAGTTGAAAAAATTATTTTAGGGAGTAAAATAGTTCCTAAATTATCTTTCCTTTACCTGTTTTTGGGTCAGTTACTCTTTATATCAGTTATCTTTCATTTTCAATGTTTTCAATCTTTTTATTTTGTTTTAATTTTCTTGTTTTGTGGAGACATTTATTAAATTGATTTCTGTTTAGTTTATTCTAGTTTTTAAAGATTTCATTTCTTGAATAAAACTGACCACTTTCTTTTCTAAGGAACTTCATTTTCTTTCTTCCAAGGCTTTTACATAATTTTTACCTTTTTTTTGCAGAGCAATGGGGGTCGAGTGACTTGCCCAGGGTTACACAGCTAGTAAGTGTCAAGTGTCTGAGGTCGGATTTGAACTTAGGTCCTCCTGAATGCAGGGCTGGTGCTTTATCCACTGTACCACCTAGCTGCCCCTTTTTACTTAATTAAAAAAAAATCTTTTGCTTTGCATCTTCTAGCTATTCATGGATTCCTCGTGGTAAACCCTCCTTTCCCTCTTTCAGCCTGTCCTTGACATTACAGAGTTAGATTTCTCTTAATTTTTGACAGTGATAAGTGTTTGTTTTGTTCATTCCTACAAGTTTAGTTCCTGAATTGGGCTTTTTTCTTTCTTTTTTTTTCTTTTTTTCCCCAGGGCTTGGCTCTACCTCCTGCTACAGTTTTGGATGGAGTAGTTGACCATGGTTCCCCTAGAGCCTTGCTTTGGACTCTCCAAAATTTGGTTCCCAGGATCTTTGAGTTTTAGGGCCCTATCTAGCATTTTAGGACAGAATATTAGAGACCTCAGAGCCCCAGAGACTGTACTTTACTGGGCATCCAAGAACCCCACCTTGGAGCTTTCTCACTATCCTGGGGCTTTTGGGAAGAGGGAGGCTTAGCTCTTGTTGCCTCTAGTCACAGAGCCTTATAAGCTACAGATGTCCCTGGAAATCTTTGTTCATACTAAGCTGACCCTTGCTTTTCTGGTAAGGGTGACTGACTTTTTGTTCAGGTATGCTGTAGAAGAAGTCATTGGATTTCTTTATTCAGCCTGTGGTGAACTTTAGGGTTTTCCATGCTAAAGTAGAAGCTTTGCTAAGGGCTAAAATTCTAGCTAGTCTGTCCAAAATATCCAATGAGTGGCTGCCAATAAATTATAAGCTTTAGCAAGAGTTAGGCTTTTAAACATTTATTAAGGAGAATAAGAATTTGGTAAAGAGAGAGAAAGGCCTACATTCATCTGTCTATTAAAAGGAGAGCACGTTTCTAGCTCTGCTCTCCACCAGAGTCCCCAGGAAAGAGAGCGAGACCGCTAGCGCCAGTCTCTTCCTTCTTCCTCCCACTAGCCAACGTCACTTCCTGATGCCAAAGAAAAGACTCCTGGTCTTGCCCTAAAAGACCTTCGCTTCATGGGCGGAACTCTTCTACAGTAAGTCTCCTGCAGGTGGTGTCATTCCAATTGTTACAACTTACTGGCCTGTCTTCAGGTGTCCAGTGTGAGAAAATATTTATTAATAATGGATTTCTTGGGGGGGACCCAGAGATCAATTTTTCATCCTTTTTGATTTTGGGATGGATTTAATTGATCAAATTGATCATGAGGTGCCCCAAAGAATTACAAGACTCAGTGACTCAGTTCCCCAAGTTTTATTAAAATACTGTGAATAGGGGGAAGAAGAATAGTTATAATTATAATGAGAAAAAGTAGGTTATCTTCTCATTATCTTAATCTCCTTAAGGAGGCACATGGGAAGTTTTATCCTAATTTGGACTTCCGGGAGTCCTAAGACAACCCCTGAGGCTGGTACCTCTTTCCTTGGAGGTGTGTTTTTGGGGTTTACACATCATAAGGTGAACCTAAGGACACATTTGGCCTTCTCTGCCCATGTTCCTAAAGACATGCTTAAACTTGTCAGACCCAGAGGGTCTCTGTGTTTATGATATCTCTTTACTTAAGATCTGGTTTCTAGATGTCCTGTCATCTAGGAATAGTAATGGCTATTAATGGTTAATGGTCCCTAGTTAGAGGCTCTATTGATGGTGAGGGTTGACAGGGACAAACCCTCTTGGATACTGTAAGAACACAAACCTTAGTTTCTCTGTTAACCCTTTTAGGTACTATTAATAAAGACTCAAGTCTCAGTTTATCTGTTAACCCCTTTTTGCCTCCTCCATCACTTTCTGTGCCCCATCCTACACACACACACACACACACACACACACACACACACACACACACACACACACACTCCAGAAAGTCAAAAGACTAGTTCTCCTTAATCTGCAACAAACCCAAGAAACAAAAGAAATGGATTATTTTGTCTAGCTCCAGGAAGGACTGATGGGATCAAACCCCACCTTAGATAACGCACTTTGCCTTGAGCAACTTCAGTGAGGGTCTTTTTCATTCTTTTCCTTGATGTCATCTGTAGAGTTCATTTTAATATAGAACACCTTCAAATCATGTCAACCAATGGAATTGAAAGATGATAACCACTTTCCTTTGATCAATGTATAATGACCCACCTCTATCAAAAGGGAATAAACCCCCCAGAGTCTTTTTGTGGGGTTTTAGAGGTCTCCTAGGTCTTCTGAGCTCTCTTAGGTCTCCTTGAGGCCATGTGCTATCTCTCTGGTAGACCACATGGGCCTTTTGGGGCTTTTCTTCCTGCTTGTGCTAACTGAAGCTCTCTTCCTGCTTTCTCTACCATGGCCTGAGACCATGAGAAGTTAGGGAGACATGTTGTCAATCCTTTACTGGTATTATATTAATAAATTAATATATGTTTGTCCCAAACTGATCTCGATAGCAATTAATTTAAAAAAAACACAGTAGGGGCATCTAGGTTGGCACAGTGGATAGAGCACCGGCCCTGGAGTCAGGAGTACCCAGGTTCAAATCCGGCCTCAGACACTTAACACTTACTAGCTGTGTGACCCTGGGCAAGTCACTTAACCCCAATTGCCTCACTAAAAAAACCCCAAAACCCAAAAAACAAAAAAACCACAGTAGTCTGGCAAGATGTCTCCCTAATGGTCTTTTCATTGTACAATTCTGATTCTTCCAAATGATGAGCTCATTCATTGGTTTGTGTTCAGTGTTGAAGAAGCCAAGTTTTTAGGTTCAGTTTTGTTGGACAAAAGTGAACATAACTGTTCCCAAACTGTGTCCAAAGCATTTCTTTGGATTTGAATCAGGTTGAAATGTGAATGGGGTTTCATGAAAATATGTCAAGACTAATGATAATTTTCCCTCTTAAATATGAAATTATGTATGTATAAAACATAATTATTACCTGTGCTGCTTTTTCAGTATGAAAACAGACTGGATTATCTTTATTTTGTTCCGAAAGTTTTGTAGTCCCTTTCCCTTTTTCTAGTTCCTATTGTAAATACCTATTGTATCTACCACATCCTGGTCTAGTTTTTTCGAATTCCATCAATATATTTTCATCTCTGGGCTTTTTGGGGGTCAAGTTAATATGGGAAATGTTGCTGTATGGGTGTATTTCCTTCATCCAGCTATAAACTCTTTCATGAGCTGTAGAGATGTGGAAAAAGGACTATATCAAAGTTTCCTGATAATGAGATAATATATGTGTGAATATCCATGGAAAATATGTTTATACTAAGCTGTAAAGTATTTTCTTCATGAATATTAATAACATGATGTGTTCTGCAACTGTTCTACAACTTAAAATCTTAGTTATCTACAGGCACTGAGAAATTATGTGACATACTTAGATCATAGTGTCTCTGATGTGTGTCAGACCTTCTTGACTTGAAGACTGCTAGTTATAATCATACCACATTGCCTCTCTAAAATGCAGAATTGATCACTGAAATACACTTAGTTGATAACACAAATTGTATTAGTTAAATATCTCATTTTAATTCTTTCTGTGGCAACATTTTAACTATAATAATAATAATAATAACTTGCACTTAAAAGCACTTTATAAATAGGACAAATAATTTTATTTGATCTCACAACAAACCTTGCAGGTAGGTGCTACTATTAACACCATTTTACAGAAAGGGGAACTGAGGCAGATAGGTTTTTTGTTTGTTTGTTTTTAAAGTAAACTGACTGGGGTCACACAGATAAGTGTCCAAGACTAGATTTGAAAATAAAGTTTTCCTGACTCCAAGTCCAATACTCTATATGCTATACCAACTTAGCTTCCTCAAACTGAATTGTTTTATATATATGTATATATATATATATTTTATATGTGTGTGTATGTATGTGTGTGTGTGTGTGTGTGTGTGTGTGTGTGTGTGTGTATTGTTTGTCTGTGATGTTTTCTTCACACTCAAGTCATCACCAACCTTAAAAAGAAACTTCACTATATCCTGTTATCCCTGCTAACTATCTTGCTTCCCTGTTTTTGACCAAACTCTTTAAAAGGGGGCAGCTAGGTGGTGCAGTAGATAAAGCACCAGCCCTGGATTCAGGAGTACCTGAGTTCAAATCCGGCCTCAGACACTTGACACTTACTAGCTGTGTGACCCCGGGCAAGTCACTTAACCTTCATTGTCCCGCAAAAAACCAAAACCAAAACCAAAACCCAAACTCTTTAAGAAATCATCTGCACTTTGTGCCATAACTTCTTATTTTTTCAATTTCATTTAAATCTCTACAATCTGCTTTCTGACTGTATCACTGAAATGACTCTTTGTTCTTTTAAGTTACCATTGATTTCTTAATTGCCGAGTCAAATGGCCTTTTCTCAGTACTCATCCTTCTTGACCTCTCAGTTTGACACTACCAATTGCCTTCTCCTTTTGGATGCTCTCTCCTTTTTGGGTTTTCATTATTCTGTTCTCTTCTAGTTTTCTTCCTGTTCTGTCTCATTCTTTGCCTTAGTCTTTACTAGTTCACCATCCATGTGTGAGATTTAAAATTGGATATAAGAGCATTAAACTCCCCTTTAACCTTTCCCTTATTTATCTCCCAGACCAGTAAGTGGAAGAAGCCTCTGATCTTTACTTAGGGCTTTTATTGTTTGGGAATTACAAGGTGATGTTGATTAGAGAGATAGAAAAGTAGAAATACAAACAAATAGTCTATATTCCATATAGAACTCACCAAAAACCCAAGGCCACCTCTGAGGCTGAGAGCCACGTCAAGCACGTGCTGTTACGGAGAACCAGGCCGAGTCGAACCTCAGTCAGCATCTGTGTGTGCAGAGCAAACCAGTGGGCCAGGAGAGCGGTTCGTCACAATCTCTTCCTCGACAGGGTGGTCCTTCAAAAAACTGGCGTCTTTCAGTTATCGCTAACTGATTGTTAAAAAAACTTTCATTTTTTTACCACACATGTTACATACTCTAACTGTAGGTAAATCCTAAGACTCCATCTTATGCCCTCTTCTCTTCTCCCTTTACATTCTCCTTGACAACTTCATCAGTTCCTCTGGGTATTAGCTAAAATATTTCTTTTTAAAAATAGTATTTTATTTTTTCCAATTATGTGTAAAGACAATTCTCAACATGCATTTTTTGGAAAGATTTTGAGTTCCCAATTTTTCTCCCTTCCTTCCTCTCCCCCCCCCAGATGGCAAGAAGTTTGATATAGTCATAAATATGCAATAATGGAAAACATTTCCACATTAGTCATGTTGTGAAAGAAGAAACAGAAAAAAGGGGAAAAAACTAGAAAAAATGAAAGTAGTATGCTTTGATCTGCATTCAGATTCCACTAGTTCTTTCCCTGCATGTGGATAGCATTTTCCTATCACGAGGTTTTTGGAATTGTCTTGAATCATTGTATTACTGAGAAGAACTAAGTCAATCGTAGTTGATCATTATATAGTGTTACTATTATTGTGTACAATGTTTTCCTTGTTCTATTCACTTTACTCAGCATCAATTCATCTAAGTCTTTCCAGGTTTTTCTGAAATCAGCCTGCTCATCATTTTTCTTTTTTTTTTGTTTGTTTTTTGTGGGTTTTTTTTGGCAGGGCAATGAGGGTTAAGTGACTTGCCCAGGGTCACACAGCTAGTAAGTGTCAAGTGTCTGAGGCCAGATTTGAACTCAGGTCCTCCTAAATTCAGGGCCAGTGCTTTATCCAATGTGCCATCTAGCTGCCCCCTGCTCATCATTTCTTATAGCACAATAGCACAATAGCACATTACATTCATAGACCACAACTTGTTTAGCAATTCCCTGATTGATGAATATTGCCTCAATTTCTAATTTGCTACCTCAAAAGGAAGTACTATAAATATGTTTGTACATATGGTTCCTTTTCCCTTTTTTAATGTTTTCTTTGGGATACAAATCTAGTAGTGGTATTACTGGGTCAAGGGGTATGCATAGCCCCATTGCCCTTTGGGAATAGTTCCAAAGTGCTCTCCAGAATGGTTGGATCAGTCCACAACTCCACCAACAATGCATTAGGGTCCCAATTTCCCCACATCTTCTCCAACATTTATAATTTTTTTTCTGTTATATTAGCCAATCTGACAGGTATGAGGTGGTACCTCAGAGTTGTTTTAATTTGCATTTCTCTAATCAATAGTGATTTAGAGTATTTTTTCATATGACTATAGATAGTTTGGTTTTCTTCATCTAAAAACTGCCTGTTCCTATTTTTTGACTATTTATCAATTGGGGAAAAACTTGTATTCTTATAAATTTAACTCTGTTCTCTATATGCTTGAGAAATGAGGCCTTTATCAGAGACACTTGTAGTAAAAATTGTTTCCCAGCTTTTTGCTTTCCTTCTAATCTTGGTTGCATTGGTTTTGTTTGTGCAAAAATGTTTTTAATTTAATATAATAAAAATTATCCATTTTGCATTTTTTGCATCCATTTTGCATCAGTCTCTTCTTTGGTCATAAATTTTTCCCTTCTCCATAGATTTGACAGGCAAACTATTCTTTTCTTTCCTAATTTTCTTATGGTATCACCCTTTATGTTTAAATCATGTACCCATTTTGACCTTATCTTGGGTATATGGTGTGAGGTGTTGGTCTATGCCTAGTTTCTGCCATATTATTTTACAGTTTTTTCAACAATTTTTTTAACAAATAGTGAGGTTTTTTGGGGGCAATGAGGGTTAAGTGACTTGCCCAGTGTCACACAGATAGTAAGTGCCAGGTGTCTGAGGCCGGATTTGAACTCAGGTACTCCTGAATCCAGGGCCAGTGTTTTATCCACTACTCTACCTAGCTGCCCCCCTGCCCCCAATTACTTTTTAATTTATCTTTCCATTGCTCTTTCTTGAATGTAATTTTTATTGTATCATAATCTGAAAAGGATGCATTTAATATTTCTGCCTTTCTGAATTTTATTGCAATGTTTTTGTACCCTAATACATGGTCAGCTTTTGTGTAGGTGCTATATACCACTGAGAAAAAGATATTTTCCTTTCTATCCTCATTCAATATTCTCCAGAGGCTTATCATATCTAATTTTTCTAAAATTCTATTCACCTCCTTAATGTCTTATTTATTTTGTGTTTAGCCTTATCTAATTCTGAAAGGGGAAGACTGAGGTCCCCCATTAGTATAATTTTACTCTCTATTTCCTACTTTGACTCATTTAGCTTCTCCTTTAGAAATTTGGATGCTATACCACTTATATATCCTTTCACCATGTTCCTCCACATCAGTGTTTTGCTTCTGCTCATGACCTTCTTCAATCTTCCCTCTCTTTTATCAATCTCTCTTTTTTCTTTTCCCCTTCCCTTCCTACTTCCTTATAGGGTAAGATAGGTATCTATACCCAACTAGGTGTATATGTTATTCCCTCTTTGAGCCATATCCAATGAGAGTAAGGTTCAAACAATGATCATCCCCTCCCTTCTTTCCCTCTACTGTAATAGTTCTTTTTTATACCTCTTTGTATAATCTATCCCATTCTGCTTCCCCCTTCTTTCTTCTCCAAATACAATCCTTTTTTCACTCCTTAATTTTTTTATATCATCACATCAATGTCAATTTATACCCAAACCCTCTGTTTATATAAATACTCTCTCTAACTGTCTTAACAGAGATACAGTTCTTAAGAGTTATAAGTATTATCTTCCCACATAGGGATGTAAACAATTTAACCTTGTTTTTTCTTTCCTGTTTACCATCATATGCGTTTCTTGAGTCTTATATTTGAAAATCAGAATTTCTGTTCAGCTCTCATCTTTTCATCAGAAGGTTAGAGTCCCCAGTTTTATTTTTTTTTATTATTTTTTTTTTTTAGTGAGGCAATTGGGGTTAAGTGACTTGCCCAGGGTCACACAGCTAGTAAGTGTTAAGTGTCTGAGGCCGGATTTGAACTCAGGTACTCCTGACTCCAGGGCCGGTGCTCTATCCACTGCGCCACCTAGCTGCCCCCCCAGTTTTATTAATGTCCATTTTTGACCCTGAAAGATTATGTTTAATTTTTCTGGGTCATTGATTCTTGGTTGTAATCCAAGATCCTTTCTTTTCCTTGGAGTTTTCATTTTGGAATCTCTTTCAGGAGGTGGTTGTTAGATTCTTTCTATTTTTATTTTACCCTATGGTTCTAGAATATTGAAAATTTTCCTTAATAATTTCTTAAAAGATATTGTCGGGGGCAGCTAGGTGATACAGTGGATAGAGCACTGGCCCTGGATTCAGGAGGACCTGAGTTCAAATCCAGCCTCAGACACTTGACACTTACTAGCTGTGTGACCCTGCGCAAGTCACTTAACCCTCATTGCTCCGCAAAAAAAAAAAAAATGCTGTCCATGCTTTTTTTTTTTTTATCATGAATTTCAGGTAGTCCAATAATTCTTAAATTATCTCAGATAGATTTTTCCAGGTTGGTTGTTTTACTAATGAGATATTTTATATTTTCTTCTATTTTTTTCTTCCTTTGATTTTGTTTGATTTATTCTTGATATGTCATAGAGTCATTAGCTTTCACTTGTCCAATTCTAATTTTTGAGCAATTATTTTCTTCAGTGAGCTTTTATACCTCCTTTTCCATTTGGCCAATTCTATCTTTTAAGGGCTTGTTTTCTTTTTCAAGCTATTGACTCTTTTTTTTCATGATTCTCTTACATGACTCTCATTTCTTCTCCCAATTTTTCTTCTATCTCTCTTTATTTTCAAAAACCCTTTTGAGCTCTTCCAAGAGGACTTTTTGGACTTGAGACCAATTCATATTCCTCTTTGTAGCTTCACATGTAGAAGTTTTGATATTGTTGTTCTCTTCTGAGTTTGTATTTTGTTGCCAAAGTAGCTTTCTATGGTCAGGGCTCTTTTTTGTTTTTTGTTCATTTGCTATTCTATTGTGTGACTTTTAAAGTTGAGTTCTGCTTCTGGGGTACAGGGTACACTCTCCCAAGCTTCTTGCACTGAAACCCAGGGGCCTAGTCACTAGTTTTCTGACCCAGGGCCTCTAAAGCTGGAGGCTTGTCTGCTGTGCTGGGATGTCCAGGCCTAGTCACACCTATTTTGCCAGGGTTCTAGAGTTGGCAGTTTTCCTTCTGCACTGGGGCTGGAGGCCTCACAGCTGTCTTGTTGTGCCCTTGGCCTGCTGTGAGAGGACCTGAGGGCCTTGGTTGCTGATCTGGGCTGTGGCTAAGAGCCTCACACTGGCTTGCCTGGATATTGCCTACATTGGGCTCCACTCCCCTTTTACCCAAGTGAGATAGACCTTTCTTGGAGTCCTTCTAAGTTATCTTGGGCTGGAAAATTGTTTCAGTCCATATTTTTGTGGGTACTCTCATTTCAGAATTCATTTACAGGTTTGATTTAATGTTGTTTTAAGGGAAAGTTGGGAGAGCTTAGGCAGCTTCCTGGCTTTTCACTACCATCTTGTCTTTGCCTCTGACACTTCTATGCATATGACTTACAGATATACATATTCAGCCCCAATGTCTCCCTTGAATTTCAGCCCTACATCAACAACTACCTATTGGACATTTTGAACTAAATATCAAACACAAGATATCCAGAAGAACTTCTTATATTTCTCCCAAACTCACCCATCTTTCAGAGTTTTCTATTTTCATTGAAGTCATCACCACCCTTCTAGTTACTCATTTTCACAATCACTGGGCCTCTCTCTCACTTACATGACATAATGAGTCAGTTATCATAGCTTGTTGTTTCTGTCTTCACAATATCTCTCACATTCTCTCTGTTTACCTAACAACCATCTTAGCTCAGGACCTTATTTTCTCTCACATGGACTATGATAATAACTTAGCATTTGGACTTCTTACTTCAAGTCCTTCCCTACTCCAATCCATCCTCCAGTGTCTAAATTAATAGATTTTCCTAAAGCACAAGTCTGAGAATGCCACTCCCTTAGTCACTAAACTCCAGTGAGTTCCTATTATATCCAGGACATTTTTAATTTCTCAGTTTATCAGTTAAAGCTCTTTACAACTTGGACCATCCCTACATCTCCACTGTCTTATACATTATTCCCCTCTATTCATTATGTGGTTCAGCTATACAGGCCTCCTTATTGGTCCTGGCATAATGTTCTATCTACAATCTCTGTGCCTTTGCACTGGCTCTCCTTCATGCCCGGAAAGTACTCCTTCCTTTCCCCCTGACTCTAGAAATCCATCCCTAGTTTCTTTCAACACTCTGTTCAAGTGACCTTTTCTACATGAAGTCTTTTCTGATCTCCCTAGTTGTTAGTTTCCTTTTTCCTAATCTACCTTGTATTTATTTGTTATATATATGTTTGTATATATACATGTGTATGTATGTTACAAACACCACACATACACACATACTCACACTGTCTTCCCTGTTAGAATGTTATCTGTTTGAGGGCAGAAATTTTCCCTTTTGTTATATCCTCAGTGCCTGGCATAGTGTCTAGAACATAATAGCCCCATAATAAAAGCTTAAAAATTGATGGATAGATCAATTATTGAAACAGAGTAAAATATGAAAGTCTCAAAGTAGAAAGTTATTTCAGACTGCAGCTGAGACCATAGGCTCAGCATGAGACAAACTGGCATCAAATAATTTTGAATTATGTGTCAATAGGACATGGACATTGACTACTCAATCTAGTACTATGCTGTAGAAACAGTACAGTGGCTATGCTGAATACAAGTAATATTGGGGGGGGGGTTCCAACACCACTACCACTAGCTCTTTGTTAATGTTTTCTATTATATGAGACATAATAGTCTCTGAACCAGAGAATTCTGTTTGTGCCTTTACCTGCAAGAGGAAAAATAAACCACAACTTTCTGTCCGTATTTACAAATGGGCTACATTCTCCAAACAGCCTTTAAATTGCTATCTAGAAGTAAGTTTGTTCACTAGGTGGTTAACATAAACTACTGTATGAATGGAAGTCATGTTATACTTAGATATATCGGAATAGTGAAATGAATAGATCAAGCAGGGCAAAAAAAAAAATAGAGTGAGAAGGAAAGATAGAAAAAGGTTAATATGAGGGGAGGGAAATATGATTCTTTTGACCCAAAATAAGCATTTGTAATTAGAAAATGCAAACAAGAGGAAAATGAAAAATAGATTACATTTCAGTTTCTGATGAACATAATTGGAAAATTATAACAGGAAAAGAATCCTAGTGCTTAAAAATATTAAAGAAACAGGCTTTATTATTATTTATAAACTTAGTGAGATAGTTTTAATTTTAGAAACAGATAGGAAAGAAGCACTCTCCATCTATGCAGTATTGTATAGGAAAATGTGCAACTGATAAGGTAGACAAATAGCCTTTCTCTTTAAAGCAAAGATCCATGGCAACATGTTTATGATATTTTCCCTCTTTTATCCCTACAGTTTTTAAAAAATTGGGAATGCATATTGATTCTATTTTAATAGACTCATCAAATTTTCACTTAAAGACTTGGTTTTTTTAAAAAATCTGCTTTATATTAACCTCTTTAAATAATAAATATTGATGTAGTACTACAAAGACATTTTAGATTTTCTCTTGAGAAATTCCTAAATATACTTATTTAAGTAAACATTCTTTTAATTTTCTTCCTCATGCGACTTTATATAGAATTTTGTAGAAATAATACTCTTGGTATGGTTTAATTGATTTAAAAATAGTTGGTAGATTTTTTGATCCCAAAACTGCCATTAGGTAAAAAATAGTTTTATTTAATTACTTTCCAGATCCCAGAAGACAAAGGACAACATCTCAGGAACTTCTATTACATTTTAAAATCTCTGACATCAGTGCCAATTCAAGGAAAGAACTAGTTATAAATTTGCAATAATTAGATTGTAAGATCTTTTAGGGTAGAAACTGTCTTTTGCTTATTTTTTGTGTCCCTAGCACTCAGCCCAGTGCCTAGCACATAGTATGAGCTTCATGAATGTTTATGGACAAATTTGTAACTTAGATAAAAACAGATTTTAAATTAAATAGTGCTTTTCATAATTGTCTAGTATAATTGGTGACCAAGGGTATGTTTTTTTTTTTTTTTGGTGAGGCAGTTGGGATTAAGTGACTTGCCTAGGGTCACACAGCTAGTAATTGTTAAATGTCTGAGGCTGGATTTGAACTCAGGTCCTTCTGAATCCAGGGCCAGTGCTCTATCCACTGTGACACCTAGCTGCCCCAAGGGTACTTTTTAAAGAATAAAAGATTGTTGGCAGTGATGCCTATGACTTGGTGCCTTATATATTCTAAAGCCTTGACCAGCCTCAGGATTTGAAATTGGGGGTGGGGGAGGAGGAGCCCATTAATTATTATTAATCATTCCTTTCAGTCATGTCCAACTCTTTGTGACCCCATTTGAGGTTTCCTTGGCAAAGATACCAGAGAGGTTTGCCATTTCCTTCTCCATGCCATTTTACAGATGAGAAAACTGAGTCAAACATGTCACATAGGAAGGAAGTATCTGAGGCTGGATTTGAACTCAAAGACATGAAGCTTCCTAAAAACAGGCTGAGCACTCATACATGGTACCACTTAGCTGCCCATTCATTTTATTGTTGTTATTCAGTTGTTCAATTGTTTCTGATTCTGTGTGACCCCATGAACCATAGCACATCAATCCCTACTATCTTCCACTGTCTCTTGAAGTCTGTCCAAGTTCATGTTCATTATTTCCATGATGCCATCTATTCATTTCATCCTCTGCCATCCCCTTTTCTTTTTAATCTTTCTCAACATTAGGGACTTTCCTAATGAGTCCCAGCTTCTCATCATGTGGCTTCACCATTTAAGCTTCACCTTCAGTATTGACCTTCCAGTGAATAGCCTGAATTAATTTCTTTAAGTATTGACTATGTGATAAAATAATGGAAGTTGGCAGAGACACCCAGGGGTCCCACCTGATTGATCTAGTATTGTTTGAGAAACTGACCAAGTATCTACTTGAGATGATTAGATATAGGCCACACCTGGCCTGCCCTGAGTGCTGTCACCAGGGGGACCAATCGCAGCCTTGCAACTTGAAGTACTTCCCTTTTGGGGGTGGTAGAGAAAAGGTAGAAAAGAGAATGCTGAGGCTGAGAGCTCTCCTTCTGGTTGGTGAGCTTCTGAGAGCAGACTGCAGAGGGGCTGCACAGTTGACTCTGTAGAAAGTACAGACCCCATATGGTGAGTTAAAGAACGAGGCCAGCTCTTTTAATTAGCTGAGCTGGAAACAGTTTTGGGGATTGTGTCAGTCTTTGCAAGAGCCAGGGAGCTTATCCATTTTTCTCTTCCCCTATTCCCTTATCTTTGGCTTTATTAATTTCACCTTTGTTATATATTTTATTCCCATTAATAAAACCTGATTTGTTTATGGAAAAGAGGCTGTTAATCTCCTTTCTTATTGGCCTGGGAGAAATAACTAAAAAGGCAGTTTGGAAGGGATGAAAATTTGGACCTAGAAGTCCCTCATTATTTTTCTGAACCCCAATATTATGGTGACCCACCCAATTAACTCTCCCCATATTAAATTTGACCCCTACAGGGGCAGCTAGGTGGCATAGTGGATAGAGCACTGGCTCTGGAGTCAGGAGGACCTGAGTTCAAATTTGGCCTCAGACACTTAGGACTTACTAGCTGTGAGACCCTGGGCAAGTCACTTAACCCCGATTGCCTCACCAAAAAAATTAAAAAAAAATTTGGCCTCTACAACTATTTGACTTCCTTGCTGTCCAAAGGACTCTCAAAAGTCTTCTCTGGGACCACAATGCAAAAGCATCAGTTATACAGAGCTCACCTTGCTTTATAGTCCAACTCTCACAGCCATACATTGCTCCTGTAAAAACCATAGCTTTGACTATATAGACTTTTGTTGGCAAGGTGATATTTCTGCTTTTTAGTATGCTGTCCAGATTGGCCATAGCTTTCCTTCCAAGGATCAAGCAACTTTTAATTTCATTGCTGCAGTTGTTGATAGTAGTAATCTTTGAGCCCAAGAATATAAAATCTGACAATGTTACCATTTCTTCTCTTTCTTTTCTTTTACACTCTCCTCTTTTATCCTCATCAAGAGGCTTCTTAATTTCTCTTTACTTTCTGTCATCAGAGTGGTATTGACATTTCTCCTGGTAACCGTAATTCCAGTTTTTGATTCATGTAGTCTGGAATTATCTCCCTCCTTAATCCAATTTTGAACATATCTTTTGATGCTGGTTGCTTTGGTTTGGAGGATTGAGAGTTGGGCAAGAAGTTAGGGGAGGGGGCAGTGTGAGGAAAAGGTTAGAAGAGGTGCTTCTAAAGGGGTTTATACCTAATCTGAGTAAAATAACTACTTAGATAATACATAGTAGTCACTAAAGAAGTAGAACCAGAACCTGTTTCTGTCATCCTTCCCTCCTCCCAAATAGAAAAGTTTGAACACCTTCTTTTGTTTTTCATGGCCTGTTTACCTAGTAAAAACCACAGGGAAAAGGGCAGCTAGGTGGCGCATTGGATAAAGCACTGGCCTTGGATTCAGGAGGACCTGAGTTCAAATCCAACTTTAGATACTTGACACTTACTAGCTGTGCAACCCTGGGCAAGTCACTTAACCCTCATTGCCCTTCAAAAAAAGAAAAAAGAAACAGCCTGAGATGATTCTTAGGGGCAACTAGGTGGTGCAGTGGATAGAGCACTGGCCCTGGATTCAGGAGGACCTGAGTTCAAATCCAGCCTCAGACACTTAACACTTACTAGCCGTGTGACCCTGGGCAAGTCACTTAACCCCAATTACCTCACTGAGGAAACAAAACACAGGGAATTTTAACTTTGTTTGGATAGGATAGTAATGACTTAAAACACGTGATACATATGGAGATTTCACCAGTTGAGGTAATTAGACCAGAATACATTAAAACAGGGTTAATCTGTCAATCAGAGGAGGGACCTTGTGACATCATCTAGTTGATTACACCTCTGGGCAAATGGATGATTAAACAGATCTCTAGAAACAGAGATTATTTTACCTCTTTGCTTGAGGGTCCTTTCCTATTGCTGGTGAGTGTCTGACTGACTTTTTATATAGTTTTGGGGTAGAAGATGTCACTCTGGTTTCTTGTTGGATTTCATGATCATTGCTTAGTGTGGTACAAATTTCAGGGTTTTGGTGGAGTAGTTGTGGGACAGCCTACCTCTGGTTCAAGCAGGAAGTGCTTTGAAGATATATTCTTAAAACCAATCCCTGTTTGTGGAAAGTATAGTTGTGATTACTCCTCCTTTCTTTGTGCTAAATGAGTTGTTGAAAGGCAAGAAGAGGGAAAGGGAGAAAATCAATCTAATTTGACTAGATTTTAGATTTATTTAAAAAAATAATATAAGATACTACTTATGTGATTTTAGGCAAGTCAGCTAAGTTCACTGAGCCTCAGTTTCCTAATTTGTAAAATGCAATAATTAAATAAGATCACCTCTAAGGTTTCTTTCAATTTTATATTGTGACCATTGGAGTGACACCACCTGCTGGAGAGTTACTGTAGGAAAGCTCCGCCATGAGGAGAAGGTGTCAGAGGGCAAGCCATGTGACTTGGAAGGTCAGTTCCTTGGTGTCAGGAAGTGACGTTTGCTTGTGGGTACTGTCTATCAAAGCTACCATCCAATTAGCTTGGAGCTGGGGGTGGGGGTGGGGGATGTGGGGGTTGGGGGGGAACAGGCTGTTTTGGTTTTCGAGGAGAGGTTTCTGAGAGGACGAAGGAAGCGTTGGGTCCTTTTTGTTCCTGACCTCACTATGGCAGGTCGGATGATGGGATTTCTTAAAAATAGTTAGATTTTCACCTTTCTCTCTGATCATTAGATCTGAATGCTCTTTAATAAATACTTAAAAGTCTAAACTCTTGCTAAAGTTTCTAATTTATTGGTTACCACTTGTTAGATTTTTAGACAGTATAGTTAGATAGCAACCTTACAATATCTACAAGCTAGGATAAGTGATGAATTATTATGTGGTAGGGTGACTCCATATTGTGGAGGACTGTGAATACTAGATAAAGAAGTTGAACTTTACTCATAAGCAAAAAGGAAATACTGAAAATTCTTAAGTAAGGAAACATCATTGATATGGGTCTGGGGTAACTCTCCTTGAGAAGCTAAACTGAAGGGGGAAACTAGGTGGGACGGTGGATAAAGCACTGACCCCGGATTCAAGAGGACCTGAGCTCAAATTTAGCCTCAGACACTTGACACTTACTAGTTGTGTGACCCTGGGCAAGTCATTTAACCCTCACTGCCCTGCAAAAAAAAGACAAAAAAAAAAGAGAGAGAGAGAGAGAGAGAAGTTAAACCAAAGGATGGACACACCTAAGTAAGGGGAGATAAAGCCATTAGGTGTGGCTGCTGTCTGATTGGAGCCAGGGGACAGGTAACTCCAGAAGTCAAGACCACCACCTCTCATTCAAGTTTTCCTCACCCCCAAAAGGAACTTTCTATTGTCAGGGGGTCACCCCATCTATCTTCTATAAAAGCTTTGGCTATTCTTCCATTGGAGGAGAAAAGATGTCTCTAGCCATCTCCTCCCCTAGAGGTGATGTCTTTGACGTCCCTCTTGGTCACCTTCTCTAGCTCCCAAATAAAAGACCATTTTATTCTAATTGGACTTTGTATAAGAGTTGTACTTCTTTAAAGAAGAATACCTAAGGACTCTTACTACCTCTTTCCCCCATGAGATCATGGTATAGTGGAAAAAACACTTACTCTGTAGTCAGAATACCTGTCTCTGTATGAGCTTGAAGAAATCACTTACCCTTCCTGAACCTCAGTTTACTCATCTTTAAAATGGAGGAATTAGACTAAATGCTATTCAAGGTCTTTTCTAGACAACAAGCATTTATTAAAACACTTATGTTGCAGGCACTGTGCTAAGCTCTGGGAATATAAATACAATCAGAAAAAAATATAATCTTTGATCTCAAGGAATGAGAAAAGACAAGGAAGCTAGAAGGTGTGCGCACGCGCATGTGTGTGTGTGTGTGTGTGTGTGTGTGTGTATGTGAAAGAGAGAGAGAGAATGTATGTAATGAAGATACTTACCTCAAGGGCATTGAAGAGAAAGTCAGGGAGGTAAATTAGGAGTGCTGCCTGGACAGGAATAAAGACATGGGCACCTTGGGCCTCTTTATTTTTCTTTTTTTTTTTTTAGTGAGGCAATTGGGGTTAAGTGACTTGCCCAGGGTCACACAGCTAGTAAGTATCAAGTGTCTGAGGCTGGATTTGAACTCAGGTACTCCTGAATCTAGGGCCGGTGCTCTATCCACTGCGCCACTTAACTGCCCGGGCCTCTTTCTTAAAATGGGGATTCTTAGAAAAACCAGCCATCAACAAACATTTATTAAGCACCACTTATGTGCTTAACCCTAGAAAGATTTTTCTGTTAATTGCATGGAGTGTGGATTGAAGAAAGGAGAGAACAGAGTTTTGATGGCTTATTAGGAGGTAATGGGACTTTATGAAGTGTTCCAGGGAGGTTCATCCAACTTTGGTGTCCACTGCCACCTAACTCTCACCTCTGGCTCCAAGAAACTGTAGCATAACCATCTTTGAAGATAGGCTAAAACAGATTTAGGGTAACCTACAGGCTTCAAATCTGTCAACCCCAAGTATGTGAAGACTTCCTCTGCTGGAATGTGTAGATGAGAGCAATTTGTTCCAGTGGACATGAAGGTGGCTGACGCAGGTACTATGGGGCTCTTAGAGCTTGGTCAGACATCAAAGACACCAAGGTCAGCCCCTGCATCCCAAGCCATTGCCAGTCATACTGACTTTTGTCTTGCCACTGAACTTTGATAATTCTAGAAGAGAGTGAGATTGACAACTTTGTGTAACTCTGCCTTGCTTAAATCCAATTCACGTGTAAGTCAAGACATCAACCTCTGATGTCATTGGTCCTCTTCAAAAATGAAGGACAAACAAAAACAAGAGGTAATGGAAATTTTACAGGCTGGTGATATTAGAAAGGAGGTGATAAAAAAAGAAAGGAGGTGATATATTCAAGGGTTTGAACATGGGAGACGGAACAAATGGTTTCTGACAGAAATAGTGAAATGTGAAGGAACAGGTTTAGGAGAAAAAAATAACTTTGGTGATGGCTATAATAAGGTTGAGCAGCTTATAGGTTATGTAGATGATGATATTCTATAGGTAGTTGGAGAAGAGTTGTGAGACTCATCTGCAGAGAGAAAATAGTTTAAAGAATAGAAGTGAATGACCATAGGATCATAAATCTAGATGTAGATCTGGAAGAGACCTCAAAGCTCATCTACTTCAATGCCCTCATTTTACAGATAAGGAAATTAAGGCCCAAGGGAAAGCAAATGACTTGTGCAAAGTCACACAGGTAATAATTGCTAAAAAAGAAATTGTAGGGAGAGAAGGAAAAGGAAATCCATGTTATATGATCTGAAAGATGAGGAGCCAGCAAAGGAAAAAGTGATTTAGCTAGAAGAATATTAAGAAAACAGGAAAACATAATGCCTCTGAAGCCAAGGAAAGAGAGTATCTAGTAGTAGAAGTATGTAGTAGTAGTAGTAGTAGTAGTAGTAGTAGTAGTAGTAGTAGTAGTAGTAGTAGTAGTAGCAGTAGTAGTAGTAGTAGTATCTAGAGTATCTAGTAGGTGGGGTGGCCAATAGTATAAAAAACTATCAAGAATCAGGACAGAAGAAAGTCCATTAGAAATGTTGTTTAGGGGATTACTTGTGACCTTAGCAAGCAGTTTAAGTAAAGCAGTGGAGAACAAACCATACTGCTAGGGGTTTTGAGGACATGTGAGGAAGTGGGAGAACAAGAAGTAGAGAATTTTTTTTAAATATAGCTGTAAAGGGAAGGAGAAGAGGGCCTGTAACTAGAAGAGCTAGAGAGATCAAAGAGATGTCCTTTGAAAAAAGAATTGCAGATAATTTAACATGTTTATAGGGTGGAGGGAAGCAGACAGGGGAAAGGGAGAAATTGAAGATATATGAGAAAGAGGAGATGACCACTGGAGTAAAATTATTGAGGAGGAAGTATGGTATCAGAAGTCCAAGAAGAAGGGTTAATCTGAATAAAGTGATGATACTGCTTCTTCTGTATCTGAAGGGAAAGAGGAGTAAGTGATGTTGCTGGTACATTTTGTGGGGCAAGGGGAGACTAAGTATAGTATGGTTTCAAAGGGAGAGGTATATTAAATAAAGAAGAATGATTTAGGAGACAAGTCCATGTGATCCTAAACTGGTAATTGAAAGGAAGTTATAATCTAGTGATATACTAAGTAGGTAGAGTTGATCATAGAATAACATATTTTTAGATTTTTGCATAAATGCAATTTTTTTTGTTGGACTATTTAATATTTGTTAAGTACCTACAGTTTTTAGGTGCTGTACAGAACACTTCAAAGGTTTTAATTTCTTTGGGCTGTTGGTTTTAAGGCTGAAAAAGTCAGTAGGACTTGGAACCACATCAAGGTCTCCAATCTACACTCTTCATCCAGCAAATGACTAGTAAAAACATCCATGCCATGCTGTTTGCAAGAAAAGACAAGTTCACATTCAGTGGATCCTGGCATGGTGCTCAATAGCCTGTCTTGCTCTGGTAGAAAAAGTATAATCAGAGCTGACTTCTGGTTGAGACATAGATCGGGTTTTTCATGGGTCATTTGTCATTAGTTTTTAGCATTCCATGAAACAATTTGAAAAATCTAACTACTAGCTGTCTTACTGTATACATGTCAAGATGCTAGTAAAACTAAAAAAATAAGAGAGAAACCAAATCTGTATTGCTGGGCCTTTATCATGAACCTCAGTTTTCAAATCCATAAAATGAAGGGGTTAGAGTAGGTGGCCTCTGAAGTTTCTTCCAACTCTTGAGCTGTAATCTCATGATCCCATGTCTATTTTTTTTTATGTATGAGGTATTTTATTTTTTCCATTACATGTAAAGATAGTTCTCAACTTTTGTTTATACATGCTTTACAATTTCAGATTTTTCTCCCTCCCACCCCTCCCTCCCCCTTCCCCTAGACAGCAGGTAATCTGATATAGGTTATATCTATATATCTCTATACATATACATATAGATATATATATATATACACACATAAATAACATTAATCCTATTTCTGCATTAATCCTGTTACAAGAGAAAGAATCAGAGCAGTGATGCAAAACCTCAAAATAGAAAGAAAAAAAAAACCAACAGCACCCAAAACAAAAGAAATAATATGGTTCTATCAGCATCTATACTCCACAGTTCTTTCTTTCTTTTTTTTTTCTTGGATTTGGAGATCCTCTTCTATCATGAGTTCCCTGGAACTATTCTGTACCATTGCATTGGTGAGAAGAATATAGTCCATCACAGTAGGTCAACACTCAATGTTGATGATACTGTGTACAATGTTCTTCTGGTTCTGCTCATCTCACTCATCATCAGCTCACATAAGACCCTCCAGGTTTCTCTGAACTTTTCCTGCTCATCATTTCTTACAGCACAATAGTGTTCCATTGTATTCATATACCACAACTTGTCCAGCCATTCCCCAATTGATGGGCACCCCGTCAACTTCCAATTCCTTGCTACCACGTAAAGAGCAGCTATAAATATTTTTGTACATGTGGGTCCCTTTCCCCCTTCCATGATTTCTTTGGGCAAAAGACCTAAAAGTGGGATTGCTGGGTCAAAGGGTATGCACAGCTTTATTGCCCTTTGGGCATAATTCCAAATTGCTCTCCAGAATGGTTGGATCAGCTCACAGCTCCACCAACAATGCATTAGTGTTCCAATTTTCCCACAGCCTCTCCAACATTTATTATCTTCCTTTTTTGTCATTTTAGCCAATCTGATAGGTGTCAGGTGGTACCTCAGAGTTGTTTTAATTTGCATCTCTCTAATCATTAGAGATTTAGAGCATTTTTTCATATGGGAATAGATAGCTTTGGTTTCTTCATCAGAAAACTGCCTGTTCATATCCTTTGACCATTTCTCAACTGGGGAATGACTTGGATTCTTATAAATTTGATTTAATTCCCTATATATTTTAGAGATGAGGCCTTTATCAGAAGCACTGGCCTCAAAAATTGTTTCCCAGCTTTCTGCCTCCCTTCCAATTTTGGATGCATTGCTTCTGTTTGTACAAAAATTTTTTAATTTAATATAATCAAAATCATCCATTTTGCATTTTATAATATACTCTATTTCTTGTTTGGTCATAAACTGTTTTCCTTTCCAAAGATCTGATAGGTAGACTATTCCTTTCTCTCCTAATTTACCTATGGTATCACCTCTTATGTCTAAATCATGTATCCATTTTGACCTTATTTTAGTATAAGGTGTAAGATGTTGGTCTATGCCTAATTTCTGCCATACTATCTTCCAGTTTTCCCAGCAGTTTTTGTCAAATACTGAGTTCCTATTCCAGAAGCTGGAGTCTTTGGGTTTATCAAACACTACATTACTAGTGTCATTTACTACTGCATTTCCTGAGCCTAGCCTATTCCATTGATCTACCACTCTATTTTTTAGCCAGTACCAGATAGTTTTGATGACTGCCGCTTTATAGTAAAGCTCCAGGTTTGGTACCGCTAACCCACCTTCCTGTGAATTTTTTTTCATTATTTCCCTGGATATTCTTGATTTTTTGTTTTTCCAGATGAATTTTGTTATTATTTTTTCTAGCTGTATAAAATAATTTTTAGGTAGTCTGATTGGTATGGCACTGAATAAGTAAATTAATTTAGGCAGTATTGTCATTTTTACTATATTAGCTCTGCCTATCCATGAGCAATTGATATCTTTCCAATTATTTAGATCTGATTTGATTTGTGTGAAGAGTGTTTGGTAGTTGTGTTCATAGAGTTCCTGGGTTTGTCTTGGCAAGTAGACTCCCAAGTATTTTATATTATCTACCATTACTTTAAATGGAATTTCTCTTTCTATCTCTTGCTGCTGGACTTTGTTGGTCATGTATAGAAATGCTGATGATTTATGTGGATTTATTTTATATCCTGCTACTTTGCTAAAGTTGTTAATTGTTTCAAGTAATTTTTGACTTGATTCTCGAGGATTCCTTAAGTATACCATCATATCATCTGCAAAGAGTGATAGTTTTGTTTCCTCCTTGCCTATTCTAATTCCTTTAATTCCCTTCTCTTCTCTGATTGCTAAAGCTAACATTTCTAGAACAATATTAAATAATAGGGGTGATAATGGACATCCCTGTTTCACCCCTGATCTTATTGGGAAGGCCTCTAATTTATCTCCATTGCATATAATACTTGCTGATGGTTTTAGGTAGATACTGTTTATTATTCTAAGGAAAGCTCCCCCTATTCCTAAACTCTCTAGTGTTTTTATTAGGAATGGGTGCTGTACTTTGTCAAAAGCTTTCTCTGCATCTATTGAGATAATCATATGATTTTGGTTGGTTTTCTTATTGATGTGGTTGATTATGTTAATAGTTTTCCTAATGTTGAACCAGCCCTGCATTCCTGGTATAAATCCCACCTGGTCATAGTGTATTATCCTGGTGATCACTTGCTGTAATCTCCTTGCTAATATCTTATCTAAGATTTTAGCATCAATATTCATTAGGGAGATTGGTCTATAATTTTCTTTCTCTGTTTTTGCTCTGCCTGGTTTTGGTATCACCACCATATTTGTGTCATAAAACGAATTTGGTAGAACTCCTTCTTCCCCTATTTTTCCAAATAATTTGTATAATATTGGAATTAATTGTTCTTTAAATGTTTGGTAAAATTCACCCGTAAACCCATCTGGCCCTGGGGATTTTTTCTTAGGGAGTTCATTAATAGCTTGTTCAATTTCTTTTTCTAATATGGGTTTATTTAAGGATTTTATTTCCTCTTCAGTTAACCTGGGCAGTTTGTATCTTTGTAAATATTCATCCATTTCATTTAGATTATCAAATTTATTGGCATACAGTTGGGCAAAATATTTCCTAATTATTGCTTTAATTTCCACTTCATTGGTGGTAACATCACCCTTTTCATTTTTGATATTGGTAATTTGGTTTTCTTCTTTCTTTTTTTTAATCAAATTAACCAATATTTTATCTATTTTATTGGTTTTTTCATAAAACCAGCTCTTAGTTTTATTGATTAATTCTATAGTTTTTTTGCTTTCAATCTTATTAATTTCTCCTTTAATTTTCAGGATCTCTAATTTAGTGTCTAATTGGGGATTTCTAATTTGTTCTTTTTCTAACTTTTTAAGTTGCATGTCCAATTCATTAATCTCCTCTTTCTCTTTTTTATTCATGTAAGCATTTAGAGCTATAAATTTTCCCCTAAGCACTGCTTTGGCTGCATCCCATAGATTTTGGTATGTTGTCTCATTATTGTCATTCTCTTGGATAAAGTTATTGATTGTTTCTATGATTTCTTGTTTGGCCCATTCATTCTTTAGAATGAAATTATTTAGTTTCCAACTGATTTTCATTCTACTTTTCCCTGGCTCTTTCTTACATGTAATTTTTATTGCATCATGATCTGAGAAGGATGCATTTACTATTTCTGCCTTTCTACATTTGACTATGATGTTTTTGTGCCCTAATACATGGTCAATTTTTGAAAATGTGCCATGTACTGCTGAGAAAAAGGTATATTCCTTTCTATCCCCATTCAATTTTCTCCAGACATCTATCATGTCTAACTTTTCTAGTAATCTATTCACCTCTTTCACTTCTTTCTTATTTATTTTTTGGCTAGATTTATCTAATTCTGAGAGGGGGAGATTCAGATCCCCCACTAGTATAGTATTACTATCTAATTCCTCTTGTAACTCATTTAACTTCTCCTCTAAGAACTTGGATGCTATGCCACTTGGCACATACATATTTAATATTGATATTACTTCATTATCTATAGTACCTTTTAGCAAGATGTAATTTCCTTCCTTATCTCTTTTAATGAGATCTATTTTTGCCTGCACTTTGTCTGAGATAAGGATTGCTACCCCTGCCTTTTTTACTTTAGCTGAGGCATAATATATTCTGCTCCAGCCTTTTACCTTTACTCTGTGTGTATCTCTCTGCTTCAAATGTGTTTCTTGTAAACAGCATATTGTAGGGTTCTGGTTTTTAATCCACTCTGCAATTCGCTTCCGTTTTATAGCAGAGTTTATCCCATTCACATTCACAGTTATTATTACTGACTGTCTATTCCCCTCCATTCTATTTACCCCCTTTGTACTTTTCCCCCCTTCTTTCACCCTATTCCTCCTCACCGACGTTTTACTTCTTACCCCTGCCTCCCCCGATCTGCCCTCCCTTTTTATCACCCCCTCTCTTTTCTTTACCCTTTTCTCCCTTGCTTTTGTCCCCCCTTCTATCAGTCCCCCCCTTTCCCTTCCCCTTTTGTTTCCCTAAAGAATGAGTTAAGTTTCTTTATCCCAATGAACGTATATGTTATTCCCTCTTTGAGTCAAATCTAATGAGAATAGGGTTGAAACCATGTTCCCCCCTCCTTTCTTTCCCTCTATTGTAATAGGTTTTTTTCCACCTCTTCATATGATATAATTCATCCCATTCCACCTCCCCTTTCCTCTCCTCCCCATAGACTCCCTTTTTATCCCCTTAATTCTTTTGTATCATCACATCAAAGACAATTTATATTTATACCCTCTGTGTAAAGTCCTTCTCTCTGCCCAAATACATTTACAGTTCTTAAGAGTTATGAGTATTATCTTCCTGTGTAGGGACATAAACAGTCTAACCTAATAGGGTAACTTTTTTTTCCCCTCTGTTTACCTTTTTAAACTTCTCTTGAGTCTTGTATGTTGAGATCAAATTTTCTATTCAGTTCTGGTCTTTTCACCAGGAAAGATTGAAAGTCCCCAATGTCATTAAATGTCCATCTTTTCCCCTGAAAGAAAATGCACATTTTTGCTGGGTAGTAGATTCTCGGCTGCAATCCAAGCTCCTTTGCTTTCCGGAATATCATATTCCAAGCCTTGAGGTCCTTTAATGTTGAAGCTGCCAGGTCCTGAGCAATCCTGACTGTGGCTCCATGATATTTAAATTGCTTCTTTCTGGCTGCTTGGAGTATTTTCTCCTTCACCTGATAATTCTGGAATTTGGCTACAATATTCCTTGGAGTTTTCCTTTTGGGGTCTCTTTCAGGAGGTGATCGGTGGATTCTTTCAATGATGATTTTATCCTCTGATTCTATGATATCAGGGCAGTTCTCCTTAATAATTTCCTGGAATATGGTGTCTAGATTCTTTTTCTGGTCATGGCTTTCAGGCAGTCCAATGATTCTCAAATTGTCTCTCCTCGATCTGTTTTCCAGATCAGTTGTCTTTCCAATGAGGTATTTCACATTTTCTTCTATTTTTTCATTTTTTTTATTCTGCTTGACTGATTCTTGGTGTCTCATGGATTCCTTATCTTCCAACTGTCCCACTTTACTTTTTAAGGCATTGTTTTCTTCAGTGAGATTATGCACCTTTTTTCCCATTTGGCTAAGTGAATTTTTTAAGGTATTGTTTTCTTCAGTGAGATTATGCACCTTTTTTTCCATTTGGCCAAGTGAATTTTTTAAGGTATTGTTTTCTTCAGTGAGATTATGCAGCTTTTTTTCCATTTGGCCAAATGAATTTTTTAAGGCTTTGTTTTCTTCAGCTTCCTTTTCCAAGCTGCTGATTCTTTTTTCATAGTTTTTTTGTTTTGCTTTCATTTCTCTCCCCATTTTTTCTTCTACCTCTTGCAATTGATTTTTAAAATCCTTTTTGAGCTCTTCCAGGAAGGCTTTTTGTTCTTGCGACCAATTCACCTTCCCTTGTGAGGCTTCAGATGTAGCCAATTTGAGGCTATTGTCCTCATCTGTGTTTGTGTTGGCTTCTTCCCTATTGATACAGAAGCTCTCAATGGAGAGGGCTCTTTTTTGCTTCTTACTCATTATTGCAGCCTATTTATTTATTCTTTAAGTTGAGGTCTGCTCTGGGGGCACCAGGGTCCCTGTTTTGGGCTTCTTGTGCAGGTGTATAGGTGCTGTGTGACCGGGCTTTTACTCTGTGGCCTTTATGGTGTGTGGAGATCCCCCGCCCTGCACTTCCTGTCTAATTGTGCTGGGCCAGCCAGGCGCCAGACCCTGGCATCTGATCCCGCCGTTCGTGGCCCTCTCGGCCGGTGCAGGTAGGTTTTTCCACTGTCCTTCTTGGCCACCAGATTTTTGAACCAGGTTCCGGGAGCCTCAGTTGTTCGGCTGTGGCCCGCAGCTCCTGCTGACTTGCCCCGACCCCCTCGGTGCTGGGTTGCTGCCCTGCGCTGGGCCTCCCTTTTGCCCGAGTCAGACCGACCTTTTCCTGAAGTCTTCTAAATTATCTCTGGTTGGAGGACTGTGTCTCTCTGTCTCTTTGCAGGTTCTGTAGTTTCAGAATCCGTCCAGAGGCTTGATTTAATGTTCGTTTTGAGGGAACAGAAGGAGAGCTCAGGCAGCTTGCTGCTTCCTCTCCGCCATCTTGGCCCCATGTCTATTAACAAACATTCAAAGCAAGGTTTTTTGTCTAGATTTCCATAGGAATTTGTAATAGGGTCCCTCTCTTCTGCCACTGCTTGATTATTAAAATTTCTGGTATAATAAGATTCATCCATTATGATGTTGCTGTGAAGGTCTATCTCTTAATCTAAACAAAACCAATTAGCACATTCATTGTATGAGTTTTTACTCCTTTTGTGGTATAGTGCTGCATGTATAGGCATAGAAGTCAACTTCTCTTTCACCAAATCACATTACAACAAAAATCTCTGTTTAGTGAAAAGACTCCTAAGTCCCAGCAGACAGCCTATTGATCTTCAACTCCCTTTAATGAAACAAAACTCCAACACAATGAAGCAAATTGGGATACGCAGTTGGACGCCACTGCAAAAGAATTTGACCTGTATATGATATGTAATACATGAAAATTATTTTGCCTTGAGTAAGTTAACAGAAAGATGAAAAGAGAAAATATTTGGCAAATGTTTTTCAAATGCTGGAGTCAGCATAGCAAATACAATAATTACAGCTCTGGTTTTAAAAACACGTCATACTCTTTACTCTGCTTTGTTTAACATGTTCATTAATTACTTTCTTTTGGACAATTTGAATAGATGGGCTACCCCATACTTATACACACTATAGAAAGAGACAGCCCACTAGAAAGATGTTTGTGTAAAACAAACCCTACAAGTCATACCAACCCCACCCCAACTTCTAAATTAATAGTTTTTATTCACAATAGCTGTTTTGGGCCCCTTTTTTATCTCCTCTGCCTCCTTCCTCTACATATCATTTGCTCCTTTTTCCTCTAGAACTGTCCAGACTACATGGTTATTCATTTCTTTGTCATGCTGTGATAGCACTAGTGAATGCTGATAAAACAATATAACATTATTATAACATCAAAGAAATTCCCTAGACTGTTGAACATAACTAAAAAACCCAAAAAAACACAGCCCTTTTTTTTTTCTTTCTATTCATTAGCACTAAGATTGGAACCCCATTCCTACTTTGGGTTTGTAAAGGTGAAAGGGGTAAAGAAAAGGAGACAAAGTCAAGAAATGAAGGCTTGAGGCCTGTTTACATATACTCAAAAGTCTTGAAGCAGAATAAAATTCATTGAAGAATGACCTAGTACAACTGTTTTGTCTATGAAAAACATGAAGCTCTTTCACTATTATGAAATTCTTGGCATCTTTTCAACTCTTCTAAGGCATATTCTGAATGTTTATTCTATATTTTACTATTTTCAAAACTACTTTCTAGGTTCCTATTACTTCTCTGTTGCATATTTAATTTTTATAATGAAAGTTGTAGTGTAGGGGATAAAGTGCTAGACTTGATGTCAGGAAGATATAGGTTTGAATCTGCCTCAGCCACTTATTAGCTATGTAACTGGGGCAAGTCACTTAACTTCACTGAGCCTCAGTTTCCCCACCTGCAAAACAGAGATTATAATAGAACTTATCTCACAGGGTTATGGTGAGAATCAAATGCAATAATGTTTGTAAAGAACCCTGTAGGGGCAGCTAAGTGGCACAGTGGATAAAACACCAGCCCTGGATTCAGGAGGACCTGAGTTCAAATCTGGTCTCAGCCACTTGACATTTACTAGCTGTGTTACCCTGGGCAAGTCACTTAACCCTTATTGTTCTGCAAAAATAAACAAATGAACGAACAAGCAAAAGAATGAATGAAATTAAATTTTAAAAAGAACCCTGTAAACTTGAAAGTGCCATATGAATGCTAGCTAATGTTACTACTGTTGTTATGAGTATTTCATTTCAGTACTAAGACATATGCTGTGAGAAGGCATTTAATTAAATTTTTTTTCTAGATTGATGACAGAAATACAATTAACGTATTCTTTTGTTCCTGGTAAACCATAACATCATAGTTTTATAGCTGGAAAGGAATTCACATTGGTCATTTTGTTCATATTGTGTAACCCCTTCATTTTCCAGATGAAAAACAGACACAAGATTACATATATAGCAAGTGGTTGATTAAGGGCTATGAACCCAAATCCTCTTAGTCCAAATCAGTACACTTCCCTTTGTACCAAATTGATGCCTACTTGAAAGGTGATGATAAAATATTTATTCCTCTTTCTTTTCTGGGTTTACATGACACTACTTTCTTCTAGTTCTCCTCCTACCTATATGGTTCCTCCTTCTCAGTCTCCTTTGCAGGCATAACATCTATAGCACACATAACATAAACCCAAGGTTCTATTGTGGGGCCCTCTTCTCTTTTTCCCTCTTGTTAAACTCATCAGCTTCTGTAGATTTAAAGGTGATCTCTATAAAGATGACTCAAAGGTCTATACATCCTCAGTTTCTCTCCTGAACTTCATTCCTAAATCACCATCCATGGCATATTACAAACTGAATCTCCCAAAGAACTTTTAAACTCAACACATCCAAAACATAACTCATAACCTTTTTTTAATTAATAAAGTATTTTATTTTTTTTCCGTTACATGTAAAGATAGTTCTCAACTTTTGTTTATACAAGCTTTCCAATTTCAGATTTTTTCCCCTCCCTCCCCCCTTCCCTAGACAGCAGGTAATCTGATCTAGGTTATGTGTATATATATATATACATAATAACATTAAACATATTTCTGCATTAGTCATGTTATAAGAGAAAAATCAGAGAAATGACGAAAAACCTCAAAATAGAAAAATAACAGCACCAAAAACAAAAGAAATAGTATGGTTCATTCAGGATCTATACTCCACAGTTCTTTTTTCTTTTTTTCCTGGATTTGGAGATCCTCTTCTATCATGAGTTCCCTGGAACTCTTCTGTACCATTGCATTGGTGAGAAGAATATAGTCCATCACAGTAGATCAACACACAATGTTGATGATACTGTGTACAATGTTCTTCTGGTTCTGCTCATCTCACTCATCATCAGCCCACGAAAGACCCTCCAGGTTTCTCTGATCTCCCGCCCATCGTTTCTTACAGCACAATAGCATTCCATTGTATTCATATACCACAACTTGTCCAG
Organism: Dromiciops gliroides; assembly: GCF_019393635.1. Taxonomy (NCBI): domain Eukaryota; kingdom Metazoa; phylum Chordata; class Mammalia; order Microbiotheria; family Microbiotheriidae; genus Dromiciops; species Dromiciops gliroides. The sequence continues at coordinate 569,434,600 of NC_057861.1, read as the reverse complement.
CCATTCCCCAATTGATGAGCATCCCTTCAACTTCCAATTCCTTGCCACCACATAAAGAGCAGCTATAAATATTTTTGTACATGTGGGTCCCTTTCCCCTTACCATGATTTCTTTGGGAAAAAGACCCAAAAGTGGTATTGCTGGGTCAAAGGGTATGCACAGCTTTATTGCCCTTTGGGCATAATTCCAAATTGCTCTCCAGAATGGTTGGATCAGTTCATAGCTCCACCAACAATGCATTAGTGTTTCAATTTTTCCACAGCTTCTCCAACATTTATTATTTTCCTTTTTTGTAATTTTAGCCAATCTGATAGGTGTCAGGTGGTACCTCAGAGTTGTTTTAATTTGCATCTCTCTAATCATTAGAGATTTAGAGCATTTTTTCATATGGGAATAGAAAGCTTTGGTTTCTTCATCAGAAAACTGCCTGTTCATATCCTTTGACCATTTCTCAATTGGGGAATGACTTGGATTCTTATAAATTTGATTTAGTTCCCTATTTTAGAAATGAGGCATTTATCAGAAGTACTGGTCATAAAAATTGTTTCCCAGCTTTCTGCCTCCCTTCTAATTTTGAATGCATTGCTTCTGTATGTACAAAAATTTTTTAATTTAATGTAATCAAAATCATCTATTTTGCATTTTATAATATCTCTTGTTTGGTCATAAACTGTTTTCCTTTCCAAAGATCTGATAGGTAGACTATTCCTTTCTCTCCTAATTTATCTATGGTATCACCTCTTATGTCTAAATCATGTATCCATTTTGACCTTATTTTAGTATAAGGTGTAAGATGTTGGTCTATGCCTAATTTCTGCCATACTATCTTCCAGTTTTCCCAGCAGTTTTTGTCAAATACTGAGTTCCTATCCCAGAAGCTGGAGTCTTTGGGTTTATCAAACACTACATTACTAGAGTCATTTACTACTGCATTTCCTGTGCCTAGCCTATTCCATTGATCCTCCACACTCTATTTCTTAGCCAGTACCAAATAGTTTTGATGATTGCCACTTTATAGTAAAGCTCCAGGTTTGGTACCGCTAACCCACCTTCCTGTGAATTTTTTTTCATTATTTCCCTGGATATTCTTGATTTTTTTGTTTTTCCAGATGAATTTTGCTATTATTTTTTCTAGCTCTATAAAATAATTTTTGGGTAGTCTGATTGGTATAGCACTGAATAAATTAATTTAGGCAGTATTGTCATTTTTACTATATTAACTTTGCCTATCCATGAGCAATTGATATCTTTCCAATTATTTAGATCTGATTTGATTTGTGTGAAGAGTGTTTGGTAGTTGTGTTCATAGAGTTCCTGGGTTTGTCTTGGCAAGTAGACTCCCAAGTATTTTATATTATCTACCATTACTTTAAATGGAATTTCTCTTTCTATCTCTTGCTGCTGGACTTTGTTGGTCATGTATAGAAATGCTGATGATTTATGTGGATTTATTTTATATCCTGCTACTTTGCTAAAGTTGTTAATTGTTTCAAGTAATTTTTTTTTTTTTAGTGAGGCAATTGGGGTTAAGTGACTTGCCCAGGGTCACACAGCTAGTAAGTGTTAAGTGTCTGAGGCCGGATTTGAACTCAGGTACTCCTGACTCCAGGGCGGGTGCTCTATCCACTGTGCCACCTAGCTGACCCTCAAGTAATTTTTGAGTTGATTCTCTAGGATTCTTTAAGTATACCATCATATCATCTCCAAAGAGTGATAGTTTTGTTTCCTCCTTGCCTATTCTAATTCCTTTAATTCCTTTTCTCTTCTCTGATTATTAAAGCTAACATTTCTAGAACAATATTAAATAATAGGGGTGATAATGGACATCCCTGTTTCACCTCTGATCTTATTGGGAGGGCCTCTAATTTATCTCCATTGCATATAACACTTGCTGATGGTTTTAGGTAGATACTGTTTATTATTTTAAGGAAAGCTCCACCTATTCCTAAACTCTCTAGTGTTTTTATAAAGAATGGGTGCTGTACTTTGTCAAAAGCTTTCTCTGCATCTATTGAGATAATCATATGATTTTGGTTGGTTTTCTTATTGATGTGGTTGATTATGTTAATAGTTTTCCTAATGTTGAACCAGCCCTGCATTCCTGGTATAAATCCCACCTGGTCATAGTGTATTATCCTGGTGATCACTTGCTGTAATCTCCTTGCTAATATCTTATCTAAGATTTTAGCATCAATATTCATTAGGGAAATTGGTCTATAATTTTCTTTCTCTGTTTTTGCTCTGCCTGGTTTTGGTATCACCACCATATTTGCGTCATAAAACGAATTTGGTAGAACTCCTTCTTCCCCTATTTTTCCAAATAATTTGTATAATATTGGAATTAATTGTTCTTTAAATGTTTGGTAAAATTCATCTGTAAACCCATCTGGCCCTGGGGATTTTTCTTAGGGAGTTCATTAATGGCTTGTTCAATTTCTTTTTCTAATATGGGTTTATTTAAGGATTTTATTTCCTCTTCAGTTAACCTGGGCAGTTTGTATTTTTGTAAATATTCATCCATTTCATTTAGATTGTCAGTTGGGCAAAATAATTCCTAATTATTGATTTAATTTCCACTTCATTGGTGGTAACATCACCCTTTTCATTTTTGATACTGGTAATTTGGTTTTCTTCTTTCTTTTTTTTAATCAAATTAACCAATATTTTATCTATTTTATTGGGTTTTTCATAAAACCAGCTCTTAGTTTCATTGATTAATTCTATAGTTTTTTTGCTTTCAATCTTATTAATTTCTCCTTTAATTTTCAGGATCTCTACTTTAGTATCTAATTGGGGATTTCTAATTTGCTCTTTTACTAGCTTTTTAAGTTGCATGCCCAATTCATTAATCTCCTCTTTCTCTTTTTTATTCATGTAAGCATTTAGAGCTATAAATTTTCCCCTAATCATTGCTTTGGCTGCATCCCATAGATTTTGGTATGTTGTCTCATTATTGTCATTCTCTTGGATAAAGTTATTGATTGTTTCTATGATTTGTTGTTTGGCCCATTCATTCTTTAGAATGAAATTATTTAGTTTCCAACTGATTTTCATTCTCCTTTTCCCTGGCTCTTTCTTATATGTAACTTTTACTGCATCATGATCTGAGAAGGATGCGTTTACTATTTCTGCCTTTCTACATTTGACTATGATGTTTTTGTGCCTTAATACATGGTCAATTTTTGAAAATGTGCCATGTACTGCTGAGAAAAAGGTATATTCCTTTCTATCCCCATTCAATTTTCTCCAGACATCTATCATGTCTAACTTTTCCAGTAATCTATTCACCTCTTTCACTTCTTTCTTATTTATTTTTTGGCTAGATTTATCTAATTCTGAGAGGGGGAGATTCAGATCCCCCACTAGTATAGTATTACTGTCTAATTCCTCTTGTAACTCATTTAACTTCTCCTCTAAGAATTTGAATGCTATACCACTTGGCACATACATATTTAATATTGATATTACTTCATTATCTATAGTACCTTTTAGCAAGATGTAATTTCCTTCCTTATCTCTTTTAATGAGATCTATTTTTGCCTGTGCTTTGTCTGAGATAAGGATTGCTACCCCTGCTTTTTTGACTTTAGCTGAAGCATAATATATTCTGCTTTAGCCTTTTACCTTTACTCTGTGTGTATCTCTCTGCTTCAAATGTGTTTCTTGTAAACAGCATATTGTAGGATTTTGGTTTTTAATCCACTCTGCAATTCACTTCTGTTTTATAGCAGAGTTCATCCCATTCACATTCACAGTTATTATTACTGACTGTCTATTCCCCTCCATTCTGTTTACCCCCTTTGTACTTTTACCCCCTTCTTTCACCCTATTCCTCCTCACCAACGTTTTACTTCTTACCCCTGCCTCCCCCAATCTTCCCTCCCTTTTTATCACCCCACTCTCTTTTCTTTATCCTTTTCTCCCTTGCTTTTGTCCTCCCTTCTATCAGTCCCCCCCTTTCCCTTCCCCTTTTGCTTCCCTAATGAATGAGCTAAGTTTCTTTATCCCAATGAATGTATATGTTATTCCCTCTTTGAATCAAATCTAATGAGAGTAGGGTTGAAACAATGTTCACCCCTCCTTTCTTTCCCTCTATTATAATAGGTTTTTTTTACCTCTTCATATGATATAATTCACCCCATTCCACCTCCCCTTTCCTCTCCTCCCCACTGACTCCCTTTTTAACCCCTTAATTTTTTTTGGTATCATCACATCAAAGACAATTTATATTTATACCCTCTGTGTAAAGTCCTTCTCTCTGCCCAAATACATTTACAGTTCTTAAGAGTTATGAGTATTATCTTCCCGTGTAGGGATATAAGCAGTTTAACCTAATTGAGTAACCTTTTTTTTCCCCCTCTGTTTACCTTTTTAAACTTCTCTTGAGTCTTATATGTTAAGATCGAATTTTCTATTCAGTTCTGGTCTTTTCTCCAGGAAAGATTGAAAGTCTCCAATGTCATTAAATGTCCATCTTTTCCCCTGAAAGAGAATGCTCAGTTTTGCTGGGTAATAGATTCTTGGCTGCAATCCAAGCTCCTTTGCCTTCTGGAATATCATATTCCAAGCCTTGTGGTCCTTTTATGTTGAAGTTGCCAGGTCCTGAGCAATCCTGACTGTGGCTCCATGATATTTAAATTGCTTCTTTCTGGCTGCTTGGAGTATTTTCTCCTTCACCTGATAATTCTGGAATTTGGCTACAATATTCCTTGGAGTTTCCCTTTTGGGATCTCTTTCAGGAGGTGATCGGTGGATTCTTTCAATGATGATTTTATCCTCTGATTCTATGATATCAGTTCTCCTTAAATAGATTCTTTTTCTGGTCATGGCTTTCAGGCAGTCCAATGATTCTCAAATTGTCTCTCCTGGATGGATCTGTTTTCCAGATCAGTTGTCTTTCCAATGAGGTATTTCACATTTTCTTCTATTTTTTCATTCTTTTGATTCTGCTTGACTGATTCCTGGTGTCTCATGGATTCCTTATCTTCCAACTGTCCAATTTTAATTTTTAAGTAATTGTTTTCTTCAGTGAGATTATGCACCTTTTTTTTCCATTTGGCCAAATGAATTTTTTAAGGCATTGTTTTCTTCAGTGAAATTATGCACTTTTTCCCCAATTTGGCCAGTCAATCTTTGTGCTTCCTCTTCCAAGCTGCTGATTCTTTTTTCATAGTTTTCTTGTTTTACTTTCATTTCTCTCCCCATTTTTTCTTCTACCTCTCTCAATTGATTTTTAAAACCCTTTTTGAGCTCTTCCAGGAAGGCTTTTTGTTCTTGAGACCAATTCACCTTCCCTCATGAGGCTTCACATGTAGGCAATTTGAGGGTATTGCCCTCATCTGAGTTTGTGTTGGCTTCTTCCCTATTGATACAGAAGCTCTCAATGGAGAGGGCTCTTTTTTGCTTCTTACTCATTATTGCAGCTTATTTATTTATTTTTTAAGTTGAGGTCTGCTCTGGGGGCACCAGGGTCCCTGTTTTGGACTTCTTGTGCAGGGGTATAGGTGCTGTGTGACCGGCTTTTTACTCTGAGGCCTTTATAGTGTGTGCAGTTCACCCCCCTGCACTTCCTGTCTGAGTGTGCTCGGTCAGGCGCCTGATCCCGCCTGTCCTGTTCATGGCCCTACAGCTGGCAACTTGCCCTCTCGGCTGGTGCAGGTAGGTTTTTCCACTGTCCTTCTTGGCCACCAGATTTTTGAGCCAGGTTCCAGGGGCCTCAGTTGTTCAACTGTGGCCCGCAGCTCCTGCTGACTTGCCCCGACCCCCTCGGTGCTGGGCTGCTGCCCTGCGCTGGGCGTCCCTTTTGCCCGAGTCAGACCGACCTTTTCCTGAAGTCTTCTAAATTATCTCTGGTAGGAAGACTGTGTCTCTCTATCTCTTTGCAAGTTCTGTAGTTTCAGAATCTGTCCAGAGGCTTGATTTAATGTTCTATTTGAGGGAACAGAAGGAGAACTCAGGCAGCTTGCTGCTTCCTCTCCACCATCTTGGCTCTGCCCCCCCATAACTCATAATCTTTACTCTCAGTCCCACCCTGCTTTCAAATATTGTGATTTTTATCAAAGCAAGGCTACCCTTTTAGTATCTCAGATTTATAATATTGGTATTATCTTTAACCTTTCATTTTCATTCATTTCATATAATGTACACAATTATTTCTCCCACTGTGATGTAAGTTCCTTGAGATATTGTTCAATTCTTTTTCTTTGTATCTCTTGTTCTTAGCATAGCCCATGGAACATAGTAAGTGGCCAATAAATTTTGTTGATTTATTATTTACTTGATGTCTCTTTGAAAATGTCTTGTGATCATTTGAAATATAATCTCATTTTACTGATCCTGACAAGTTCCATAGAAAATTATTATAGCTCACAGATATTTTAACCCATACAAACAAATCAACAAAATTTCCCATAAAACCAAGTAAGCACTATGTAACATTAAACAAATTCACTACACATTAGCACAACAAAAGATTTTTTAATTTAATAAGTAACTTGCTCTACTGCTGTTAACTTGGTTGAATTTTAAAGCTGAAATTAGGTCCTTCAATTTGGGGCATCTCAGAAAAAAATTTAATGATGTCAACTTCTTAAAGTCCTGCTCAAATCATTATGTTTTGCATGTCTTTACTAAGATTGAGGTTGGGACAATATATTTATTGCTTGGAGGAAGTTCAAAGCAAGATTAACCTTTTGATCCAGAATAATTTTAAAAATACATGTTTAAGACTTGAAAATGAAACTCTACCTTGCTTTCATGAATTTTCTTTTCTTTGATTAGGTTAGGAAACCTATTGCAAGGTAAATAAGTATTAAATTATAAATATATAGCAAAATCCTAGCACTGGCTTAACAAAGTAATCCTTATTCTCTGTTGATCAGATTTATTTTCAACTCTTTTCAATGAATATTGCTTCTTAAGTCAATCTTTGAACAGTATATAAACTGAATGTGAGAAAAGGAAATTTAAGGTACAGAATGAAAATTAAAAAAAAATAACCATTTATATAAGGCATTGAAGAAAATGGACAGAAAAAAACAAAAGAATAAAAAAAAGAATTCAAGGCTGGAAAAGTGATTGAGGGGGGATATGACTAAAGTTCAAAATAAAATTATGAGTAGCATAGGTAGGGTTGACATGGGTTTGTTTCCTAAATCTTAGAACATTATAACTATTGATCACTAGAACATTATAACCTTGAATCTTGAAAAAGTAATAATAAATGTTTATCTACTTATCACCTGATAATAGTTATTATATTTCATACATAGATTAATAATTTTAAAAAGAAAAATACTATAAAACACAACAATAAAACTTTTCTGAATATAATTATTAGAATCCTTCAAGATATCATCATCCATACCAGTTATCACTGTATGACTCACATGCATAAGTTCCAGTTAATAAAAATTTATTTTTTAAGATAAAATGTCAAATAGACATTTGTTGTATGAAGCAGTTACACTGGAGTTTTAGAATCAATACTTTAAATAATGATAGTAAACTTGTGAAAGCTATTATTCCCAATAATATAGACTGAAAACATAAATAGGTTTGACTGTACCCTCTATGATGGGTGGGATTATACCTTTCTTAAACATTATATGTCCCCTAGTATTTAACATATGACTGTACACACAATAACTGCTGGTGAATGGATTGAGTTCAAACCTGGTCTCAGACACTTCTAATTTTTGTGAACCTGGGCAAGTCACTTAGCCTCTGTCTGTTTCAGTCAAGGAGACAGTAAAATGGGGATAATAATAGTATCTCCCAGGGTAATGGTGTGAAGATCAAAAGAGATATTTGCAAAGCACTTGGTACATAGTAAGCACTTGATAAATGCTTTTTTTTCTTCCTTAGTAAATGTTTGTTGAAATGATGAATTAAGTAAAGAAGGGTCACACATTTAGGAAGTATCTGAGGCCAAATTTGAACTTAGGTCTTCCTGACTCCAAGGTTAGCATCCACTGTATCTACTGAGCTACACAGCACATAAATGAATGGATAAATGAATGAAATTAATTAGTAGCTGACATTTATATAGTCCTTTCGAATTCACAAAATACATTATATACAGTATCTCATATGATACTCAAAAAAGCTATAACATGGGTAGTGCAAGGAGTTTAATTCTATTTTACAATTGAGGAAACAGGATAATAGAAGAACATCCAGCTTGTTAGTGACCTGAGACTTAAGACAAAGTCTTCTTTGTCCATATCCAGGGCTCTTTCCACCATGCCACAGCTATCTTCCTAAATGCATATATTATCTCATCATAAAAATTATGGAGATATATTCACAGAAGGAACGATAAAAGAAACCCATCATGTTGAAGTGTGCGTGTGTGTGGTTGACTTGACTTCATGGGATACCATTATCAGTCAATCGACCGGCACTTATTAAGGCTGTTATGTATCAGGTGCTGTGCTTAATGCTCTCTGAGACAGAATTGGATAGACTAAAAGTCTGGTGTCACATTTCTTAGATTTTTAAATGGAGGTGGGGAGAAAGAGGGAGTGGTGTTAAAAAAAATTACATATTTCCAAATGAATACTTTCTTCTCTTGGAATATAGTCAAATTGTATTTCTACCACTACCCACCTTAAAAATTAGAAATAAAACTTCAAGACTATTTCTAACTTTCAAATATTGTTTAAATATATTTGGACACATACAATGAGGGCTATTTTTTTTTTTTTGCAAAGCTACTCTTGGCACCTTATACATGTTTGTTTTTTAATTTGAGAAGTCTTTTATTGCTTCTATGCAATCTTTCTTAACCACATATTCAATATTAATCTTTTAATAACTCACCATCTCAATTACCCTTTTTTTTTTCCAATTCAGAGAGTGTTGTTGACTTTGGCTTTTAGGAAAAGTAAAACTTGTTAAATTGCTATTACACCACTCCTTCTCTCAATGAGTCTATGACCTCTTGCTCTTGAATGACATGCTTCCTTAGACATATTTTGTTCTCATGCTTTGCCTTGTGAGCTTTAAAAAACAAAAACACATTCTCTTATGAACTTTTACTCTGCAAGTTCAAGTCAGTTAAATATTTCCAGTCATCTAATCATAGAAATTAGAGATGGAAAGAACCCTGTTAGGCTACCTAGAGCCTATCCCCCTCTTTCCATACCCAACCAGGACTCCTCTGTACTGAATACAATGCTGCAATCCCATTTTCATTGTAACAAGGATATAGGACTTTTGCAGTGGTGACAGGATTTCTGGTAGTGGCTGCCAGATGTGCCTTTCCTTTTCCAGAGTTTCTACTCCTTTATTGAAGCTCTCCAAGCCACAGGGTAATTTTCATAGCTTTGCCTAGTTATAAGGGCAGACAGGATGACAGAATTTAAAATGGCAAAAGAAGGTGGTGGTGGTGGTGGTGGTGGTATTGTTAAAAAGAGACTTGTCCCTATGGTAAAGAGAGTGAGAAAATTAGCTTTCCATGAACCAGAGTGAGGAGAAGTCAAAGACTATGTCCTTCACAGATCAGAGTCAGGGATGGTAAACAAACAAAACAAAACAAAACAAAACACTGATGGCCACAATGGGGTCTCTCTCCTTTGTTTTGGAGTTTACTCTTGATTCTGCCAGCCCCCAAATTAAAGGTGCCCAGTGGGACTTTTTCTTTTTTTGTTGTTTTCTTGCCATGGCACTTTTGAATCAACTAATCGAGAATCTGAATCTGAACCCTCCTCCCTTCCAAAAAAAAGTGGGGGGGTGGGGAAGGGGGAAGGAAAATTGGATTTTTGTCCCTCAGAAAAAGGTCTCTAATTTTTTTTTTTGGCAGGGCAATGAGGGTTAAGTGACTTGCCCAAGGTCACACAGGTAGTGTCAAGTGTCTGAGGCTGGATTTGAACTCAGGTCCTCCTGAATCCAGGAACGGTCCTTTATCCACTGTGCCACCTAGCTGCCCCTTAGGTCTCTAATTTTTAAGGAAAAACAAAAAGACCAATTGATCTGGCCCCAATTAATTGGTCTTTGAGGAAATAATTTGTGCATGATAAATTATCTTAAGAATTTTTACCATTACTGTTTACTGTTTTTGTCTGTCTTCATATAATGTACTGCATATGTGTTAAAATGTGTGTGTGTGTGTGTGTGTGCACGTGTGTGTCCCTTCACACATAGATAAGTCCCTTATTTTGCATTCAGCAATTCTCTCTGCCACTCAAAGCAGAGTTGTCAGAAAGGTAATTTTGCATAGAGAAGCAGTCTGAGAGTGACTATAGTTTGATTTTATTTTTTGCTTGTTTTTAAGAAATTTGTTAAAACTTCAATTGGAATATTTCCAATATTTTAAATCCAGGTTTTATAAACTCCTAAATTAAGATTATAATCAGGCTCTATTTAAATCTGGGGTAATATCAGGCTCCTCAGTCACCAGTGTTTATCACAAGTATAAAAATGAGTTTATTGATAATAGTGGTCTGATATTGAAATGCTAGTAGATGAGCTTTAGATAAATTGAGAATTTTACCATTTGGGAATAGTTCCACTTGTAATCAAATTTATTCATTTTATTTTAAGTGAAATATGTCTTCTATTAAGATGTGTGCATTTTTAAAGTTGGGGTTTGTTTTGAGATTTGCATTAAGACAAAGTGTTTAAAAATTTGGATCTGGAAATATGTTAATTGCATGATCTTAAAACAAGTTACTTAATTTACCAATCTGTAATGTGAATATTTGATAATTATAGAGTATTTTGGGGGGTTATAAATTGTTATAGATGCAGCTGTTAAAAGAATGTCATAGTTGAAACTGTTTGTTTAGGAATGCAGTATTACTGTAAATTCACAAAGAAGTGATCTCAAAGTCAGGAGTTTTCCCTCTAGGATACTCCCTAGGAAAAAGTCACTTGGTTTCTAGGTGTTAAAAGAAAGAACACATTTTAAAATTCTTAAAACTGGAGGTTTCCTTAATATGCCAGAGAAGCTTGTTCTATTTAGCAGTGGTGCTGTTTCATAGCTTTTTTCAATAACTCTTTTTAGCCATTACTATTGAAGTAATTACACACATTAATAATGGTGTGGTAGTAAAAACAACTTTGCTTTAACTTTGTTAAACTTTTACTGTTGTTGTTTTTCTTTAAGTTTCAGGTATTTCAAGTTTTCATACACCTAGCAATTTAAATATTATGATGGCTTTGTGTGTTTAATAACTTTTAATTGATAGATGCTTATTCAACTCCAATTTGTTTTGCTATTTGGTGTTTTTGTTAAAACATATATGTGCTTTTAAACTTTTTCTTTCCCTTAATATTCTATTTCATTGGCAGGATTACAAGCTTCCATAGCATTCATCTACTTTTAAATGTTGTCCTAACTATTAATGGTGTTTTTAGGCAAACTGAATTTTCATACCAAGTGTGACTTACCAGAGGCAATCTTAATGAGGTTTTTTTTCCTGAAAGATTTGATTATTGTTACAATTAATTTCTAATGAAAATGTAAAAAGATGCACCTCTGCACCTTCTAGGCCATGACTTTCACCGGATATACAGAACTATGATTTAGTTCTCTCCCCTGTGGTAAAATAATGGAATTTGGCAGATGCCCAGGGGTCCAAATTGATTGACTTAGTAGTGTTTGAATTGGGTGTGAATGTGAAACTACTGAGTACCCACTTAAAACGATTAGATTAGATTTTTAGCCACTTAGTTTAAACTTGGCCAACCCTGAGAAGGAATGTCCTCAGAGGCTGTGGACTGTGTCATCTCAACAGGGAACCAGTCTCAGCCACACTACTTGAAGGACCTCCCCTTTGGGGGAGGGAGAAAAAGGTAGAAAAGGGGACCCCAACAGGAAGTAGGACTCACTCTCACTCACTCTCTGGCCTTGAAGGAGCTTTGGAGTGGACCGGCTGCCATAGAAATTACGGACCCCTGGTGGTGAGTCAAAGCCTGGCTCTTTGAATTAGCTGAGCTGGAAGTGAGTTTGGGGATTGTTTAGGCTTTTGTTAGAGTTAGGGGGATGGGGCAGCTAGGTGGTGCAGTGGATAGAGCACCAGCCCTGGAGTCGGGAGGACCTGAGTTCAAATCTAGCCTCAGACACTTGACACTTACTAGCTGTGTGACCCTGGCTGGGCAAGTCACTTAACCCCAATTGCCTCACCCCAAAAAATAAATAAGTAAGCAAATAAATAAATTAAATAATTAATAAACAAGCAAACAAATAAATAAATAGAGTTAGGGGGATTATCCACTTTCCTCTTTCCCTATTCCCTTGTCCTTGACTTTATTAATTTCACCTTTGCTGTGTATTTTATTCCCATTAATAAAACCTGATTCATTTCTGGAAAAGAGGCTGTTGAGCTCCTTTCTTATTGGCCTGGGAGAAATAACTAAAAAGGCAGTTCAAAGGGGAGGAACTTTTGGACCTAGAGGTCCCTCATTATTTTCTGAACCCCAATATTATAGCGAGCTACCCAATTAACTCTCCATATATTAAATTTGGCCCCTATACCCCAAAATGATATTCAGCTCTCCCTCTTTCTGAAAAGCTTTCTACTTTCCCCCATACCTGACAGCCCCTCTTAATCTGCTCTTCTCTTTTTTTTTTTTTGTGGGGCAATGAGGGTTAAGTGACTTGCCCAGGGTCACACAGCTAGTAAGTGTCAAGGGTCTGAGGCCAGATTTGAATTCAGGTACTCCTGAATCCAGGGCCAGAGCTTTATCCACTGTGCCACATAGCTGTCCTTAATCTGCTCTTGTCCACCCCTGGAATCGAAGACCCATTCCAGTAACTCTTCTGACATTGGAAAGGTTCTAAGTGCCTCTCCAATCCAGATTCCATTGGACCCTCTAAATCTTTTCCTTGAGTCTCATAGTATTTCCTTTCCAGAGGCAATTGAGGGCATTAGGCTTCTCATTGAGGACTACCTTTCCTCTGGTCTTTTAGTTCCCTGCACTAGGTAATTCTGATTTGATGTGAGCTCATGTGACCTGAGCAATGAATACTCAAGTGATTCCTAGGACACCTGTGGTGCCTAATCCCTATACTCTCCCGAATATAATACCCCATGATTCCACTATTTTCACCTTTGATTTGTGTAATGCCTTTTTCAGTGGGTCCTTTTGTTGTGAATTGCTAGTTTTTACTTTTTACTTTACCTTTTACCTGTGAGGGCCTGAAGTACACTTGGACTGTTCTGCTTCAGAGAACCCCTTCTACTTTTCACAAATTCTGAAAGCAGAACTTGCTGACCTTAAGTTTCCTATAGGCTCCATCCTTTCTAGTATGTAGATGACTTATTACTTTGCTCCCTGTATCTCCAGTCTTCAAAAGCTGATTCCATTTTTCTCTCCTCCTTCCTCAAATGCCATAAAGTATCTTGTTCTTAGGTTTTAAGTTTTTAGGATACCTGATATCAGCCTATAGTCTCTGTCTTGCAACTATCTCTCTCAACCTAGCCATTTTTCTCCCTGACAAAGGATGAGAACTCTAACGACACTCAGGATCATGATTGTATCAAAATTATTGACTTTTTTTAACCCAAGAAGAAACTGAGACAGAAAACCTGGATTATTCCTGGTATACTGATGGTTCCTATCTCAAATGATGCTGGGTATGCTATCACCACCACAAAAGAGGTCATTGACCCTTTCCTTTGGCTTCCTCAGCACAAAAGGCCTAATTTGAAGTCCAAGCTTGTGAATTAGCAAAATGAAAACTAGTGAACTAAAAATGTTCACGTGGATAGCAGGTATGTTTTTGGGGTGGCACATGATTTCAGGATGTTATGGAGATATAAAGGGTTCCTGATGTCCTCTGGAAGTCCTACACATCTAGAGATTGTTCAACTCCCTTTTGTTGCTAGCAGCAGTGACTGTTATTAAAATGCTAGGATATACCCATGAAGATTCTTCCCATGCCTGGGTAATGCCCTTGCTGACCTGTATGCCAAGAAAGCTGCTCAGAAAACTCCAATCCTTATTAGTTTGTTTTCCTTTAACATCTGCTGGGCCTGGCCCCAAATTAACATTGACCCCAGCAAAGCTTGCTGTAGTCCAAAGACCATGTCCTATCCCATCTAAGACAGGCTAAGACTGGAAGAGTGCAAAAAAAGGGATAAACTCTGGACTCTGGTATGGGCCAAATAGATGCCCAGTCCTCTCTAACTCTTTCCATTGACCTATGATGGGATACCTTCACTAGAGTCCTAACAAATTGCTTAGCTTAGGCTGCAAATATTGGTGGGGAAAATTGAGATGAGCTACACATGACATTTGTCCTAAATATACTGTAAGGAAGCCCCTAAAACTTTCCCCTAGGAAATTCCTTCATCCCTTTTCAACTCTGGCAGATTGATTTATTCAGCGTCTACCCCCCTCCTGTTATGACAGTGCAGTGGGACCACAAGAAACCTAAAGATCCCAATCCCCAAGGCTAAGGGAAAAACAGCTCTCTCTCACCTTAGGTATGTGGTGTGGCAGAGCACGACCCTGGTATACTAATAAGCAATATCAAGGTGTTCAAGATGATATACAAGATATGGATGGGTGCTGCATATCTTACTGATGCCCCATTATTTCAAAATTCCCTCCCTGTGGGTTCTTTTAATGCCCTTCCCTCCCCTTTGTTTTGTAAAGATACAAAAGACAGGTCTCCTACTCTAGACTACAGTCACCAAGGTGATCTGTATCCTGGCCATATATTCCTCTCCTAATAAATCTCTCTTTTTTTTTTTTTCTTGGTAAGGCAATTGGGGTTAAGTGGCTTGCCCAGGGTCACACAGCTAGTAAGTGTTAAGTGTCTGCGGCCGGTGCTTTATCCACTGCGCCACCTAGCTGCCCCCCTAATAAATGTCTTTTACAAGATTCATGATGAGCCTCCAATTTTTTGGATGAGCAACCCCCAATCCATGTTGTAAGTCCCCCCCAAACCGTTTGTATTAGTTATGGTTTGCATGTTCTCCCATTGGGTAGAAGCTTTCCCTTGCAGGAAAGTTACTGCAACAGCTGTAGCCAAGTGCTTATCAGAAAAGATTTTTCCCACCTGGGAAATTCTTTAAGAAATTCACAGTGATAAAGGCACTCCTTTTACTTTCTACTGTCTCCCAATTAATAGCTTCCTGGCCAGTACTTTAGCACTTACTCAATGCTTACCATCCCAAATCCTCAGGTCTGGTAGAACTTATCAATGGGATCATTAGGGTAAAGCTAGGCAAGTTTGGGTGATTAGGGTCTGCCATGGCCAAAAGCCCTTTTCCTACTTCTTCTGAACCTCAAGGTAACCCCTTTTTTCACTGGGCATCATTTATTCCTTCAGGGATTCTCTCACAACCAAGACCTCACCTAAACTCTTCATCACCTTAATCATCTTGTCTCTGTCATTTTCTAGAGGCTCCACTCTAAATCCCTTTTTTTTTTTTTAGTGAGGCAATTGGGGTTAAGTGACTTGCCCAGGGTCACACAGCTAGTAAGTGTCAAGTGTCTGAGGCCGGATTTGAATTCAGGTACTCCTGACTCCAGGGCCGGTGCTCTATCCACTGTGCCACCTGGCTGCCCCTCAACCCTAATTCCAATAGACTGGGTGAATTGGAAAAGGATTCCTTACATCCCAGAAGGAAAGGTCCCTACCCAGTCCTGCTGACCAACCCCTCTGCTGCAAAACTGAAAGGAACTGACAGCTGGATCCACTTATCTCATTTGAAGAAGACTCTGACCCCTGAATGGACTTCCAGACACAAAACCAGTGATAACAAACTTTGTTTGACCAGAAAAAAGAACTAGATGACAGCAGAGTAGACCACTTTCCCAAGATGCCTGATGTGACCCAAGTATCCTGCGTTTCATGCCCCAGCATTATTTTTGGTCATCGATAAATTCCAGAATTCATCTTGATCAAGAGGAAGGAATGAAAACCACAAATTTACTGAGAACTGACTGATCCCCACCTACTCTCCATTCCCAGGCCAATGAATTGCCTGGGGCTGACCAATTTGTCAATTCCAGACTCTTGATTGACTTATGGATCTCCCTCCTCCAAACAAACTATCCCCTTCCAAAGATTTCTCCACCTTACTCCCAGGACTTTAGGTTATCACTTAAAAGGATCCATCTACATTAAGTAGTTTCTATTGAGAGTTAAGTAGCTTCTACTCTTAACTCAAAAGCAGTCTTTTAGTTCCCTTTGTTCTGTTACCCCATATAAACCCTGTCCTTGGTTTCCATCTTTGGGTATTCCTAGCATCTTGCTTTGCAACCACAAGCTATAGTTCCTCTGCCCTGACTAAAGACCTTATTTCTCCTATATTGATTGTTCCATTAATTTACAGGTTAACACAGCATAGTCAAACATGATTCAAGACTTCAAGGATCCATGTTTTCACAAGATATTAGAGTGATATGGGGAAAATAGGGGTAGGGAGTTTGGGATAGGGGTTAGGGGTTTGGGGTTCTTAGGAATTCCTCTTTAAAGAATTACACCCTCTTGCACACAAAAGCAATTAGAATAATATTGTAGTTTATTTAGGGGCTGGGGAAGGCAAGAGAAACCAAGAGAGAAATCCTTGGATTTCTTCTTATGGGGAAAAAGGCATGGCACAGAGCGTGGCTCTGAGATACCAATCTCCTCAAGCCGGAGACAGGCATGTACTTTTTTAGAGGTCTGATAGTGGTTCGATGAGGTGATCCCTCAGACTGTGGAAAGTTCCCCTATTGAGGGAGGACCATCCGCCCTGGTGGTGGCTGGAGGAGTTGGGTGAGGGGTGGCTGCAGATCTCTCAAGCCATCTCTCTCCTCAGGACACAAAGGCAGTAGCCACACCTAATCTTATCTCTCCAGGGGTGAGGGAGACTAGAATGAAGGGTGGTGGTGCTGGAGCTAGCTCAGTCTGATCCGGTTCCACTTATCTCTCTAGGTGTGTCTGTACTCTGGTTTAGTTTCTCAAGGAGAAGGTTCTTTGATGTACCCCAGAGAACTTCTGGAGTGCTCTGGGCCCATAACAGGTGCAATCACTAGAAATTATTAGACCTGTCAATTATTGACCTAGGTCAGTTCTCAAGAAAGAATGGGCAGTGGTACTATAAGCACAATTTGATGACAGACACAGTCATTCTAGGAGAGAGAATAGGTTTTTCAAGCAGAGTTTGGTTCATACCTTTTTGACTTGAGGTGGGGATTGGATCATGTAAACTGAGGCAAATGCACACTTGATAAAATTTAGATCTCTCTTTCCCCAAAGGGGAAGACCAAAGAACACAAAGGCCAGTTCTCAAGATTTAAATCCCCTTCCTAAAAAGGAAAGAAACCAGAAAAATACAATGCCCATACAATTAAAGAAACATTTTTATTAAGCAGGAAAGAAAAGAAAAAACTGAATATGTTGCATGACTACTATCTATCCAGCCTCTTCTGAATAGGACACCAGGCTTTATATACATTTTAGTCCTCCATTTCTTTTTCTTTTTTTGAGGCAATTGGGTTTAAGTGACTTGCCCAGGGTCACACAGCTAGTAAGTGTTAAGTGTCTGAGGTCGGATTTGAATTCAGGTCCTCCTGAATCCAGGGTCAGTGCTTTATCACTGGGCCACCTAGCTGTCCCTAAAAAAACAGGATAATTCTGAGAGCACCATAACCAAAGTTAGGGGAGTCACTAAAGATAAGGTTTTCTCCTAAAAGACCATAAACAATATATATTCATAGTCTCATAACTTGCAGTCAGGTAAGTCTTTGAAGATAGGAAAGTCCATAAACTACCACCACCAAATGGTTCAAGATTTACTTCAAAGCTAGTATGAGCTTAATTGCCTTCTGAGTTACTAATTTTCTGCATGTCTAGCTAGGTTTACTCTGGGCACCACAAAGGGTTCTCAAGCAATTATGCTCCTTAGTCAATACAGGCAGTCCTCACACAGCTCTTTTCTGTTACCTGGATAATTAGGGAGTTCCAGCAAGTCAAGGAAGTTAGCATTTACAAATGCACTCATACAGACCTGAGTTCAAATTCAGCCTCAGACACTTGACACTTACTAGCTGTGTGACCCTCGGACAAGTCACAACCCTCATTGCCCTGCAAAAATATTGTGCTAAGTGCTGGGTATACAAATAGAAAAGACAAGGAAGTAACATTCAACAAGGAGGAGGCAACACATATGGAAAGATTTAGTTGCAAGTCAAATGGAAAGGTCCCAGAGTTTATAGGATGCAGCAACAGAGCAGATAATAATTTAAAATGTTGTGATCCAGACATAAAAATCATGTCATTTTTTTATGTTGAATCCTTTGAGAATGCCAAGGACTTTGGGTGCAAGAACTTTCTTTTTGGGGTCTTCGGTTGCTTTGGCTATAGCACCTGTAGGAGCATGCCAGATCATATATCCATCCATAGGGATTGCTTCCCAAAATAATGGCTGCAGGCACTAGGCTGGAAGCACTGCTATTCCCCAGGCTCTTAGGTTCAGGATCCTGGTGTTCTCCATTAGGGTCTGACCTGATATGGTGGTCAAAATAGAGGTGGTGTTTTGACTTGTCTGGCACATGCTTCTTCCTGTTTCTCCCTGTGGGTGCCTTGCTGCTTTAACTAGATTTGCTTGATTATCAATCTGTGGGGGCCAGTTGGTTAGCAGTTAGTGGGGATAGAAAACTTTTTTCTCTACCAAAGTTGCTTTCCTAGATAATGGCTATGAGGGCTGGAAGCACAACCAGTGGTTTGGGGGATGCTGTCCCTCACAGGGCTCTTGTGCATATCCCAGGGTGTTGGTGCTTTCTTTTTTTTTTTCCACTTCTTTTTTTTTTTTAATGTATGAGGTATTTTATTTTTTCCGTTACATGTAAAGATAGTTCTCAACTTTTGTTTATACATGCTTTACAATTCAGATTTTTCTCCCTCCCTCCCCCTCCCTCCCCCCTCCCTAGACAGCAGGTAATCTGATATAGGTTATATCTATATCTGATATAGGTTATATCTATACATATACATATAGATATAGATATATACACACACACATATATATATATACACATAATAACATTAATCCTATTTCTGCATTAATCCTGTTACAAGAGAAAGAATCAGAGCAGTGATGCAAAACCTCAAAATAGAAAAAAAAAAACAACAGCACCCAAAACAAAAGAAATAATATGGTTCAATCAGCATCTATACTCCACAGTTCTTTCTTTCTTTTTTTTTTCTTGGATTTGAAGATCCTCTTCTATCATGAGTTCCCTGGAACTCTTCTGTACCATTGCATTGGTGAGAAGAATATAGTCCATCACAGTAGGTCAACACTCAATGTTGATGATACTGTGTACAGTGTTCTTCTGGTTCTGCTCATCTCACTCATCATCAGCTCACGTAAGACCCTCCAGGTTTCTCTGAACTCTTCCTACTCATCATTTCTTACAGCACAATAGTATTCCATTGTATTCATATACCACAACTTGTCCAGCCATTCCCCAATTGATGGGCACCCCCTCAACTTCCAATTCCTTGCTAGTGTTGGTGCTTTCTTGTGGGAAGAGCAGAATGCTCTGATTAATATTCAAAGTCTTTCACAACCTAGCCCCCTCCTACCTTTCCAGTCTTCTTAAATTTTACTACTCAGCATGTACTTTGATCCAGTGATTCTGGCTGACTAACTGTTCCACGAACAAAACACTGCATCTATCAGCTCTTGGCTGTTTCGTATTTCTGGAAATCTCTCCCTCCTCTACTCTGACTGGGGGTTTCCCTGTCTTCCTTTAAGTCCCAAATAAAATCCTGCCTTCCCTCTGTTAATTTCTTTTTTATCTTGTATATAGCTTGCTTTGTATGTATTTCTTTGCATGCTGTCTCTCCTATTAGACTGTAAGGTCCTTGAGAGTAGGGATAATCCTTTGCTTCTTTTTATATGCCCAGCACTTAGCACAGTGCCTGGAACATATTAGGCACTAAATAAATGTGTATTGATTGATTTTGCTTATCTGCCAATTGTTGACAGTTGGTACTAATGATGAGACAGTTAAGCCACCTTTTCCACCATAATTTCTCCCCTCAATGTTGGCTGTGGGGGCTGGGTCTATTAGTTTAGGGGACACTGCTACCCCAAAGGCTCATGGATTCAGAGTCCTAAGCTATCTCCATTGGGGTCTAAGTAGAGACAGAACAGAAGTACATCTATTTCCAGGAATAGTCACAAAGCTCAGAGGGGGCACTAAACTTACAACAAAAACTGGTTTATTATTTTGAACTTCCAATATGCATAGATTTCAAGCTGGGATTGGACCCAGGTTTGTCAGATTTGCAAGACATACAAAAAAACCCATCTATCTTCCAACTTCTTCAAACTAATCTATAGACTTTTTCTCTCAGTTCAGCTCAAAATAAGAACTCAACAGGTGAAGATTCTGAGCTGAATTTAATTTCTGAGGGTGTCAGTTTCCACTTATTCCCACTCCAATATTGATAGTATTTTATTTTTTTCCAGTCACTTGTAAAGAGAGCTTTCAACATTTGTTTTTATAACATTTTGAATTCCAAAATTTTCTCTCTTCCTCTTTTCCTTCCCACCTTTCCAAGACAGAAAGAAATCCGATATAGCTTCTATATGTACAATCACATTAAACATAAATCCACATTAGTCATGATGTGAAAGAAGAATCAGAAAAAAGAGAAAAACCTCAAAAAAGAAAAAAAGGAAAAAAAAAAGTAGAAATAGTATGGTTCAATTTGCATTTAGATTGCACGTTTTTTTTTTTCTCGATGTGGGAGCATTTTCCATCATGATTCCCTAGGGATTGTCTTGAATCATTGTAATGCTGAGAAGAGCTAAGTGTATCACACTTAGTCATAGCACAAAGTTGCTGTTGCTGTGTACAATGTTCTCCTGGTTCTGCTCACTTCACTCAGCATCAGTCCACTTAAGTGTTTCCAGGTTTTTCCTGAAATCAGCCTGCCCATCATTTCTTTTTTTTTTTTTCAGGCACTGTGCTGAGTGCTTTATTTTTTTTAAAATTTATTTATTTTTTACATATAAGGTATTTTATTTTTTCTGTTACATATAAAGATAGTTCTCAACTTTTGCTTATACAAGCTTTACAATTTCAGATTTTTCTCCCTCCCTCCCAACCCTCCCCCCTCCCCTAGACAGCAGGTAATCTGATATAGGTTATATCTATATATCTATATATCTATATACATATAGATATAGATACACACACACACACATATATATATACACATAATAACATTAATCCTATTTCTGCATTAGTCTGTTATAAGAGAAAAAAATCAGAGCAATGATGAAAACCTCAAAATAGAAAAAAAACCCAACAGCACCAAAACCAAAAGAAATAGTATGGTTCATTCAGCATCTATACTCCACAGTTCTTTCTTTTTTTTTTTTTCTTGGATTTGGAGATCCTCTTCTATCATGCCCATCATTTCTTACAGCACATTACATTCATATACCACAACTTGTTCAGTCATTCCCCAATTGATGGGCATCCCCCTGATTTTTAACTCTTTGCCACCACAAAGAGATGTGCTATAAATATTTTTGTACATGTGGGTCCTTTTCTCTTTTTTAGGATCTCTTTGGGATATAGAACTAGTAGTGGTATTACTGAGTCAAAGGGTATGCACAGTTCCAAAGCCCTTTGAGCAATGTTCCAAATTGCTCTCCAAAATAGTTGGATCAGTTCACAACTCCACCAACAATGTTCTTTCAATTTTTCCACAACTTCTCCAACATTTATTATTTTCCTTTTTCATGAGGTGGTACCTCAGAGTAGTTTTAATTTGCATTGTTGGTCTGTGCCTAGTTCCTGCCATACTATCTTTCAGTTTTCCCAGAAGTTTTTGTCAAATAGCGAATTCTTATCCCAGAAACTGGAGTCTCTGGGATTATCAAACAGTAGGGTATTATAATAATTTACCCTGGTGTCTCCTGTGCCTAATCTATTCCATTGATCCAACCTCTATTTCTTAGCCAGTACTAAATAGTTTTGATGACTGCCACTTTATAGTATAGCTTTAGATTTTATATGGCTAGCCCACCTTCCTTTCCATTCTTTCATTAGTTCCCTTGACCTTTTATTCTTCCAGATGAATTTTGTTATTATTTTTAAATCACAAAAGTATTTTATTATTTACATGTAAAGTTACATATAAAGATAGTTTACAACATTTATTTTCATAAGATTTTTAGTTCCAAATTTTTCTTCCTCCCTTCCCCCTTCCCCAAACATAAAGCAATCTGAAATAGGTTGTATATGTACAATCAATTTAAACATATTTCTGCTTAGTCATGTTGTAAAAGAAGAATTAGAACACAAGGGAAAACCCTCAAAAAAGAAAAAAACGAAACAAAAAAGTAGAAACGTATGGTTCAATCTACATGCAGAATCCACAGTTCTTTTTTCTGGATGTAAAGAACATTTTCCATCATGAGTTCTTTAGAGTTGTCTTGGTCATTGCACTACTCAGAAAAGCCAAGTCTATCACAGTTGATCATACATAAACGTTGTTGATACTGTGTACAATATTCTCCTGGTTCTTCTCATTTCACTCAGCATCAGTCACTTAAGTCATTCCAGGTTTTTCTGAAATCTACCTGCTCATCATTTCTATAGCACAATAGTATTCCATTACATTCATATACCACAACTTGTTCAACCATTCCCCAATTGATGGGGATCCCCTTGATTTCTAACTCTTTGCCACCACAAAGAGAACTGCTATAAATATCTTTGTACATGTGGGTCCTTTCCCCTTTTTTAGGTTCTCTTTGGCATACAGAACTAGTAGGGTATTACTGAGTCAAAGGGTATGCACAGTTCAAAGCCCTTTGGGCATAATTCCAAATTACTCTCCAGAATGGTTGGCTCAGTTCACAGCTCTACCAACAATGCATTAGTGTTTCACTATTTCCACAGCTTCTCCAACATTATTATTTTTTTTTTGTCATATTAGTCAATCTGATAGGTGTGAGGTGGTCCCTCAGAGTAGTTTTAATTTGCATTGCTTTAGTCAATAGTGGCTTAGAGCATGTTTTATATGGCAATAGGTAGCTTTGATTTCCTCATGTAGAAACTGCCTGTTCATGTCGCTTGACCATTTCTCAATTGGAGAATGACTTGCATTCTTATAAATTTGATTTAGTTCCCTATATATTTTAGAGATGAGACCTTTATCAGAAACACTAGCTATAAAAATTGTTTCCCAGATTTCTCCTTCCATTCTAATTTTGGCTGCATTTTTCTGTTTGTACAAACCCTTTTTAATTTAGTATAATCAAATGATCTATTTTGCATTTATAGTATTCTCTATCTCTTGTTTGGTCATAAATTCTTCCCTTCTCCATAGATCTGAGAGGTAAACTATTCCTTCCTCTCCTAATTTACCTATGGTATCACCCTTTATTTCTAAATTGTGTACCCATTTTGACCTTATTTTAGTATATCGTGTAAGATGTTGGTCTGTCATACTATCTTCCAGTTTTCCCAGTAGTTTTGATCAAATACTGAGTTCCAATTCCAGAATCTGGGGCCTTTGGGTTTATCAAAGAGTAGATTACTATAGTTATTTACTACTGTGTCTCCTGTGCCTAATCTATTCCATTGATACACCAATATATTTCTTAGCCAGTACCACATGGTTTTGATGACTTCTGCCTTTATAGTATAGCTTTAGATTTTGTATGGCTAGCCCACCTTCCTTTGAATTTTTTCATTAGTTCCCTTGATATTCTTACCTTTTGTTCTTCCAGATGAATTTTGTTATTAGTTTTTCTATCTCTATAAAATAATTTTTAGGTATTCTGATTGGTATTGCACTGAATAAATTAATTTAGGTAGAATTGTAATTGTTATTATATTAGCTCAGCCTACCCATGAACAATGGATATTTCTCATTTGTTTAGATCTGCTTTTATTTGTTTGAAAAGTATTTTAAAACTGTTAATATAGTTCCTGGGTTTATCTTGGCAGGTAAAATCCCAAATATTTTATGTTGTCTACAGTTATTTTAAGTGGAATTTCTCTTTCTATGTCTTGCTGCTGAGCTGTTGGTTACATATAGAAATGCTGATGATTTATGTGGATTTATTTTATATCCTGCAACTTTGCTACAGCTGATAATTTTTTCAAGTAGTTTTTTCAGTTGATTCTCTAAGTATATCATCATATCATCTGCAAAGAGTGAAAGTTTTGTTTACTCCTTGGCTATTCTAATTCCTTCAATTCTCTTCTGTTATTGCTAAAGCTAACATTTCTAGTTATTCAAGATTCAATATTGAATAATAGAGGTGATAATGGACATCCCCGTTTCATCCCTGATTTTGTTGGGAATGCCTCTAACTTATCCATTATATAAAATATTTGCTGATGGTTTTAGGTAGATTTACTTATCATTTTATGGAATGCTCCATTAATAATAAGAATGATTGCTGTATTGTAACGATTGGAATAACAACCACCTGCTGGAGACTTACTGTAGAAGAGTTCCACCCATGAAGCGAAGGTCTTTGAGGGGCAAGACCAGGAGTCTTTTCTTTGGCATCAGGAAGTGACGCAGGCTAGTGGGAGGAAGAAGGAAGAGGACTGGCGCTCGGTCTCACTTTTTCCTTTGGACTCTGGTGGAGAGCGGAGCTAGAAATGCGCTCTCCCTTTAATAGATAGGAATCTAGGCCTTTCTCTCTCTCTTTCCCAAATTCTTATTCTCCTTAATAAACACTTAAAGTCTAACTCTTGCTAAAGCTTATAATTTATTGGCGACCACTCATTGGATATTTTAGACAGACTAGCTAGAATTTTAGCCCTTAACAATATTTTTGTCAAAAGCTTTTTTTTGTATCTATTAAGATAATCATATGATTTTAGTTAGTATTGTTATTGATGTGGTTGATTGTGTGGTTTTTCTAATGTTGAACCAGTCATGCATTCCTGGTATAAATCCCACCTGGTCATAGTGATAAATTGCTCTGGGCTTGCTCCCTGGGCTCAGATGGTTTGGCCTAGTTGCACCTGTCCTGTGGGTGGTTCTCTAGTTGTCAGTTTGTCCTCTCGGCCAGGGATGGGGGCGGGTGTCTCACAACTGGCCTGCTGTACCACCAGCTTGCTGCACCAGGACCAAGGGGCCTCAGCTGCTCATCTGTGCTATGACCAAGAGCCTCTTGCTCACTTGCCCAGACATCCTCTGTGCTTCCCTTTTGCCCAAGTGAGACAGACCTTTCCTGAAGTCTTCTAAGTTATCTCAAATTGAAAGACTGTCTCTGTCTTTTTGTAGGTTCTGTAGCTCCACAATCCATTTAGAGTCTTGATTTAATGTTTCTGAGGGAAACTTGAGAGAGCTCAGGCAACTTCCTCACTTTTCTCTGCCATGTTGGCTCTGCCACCCTCTGTTTCTTTATCTTCAAAAATAAGATTAGATTAGTTGGTCACTGAGAAACTTTTGAGCTCTAGTATCTCTTATGTTTAATCTGAGCTATCATAGCCCTTTTCCTCCATTGAAGGGAGATAGTGGCAGCAAGGAACATAGGCTAGCTCATACTGTCTAGTGAGAGCTTATTGTTAAATTTTTACTTTGACCACCCCAGAAATTAGAAAATTCTGAAAATCTAGGTTATATTTATTGCTTTGTTGATGTGGTTTAGCATTTATCAATGTGAATTATGCAGTGAAAAATTTTCTATTGTAACTATGACATGATTTTTTTCTACTCTTGGTAGGTAATATGGAATATAGGTATAATTTAAGAAGGAAATTTGTTTTCCTAGCCAGCCCAGGATGTATTTAAATTGTTATTATTGCATCTTTATGCACTTTAATGCTTTGCTCTCAAATTCTCACTATATTAACTCTGTATCTCAGTTTTCTTGGTGGTAAAATGGGAATATTAAAATGTTTATCTTCACTTAGTAAACCAGTGTCAGAGTCAGGACTATGAGAACATTCACCCAAATGTCATCTCTACTCAGCCATGAAAGAAACTGAAAATAGCTTTTTAATTATTTAATCCTTGCTTCTCAGTTTTCAGTTCTCAAGCAGAAATTCTTCTGGTTATTTTTATTTTTAATTTATTTTCTACTTTTTCTTTCTCAGAGATAATATTGAAATTTTCTTCTTTTCAAAATAGCACTTAATTCTTTTGATGAATTGGGAAACAGGTCATTGAACACATTTTGAACCTCAAATAAACAAATACAAAGGGAATGAACCCTTAGATTGTTTAGCAGGCATTGCTCATTCCAGACCAATGGAACGACATCAGTGTCAGGATAGTAAAGAGAGATAGAGAGCTGTTGCCCTGCACATTCTTTTAGGCATGTTCATTAATTAAGGAACTGGGCATAGTGAATTCATGGAATGATCCTCACTACACCACGACATTCATTTCAGAGTACATATTCCTTTAAAAGTGAATTGAAAAGGTCTGGGAAGGGAAAAGAAATCTGCTTTTGACTCTCTCCTACCCACTAATGTGAATGGAGGGCTTTCATCTTCTCATCTCCCATCTGAGGTCCTTTTTGCTTTGTGAAGCACTGTTGAGTTATTTGTTTTAGTTTCCCTGGGAGGTCAGCCAATATGATACTCAGGCTGGTTTAAAATGGTTGAGATCAAATGTTTCAGAACAGTGTTATATTTCCTCCCCTCCCCCTGCCCCTGCTAAATTCTTTCTTTTGTTTACTTCTATATCCCCTGGTGGGTTTTAAAATCTTTTTGTTCCTCATTTTGGATCATCTATTGCTCAGGGTATACTGAACAATAATGAAATCTTAAAACTGATCAAGACCTTAGACAGTAACAACAACTAATATTTATATAGCATTTACTATGTATCAGGTGCTGTGCTAGGTACTTTACAATTATCATTTCATTTCATCCTCACAACAACCCTGGAAGGTGGGTGCTATCATTATCCCTGTTTTACAGACAGGGAAACTGAGGCTACTGGTGTTTAAGTGACTTGCCCAAGCTTACATAGGTAAGAAAGAGAAGGTATCTCTTTATACAGTGTTTTGAATCAGTAAATATAAGGGTCCTTGAGAGCAAAGACTTTTATCTTTGCATCTGGACCCCCCTAGTGCCTGTTATATTAGTCAATATATATATTTATTAAGCACCTGTTGTGCATCAGGAACTATGCTAGATGTCAGGGATACAAAGACAAAAGTGAAACTATTTAATGCCTCAAAGAATTTACATTCTATTGTTGCAGCTAGGTAGTGCAATGGATAGAGCTCTGGCCCTGGAGTCAAGAAAACCAGAGTTCAAATCTCACCTCTGATATTTGCTAAGCCACTTAACCCCAATTACCTTAAATTTACATCTCCTGTTGTCCTGATGTATATATATGGCTCTGGAAGAGAGAGTGAGGTTGGTGACTTTGCACAGTCTCCCTCACTTAATGCAATTCTGGGCAAGTCATGACATGGCCATGGTCTTCTTCCAGAATGAAGGAAAAACAACAACAACAACAAACAACACAACATCAATTTATCAAGGGAGACAGTATGTATAGATAGTATACATACATGTGTGTATGTGTATATATGCATAGTGTATATGTATATATCCACATATATGTCCACACAGTACATGTATATATGTCTGTGTACACACATAATGTACATATAAGTATATATGTTTGTGTACATATGGATATATATGTATAGGTTTGTGTGTATAAATTATATGTATCTTGTATTACATTATATTGCACATATATATATGTTTAAAATGCAGATTAAATTAATAAGTGTTAAATGCTTAACTTAAGCAGAGAAAATTCACAAGTTTTAAGTGCTTAAAATTCAAGTTAAACTTACAAGTGTTTCATAGGTACTTTAAAATATGTATTTGTGTATATATGTACATACATATGTGGTAGGTAGGTGGTACAGTGGATCAGGTTAAATGTGAACTCAGACACTTACTAGCAGTGTGTCCCTGGGTAAGTCACTTAACCCAGTTTGCCTCAGTTTCTCATCTATAAAATGAGCTGGAGAAGGAAATGGCAAATCATTCTAGTATCTTTGCCAAAACAACAACAAAAGTGGGTCAACAAAGAGTTGGACATGACAAAAATGACTGAACAATAACAACAGATATGCCACGTATGTGTGTGTATTTACACACATATACACACATATTTATACACATGTACATATATATGTATATATACACACAGAGGTATTTGCAAGATATATACAGAGTAAATACAAAGTAATTTTTATCAGTAGGCACTAGCAACTAAGGGAAGGATTCAAAAGTGGTTGCTTGATCTGAGCATTGGGGAAAATTAGGGATTCTTAAAAAAATGTTGAAATGAGGAAGAAATGCTTTGCAGGCATGGGGAAATTCAATGCAAGGACATGGAGATACACAATTGGCTTAATCCCTTGTTCTGAGCTGAACAATGGAATGGAACTCAAGATATCTACCAGCCTCATTCATCCTGGTAGCAAAGATTAACAGGTACACTCCCCATGCCCAACCCTAGATTCTATTCTTATCCATTAGAAAAACAAAATAAAATATTACCTCCCCAACTGAGAAATGTTCAAAGGGTATGAACAGGCAGTTTTCAGATGAAGAAATCAAAACTATTGCCATATGAAAAAATGATCTAAGTCACTATTGATTAGAGAAATGCAAATTAAGATTGGCTAATATGACAAAAAAGGAAAATAATAAATGTTGGAGAAGATATGGAAAAATTGGAACACTAATGTATTGTTGATGGAGGTGTGAACTGATCTAACAATTCTGAAGAGCAATTTGGAACTATGCCCAAAGGGCTTTGGGATTGTGCATACCCTTTGACTCAGTAATACCACTACTAGTTCTGTATCCCAAAGAGATCCTTAAAAAAGGGAAATGACCCATATGTACAAAGATATTTATAGCAACTCTTTTTGTGGTGGTAAAGAGTTAGAAATCTAGGGGATGCCCATCAATTGGGGAATGGCTGAACAAGTTGTGGTATATGAATGTAATGGAAAACTATTGTGCTGTAAGAAATGATGAACAGGCAGATTTCAGAAAAACCTGGAAAGACTTAAATGGACTGATTCTGAGTGAAATGAGCAGAACCAAGAGAACATTGTACACAGTATCAACAACTTTATGTGATGACCAACTGTGACGGACTTTGCTCTTCTCAGCAATACGTGATCCAAGACAATTCCAAAGGAGTCGTGATGGAAAATGCTCTCCACATCCAGAAAAAAGAACTGTGCAATTTGAATGTATATTGAACCATACTATTTCTACTTTTTTTGGGGGGGGTATTTTTCTTTGAGGTTTTTCACTTTTGTTCTGATTCTTCTTCGCAACATAACTAATGTGGAATTTTTTTTTTAAAGCATTACCAATCATAGGGAATTAGGTGGCACCATGGATGGATCTTTCAACAAATATTCTCCCTCTCATTTACAAAGTAGATCTTAAAATATACCTGTGGGGGCAGCTAGGTGGCTCAGTGGATAAAGCACTGGCCCTGGATTCAGGAGGACCTGAGTTCAAATCCGGCCTTAGACACTTGACACTTACTAGCTGTGTGACCCTGGGCAAGTCATTTAACCCCTGTTCCCTCACACAGAAAAAAAAAGATACCTGAAATATGGACTGCCAATATTTGGAGTTACAGTTATTAGCCTTATCTCTCCCCCAACATTTCATTTTAGTTGTCTATAAATTTCTAGGAGTTATTTACTCAATTTACTGAATTTAGTAATAATGGCATATGACAAATTTTCACATATCTTGGGCAAGATTAAGAAGAATAGGGAAAAAGCCTGGGCAAAAAGGGTAGCTTTTGAATGTATATATTACAGTAATCACACCTTATATTTAATTAAAAATATCACCTTATGTTGCATGGTGTTATGTTGCATAGGTTTAAATTAATTTTTACGAATAGTTTTGTTTTTGATTCTCATCACAGCTCTGAAGTAGACAAGACAGTAATAATTCCTATTTCACAGACAAGAAAATAGATTCTCAGAAGGTAAGTGACTTATCCAACCTTATATAGACAATAAATGCCAGGGTTGAGATTTAGACACAATCTTTTGACTCTACCTTAAATGATTTTTCCATTTAGCATTGAGAGTATTGCTGAAAATTTTGTAAATAATCAAAAACAAAAACAAAAACAAAATGTCCTAAGAATATCCCCTTTAAATTCTCAGAAAATTCTGTTTCCCTCAGGGCAGGTTTCTAAGGATCTTAGAAAGAGACAAGTGTTAGCAGGACTCCAGTGCCTGGTATCTTCTCATTTCATGTTCTCCATACCCACCAAGAGTTCCAGACTAAAGTCATTGTTATGTGTAAAAACCAGAGTAAAGCATCAAATGCATGATATCATCGATCATACTCATTATATCTTTACTTTTTTTACATATAAGGTATTTTATTTTTTCTGTTACATATAAAGATAGTTCTCAACTTTTGTTTATACAAGCTTTACAATTTCAGATTTTTCTCCCCTCCCTCCCCTCCCTCCCCCACCCTCCCCTAGACAGCAGTTAATCTGATATAGGTTATATCTATATATCTATATACGTATACATATATATATATATACAAACACACACACAAACATATATACATATATATATATACACACATAATAACATTAATCCTATTTCTGCATTAAGCCTGTTACAAGAGAAAAAATCAGAGCAGTGATGCAAAACCTCAAAATAGAAAAAAAAAAACCAACAGCACCCAAAACAAAAGAAATAGTATGGTTCAATCAGCATCTATACTCCACAGTTCTTTTTTTTTTCATTACATCTTTAAAACTGTTGTGACTGGGGGCAGCTAGGTAGTGCAGTGGATAAAGCATCGGCCCTGGATTCAGGAGTACCTGAGTTCAAATCTGGCCTCAGACACTTAACACTTACTAGCTCTGTGACCCTGGGCAAGTCACTTAACCCCAATTGCCTCACTAAAAAAACCAAAAAAACAGAAAAAAAACCACTGTTGTGACCACTCCTAAGATTATAGAATGAGACCATTAGTAACCTTACTCTCTCCACCTTCTTATTATCCCTTCACCCTCCTTCAAGGGCAGCTAGGTGGCACTGTGAATAGAATGCTGGCCCTGAGTTCAAGAGGATCTTAGTTCAAATCTCACCTCAGACACTTACTAGCTGTGTGACCCTGGTCAAGTAACTTAACCCCAATCCTGCCACTGGATGCAGAAGGCTCTGGAGGAGAGAGTGAGGTTCGTGACCTTGTACAGCCCTCCCTCATTTAAATCTAATACAGTGCAAGTCATGACATCACCCAGAAGTCATGGTTCTCTTTGAGAATGAAGGACAAAAGACAACAACAACCCTCCATCAGCATGTACAAAGACACACATACACAAATATGTGTATTTTAAGATTAAATAAATTATAACAAATAGTACAAATAGAGAAATTTCTTGTTGTAATAAGAATACTATTTAGTTGTTGCTTGGGGACATAGGCATGAAGAAATATGAAGCAAGTAGAATGAAAATTGAAACCAATGGAAACATGCTCTAAATTGTGCCTGCAATTTGATTCACACATATTGTTCTTTTTGTTACATTGTTTGAGATTTTTCTTTTAATTTTTAACCTTATTTGGTGTAAGAGGAAAAGGAATACCACCTACTCACCTCTGTAATTCATATTCTTTTTCTGACAACCTGTTCTGTCTTTCATGAGACTGATAGGTATACTTTGAGAGTAAAGAATAAGACTATTCTGTAAGCAAAGAAAATAAAATGTTGAAGAACCATATCAAAGGAAGAAAAGAAATAATCCTTTCACACACACCCCTTCCCCAAGGGGCTTGTTGGCTTTTTCTGTGTGTTAAAAATAATTTTATATATATTGTTCACCTTGTTGAATTTGGAGTTTGTTTTAAAACAGCAGTGGTAATAACAATCATTATGAATTACAAACAACTCTTTGTTGTTTTTATTTTTTTTGTGGGGCAATGAGGGTTAAGTGACTTGCCTAGGGTCACACAGCTAGTAAGGGTCAAGTGTCTGAGGCTGGATTTGAACTCAAGTCCTCCTGAATCCAGGGCTGGTGCTTTATCTAGCTGCCCCCAAAACAACTCTTTGAAGTAGGTGCTATTATTACCTTTTTACGGATGAGGAAATTAAGGCTGAAAAAGGTCATATGATTTGTCTAGGGTCATAAAGCTAGGAAACTTCTGAGGCAAGATTTGAACTCAGGTCCTCCTAACTCTGT
The DNA here is from genome assembly GCF_019393635.1 of Dromiciops gliroides. Taxonomy (NCBI): domain Eukaryota; kingdom Metazoa; phylum Chordata; class Mammalia; order Microbiotheria; family Microbiotheriidae; genus Dromiciops; species Dromiciops gliroides. The sequence continues at coordinate 569,402,421 of NC_057861.1, read as the reverse complement.
TGCTCTGTCCATTTAGTCACCTGACCACCAGAAGAAAGGAGAAGGCTCAACAATAAAATGAATATTTGCATAAACAAATGCAATTTTAAAATCAGAATCTAAATGCCAATTTATTAATATCAAACATATCTTTAACAAAGTTATTACAAAATTAAATTCATTAAATAAATTGCTTTCTGTATCAAATGCTAGGTACAATTGAAGGTGCTGGGTTTACAAAGACAAAAAAAGAAACCCAAAAGAAACAAAAAGACCACCAGCAGTTAATTATCTTCAAGGAGCTAACATTTAATTGAGGATTAAATGTGTGAGGGATTAGGAAAGACTTCAAAAGGGAAGTAGCACCTGAACCTTGAAGGATACTAGAGAAACTAAGTGGCAGAAATGAAAGGAGAGTCCTGTGAGAAGACAAAGAAAGGGAAACCAGAATATAAAATTCAGGAAATAGCTTATAGGTTAATTTAAATGGGTTATAGTTACATGAAATTAATTCTGGAATGTAGATTGGAGTCAAATTGCAAAGGTCTTTAATGTCAGGCTACAGAGTTTTTATTTTACCTGAAAGATAATAGGGAGCCATGAAACATTTTTGAAAATAGTTACTTGGCCATATCTGTGCATAGGAAAGATTATCTTGGCGGTTGCGTGGAAGATGGGGCTAGACAGGAAAGATGAAATAGAGTCCATTTAGAAGACTATAGATCTAGAATGAATGAAAACTTGGCAACTGATTGGGTATTTAGGATCAGGGAAAGTAAAGAATCAAGAATTGGGGAGAATGTCTTTGTACCGGTTGGTACAGTGGTTTTCATTACTATTAAAAGATTATACCCTCAACAAATATAGTGAAAGTTGGAAGAAAGATAGGAGAAGGAGGATAGAAGTGGGGAACATTCCAGGACATCCAGGTTGAGATATAAGCAGGTAGTTAGCTGTCAATGTGGGAATTGAATCATATTTGCTTCTATATCCACTTAATATTTCCTTTTTAGTTGGTGAGGGTTGTTTTTTTTCAGATTTTATTGATGCAATTATTATTATGATCAGCTATATTAACTATGTAGTTTGTTGGTATATTGGTCTAGTTCTTTTCCCCACTTTTATTGCTTCATATGTCTAAACTTCTTTTTATTCTTACTTAAAATTTTTTGATATAATATTCTATTACATTGGTATATCACAATATACCCAGTCATTTCCCAATCACATATATGGGTTTCAATAGCAATATATATATATATATATATATATATATATATATATATATATATATATATATTGCTATTACAAATAAAACTTTTATGGCTTTTTTTGCACAGTTAGACCTTTCCCTTTTTTGTGAGGCAATTGGGGTTAAGTGTTCAGGGTCACATAGCTAAGTAAGTGTCACATGTCTGAGGCCGGATTTGAACTTAGGTCCTCCTGAATCCAGGGCCAGTGCTCTATCCACTGTGCCACCTAGTTGCCCCAGATCTTTCCCTTTTTATTAATCACAATCACCACCACCACCATCATCAATCATCATTATCCTCCTCCTCCCTATAGGTACTAAGGTATTAGCATCAGATCATGTTTATTGTCCAAGAATCAGCCTAGCTAAGTACTGAGAGCCTCAGTACCAGCAGATTGTTCACTAGGTAAATTCTTTGGCCATAAAAGATATAAAGATACAGAAATGTCATCAGGCATATGGGGCCCCCTTTTCCTTCTGCAATGACACAGTTGCAAAAGGCTGTGTCATACTTGCATTCTTGCTCTAAATGAAACAAGAAGTTACAAAGAGATAGGTCTCACAAGTTTTCCTCAGAGGCAAATCAAATATTGACAGAGTACTTTCACTATGTGTCCAACTGTAATGATGAATATGAATGCATTCTACCTGGATTTCACTGTGTAGCTGTCATGATGAGTATAAATAAGGCAATCATCATGTAATGGTCACATCTTGTACACTGTTGAATAAGAGAATATATAAATGGAGAAATCCTCTGAGGAAGTTGACAAGATTGATTCTTGAAGATTTCAGTGTGTAAGGGGCTAAAATTCTAGCTATACTTTAATCTAATGAGTGGTCGCCATTAAATTAGAAACTTTAGCACGAGTTTAGACTTTAAAATTTTATTTTATTTTTATTTTTGTGCAGGGCAATGACGGTTAAGTGACTTGCCCAGTGTCAAGTGTCTGAGGCTGAATTTGAACTCAGGTACTCCTGAATCCAGGGCCGGTGCTTTACCACTGCGCCATCTAGCTGCCCGAGTTTAGACTTTTAAGCATTTATTAAGGAGAATAAGAATTTGGTGAAGAGAGAGAGAAAGAGGCCTAGATTCAGCTATCTATCTTGGGGAGCTAAAATTCTCCTGCTCTGCTCTCCATGAGAGTCCTGTCAAAAGAGAGTGAGCCACACCTCCTTCATCCCACAAGCCTCCTGTGAAACTGGCAACATATCATCCGCTTGCACACACACACACACATCTCCAAGCTAATTGACTGGTAGCCCTGATTGACTGTACCCACGAGTAAATGTCTGTTCCTGATGCCAAAGAAAGCCTCATGGCTTGCCCTCAGATGCTTTTGCCTCATGGCAGAGCTTTCCTATAGTAACTCTCCAGCAGGTGGCATCATTCCAATCATTACAAGTGCAAAATTGGACATAGGGGAGAATGGTAAAAAACTACTTTGAGAAACATTATTAGAGACTAAGATATAAAATAAGTCAAATATTTGTGGATTACTTGAAAATTTCCCAGCAGAATGTAAACTCCTCTAGGGCAAAGACTATTTAATTTTTGTCTTTGTATACAAAGCTTCAAGCTTAGTGCCTGACACATGGTAGATACTTAAATGTTTATTGAGCTAAATTCAGTTGAATCATGCATGATTACCATAAAAAATTTACAGAGGACTGAAAAGTGTTGGACATAGTAAATGTAGAAGAGCATTACCCCAAAACATTCCCTGAAATTGATTATATTCGGGGTGGGGGGGGCGGCGGGGCAATGAGGGTTAAGTGACTTGCCCAGGGTCACACAGCTAGTAAGTGTTAAGTGTCTGAGGCCAGCTTTGAACTCAGGTCCTCCTGACTATTTGCAAAATGTTGTAGAGGTGGATGAGGGAAAAGCAGCATGTAGATAACTTTAGTATAAGACCCAGTCAAGCCAAAGTGTCCTGAAAACAATTGTGGAAGAATAAAGAAAGAGGACAGTAAATAGATGTCAAATGAAACACATTTGCTTGTTTTTTATGTAGTTAGTTATTCTTAGTTTTGATGATTGAGACCCTACCTCCTCATTACCCAATGTGCTAAAGAACTGAAGCAATGTGCTGTTACCTTAAGCAAGAGAGCACTATCTCAGTATCCTCTCTTTCTTTATCCTTTCCCATAAATTGGATACTAGAATGTCAGGAAAACTATTATGTATTTTTTTATCATCTATAAAATGAATAGAATTTTATTTTCCAAAGTATATGTAAAAACAAATTTTAACATCAATTTTTTTAAAACTTTGTGTTCCAACTTCTCTTCCTCCCTCCCTTCCCACCCCCCCACCCACAAGAACTCAAGCAATTCAAAATAAGTTATACATGAGTAGTCATGGAAAACATTCCCACATTAGCTATGTTGTGAGAGAAAACAGTTAAAAAACAAAACTTCAGATTAAGGAATTGTCAAAAAAAAATGTGTTTCCATCTGTTTTCAGATACTATCAATTCTTTCTCTGTAGATGGGTTGCAATTTTCATAAGTCCTTCAGGAGTATATTGGATCATTACCTTGCTGAAAATAACCACATGCTTCCCAGCAGATCATCTTATACTATTGCTGTTATTTTGTATACAGTACATTTCTTTTTTTTAACTTATGAAAGTATTTTATTATTTTCCAGTTACATGTAGAGATAGTTTTCAACATCCACCTTCATAAGATTTCTAGTTTCAAATTTTTTTTCCCCTCCCTTTCCTCCCTCCCCCCCTCCCCAAGACAGCAAGCAATCTGATATAGGTCATATATGTACAATAACATTAGACATGTTTCTGCATTAGTCATGTTATAAGAGAAGAATCAGAGCAAAAAGGAAAAACCTCAAAAAAGAAAAACAACAGCACCCAAACCAAAAGAAATAGTATGGTTCAGTCTGCATCCATATTCCACAGTTCTTTTTTTCTTCTTCTGGATTTGGAGAGCCTTTTCCATCATGAGTGCTTTGGAACTATCTTGTACCATTTTATTGCTGAGAAGAATCAAATCTATCACAGTTGATCAACACATAATGTTGTATACAGTACATTTCACTCTGCTTCAGTTCATGTAGGTCTTTCCAGGTTTTTCTGATAGTATCTTGTTCATCATAACCTGTATATGGTACCTTAAACTTGACAAAGAATTTTCTTCATAATAGCCCAGCAAAGCAGGTACCATACGTTTTGCCCTTAAAATCAATCATCATAACTATTTCCCTCCATCCTATTCCCTTCCCATGATATTTACTCTATTTTCTATCTTCTTTTAACCTATTCCTCCTCAAAAGTGTTTTACTTCTTACTGTCCCCTCCCTGACTCTGCAATCCCTTTTTTCACCCTTCCCTCCTTATCCTCTTCCCCTTCTACTTTCCTGTAGGGTTAAATAGATTACTCCTCTCAAGTGGGTGTGAATGTTATTCCCTCCTTGAGACCACCCCAATGAGATTAAGGTCTTTGAGCTAATTCTGTGTTCTAATTTTTTCTTCCTCCCTCCCTCCTCAACCACCCCTATGAAATCAAGCAATTCAATATGTCATAATTGTGCAGTAATGCAGAATATCTTCACCTTCCTCAAAAGTGTTTTGCTTTTTACTGTTCTCTCCCCCAATCTGCCCTTCCCTCCTTCCCCTCTTCTACCCCCACCCCATCTCCCTCCCCTCCCTCAGGGCAAAAATATATTACTGTACCTACTTGAGTATGTATGTTAGTCCTTCTTTGAGCCAATTCTGATGATATTAAGGTTCAACTCACTCCCCAACTCCTTCCCCCTCTTCCCCTCCCCTCCATAAGCTTTTTTCTTGTTTCCTTCATGTGAACTACCTCTACCCAGACCATCACTCCCCTTCCCCTGCCCCAGTCTATTCCTCCTACACCTCAACCCTATTTTAAAGATGTCATCATGGGTTAGTTAGGTGGCACAGTGGACAAAACACCAGCCCTGGACCCAGGAGACCCCAAGCTCAAATCCTGCCCCAGACATCAGATACCCCATCCTGTTTGCCTCACAAAGAACAAAACAGAAATGCTTTACAGATATCATCATCCCTTCATATTCTGTTCAGACCTGTGTCTTCTGTGAATTCCTTACTGAGAAAGTTCTTACAAGTTCAAAGTATTATCTTAATGCCAAGGACTCACAATCTAAGTGACCCACAAGTAATTCTTAAGTCCATGACCTTATTCCAGTAACTGTATGTTGATTTTAATTAATTAATTACTTTTTCTTGATGAACATCTCAGTCTATATATTGTGAGAAAGGTCTGAATGTAACAGATACACAGACTTCCCAGATGTATTGAAAGCATATTGACTCTTTAATAGATAGAGTGCTGGGCTTCACCTTTCTGAGTTCAAATCTGGTCTCGGGCAACTTGCTAGCTGTGTGACCCTAAACAAGTCACTTAACCCTCTTTGACTTAGCTTGTTCATCTGTAAAATGAGTTGGAAAAGGAAGTGGCAAACTGCTCCAGTATCATTGACAAGAAAACCCCAAATGGCCTCACAGAGAGTTGCACATGACTGAAAAGTAATTGAACAACTGACTTTTTAAGAGTTGGGAATCACTTTTTTTAAGTGCATCTCCTGTACTGGACAGTTATTTTAAAGTAAAAACAGAGTAATTTCGCTTTTCTAAAATGAATGTGTGTTTTTTTATTTTGCAACATGCAGAAAATACTTAAAAAGAAAAATGAAGTTAGTTGCACAAAACCTAATGCACACAGAAGAAATTCATGCTGAAGGTGATAGAGTTTTAGGGGCACTTGGGAAAAATGAAAAGTGAACTACAAGATGTCAATAACTATTATTCTGTATGCCTTCATCATCTCTGTAGATTCAAAAGTATTTGACTTGACAAAGTGAGGTACAGCTTTAAAGATCCACTCAAAGTTGGGGAAGGGCAAAGTGAAATCAAGCTTATGAAAATGTGGACTGGAGCCACCTTGAAATGGTTTGTGAGAGCTGATTGTTAATTTTTCATTGTGAGCATCTATACCTTAGAAATCAGTTAAATTCTACAAACCAGGGTTTAATTTATTGTTTTGCTGATTGTCTAGACTTAAGAAAGTGATGGAGAAAAAGTTAATAATGCAGATTATTAAAAATATACTTATAAAAAGTATGTTGTGGGTACTTTACTTTTTAATTTTTTTTAAGGAATAAAAATTTTTACTTATAGTTTTGTGTTCTAATTTTTATCCCTCCTTCCTTCCCTCCCCTAACCCCTCCCTGAAGCATTAAGCAATCAGATATGGGTTATACATGTACAATTATGTAGAACATAACCATATTAGTAATTTCGTACAAGAAAACTTGAATAAAAGGAAAGAAAGTGAAATAAAGTGAAAAATAGCATGCTTCAATCTGTGTTCCATCAATACCAGTTATTTCTTTGGAGGTGGATAGTATGTTTCATCAATAGTCTTTTGGGATTGTCTTAGATCATTATATTGTTGAGAATGGTTGTCTTTCACAGTTCTTCATCAAACAATATTGCTATCTCTGTGCACAACATTCTTTTGGTTCTGCTCACTTCACTGTACATCAATTCATACAAGTCTTTCCAGGCCTTTCTGAAATCATCTTGCTTGTCATTTCTTTTAGCATAATAATATTCCATCACCATCATATACACAGTTGTTTAGACATTCCCCAATTGATGAGCATTCCTTTGATTTCCAAGTCTTAGCCACCACAAAAAGAGCTGCTATAAATATTTTTGTATAAATTGGTCTTTTTCTCTTTTTTGGAATGTCTTTGGGATATAAACCTAGCAGTGGCATTGCTGGATTAAAGGGTATGCACAGTTCTATGCCCTTTGGGCATAGTTCCAAATTGCTCTCCAGAATGGTTGGACCTTTTCAGAACTCCACCAACAGTGGATTATTTTCCTACTTTTCCTACATCCTTCCAACATCAAGTATTTCCATTTTTGTTATATTAGCCACTCTGATAGGTATGAGGTAATACCTCAGAGTTGTTTTAATCTGTGTTTCTCTGATCAATAGTGATCTACAGCATTTTTACATGATTATGGATAGATTTGATTACTTTGTCTGAAAACCACATTTACTTTTTCAAAGACGGTAAACATTTACCGGCAAATCTCTCTGGAACAAACAAGGTTATTGTCAGGGCTGAAAATAACCATTTCTCAGGATCACTATTTGGTCAATTGGACTCATGGAAGGAAAGATAATACAGAAGAGGTAGCCAAGGATTTAATAAGGTCCAGGTGTTGGGTTTTTTTTTTTTGTTGTTGTTGTTTTGGGGTTTTTTTGTGCAGGACAATGAAGGTTAAGTGACTTGTCCAGGGTCACACAGCTAGTAAGTGTCAAGTGTCTGAGGCCAGATTTGAACTCAGGTCCTCCTGAATCTAGGGTCAGTGCTTTATCCACTGCACCACCTAGCTGCCCCCAAGGTCCAGGTGTTAAAGATGGATGATGAGTTTAATAGGAAAATTTAATAAGAAGAGGATGTAATGGCTCAAATTTGGAAAATTTGGAAAAACTTTCAGCAATTTCCAATTGCTTCTTGCCACCAAAGAATGATTTTTGAACACCAATGGCACAATCTTAGAAACAAAAATTGCAGGTGACAAAGGATAATGTAAAGCTACATGGCAGTCTAAGGCATGTTATCAAGAATGACTTGCTTGCAAAAAGAAGCACATTTATGACTAAAATAAGAAGTGGGTTGATCATGTAGGAATAGGCCTGGCATTTATCCACTGTGTCTTCTGGCTGCCCATGATTGATAATGCTTTATTTAAACTGGTTTAGGAGTATTATTGGGAGTTTTAAGTGTTTTTGACACCTCTGATCTAGAGGCCACAATTAGCTAGAAGCAGAGGCATTTGATGAAATGACATAGTAAGAGAACATCTCTCCCTGAAATGGATTAAACATGAAATGGATTATTTCACAAATACATATGATCATTGGGAAAAGTAGATGCTCATAGACTTCATTAGTAGAGACACATATATGGGGAACATATGAGGCTGAGGTACATGTGATATCTTCATGTTCTTCCAGATGACTTCCATTAGTCTACTGGTTTTAATGGATTGATCTTTGACTGTAGTTTCCATTGTCTCCAGCCAAGGTACATAAGAGATAGTAAAATAAAACATTTCAATATTTCAAGGATCTATAACTATATTTCAATGGACACAACTTCTATAAATGTATGTCATAAGTACTACCAGCCATGACTGAAACATTTCACCACTCAATGACCAATCAGCTGATAATGAGCCTTTCCAAACTTAGCTAGACTGACCCTCATAGATAAATATACATTCTATCACCAGGCCCTTGTTCAAAGCCCTTCCAAATTGGTAGAACCTGACCCGGCTTCTGCTCTCTTAGCACAACCTTCAAGTATGTTGAGTGACCTTAACAGCACAATGAAGCATCAGAGTAGGACTTTTGTGGAGAAAATAGAAAATAATTATAATAAACTTTCAGGATAAACTAAAAGATGGTAATAAACTAAAAAAAAGTTCAAAACTCTTCTTCTTTTTTATAATTCTGTCACTGATCCTTTCTTTTTCTTCCAAGGAAACTATTAAGAACCCTCAAAAAAGCTGTTTCTGCAGCTGAAAAGATAAATGGTACTGAGGTAAAATTTCTAATATCTCTACTCATCCAAAACCTTTAGCTGCAATATTTTAGTACTAATTTCTGTCACATGCACACTTCAACAACAACAAAATAATATGGCTTATTTGGTGAATTAGGTAGAGTAATTGAAACAAATAATGTAACATATATATATATATACATATATATATAAAATTCAGATTTTTTGCTAATGTAATCTTTCTTATTGTCTTATAGACAAAAATAATCATTGCTGTGAATAGTAATGAGTATATCCCCTAAGAACGCAGTATGGTAGAAAGAATGCTGATGGAATTAGAGTTAGAATGTCTGGGTTTGATTCTGCCATTTTCAATGTGCAGGAGGGAAGAAAGGGAGAAAGAGGAAGAAAGGAAAAAAGGAAGGGAGGGAGAAGAAACAAGAACTTATTAAGTACCTACTCTGTGCCAGACACTGTGCTAAGCACTCCTTACAAATTATATCTCATTTGGTTTTCACAACAACTCTGGTAGGTAGATGCTATTATTATCTTCATTTTAGAGCTGAACAACTGAGTCAGACAGTTCAAGTTACTTGCCCAGTCATAGAACCATTAAGTGTTTAAGGCCATATTTGAACTTGGTTCTTCCTGACTCCAGACCCAGTGCTCTATCTACTATGCTACCTTGTTGCCCCTGGGGAGTGTCACTTCACTTTAAAAAGCCTCAGTTTCCTCATATGTAAAATGAGGATGTTACGTCCAGTGATCTTTAAGGGTTCTCCCAGCTCTTACATTAAAAAAAAATTCTCTGTACCAAGGAAATAGTGGTGGAACCAATTACATCCTGCATACATTGTGTCCTTGAATCTGAAAATGTATCTTCCAAAAATCAAATATTGCTTTTAGCAATCTGTAGTATGGTGTCTATCTTTTCCAACTGGTATGAACCCTAATGAAAGTTAGGGTGACCCACTTAGTGCTAATTGGATGTAAAAGATTAAACTAGGAAATATGGTTAAGAAAAACTCAAAATCAGTGTCTCAAATATAAACATCAAAAAGAAGCAAAACTAAACAAACCAAAGAACAGCACCAGAGAAACTGAGGCAGAAATAACAAAATTTAAAAAACAAAACAAAACAACTGAAATAGCAGCAAACTAAATCACATTAACAAGCATTTATTAAGTACCTACCTAGTATGTTCCAGACACTGCTAAATACTGGGGATACAAAGAAAGACAGAAACAATTTCTGCCTTCAAGGCAAACTCACAATCTATTGGGGGAGGCATCATTTAAACAACTATGTATAAACTACATAGAGAGATACATAGATAGATGATAGATAGATAGATAGATAGATAGATAGATAGATAGATAGATAGATAGATAGACAGACAGACAGACAGGCAATAAATTGAAGATTCTCTCAGAGGGAAACCATCAAAATAAGGAGAACCAGGAAGGATTCATTCAAAAGGTGGTATTTTAGCTGAGACTTGAAGTCAGGGAAGGAATGAAGTAGAGATGAGGAAGGGAATAAGCATTTATATAGTGCCCACTATGTGCCAGGCAGTGTTCTAAGCACTTCTTACAACTATTATCTAATTTGACTCTCACAGTAAAGTTGCAAGGCAGGTGTTAGTATTATACTTATTTTATGGTTGAGGAAACAGAGGCAAATAGAGGTTAAGTGACTTGCCCAAGATCATAAAACCATTGTTGTTGTTCAATCATGTCCAGCTCTTCATACCCCATTTGGGGTCTTCTTGGAAAAGATACTGTATTGGTTTGTCATTTGTTTTCCAGCTCATTTTCCAGTTGAGGAAACTAAGGCGAATGATTTGCCCAGAGTCACACAGCTAGTAAGACTAAGACTGGATTTGGTCTCAGGTATCCCTCTCCCCAGGCCCAGTGCTCTATCCATTGTACCACCAGCTACCTCCAGGCGTAGAATTAAAGGGATAGGGACAGCTAGTAAAAATTAATTTGGTTAGGAGTTGGTGCACTTTGTTCAAGGAACAGAAGGAGGTCAGAATTGCTGGGTCATAGAGTACATGAAGGAGAGTAAAATATAAGAAGACTGAGAGGGTAGAAAGGGTCCAGTTTTGAAGGGCTTTAAAAATCAAATCAGTAGCATAAGAAATAAAGCTAGAATTTTCTCAAGACATGATAAAATAGAAGTAAAAACATGGAAGGGATTAAGGAAGAAATAGAGTTAGCAAGGGGCAGCTAGGTGGCCCAGTGATAGAAGGACTAGAAAGGAAGACTCATCTTCATGAGTTCAAATCTGTCCTCAGACACTTACTAGCTATGTGATCCTGGGCAAGTCACTTAGCTCTGTTTGCCTCAGTTCTTCATCTGTCAAATGAGCAGGAGAAGGAAATGGCAAACCACTCCAGTATCTCTACCAAGAAAAGCCCAAATGGTATCACAAAGAATAAGACACTACTGAAAATGACTGAACAACAACAATAAAATAAATATTTAGTGATCCATTCAGTTTTGGAAACCTGCCTCTTGGGGCCATGTTGTCCTGACTGGTGAGTCAGCCAGTGCAAATGCACAAGACCCACTATATATAGCCAGTCCCAGATCCTGGATCATGCTTTACATTTCATCTGATTGTCTGCCTTGGTCATCTTGCTGTCTGCCCTGCTTCTGCACATATATTTGCCTACCAGCTCCACTTCTTGCTCTGAAAATAGTAATCAAATCATATTACCATTGCTTCTGGAAGAAGCATGCCTATGCCTATGGTCACCATCTTTGACTTCCTAAACCAAAATATACTTCCTTGATCATCACTATTTTGTATATGTTGGGGCAGCTAGGTGGCACAGTGGATAGAGCACTGACTCTGGAGTCAGGAGTACCTAAGTTCAAATCTGGCCTCAGACACATAACACTTACTAGCTGTGTGACCCTGGGCAAGTCACTTAACCCCAATTGCCTCACTAAAAAACCAAAAACCAAAAACCAAAAAAACCTATTTTGTATATGTTGTTCCCCTCTACTAAAATATATAAGATAACTGAGGGAAGGAATTGTTTTGCTTTTGTATTTGTTCCATAGTACTTGACAAATAACACTTAATACTTTTCATTCATTCATTGATTGCCATTTTTAGCTAGTCTTAGAGGGAGTTCTAGCCTTAAGTCTTTATGTTGCCTGCCAAAAGAAAATATTAAAGCAAAATGCAATGCCTGGAAGCAAATGGCAATTGATATGTACACACTCATATGTGTTTGTAGTTATAAAGGTTTGCTCCTGTATAAAGTGGGTTTCAATGAAAAGTGTGAAATTAAGGCACTTTTTACTTATGCTTATCATGGTAGCAACCAACAATTGGTAGGGAGTTTTGAAGGGCTCAGCCTTGAACAAGAGTATGACATTTATAGGGTTGTCCTTGAATGTTGGATACTAAATAGGAAAAAAATGGGAATAAAACTGTAAACCAAACTGTGAAGGCCACAGACACACAATGAAACAATTAGATTATGTTCAGTAATAATATTCTACTCAGCCTGAGGCTGAATCTGGCTATATATATATATTTAACTATAAAGTTTTCTTTACCACACTGCTTAGTTTCCCTTGTCTAACTTTGGCTTTCCACCTCCAGCCTCATTTTCTCACTATTGTTGTAATGTCTTGAGAACAAAGACAAACCTGAGAGGTTAGACAAATGAAATAGATTCTTCTCTGTGTAATCACAAATGCATTTTTAAAAAATTAGAACAAATCTTCAAAGACAGAGCCAAAAAAGGAAAAGAACTCATATAGCATAGGGTTATATGTCCTTCTTTTTGGTGTATTAATATGTTAGTAAGTACCTGGGTATTCTTCTTTTGTTTGAAGTCATTTAACAAACATCTATTAAGAATCTAATATGTTCTAGATACTGAGGATATAAAAATAGACAGGACATATATAGACCCTGCTCTTAAGAAGCCTCCAATCTGTTGAGATTAAGAACAAGTATATAAATACATGGAATACAAGGGAAAGTGAGATAAGTAAGTACAAGGTAGAAGAGCAGGGGGAAAATTATTTAAGGGATTTTAAAGAAATTAAAATTTACTTCCTCTTAAGGAAGAAAGGCAAGGGAAGATGTCATGGAAGATACGGGACCTGAATAGGCTCTTGAATGTCGTAACATTCTTAGTTTGATGCAGTAGCTGGAGCTGTGATTCTAGGCTTAGGGGACTTTGTTAACAAAGGCAAAAAGAAGCAACAGGGTAAATTAGTATGGTGAATGGAGAGTTTGATTGATATATAGAATATATTAAGAAACATAGTATGACAAAAAGCTAGGTGTTTGGGAGCCAGATTCTAGGTCTTAAAGTTCAGGACTTTATGTTACATTTAGTAGACAATGAGAAGCTCTGAAGGACTGTGAGTAATGGAGTGACAGGAATATTGAAGAACATTAAGAAGATTATTGGAGCAGCAGAAAAATTAATTGAACAATCCATAAATTAATTCACGAGGGGGGGAAGTAACTACAGGACCATATGGATTTATTAGCTACTTATATTGAATATTCAAAAGATGAGTCATTCCAATATTACATAAACTATTTGCAAAAATAGAAAAAGAAAGGAGCCTACCAAATTCCTCTTGTTATACAAATGTGGTCTTGACACCCAAACCCAAGAAGAGATAAAGCAGAAAAAAATCTTTAGACCAATTTCCTTAATGAATATCAACACCCATTTTTTTTTTTTTGGTGAGGCAATTGGGGTTAAGTGACTTGCCTAGGGTCACACAGCTAGTAAGTGTTAAGTGTCTGAAGCCGGATTTGAACTCAGGTACTCCTGAATCCAGGGCTGGTGTTTTATCTGCTGTGCCATCTAGCTGCCCCCTCAACACCCATTTTTAAGCAAAAATGAGCCTGCAGCAACATAAAAATAAATGAGGGAAGTAAATTTAGCAAGAATCACAAATAGGACAACTTTTGAAGTTATGTGTTGACTATATTATATACTTTTCTTAAAAGCAAACTTTATTTGAGATTCTCTTTTTCTGTTTCACATTGTATATAGAAATATTGATTTTGCTTTACATTTGTTAAGTTTAGAATGAAAAGAAAATAAATGAACCAAAAAGATTACTGGAGAAGTCATGTGGAATGTGTTGGTGAAGGGCTACACTCAAAGTAAGAAGACCTTTTAAAAGGTTATTTCCATAGTTTCAGCAAAAAAACCCAAAGATTATGGTCCAAATGAGAATGACTACAGTGACAGTGGAGAGGAGGAACAGGATGTAAAAAAAAACATTTTAGAGATGGAAATAATAGGACTTGGCAACTTATTGGACATGAGGGATGAGGAAAATGGATTATAATCTTGATTGAGTGAGAGGTTGGTGCCATCTTTAATATGAATAGAAAAGTTAAGAAGAGAGATAGATTTTGGGGAAAAATGCTTATTTCAGTCCTTTAGTCAATAAGCATTTATTAAATGCTTATTATATTAGTACATACTAGTTACATAGTTGATTGAGGGCAAAGACTGTCTTTGTTTTTTGTTTTATTTTCATATATTTGTATCCCTTTCCTTAGCAAAGTGCCTGGCACATTTTTTGTTGTTCAGTAATTTTTTCAGTCATGTTCAACTCTTCATAATTCCATTTGGAGTTTTCTTGGCAAAATACTGGACTGGTTGGCCATTTCCTTCTCCAGCTCATTTTACAGATGAGGAAACTGAGGCAACCAGGGTTAAGTGACTTGCCCAGGGTCATATAACTAATAAGTGTCTGAAGCCAGATGAACTCAGGATGATGAATCTTCCTCACTCCAGGCCCAGTACTCCATCTATTGCTGCCCTAACTGGCACATAGTAAATGCTGATTAAATGCTTTTTGCCTATGTGCCAGTAATGCTGCCATTGCAATTTTAACCTTCTTGCATTTGAGGTGCTAGATACACATTCAGATGGAAGCAGGTAACTGGAACTCTGGGGAGATATTGAGTCTTTTTTAAAATGTTGAAGTCATCTTACAGATATTTCCCTGGAAATTATGATATGGTAACTTAGAGAAAAATATTTAATATTTTTGAAGCTACATACTAGCTGCTATATCTAGAACACATGGGTTGATTTTGAGCATCGATGATGGAATAGATGATATACAAAGAACTTCCAACCTACCATTAACACCTTTTCTAATTTTACATATATTACAATCTGTTCTTATTCCAATAAAGATATTGGTTTCTGTGCCAAATTAATAAGCACAAATGCCTCAAAAGTAATTCTTGAGGTTCTTGAAGAAAATAAAAAGGAAAATATTTGGCCAGGTATAGGATAGGTCAGGATTAAAGATCGTTGCTCTTTGTCTACTGTCATTCACATTACCATCAAGGAATTTTAATTCCACTTAGAAACAATTGCCATGTTGCTTTTGATTGTGGTATCCCATACATATAGAAGATAATGAACATTTGTTGAATTGGACAGAATCTTGAATGTGTTGAAAGCATACATGAGCTTGAGGCAAATGTTTGCTTTGGTTAACAATATACTTTATTTTGCTGGCACCTTAAATCTGGTTTTCTGCTAAGCTTCTCTTTTAAGGTTCTGCATCAGTCCAAGTTCCTAACTGTG
Source organism: Dromiciops gliroides (assembly GCF_019393635.1). NCBI lineage: Eukaryota > Metazoa > Chordata > Mammalia > Microbiotheria > Microbiotheriidae > Dromiciops > Dromiciops gliroides. The sequence goes on along the minus strand of NC_057861.1, from coordinate 569,386,986 downwards.
TGCGAATGTTAGGACTATGTCTTTTGATCACTTATCTAATTATTGTGGCCTCCTGGGTTTTGCCTATCTATATGGATTCTGAATAATTTCTTGTTTTGACCCTCACTAATTTTCCATTTCATGTCTTTAACTGACTTCTATGGTTCTCCCACAAACTGATCCACTGATGCCCAAATTCCAGCATGAATGGCAGCAGGGTAGAAAGGGGAAGGAGGAGGAAGGAGGATAAGGGAATTTTGCAAAATTTTACTCATAGGCCAAACTTATGACTAATTTTATAATGTCTTGAGGCACACAATGTGACTCATTCTATTACTTCTAGAGTGATTATGGTCTACTGTGGACTTAGATTTTTTCTTTTTTTTTCTTCTTTCAACAAACATTTATTTTATTTTCCATTTACATGTAAGGGTAGTTTTCAACATTCATTTTCATAAGATTTAGAGTTTCAAATTTTTCTCCCTCCCTCCCTCCCTTTCCTCCCCCCTTCTCAAGATCACAATCAGGTTATATATGTACAATCCACAAGTGTTCTTTTTATCAGTTCTTTCTATAGGGGTGCATAGTATGCTTCCTCATTAGTTCCTTGGGATTGTCTTGGATCATTGTACTGCTGAGAGTAGTTAAGTCATTCACAATTACTCATTGAACAATACTGCTGTCACTACACACAATGTCCTCTCAGCTCTGCTCACTTCACTATACTTCACTTCATTAGTTTTTCAAGGTTTTTCGGGGATCATCCTGTTTGTCATTTCCTGTAGCACAAGTCCATTCCACTACAATCATATAGCACAGCTTTTTCCATCATTCCTCAATTGATGGACATTCCCAATTCTTAGCCTCCACCAAGAGTTGCTATAAATATTTTTTGTACAATTTTTCCCCCTTTTCTCTTTTTCATGATTACTATTGTTAACTGTTTCCCTTCCATCCTATTCCCTTCCCCATGATATTTATGCTTTTTTTTTTTTTTGGTGAGGCAATTGGGGTTAAGTGACTTGCCCAGGGTCACACAGCTAGTAAGTGTTAAGTGTCTGAGGCCGGATTTGAACTCAGGTACTCCTGACTCCAGGGTCAGTGCTCTATCCACTGCACCACCTAGCTGCCCCTGATATTTATTCTATTATCCATCTTCTTTCATCCTATCACTCTTCAAAAGGGATTAGCTTCTGTCTGTCCCCTCCCCCACTCTGCCCTTCCTTCTTTTGCCCCTCTCTCTTTAGCCCTTTCCCCTCCTATTTTCCTGCAGGGTTATAGAGATTACTCCACACAACTGAGTGTGTACATTATTCCCTCCTTGAGCCAATTCTTTTTTTTTTTTTTAGTGAGGCAATTGGGGTTAAGTGACTTGCCCAGGGTCAACAGCTAGTAAGTGTTAAGTGTCTGAGGCTGGATTTGAACTCCGGTGCTTTATCCACTGCACCACCTAGCTGCCCCACCTTGAGCCAATTCTAATGAGATTGAGGTCTTTGAGACAGTTTTGAGGAGTGTTAGGCTCATTTACTGCCCAGATTAAATAGTTTACTCCTCCCAGTTGGGTGTGTCTATTAGTCCCTCCTTGAGGCAGCTCTGATGAGTTTAAGATCTTTGAGCCTTTTCTAATGAGTGTAAAATTCATTTACTGCCCTGCTCCTCTCCCATCTCTTCCCCCACTCCATAAGCCTTTTCCTATTACTTTCATGTAGGATTTCGCTTCTGCCCTCCCCCTCCCCCAATGAATTCCCTTCACCACTCAATTTAACCCTAAAGATGTTATCTAGCTAAGTGACACAGTGGACAAATCATCACCCCTGAGCCCAGGGGGATCCCAGCCAAAACCTGGCCTCAGACACAAGACAGCCGCCCACTATATGACACCAGGTATGTCCCCAAGCTCCAATTTTTTTTTTTTATGGTTCTCTAGGGTCTTGTATTTAAAAGTCAAATTTGCCTTTCAGTTCAGGAATTTTCATCACAAATATCTGAAAGTCTTCTTTTTCATTAAAGTCCCATTTTTTTCTGCTGAAAGATAATGCTGAGTTTTGCTGGGTAGGTGATTCTTGGTTGTAATCCCATTTCCTTTGCCCTTTGGAATATGATATTCCATGCACTCCGGTCCTTTAATGTAGAAGCTGCTAGATCTTGTGCTATCCTGACTGGGGCTCCACAGTACTTGAATTCTTTCTTTTTGGCAGCTTGAAATATTTTCTCCTTCACCTGAGAACTCTGGAATTTGGCTATGATGTTCCTAGGAGTTTTCTTTTAGGGATCTCTTTCTGGAGGTGATCAGTGGATTCTTTCAATTTCTATTTTAGCTTCTGCTTCTAGAATTTCAGGGCAATTTTCCCTGAGAATATCTTGGAAGATGGTGTCTAAGCTCTTTCCTTGATCATGGTTTTCAGGTAGACCAATAATTTTCAAATGATCTCTCCTGGACCTATTTTCCAGGTCAGTAGTTTTTACCAGAAGATATTTCACATTGCCTTCTATTTTTTTATTCGTTTGGATTTGCTTTATTGTGTCTTGGTTTCTCATAGAGTCACTGGCTTCCATTTGTTCAATCCTAATTCTTAGGCAATTATTTTCATCAGAGACTTTTTGTACCTCCTTTTTCATTTAGCCAATTTGACTTTTCAAGCTGTTGACTTTTTTCTCATGTCTTTCCTGCATCACCCTCATTTCTCTTTCCATTTTTTCCTCTACCTCTCTAATTTTATCTTCGAAGTCCTTTCTGAGCATCTCTATGGCCTGAGACCAATTTGTATTTTTCCTGGAAGCTTTAGATATAGGGGCCCTGATGCTGACATCTTCCTCTGAGGGTGCCCCTTAGTCTTCCTTGTTACTGAAGAAACTTTCTATGGTCCTCACCTTTCTCTGTCAGCTCATGTTGCCTTTCTTTTACTAGACTTTTAGCTCCTTAAAGTGGGGCACTGTTTCCAGGCTGCAGTATCCCAAGCTTAAGAAGTCCCAGGTGGTATGATTTAAGGAGAATCAGGTTCTTCCCTCACCTGGCCTGTTTCCTGGTCCTAGATGACCCCAGACCAACTTGCCAATCAGTCAGCTTTGTGTGTTTTGATTGTTAGCTCAGATGAGCCTGTGCTCCTCCCCCACCTGGGCCACTTCTACTCAAGCCTACCACCTGGTTCTCAGCAGGGGTGTAAAATCCAAGTTCTGCCTTAGCACCAGCATAGACCCCTGTAGTCTCTCCCCTGCCCAGGGCTCACCAGACTGTGAGCTTAGTTCCAGTTGACACTGGTGCTTCAGCTGATTCAGAGGCTCTGGGGGTCTCCTTCTCTGGTGAGGGCTTCCTGAGACTGGATCTGTGTCCGGGTGACTGTGGGGTTGGGCCCGACTCCTGTATCAGCACAGCACTTCCCTCCTTCTGACCTTCCAAGCCATTCTTGGTTAGAAGATGATTTCAGCACATTCTTCTGTAAGTTTTGCTGCTCTGGGCATTTTCCTATGACCTTATTTGGAGGTTTTTTGGAGCAATCATGTCATGAGTTCAGGAGCTCACTGCCTTTCCTCCGCCACCTTGGCTCCACCCCAGAAGTCCGAAAACTGGACTTAGATTTCACTGATGCTATACCCACTGTATATATTGCTACAATATTCAAAGTCTGCAGCATTAATATTATCTCTGGATGTATTTTTTTGTTTTCTGCAAGCATGGGCAATGTTCTGATTCTGGCTCAATTAACTTCATTTTATTATTATTATTATTATTATTATTTTAGTGAGGCAATTGGGGTTAAGTGACTTGCCCAGGGTCACAGAGCTAGTAAGTGTTAAGTGTCTGAGGCCAGATTTGAACTCAGGTCCTCCTGACTCCAGGGTCAGTGCTCTATCCACTGCACCACCTAGCTGCCCCAATTAACTTCATTTTAAAAGTGTTACTATATTTTGTGGAGATACTATTCTCTTCCAAAAGTCAGATAACTTTCCATGAATCAACTCTTAGAGCACAATGTTTTGATCCTACAGCAGGTTTAATATTTATCTAATTTGGTTCCTACACAACTGTTAAGGGGCCAAGATTTTCAACATACTAACTTACTGTTCTTTGGCTCCCATTCAAGTGGTGGGAAACTCAGTTCCATGATATGGGAGAAAAAAAGAGAAATCTTTTTGAGCTTCAGCTTTGGAGTCAACTGTTCTTTGACTTCTCTTTTTTCTTTATGTGTTTACACACCCACATGCCTGTGTTCAAATCTCATGTCATCACAACTAACCTCAAGCCAGAGGCTAGAAGAGGAATAGTAGAGCTTTCTTAACCAAGCAAAGTTAATGTCTCTCTGTATCCATCAAGAGGTTGAGTAACTCCAGGCTTCTACCATCCCCTGAAGCGGAGTATGTCACCTTTGCAATCCTGCCAAAGTTGGTCTGTTCTAGAAGCAATTTACACCCCACCCTCTTGCCTGATTGGCTTGACTTGATCTGTTCCTAAAAGTTTCTATGTGGATAAATATCCCACAGGAGGTTAGACTGCAAAGACAGTAATGAACTCAGGCCCTCAAGGTTTTGCTTTCTCTCTTTCTAGAGGCATTGTGGCTAGGGAGCTACACTTGGACTGAGGAACAACTGAGTTTAAATCCTACCTCAAATATTTGCTAGCTATGTGACCTTTGGCAAATCACTTAATCACTGTGTTCCTCAGTTTCCTCATCTATAAAATGAGGGAGAGGTTGGACTTGATTCAGTGATTTCTAAGGTCCCTTCCAACTCAAAACCTATGATTTTTTGGCATCAAGCATTTTAGCATAACAACTGCATAGGAGCCCTCTTTCCAAATTCTTTACGATTCATTATGTGCTTTGGGGCATTTGTATCATCTTAAAGATGACTAAAGGGAGTGAAATTAGCTTTATGTAGACTTACAGTTTCAACTTTGTTGTATTAGTCTTCAGGGTAACATTTGTAGGATCAAAGAGTGGGCACCATTTTTTTACTTAATCCTAGGGCACACAAAGCACTTTCTTGGTTTCTTACCCTGCTATATATCTAATGTCATTAGAGTATCATAGAATTGGGACTGGAAGGGAACTTAGAGGCCATTTAGTTTTTTATTTTTCAAATTATTTATTTATTTTAGATTTATGGAATAAAACCAGCATTTCCATATTACAGTATATTTTTTTAAAAAAAAGATGATTGAATATGAAACTGCAAGCCTATTATGTACAATTTGCCATTCCTTTTAAATATATAATAAAGTTATCATTTAAATTTCTTTTATTTCCTTCTTCTCCCCTCCCCATGGCTCTCATTATGCAAAAATATGTAAAATCATTCTATATATACTTCTATTTATCAGTTCTATCTCTGGATGCAGATCATTTCTTCCTTTGTAGTTAATTTGAGCATTTATAATAGTCAAAATGACTGAGTTGCTCAAAATTGTTTTTCAAACAATTTTGCTGTTACTGTAACCAATGATCTCTTGGTTCCACTCATTTTGCTCTTTATTCTTTCATGCAAGTCTATCTATGGTTTTCGAAGATCATCAAGTTTATAATTTCTTTTTTTTGTTGTTGTTGCAGGGCAATGGGGATTAAGTGACTTGCCCAGGGTCACACAACTAGTAAGTGTCTGAGGCTGGGTTTGAACTCAGATCCTCCTGAGTCCAAGGCTAGTGCCTTATCCACTGTGCCACCTAACTGCCCCCTATCATTTCTTATAGCACAGTAGTATTCCATCATAATTATATATCACAACTTGTTCAACCGTTCTCTAATTGATGTAGCCCCTTTGTTCTACAGATGAAAAAACTGTGTCTCAGAGAGGCTATATGACAAGGTGAGAGGCACACAGTATCAAATGCAGGGTTTGTACCCAAATCTTTTTAACTCTCACTCTAACATGCTGCTCATTATACTATACTGGCTTTCTTCATCCATGGACTTGGAAAAGCTGCCAAATTCTACTAATTATATGGTGAACTCTGAAAATCTAAGGATTGTTTTACTTCTCTATATGTGTTAAAGCCCATCTTAATTATAAATTGTTTTATTTTTTCACCATTCCATAAAAGAAAAGAAACAAGTATTTATTTAAAGTTTTGAGTTCCAAATTTTATCTTTCCTTTGCTCCCTCCCCTAGCACCTCCCTGAGGTAGTAAGCAATCAGATACAGGTTATACATGTATACTATGAAAACATTATCATATTAATCATTTTGTATAAGAAAACTTAAACAACGGAAAAAATGAAAGAAATAAAGTGAAAAATATCATACTTCAGTCTCTGTTCAATCAACATCAATTCTTTCTATGGAGGTGGACAGTATGATTCATCATTAGTCCTACAGGATTGTCTTGGATCATTGCATTGCTATGAATAGTCAAGGCATTCACAGTTCTTCATCAAAAAATATTGCTGTCTCTGTGAACAACATTCTCTTGGTTCTGCTCACTTCACTATACATCAGTTCACACAAGTCTTTCTAGGCCTTTCTGAAATTATCCTACTTGTCATGTCTTTTTCTTGGGGGGGAGGTCTCAATGAGGCTTAAGTGACTTGTCCAGGGTAAGTGTCAAGTGCCTGAGGTCAGATTTGAACTCAGGTCCTCCTGAACCCAGGGCTGGTGCTTTATCCACTGCACCACCTAGCTGCCCCCATCAGTGATCTTTTAATGACCAAATCAAATGGCCTTCTCTGCTTTGATCTTTGACTTTTACAGAATTTGACATTTTTGATTGCCTTATTTTCCTGGACATTCTCCACCTCTCTCTTCCCTCTGGGTTGGCTCTTATCTATTTCATTGTTCCTTCTCATTATTAAATTAGTTTAGAAAAATAAAGTCAAGGTCCTTTCCAGTTCTAAAATTTTCATGAATAATATGATTCCTTGAATAGTGTATGATCAGTGCAGCTAGGTGGATAGAATACAGTTCCTTGAGTCAGGAGGACCTGAGTTCAACTCTGGCCCTTATTAGCTGTGTGAGAGTGGGCAACTTGCATAACCCCAATTGCCTCCAAAAAGAAAAAGAAAAAGAAAGGGAAAAAAGTGAGTGATCCCAAGAAGAATGATAACCTATTATATAATCCAGTAGTGAAGGTTATATGACTACTTAACTTTTTCATAGGTATAAGTTTTGTTTCTCCAACTAAATTGTAAGCTTCTGGAGTCAGTGATCATATTTTATACTTCTGGCAATATAACAGATAATTTTCTGAGTAGATAAATGAATGAGAGACAAGGAGATTTCAAGAGTCATCATAATGAGATGTAACAAGAGACATGATAGCTGTTGTTAGTGTGTGCTTTTGGTTCTGTAGGCAATATTCAACTTAAAGAACTACCAACAGGGGCAGCAAGGTGGCACAGTGGATAAAGCTCCAGTCCCGGATTCAGGAGGACCTGAGTTCAAATCTGGTCTCAGACACTTGACACTTATTAGCTGTGTGACTGGACAAGTCACTTAACCTTCATTGTCCCACCAAAACAAAAAACAAAACAAAACAAAAAAAATACCAACAATGATGAAAACTTGGACTGTAGGAAGGGAGTTGGACAGATATAAGGAAAGTGAAAAGATAAAAAAAAGTTAGGTTTTGTTTTTTTCCTTCATGGAAAACAGGGCTAAATGAGTGGATAAGAGCCAGCTAAGCAGCAAAGTGGATAGTGAGGTGGATCTGGAATCAAGAAGATTTGAGTTCAAATTTGACCTCAAATACTTAGTAGCTGTGTGATCTTTTTTTAAAAAAAATTATTTAGTATTTTATTTTTCCCAATTACATGTAAAAACAATTTTAAACATTTGTTTTTAAAACTTTGAGTTCTAAAGGTAAGAAATTTGGTATAGGTTAAAACATTTACATATTATACATGTTTTGAAAGAAAACATAGACCAAAAAAAAAAACCTCTCAAGAAAAATAAAGTTAAAAAAAAGTATACTTCAATCTGTATTCAGACACCATCAGTTCTTTGGGGATGAATAACATTTTTCATTATAAGTCCTTCAGGGTTGTCTTGGATCCTTGTGTTGCTGAGAACAGTTAAGTTACTCACAGTTGATCATCTTACAATACTGCTATTACTTTATACATAATACATTTCACTTTGCATCAGCTCATGTAAGTCTTTACAGGTTTTCCTGAGAGCATACTGCTTATTCTTTCATATAACACAATAATATTCCATCACGATCACATACCACAATTTGTTCACTTCCAATCCTCTGCCACCAGAAAAGAGCTGCTATAAATATTTTTGTATAATGAAATACTGAACAACAACAAAATATATTTTTGTTGATATAGGTTCTTTTTGTCTTTTTAAAATCTCTTTTTGGATACAGACCTAGTAATGGTATTGCAAGGTCAAAGAGTATGCATGGTTTTATAGTCCTTTGGGCATAGTTATAAATTGCTCTACAAAATGGTAGAATCAGTTCACAACTCCACCAATAGTGCAATTATATTTCATTTTCCCCACATCCCCTTCAATATTTTCCTTTTCTGTCTATTAGAAAATGTAATAGGTATGAAGTAGTACCTCAAAATTGTTTTAATTTGCCTTTCTACAATCAATAGTGTTAGAACCTTTTTCATATAGCTTTGACTACTTCATCTGATAACTTCATAGCTTTTGTTCATCAATCATTTGGGGAATGACTTTTTTTGTGTGTATGTGAGGCAGTTGGGGTTAAGTGACTTGCCCAGGGTCACACAGCTAGTAATGGTTAAGTGTCTGAGGCCAGATTTGAACTTGGGTCTTCCTGACTCCAGGGCCAGTGCTCTATCCACTGTGCCACCTAGCTGCCCTGAATGACTCTTATTTTTATAAATTTGATTCAGTTCTTTATATGTTTGAGAAAAGAAACTTGCTTTGGATTTCCCCCCCACAGTTAACTAACTATTTATACTACTTGACTAACAATATTTCTCTCCATCTTATTTCCTTCCCTCCCCAATTTTTTAATTCTCTCTTTCCTTTCACCCTGTCCCTTCTCAAAAGTGTTTTGCTTCTGACTACCTCCTCCCCTAATCTGCCTTCCCTTCTATTAACCTCTCTCTTCCCCTTCTCTTATTTCCTTCCCCTTCTACTTTGCTGTAGGGTAAGATTGATTTCTATACCCAATGAGTGTGTATGTTATTCCCTCTTTGAGCCAATTCTCACTTCCTCCATCTTCCCCTCCACTGTAAAAGGTTTTTTTGTGTCTTTTTTATGTGAGATAATTTACCCCATTCTACCTCTCCTTTTCTCTTTCTCCTAGCACCTTTCTCACCCCTTAATTTTATTTTTTTAGATATTCTTTCATATTCAACTCACACTCCTAACTGCCTTAATGATGAGAAAGTTCTTATGAGTTACAAGTATCATCTTCCCATGTAGTAATATAAGCAGTTTAACCTTATTAAATCTCTTTTGTTTTCCTTTTCCTATTTATCTTTTTATGCTCCTCTTGACTCTTGTATTTGAAAGTCAAATTTTCTATTCCACTTTGATCTTTTCATCAAGAATGTTTAAAAATCCTCTATTTCATTGAATATCCATTCCCCCCACCCCCATCCCCAAAGGATTATACTCAATTTTGCTGAGTAGATGATTATTGGTTATAATCCTAGCTCCTTTGCCTCTAGAATATCATATTACAAGCCCTCTGATCCTTTAATGTAGAAGCTACTAATCTTGTGTTATCCTGATTCTGGCTCCAAAATATTTGAATTGTCTATTTCTGCATGATTGTAGTATTTTCTCCTTGACCTGGGAGCTCTGGAATTTGGCTATAATATTACTGCGGGGTTTTCTTTTGGATTTTTTCAGGAGGTGATTGTTGGATTCTTTCCATTTCTATTTTACCTTCTGATTCTAGAATATCAGAGTAGTTTTCCTTGATAATTCCTTGAAAGATGATGTCTAGGTTCTTTTGTTGCTCGTGATTTTCAGGTAGTCCAATAATTTTAAAATTTCCTCTCCCAGATCTATTTCCCAGGTCAATTGTTTTTCCAATGAGATATTTCACATTGCTTTATGTTTTTTTCATTCTTTTGGTTTTGTTTTATTTATTGATTTCTCATAAAGTTATTAATTTCATTTGCTCATTTCTAATTTTTAAGAAATTATTTTCTTCAGTGAGCCTTTCTAACTCTTTTTTCATTTGGCCAATTCTACTTTTTAAAGGAGTTTTTTTTTTTCCCCAGTGTGCTTCTTTTCCCATTTGGTCAATTCTGCTCTTTAAGGAATTCTTCTCCTCACTGGTTTTTTGTACCTCTTTCACCTTTGGGCCTAGTCTGTTTTTTAAGGTGTTATTTTCTTTAGTATTTTTTTGCATCTCCTTTACCAAAGCTGTTGATTCTTTTTTCATGATTTTCTTGCATCGCTCTCATTTATCTTCCCAATTTTTACTCTGCTGTCTCTAATTTTCAAAATTATTTTTTATTCCTTCCATGGCCTGAAACCAATTCACATTTTTCTTGGAGACTTTGGATGTAGAAGCTTTGACTTTGCTATCTTCTTCAGAATGTGTGTTTTGATTTTCTTTGTCGCCTATAGTAACTTTCTTTGGTCAGAATTTTTTTCTGTTTGCTCATTTCCCCAGCCTATTTCTTGACTTTTAATTCTTTGTTAAAGTAGGGCTCTGCTTCCAGGGTGGAGGGCACATTGTCCCAAACTTCAGGGGTTTTGTGCAGCTATTTTCATAGATATTTCTAGGGACTTGTAAGTTTTCAGTTCTTCCAAGGTAGTATGATCTAAGGAGAAGTCTGTTTATTATTCTCCTGTCTGTGAGAGACCACAAGCACTCTTTTCTGCCCTGGAACTGTCACAAAGGTCCTTGTTCCATTGTAGCTGCAAGCTCTGGTGTGCTAGTGTTCCTCTTTGCCCTGGGACTTCCTTGGTGCTAGCAAGGAGACCACTGTAATTTCCTTCTGACCAGTTGTTTGACCCCCCTTACCATCTGTAGGCTGAGAGCTCCAGAAGCAGCTGCAGCTGCTGCTGATTCAGCAGCTCCCAAGGCCTACTCATGGTTTTCTAGGGTCTACTCTGTGCTGGTACAGCTTGTGCTAGACTGTTCTCCATTCTCAATGGGGTGCAGCAGACCTTTCCTGCCTACCTTCTAAGTTATCTTTGGCTGGAAAATCATTTCACCCCATTCCTTTGTGGGTTCTGCTGCTCAGGAATTGTTTTATGGCATAATTTAAAGGTGTTCAAAGGGGTCAGGGAGAGCTCAGGTGAGTCACTGCCTTTTCTTCCCCATCTTGATTCCTATAGCTGTGTGATCTTAGGCAAGTCACTTAACCTCTGTCTGTCTCAGTTTCTTCATCTGCAAAATGGAGATAATAATAGCATCTACCTCCCAGGTTTATCAGGATAAAATGAGATATTTGTGAAGCATTTTTCTCAAACTTTAAAGTGTTATGTAAACCCTAACTATTATTACTATTATTATCATTATCTTCTTCATCATTATTCATGGGTATGCAGGTACCTCATTAAAAAGAAGATAGTTATTCCTACAAATTGTAGAATTTGAAAAAAAAAATTGATTAAAATTGTAGCTAGAGAGATTCTGATTGTAACTAAAGAACCTGCTTGTGGAATCTCCTTTTACTGGAGCCTCAAACAATAAAAGAAACAACTACCTTTTGGGGATGTTTTAATTGTGTCTGGGGGTCACTTGCATCTCTATGATTCCTTCTATCTTTTTAACAGTTAGGAAAAATGCAATTTTTTGCTCTTCATTTGAAAGTACCCCAAATACTGATTCATTAACTTTGACAACCTTGTGGAAATGAGCTTGATAGCTGAGAATGAAAGGGACGGAACTGAAATGAGGAAGAAGAAGAAAACCAAGAACCTCTTCTGAGCTTTAGCAAAGATTCAGCTTTTCATACTCTTGTAAAAGAATGGCTCAGTAGTTAAGATTCTAACTCAGATCACTCCAAGTTTCAGTCAATACTGCCAGAAGGTTTGAGACAAGAAAACTTGGCTTTCAGACCCAGTTGCTGGGGAAAAGAATCTGACCTTCAACAGATATGAAACTAGAATTGCTTTTTTCTTTATTTAAAAATGACCTCACACAAATAAAATTGCCATCCTCTCTAATATAGGAGTTCTTAATTTGGGGTTTGTGAACTTGGAAGGGAACAATTACATCTTTATTTTCATTAACCTTTAACTGAAATTTATTATTTCAATTGATTATTTAAAAACATCAAAGGGGTCCATGAAACACAAACAAAAAATTAAGAACCCTTGTTCTAATACTGAAATTTAGATTTAATTTCTCTCATTAATCACATGCTGGTTCATGTAATCTCAAAATCCTTTATTTCCTGGGAATTTGACTTTAAAAATGAATGAAAATGTTCACCAATCTGTAATCAAATCACTCCCTAAGCAATTACAAAATGTATTTTAAAACACTTTTAGTATTTCTGAAAAGGGAAGAAAAGGAAAGGAAAAAAAAACCAGAGAGGAAGAAAGGGTGTTTCAGTTTTATGGACATATCACCTAAAACAGAGACATCCTGATTAGCCTGCAGCTTTTTAAGTGAACATTGTATGAACAATCATGAGGGGAGACTTAAGTAAGAAATGTGATAGTGTCAAGAAGGAGAATCCACAGGCAAAAAAATGTTCCATTGGAGCCCAACACCTCATATTGCCAGAACAGGTGAAAAAGTACATAAGACATGCTTCTAGTGGTTCTCCATATGCCAGAACTCCAAAGGCAAAGCAAACAGTGGAGACACTTCTCAAGGTAACTCAGGCAAAATGCTAACACAGATATTAGAGTCAGAAAATGAAAGGGAGGCCTAAATACTTGGAATTTTTTTCTTTTCTTTTTCTTCTTTCTTCCTTTTTTTTTTTTCCAGGGCAATGAGGGTGATGTGACTTGCTCAGAATCACACAGCTAGGAAGAGTCAAATGTCTGAGGTTGGATTTGAACTCAGGTCCTCCTGAATCCAGGGCCAGTGCTTTATCCACTGTACCACCTAGCTGCCCCCCCCCTTTTCTTTTTGTTTTTTCTTTTTTTAGCCTCTAAAGTCAAAAGGTAAGGGGCAACTTAGTATGTTGTCAAAATTATTATACAGAGAATAGTGATCAGATGTTTTTCATTTCCATTGGGCAGAGAATAAAAAGAAATAATATAAGGTTTAATTATGAAAAATTTAGGTAAGAGATAACAAAGGATTTCAGCCAATTGACCTGTGAGTCTCTTCAATGAAGAATTTTAAAGAGTGGATTGGGCCTTCTCTTGGCTGTTATGGTTGAGTATATTGCTTAAAGGTCTTTGAAATAGAGGATCCTTTACAGTGATTCATCTCCCTACTGATCCTGTAAATCTAGTTCACCTTTTGCCTGACTTATCTAAATCATCACCTCAGTTATACACTTTGTTTTTTGGTTTTTTTTAGGCAATGGGGGTTAAGTGACTTGCCCATGGTCACATAGCTAGTAAGTGTCAAGTGTCTGAGGCCGGATTTGAACTCAGGTACTCCTGAATCCAGGGCCGGTGCTTTAACCACTGCGCCATCTAGCTGCCCCCCAGTTATACACTTTGTAAGGTGCAACAAAGGATCCAGGTAAATCCTGGGGTTGGTTTGGCAGATTGAATACTCTGAGTAGAAAAACTTAATTCACTCTATCTATAATCCAATTCCAGTTCTCCCCCACACTCCTGTTCAGCAGATCTAAACACATATAACATAAAAATATACACCTATACACAGAAATGTATGTTTGTACAGCAATAATAGAGTGGGACAACCAGGGTTTTGTTTTAGGATACTTAGAGAAGCATCTTCTTTGTTGCTGTCCAGATACCAATGTCTGTATGTCTCATGCTTCAGTATTTTGTCAGTCTGTGCTACTTTGTCCTGGATTTGGTATCAGAGGACCTAAGTTTGAATCCTGTTCTGCTACTTCAGGCTGTTACTGCTGCTAGGTAGCTAGCTTTGTAGCGATATTTAAGGTTTGCCAAGTGCTTTAAAATATCTCATTTGATCCTTACAACAGCCCTATGAGGTAGGTGCTATTATTATCCCCATTTTATGGAAACTGAGGCATAGAGCACTTAAGTGACTTGTCCAGAGATGCACAGCTAGTGTTTGAGAGAGAATTTGAACTCATGCCTTCCTGATTGTAATCCTCTATCCAATGTGCTACCTTGCTGCCCTACAGTTCACTACTCTACACTGCTTCCCTCTTTAAGAATTGTCGTTTTCAAGTATTTCTCATCATTCAGATGGGAAAGAAATTAAAATGTGTACCGTGGGTTCACAGAGCCTCTGAGCAGCTCATACAGACTCAGTCTGTATAAGGGTTTGGCTTATTACCTGCATTTGGAGTTTTCCAGGAAAATGTTTAACTATAATCACAGTAAAATTCATGTCTTGTTTTCCCTAAAAGTGTGTAACAGGGTTCCCAACTCAATGTATGATATGGGTATCAGGTAAAGGACATCCTTTAGTATAATCCCCAGTGAAGAACATCCTTTATTGTACTCACCATAAAAATGCATAAGGAGCCTGTAAGTGAATATAGAAGCATATCGCATACAAATAAACTGTTCTGCTCCTTGAATTCTCACTTGCCAAAGCTGCCTCTCACAGCAATTCATCGAGAGCTTTTCTTGCAAGTCATTCTGATGAATATAACTTTTTTGAAAGTCCACCCTTTGTTATTTCTGGTCAAGTTCCTATTGCCTTTCACACTAATACCTTTTCTTATCTTTCTTTTTAAAAAAGTTTTTACATAGTTTATTTATGCTCTGATGACAAATCCATATCTTTGTGGATAAACATCCTCTATAGTGCCTTTTATTCCTTCTTTTTGCCAGCACTGACATTTGCCTTTGCAGTACCCCTGACTTTCTTCATTCTGTTCTTGTATTCCTTTTGCTGCTTTCTTGTTGTCTTTTTCTTCTCATACAGGCCATGCCCTGCAAGTCTGTGCTTTGGTTCATTTTTCTTTGCATAATCAAGGGAATCATAATCATAAATCATGCCAAAGCCTGTTGTTTTGCCACCACCAAAATGGGTTGTGAATCCAAAGACAAAAGTGAAATCTGGAGTTGTCTTGTACATCTTGGCCAGTTTTTCTCAAATTTCAGTTTGGGGCACAGTGGCCTTTCTAGGATGAAGGACATCTATAACCATCTGTTTATGCTGAAGAAGTCTGTTTGTCATGAACTTCCTGGTTCTGATGCTTAAAGTGTCATTCACTCTTGGAGCGCTGTTCCTGGCTAGTTTGTTTGTTTGTTTCTTTTTTGGTGAGGCAATTGGGGTTAAGTGACTTGCGCAGGGTCACACAGCTAGTAACTGTTAAGTGTCTGAGGCCAGATTTGAACTCAGGTCTTCCTGAATCCAGGGCTGGTGATCTATCCACTGTGCCAACTAGCTGCCACTCCTGGCTAGTTTCAACATCAGAGAGGATAAGAGGCCTCCAGGAGACAGGCTGAGAGGAGAGTCGAGAGCCAAGTCAAAGGATGGCACAGATATGAGACGGATGGCATCTACACCCCAGTAAGACTCACCATGGTGGCGACCAGCTCCTCGAGCAGCAGGAGAGGGAAAGGGGCTACTAATACCTTTACCAATGACTTTACATTAATCAATGAGATCAAGATAACTAATGAAGTCATGGACATGGGTAAAGCCCAAGTCATAGGGCATCTCTCTCCTCTGTTTTCCTTTCTTCATTTCACTAGCTATAGAGGAAATGTCTGATTCAGAGTGTTAGCTGGAGTGACTCATATGTTGTTTTTTTTTTTTGGCCTTCTATGTGTGGTGAACTCTTCTGGGAGCTGAGAATACAAGGATTTTTTTTTTTTTGAGACACTAGCAAAAGCATAGAAATACAGGTTAACTTGGTGGAACAGCTAGTTGTGCAATGTGGCTGAAACACAGACTTCACAAAGGTAAGAAATGTGAATAAAGATGAATGAATGAATAAAGATAACTTGGATGTCAAATTAGAGATATTAAATTGAATTGAGTCTGGTCACTATTTCTAAATTATTATGTCTATCTTTCCAGAAAGAATGAACTCAGAAAAGAGGATCATAATTCCAGATACGGATACTTTATTATCTTTTCAATTTCATAAATTTTGTGACTAATTTTCAGAATAATATAGCATGACTGATTGTGACAGATAGCAATGTATTATTGATGACAAAATTTTTGCTGTTTGTAAAAAGGTTCATTGTAATCTTGTGTACTTTTATTGCATCCATGAACCAGAGAATGAATTTTTAATTTTTAAAAAAATTTTTTGTTTGTTTTTTGCAGGGCAATGAGGGTTAAGTGACTTGCTCAAGGTCACACAACCAGTAAGTGTCAAGTGTGTGAGGCCGGATTTGAACTCAGGTCCTTCTGAATCCAGGGCCAGTGCTTTATCCACTGCACCACCTAGCTGCCCCAGAGAATTAATTTTTAAAAAGAAAAATCCATTACCAATTTTAAAAATGGAAATGAATGGAAAAATTAAGATTGCAGTCAACTTTCAGTAAGTGAGAGATAACTGTATTAGATCCTGTTCATGAGATGATATTTCATTCAACATGAATCCTCATGAAAGAAGACAGAATACATGAAGGGGGAGGGAACAGTGGCAGAATGTTCAAGTAATCTAAAAACCCTTTTATTTTCTGGGAATTTGATTTTTAAAAGGAATGGAAATGCTCACCAATCACTAATCATATCACTCCATAAACAGTTTACAAATGAGTTGTGAAACTGATTTCCATTCTTTCTGAAAGGGGAAGAAAAGAAAGAAAAAAAGGAAAGGAAGAAAAGGTGTTTTAGTTTCATGGTCACATCACCTAAAGTAGAAACAGATCCTGATCAGCCTATGTAGCCTTTTGGATGCTCACTGTATGAACAATTATGAGGAGAGACTTAGGTGAGAAATGTGATAGTATCCTGAAATTCAAGAGGGGACAATCCCCATGCGTGCATACACACACACACACACACACACACACACACACACACACACACACAGAGTACATACAAGATATATAAGTAGAAGGTAACCTCAGAGGGAAGGTAGTGGTAGTTGGGGTGGGGGAAGAGAAGAAGGAACAAGTCCTCTTGAAGAAGGTGGAATTTGATCTGAACTAGGAGGTATAGGTGAAGAGGGAAAACATTCCAGGCATGAGGAACAGCTAATGAAAGTCATGGAAACAGGGGATGGAGTGTTATGGAGGAACAAAAAGATTAATGTCACTGCATATTGGTGTTAGTATTGATTATTGGCATGACTGGTTCAGCCTCCTGGTTTGCCCAGCAAGCAAATGATGAGCTCTGACCTGATTCTGCCCTGGCATTGGAGTCTTCACCCAATCAACAAAAGAAAAAGTCAAGCTGGCTTCAGCACAGTATTTTTTTTTTAAATCTTTTCATTAATTTTTTTTCGGCGGGGGGGCAGCTAGGTGGCACAGTGGATAGAGCACCGGCCCTGGAGTCAGGAGTACCTGAGTTCAAATCCGGCCTCGGACACTTAACACTTACTAGCTGTGTGACCCTGGGCAAGTCACTTAACCCCAATTGCCTCACTAAAAAATTAAAAATTAAAATTAATTTTTTTTTGGTGTGGCAATGAGGGTTAAGTGACTTGCCCAGGATCACACAACTAGTAAGTGTCAAATGTCTGAGGCTGGATTTGAACTCAGGTCCTCCTGAATCCAGGGCTGGTACTTTATTTACTCTGACACCTAGCTGCCCCCAAAAGTTTCATTGTTGTTGTTGTTTGCAGGGCAATGGGGGTTAAGTGACTTGCCCAGGGTCACACAGCTAGTAAGTGTCAAGTGCCTAAGGTTGGATTTGATCTCAGATCCTGCTGAATCCAGGGCTGGTGCTTTATCTACTGTGCCACCTAGCTGCCCCACTCTAGCACAGTCTTGATCAATTATTATTTGTGTGTGTGGGGGGGGGCAATGAGGGTTGTGACTTGCCCAGGGTCACACAGCTAGTAAGTGTCAATCAATTCTTAATAAATGCTTGCTGACTTGATTGAATGATTATAGCAGAGCACTAAATCTAGCTAGAGGTCATAGGTTTCACTTTAGAAACAGGCAAAAAACAAAAACAAGCAAACCTGCCTTGATGTGGGAGATCTTTCCCCTTGAGGGAAAAAGGATCTGCTTTAGTTGACTCCAGCCTTTTAAGAACCAGAAATTTCTGCCTGGTAAAGCAAGCCTGGCTTGAGTAGCTCTGTGCTGACCAAGATAAAAGCAGACATTGCTCTTTGAAGCAACTGCTGTCTCACAGAGTCCTCACGCTTGCCAAAGATTTTCTTTCCTCCTTGGAGGACTGGAACTGGCAATTTCAATGCCCCAGGCATCTGGTGTTGAGGAAAGCAGCACTAGCCGCTGCTACAAGTGCCCTCAAATCAACTTTGTAACTTATGATGGGGGAAGGGAATGGGGAGTCAATAAGCATTTATATAGCACCTACTATGTTCTAGGCACTAAAAGCTTTACAAATATTCTCATTTGATCCTTACAATAACCCTGCAAGGTAGAAATTGCTATTATCCCCATTTTACAATTGAGGAAACTGAGGCAAACAGGTTAAGTGACTTGTCCAGGGTCATATAAGCTTGATTTAAATTCAGGTTTCCAGGCCCAATGTGTCACCTATCTGTCTCATGAAGAAATTTTTAGAAAATTTAGACAAATTAAGTTAAATGAGAGAGAAAATTAGTTACTACAGTTACTTTGACACAGAAGGTCCACAATGGACAAGACCTCAAGTGTCATCTAGTTCAACCCATGGAATTTGGAGTTCAATGTTCTTCTCCACAAGAGAGACTTTGGGCAAGGTCCTTCCCATGTAATGTACAAAAGAATAGAGAGCACAGGGATGTTCACCCCAGCTTGAGGCAAGCATTGCAGCTTGCAGAAGGTGATTGGGTAGAAGAATATGAGAAAATCTTGCCTATCAGGGAAGGCAAAGAAGCTCTGGAAAGAGCAGTTTAGTGATTACTTTTATGGATACAGGAAGAGAAGGAAGGAGTTTGATTTCCTCCCAGTCACCCTAGGACCTTAATCTCCTCTTTCCCACTTCCTGGCCAGTGTGAGCTCTTACTTTTCTTAACTCTTACTCTGTTGAAGGACTTGCATGGATGTACATATACAAGTGATCCCATTCCATCCCATCTTCTCCTCTATATTGCCTCCTCCATCATCTCCAATCACTCAGTAATCTTTAGTATTGTCTTGCCTATTGACTACAAACATGTCCATGTCTCTTCTTTCTTTCTTTCTTTTTTTTGTTTGTTTTTATTTTTTGGTGAGGCAATTGGGGTTAAGTGACTTGCCCAGGGTCACACAGCTAGTGAGTGTTAAGTGTTTGAGGCCGGATTTGAGGTCAGGTCCTCCTGACTCTAGGGTCAGTGCTCTATCCACTGCACCACCTAGCTGCCCTCTTCTGTCTTAAAAAGGAAAAGAAAAGAGTGAGAAAGAAAGAAAGAAAAAAGCAAAACAAACAACAAAAACCCTCACTTGATCTACCCATCCTTACTAGATATCATCCAATAACTCTTCTCCCTTTCATAGCTAAAAAACTATTCAGAGTTATAAAATTCCTTGAGAAGGCCATCTGTAATCGTTACTCCTCACTTGCTTTCCCTTCCTTCTTTGCTTAACTCTATGTCATCTGGCTTCCCATTTCATCATTCAACTAAAATTGATCTCTCCAAAGTTACTAATGATCTCTTAAAAAAAAAAATAGGGCAGCTAGGTGGTGCAGTGGATAGAGCACTGACCCTGGAGTCAGGAGGACCTGAGTTCAAATCTGGCCTCAGACACTTAACATTTACTAGCTGTGTGACCCTGGGCAAGTCACTTAACCTCAATTGCCTCACCAAAAAAACCAAACCAAACCAAACCAAAAAAAAAAAACCCATTTCTAAAGTTTTGAGTTCCAAATTCTGTCTCTCTCTTCCTCCCTCCCCTCCCCCTTCACTGAGGCAATAAGCCATCTGATATAGGTTATACATTTGCAATTATATAAAACATTGCCATATTAGTCATTTTGTATAAGAAAACTTGAATAAAAGAAAAAATGTGAAAAGAAAGTGAAAATAGCATGTTCAATCAATATCAGTTCTTTCTTTGGAGGTGGAGGGTGTAAGGGCCAAATTCAATATGGGGGAATTAATTGGGCAGCTCGCTGTAATATTGGGGTAAGAAAGGAGATTAACAGCCTCTTTCAGAAAAAACAAAACAGGGTTTATTGATGAGAACAAATTTAAAACACAAGTAAGGTTAATAAAAATAGGGACAAAGAAAAAAGGAATAGGAGAAGGAAAATTATATGACCTGCAATCACACCACCACCTGGACTCAGCAGTTCCATCATTCTCCCTCTTTCATGCCAAAATGAATCTCTCTTCCCTTCTCCTTCCCAGAAAACTCCCTCTCACAGGAAACAGGGTGGCCACACACACACACAGCCCCAAGCTAATTGACTAGCAGCCCTGATTGACAGAATTAACAGGTGGCTATAGAACTGCCAGCCTCCCCAGCTTCCAGATGCTGAAGGTCACCTGACAGCCCTCACCAGGCTTCTAGTCATTATAATTTGGCCAGGCCCAAGTAGGCATCTGCATGTGGTGATGATGTAGATAGAGCACTGTGCTGATGAGGAGGGGGCGACACCTGGGGCTCTCGCTGGGGCTTCTAATGTTAGCCAAAGGTGGGGTTATAGAAACCTCAAATCACAATTAATTTCTTACATTAGTATGCTTCATCATTAGTCCTTTGGCATTGTCTTGGATCATTGTATTGCTGAGAATAGTTGTCATTCACAGTTCTTCAACTAATGATCTCTTAATCAACAAATCTAATGGCCTTTTCTCAATCCTCATCCTTGGTTATATCTCACAGCCATCAGATTAGCAAAGTTGACAAAAAGGGAAAATGACAAATGCTGGTTAGGCTTTAGGAAAATAGATATATTCATGAACCATTTATCAGTGGCTTGTGAAGTAGTCCAGCCATTTGCGGAGGGGCGGGTGGGGGGGGGCCCAATGAGGGTTAAGTGACTTGCCCAGGGTCACACAGCTAGTAAGTATCAAGTGTCTGAGGTGGGATTTGAACTTAGGTTCTCCTGAATCCAGGCCCAGTGCTTTATCCACTGTGCCACCCAGCTGCCCCCTAGTCCAGCCATTTTAAAGAGCAATTATAACTATGCCTAAACTGTGTATACCCTTTGACCACCACTACTGTGTGGTGAGGTCAGAGAAAACATAGGTGGATATATATATATATGTGTGTGTGTTTGTTTCTGTGCATGATGGAATATTATTGTGCTATAAGAAATTATGGAAGGGGTTAGAAACATGGGAAGACTAATATGAACAGAGGCAGAGTGAAGTAAGAAGACCCATAACAATTTACACAATTATAGCAATACTATTAAGACAAACATCTTTGACAAACTTAAGAACTCTGATCAATGCAATGACTAACAACACAATTCTAGAGGACACAAGATAAAACTTGTTACGCACCTTTTGAAAGAGAGGAGATGGACTCTACAGATTGAGTTGTTTTGTTCTGGTTTTTGCATATAGCCAATGAAGGAATTTGTTTATTTGACTTCATGTGTTTGTTTTTTCTTTATTTTTCATTTTTATGGGGAGGAGGAGGAGGAGGAGAGAAATTGTAGATTTGAAAATAAAATGCAATTAAAAACTATTTAATTGTTTACATGTTCAATTCTTTCAGTAAAACAAAACAGAATAAAACCATGTCTCTTCTGGTCAGGAAATATTTCAATTATGTCTTTGTATCCCTAGTGTCTACCATCAATCAACAAATAAGCATTTACTAAACTAAACTTACTCTCTTCAAGGCATTGGGCTAGGGACTTTGGATACAAAGACCAAAATCAAATAGTTCCTCCTTTCTAGGAACTTATGATTGTAAATGTAATATATTGTGCAAAAACAACTAAAACTCAACATGATCAAAAGAGAACTCCTTATCTTTCTATATCCACCTCTGCTCCTAACTGCTTTGTTTTTCCTTCTCTTCTCAGTCATATTTGTTTCCTTCCTCTAGGGCAGACATGTCAAATACATGGCCCACTGTTGCCCACAACACACCCAAGAGCATCCCAAAGTAGATTAAGATATAATTGGGAAATGTTTAATAAAATAAATAAAGATACAATAAAACATGGATAATATTACATTTTAAAACTGTCAATATGCAGCCTGTTGGAATTTTTATGTAATTGTCTCTGTTTGAATTTGACACCTCTGCTATCATGCACCCTTCATGTACAAACTATTGTCAAGTCTTGTCAATTCTACCTCCACAACACCTTTATACTGTTTTCTCTCCCCATCCAACATTCTAGTTCAGGCTTTCATTATCTTTTACCGTGACTATTTGGAAAAGTTTCCTAAACGGTCTCTCTGCCTCAAGTGCTTCTCTTTTCCAATTTAGTCATATTATAGCTGTCAAAGTGAAATTCCTAAAGTATAGGTCTGACCATGTCACTCCCCTGCTCAAAAAGTTCCAGCAGTTCCCTATTGCCTTGAGGATCAGATACAAACTCCTCTGAAATTTAAAACCTTTTACAGTATGAGTTCATCCAATCTTCCAAGATGAATGCATATTCTGGTCAAGTCAAACTGGCTAGTGTGCTACTATTACCGCACACACAATATTCCATTTCCCATCTCTGCCTTTTCACATCATGTCTTTCCCAGGCCTGGAATCTGGCTTCCTAAAAAGCTCAACTCAAGCACTATCTCCTACATGGGACCTTTCCTGATCTCACAAGCTACTTTGCTCCCCACATCCAATTACCTTGCATCCACTTTTCATTTCTTTTGTATCCACTTATATGTGCACATGTGATCCAACCCCTACTTTAGGGAATGGATTGTCTTATTGGTGTTTCTCTATTCCCAGTGTATAGCATAGTACCTGTCATAAATTAGGTGCTTTAGAGATGTTTATTGTTTGGTTAGCTGATTGATTGATTCATTGGCATGAGGAAGGGCCTCTTTTTGGAGATGGCTCTTTGGCTGAGTTTCCAAGGTAGCCAGGGACTTTTAGTGGTTGAAGTGAGGACAGAGTGCATTCCAGGAACAGAGGACAGCCTGGTCAAAGGTCTTATTCATAGTAGCAGCTTAATAAATATTTGTTTATTGAATGAGGCTTTACTTTGGATTTGATGTAAATTTATTGGTGGAATGTTTCTTTTAATCACTTCCTCCAATATTAGGTTTCTGGAGGTTTGCCACTGTTGCTGATGCTACTAGTGTTGACATTTTCTTTTGGAAAAAAAATTATTTTTTACTCTTGACAACATAGCTATCATCAGTGCTTAATGGTCAATATAAGTACTATGGATAAATAGTAGATGACAAATAACTTGTTTTGATTTGCCTTTATGACACATTTTGTGTGGCATCTTTCTGTAAAGTTTCTGAATATAATACCTTCATCACTTTATTTTTCTTAGGTTTATATTTATTCAAAAATCTTGATTGCATCTAAAAGCTTAGTCACAAAAGAAAACTGGATTGAGATAAAAAAATCTTCTAACATATAAATTCAGGTAAGGTGCCTATTAGCCAAATAACATATTTAAATAATAATGATAGCTAATAGTTATATGAAGCTTTAAAGTTTGTAAATATTCTTTTATTTGATCCTCATAATAATCCCATGAGGTATGCTCTATACTATTATTATCCTTATTTACCTGAGGAAACTGAGGCTGAAGAGGGTCTTACACAAGATCACACAGTTAGTATGTATACAAAGTAGAATTTGATCTCACATTTTCTTAATACCAATTCTAGTGTCTTATCTACTGTGACAACTAGAAAATATATAATTAACTTTTCAACCCAGTTCATTTAAAGGAAAGTAAGCAGGACTTTATTTAGATTTCATCACTATTAAGATTCTGACATTTGAAACCCAGAAGAATTCAACAGAAATCAATTAGTAGAGAGATTCAATATGGATACTTCTTATCAAATATAGAAAATGTCAATAATCACCAAGAGGTTTGGCTGGAGAAAAATATAGTCTTCTATAAATTAAACCTAGATCTCAGTTGGAGAAAACATGTAATTGGGAAATAGGAGAAGATGGGCAACTGATAGAGTTCTTCTAATGACTATAAGGTGTTTGTTGTTTCTCGTACAAATATTTTCCACCCCATTCTTCTTCTCCTACTGAAAGGAAACATAGTGTAGCAAACTTCTTTGAAGACAAGAAAGCCTCATTTTAAGTCCTAAGTGACACATGCTAGTTGACAAAAGAAAAAAAAAAGAGCAGAGTAAAGTGAATACTGGCATTTCTTTCACTCTGGACACTATTTGCTTACCAATACAACCTAAAAGAACACCAGGTTTTTTGGCTGCCACAGTAAACTGTTGACTCATTGAAATCCCAGATATTTTTCAGGAGAACTGTAATCTAGTTAAGCATCCCTTATCCTTTATTTGCAAAGCTGATTTTTTTGAAGGCAAGAGTAAGCCATTTTGCACCCTCCCCCCCCCCCCATCCTCCCCTCCCAACTGTCCAGCATGGCCTAGCGGCTGGATAGCAGGCATCAGAGGAAAAAATCAAATAGAGTGTCTCATTCTCTATCCTTGTATGCTAAGTACCTAACACCATGCTTGGCACATGGTAGGTACTTGATAATTATTTTTTATAATAAACATTTTTATTTAAAGTTTTGAGTTCCAAATTCTATCCCTCCTTCCTTCCTTCCCTTTTCCTCTCTCTGAGGCAGTAAGCAATCTGATATAGGTTATACATGTGCACTTACATAAAACATTATAATATTAGTTATTTTGTATAAGAAAATTTGAATTAAAAAAAACTGAAAGTGTTTTCACTTTCATGCTTCAGTCTAAGCTCAATCAATATCAGTTCTTTATTTGGAGGTGGATAGTATGCTTCATCATTAGTCCTTTGGGATTGTCTTGAATCATTGAACAATATTGCTTTCACTGTACACAACATTCTCCTGGTTCTGCTCACGTCAGTTCATAAGAATCTTTCCATGCCTTTCTGAAATCATCCTACTTGTCATTTCTTATAACAATAATATTCCATCGCCATCATATATCACAGCTTCTTTAGGCATTTCCCAATTGATAGGCATTTCTTTGATTTCCAATTTTTAGCCACCACACAAAGAACTGCTATAAATATTTTTGTACAAATAGGTCTTTTTTTCTCTCTCTTTTTTTTTCTTTTTCTTTTTTTTTTTAGTGAGGCAATTGGGGTTAAGTGAATTGCCCAGGGTCACACAGCTAGTAAGTGTTAAGTGTCTGAGGCCGGATTTGAACTCAGGTACTACTGACTCCAGGGCCAGTGCTCTATCCACTGTGCCACCTAGCCGCCCCTTCTCTTTTTTTTTTATGTCTTTAGAATGTAAACCTAGAGGTGGAATTGCTAGATCAAAGGATATGTACATTGGCAAATGTTGATTAATTGGGTTGAAGTCAGGCCTCTGAGTGGCTTTGTGATCTTAGGCAAGTCCTTTAATTACCCAATGTCTAAAGTAACTCAATAAAGAACTGTTAGAGATTATTTTGTTGTTAGCTTCATGAATGGAGGAAACTTCCCAACCAGAAATTCTGTATACTAATGAGACCACAAGTCCAGATACCTCCTCCACCCTCATCCCAATGTTATTGAGTACTTTCTTTTGTAAAACTTTTACCAATATCTCCCAAATACAAAATGAGCTGATAGAAAGTTTGAATTGAAGGTGCAACCTATTATCTATACTCAGGAGAACATTATAGTTTATTGAAATTCACAAGCAAACTAAAACTCATGTTAATTTCTTCTCTGACAATAATCTAAAAACCAAAACAAACAAAAGTAACCAATAGGTCTGAAAATGATTCTTTTTGACATTTTTCCTTGTCTTTTCCTTTCCCTTCCTCAGATGGATCCTAACAACAGTTACAAATTGGTAGCATTAGAGCAAAGCAAAATGCTTAAAGTGCCACAAAGAAACCTCCAAAGGAATAATTATGACCTCAGATACTTGAAAGATATCTACAAAACATATACAGGTGGCTTTCTCAGCTTTTACCTATTGATGACCAACTACTGGAATATCAGGTAAGTGGAAAGAAAATCTCCTCCTAATTCATTGTGAGCATGCTCAGGTTGGAACTCTTATTAAAATGATAGATTTTTTTTTTCTTCTGGTATTTTTGGAGCTTTCACTTCTACTTGAAAACAAGAAATCTATGAAAAATTGGGCAAAGGAGAGACTTTTCAAAGCCAACACTGAGGTATATGTCATTTTATTATGATTAGGAATCACTCCTTCCTCCATCCTCCCTAATGAAGGGAGTTCAAGTTTAAATTAGGCCCTAAAACAAATCATGGTATTGTTACTCTGTATAACAGTCATCAAAAATGTGACTTTGCAGCCTTAATCAAAAATAATCTAAATTTTGTTCCTCACATAATTGGAAAAATGAATATTTTCCCAGAATAATAAATTGCTCTGTCTCACATCACACCCAAGAAGTCAATTGTTGTTTTAGAGGGGAATCTATACTCCTGATCTTAAACACAGGATAATATTCCCTCTCTGTTGTGTTTTTTCAAAAAATAAAAGTAAGTACACTTTAACTCCCCACACCCCATTTTAAAATTCCTTCAAACACATGATTTATATCAGGGGTTCTTAACCTGAGATTCATAAATTCAACTTGGATTGGGAACATTTGCATAATTTTTCAACATTATTGGTTTCCTATTTCATGTTTTTGGTTTTTTGTGGGCAATGGGGGTTAAGTTACTTGCCCAGGGTCACACAGGTCAGATTTGAACTCAGGTCTTCCTGAATCCGGGGCTGGTACTTTATCTACTGTGCCACATAGCTGTCCCTCCTATTTCATTTTATGCATTTAAAAACATTATTTTTAGAAGACGGTCCTTGAAAACAAGATTCAGAAAGGGAACCAGACTGCCAAAGTAGTTCATGACCCACAAAAGGTTAAGAACTACTGAATTTAGACCTTGTCCATGGCTTAAATGTCAGAAATTAATTTCTTAAGTTTTCTTTTCCAGAATCTATCTCACTCCTTCCCCTTTCTACTTTTTTTTTTTTTTGGTGAGGCAATTGGGGTTAAGTGACTTGCCCAGGGTCACACAGCTAGTAATTGTTAAGTGTCTGAGGCTGGATTTGAACTCAGGTCCTCCTGAATCCAGGCCCGGTGCTTTATCCACTGCACCACCTAGTTGCCCCCCCTTTCTACATTTTTTGAAAAAGAACAAGCTATATATATATGTATGTCTATTTATGTCAGTTCTCATATGCCTTTAAGTAATCTGTTGTGTGACTCATCAACCTTTTCCTTCCTTTTCATATGGGAAATACAGGAGGCCAAAGTAGCTTTTAGGATGGCAGTCCACTAATTATCTGTATGATATTACTAACACTGGATCTGAAGCTCGGAAGACCTGAGTTCAAATCTCACCTCAGACACTTACCAGCTGTGTGACCCTGGGCAAGTCACTTAACCCCAATTGCCTTAAAACATCCAGAGACATCTCTAGTCATCCTGCTATATATCTTTCCACTGGACCCAGATAGCTCTGGAAGAGAGAGTGAGGTTGGTGACCTTGTGCACTCTTCCCTCACTTAAATCCATTTTACTGCAAGTCATGCCATCGCACTAATGTCATTGTCCTCTTTGAGAATGAAGGACAAACAACAACAAGAAGCAACAATACTTACTCCTGATTCAGTCTGAACATCTACAAAGATGTAGATGACATCAGGGAAGGGGGATTAAAAGACTATGTCTAGACTGCCAAAACAATCTGTGGTGGGAGAAAATTGCGTAAGTATAGTCCATCATGAAAGTTATTTTTCTTTCTCCAGCCTTGTGGTTGTGCGTGTGTGTGTTTGTGTGTGTGTGTGTTTGTGTTTGTATGCTGGGAAGACTGTAGCTTTAGGCTGGCAATTCTGTAAATTATACTTTTTGAATCTTGTAATAATAACTCAAGGACCAAAATGATTTAATGCCATATGGTAATGTGGGAATCATTTCAGACAAAATAAATAAACAGGCAAAGCAAGTGACTTTTCATTCATTCCAACTTACACACTTCTTCCAAGTGACTTAGGGAGTTTTTTTTTTTCCAAGAGTATGAAGATGATACTAGATAGGTACTAGATACAAAGGTAGGTAAATAATGTTCCTGATTAGTTCTCTTTTGTGTGTCAGATAATGAGAGGAAGCAAAATGGTACTACTGTCATTGCATTTATGGTTAATTTAACAAACATCAATAAATACTTTTCTATGCAAGGCATTATGCTAAGGACCAAGATACAAAATCAAGTATGACAAAGATCCTGTGTCAAGAAGCTTACAGTCTAATAAAGGAGAAAAGACAGGTATATAACTAAGATACAAAGCAATAATGGTGAGATGTGGAGAGGTCTAGCCCAATCTTACGCTCTACTACCTACACATATATATGTAAATATAAGTTTTGTTTGTGGGGGTGGGTGGGGAGGAAGCACTTCCAACTGGGAGAAACAAGAAAGGAGCTACTTATAGAATGTGGCACTGGAATTGAATATTGAATGGAGGCGGTGGTTCTGGAGTTATCTTTTTTTTTTCTTTTTGCAGGGCAATGAGGGTTAAGTGACTTACCCAAGGTCACACAGCTAGTAAGTGTTAATTGGCTGAGGCTGGATTTGAACTTAGGTCCTCCTGAATCCAAGGCCAGTGCTTTATCCATTGTGCCACCTAGCTGTCCCCGAGGCAGTGGTTCTAACAGGTGGAGGTGAGCTAGGAAAAGTTGTCCAGATATGGGGGAAGGAAGGAGTCATGAAATGTTGTATATGGCAAATGTTAAATAGCCCAGTTTAACAGGAAAAGAGAATTATGAGGGGGAGGAATGTGAAACCAGTCCAGAAAAATTGGTTGGAAGCAGATTGTGAAATACAAAGTCCAAAAAGGAGAGAGTCTATTGTCCTGGTGATTAAGTTTGAACCCCACTTAGAATATGGTGAGGTGGGAATCTTTAAAGAATAAAATTAATCACTGAAGAGGAAGCTGGGATAGCAGAGAGAACCCAGAAGATATGAAAGTCCCATCTCTGCCACTTATTAACTAGACATAAATATAGAATCATAGATTCAGAACTGGAAGGAAACTCTGAGGTTACATAGGTCTAAACCTTCATTTAGCAAATAAAGAAACTGAGCCCCAGAAAATTTAAGTTAACAAAAGTCAGGTAGTAAGTGGCAAAGGAGAGATGTGAACCCAGGTACTCTGACTTTAGAGGCACTGTACCAAATTGCCTTACCACATTTCATTTTATTGATTCTCAGTTTCCTTACCTACAAAAAAGGGGGAGAGCGATGGTTTCTAAGACTGTTTCTAGCTCTAACATTTTGTGATTCTGTGGAAAGACAAATGACTTAAGTAAAAAAAAAGAGAGCTGATTCATTTTGATTTGTTCTACTAATTGCAAGACACACTGTTTGAAACTCTATTTGAAATTCCTTTATTACAATCTGAAAATGAGTTCACATTTAAAATGTTCTCTAATGTTTTGCGAATCTTCTTGTGAATCATAAATAGAGAAACATTCAAAACTTAAGGTTTATTAGGTGTGGTCACCTTGTAGAATCTGGAATGACCTGCAGCAATGTAATGATTATACTGATGTTGTTTTTGGCTTTAATGTTGATATGAAGGAGATCTCAAGAGCAAATGAATCACAAGGGGTAGGGGTTGGGGATGGGAGTTACTCCCTGTAAAAGAGAGTCATTAACTTCTCTTTGCTCCAGTCTCAAATTAGTTAGTTTCAAGCTTTGGACCTCAGGAAGTTAAAAAAAAAAAGCAAAGAAGGACAAAAGGTAAGAAGTTCTCACCTGTCTGCAGCATATCAGCAAAAAGGGTGTGCCTTTTCACAGTTCCTCAGACTTTGCTGACACATGATTTACATCTTGGTGGAAGGAGGGTTTGGCCAAGCATGTGCCTGGAGCACTTGTATGGGTTTTCCCCCTACTATGTTGAAACACAGAACCTTGCATTCACCTGCCACCCATGATTCATTATCATTCCCTTCCTGCCAACCCCCCCCCCCAACTCCAAGGGCCCACGGCACCATGAATCTGTATATAATCTTGAGACACTCAAGTGTGTACAATGGGATAGGCTAGCTGTCAACAGACAGCTGCAAAAACCGCTCAGGATTGGTAAAGTTTCCAAGTTGTCCTGATCTTATTCTGAGTTTATCCCAATGGAAATTGATGGTGATTACTATCTGAATAAAGTTGATGTAGAAAGGAAAGATGAGGACTTTCTCTTTATGCTGTGCCCTAGAGATGTAATTCCAGTACATTGTTTTCTAAGCTATGGCTTTTATCTTTAAAATCCTATTAAAAAGTAAGTTCCCAGTAGCCTAGGAGTATTGATGCCTTACATATAGAAGGCACTTAATAAATATTTGCATTTTAATACAATTCTTTTCCCTACATGTTTGCCTTTAAGGAGAAGAGTAAGATTCATAGATGAAAGCTAGTCTCCCAAGCATTTGGGAGTGGGAGAAGTTTGATTTCATGATTTAAAAAAAAAGTATGATTCAGTGATTAAAACAAACAAGCGGGGCAGCTAGATGGCACAGTGGATAGAGCACCAGCCCTGGATTCAGGAGTACCTGAGTTCAAATCCGGCCTCAGACACTTAACACTTACTAGCTGTGTGACCCTGGGCAAGTCACTTAACCCCAATTGCCCTGCAAAAACAAAACAAAACAAAAACAAGCATTTCTGAGTCCAGTTCTTTGGAGGGGATGTCTTTGCAAAGAATTCCTTGGGTGCCTAGAATTTAAATAGACAATGCTGGTAAGACAACAACAAAAACCAAAACCTACAATTCTTACTGGAGTTTGGCAGCAAATATTGCTTCTCAGTAGGTCCCTTGGAATAGACAAAGGATTAGGGAAAGTTCTAAATATCAGATAGTCACAAAGAATAATGGTATCTACAAATAGAGAAATAACTGGGACATATTATTTTTGTGTGTGTGCACAGTGCAGAAAGAACTATTAGTCTTTTGCGTACTGGAGTTTTTGTTGTTTTATATAATAAAATAATCTCCAAACATAAAAATAAGAAGTGGTAAAATAATGCACTTTAAAATTCATCTAGGACTTTTTATACCTTAAGAAACAGACGGGAACATTTTTTCAAAACTAAAAATGTTCATTCATCCATTCAACAGATACTTACTTTGAGCAAGGCAATGTGCTAGGCTCTTCAAAAAATACAGAAATGAGTAAGTGCAAAAAAGAACTCCTATACAGTCCCTGTCCTCAAATATCTTTTTTTCCCCCTCCTGTAGGGCAATGAGGGTTAAGTGACTTGCCCAGGGTCACACAGCTAGTGTCAAGTGTCTGAGGCCTGATTTGAACTCAGGTCCTTCTGAATCCAGGGCTGGTGCTTTATCCACTGCGTCACCAGCTGCCCCCCTGTCCTCAAATATCTTACAAGCTTGAGAGTGTGGATTTTTAGGAAAGAAGAGAAAGGCAACTAGACTTTTTTTTCATAAAAGTATTTTATTATTTTCCAGTTACATGTAGAGATAGTTTTCAACATTTGTTTTCTTAAGATTTCTAGTTTCAAATTCTTCTCCCTCCCTCCCCTCCTTTCCCCCTCCCCAAGAGAGCAAACAATCTGATATAGGCTATATATGTACAATCACAGTAAACATATCTTTACATCAGTCATGCTGTAAAAGAAGAATTAGAGCAAAAACGAAAAACCTCAAAAAAGAAAAACAAAACAAAAAGAAATAGTATGGTTCAATATGTATCGAGATTCCACAGTTCCTCCTTCTGGATTTGGAGAGCATTTTCTATCACGAATCCCTTGGAATTATCCTGGACCACTGCATTGCTGGGAAGAGTCAAGTATAACAGTTGATCAACACCCAATGTTGTTGATACTGTATACAATATTCTCCTGGTTCTGCTCATCTTTTTTTTTTTTTTTTTTTGGTGAGGCAGTTGGGGTTAAGTGACTTGCCTAAGGTCACACAGCTAGTTAAGTGTCAAGTGTCTGAGGCCGTATTTGAACTCAGGTCCTCCTGAACTCAGGGCCAGTGCTCTATCCACTGTGCCACCTAGCTGCCCGGTTCTGCTCATCTTAATCAGTATCAGTTGATGTAAGTCCTTCCAGGTTTCTCTAAAATCTGCCTGCTCATCATTTCTTACAGCACTATTGTATTCTATTACATTCATATACCACAACTTGTTCAGCCATTCCCCAATTGATAGGTATCCCTTCAATTTCCAATTCCTTTCCACCGTAAAAAGAGCAGCTATAAATATTTTTGTACATGTGGGTTCTTTTCGCTTTTTTATGATCTCTTTGGGAAAAAGATCTAATATGGTATTGCTGGGTCAAAGGGTATGCAGAGCTTTATAGCCCTTTTGGCATTGTTCCAAATTGCTCTCCAGAATTGTTGGATCAGTTAAAACTCAACCAACAATGCATTAGTGTTCCAATTTTTCCACAGCTTCTACAACCTTTATAATTTTCCTTTTTTGTCATATTAGCCAATCTGATAGTTGTCAGGTGGTACCTCAGAGTTGTTTTAATTTGCATCTCTCTAATCAATAGTGATTTAGAGCATTTTTTCATAGGGCAATAGATAGCTTTGATTTCTTCAACAGAAAACTGCCTGTTAATATCCTTTGACCATTTCTCAGGTGGGGAATGACTTGGATTCTTATAAATTTGATTTAGTTCCTGATATATTTTAGAAATGAGGCCTTTATCAGAAATACTGGCTATAAAAATTGTTTCCCAGTAGTTCCCACCATACTATTTTCTACTTTTCCCAGAAGTTTTTGTCAAATACTGAGTTCCTATCCCAGAAGCTGGAGTCTGTGCTTATCAAACAGTACAATACTAAAGTCATTTACTACTGTGTTTCCTGTGCGTAACCAATTTCATGGATCCACCACTTTATTTCTTAGCCAGTACCAAATAGTTTTGATGACTGCCACTTTATTATAAAGTTTCAGATTTGGTGCAGCTAGCCCACCTTCCTGTGCATTTCCCCCCCATTAGTTCCCTTGATATTCTTGACCTTTTGTTTTTCCAGATGAATTTTGTTATTATTTTTTTCCAGCTCTATAAAATAATTTTTAGGTAGTCTGACTGGTGTGACACTGAATAAGTAAATTAATTTAGGTAGAGTTGTCATTTTTATTATATTAGCTTGGCCTATCCATGAGCAATTGATATTTTTCCAATTATTTATACATGATTTGATTTGTGTGAAAAGTGTTTTTTAATTGTGTTCATAGAGTTCATGAGTTTGTCTTGGCAAGTAGACTCCCAAGTATTTTATATTGTCTACCATTACTTTAAACGGGATTTCTCTTTCTATCTCTTGCTGCTGGACTTTGTTGGTCATGTATAGAAATGCTGATGATTTACATGGATTTATTTTATATACTGCAACTTTGCTAAAGTTGTTAATTGTTTCAAGTAATTTTTTAGTTGATTCTCTAGGATTCTCTAAGTATCATCTGCAAAGAGGGATAGTTTTGTTTCCTCCTTGCCTGTTCTAATTCCTTTAATTCCTTTTTCTTCTCTGATTGCTAAATCTAACATTTCTAGTATAATATTAAATAATAGAGGTGATAATGGACATCCCTGTTTCAATTACATATAATGCTTGCTGATGGTTTTAGGTAGATACTGCTAATTATTTTAAGGAAAGCTCCACCTATTCCTGTGTTCTCTATTGTTTTTATTAGCACTCATTCGTGTTGTATTTTGTCAAAACCTTTCTCTGCATCTATTGTGATAATCATATGATTTTGGTTAGTTTTCTTATTGATGTGGTTATGTTTATAGTATTCCTAATGTTGAACTAGCCCTGCATTCCTGGTACAAATCCCACCTAATCATAGTGTATTATCCTGGTGATCACTTGCTGTAATCTTCTTGCTAATATCTTATTCGAGATTTTTGCATCAATATTCATTAGGGAAATTGGTCTATAATTTTCTTTCTCTGTTTTGGCTCTGCCTGGTTTTGCTATCAACACCATATATTTGTCATAAAAGGAATTTGGTAGAACTACTTCTTCACCTATTTTTCCAAATAAATTTCTTCTTTAAATGTTTGGTAGAATTCACTTCTAAACCTATCTGGCCCTGGAGATTTTTTCTTAGGAATTTCATTGATGGCTTGTTCAATTTCTTTTTCTAATATGGGCTTATTTAAGGAGTTTATTTTCTCTTCAGTTAACCTGGGCAATTTGTATTTTTGTAAATATTTATCCATTTCATTTAGATTGTCCAACTGTATGTTGGGCAATTATTGCTTTAATTTCCACTTCATTTTTGATACTGGTAATTTGGTTTTCTTCTTTCTTTTTTTTAAATCAAATTAACCAATGGTTTATCTATTTTATTTTTTTTTTCATAAAACCAGCTCTTAGTTTTATTAATTCTATAGTCTTCTTGCTTTCAATTTTATTAATTTCTCCTTTGATTTGCAGGATTTCTAATTTAGTATTTAGTTGGGGATTTTTAATTATTTCTTTTTCTAGCTTTTTAAGTTGCATGCCCAATTCATTAATCTCCTCTTTCTCTTTTTTACTCATGTAAGCTTTTAGAGATATAAAATTTCCCCTAAGCACTGCTTTGGCTGCATCCCATAGGTTTTGGTATGTTGTCTTATTATTGTCATTTTCCTGGAGGAAGTTATTGATTGTTTCTATGATTTGTTGTTTGACCCACTCATTCTTTAGAATGAGATTATTTAGTTTCTAATTAATTTTCAGTCTATCTTTAAATGGCTATTTATTGCATGTAATTTTTATTGCATCATGATCTGAGAAGGATGCATTTACTATTTCTGCCTTTCTACGTTTTGACCATGAGGTTTTTGTGCCCTAATACATGGTCAATTTTTGAATATGTGTCATGTACCACTGAGAAAAAGGTATATTCTTTTCTATCCCCATTCAATTTTCTCCAGACATCTATCATATCTAACTTTTATAACATTCTATTCACCTCTTTAACTTCTTTCTTATTTATTTTGTGGCTAAAGAGGGAAAGATTTAGATCCCCCACTAGGATAGTTTTTCTGTCTTTTTCCTCTCATAACTCATTGAACTTCTCCAAGAATTTGGATGCTATACCACTTGTTGCATACATGTTTAGTATTGATATTGCTAAGGTACCTTTTAGTATGATGTAGTTTCCTTCCTTATCTCTGCAACTAGATATTTTTGTGTTTTCCTTTTAAGTCCTCAAGACGAAATTAAGTTTAATTACCACCAGAAATCAAGAAGACTTCATGTGGTGGAAGCATTCATATATGTAATGAAATTGTGACTTCTAATGAACAGGGTACATCTGATTACAAATATACAAATATATAACTCAGATAGACCTGAGTGAGTATGGCACACACTGAAAGAATACATAGAATTGGTGATTATTGATGATCTCTACAAGAAAAAGTTCAAGCCAGGTATAGAAAGTTAATAGTTCTACTTCTTTCTATGCCAGAGGATCTCTGAAATTCAGAAACACTATATTTTCTTCTTCTTCTTCAAAAAATAAACAAACCCACAACTCCTTATTAATTTCTCCCCCAAAATGTTAGCACTCCAATCAACACAATAATCAATCATGATTTTAGAAGGCTGATGATGAAACATATATCTTGTTTCTTGGTAGAGAAGTGATAGACTTGGAGATGCAGAATGAGACAGACATTTTCAGAAGTGACCAATATACAATCCATTGTGCATGGCTGGACTTATTGATTTTATGATTCCTATGGCAAAGGCAGTTATATGTCTCTTGAAAGAAATATTTCCCCTCTACATTTATCATTTGTCCTCCCCCTGGTCCCCAGTATAGTTTCTTGAAAACCTGCAAATCCAACCTATTAAAAGAAGTCCTTATAACTTGAATTTTGTTATAAATATCATTACTGTTATTTTAATTTTCATATCTACTGAATTAATATCTTCTACTGTAATCTTGGTTCTTATTTGTAGAAATTAAGTTTTTAAACTTTATTTTAGAAAAATATAGACAGGTGTGAAAATTATTTTAAAAGGACTAATTTCTATGTTTAAAGAAATGAGGTAAATGTGTGTCAAAATAGTCAGAACTTACCCACCTTAGGTTTTTGGACAATAAAAAAAATCCATCATTCCTGAGGAAATGCCCATTGATGCTGTTTTTCATATTTCTTTCATATTTTCATATTTCTTGAATTTCTACAGAAGTAGGTTTTTTTTTAAATCTAGATCTGTGATTCCATTGATGTATGGAAACCCTTTTACCAATACAGATTAGCAACTGTTTTGCAATTTTTAATCTTAGAGAGTTGCTGGAGGACAGGGATATTCAAGATCATCCAACCAGTATGTGTCAAAGGTAGAAATTCAACCCAGGTAACTGTTATTCAGAAGTCAGCTTTCTATCCACTATACCATGTTGCCTTTAATTTTTTTTGTGAGATAATTGGGGTTAAGTGACTTGCCCAGGGTCACACAGCTAGTAAGTGTCAAGTACCTGAGGCCAGATTTGAAGTTAGATCCTCCAGAAAAAAGTGCCAGTGCTTTATCCACAGGACAAATATTTGTTACAAGATGGAGGTAGAGTGGTATGTTGAGAAATAGTCATGATGTTAATATTTTATAAGTTTTATTTTGATGGGAAAATTCTTAACCATAAGGTTGAAATTTTGCCTGTAAATTGTCGTAAGTATATTAGATGATTTTATATAACTAGTTTTATGGGAAGGTCTTATGAGTGAGATTGTTCCTTGGGAAGTAATTATTTTTTTCCCAAAGAACAACCAGTAAAATACTTAAATTAAAAGTTTAAAAGTGCCAATACAGGGGTAGCTAGGTGGTGCAGTGGATGGAGCACTGGCCCTGGATTCACGAGTGCCTGAGTTCAAATCCGGCCTCAGACACTTGACACTTACTAGCTGTGTGACCCTGGGCAAGTCACTTAACCCCAATTGCCTCACCAAAAAAAAAAAGTGCCAATACAAAAATTTATCTATTCATTTCCTCATTTATTTATTTATTCATCTATGTATTTATGTTTATCTACCCATTTATTTGTTTGCTTGTTTATTTATCTGTTTATCTGTTTATTTTTCTATTTGCTGGCCTGTAGTTTTATATTATTTCTATAAAATCTTCATGAGAATGTCCTACATTGGCTTAAAGTATATATTTTTTTAAAAAGTAATAAACATTTTTATTTATAGTTTTGGGTTCCAATTTTTATTCCTCTTTCCCTCCCTTCCCTCCCCTCCCCAGGCAGCAAGCAGATATAGATTATACATGTACAATTATGTAAAACACTCCCATACTAGTCATTTTGTATATGAAAAATTATTTAAAAAGAAAAAATGAAAGTGAAAAATATCATGCTTCAGTCTGTGTTCCATCAATATCAATTATTTCTTTGGAAGTGGATAGTATGTTTCATCAATAGTCCTTTGAGATTTTCTTGGGTCATTGTATTGTTGAGAATAGTTAAGCCTTTCACAGTTCTTCATCAAGCAATATTGCTGTCTCTGTGCATAGTATTCTCTTGGTTCTGCTCACTTCACTATACATCAGTTCATACAAGTCATTCCAGGCCTTTCTGAAATCATCCTGCTTGTCATTTCTTATAGCCCAATAATATTCCTTCACCATTATGTATCACACCTTGTTTAGCCATTCCCCAGTTAATGTGCATTCCTTTAATTTCCAATTCTTAGCCGCCACAAAAAGAGCTGCTACAAATATTTTTGTACAAATAGACACTTTTCTCCTTTGGGGGATGTCTTTGGGATATAAAACTAGCAGTGGTATTGCTGGATTATAGGGTATGCACAGTTCTATAGCCCTTTGGGCATAGTTCCAAATTGTTCTCCAGAATGGTTGGACCTGTTCACAACTCCGCCAACAGTGGATTAGCACCTCAACTTCACCATATCTCTTCCAACATACAATATTTTCCTTTTTTGCTATATTTGCCACTCTGATAGGTATGAGGTGATTCTTCAGAGTTGTTTTATTTTGCATTTCCTGGATCAATAGTGATCTAGAACTTTTATTTTATTTTATTATACATAGCTTTGATTTCTTTGTCTGAAAACTGCCTTTTCATATTCTTTGACCATTTATCAACTGGGGAATGACTTGCATTTTTTATAAATTTGACTCAGTTCTCTATGTATTTGAGAAATGAAGACTTTATCACAGATATTTATTTCTTTTTTCTTTTTTTTTTTTGGTGAGGCAATTGGGGTTAAGTGACTTGCCCAGGGTCACACAGCTAGTAAGTGTTAAATGTCTGAGGCCAGATTTGAACTCAGGTACTCCTGAATCCAGGGCCAGTGCTCTATCCACTGCGCCATCTAGCTGCCCCACAGATATTTATTTCAAAAATTCTTTCCCAGCTTTCTGCTTCCCTGGTAATCTTGGTTACATTAGTTTTGCTTGTGCAAAAACTTTTAAATTTTATATAAACAAAATTATCTATTTTACATTTTGTTTTGTTCTCTATATCTTCTTTGGTCCTAAATTCTTCCTCTGCCCACAAATCTGACAGATAAATGATTCTATAGTCTCTTAATTGTTTATGGTATCATCCTTTATGTATAAATCATGTACTCATTTTGACCTTATTTTAGTATGCAGTGTGAGATGTTGGCCTATACCTAGTTTCTGCTGCACTGTTTTCCAGTTTTCCCAGCAGTTTTTGTCAAATAATGAGTTTTTTTCCCAAAAGCTTGGATCTTTGGGTTTATCATATACTAGATTACTATTGTCATTTACTATAGTCAATAGAATAATATAAATGAATAAATAAAATTAAATATTATGGGTGATACTTTGTAGCAGATGTATATTTATTTCATTTTCTATAAAATAATACCTTTGGTTATTAGAAATAATTACTATTCAGAAATAATATAACTTGATTTATGTCTCTCCCAGGTTTTCAGGTATTATAGCTAGAGTGTTCTGGAAAGGGGGACATTTCATGAAATTGATGTACAATATTGATGACCTTCTCTAGGCAACCAAATTTTGACATAATTTTCCATAAGTCCTCATGACTGATAGCAGCAAAGGGCTTGGTCAGATCTACAGATGTGTACAGAGCTCTGTTCTGTTCCTGGCATTTCTCCTGGAGTTGTTGACCAGCAAATACCATATCAACCATAAGCACTGAGGATACAAAAAAAGATGATCCTTGTCCTTAAGGAGCTCAAAATCTCAGGGAGGACACAATTTGCAAACAAAAATGAAACAATCTATGTACAGGATAAATAGGAAATAATTAATATAGGGAAGGCACTAGAATTAAAAAGGCTTCCTGTAAATGATGAGATTTTAGTTGGGACTTAAAGGAAGCCAGGTAAGTCAGTAGTTGAAGTGAAGAAGGAAGAGCATTCTAGGCATAGGGAACAATAAGAGAAAATGTCTGGAACTGAGAGATGGGGTGTATTGGTTATGGAATAACCAGGAGTCCAGTATCACTAAATCAAATAGTATGAGGAGGGGAATAAGGTGTAAGAAGAATGGAAAGGTTGGGGCAAGTAAGTTATAAAGGGCTTTGAATGTCAAACCGATTTCATATTTGATCCTGTGGTAATAGGGAGCCACTGGAGTTTATTGAGTAGGGAGGTGACCCAGTTGGACTTGCACTTTAGTAAAATCACTTTGGCAGCTGAACAGAAAAAGAATTGGAGTGGGGAGAGATTTGAGGCAGATAGACCCTCTGGCAAAGCTATTTCAATAATCCAGGTGTGAGGTGATGAGGGCTAACATTAGAATGCTGGCAATGTCAGAGGACTGAGAAAGGGGCATATTCAAGTTGGCAACAGCTTCAATATGGGCTGTGCAGGTGAAAATACAGAGGAGTTGAGAATAAAAACTAGGTTGTGAGACTGAGGGACTAGGAGGATGGCAATGTCCTTGACAATAGTAGGGAAAGAGATGGTGGGAAGGGTTCAGGGGGAAAGATGATGAGTTCAATTTAAGATGTTTACTGAACATCCAATTCAAGATGCCTGAAAAGGCAATTGGAGATTGATTTGAGACTGGAGCAGGATAGGTAGATTGTGCCCACACCAGCTAGAAGTATTCTATTCCTATTTACATTTTTCAAAGTACTTTGTATCTTTCCTTTGTATTTATCATATTCTTTCTTGTGATATAGTTATTTGTGTAGCTCTTCTTACCTATGTCAAAGTCTTTGATGGCAAAATTGTATCTTATTTTATTTGTGTACTCTAGTGCCTAGCATACTGTAGGCACTTAAAATATGTTTGATGCTGAAAGAAAGAATGAATAAAAAATGAATGAATGAATGATGAAAACTCTCTACAGAAAATCTTCTGGGGAAGCTGTGTAAAAATTTATGGTAGGGGGGCAGCTAGGTGGTGCAGTGGATAAAGCGCTGGACCTGGATTCAGGAGGACCTGAATTCAAATCTGATCTCAGACACTTGACACTTGACACTTGACACTTGACACTTACTAGCTGTGTGACCCTGGACAAGTCACTTAACCCTCATTGCCTCACAAAAAATTATGGTAGGCAAAAAAATTATGTTTTATCTGAGTCTAAGTGAGTCATCGTCTGCTCCAAACAGTAACTGGTACATATAGTGAAAGCAAAAGTCTAATATTAATTGGAAAATCAATGAACAAATATTTATTAAGAAGGCAGCAGAATAGTTGAAAGAGTGTTTGACTTGGAATCAAACAACCTGGGTTTGAATTCTGATATTTCACTTATTAACTAAGTGATTTTCTGCAAATTACATAACTTCTCTGGGCTTCTGATTCCTGATACATATCTAGGACAGGCATTCATTGTTCAGCTCAGGCCACAGGGACTGGTAATTTATATTTATCCCTGCCCATTATTTTCCTTTGATTTTTGCTTGGTTTCTGATCAAGGAGTCATCTAATTTCTCAATAGACTGTGTGCTAAGTACTAGAGATTTTTAAAAAAAAAAGCAAAAGTACATGCCCTGCCCTCAGTGAGCTCACATTCTAATGGGGAGATGACAGGCAAGCTACAATGTGTATGTAAAATATATACAGTATAAATTGGAGGTAATTTCAGAGGGAAGGCATTAGCATTGAAGGGGATTGGAAAAGGCCTCTTGTATAAAATAAGATTTGAACAGTGTTGAAGGAAACCAAGAGGCAGAGTTGAAGAGGAACAGCAATCCAGGCATAGTGGACAGACAGTACAAAAGCATATATTCAGGAGTTGGAAGGAAGGGAATGAACATTTATGAAGCACTTACTATGTGTCAGGTGTTATACTAAGCACTTCACAAACATTGTTTCATTTGATATTCACAGCAACCCAGTAAGGTAGGTGCTAGTATTTTTTTTTTTTGGTATTTTTTTTTTATGCGGGGTAATGGGGGTTAAGTGACTTGCCCAGGTTCACACAGCTAGTAAATGTCAAGTGTCTGAGGCTGGATTTGAAGTAAGGTACTCCTGAATCCAGGGCCAGTGCTTTATCCACTGCGCCACCTAGCTGCCCCAGTAGGTGCTAGTATTATCCCTATTTTACCAATGAGTTAAGTGAAGCAAGCAAAGGTTAAGTGACTTGTTCACTGTCACAGAGCTAGTAAGTGTGGGAGACTAGATTTGAATTCAGGTCTTCTTGATTCCAGACTCAGTGATGGTTTACCCTGGCACTTGCAAAGATCCATGTATAAATTCCAGGTGCCCTTTAGTTTGAGACCCAGAAGAAATTTCCTGTACCCCTATGGGGATTGCCCAAGTGAGAGGGACCCCTAGAAAATTTTGGTGTGCTCTGTGTAGAAAGGGACATTTTTGTTCAGACACCAGTTATATTGAGGGAATCACTGAAAGAGTTCCAACCAAGGCAGTTTTCTCATTTCAGAAAGGGGCAATGCCAGGTCCTATATCCCTGTAAGATATATGTAGCTTTATATATGTAGGCTTTATGTAGCCTGGAAAGCTCAGAGTGGACCAAGTTTCTGTTCCAGATGGAAGCCAGTATTTTTTTTCCCTGCTCTTTCTTCTGCTTATGGGTTGAAAAAGGCCCTAGAAAGCTAATAAGGCAGAGATATTTTATAAAAATTTTTAAAATATTCCTTATTTTATTGGCTTATTGGGGAACTTTGTGAAATTCTCTTTGTTCTGTGAATCTGCAAAATTTTGTATTCAGAGATAATTATGATCTTCTGTATATGTGGGAGTGCATATGA
Organism: Dromiciops gliroides; assembly: GCF_019393635.1. Classification (NCBI taxonomy): domain Eukaryota; kingdom Metazoa; phylum Chordata; class Mammalia; order Microbiotheria; family Microbiotheriidae; genus Dromiciops; species Dromiciops gliroides. Next base: position 569,344,744 of record NC_057861.1, on the reverse strand, counting down.
TAAAGTAACATTAGCTATTAGAAGACTTTACTGTATGGCAGTGGAGAAGCCAGTGAAAAGACATTGTTCATGCCGCCTCAGAAACCACAAAGAACTGCTCTGAAATTGAGATGAAGACTTTGAGAAAAAGCACTCCAATAACTTCTGGAACTCAGCGGTGGTGATGTGTCAAAGACTCATTTATTGTCATAGAATAGGCCACCCCCTAGCAGAGTGAACAACAAAATAGAGGTTCACAGGCTTTTTTATTTTCTAACTTGACTGGCCTTTCCCCTTCTTCACCAATTACTCAAGGATTACAATCCATGGCCAAAAACTAGAACTAACCAATCAAAATGCAGTATTCCTTAGCCAATGGGGGAGGTGACATAAGGACAACCCTTCAGTGCCTCCCCCACATAGACACAGTTCAGGAACTAATTGTGACTAGGGTTTCCCTGAATCATGTGATTTTGTTTCCTGTTGTGAGAATCAGAGCTCTGCCCTGAGGAGAAAGCATGTGACTTGGTGTCTGGAAGTTACATCTATAGAAGCACCTGTAGTCATGTCAATCAAAGCTACTAGCCAATTAGCTTGGAGCTGTGTGTATGGACAGCTCTGCTTCCTGTTTCACAGGTGGCTTCTGGGAGAAGTGGTAGAAGATCACCCTTTAGTTGAGAAACGAGCGTGGCAGCAGATGGAGAATGGGGAGGTGGGGGGCCATCTTAGTTGTTCAGACACAGACTTGGTGAGAGATTTCTAGGAAAGGAAATTGCTTTCTTTCTTTCTGGCTATACCAAATTAGATCTGAGCTAGGATTTCCATGCTATAAGGAATCTGTTCTCAATCTCTCTCTCTTCACTAACTTATAATATATATTTTAACAAATCTTTAAATGCCTAAACTCTTGCTGAATTTATCAGTGATTCAAGACTGGTAGGGGAGGCAGATTAGAATGCACAATTTAGATTTTAAACAACACACTGTGGGGGTGGGGGGGGGAGGAGAGGCAGACTGTTTCCAAATTGAGAGGAGCCCATTCCCCATCTCCTCACAAGGACCAAGTTAAAAAAAAAAATTCAGTGCTACCTATTTGCCAGAGACAACAAATTTCAAACTAGGGGAGCAGTGTCAGTGCGGGTTGGAGCGATTTTCAGTCTAGACACTTCCCAGTCCTCTTAAGGGTACCAGAGAACCCTGGGGAAAGGATAAAAATCTCACCTACCTGACCTTCAGAGGGTAGAAGCCAGGGTAGTCTGTAAGCCTCTATATGTAATTTAAAATAACCATTGCACTCAAAGCCTAAAGGCCAGTTGTGTTAGACTTCAATCCTCCCCTAGGCTTCTCCTGAACTTTTAAGGGGATGAGGAGGTGTCTAGGCTCCCTACCATTGGCTCAAGTCCCCCCACCAATGGTATTTCCTCAATTGTAGAGTGTGGAACCCTGTACCCCAGTTTCACCAGCCACTAATAGTCACATTAACATCTATATAGAAATATTTATTTATGAAGGCATAATCACAAATATATAAACTTACTCCCTAAAACATGTAGAAAATATAATCTCCCTCCTCCCTTTACACTTCAGTCCCTATGGAGAGGAAGGAGATTAAAATCAATTCCATAAACATTTTAAGTACCTACTCTATACTAGACACTATGCTAAGCACTTGCAATACTTAAAAAAAGGGGGGGAGATGCCCTCAAGGAGTTGACAATCTAATGGGGGAGACAATATACAAAAAAATACAAAGCGAACTATGCACAGGATAAATAGGAAATAATTAACAGAGGAGAGACACAGGAATTAATGGGGATTAGGGGAAGGCTTCCTGTAGGAGGTGAGATTTTAGTTGGAACATATAGGAAGCCAGGGAATTCAGTAGTCAGACTGGAAGAGGGAGAACATTCTGGGCATGGGAGACACCCAGAGAAAATGCCCAGAGCTGAGAGATGGGAGTGTCTTATTTGTGAAATATCCAGTAGGCCAATGTCACTGGATTAAAAAATACATATTGGGGTGTCAGGTGTAAGAAGATAGGAAAACTATGAGGGGGCTAGATTAAAAATGAATTTGAATGCCAAATGTAGCATTTTTATTCTGGAGCCAATAAAAAGGCATTAGAGTTTATTGATTGGGGGAGGGGTGACATAATCAGATCTGCATTTTAGGAAAATCACTTTAGTGGCTAAATGGAAAAAGGATTGGAGCAGAGAGAGACCTGAGGCAGGCTGACTCACCAGCAGGCTATTGCAGTAATCAAGGTGCAAGATGATGATAGCCTAAACTAGAGAGGTGGCAGTATCAGAAAAGATAAGAATTTTGGAAAGGTTGCATGAGTAAAATTGGCAGGTCTTTGCAACAGCTTGGATATGGGGGATGAGGAATAGTGAGCAATCCAGGATGATCCCTAGGCTATGAGCTCAAAGGGCTGGAATGATGGTGTTGACCTCTGTTGTTATTTCTCCTTTGTTTTCAAGGAGGACCAAAGACATCACAGGGTGATGTCTTGACTCATGCATGAATTGGATTTAAGTGAGGCTGAGCTGTAAAAAGTCACCAGCCTGAAGATGGTGGAGGAAAGGCAGTGAGCTCTCAAACTCATGACATGATCACTCCAAAAAACATCCAAATAATGCCATAGGACAATTCCTGGGGCAGCAAAATGCACAGAAGAATGTGCTGAAATCATTTTCCAACCAAGGACGGCTTGGAAGGTCTCAAGGAGGGAGCTGCTGTGCTAAGACAGAAGAGGAGCTCAACCCCACAGTCATGCTGACACAGATCCAGTCCCAGGAAGGCCTCACCAGAAAAGGAGGCCCTCAGAACCTCTGAATCAGCTGCAGCTCCAGTGTCATCTGGAACTAAGCTCACAGTCTGGTGAGAGAACTGAGCCCTTGGCAGAGGGGAGATTACAGGGGTCTCTGTTAGTGGTGACACACAACTTGGGTTTTTCACCCCTTCTGGGAACCAGGAGGTAGGCTTGAGTATCAGTGGCCCAGGTGGGAGATACAGGCTCATCAGAGCTGACAACCACAGCACACAAAGCTGGTTGATTATCAAGTTGGCCCGGGGTCCTCTATGGACCAGGGAACAGGTTAGGTGAGTGAAGAACCTGCCCCTCCTTAAAAAATACCACCTGGGACCTCCTGAAGCTTGAGACAGTACAGCCTGGAAACAGTGCCCCATGTGAAGGAGCTAAAAGTCAAGTAAAAGAAAGGCAAGATGAGCATACAGAGAAAAGTGAGGACCATAGAAAGTTTCTTTAGTGACAAGGAAGATCAAGGTGCACCCTCAGAGGAGGATGGCAATGTTGGGACCACTATATCTAAAGCTTCCAAGAAAAGTATGAATTGGTTTCAGACCATAGAGGCATTCAAAAAGGACTTTGAAGATAAAGGTGATGCAGGAAAGATGAGGGTGATGAGAAAAAAGTCAACAGCTTGAAAAGCCAAATGGAAAAGGAGAAACAAAAGCTCTCTGATGAAAATAATTGCCTAAGAATTAGGATTGAACAAATGGAAGCTAGTGACTTTATGAGAAACCAAGACACAATAAAGCAAATCCAAATGAATAAAAAATAGAGGGCAATGTGAAATATCTTCTTGGAAAACCTGATGACCTGGAAAATAGATCCAGGAGAGATAATTTGGAAATTATTGGTCTACCGGAACACCATGATCAAGGAAAGACCTTAAGATATCCAAGAAATTGTCAGGGCAAATTGCCCTGATATTCTAGAAGCAGAGGGTAAAATAAAAATTAAAAGAATCCATCACTCACCTCCTGAAAGAGATCCTAAAAGGAAAACTCCTAGGAATATTATAGCCAAATTCCAGAGCTCCCAGGTCAAGGAGAAAATATTGCAAGCTGTCAAAAAGAAAGAATTCAAGTACTGTGGAGCCCCAGTCAGGATAGCACAAGATCTAGCAGCTTCTACATTAAAGCACTGGAGGGCACAGAACATGATATTCCAGAGGGCAAAGGAATTGGGAATACAACCAAGAATCATGTATCCAGAAAAACTGATCATAATCTTTCAGAGGAAAAAATGGGACTTCAATGAAAAAGAGGACTTTTAGGTATTCATGATGAAAAGACCTGAATTGAATGGAAAATTTGACTTTCAAATACAAGACCCTAGAGAACCATGAAAATTTGGAGTTATGTGACATGCCTCGGGTTGCAAAGTGGATGGGTGTCTTATCTCTAATGCTAGGTTTTGGTTGGGATCCACCTGGGTCCAGGGTGGATACTTTGTCCACTGTATCACCTAGCTGCCCCATGATGACATCTTTAGGGTAAAATTGAGGGGTGAGAGGAATGTCCTGGGGGAGGGGGAAGGGCAGAAGTAGCATGGGGTGAAATCCCACATGAAAGAAACAGGAAAGGGTTAACTGAATGGGGGAAGAGATGGGGGGGGCAGGGCAGTAAATAAACTTTACACTCATCAGAATAGGCTCAAAGACCTTAATGTCATCAGAGTTGCCTCAGGAAGGGATTAATACACAGACCCATTTGGGTGGAGTAATCTATTTAATTTGGGCAGTAAATGAGCCTAATATTCATCAGAATTGCCTCAAAGACCTCAATCTCATCAGAATTGGCTCCAGGAAGGAATAACATACTCATTCAATCAGGTGGAGTAATCTATCTAACCCTGCAGGAAAATAGGAAGGAAAGGGGATAAAGAGAGAAGGCCAAAAGAAGGGAGGGCAGATTGGGGGAGGGGACAGACAGAAGCAAATCCCTTTTGAAGAGGGATGGGTGAAAGATGATAGATTAGAGTAAATATCATGGGGGAGTGAATAGGATGGAGGGAAACAGTTAACAGTAATTGTGAAAAAGAGAAAAGGGGGAAAAATTGTACAAAAAATATAACAATTCTTTGTGGTGGCTAAGTGTAGGGGATCAAGAGAATGTCCATCAACTGAGGAATGACTGAAAAAGCTGTGGTATATGATTGTAGTGAGATGGTATTGTGGTATAGGAAATGACAAACAGGATGATCCCAGAAAAACCTGGAAAGACTCATATGAACTGATGTATAGTGACTTGAGCAGAACTGAGAGGATATTGTGCATAGTGACAGCAGTATTGTTTGATGAGCAATTATGAATGACTTAACTACTCTCAGCAATACAATGATCCAATACAATCCCAAGGGACTAATAATGAAGCATACTATCCACCCCCATAGAAAGAACTGATAAAAAGAGCACTTGTGGATTGTACATATATAACCTATATCAGATTGGTTGATGTCTTGTGGAGGGGGGAGAAAAGGGAGGGGGGGGAGAGAAAAATTTGGAACTCTAAATCTTATGAAAATATATGTTGAGGGGGCAGCTAGGTGGCACAGTGGATAAAGCACCAGCCCTGGATTCAGGAGGACCTGAGTTCAAATTTGACCTCAGACACTTGAAACTTAGTAGCTGTGTGAACTTGGGCAAGTCACTTAACCCCCACTGCCTTGCAAAAAAAAAAAAAAGCCTTAGAAAATGAATGTTGAAAACTACCCTTACATATAACTGGAAGAAAAATCATCAGCTTTACTCTCTTTTCCAGACATGGAAGTCAAGTGGCAAGACAAAATCAGTATGACTGGCAATGGCCTAGGATAGAGAGGATGACCTTGGTGTCTTCAATGTCTGACCAAGCTGTAAGCAGTCCACAGTGCCTGCTTCAGCTGCTTTCATGGCCTCTGGAACAAATTGTTCTCATTTGCCCATTCCACTAAGGGAAAGCCTTCACATGCTTAGGGTAGACACCGCCCCCCCTCCCCCCAACTCACTGACAAGCTTGTGCCCCATCGGTTACCCTTAACCTGGTTTAGCCCCTCTGCCAAGATGGTTTAACAATATGTGGCCTGCTACATGCATGTTACAGCTTCTTGAAGACACAGGTGGACACTAAAGGTAGATGAACAGTCCTGAAAAGGGTTTAACAAACCCTCACACCAGAGGTGTGAGTCCTCCTTGAACACCTTTATACCCTCCACAGGAATAAGGAAGGTAGGAAGGGGGGAGGGTTTAGAGGAAAAGATAATGAGCTCAGTTTGGGGTATATTGAGTTTAAGATATCTATATCTGAAATGCAGGTTCATCACTTAGCTCCATTTCCATAAAGCTCAGTCCCAATTCTAAGTCCAAAACCCACCTTGGGCTCAAGTGCCATACACCCTGTCTTTTCAAAGCCATATTGGCTGGCTGCACCATCCCACTTAGAATCCTGGCTCCAAGGTCACCATGGTCTGAACTTTCAATCTTATGAGGACTGTCTACAGCACCTGAAACAGAAAACAAACAACACAAAACAGAAACACATTCTGCCTCACCCATAACCATCCAGGTACATTCTTTTTATGTAAAACATTACCATATTAGTAATTTTGTATAAGAAAACTTGAATAAAAGAAAAAATGAAAGAAAGTGAAAATAGCATGCTTTAGTCTGTGCTTAATATTAATTCTTTCTTTGGAGGTGGATAGTATACTTCATCATTAGTCCTTTGGGACTAATTGGATCATTGTATTGCTGAACAACACTGCTGTCACTGTGGGCAATGTTCTCCTGGTTCTGCTCACTTCAGTTCATACAAGTCTTTGCAGTGCCTTTATGAAACCACCCTGCTTGTCATTTCTTATAGCACAATAATATTCCATCACCATAATATACCACAGCTTATTTAGCCATTACCCAATTGATGAGTGTTCCTTTGATTTCCAATTCCCAGACACCACAAAAATATTTTTTTACAAATAGGTCCTTTTCTCTTTTGGGGGGAATGTCTTTGGGATGTAAACCTAGCAATGGTATTGCTGGATCAAAGGATATACACAGTTTTATAGCCCTTTGGACATAATTTCAAATTGTTCTCCAGAATGGTTGATCTTTTCACAACTCTACCAACAGTGGAGTGACATCCCAGTTTTCCCACATCCCCTCTAACATCCAATTTATTTTCCTTTTTGGTTATACTTTCCACTCTGATAGGTGTGAGGTGATACCAGGTGCATTTCTTGGAGCTGCAGCAAGAGAGAAATCAGAAAAGGGAAAATTTTTTCCCTTTCAATGTTGTTTCAGTTCAGGGGTGAGGTGAACTAGTGTCTCCATCCTCTGTACCCAGCAGATAAGAGTTTTCAAAAAGGGACAGCAGAGTTGTAGAAAAGAGAAAGTGACTGTAAGAAACACAGAGGCCTCCAGGGCAGACAATCTGAATGCCTCCAAAAGGCCCTCAAGGACACTTTCATGTTACCTGAACTAGACATGCAAGACAAGTCCAGGTTACATGTATATACAGGATAGGATCGCCCAATAGAGTTAGGTCCCATTTGGAGTCATTCAGAGACAAGTATGATGCCAGGAAGTCAGGAAAAACTAAGTTCTTAGCCTTGTCTTGTCATTAAACTAGCTGCGTGACTTAGACCAGATCTTTTAACCTCTCCAGGCCTCAATTTTCTCATCTGTAAAATGGAGAGGGGGAGGGAGGTATAGATGATCTCTATGACTACTTTTACCTTCCAAATCCTATGTTTCTGTTATTTCAGGAAATCAGGATCTGGTATTGGTCCAGAAAACTCTCAGCACGCCGGCATAATTCCTGAACTATTGTTGAAATTGAGAATCTATTACCCAGACTTGGGCCTCAGCTGCTTCTTTTAAGCACTTTAATGAGTTGATGACAATCAGGAAAACTCACTTCTCTTGGTAAGGAGATACTACTTCTACTGTAGAGTTTCAGCTTTGGTAATATCCCTAGCAGAAGATCCTCTGTTTGGGCAACTCTGGTTTCAGTCGCCACTCCAGGTCTTCTCAGAACAACTGAGGAATACCACAAGTCTAGACTATAGATCAAACGTCTTAACCTTTTTTGTGTCATGGACCCTTTCAGTAGTCTGCTGAAGTCTATGGATCTAAAATTCTTATATGTGTAAAATAAAATCATAGGATTATGAAGGAAGTCAATTAGATAAAAATGCAATTATCAAAATATTTTGAAAAAAAAGTTCATGGATCCCAACTTAAGAACCCCTCCTCCACATGAAATAGAATTGTCACCAAAAGGTATGATAAGCATTGTACTCACATATACAAAGGATCGTGCAAGGACTGGAAATTGCCTAGATAAGTCACCATGGATGGAATATTTTATGATAGACTACTTGTGCTATCTTCTTCATTTCTGCTATTGAAAATATTACAAAGAGCAAAGTATTAAGATTGTATCCCAGAGATAATGGCCTCTTACCTAAAGTTGAGAAATCTCTAGTTGTCATCAAATCATCCAGCTAGTTTAAAGAGTCAACAGGCTTACCCTACATGAAGTTCACTGAATTGGGACAGTAGACTGATAAATTGTCACTTGATACACTGCTCATTTTAGAGTCAGGAGAAGGTTTTGGATTCTAGCCTGAGAAAGAGAATCAGAATGAGTCATTTACAAATTTGCTGAATGGTAGATATTTGAGCCCTATGATATGAGCCCACTTTGATGAGAGACACTGAGGTTGAGGAAAAATTATATTCCTATATTATTTTTCTTCTCTAAGAAATTAATTACTGGGGGCAGTTAGGTGGTGCAGTGGATAAAGCACAGACCATGGATTCAGGAAGACCTGAGTTCAAATCTGGCTTCAGACACTTGATACTTACTAGCTGTGTGACCCTAGGCAAGTCACTTAATCCTCATTGCCCAGTGCAATAATAATAATAATAATAATAATAATAATAATAATAATAATAATAATAATAACCATGTGAAGAATCTCACAGTGGTAGTTAGGTTAGGAGTTAAGGAACCCAGGTTCCAACCCACTGGTTGGAAAGTAGATTCATGTAAATCTTCCCTGGTTATTTGTTTAGGGAGAGCCTCCTACAAAAGTTGGTTTCTTTGTTCTAAATTACCCATTCTAAAAAACCTGACTTGGAACAGTAGCCATTTGGACCATGAATACCGTGAAGAATTCTCCTGAGAACACTATGGCAACATCTGCATCTGTTCTAATACTTGCCTAGATATCTTGGTCGTTTATTAATCCCTTGATCTAAGAGAATTTAATGTAGATAATTAGTGGGAACCTCAACAAGGTTTAACTGAAAAAATATTGAAGTGATGTTACTTAATGTACTACTGCTTAACAGCCCCAGAGAACAACATTGTCCAAAGGTCACCAATCAACAATAACTACCTTTAGGAGGATACAAACAGACATGTCAGATTTATGATTAAACCAGGCCCCTGGTCACAAAAAATTCAGATTCAAAAGTGATCTCATGAATCATTTACCCCACTCTGAATACCCTTTGACCCAGCAATACCACTATTAGCTCTGTATCCCAAAGAGATCATGGGAAAAAAAAAGGACCGACACACACAAAAATATTTATAGCTGCTCTTTTTGTGGTAGCAAAGAATTGGAAATTGAGAGGATGTCTATCAACTGGGGAATGGCTGAACAAGTTGTGGTATATGAATATAATGGAACACCATTGCAGTGTAAAAAAATGAGAAGCAGATGGATTTTGGAAAAACCTGGAAAGATTTACATGAATTGATGCTGAGTGAAATAAGCAGAACCAAGAGAATATAGTACCCAGTATCAACAACATTTCATCATGATCAACTATGTTGTACTTGGCTATTCTCAACAATGCAATGATCCAAGATAATGCCAAAAGATTTATGGTAGAAAATACTCTCCACATTCAGAAAAAGAACTATAGAGTCTGAATGAAGACCGAAGCATACTATTTTCACTTTTGTTGTTGCTTTTTTGTTATTGTTCTTACTTTATTTTTTCTTGTGTTTTTTTCCTTTTGTTCCAATCAATGGGGAAATATGTTTAACATGATTGTAATGCATAACCTATATCAAATTGCTTACTGGCTTTGGGAGGGGAGAGGAAAGGGAGGGGAGAGAAAAATTTGGAAATAAAAAATATCTTTACATGTAATTGAGAAAAATAAAATTAATTAATTAATTAAATCTTTACTTACAAATAAAAACAAATTCATTTAACCCGGAGGTCCAAATCAGATTAAAATGTAATTTTTAATTAATAATAACTAAAACTACAACAAATAAGAAAATTAACATTATTCTATTTTAAAACTAAGTCAAAATTAAGCTCATTATCTTTATGTACAGTTTGGTAGACCCCACTTCTATTTGAATTTAATACCACTTATCAAGTCCAACCCATACCTATTCAAGAATGCCTACAATAATATTTCCTAACAGTCATTTAGCCTCTGCCTGAAGACCTCTAGTAATAGACCACTAGCTCCTAAGGCAGTCCATTGCATTTTTTGATAGCTTTAATCATTAGCAAATTTTCATTCTGCTTCTCTACAACTTCCAACTATTGCTCCTAAGTTCTGCCTTCTAGGTCAAGCAACAAGTTTAACTCCCCTTCTATGTAAGGTTTTTTGTTTCATTTTGATTTTTTTGCAGAACAATGATGGTTGGTTAAGTGACTTGCCCAGGGTCACACAATTAGTAAGTGTCAAGTATCTGTGACCGGATTTGAACTCAGGGCTGGTGCCACCTAGCTGCCCTCCTTCTAGATAAGTTTACAGATATTTATAGGCAGTTTATCAGGTCCCACCAAAAATCTTCTCTTCTCCAGGCTAAACATCCTCAGGGTCCTTACCTGATCTTCATATGCCATTGGCTTGAGACTTAACATCTTATTTACTCTGAACACTCTATCTCTGAACACTCATATGAACTCTCTGAACACTCATTAGCTTGTCAATGTTCTACCTTCAATGTAGTACCCATGATGGAATCAAATATTCCAGAGGTTGTCAGACTAGGACCAAGGACTTTAGAGTTATTGTCTCCTATGCTCTATGTCTTTCTTTCTTTCTTTCTTTCTTTTTTTTAGTGAGGCAATTGGGGTTAAGTGACTTGCCCAGGGTCACATAGCTAGTAAGTGTTAAGTGTCTGAGGCCAGATTTGAACTCAAGTACTCCTGACTCCAGGGCCGGTGTTCTATCCACTGCGCCACCTAGCTGCCCTCTATGTCTTTCTTGATGCAGCCTGATTGAGTTCCTTTCTTTTCTCCTTTGTCTTGCCATAGTGTACTGTTGACTCATATTGGGCTTACAATTCACTTTATCCCCACTTCTTTTTCACATGAACTTCTTAGTCATCACATAAATTTAATTATTTTTGAACCTAAGTGTAGGACTTTTTTTACCTTTACTATATTACTCTAATGGAGTTGTGCTCTAATGTTTGAAGATCACAACTCATTAATGCATATCTTTCTTGTGTAACTCTTGTCTATATCATCCCACAAATCTTCACAGGGTGCCCACCCAATGTGCTAGGAAGACTTCTTTTAGTTGGTGGCAACCAATTAATATTTAGTAATATTAACTTTCATCTTATAGAGTAAGTCTATCACTTTAGTCTGTGGAGATATTTTTAGAATCTGACTTTGTTTTCCAGTGTATTAGTGATACTTCCAAGCTTTGCGTTATCATTTTACAAGAATACTCTCTGTAGCTTTACCTGTCATTGAAAAAAATGTTGACAAGTACAGGATAAATCCCTCAGACATTCCAGTGGAAATTGTTAACAAGTTGACATCAATCTATTAATTACTACTTTTTGGAGATCGCTAAGTTTACTTATCTGTGTACATGCTCTATCTCCCAGCAGAATATTCTAGTGGGAGATAGAGCATGTACACAGATAAGTAATAAGTAATAAGCAATTTTATGGAAAAAGGGAGCATTAACAGATGAGTTGGGCGAGATTAGGAAAGCCATCATATAGGAGGTGACCACTAAGCTAAACCTTGAAACTAGAAAACAAGCAAATTAAAAATCCCCAACTAAACATCAAATTGGAAATCTTGAAAATCGAAGGTAAGATTAATAAAATTGAAAGTAAGAAAACATTCGATTAATAAATAAAACTAGAAGTTCATTTTATGAAAAAAACAATACAATAGATAAACTGTTGATTAATTTTATCAAAAAAGGAAAGAAGAAAACCAAATTACTGGTATCAAAAATAAAAGGGATGAACTCACCACCATTGAAGTGGAAATTAAGACAATTATTAGGAACTATTTTGCCCAATTATATCCCAATAAATTTGACAACCTAAATGAAATGGATGAATATCTACAAAAATATAAATTACCCAGATTAGCAGAAGAACAAATAAAATGTTTAAATAACCCAATTTTAGAAAAAAGAAATTGAACAAGCCATCAATGAACTTCCTAAGAAAAAGTCCCCAAGACCAGATGGATTCACAAGTGAATTCTACCAAACATTTAAATAACAATTAATTCCAATATTATATCAATTATTTGAAAAAATAAGTGGAGTCCTACCAGATTCCTTTTATGAGACAAATATGTCCTGATACCAAAACTAGGAAGAGCCAAAACAGAGAAAGAAAATTATAGACCAATCTCCCTAATGAATATCAATGCAAAAATTTTAAATAAAATACTAGCAAAAAGATTACAGAAATATATCACAAGAAACATACAACAGGTGGGATTTATACCAGGAATTCAGGGCTGGTTCAATATCAGAAAAATTATCAACAAAATCAACCATATCAGTAACAAAAGTAACAGAAATCATATGATTAGCTCAATAGATGCAGAAAAGGCCTTTGACAAAATACAGCACCCATTCCTATTAAAAACACTAGAGAACATAGGAATAAAAGGAGCTTACCTTAAAATTATAAGTACTATTTATCTAAAACAATCAGCAAGCATTATCTGTAATGGTAATAACCTAAAAGCCTTCCCAATACAATCAGTGGTGAAGCAAGGATGTCCATTATCATCTCTTTTATTTAATATTGTATTAGAAATGTTGGGGCAGATAGGTGGTGCAGTGGATAGAACATCGGCCCTGGATACAGGAGGACCTGAGTTCAAATCCGACCTCAGATAGTTGACACTAGCTGTGTGACCCTGGGCAAATCACTTTACCCTCATTGCCCTGCAAAAAAAAAAAAAAGAAAGAAAGAAAGAAAAGAAATGTTAACTATAGCACTAAGAGAACAAAAAGAAATTAAAGGAATTAGAATAGGTAATGAGGAAACAAAACTATCACTCTTTGCAGATATGATGTTATACTTAGAAAATTCTAAAGAATCAACTAAGGGGCAGCTAGGTGGCACAGTGGAAAAAGCACTGGCCCTGGATTCAAGAGGACCTGAGTTCAAATCTGGCCTCAGACACTTGACACTTAGTAGCTGTGTGACCCTGGGCAAGTCACTTAAGCCCAATTGCCTCACCAAAAAAAAAGATATAAAAAAAGAATCAACTAAAAAGCCACTTGAAATTATTAATAACTTTAGCAAAGTTGCAGGATACAAAATAAACCCACATAAATCATCAGCATTTCTATATATTACCATGAAAGTCCAACAACAACAGATAGAAAGAGAAATTCCATTTAAAATAACTGTGGCCAATATAAAATACTTGGGAGGCTACCTCCCAAAACAATCACAGGAATTATATGACCAGAACTACAAAATCCTTTTCACAGAAATAAAATCAGATCTAAAAAATTTGAAAAATATTAATTGCTCATGGGTAGGCAGAGCCAATATAATACAAATGACAATGGAGGCAGTTAGGTGGCACAATGGATAAAGTACTGGCCCTGGATTCAGGAGGGCCTGAGTTCAAATCCAGCCTCGGACACTTGACATTTACTAGCTGTGTGACCCTGGGCATGTCACTTAATACTCATTACCCCACAAAAAAAAATACAATCCTACCTAAGTTAATTAATTTATTTAGTGCTATACCAAACTATCAAAAACATTTTATAGAGCTAGAAAAAAGAATAACAAAATTCATCTGAAAAAACAAAAGTTCAAGGATATCATGGGAATCAATGAAAAAATAAAAATGAAGCTGGTCTAGCAGAACCAGAACTCAAACTGTATTATAAAGCAGTAATTATCAAAACAAAATGGTACTGGCTAAGAAATAGAGAGGTAGATCAGTGGAATAGGATAGAAATTGCACTATAATAAATGGCTATAGTAATCTAGTGTATGATAAACCCAAAGATCCAAGCTTTTGGAACAAAAACTCATTGTTTGACAAAAACTGCTGGGAAAACTGGAAAATGGTATGGCAGAAACTAGGTATAGACCAACATCTCACAACCATAAGGTCAAAATGGGTACATGATTTACACATAAAAGATTATACCATAAGCAAATTAAGGGAGTATGTAATTGTTTATCTGTCATATTTATGAGCAGGGGAAGAATTTAGGACCAAAGAAGATATAGAGGGAAAAAAATGTAAAATAGATAATATTGATTATATAAAATTTAAAAATGTTTTGCACAAACAAAACTAATGTAACCATGATTACAAGAGAAGCAGAAAACTGGGAAAGAATTTTTGAAACAAATATCTTTTATAAAGGCCTCATTTCTCACAAATATCTAGAGAACTGAGAAAAATTTATAAAAATACAAGTCATTTCCCAACTGATAAATGGTCAAAGGATATGAACAACTTTCAGATAAAGAAATCAAAACTATCTATAATCATATAATAAATTGCTCTAGTTCATTATTGATCAGAGAAATGTAAAGTAAAACAACTCTGAGGTATCACCTCACACCTATCAGAGTGGCAAATATAACAGAAAAGGAAAAGATTGAATGTTGGAGAGATGTGGGAAAGTTGGGACATCAATCCACTGTTGGTGGAGTTGTGAAAAGATCCAACCATTCTGGAGAGCAATTTGGAACTATGCCCAAAGGACTATAAAACTGTGCATATCCTTTGATCCAAAAACACCACTGCTAGGTTTCCATCCCAAAGACATCCCCCAAAAGAGGAAAAGACCTATTTGCACAAAAATATTTATGGCAGCTCTTTTTGTGGTGGCTAAGAATTGGGAATCAAAGGAATGCCCATCAATTGGGGAATAGCTAAACAAACTGCGGTACATAACTAAACCTTGAAGAGTTAGGGATTCTAAGAGGTGGATGTGAGAATAGTGCATCTGGAAATGGGGCAAAATATGGGCAAAAGCATGGAGAGAAGAGATGACATGTTGAATTTGAATAACAGCTTGAAGGCTAGTATGAGCAGAACATGGAACTGATAAGAAAGAGAATTTATGAAGTAAGGTTGAAAATGTAGGTAGGAACCAGACTGAGGAGAACTTTAAATGCAAGGCTGAAGAGTTTGTATTTTGTCTTAAATGTAAGGAGAATAACAAAATATTTTTTAGTAGCAGATCCACATGATGTTGTATTTCATGAATATTAAATTGGGAACAAGTGTGGAGGATGATATAGTGAGGGAAGTGACTAGCAGCAGAGAGATCTATTAAATGACTATTTTAATAGTCAAGGTAAGAAGTGATGAGGAGCTACAGCAAGGGCCGAATGAGTGTAGGGAAGGCAGACATACAAGAGTTATGGAAATAGAATTAACAAAACTTGGGAATTGATTAGTTACAGGAGATAAGGGAGAGGGAAGAATCAAGGATGATTCTGCAGTGACAAAATTAAGATGCTGAAAGGCTGCTAGTGGCCAGAAAAAGTGAAATTTGGAGGAGGGATAAGATTTTCAGAGAAAATATCAGTTTCATTTTGGAGAAGTTGGATTTGAAATGCCAATGGTACATCCTGGTGGAGAAGTATAGGCAGTTAGGGATATAGGACTAGAGTCCTGGAGAGTGATGACAGTTGTATAAACAGATTAAGAACTGTCCTACAAAGAGACAGTAATTGAATCTATGGAGAGCTGATAAGAACAATGAAACCATGAGTGCAGAGGATAATGAGAAGACATGGATGGAATCCTGGGGTATACTCACATTTAATGGGGAGAAAATGAATGATGATCTAGCAAATGATACTAAAAAGGAATGATGAGAGGAGTCTGAGAATTAAGATAAAACCATGTCCCAAATTTGAAGGGAAGAAAAAAGTACTCTGGTGGTTGACAATGTCAAAAGAGGCACAAAATTATTGCAAAATAAAAAATCTGAGAAAACACCTTGGATTTAAAACTTGAGAAAAGTTTCAATCTATTGTTGGAGGCAAAATCTTGATTGTAAGGGGTTGAAAAGTGAGTGGGCAATGAAGAAATGAAGGCAAGTTTAAAAGACTGTTTCCAAGTTTGGGAAAGAGACTTAGGACTATAGTTTGAAGGGATGGCAGTATTAAGTGAAGAACTTTTTAATTTTTTTAGGATGGGGAATCATACATGTTTGTATGCAGTGGGGGAGGAGATGGTAGATGAAGACAGATAAAAGATGACAGAAAGATAGAGGACATTTAAAGCTCTCCACAATCTCTATGCAGTTTATGTTTCCAGATTTGTTATTATTCCTTTACACACACTTTAAGGTGTGTCTTTGTACAGTGTAACTCTAATATTGAGAGTTCACAGCCTTCTCACCTGCTTCTGTTGATCCTCTAACTTCCTTCAAAGCTTCAAGCACTAATTCTTATGTTACTTTCTTTACCTCCAGCTAGCCAACTCACAAGTATAGACCATGGGGATCATAAAGGTTTTCTGTCTGACTCTTTATGACCACACTTTGGGTTTTCTTAGCAAAGATAATGGAGTGTCTTGCCATTTCCTTCTCCATCTCATTTTATAGATGAGGAAACTGAGGTAAACAGGGTTAACTGACTTATGCAGGGTCATACAGTTAGTATGATACTCAGACACTTGTCTGAGGCCAGATTTGAACTCAGGAAGTTGAGTCTTCCTGACTCCAGGCCCAGCACTCCACTATATATATACACATGTTTGTGTATATACATGGACACATGTGTATATATACATTTGTGTGTATCTATCTATCTATCTATCTATCTATCTATCTATCTATCTATCTATCTAACTATGTGGAGAATAGCTAAACAAACTGCGATACATAACTAAACCTTGAAGAGTTAGGGATTCTAAGAGGTGGATGTGAGAATAGTGCATCTGGAAATGGGGCAAAATCTGGGCAAAAACATGGAGTCTCTTTCCCAAACTATATCAGCTCTCTCCACTTTCCCTCTGCAGCTCTGCTTGGTAGAATAAGATGCTACTCCCAGGAGAAGCTGATCACAAGAAATCTCATCATGTTTAACTCAACATCTTCCATCTCCCTCAGATGCCGTTCTTTGTTGATTGGAGGGGTGGAGGGCAGAGCACTAAACTCTACCCAAAGCTTCCCTTTATATAGGTTCTGGGAAGAACCTAGACTTTGGAGCTCATTCTACTTTCCATATGCAGTTCTTCTTGGTTTGATTCCCATGGGACAATATGCCTCAGAGCCAGGTATCCCTTGGTGTGTCCCCTCTCCTTTACAATAGATTATAAGCTGCCTGAGGACACAGTCTTTATTTTTCTTACTTGTATCCCCACAATTTGGCACAATGCCTAGCATATAGTATGCATTTAATAATTGTTTATTGAATTGAAATCTAAATTAAATTGTTATTTTCAACTTACTCAATGTGGGTAACAAATTCTATACTGTTACTTTGGTATTTAGGGGGGAAGAGAGGCATTACTAAAGTTGCCTCTTTCAGGCTTCAAAGGTGTCCCCTAGCTATAATATTACAACATTTCATTAATGTGTCTATATTTGGATATCCATATACATCATGCAATTAAGCTTATCTATATGAGTCAGGATAGTGTAATGGAGGAGTCTCTGGATCAGGAATCAGAAAATCAGAATTTTAATTCTAACTCTACCATTGATAAACTGTGACTTTGGGCAAGTCAATTAATTTCTTGAGCCATAGTTTCCTCTTCTCTAGGGGAGGGTCATTGCTTAATCTTTCTCCCTTATAAGATTGTTATGAGACTCAAGTGATACTGTAAAACAGCATGGAAAACTATAAAGCACTATGTAAATACAAGATACAAAAATTATATAACACTAAAATTTACAAAGCACTTCCCCCTCAAAAAAAAAAAGTCCTGTGAGGTAGTAAATGCATATATCCACCTCATTTTCTAGATGAGAGAACAGTGACAAAGGTTAAGTGATTTGTTTATGGATACATTGTACGGAGGTGAGAATTTAGGAACATCTTCCTTGATTTCATGGCAATCATTGTCTACTATATCATACTGACTTCCTTTTAGTGTTATTTTATTTTATTTTTTTTGGTGAGGCAATTAGAGTTAAGTGACTTGCCCAGGGTCACACAGCTAGTAAGTGTTAAGTGTCTAAGGCCACATTTGAACTCAGGTCCTCCGGAATCCAGGGCCTGTGCTCTATCCACTGAGCCACCTAGCTACCCCCCTTTTAGTGTTAATAAAAACATTGTCAATTATTTCCTCTTGGCCATATTTATATTTTAAGTTCTATAGTTTAGTAAAATCAGGAGTAGAATTTCTAAAATTCCAATTACAACCCCTAAACTGAAGACCACAAGCCAACTGTGATAGAATCACCCACTATTCATTGTTCCACCTAGCTGCCCAGTTGAGAAGCTTCATTAGGACATTTGTAATATGATTAATTATTAGTTATTTTATAGTTTACCTCCCCAGGTTTTAGGCCCAATCAATGCCAAAAAGCTCTTTTCCCCCACCCCCTTGTTTAATATTAACAGTTTGTAAATGAATGTAATTTTTTATTTAAAAAAATGACCATAAGCTTTGAAGTTAAAAAGTAAAGGGGAAAATATTATGATTTCCTTGACCTATGTAGCATTCCTTTAGAGATGTATGATGGAAGGATTCTTCTCTTCAGAGTAGGCACAGTTACCCTCTGACTACTTACTACAGGCCATGATAACTTTTAATTGGTGGTGGACATGCTAAAAGACTATTCCTTCCCCTCAAGACTCTTCTTCCTGCTGACCTCAAAGGGTAAAAATGTCTTTGAGTTCTGGAGGGTCATTGGGAGAAATGACATGAGCTCATGGCCTCTTGGCAAGCATATGAGTGGAATAAGGGTGCTTCCTGTTTGTGTTTTCTCTCCTTTGGTACAGGACCTTGTGAGATCTCAATACGTAGCTGGCATCTTCCCTCTTCCACAACATACAAGCAGGGAGATATCATCTACTGGAACACTTACAGCAGAAATAGTTACAGAAGGATAGTTCTCCCATTCCTGTCCTGAATGAATGTGGAAGTGTCCTGGAAATCCATCCATTCAGTGATAGCAGAGATGGCAGGTCTCTCTGTAGTCCTATATTTAGCACAACCCATTGAGTAGACTATGCTGGAAAGAGCACTGGAAAATCCCTTGCAGCTTTGAAACTGTGGGCAAGTCCTTTTACCTCTCTGAGCCTATTTCTTCATCTGTAGCATAAGGATCCCAATCCCTGCTCTATGTACCCCATAGGGCTTTTGCTAAGATAGTACTTTGGAAGCGTTCAAGCCCTATAGAAATGTGAACTATTACATTATACTATAGAATGAAAAGTTATTATGAGTTATTATCCCATGAAATGAATCAAAGCCAATGGGAGCATGAGATGACAAATGACAAATAATGTTGGAATAAAAATCCTGAACTTGTAGGTTGGTGAGCCAGTCATGGACAACAACAAAAACCCCCAAGTAGAAAATGAATGTTTAATGGTGTTTATGCTTTTATTACCCTGTAATTATGCCATTCCCCTGATTGCTTTTCTTTTCATGCCTGTCTATAAAATGCTGTTGCCTGAACCTGTTTTAAACATCTAAATTTGTAGGATTAGGCCTAGTGATGTTCTGCCAGTTTCCATGAAATGAAAGCCAATAGCATTAAACTTACCATTCTTTGATAACTAAAGAAAAGTCCTTTATTAATTTGATGATATATAATGCTTACAGCTCTAGTCTTACTTCTGTTTTGTGGAATCATCCTGCCCTGTGGATAAAAGTCCATTTTTCTGTCAAAAGTTATTTTATGAATTTAACTACTTCATTTATTTAAAAAAAAAACTTAGTTATAACTCAATTAAATTAAATTAATTAAAATCCCTTTATTTGAGAGCTGGCCTTGAAGCCAGAAAGACCTGGGCTCAAATCCTGCCTGTGATATACACTGGTTATGTGACCTTGGGCTTGACTTCTCAGTGTTTTAGTCTACTCTAGGAAACTCTCTAAGATGAGGTGATGATTTGCTTGGGAGAAAGAGACTTTCCTTTCTTGGAAGGTTGCTATGTCAATTAAATCACAAATCTAATTCTCATCTCTAACACTATCATTTTGAATCATTTGTGTGCTAAGTGAAGATTATAAATTTGCCTATTAAAACTGAAATTCTATGTAAGCTTTTATTTGTCATAGAATGTAACATTACTCATTTTGAAGACTGCTCAAAGCATCCAAATTGTGTAAACATGCATGCAATCAGAGCATGTGGGAATAAGTATCAAATATGCAGGTGGGCCATACTTTAAACAAACTCTATTCTTTAAAATAAGCATGATAGTTGATAATTATTTCATGTTTTAAGGTTTACAACGTACTTTCCTCACAGTAGCCCTTTGTGGTAGATTGAATGTGTTATTATCTCCATTTTACACAAGAGAACCAAGGTTCAGAGATTTTGACAAATTTGGACAAGGTTATGCAACTATTAAGTGGCATAACTAGTATTCAAAATCAGGCCTTCTGACTCCCAAATGCTTTTTCAGATTTTCCAAAATTATTTCATAGGGGTGATTATTTCCTTCTAAAAAGATTTTAATTCAGGGTTCCTTTAAATATTAGTCTTTCTTAGTACATTTGATTTACCCAGCTCCCTCCCCAAATTCACATATTAAGCAGAGCATATGAGGATGTATACATATACATATATGTACATATGTAATACATCAGAGGTAGTATTTAAACCCAAGTCCTTTGACACCAAAGCCAGTATTTCTGCTATGTCATTGCATTTAGAATTCATGCATTCATCCAGTAAAAGACGAGAGTTAGGCCTGGGAATAATATTTATTAGCACGTTTGTTAATTATTAGCATGTTTACACTTCTGGTGTCATTTGAAGTCTTTTGTTTGTTTAAACTGTTGGCTGGTAGGAAACCAACCTTGCCCATTATCTTAACATGATGACAATTATTAACCAGGCATGGGGTCTTACTTAGATTAACCAGAGATTAATAGACTTAATAATATACGTAGTGCTTTATGGTAACAAAGTGCTTTATGCACACTAGTGTTCACTTAATACAGAAACCTGAAGAGTTAGATGAGAGACAGTTTAGCATAATGTAGTGTGTCAGCCTTAGAGTTAAGGGATATCTGAGTTCAAATCTCATTTCTGACCTTTACCATATGACATAGGCAAGTCAACTACCCTAAGCCTCAGTCTCTTCATCTGTTGTACTACCTACCTCACAGGGTGGTTGTGATGATTAAAATGGAATACTGTTATATAAATGACTTGTAAACCATAAAATGTTATAAAATATATCTCTGATTCTTCCCATTTGATGGATGGGAAAACTGAAGTTGAAAGAAGTTAAATGGTTTGCATTACAATGAGACTCAAATCTAGGTCTTCTTACTCCAAAGCTGGTGCTCCTTACATTGTATAACACTGCCTGCAAAGAGAATTATTAAATAATAGGCTTGAATATTAACAATTATTGAACCTTAAAGCTGGACTGAAGATCAAGGAATACATACCTACCAAAATTAGGAATGCCCTTTAGGTTTCCAATAAGTAATCATCCAGCCTTAAAAACCTTTCATAATAGGAAATCTCTACTCTTTAAAATAGATCATCCTAATTTTGGACAAGTCTGGTTTGGGGAAATGTTTCTTATGTTGAATCAAAGTCTCCCTGTTTATAACTTTTACAAAATGGTTTTAGTATATACAAGTATGCATATACTAATATGATCTTGGATCATAAAATTTACACCATCCATTACCTTTTGACATGCTTGAAAGGCTTTTCAAATTGAAAAGGCATTGCCTGGAGTTTCTAGGGATTTTTTTTTGTTTGACACCACCACCACCACCTCCACCCACCACTTTCACATCCCACACTTTCTGATCTGACCTGCAGTGGACTGGGGTGTAGTGATGGTAGCAGATAAAAGAACAGTGTGTGTAGAGGGTGGGGAATGATGGAATGGGAATTTGTATTCTTTTCAGTGAAACAAAAATATCTGTGATAATCCTTTTAAGGAGAGTTGAAAGACATGAGGCATTGAGACTATTTGTTCCTTGTCAAAAGGCTCAAATGTGCAGAATATGTGGCTTTAGTGAGTATGTAGGCTCTGCCTGAATTCATCTTGACTTCCCTTCATATATTCCTAACAAGTTATTCATATACTGGAAATTTGAATATCAAACCATAAATTCCATTAATTTATTTTGTAATTTTAAAGATAGGTCCCCACTGAAAAATATATAATGATCTCTTTAAGGTACTTTTCACTTTTTTCAATGTGTAGTTAATATTCCTCCCCCCACCCCACCACATCCACTCCCACTCATCTATGCATATATATATACACATGGCCTTTGGGAATTACTTCAATTCCATATGATCTTGTTATGCTTGTTTTAAAACACACATGTTTAAGTATTCCCATTAAGTATTAAGTATTCCCATTTCCTTGAGAGTTTTCATTCTAAAGAACTGGGAAGCTTAATTAATTTCATGTAAGCAAACTCCAGAAGTCGTGCATCAGAATTCACTAACTGAAAGAAATATATGAAGTTCTCTTTTCAGACAGAACTCAAATGCAAAGAATTGATAGAATAGAAGTTCTATACTAGAGTGATTTAAAATATCATGCTTAATAAAAACTGGTGTTCTCTCTTTGCTCAAAGGACTCCTAGTCAGTTCCTTTCTTTCAGTTTAATAATCATTTGTGTTGGTAAGAGTTAACCTTGAAAAAGGTTTATGACTTATATTTTATTGATTTTATTTGTTTCTTTGGTTTTGGTCTTTTTGGGTCCACAAAAAGCAGACAAGCATAGGTTACCTCTGTAGCCATGTCTTTTGAAAATCCAAGATAGTGGCCATGGGAAATGCATATGAGCAAAGGAAATAGAATAAAGAAAACAATATACACAGTGATCATAATAATGTAAAGGAAAACAATACTCAAAGTTCAGATCAATGCATTGTGACCAATCTTGATTCTAAGGGATAACAAATTTAGATTTGAAGGTACATCAAATATATCTAGTGCTCTTTCAGCTGTACCATGAAGGAATATACAGTCTTCCTCCAAGTAGAGAGGTGTTGGACTAAATGTATGGAATGAGGTGTAAGTTGCCAGACATGATAACTGTTTAGGTAGTACTTAACTAAACTTTTTTTTTTTTATCATGGTAGAAGTTTCTTTTTCTGCAGAGCGGAAAAACGTTTGTCATTTTTTTGTCCACCTTACCAATCTATTGTATGTGATGGGGAACCTCAGAATCACTTTAGTTTGCATTTCTTTAATTATTAGTCATTTGAAACATTTTTTCACATTTGTTTATACCAGGGCAGCTAGGTGGTGCAGTGGATAAAGCACCAGCCCTGGATTCAGGAGGACCTGAGTTCAAATTCAGCCTCAGACACTTGATACTGTGTAACCTTGGGCAAGTCACTTAACCCTCATTGCTCCAATAATAATAATAATAATAATAATAATAATAATAATATTGGGGCAGGTAGGTGGCACAGTGGGTGAAGCACCAGCCCTGGATTCAGTAGGACCTGAGTTCAAATCTGGCCTCAGACACTTGACACACTTACTTGCTTTGTGACCCTGGGCAAGTCACTTAACCCTCATTGCCCCACAAAAAAACAAAAATCAAAATCAAAAAAACATTTGTTTGTACCTTTGAAAAGGTCTTGTTCATATCATTTGATCATTTATTTATTGGGGAATGACTTATGCTTTTAAATTTGAGTTAGTTCCTTATATATCTTCAATATGAAACTTATCAGAGAAACTTGCTTTGAATATTTTCCCCAGTTTCCTGTTTCCAATTTGATTTTAACTGCATTTTTGTGGAGAAAACTTAAGTTTTATATAATTAAAATTGTTGGGTTTATTTTCTCTAATCCTGGGTAGGATAAACTTATCTACTGTGAGAAGGGATTACCATCTGCTTTGCCACTGAATCCCATGCACCATGAGACTTTTCTAACTAAGCAGCTGCAGAAGCCTCCCATGTGTATTGCTTCCCCAATAAACAAACAGGGACTGTCTTCTTTCTCTATCTGTATCCTCAATGATTAGCAAAATGCTTTGAACATAATAAGTTGTCAGTAAATGCCTTTTATCATTCATTCATTCATTCACTCACTCACTCATAATCCAATCATTCATTAATTCTCTTTCCACTAATGGAAAATAGTTATAGGAAGGTGATGCCAAAAGACAACCTGATAATTATCACCAGTTTATAATGAACTGTCTAAAATGTGAAGTTTCAGTAAAGCTTTGTTTTATCTTTAAATTGTGTGCATAAATCTTGTTTTCAATGCAATGTAGCAAAACAGTTTGATACTTGTAAGGTTGGAATTAAGAGTATTTTTTTTTCAAAAGGAAAAAGACAATAAAAATTTTTTTGATGAAAAACTACACATGTGAGACTAAATAGTACTTAAATTAATTCAACTTCCTCAGTTTAAGGAAGGGGTGATTTGGTATAGGTGAAGACTTGGAGTCATATCTGAACTTTGCTATTTATTATTCATGTGAATGAAAGCAAGTCACTTCATCTTTCTGGTCCTCAGTTTCCTAATCTGTAAAATTAAGCAGTCAGACAATTTGATCTTTAGGCTTCCATAAGATGAAAGGCATTGGATAGACAGTCTGTGAGGTCCCTTCCAATTCTAGATTTAAGATCCCAGACCTAAATATTAGATATAACTTTTGGTATGATGCTTAAATCTAGAGATAGACTTGTGATTTTATGATACAGGGAACTCCCAAGTGAGGAAACTCCCTCTACCAATTCAGGTTGGCACATTGCCTACAACTAATCATCTTAGAGAATTGCCTAGAACTCTGAGACATTGCCCAAGGCTATATAGCTAGTATATATGTTTCAGTTTGGGCTTGAACCCAGGCCCTCTTGATTCCAAGCCAGTTTTCTATCCTCTATGACATGCTGACTCTTGTCCTGTCTAGGATTATAGCAAAATTATATTAAAGGAATATTCATAAAGCAAGGGTTATGAGTATAGAGAGTCCTTTTCCTCTATAGTTGGTTCTCATAGGTGGGTACTATTAATTAATGTTAGATGTCATTAATCAGTATTAGGTGACTTTTAACCCAAGATGTAGAAATGATAAAAAATATATATAATAAAACACAACTAGTTGCAATATATCCCTTTTTAATTTAATTTATTTTTAGTGAGGCAATTGGGGTTAAGTGACTTGCTCAGGGTCAGCTAGTAAGTGTTAAGTGTCTGAGGCCGGATTTGAACTCAGGTTCTCCTGACTCCAGGGCTGGTGCTCTATCCACTGTACCACCTAGCTGTCCCCAATATATCCCTTTTTGAATTAGGATTGAGCTCTCTCAAACACTCACCCTAAGAATCCTTAAAAATCAGAAATTCTTGATGGGCTTAGTATATGAGAAAAATTCTCCTACTCCTTTTCTACTTTGAAAATCAGGTAAGAAAATCCCTCAATATTATGACAACTGGATATACTACCTCAAACCTGCACATTAAAGAATGGTACTTCTTGAGAGAATAGCTGATCTTTGGCAAATGGAAAGAGACTGAGTGCATCCATCTCTAAAGTGAAGTTTGTGTTGAAAGAAGATTGACATTTTCTAAGAGTTGCAACCAGAGCCTGATTCTTATCATAATAGGTCATTTATCCAAGTTTTATTTCCAATCTGGACTTGCTTGAACATGTCATTCATTTAAAATTCATTTCTGCTTCTTATCAAGAGTGGGACTTTGAAAAACTAACCAAAATGCACATTCTTTTAGAACTCTTTAAACACCAAACAGATTATAGATAGATAGATAGAGATATGTGTGTATGTATATGTATAACTAATTACCTTGATTAATTTTTGATGAGTAGAAGAGTGATATTGAAATTAGTGTAAAACTACATCTGTGATAAAGGGTGATACCATAAACAGATTAAGAGAGCATGGAATAGTCTATCTGTAAGATTTATGGATAAGGGAAGAATTTAAAACCAAAGAACATATAGAGAGCATTAAAAATGTAAAATAGATAATTTGATTATACAAAATTAGAAAAAAAAACCTTTTGAACAAACAAAACAACTACAACCAAAATTATAAGGAAAGCAGAAAATTGGGGAATTGTTTTGCAACAAATATCTCTGATAAAGGTCTAATTTCCCAAATATATAAAGAACTGAGTCAAATTTATAAAAAATGCAAGTTATTCCCTACTTGATAAATGGTCAAAGGATATAAACAGGCATTTTTCAGAAAAAGAAAGCAAAACTATCTATAATTATATGAAAAAATGCTATAGATCATTACTGATCAGAGAATGCAAATTAAAACAATTCTGAGGTACTACCTCACACATCATAGTGGCTAATATGAAAAAAAAGGAAACTGTTGGATTTTGGAAGAGATATGGGAAAAGTGGAACACTAATTCACTGTTGGTGGAGGTGTGAACTGATCCAAACATTCTGGATAGCAATTTGGAACTATGATTAAATAGCTATAGAAATGTGTATACTCTTTGATCCAGCAATACCACTGCTAGGTTTGTATCCCAAAGACATCCAGAAAAGGGAAAAGGAACTATTTGTACAAAGATATAGCAGCTTGTGTGTGTGTGTGTGTGTGTGTGTGTGTGTGTGTGTGTGTGTGTATGGTGGCTAAGAATTGGAAATCAAAGAGATGCCCATCAATTGGGGAATGGCTAAATAAGCTGTGGTCTATGATTGTAATGGAATATTATTGTGCTATAAGAAATGACAAGCAGGATGATTTCAGAAAGCCCTGGAAAGACTTGCATGAACTGTTGTATAGGGAAGTGAGCAGAACCACGAGAACATTGTACACAGTAACAGCAATATTGTTTGTTGGGGAACTGTGAATGACTTAGCTATTCTCAGCTATACAATGATCCAAGACAAGTCCAAAAGACTAATGCTATTTGCCTCCAGAGAAAGAACTGATATTTATTGAATGCTGATTGAAACATGCTATTTTTCATTTTTTCTTTTGAGTCTTCTTGTACAAAATGACTAATATGTGCATTATTGCACATGTATAACCTATATCTGATTGTTTACTGCCTCAAGGAGGGAAGAAGAAAGGGAAGGAGGAAGGGATAGAATTTGGAGTTCAAAACTTTAAATAAAAATGTTTTAAAAATTATAAACTACATATGTGAGACAAACATATTTAAATCAGTTCAACTTCCTTGGTTTAGGGAAAGGTAATAAGTAGAAAGAGACCTTGGAGTCAAATCTGGTCTTTGCTAGCTATTCTTTGTGTGATTTCAGGCAAACCATTTTGTCTCTCTGGTGTTCAATTCCCTCATCTGTCAAATGAAGTGATTAGACTACTGGATCTTTAAGGTCCTAGAAGATGAAGTCATGGGGAAATACCCTTTACAGAATAATGGTCTGTAAAAGAATGTGATAATGAAGATTCTTTAATGTTTTAATAAAACTAGGTGAGAATTATATGATTTGGCTTTTACTCCTGGAAGACAGAGTGAAAGAATATTTTTCAAAGATAAGAAAAAGACGGTGGCCACACAGATATGCCATTTAAATTTAATCCAATATAAGAAACTCTTGTTTTGAAATGAATCTGCTTTAAAAGGTAGTTTGATGCTCTTCCAAACAAAAACTCAGTCCTTTATATTCTTCACCAAGATAAATTAAAATATAATGTGGAGTATTATAGACCTTCTGAATGCTAGTTTTAGGGTGTAACATGGAAAATAGTAAATCATCTTGTTTTTCAAAACATTAACAAATAGAAAGGAAATGTGATTCTGTAGTTATATAAAGAAGATACTATTTCATGAAAAATATAAGGGAAATAAAGCAATCTGTAAAATAAAACACTTTATTTTTCTTTAAAAAAAAAAGTGGAGAAGGGGCAAGTAGGTGGCGCAGTAGATAAAGCACCGGCCCTGGATTCAGGAGGACCTGAGTTCAAATTTGACCTAAGATACTTGATACTTACTAGTTGTGTAACCCTGGGCAGATCACTTAATCCGCATTGCCCCACAAAAAAAGAAAGAAAGAAAAGGAAAGGAAAGGAAAAAAAAGAAGTAGGGAAAAGGCAGAATCAGAAGAATACAATATATACTACCTCAGATTATATAAGTGGAAAAGAATGGAAAAAAGAATAAAGGAAGAGATAAGAAGTTGTTATGATATTTTATATTATTACATTTAATTTATATATTTAATTAGATATGATATGATATATTGTTAAAATACTTTATAACCTAAATGCAGATAGTTCCTAAACAGCTTTAATTACTTGATTTTATTTCAATATTGTTTTTATAATTTAATAGAAAAGAACACTGTTCTACTTACACTCAGAATTCTGTTTTATATAGAGAGATATACTATTTATTATACTGTATTTATATTCTTTTCAAAATTTCTATGTAAAAATAGTCATTATATCAACTACTTTGCTTTTTTGGCTGCTTATGAACTTTTTGTTTACAAATATGTGTCTGTCCTCCCTCCCCAAATAGCTTGAATTATTTCAGTGAAAGAAAAGATAGGGTTATTTAAATGTCTGTATTTAAGATACATTAAATCATTACAGCCAGGAAAGCTGTATTCATTCTGTATTTTTATATGCCTGAGCATCTGTTTACAAAACTTTCTGGGAGGTTGTAACCATTCCCTCTATTATCACCTCCTTGTCCCCACATGCTATCATCTGTTTTGGTCCATGGAAAAGGATGAAAGTATTTAAAGAATAAAGATAAATTGAGGGCATGCATTTGAGGAACATGAAGTCCAGGCTCAGAGAGTTTAATATGCTTGTTTTCTAAGCTGTTAAGAAGCAAATAATTGAGTCCTAAACACTAAGGCTTGTGTGTGGGCTGATGGTAGTACAGGGACTGGGCCATTCTCCAGGCTTCCTCCAAGTACCCCAGGCTGCATTTGTAACTCCCAGCAACAGAGCCTACATGGTTAGTCCATTTCCCATATAATTCTCAACTCACCCTAGGTGGGGGCATGTTGCTAATCACCTCTCAAGACTCCTGCCTATGCAGTTGCTTGTCTTTTCTGAAACCACCTGTACCACTGAAGCAAGTAGATTATTTTCTCTCCAGAAAGCCAAATCAGAACATCAAACCATTTTCCCACCCCCACCCTGACTGAAATGTAATGATCTTGGATAGACACCAAATCACTGGGCCAGGGAAAGAAAGGGAAGGGAGAATGAAAGAGATAGCTTGAGTCTCTTGGCTGGCCCTAGTGCTGATGTGAGAGGGAGGGGCTGGCAGATATACAAATAAGGCTGTCTCTGTGAGAGTCCCTATACCCCGAGTACTGTTGCCAGCATTAGGGGATGCCAGCTGGCACAGAGATGCTACCTTTCAATCCTAGTGCATGCTCACTCAGCATCCCAGCAGGAGCACTTAGCTGGTGGTCTGCTTGCTGTCTCATTTGAGTTCTCCCTTGCTGTTGACAGATTTGCAACATGGGATGCTTATTTTTGCTAGTTAAGGTATAGCATGCTACACAAAATTTGCTTCTCTAATAGAAGTTACCTGAGGAGCCCTGGATTGGGAAATTGATGCTTTCCTAAATCATATGAACTAAGAAGTTTTAGCAAGTGTGCCACCACCTGTGGTCCTTTTTAGACTCTAAAAGCAAGGTAGCATTTAGAGCCCTTCACAATCTATCTCCAAACTATCACACTCCTCCTCACATACTTTATGTTTTATGTTCTAGACTTGTTGGCCTCATTGATATTCCCTGTGTGTTACATTTCATCTCCTACCTCCATGTGTGGAGAACTGTCCACACTCATAGAATCTCTAGATTCCTTTAAATGACAATTAAGGTACTACCTCATCCAAAAGATGTTTCCTGACTATCTTAGTTGTTAGTTTATATGTTTATTATCTGTCTTATGCTGTTCTCTTTGAGGGCAAAGATTATTTTTTGGTCTTTATATCCAGCACCTAACATAGTACCTGATACATAGTAGATGTTCATTAAATATTTGTTGAATTTAATGAATATGAAGACCAGGAAGATCTGTGAAAGAATGTGACCATAGAGATTCTTGGGTGGACCATGAAAACTACATAAGAATTATCTACTTTAGTGCTACTTCTAATGCATTTTCCCAGCTAAGGCTGCTGTTAAATTAATTTGTCAAAAAATAGGTCCAGATTTTGATTTCTTTCTCTGCCTTTGAGAAGCTATAAAATATGCATCAAAATCTCTTTCATTTATCTCAAGTCCTAAATCTCAATCTTTCTCTCTCTCTCCCTCTCTCTCTCTCTCTCTCTCTCTCCCTCTCTCTCCCTCTCTCTCCCTCTCTGTCTCTTCTGTTTCTGTCTGTCTCTCCTTCCTTCCCTCACATGTGTGAATACATGTACACATGCACATATGCATATGTATGTTTACATATTGTATGTTTATGTATATAAATGTATATGTGCATAGTACCAAATACCTTTTTTTTTTCATTTGTGCTGGAACTTGAACCCATGCCTGACTCCTTGCCTGTTGTTCTTTCCATTTATACTATTTTTCTTTTTACAAGGGTCCTTACTAATTAAGGCTTTGACTTTGATAAATTGCAATGTCCTAAGTGTGCATGGAAGGAAAACAAACTGCTGGGAAAGCTACCCTTTCCTCAAACAATATTTGATATAATTTTCTTTTCCTCAACTTCTCTCTCCACATGGAAATAGGCCACCAATGCCAAATAGGCCAATGCCAATTCCTTCCATGGAAAGATGGCGAAACAATTTTATTGTAATATTAAGGCAATGTGGTGACTTGCTTTTTGGGAGAGAGAAAGATAAGAAATAAGGATAAATCTTACAATCACGGTATGAGACTCTTTCTCAAAGCTGACCTAGGCAATAATGTCATGGGAGTTTAAAGCCTCTGAGTTCAAGTTATAGTGAGGACCTTTTGATACTTCCAAGATTTTGTTTCCTTTAGACAAGGGCCGTGGTGAGCCTCTGTTGCATTATTAATTGTTCTGAAGCAAATCATGTGATAATGAAGCTTTAGAATAAGTATTCTTAATGTGAAAGCAATGAACTTGAATGAGAAAAGAATCACATCTTTATTTTCACTAATCTCTAACTCAAATGTATCATTTCCTTCCATTATGAATGTAGGCAATAAGAGAAGGGGTCCTCAGACTTCCCCAGATTACAAAAGGAACTAATGAACCAAAAAAGTTAAGAATCCCTGCTCCATAATATAGAGTTAAATACTTTAACTGACTTATTACCTCACTTATAGAAGGATTCCCTCCAATGATGAAAATCATAACCCATCTTTTCATCCTGTATGATGCTAGTCCATGCCTTAATGTGGACCTTCTACAGAAGGTTCTGTTTGATATTCTAGGGGCCTGTATCTATTTCTCCTTATATTTTGGGGGGTGCCAATGGAGCAGGTAAAATGACCTGTTCCAATGTCTTATCCTGGCATAGCAGTGACATTGATTCCTCAAAAGCTATGTCAGCAAAAAAGAAATCTCTGGCAAATTCTGTGCCAGAAAGATTGTGAGAATGGGCTCAGCAACAGACTATGTTTCTTTTCTGAGTATCAGTTCATAACCAGTAGGCTGGCCACTTGGGGATGAATGCTTCTGCCATGGCAACCCAGAGGGCACAGAAAATTACAAAATGCTCCCCCATCCTGTGCAGCCTCCTTTTCCTTCTGCAATGAAAGTAGCAGAGGCAGAAAAAGGGACATAGATTGTTAATAATAGGTGATAAAAAAAAAACACCTTTACCTAAGATATCTCATTGGTCATTAGAACAGCCTTGTAAGGTAAGTGACATCTTGCTATTTGTCCTTCATTTTTTGAAGAGGAGCAATGACATGGGTGATGTCTTGACTTGTGTGTGAATTGTAAGGCAGAGTTGCACAAAGTCATCAGCATCACTCTCTCTTTAAGACATAGAAGTCCAGTGGCAAGACAAAAGTCAAGATGGCTGGTAATGACCCAGGCTGCACTGGATGACCTTGGCATCTTCAATGTCTGACCAAGTTCTAAGCATCCCATAGCACCTGCTTCAGCCACTTTCATGGTCATTGGAACATATTCTCATCTGTTCATTCCACTAAGGGAAATCTTCACATATTTGGAGTAGACACACCCCTAACTTACTGACAGGTTCAAGGCCTCTAGATTACCCTCAACCTGGTTTAGCCAGTCTGCTGAGATGTTTTACCGGGGTGTGGCCACTGCTCATGCTACAGCTTCTTGGAGCCACAGCTGAGAGTTGTGTGCCCAGTAGACACCAAAGGTAGCTGAATAGTCCTGAAAAGGGCTCAGCAAACCCTCACACCAGAGACTATAGTCTTTCTTGAACACCCCATACACCCCAAGTGACATCTTATAGATGAGGAAACTGAGGCTGAGAGAAATTAAGTCACTTGTCTGGGGCTGCACAGCTAGTAAATATTTGAGGCAGGATTCAAATTTAGGACTTCCTGAATCCAAATCCAACATTATCCACTAGCTGCCTGTTGTTATCCCATAAGGTTTTTGTCCAAAGTATATATAGCATATAGAAATACTATACAGAGTTCTCATCTGTATGTAGTAAATATAACCTAAGTTTAAAAAGCAAAGTGTAAAAAGTTCTTTTTGTTTTAGAAATTCTTGCCAATAAGATCTCCAAAAATAGTCTAAACTTTCAAAAATGTTCAATCCAAATACCCTGCTGGAAGTTCATATGAGGACTTGGATACATTGACTCCCAGCCACATTTTCTATTCTAATCAAAATGTCTAGAAGGTCACATCACTATCATATGTTCTAGCTCCTACCATCCCCACTGAGAACCCAACACATCTCTCCATATTGTATGCATATGAAATTGAAGCAAAGAGGAAAGAGAGATGAGAATGTGTAAGTTTCT
Organism: Dromiciops gliroides; assembly: GCF_019393635.1. Taxonomy (NCBI): domain Eukaryota; kingdom Metazoa; phylum Chordata; class Mammalia; order Microbiotheria; family Microbiotheriidae; genus Dromiciops; species Dromiciops gliroides. Next base: position 569,311,731 of record NC_057861.1, on the reverse strand, counting down.
GAGAGCATTCCCCAGGTGGAGAGCTCCAGTCCCCACTCCCCCACCCCCCTAAAAAAAAGGAAGTGATAAATACTTGTAGAAAAGGCCAGGGTAAGGCGAAGAGAAGAATAGGCATGAAGTAACCTTTGTCTTCTTTCCCTCACCTTGTCTGGCCTTTTCCATTGTTACTATTAAGGATGTTAATCCTTAAAAAGACTGTATCCCCGAGCAGTTTAGAACACATAGGCTATCTGGACCTCAGTATCTATCCTTTCTGTACTTTGTTTTCTCTTGTTTGCTGTTCCCTCCCACATGTTCTCTAGCTTTTCCTTACTTGAAAAAGTAGTGAAAGAATGAAATCTTTAAAAAAAATATGTCAAAGTGAGTAGCCCACTGATTTTGAAAAAAAGACAGAAGGACAAGTGGTTAGTGTGGCTAACTCACTGTGAAGGCACTTGACCTTGAATAAAATCAATTAACTGTTACCCAGGGCTGAAACTTAGTTGTCTTTTAAGAGTAGTGAAGTTAACTCTCAAATGAAGGAAACTGAGGAGAAGAAATAAATATTATGAAGAAAGACTAGGTCATGGGCTCACTTCCCTGAGAATGAGAGTTTGTAGTGTTCCTTGCCCTATGAGACTCTGCTTTATTTTAGAGTTGGGATCATATTTCCAAATTACCCCTCAAATAAAAATTTTACATCATCCTTGTCTGAATCTGTATTTAAGTATGTTAAAGGGAGATACTAATTTAGATTCACATTTAGGCTTGTGAAATATCCAAGCAGGTAATATGCACCTTGGCTTTCATTACATTTTCCCTGTTGAAGGAATGTTTTAGGGAGTTATGTAGTCCTTTTAAAATTACTTGTCATCCAGGTCAGTTATTATAATAATGGATTTTTAAAGTTCTTTAATTTATTTATGTTAAAATAAGTATATTTTATGAACAAAAGTCACCTAGTGACAATGTGTAAGTGAAATAACTGGTGGGTAGATTGATTTTTTTTTTTTTGGTAAATTAACACTTGACAAACAGTAATAGTAACAACAATGATAATAACTAGCAAGCTCTGTGCTTTAAAAGTGTTATCTTATTTGTTGCTCAAAACCCTGGGAGCTAGGAGCTATTATTATTATTGGGAGTTGTAAATTTTTCAGGGTATGAATGATGTCTCTCCTACAAGTAATGTAACAGTCTGTGGGGAAAATGTATTTATGGAAGGATTTTTTAAACTTATTATTTACCTTCCTGTTCTGTTTATTAAATGCTTTTTCTTCAAGTTAATGTATCCTCTGTTTTGGCCTGGTTTAATAGAAAAAAAAACAATGGAGGTTTATAATGTTAATAAAGACTGCTCCCCCCAAAAAAGTCTCAAACCTGGAAGTTATTTACAGGGACCCATGTCAAGGATGTAGGCTACACTAAAATTAAGGAATTATGGAATATAATGATGGTATGATAGAGTAGGACCCATTTGTGCTTATTCCCAAGGCTAAATATAAATCCTATTCATCTACCTTACAATTCTACTAGGGAACAAACAGGTAGTAAAAGTTAAATTCATTTTTTCTTCCTATTTATGCATTCTTTCTAAAAAAAATTTGATATAGTTTGTTTTTATATCACTTTCATTTCCAAATACATCCCGCACCACTTCTCTTTCCAGAGAGCTATACTTTGTTAAATAAATAAAATTAAAATCAAAAAATTAAGGAGGAAGGCAAAGAGTTCACCAGAACAATCCAAAACATCAACTAATTCCAATAATATAGTATATATGGATGGTATAGTATCTGATATTATGTGGATAGTAAGATCAGAAAGAGGCATTATACACAAAGAAGGGAGGAGGGTACATTTTCTCATTTCTCCTTTGGGACCATATTTGTGAATTAATCTTTCCAAAAGACCAGACTTACAACTTTAGTGAAGTCTTCATTACTAAATATGGTTTTAAGTTCAACAATAAACAAACTATGAGTTCACTGTACTTCAACAATTATATGTGTACATATGCCAATAAATTCCTTATTATAGCATGCAGATGCCTTTTGATTCTCACAGGCTATGCCAGCAGAACACAGGCTTTGGCAAGTTCTTCCAAGCTGGACAAGTTTCAAATAAAAATCTGGTGAATTGTATGTCTGATATCCATTGACCAGCCCTAGCAAAATCTGAAGAGATTCAACTTCAGAAGGTTGGCTACAATGTGAAATGTATTTGGTTTGGTTTGGTTTTTTCATGGCAACCAATAAAGCTCATCTGCTGAAAGGGAGGGATTTTTATCCATATTATTGAACATCCTTGACAATCAATTTAATTAAATTCAGCAAACATTAATTAAGCAAGGCACTGTGTATAGTGCTGTGGACACATAGATTACAGACTGCTTTCAAGAAGCTTAAAATCTAATTAGAGGGAAAGTGCATAATTAGGTATGATGTAAGGGAAAGGGATCTTTTGAAGCATAGGTGTATATGTGTACTTACTGATTTATATTTATTTATATTCATTTACTTCATTTATATACTTTGGAAATCTATACATAACAGAGACACAGACAGACAGAAGGATGGAAAGGCGGGAGAAAGATATTCTTTCCTCACACCTTTACAATGGGATCAAGGCAGCACTTACGGGGATGGTGGAGCTTCTATCAGATGTTTTTTTTAATTATTATTTGTGCTAAACTGTTTTTTCCAAATTATTGCTAGATATATATTAATGACTATTGTACCCATTTTGGCTATAATAATTTATTATTAATTAATATCATTTAGTACAAGCAGGAGAAAAAACCCTGGACCCATTTTGTCTCTCAGAGAGATAGCAAGTAGTCTCAAGACTTAAGAGGAATAGCTAGGACCAAGTGAACCTATTCTGAGCCAAGAATACAAGCCGAGATCAAGCCAAGAAGGCAACCCTCTCATGGGCAAGGCTTTTTATCCTCTTTTAACAGAAGTGGGTCATTATACATTGATCAAAGCTAATTGGTTAGCAACATTCAATTCCATTGGTTGAAATGACTTGAGTGTGGTCCAAATTAAAATGAGCTCTACAGATGATGTAAGGGGGAAGTGTGCAAAAGACTCTAACTGAAGGGCAAAGGGCAAAGTCTAGTTGTGGTATAATCCCATCAGCTCAATTTAGCTAGACAAAAGAATCAATCTCCATCACTATTGTACCCTTAGGCTTGCCCCAAACAAGATTCCAGTAAAGAATTGGACTTTCATGTGGATAGAGCAGGAGGCCCTGAGTTCAAATCCCTCCTTAGACACTTGACAAGTACTAGCTGTGTGACCCTGGGTAAGTCACTTAACACTCATTGCCCCCCCCCCAAATGGACTTTCTGAAGAGGGGTAGGTGAAGAAAGGGACTAAAACTGGGTCTCTGGGTCCCCTAGAAATTCATTATTAATAATTATTTTCTCACTCAGAACTGTAAATTAATCTAGGGATTTATATCTTTGGTACCAATTACTATTTACTCCACAGTCTCTGTTTTATTATTTTTCTTTTTTAAAATAATACTTTCTAATGAAATATTATGCACTGAGTGCCAGAAAGTGGAGAGTCAGGCTTATATTGAGAATACAATGCTTCTATTTTCCTTGGTTTCTGTGAAGGGGAAATGGTTATGAATAAGTGAAAAGCATTCAAAATGTACACAAACCGTTTGGGTCATGAGAGTCTCTGACTCATGGTTTGCATAAGTATTTAATGAGCATTTTTTTCTTATTGTCCAGAAGCAGAGTGTTGAGCCAAGTTCAAATCTGACCTCAGACACTTACTAGCTATGTGATCCTGAGAAACTTACATAACTATCAGCCTCATCTGTAAAATGGAAATAACATGCACTTCCCAGGATTGTTGTGAGGATCAAATAAGACATTTGTAAAGTGCATAGCACAAAATATGGCACATAGGAAGTGCTTAATAAATGCTTATCTCCTTCCTACTGTCCCCAAAGTAGTTAATGTTACAAAAGTAAAATTAAGCAAATCACAATGTGAACAAAGAGGATAAATATTTCTAAGGAGATTCGCTATGTACCATAGCCACATAAGGGCAACCAGCAACCCATTTTAGAAACCTCACAAGACAAGTCCAGACAATCATCATGAGATAAGTTCATGGATAGATATCTAAAAGTGGAATACCAATTAAAAAATTTCAGACTTCATGCATGCAAAAACTCAAAGACTTAGCCAGATCTGTACAGCTAAGCAAAGTAGAAAACTGAAATAATTATCCGGGTAATCCAAATAAAAACAGCTTACTACTAAAGAAAGAGTCTGAGGCTCTGAGTTACCATAAGAAGCTATCTACATTGATCAATTTTTGTCTTCACATTGCTCATGTTGACACAGCACAATTTTAAGTGTGGGTGTTTAAATTGGGACAGCATATCTGACATAAATTCCCTTCCAATGACTGGGCTCTTATAGATTGCTGGAGAAATTTCGTTTTGAGGAGGTTACTCATTGCCCATAGATAAAAAAGAGTTGGTATTAATAATATATTAATATGAACTTTTTTTAGGCTACAGAGATTTTAGCTAATGTGTAAATATAAAAAGAGAGGAATGTTAAGATGTAGCTAGTTTTCTTAGCTCTGTTGTTATGGCCAATTATTCTATTTCCCAATAAGTTATTAACTTTTAAATCTCCTTACACCCTTCCCTCACTTTTCCCATTCAAATCCCTCTTTAAGAATGAATAGAGGGGGCAGCTAGATGGCGCAGTGGATAGAGCACCAGGCCTGGATTCAGGAGTACCTGAGTTCAAATCTGGCCTCAGACACTTAACACTAACTAGCTGTGTGACCCTGGGCAAGTCACTTAACCCCAATTGCCCTGCCAAAAAAAAAAAAAAAAGAATGAATAGAGGGGTGGCTAGGTGGTGCAGTGGATAAAACACCAGCACTGGATTCAGGGATACCTGAGTTCAAATCCGGCCTCAAACACTTGACACTTACTAGCTGTGTGACCCTGGGCAAGTCACTTAACCCCATTGCCCCTCAAAAAAAAAAAAGAATGAATAGGATTGGGGGGGGGAGGGGGAAGTGAGTCAAATAATAATTGCAAAAAGAAAAACAAAAGCAAACTACTAAGATTTTGGTTTGAAAATACCTACAATACACCACACACACACACATTCCAGGAGGACCAAACTATTCCTAGTCTTTGAACCAATTTACTGTCATCTTTCATTTTGAACCAATTTACTGCCATCTTTCATTTTTATGTCCTAACAAACAGACAAAACTTAGGGAAAATGGAGTGAAGGAGCCAAGAGATCATATTGTCTTTAAGATATTCCAGTTTTCCTTGGGATCTAAGAACTTTTCTTCTTAGTGGGATAGATAAATAGAATTAACTTTTTTCCCTAGAGATTTACTTTCATTAGAAGATTTCAGAGTATCTGAAGGATAATTCATAGTACCTTCTTCCACATTTGCTTTGAGGGATCCAATTTTCAAATTAACTGTGGGTTGGTTTTTTGGGGGGATGGAGGGGGATGAGGTAAGCAGCAGAGTGAAATGGGAGTTTTAATTTTCATGGGGTTCTACTCACCAGGTAGAACAAGTTGGAAATTTGTGAGCAGCTATGAAGCAATCTGGGTAGTTTATAAACTAATTAGCACTACCTCATCTCCAGGATACCCAAGAACATCTCATTTCAATGAGATTCAGTTCAGACAAGCTTGTGAGAACAACACTTGAATGAAAATGCAGTTTATAGGCCTAAACTGCCCTCAAATCCCATGAAGCTTATAGAAAATTTCCAACAAGAATGTTTCCTTCATCTAAGACTCATATTACTTGTCCATATATGGCATTTGGTTTATTCACTATCAATAGAGTAGGCATTCCATTCTATTAAACCAAACAGCAAAATGCCATGATGATTTTGAAAAGGAACCAAAGAAAGACTCACATGAAGAAGAGAGCTAAGTTTTACTTGGAGAACTTTTTTTACTTTAAACCTGGCAACATTAGAATGGCCCATTATGGTAGGTTATATATTCTCCTTCCCTAGGAATTTCTTGGTCTAAGTTAGATATCCCTTTTCTCTAGTGATTACAGATTTCCCAAGAGACAGGGATATCAGTCAATTACAACTTTTTATTAAGCAGCTATTGTGAACTCAGCACAGAACCTAGCCCCAAAAGCCTATCAATATGACCTCTGGAAGTCCCTGGTATCTCAACAATTCTCAAAAAATTACTTGAAAATCTGTCACTAAAAGTTTTTTTCAGTTATTGTTTTATTAAATTTTGGGGGGAAAGAGTTCATTTACCTTTGCCAAATTAAAAGGAGAGGTGAAAGCCCAGTTTCTTGTCAGCAAATCATACCCTTGAACCACAGGTCGAGCAAATTGGTGGACACCTTCAGGTTCCGACCTGCATAGCAACTCCACCTTGTAAAGCCTCGTCATCCTGGTACATGAGCGTGCCAGATTCCACAAACCTGTACTTGCTGTTGGAGAACCCCTCCGGCCAAGAACAGTACCACCAGCCAACAAGGGGCACCGAGAAGCCTATGACTAGCAAATGTGTAGGTTGAATCACTCCTTTGATATGGTATAGTTATTCCAAACCCATGAAAAAAGTGAGAGACCATTTCACTCCCATGTGACTACTTAGCAAAGGAGTAGATGCTCTGTCACAAGAAAGTGACTTTTGTTTTACTACAGTTATCTACTACACAACAAGGGTTAGGGGTACAGTGCTCCTGTAATCTGGAAAATCCATGCAAAAAATTTTGGCCCTCCCTTCATACCAGAGAAGTCTGAATTTTTTCTTTTTCTTTTGTTGGGTGTTTATAGTACCTTATTGTAAAATTTTGATTGATATTATACAATACTATACATATATTTTATGCATTTCCAAGTTTCTAAACTTTTTCTGTGATGTCTGCTGGCCTCATGTACAGCTTTTACAAAACTCCCCCACAAATTCTTATTTAATTTCTTATGCCTATCTGTGATATAGTGAAACCACAATGGTGAATGGCACAATGTATAAGAGATAACTGTAATTCCAGAGTAGAAGAATACTCTTTTATAATTAATTTTTATTTTATTTTAATTTCTAAATTGTTTGTATTTCCTGTGATTTCATTGCAATGTGGAATTCCTAGAGAAGGAACTCCCTAGACCAATGTAGTTCAACTTAATGGTCTTAAAGAATTATTTAGAGGCACTGAGATTTGCCCATAGTCATCATATGTGAGAAACAGGGAACGAGCACAGACCTTTTCTCTGTCGAGGCCAACTCTCGCTATATTTCTCAAGGTTAATTCGGCCTATGTATGGCAAAAAGCCCAGTCTGCTTTTTTTAAATCAATTGCCTTTCTATCTTCCACTGACCTTTTCTCCCCATACCTTAACCTTATTCTGGATACATGCAAGAGTTAATGTTTTCTTGCCAGTAGAAATGAATGACTCCAGGCAAGGGCCTTTGAAAAAATTGATTATTAGAGTGATTCTATTGATTTGCAGCAAGGAGAGGCTTCTATCTGATCCATTTTATAGACTCAAACAAATAAAAGTTTGTAAAAGAAGGATTACTAAACCTGTGGTTACTGGGCATACCTGTTTCTGATTTTTTAGTTTCATAAGAACATGAGACTTGCCAGGTTGGGTCAGAGTTATAGTTTATCCAGTTTAGGAGCCTAACTTTCTGACAGTAACTAAATCAATCATTATTACCGATGCTATTAACACATGAGGTGATCAATCTCATGAATTGCTTCAAAATGTCCTTTTGCATGATTTTGACCAACTAAACAAAAATTATGGTAATTAAGATTATCAAGGTAATCTGAAGGGTCAATATCCAAGGAATACCCAGTGGGGTGTTAGAGCTGTCTTATATGACTTGGGTGAGCCAATTGTTAAATTTTCAATTTAAGCATTTACACTTTGGAAGTAGACAAATGCTATAAATAAGGCAAATGCTACTGTGAATCCGCTGCCCAGATTTAAGAAATAAAGAAGAAAATATTAATAGTGAAGATTAAACTTTAAAATATATCATATGTATATAATATATGTATGTACACACACACACACACACGTATATGCATATTTCCAGAGAGCAGGTTATTAAACATTTACCAGCACATCCTTGGATATACTGGAAGAGTAGATTGGTGATGCAAAAACAAAATGAAAATTACTTATTCTTGGTCAACATGTACAAAGACAGAATGAGAACTTACAAATTCAGTGATTTTAATACACAACTCAGAATCTACCCAGTCTGCTGATATGCATAGCTGTCATAATGAAATAGGTTTCTGCCAATCACGTAGCCAAATTGATTCATGGGACTAGATCGTGATTGTCAAACCCTAGAAGTTTAGAGATCTTCTAGTCTAATCCTCTCATTTTATAGAGAAAGAAACTCATTGTTAGGGTACCAAGGCTTCTGATTGGTACCTTTGGTGCAAGCATGCTAAAAAAAAGTAGAAAGAGCTCACTTAAAAAGTAGTGTCAGGTTAGCCATCACTGACCTCAGGAAATAATGGCATCACTGCACAATGTCATTGATTTATGCCATGCCTTGAGACCTCAAGCCACATTCAGCAAAGGCCACTCACTGGATGAGTCACAAACAACACAGGGAAACACAAATAGAGACACATGGAAAAAGAATCACCAGAGTTATACAGCTCTGTTACACAACATTCTCAGTTGGTTCTCTTTTTTTCTCCTGAAGACAGTTTTTCTGTAAGGGGAATGGGGGAGGTTGCTAATTTAGATTTTATATTAAATTTGCTTTTAGACAATAAGTGGCTGCCTTTCTGGTCCATAGATTAGTAGTATCATTATCCTAACAGAGTCACAGAAGGGTAAATTGACTTTCCCACAGTTAAAAATGACTGAATTGTAGCCTGTTCTGCTTCTACTATTGGCATTTAAAGTCACACATTGATATTTTTTTTCTTCCAGAGTTCCCCATTTATTTGAAAATAACAACTAAAGTGTGTCTAAGGGGTAGAAGGCTAACATAGTAATGCGTAAGTCTCTCTGAATCCATAGTACACTTCTTACACACAATCCATAGTACACTTCTTACTCCTCTATCAGTATTTGGCAGTTGATCCAGGAGCTATAAATCTCATAAATCCATAATATTTGGTGAAATGGCCAAATGAGTCTCAAGATGCCATTTTCTCTTAGTTGTGAAATATTTCTCCTCTGGGCTGGTGACTAAGATCCTATTATGTTTTATCTTCATAATTCTAGTAGCTAAAAGGTGGGGTTCAATAAGCCAAAGTAAGTTACAAAATGTGCCCTTACTCATTAGAAGTGTCTTGGTACACACTAGTCTTCTCCTGGGAAGTAATCGCCTCCTCATTTTCAGTGGTACCTTTTCAAAAATTTTGAGTAAAAAAGCATGAAAAAGAGTTATTTTCCACAGCCAACTAGGGCCCAAGAAGATTGTTTGAAAGTTGGTCATTCAAATGACATGTTAGAAAATTAAAGATGAAAGTATGGAATGAAAGTGAAAAGTAAAGGAGATTAAAATTCTCAATGATTTTCTTTTTTTTAAAGTCAGGGAAAAGTTAATGGTAATTCCAACTTAAAGAGAGAGCTTTTATAAAGCTTCACTTTATCACAAGGAAAATGTTTCCTAATGACAGCATTTCATTCTATGACTCTTCTACATACTCTGATCCAATGACTTGGATGTCCTTGCTGTTCCTCACACAAGATATTCCATCTGCCAGCTCCTTTCCTTTTTACCAATTGTTCCTCATGTCTGGAACTCTCTCCCTTGTCATCTCTGCCTTCTGGATTCCCTAGCTTCCTTTAAGTCTTAGTTAAAATCTCACCTTCCTTAGCCATCTTGTTTGTACAGAATTGTTTGCATATTTTCTTCCCATTAGACTGTGAGCTCCTTGATAGTAGGGTCAATTAAAAAATTTTTTTTTTGCCTTTCTTTGTATAATCAGCACTTAGCACAGCACATGGCACCTAGTAGGAGCTCAAGCTAGTAGGATACTTGTTGGCTTAACTTTACTTGTCCAATGGTGACTAATGACTTTCGCAGGAAGCAATGGTTATTATGATTCAGGGCTTATTCTATCATCAAAGTCTTTGTGATCTTAATGCTATGAAAGAGCAGGTGATTCAAGCCACCACCATCACTTCCTTTCAGAACCCATGGAAGATTTTGGACCCAGGCAGGGAGCAATGCTCTACTTTGGGGAGATTACTCTGGTAAAGTCAGATGTCTATCTGCAAAGTCTAATGCACTTTCCACAATAGTCCATGCAATAAGGTCCTGAATTGGGGTGGTGATTGCATGAGTGGAGAATGATGCAAAAGATATTGAGGAAGATCAGCCAAGATGGTGGAATAGAGGGAATCAATAATACAACTCAAGTCTCCCTCATAACCATTCCACAAATATTTAGAAGATGTGCCAGACTGAATCATTACTAAGAAATTCAAGAAAACGAAATCAGTGAGTCGTTTTATAAAGCCAGGTTAGCATAGGAAAACAGAGAGACCTGTCTCTCATAATCTCATTTTCCAACCAGCTGCACTCATTTTAGACTTCATTGACTTCTTTGGCAACACTCATTCTGACTTTCCACCAGGCCCCTGTGCCAGGTATCTTTTTTTCCCCTTCTTATGCCCTGCACTTTTAGCTTTCTCTTGAGTTGTCCTTCCACATGAGATTTTAAGCTCCTTAAGGGCTAGTAATGTTTTTCTATTTTCATTTTTGTATCCCCATTGCTTAGCACAGTGTCTGGCACATAGTAGGTCCTTAAAAATATTTATTGGGGCAGCTAGGTGGCCCAGTGGATAGAGCACTGGCCCTGGAGTCAGGAGGAACTGAGTTCAAATCTGGCCTCAGACACTTAAAACTTACTAGCTGTGTGACCCTAGGCAAGTCACTTAACCCCAATTGCCTCACCAAAAATTTTTTTAAAAAATATTTATTGACTATTGTTAAATATTGACCATCTGTGGATACTGAGGACTGGGTCTAACTATGATCACAATGCACAGAGAACTGAACTAGGGCCTGTCCTTGACTATGCAACAGGGGAGGAAATGGTCTCAGATGCTGCAGTGGGGGTGAGGTGGTCTGAACTAATGAAGAGAGAAGGAATTGGTGACAGCTATCATAATAAATCACAATTTATTCCCTACCATTTTATATTTAGCTTACTTCCATGTTTCTCTCATGCATTTTACATTTGTTAAATGATTGGAAAAAACAAAGATAAAGAGATGGATATAGTCCCAGATCTGAATTTTTCTACCTTATCCAGCAGCCTTCCCACCCTAGAGATACTTCTTCCACCCTTTTGGCTTTATCTTTGAATTAGTTTAACCTATTACTTGTAACCTCCATTTGAGGAAGTATCCAGGCCAGTCATGCTCACTTCTTTTTTGACTCTGCTCCCAACTCTAGGGACTTTTACACTATATTCCCTTCTCTATTCCCTACTTTTCAGCTCCCTTTTATGTTGTCTTCCCCCATGGAATACATCTTAATGAAGGTAAGAACTGGTTTTCTTTTTTGCTTATATATGTATTTCCAACATTTAGCACAATGCTTGGCACATAGCAAATGATTAATTCATGCTTTTCCATCTAACACTCATGAGAGTATTTGGTGTATATTATTGTACATATTGTAGATTGTATTGTATTTATTATTTGGACTAGAAAATCTCTGATCTTTCCAAACTGGTGTGCTTTGGTGTAAAGACCACTGGACTTACAATCCAAAGATCTGAGTTCATATCCTAACGCTATCACTTATTATCTGTGTGACTTTTCATTCATTTAACCTCTCAGCAGGAATGATTCACCAATTTATAGAACTATTTTTTTAGGATCCTAAGGAAGTCTTATGATATATATAAAATACTATCTAAGTTGCAAAAACTGAATTTGCATGCTACTTTTGCTTAGTGTTGCACAATTTTCATCTGAAAGGAATATTCATTACAAACCACATAATCATGGTACTGGTAATAAAAAGGACTCATCAAAAAAGACTACTTTCAAAGAGAGTTCATGTAAAGCTGCACTTGGAGTCAAAAGACAAGTTCAAGTCCCATCTCTGCCACTTAGTAGGTGTGTAAACTTTGGCAGTTCACAACTCTGGTCCTCAGTTTTCTCTTCTGTATAATGAAATGGTAAGAGTAGATCTTCTTTATTGGACAGCAAGGCCTGGAGTCAGGAAGGCCTGACAATTTCTTGGAAGTTGATGTCTATGCTCTTTCCTTGATCATGGTTTTCAGGTAGACCAATAATTTTCAAATTATCTCTCCTGGACCTATTTTCCAGGTCAGCAGTTTTTCCCAGAAGATAGTTCACATTGCCCTCTATTTTTTTTATTCATTTGTATTTGCTTTATTGTGTCTTGGTTTCTCATAAAGTCACTGGCTTCCATTTGTTCAATCCTCATTCTTAGGCAATTATTTTCATCAGAGAGCTTTTGTACCTCCTTTTCCATTTGGCCAATTTGACTTTTCGAGCTGTTGACTTTTTTCTCATGTCTTTCCTGCATCATTCTCATTTCTCTTTCAATTTTTTCCTCTATCTCTCTAACTTTATCTTCAAAGTCCTTTTTGAGCACCTCTATGGCCTGAGACCAATTCATATTTTTCTTGGAAGCTTTAGATATAGGGGCCCTGATGTTGACATCTTCCTCTGAGGGTGCCCCTTAGTCTTCCTTGTTACTGAAGAAACTTTCTATGGTCCTCACCTTTCTCTGTCAGCTCATGTTGCCTTTCTTTTACTAGACTTTTAGCTCCTTAAAGTGGGGCACTGTTTCCAGGCTGCATCCAGGCTGTATCCCAAGTGTTAGAAGTCCCAGGTGGTATGATTTAAGGAGAATCAGGTTCTTCACTCACCTGGACTGTTCCCTGGTCCTTAGATGACCCCAGACCAACTTGCTAATCAATCAGCTTTGTGTGTTGTGGTTGTTAGCTCAGATGAGCCTGTGCCCCTCCCCCACCTGGGCCACTGCTACTCAAGCCTACCTCCTGGTTCTCAGCAGGGGTGTAAAATCCAAGTTCTGCCTTAGCACCAGCATAGACCCCTATAGTCTCCCCCCTGCCCAGGGCTCAGCCCACTCACGAGACTGTAAGCTTAGTTCTAGACAACACTGGCACTTTAGCTGATTCAGTGGCTCTGGGAGTCTCTTTTCTGATGAGGCCTTCCTGGGACTGGATCTGTGTCAGGGTGACTGTGGGGTTGGGCTCAACTCCTGTGTCAGCACAGCAGCTCCCTCCTTCTGACCTTTCAAGTCATTCTTGGTTAGAAGATGATTTCAGCACATTCTTCTGTGAGTTTTGCTGCTCTGGGCATTTTCCTATGGTGTTGTTTGGATGTTTTTTGGAGCGATCCTGTCATGAGGTCGGGAGCTCCTGTGAAAACATTTTTGAAGCAGAAGCAAGAGTAATGTAAGATGATGATGGTGATTGATGATGATGATGGATTGCTTGATGGTTGTTGATGATTGGAGGAAGATAAGGATTGATTGATGAGGATTTATTGATGATAAGGGCTGATTGATGATGAGAATTGAAAGAAGGAGGATTGATTGACAATAATGGGGATTGACTGACAATAATGATGAGGGTTGATGATTGACTGATGATGATGATGACAAAATGTATGGTACTTATTTTGCTGGGCTACTGTAAAGAAAATTCTTTGTCAAGTTTAAGGTATCACATAAAAGTCATCTATTACCATTGTTGCAATAATCAACCTTATGGGTTCATTGTAAGGAAATCTCTCTTTAAAGTACTATATGAATGTAATTTACTACAAAAAAAAAATGATGAGCAGGATACTGTCAGAAAGACCTGGAAGGACCTGCATGAGCTGATGCAAAGTGAAATCTACGGTACACAAAATAACAATAATATTGTGAGATGTTCTGCTGTGAATGACTCAGTTATTTTCAGCAATGCAATGATCCAAGACAACTCCAAAAGTCTTCTGAAAAATGCAATCCATCTACAGAGAGAGAACTGATGGCATTTGGATACAGATTGAAACATAATTATTTTTGTTAGTTGCATTATCACAAACAAAAAAAAAATGATGAGCAGGATGCTATCAGAAAAACCTAGAAAAACCTACATGAAATGATGCAGAGTGAAATGTACTGTATACAAAATAACAGCAATAGTGTAAGATGATCTGCTATGAATGACTTGGTTATTTTCAGCAGTGCTATCCAAGTTATTTTCAGCAGAGTTATCCAAGATAACTCTGAAAAACTTACGAAAATTGCAATCCATCTACAGAGAAAGAAGAAACAGATTGAAGCATAATTTTTTGATAGTTCCTTAATCTGAAATTTTGTTTTTGTCTGTTTTCTTTCACAACCTAGCTAATGTGGAGATGTTTTGCATGACTACTCATGTATAATTTATATTGAATTGCTTTAGTTCTTGGCGAGGGTGGGGAGGGAGGGAGGAAGAGAAGTTGGAACACAAAATTTTTTAAAAATTGATGTCAAAATTTGTTTTTACATATAATTTGGAAAAAAATTCTAAACATTTTCAAAAAAAGTAAAAAGAGGGCAAAGACAAGCAGGGCAGTTTTGTTGCTAGTTCAATTTAACATACACTTTAAAAATAAATCCAGTTTTATGTAAACTTTTCTCCAACAAAGGACAATTTTTATTTCATTGTACATAAGAAGGAGGAAAAATTAAGGACTCATAGTAGAAAATAAACAATCCATTTAATCCTCTGCCCTCTCTGGTGAATCCAATCTCCTCTAAAAAAACTGAGAGTCATGACATGAGACACCACATGTTATGAGACATTGTTATGTTTATGAATGTTTTCAGTTATGTACAGTCTTCTTCTCAATTCTTCTTTGTATACTAAAATGTTCATGTTTGTTGATTTGTAAAGTTCATAATTAAAATTAATTTTTAAAAATTGTCTGCAGGCAATTAAAATACTTCAAGGATCCATTAAAATGAAAGAGTAGAAGAAAAGAAGTAACATGAAATTAGTTTGGAAAGATTGGTAGATTAGTTTGGTAGATTGTATCCAGATGGATTCAGAAAATCATGGATAGATTGATGCCTAAGAAAGGGGTTAGGGGGGTTATTATTATTTTTTTTATAGAAATATGAAACTGAAGAATAATCTAGATATCTAGTATATGTCTCTATATTTGTCAGGATTGCCTAATAACTATAAACAATAAACCAAATGGCTGAATATAATTTCTTTTTTTCCCTTTAAAAAAATAAACATTTTTATTTAAAGTTTTAAGTTCCAAATTTTATTCCTCCTTCCTTCCATCCCCTTCATCCTCCTTCGGGTGGTAAACAATCAGATATAGTTTATACATCTGCAATTATGTAAAACATTATCATATTTGTCATTTTGTATAAAAAACTTAAAAAAATAAAAGTAAAAAATAGCATGCTTCAGTCTATGTTCAATAAATAACTTCTTTCTCTGGGAGTGGATAGTATGCTTCATCATTAGTCCCTTGGGATTGTCATGAATCATTGTATTGCTGAGAATAAAGTCGTTCACAGTTCTTCATCAAATAATATTTCTGTCATTGTGCACTATATTCTCCTGGTTTTGCTCATTTCACTATATACCAGTTCATACACTTTTTTCTAGCCCTTTATGAAATCGTCCTGCTTGTCATTTCTTACACCAAAATAATATTCCATCACAATCATATGCTATAACTTGTTTAGCTGTTCCCCAATTGATGGGCATTACTTTGATTTACAGTTTGTAGCAACCACAAAAAGAGCTGCTATAAATATTTTTGTAAAAATAGGTCTTTTTCTCTTTTTTGGGATGTCTTTGGGACATAAACCTAGCCATGGTATTTTTGGATCTTTAGGCATGGTTCCAAATTGATCTCCAGAATGGTTGAATCTTTTCACAATCCACCAACAGTGGATTAGTGTCCCAGTTTTCCCACATCCCCTCCAACTGGATATGTGTTCAAGGAACCTTCCTCTCTGCCTTCCACTATTCATTTTTTGATATTTGATTTTGGGGGATGGGGTGGGGGTAATGAGAGTTAAGTGACTTGCCTAGGGTCACACAGCTAGTAAGTGTCAAGTAACTGAGGCAGGATTTGAATGCAGATTCTTTTGAATTCAGGGCTGGTGCTTTATCTACCGTGTGACCTAGCTGTCCCCTTGATATTTGATTTCCAAGAATCAAAACAAATGCGTATTCAGGATTCTATGAATATATATTTCAATACAACCTTCTCCAGGAGAAATCGTTAACAGTGAAGGTCTTTTAAATGCTAAAGTGAATTTCATTCAACTAGTATTAAGTGCTTAACATACATATATACATATACATACATATATATGTATGTATGTGCGTATATATATGCATTCAAACATGCGTATGTGTAGGAATAAGGATCAGACCTGTGATTTCAATAATATAAGAAACTCCTGAATGGAGAAACTCCCTTTACCAATGCAAGCCCATGCCTTCTTTATAACTTATAGTTTTAGAGAATTACCTAGAGGATAAAAGGGTTAAGTTACTTGCCCAGGGTCACATTGCCAATATGGATCAGAGATGAGACTTCAACCTAAGTCTTATTGACTTTGAAAGCAACTCTCTCTACACTATATCTCACTGTGTCTGACACAGATATATACGTGTATGTGTGTGTATATACACACACATGTGCATTTAGGTTTTCATAGAGACTTGTGATAGATAACTAATGTGTGTATGTGACATGTAACATATATACACATACATATGTGTATTTATATGTATAAGTTGTTTTATATACATAGATACACACATACTGAGAGGGGATAAGAAAGGAATAATGACTGGATTGCCCTGGTAGAAGAAGCAGGTGGTGAGGAACTCCCTCTACCAATTCAGGTAAACATCTCCTTTCCAACTTCTAGACAGTCAGAGATCAAGTGACTTGACAAGGGTAATACATCTGGTATATATCACAAATAGGATTTGAACCAAGGTCTTCTTGACTCTAAAACCAGCTCTCTACTATACAAATCTGTCTCTCTAGAGACATAAAGAACAGTCTTTATTACTGTATTGGGTTGGTAATGAACAGGACAAGATGGAGTTATTGAATGAGATTGAAATAAAATGTGAATAAAAAAATAAGCATAAAATTTAGCTGGAAAGATGAGTTGTGAAAGCTCTTCATTTCTGGAATAGGAAATGTATATGTTTTGTTATAAACCATAGGGGACTTAACTGAAGCCCTTACATAAGTGCCTCATTATCAAACCTGCTCATTCAAAAGGTCATTTTGATTGGAACACTAATGCAGTATTGGTGGAGCTGTGAACTGATACAACCATTCTGGAGAACAATTTGGAACCGTGCCCAAAAGGCTTTAAAGGCTGCTCATACCCTTTGACCCAGCAATACCACTACTAAGTCTAAGATATCCCAAAAAGATCATGGACATGTACAAAAATATTTATAGCTGCTCCTTTTGTAGTAGCAAAGAATTGGAAATTGAGGGGATGCCCATCAATGGGGAATGGCTGAACAAGTTGTGGTAAATGAATGTAATGGAACACTATTGCACTGTAAGAAATGATAAGCAGATGGATTTCAGAAAAATCTGGAAAGGCTTACATGAATTGACGCCGAGTGAAATGAGCAGAACTAAAAGAACATTGTACACAGTATCAACAACATTTTGTCATGATCAGCTGTGATAGACTTAACTCTTTTCAGCAATACAATAATCCAAGACAATGCCAAAAAACTTTTGGTAGAAAATGCTTTCCACATTCAGAAAAAGAACTGTGGAGTCTGAATGTAGACTGAAGCATACTATTTTCACTTTTGTTGTTGTTTTCTGTTATCTTGTTTACTTTTTCTTGCTTTTTTCCCCTTTTGTTCTGATTAATGTAGAAATATGTTTAATGTGACTGTAACCTATTATTTAATGTGATCTATATGAAATTGCTTACTGACTTTGGGAGGGGGAAAGGGAGGGTGAGAAAAAATTTGGAACTCAAAAAAAATCTTTAAATGTAATTGAGAAAAATCAAACTAAATAAACAAATAAATGAATAAACAATAAATAAATGGATGAATGAATGAATGAATACGTGAAAACAAAAACAAAAGGCCATTTTGATAGTAATGTAAAAGATGATTGGAGGGAAGCACTGGAGGCTGAAAGATAGTTAATAAGTTATTATAATAATATGGGTGAGACTGTAATGAAGGCCTGATTGGGGGGAGGGGCGTTGGGATGGTGGTAGTTCAAGTGGAAAGCAGTTAATGGATAGGAAAGAGATTGCATTACAAAAGTAGAATCAATGTGACTTAGCAATTGATGAGTTGTGGAAGAGTTTTAAGACAGGGTCTAGTTAAACATGAGGCAGTGTGGATTTGAAATCAGAGCACCTCTTTCAAGTACCTGCTCTGCTGCTTACTTCCTCTGTGGCTTTGAGAAAGTCGCTTAAACTCCTTTAACCTCAGTTTCCTCATCCATGAAATAAAAGGTTTGGGCCAGATGGCATCTGAATTTTCTTCTGGCTTTGAATATATAATCCTATGACCACATGACCATAGAGGTCACTTCTGTCTCTAAGTCTATGATCCCATGACTCCACAATGTCAAGCATAGGTAATTTGGAGGATGGTGATTCCATTGACAGAGATAGATGGGCAGGCTCAGAGGAACAGGGTTAGTGGAGTCAGGGAAGATGATGAGTTAACTTTGGACATGAGAGATACTGTTGAGGTATTGAAGTAGAGATCTTGATTAGCAGTGGAAAATTGAGGGACTGAACCTCAGGGGAGAGACATAGAGATAGTAATTAAAGTGATAGGAGTGGATGATATTTGCTAATCGACAAAGTCAATAGAATAGGGGAGGCCTGAAGACAAAGCCTTGTTGAATGCCCACATTCAGAAAGTAGAAGGAAAAAGAACCAGAGAAGGCCAGGACTGAATTTTTAACCAAAATAGTGTGATAGAAGATAAAGGAGAGGGAGTCACCAATTATGTAAAATGAGGCAGAAAAAAATGAAGCCAAAGACTAAAACAAAACAAAAAGGTCACTAGGTTTGTCAATTAGGAAGTAATTTGTGGGTAGTTTCAATAGTTTGTGAGGATGGAAACAATTTTGCAAGGGGTCAAAGAGTGAGTGGGAGTTGCGGAAGCAGGGGCTGGGAGTGCAAATTTTTTGTTAAGGGTAGACACTGGTTAAGGGTAGAGTCAAAGGGACATTTTTTTTTTTGCAATAGGAAATTCCTGAGTATGTTTCTAGGCTGTGGAGTGGGAGTGATTATAAAAAGAGCTATTTTCAGGATGCAGTGGACTGTCTTGGGGGGATGAGATGGGATAAGATTGAGGACGCAAGTGCAATGGTTAGCTTTGGTAAGGAGAAGGGTCACTTCTTTCTATGAGCCTGAACTAGATTATAAGTACATTTAAAATAGAAGATAGTGCTGGGCCTAGAGTCAGGAAGACGCATCTTCCTGAGTTCAAATCTGGTCTCAGACATATATTAGCTGTCCGACCCTGGACAAGTCACTTTATCCTGTTTGCCTCAGTTTTCTCAACTGTAAAATGAGCTGGAGAAAGACATGGCAAACCAGGCCAGTATCTTTGCCAAGAAAACCCCAAATGGGGTCACGGAGAGTTGAACACAACTGAAAAACAACAACAAAAATAGTAAAGGGTTTGAGGAAATGATCTTGAACATGCTGGTAAAAAGTGGCCATCTTTACTAGGAAAATCAAAATTATTTTCTTGAATCCTCATTTCCTCAAATCCTAAGACAAGATCCACATGACAAGTGAGAATGTGGTGGGAGAAGAACTGAGGGATCAAGGAGAGACAAAGCTACTTCATGGAGTATGATTGGAAGTCATTCTCAGAGACCAATGGGAATGTTATTTAGCTATGACCACTGGGCTCTTTGAGTCTAGTGCAGCTGGTCAATGTGGTTTGTAAATGAGCCATTCACCAACCTCATCTATCTCACCACAAGGCTCATAGGAACATAGTCCAGTAAACTCTGTGAAGTCTTTTCACCTCCTGTCTGAACAATGATACCTTTTGCAGAAGTACTGAGTTGCCAAAACTAATTAGATATGACCTGATTCAACTTGTTCATCTATTGTAGCAAAAAATTAAAGCATTTTTTTCATCTCACTTTTTCTCCTCCTTAATCCCCTATATGGCTGATTCATAACAGCTGTTGTGCTATGAATAAGCTATTAAATAGCTAGACATTTAGGTAAAGGTAATCCGAACCTATAACTCAATGCATGTGATATAATAACTGGCTCCTTTGCCACAGCTCATCACTGCTGCCTTGGTTTGGTTCTTTTGTGCTGACTTTCCCTATGCTCTCTGATGGCCCATTCCTGTCCTAGGCCTGCTTCTTCCTTTCAGTCTGTTATGGACTTGAAATCACTCTGTGTTCAGAGACTAGTGTAGGCTGTTTAGGAAGAAGTATTTCCCAAATTGTCTACAATTCTCCTAAGTGCTTAAGTCTTAAAAGTAACCTCTAGGACAGGGGTCTTTAATCTTTTTTGTATCATGGCCCCCTTAAAAATACTGGTAAGCCCTATGAACCCCTTCTCAGAATGCTTTTAAATACATAAAATGGAAAGTAGAGAAAATCAACTATAGTAAAATAAAATTGTTAAAAATTTTTTTAAAAAATAAGTTCATAGGGGAGTAGCTAGGTGGTACAATGGATAAAGCAGCGGCCCTGGAATCAGGAGGACCTGAGTTCAAACCTGACCTCAGTCATTTGACACTAGCTGTGTGACCCTGGGCAAGTCACTTAACCCTTATTGCCCCCCTGGTCCCCCGAAAAAAAATAAGTTCATAGACCCCAGCTTTGCGAATTCATGAGGGCAGCTGAGCATTTGCCTACTAAAATGGCTATTATCGGGGCAGCTAGATGATGCAGTGGATAAGCACCAGCCCTGGATTCAGGAGTACCTGAGTTCAAATCCAGCCTCAGACACTTACTAGCTGTGTGACCCTGGGCAAGTCACTTAACCCCAATTGCCTCACCAAAAAAAAAAAAAATGGCTATTATCCTGAATTAATTTTATGCAGTGTTGCTATTGTTGCAGTGGTGGTGATTGTGGTTGTGAGTGTAGCAATATGGCAGCATATTTCTTTTGAGCTAACTAGACAGAAAAAAAGGGAGGGAGGATAAGGGGGAGAGAGAGAGAGAGAATTCAAGGAGACAGCTTATAAAGTTAATGATTTAGTAACCTTAGAAAATCGATAGACAGGGAAGTAGATTTAAAGTATATAACTGATCACTACGCACAGAATACACACACATCCTGTCTGTCTTTACACTTTTGTAACTTTTTTCCCTTCCCCTTGACCATTATTGTTTATCGAGATTATCTGTGTTTAAAAATCAAAGCCTGCTCTCTTGGTACCACCATTTTGGGAGGCACCTCACCTATGTTTCACCTCATTCATAGCGACTCATTCTGTGACTTTTTCTCCTCTTCTTTGACCTCTCCTGCTTTCCAGCTATCCTTTGTATTTAGTCTTTCTCCATCAGAACATAAGCTTCTTTTGGGCAGGGCCTTTCTTGCTTGTACTTGTTTCCTCAGTGCTTAGCTTAGTGCCTAATACATAGTAAAACCCCCTCTCATCCTTTATTACCTCATAAGACTATGTCTATCTGTCAGCTCATAAGAATATGCTACCATCTGTGGCTTCAAAAGTAGCTAGGTAGTGCAGTGGATAGAGCACTAGACTGGTCAAGAAGACCTGAGTTCAAAAGAAGCCTCAGACACTGTGTGATCCAGAGTAAATCATTTAATCTCTCTCTGACAACTCAGTTTCTTCACTGGTTTGATTTGAGGAAAAAAAATAGATAATAATCATAAAGTGTTTTGCAAACCTTAAAGTACTATATAAATTCTAACTATTTTTATTATTAATGTAGCCCACCTGGAAATCCAGTAGAGAAGTATCTAACAGACAGTCCTCACTTTTCACCCACCTTTTCATCATACAACCCTGGGAAGTAGATAGGGAAAGGGATAGGGACTAGACCTGTGATTTCCCTAGCATGGAGAACTCTCAGGTGAGGAAAGGTCCTTTACCAATGCAGCTTGCCAATTTCCTCTATGTTATAATCTTAGATAATTGTGCAGAGACTAAGTGACTTGCTCAGGGTCATACAGCCTATAGCATCCATAGTGAGACTTGAACCCAGGTATGCCTTTTTCTAAGACTAGCTCTCTGTCCACTATGCTGCACTGCCTTTTGTGAGGTAGGTACTTAACTAGAAGCATTATAATTTTCATTTTCCAGATGGAGGCTTTGAAAGTGAAGCATCTTGTCTGTGTTCATATTGCTTAAAAACCCAAGGGATGAATCCTAATTCCAAGTCTGATATCCTATCTACAACACCAGGCTGAACCAGAAGAGTTAAAACTGTAGCTCAAATGTACATCCTATACAACAGGATATCGGAGGACTCTATGCTTATAAATGGTCCCTGATTTTACATTTGTGCCTATGTGAAAGTCTCTTGGAAAATTAAGCCTCTAATGCATAATCATCTCCTTCTTTTGAAATTAAATTCAGGAAATCTGAATTAATTCCAGATGAAAACTGGCAAATATAACTAACAGAACCTAAGTTGAATTTAGATATAATAACTAAATTGAAAAAGAATAACAGTTTCAAAGATTATGGCAGAATTTTCCTCTAATTAGAACACTTATGGAAAGGTTTTAGATGTAGCTTTCCTTGCTCAAATGTCTGTCAATCCACTCTTAGAACAATTATTTTTTTGCAGTCTTGACAAGAATTCAAAATTTGAAAATGTTTTTAAGCACTCTTTTGCTCTTCACTTGTTTTTAGCTGAGTCAGGTCAGATGTTTATAGAGAATTCGCAGTTCAAAATCACTGGAAGTGTTCTTAATTTCCAACTAAGCATTTGGAAACAGGTTTTGTGCAAATGATTTAAATGACAGGTTCCATGGCCCATATTACAAATACCCTGGGAATATGCATATTTCTAAAGACAGAATTTTATTATTTAAGCTCAGTTTTGGGATCCAGAAATAGGTGAAGATTTTGACTTGATCATCATTTACTGTAATTAGAATATCAATTGATATATGGGACAAGAAGGAATCAGCCATTGCCAACAACCATATCAAGGAGACTAATATATTTCCCAATAAGATTAGGCCAGTACCAAGATACTTCTGGGCTAGTGTTTAGATTGGCCCAATATAGTATGGTAGTAGATATCTTTTTTCTTTTTCTTTTTTCTTTTTTGTAAAAGGGATACCAAGAATGTCAGGTCTCTTTGTGAAAAAAGATGGCTCTTGGAAAAATCTGTTTGTCTAATGACTTTCCTAATTAAATCCAATCCAAGTATATTAAGTGTTTAAATACATGAAACACCATCTTAGTCCCCAGGGATAGAAATATATAATGAAAAACAAGTCCTGCCCTCATAGAGCAGATACAAATAGAAACAAGGCAGTCTACAAACATTTAAAAACATTGTGCCAAGTGCTAAAAATGTCAATACCAGTACCAGCCATGGAAAAGTATAGTTTCTTTTTTTTTTATTTCCATTTTTTTTCCAGTTACATATACAGGTAGTTTTCAACATTCATTTTCATAAGATTTAGAGTTCCAAATCTTTCTCCCTCCCTCCCTTTCCTCCCCCGTCCACAAGACAGAAACAAATCTGACAGAGGTTATTATACATGTACAATCTGCAAGTGCTATTTTTTTTAGTCTGTGTTCAGTCAATATCAGTTCTTTCTCTGGGAGTGGATAGAATACTTCATCATTAGTCCCTTGGAACTGTCTTGGATCATTGCATTGCTGAAAGTAGTCAAGTCATTCACAATTGCTCATAGAACAATACTGCTGTCACTGTGCACAGTGTCCTCCCAGTTCTGCTCACTTCACTATACATCAGTTAATATGAGTCTCTTCAGGTTTCCCTGAAATCATCCTGCCTGTCATTTCTCACAGCACAATAACACTCCATTACAATCATATGATTACAATCATATCACAGCTTCTTCAGTCATTCACCAATTGATGAACATTCCTTTGATTTCCAATTCTTAGCCACCACAAAGCGTTGCTATAAACATTTTTTGTACAATTTTCTCCCCTTTTCTTTTTCACAATTACTATTGTAAACTATTTCCCTCCATCCTATTCACTTCCCCATGATATTTACTCCATTGTCTATCTTTAACTCTATTGCTCTTCAAAAGGGGTTTGCTTCTGACTGTCCCCTTCCCCAATCTTCCCTCCCTTCTTTTGCCCCTCTCTCTTTATCCCCTTTCCTTCCTATTTTCCTGCAAGGTTAGATAGATTACTCCACCCAATTGAGTGTGTATGTTATTCCCATCTGGATACAATTCTGATGAGATTGAGGTCTTTGAGGCAATTCTGATGAGTATTAGGCTCATTTACTGCCCAAATTAAATAGATTACTCCACCCAATTGGGTCTGTGTGTTAATCCCTTCTTGAGGCAACTCTGATGACATTAAGGTCTTTGAGCCTATTCTGATGAATGTAAAGTTCATTTACTGCCCTGCTCCTCCCCATCTCTTCCCCTATTCCATAAACCCTTTCCTGTTTCTTTCATGTGGGATTTCACCCCATGCTACTTCTGCCCTTCCCCCTCCCCCAGGACATTTCTCTCACCCCTCAATTTTACCCTAAAGATGTCATCATGGGGCAGCTGGGTGATACAGTAAACAAAGCATCCACCCTGGACCCAGGCTGATCCCAGCCAAAATCTGGCATCAGAGATAAGACACCCATCCACTTTGCAACCCCAGGCATGTCATATAACTCCAACTTTTCATGGTTCTCTAGGGTCTTGTATTTGAAAGTCAAATTTTCTATTCAGTTCAGGTCTTTTCATCATGAATACCTAAAAGTCCTCTTTTTCATTGAAGTCCCATTTTTTCCTCTGAAAGATTATGATCAGTTTTTCTGGATACATGATTCTTGGTTGTAATCCCAATTCCTTTGCCCTCTGGAATATCATGTTCTGTGCCCTCCAGTGCTTTAATGTAGAAGCTGCTAGATCTTGTGCTATCCTGACTGGGGCTCCACAGTACTTGAATTCTTTCTTTTTGACAGCTTGCAATATTTTCTCCTTGACCTGGGAGCTCTGGAATTTGGCTATAATATTCCTAGGAGTTTTCCTTTTGGGATCTCTTTCAGGAGGTGAGTGATGGATTCTCTTAATTTTTATTTTACCCTCTGCTTTTAGAATATCAGGGCAATTTTCCCTGACAATTTCTTGGAAGATGATGTCTTAAGTTCTTTCCTTGATCATGGTGTTCAGGTAGACCAATAATTTTCAAATTTTCTCTCCTGTATCTATTTTCCAGGTCATCAGGTTTTCCAAGAAGATATTTCACATTGCCCTCTATTTTTTTATTTTTTATTTATTTGGATTTATTTATTATTTATTATTATTATTTATTTTTTATTCATTTGGATTTGCTTTATTGTGTCTTGGTTTCTCATAAAGTCACTAGCTTCCATTTGTTCAATCCTAATTCTTAGGCAATTATTTTCATCAGAGAACTTTTGTATCACCTTTTCCATTTGGCTTTTCAAGCTGTTGACTTTTTTCTCATGTCTGTCCTGCATCACCCTCATTTCTCTTTCCATTTTTTCCTCTACCTCTCTAACTTTATCTTCAAAGTCCTTTTTGAGTGCCTCTATGGTCTGAAACCAATTCATACTTTTCTTGGAAGCTTTAGATATAGTGGCCCCAACATTGCCATCCTCCTCTGAGGGTGCTCCTTGATCTTCCTTGTCACTAAAGAAACTTTCTATGGTCCTCACTTTTCTCTGTATGCTCATCTTGCCTTTCTTTTACTTGACTTTTAGCTCCTTCACATGGGGCACTGTTTCCAGGCTGTACTGTCCCAAGCTTTAGGAGGTCCCAGGTGGTATGATTTAAGGTTCTTCATTCACCTGGACTGTTCCCTCATCCGTAGATGACCCCAGACTAACTTGATAACCAACCAGCTTTGTGTGCTGTGGTTGTCAGCTCTGATGAGCCCGTGCCCCTCCCCCACCTGGGCCACTGATACTCAAGCCTACCTCTTGGCTCCCAGAAGGAGTGAAAAACCCAACTTCTGCCTCAGCACCAAGTTCCCTTCCCAACCCAGTGAGGCAGACTTTTCCTCCTATCCTGAATTTTCAAGGATCTGCTCAGTTTTCAAAAGAGATGAGACCTACGGCAGGCACCAGGTGGACAAGGAATACTTCAGTCTCAAAGAAAGCAAAGGATATTGGAAATGGCTACAACCATGTGAGATTCAAAAAAGTCAAGCCACCTGAAGTCCAGGATTGGAGTCCATGTCAGGGTTTACTAGAAGAAAGCCAGTAAGAAGCAAAGAACCTAGCAACTTGCCTGGTCCATTCCAGCAGTAGAAGAGGAAGACTCACTCGTCCAGTGACTATGCTACATTTAGAAGTGAACTCACTGAAGAAAATGCTATGTAGAAACTGCATTAAGTCAGAGTCCATTCTCCCCAGGGACTGAGCTGGTATATTAAAGAGTTGGGTGATAAATATTTGTTCTCCTGTTTTTGTTCTATATTTGTAGTAAATATCTTTTTGCAAATGCTAATTGATATTAATTGTTTAAATTAACCTGGGATACTAATCACTGATGTTTGACAGTAGGGAAATTCACCAGAATGGCTGCTCAAGCTAATGGCACTAAAGAGACTTCTCAAACTGCTCAGGAGTACCCCTAGAATAATGAGGAGGAAATGCAGTCAACCTTGTTCTAGGAGAATGAAAATAATAATGAGAAAAATATATGATAGGCAATTGAAACAACTTATTTGCAAGGATAATTGAAAAGCCAAAATTGGAAAATGAACAACAAAAATAACAGCCCCTATAATAATTTCATCCAGAAATCTAGCCAATGTAAACTAATTGCTAAAAGGAGACCACAGGGGCAGATGGGTGGTGCAGTGGATAGAGCACCAGCCCTGGAATCAGGAGTACCTGAGTTAAAATCTGGCCTCAGACACTTAACACTTACTAGCTGTGTGACCCTGGGCAAGTCACTTAACCCCAATTGCCTCACTAAAAAAAAAAAAAAGGAGACCACAAAAGCCCAGAAAGTATCTTAATCAACAAATTTCTGGTCTACTTTCTAAATGGAGAGAGCTAACAATGGCTACATTGGGCTAAAATATAAATTTATTTGGAAAATCTTACAATGAAGAATGAAGGATGATTATAAACAGAATTGTCTCATAAAGTAGAGAGAAGATGTGGAGAATAAAACCAGTTAAAAGAAGGTTTGGCAAGATATCCAACCAAGCAAAGTTTCTTTTTTCCAAGTGAATTCAAGGATAAATATGGAAGAACTATAAAAAAAGATAAATGGAGGATATTTGCTAAAAAATTTTTTGAACCATTTTTCTATCAAAGATAGTGACATACACTGTAGTGTTATGTCTGAGTCATTACAAGTGCCCAGTGTGACTGGATCACAGAGTACATGGAGGGGAGACTGGAAAGGTAGAAAAGGAGCCAGGTCATGAAGAACTTTAAATGCCAAACTGAGAAGTTTATATTTGATCTAAGCAGTAATAGGGGGCCACCAAAGCTTATTGAACAAGGGTCAGATCCACATTTTAGAAAAATCCCATTGTCAGCTTAGTGATGAAAGGAATAGTGTGAAGAGAGTCTCAAGACAAAGATCAATTAGAAGACTATAATCCAAAGGAGACGTGATGAGCATTGTTTCTGTATGAATAGAGGATGTAAAGTTAGAAATCTATGTTTCTGTATGAATAAAGAGATGTGAAGGTAGAAATGACAAGATTTAGCAATGTATTGAATATGTGTGTGGGGGGAGGCACATGAGAATGAGTTTTATGGGCCATCCATCCATTGTATTGCAAAGACTGTACAATAGACATTCTTCACCCATTTGTTATATCCTGAATGAATATGTACAATCATATTAAACATATTTCAGCATTAGTCATGTGAAAGAAGAATCAGAACAAAAGGGAAAACCTCAAAAAACAAAAACAAAAGTATAAACAGTATGGTTCAATCTGCATTATGAATCCACAGTTCTTTTTTCTCTATGTGGAAAACATTTTCCATCATGAGTTTTTTGGAATTGTCTTGGATCATTGTATTGCTGAGAAGATTACCTGAATCTCTTGCCCCACTTTTGGTAAGCTTGTATTTCCCTATTGGGTATTGTTTTATAAGATGATATTGCTCAGAGGCAGAGCCAAGATGGAGGAGGAAAGGCTGTAACTGTTGGAGCTCCCAACACAAACTGTCCATATACCTTCAAAATAATGGCATAAGACAATTCTTGGAGCAGCAGAACCCACAAAAGAACAGAGGGAAACCATTTTCCAGCCAAAGACTTCTTAAAAGTGTGACAGGGAAGGTCTGTGAAACCAGGCTGAGAGAGGAGCACAGCACACAGCATAGATTTAGCCCCAGGCAGGCTGTGCCTCCTGAGCCTCAGAATCATCAGTGTCAGCAGCTACTTCTAAAACTCAGCTCACAGACTGGGGAGGGGGTCCAACAGTTGGCTGGGGGAAATAGTTGCAGTCTCTGCTTGAGCTAAGGCAGAGAGCCCATATTCTGAACCAGTAAGCAGACTTGAGTGGCAGTAGCCCAGTGTGTGTGTGTGGGGGGGGGGGGGCACAGTCATACCAAGCTTCCGACCATAGAGAATCAGATTTCAATCAGATATCTGCTTCCAGGTTAAAGAGTAAATGGGCCCATGGTTACTTACAGGCCAGGTGGGCTAATAATGAGCCTCTCATTAAATTATGCCACCTGGGACCCCCTGTAGCTTGGGACAGTGCATCCTGGAAGCAGGGCTCCACTGTAAACAGGAGTTAAAAGCCAAAAAAATGGGCCAGCAAGATGAGAAGGCAGAGAAAGCAGATGACCACCGAAAGTTTCTTTGGTGACATGGTAGATCAAAATACACCCTCAGAAGAAAAAAACAAAGTCAAAGCTTCCAAGAAAAATATGAATTGGTCTCAGGTCAAAGAGGTACTCAAAAAGGACTTTGAAGATAAAGTAAGAGAGGTAGAGGGAAAAGTTAGAAAGGTAGTGGAAAAAATGGAAAAAGAAATGAGAGTGATGCAGGAGGGTTATGAGAAAAAAAAAAGTGTTTACTTTTTTTTCTCATGAATTAGCCAAATGGAAAAGGAGGCACAGAAGCTCTCTGAGGAAAATCATTGCTTAAAAATTAGGGTAGAGGAAATAGAAGCTAATGACTTTATGAGAAATCAAGACACAATAAAGAATTCAAATGAATAAAAAAAAAAGAGGGCAATATGAAATATCTCTTTGGAAAAAACAGCTGACCTGTAAAATAGATCCAGGAGAGATAATTTGAAAATCATTGGACTACCTGAAAACCATGATCAAAATAAGAACCTAGACATTATCTTCCAAGAAATTGTTAGGGAAAATTGCCCTGATATTCTAGAAGCAGGAGGTAAAATAGAAATTGAAAAAATTCACCAATGACCTCCTTAAAGAGATCCCAAAAGGAAAACTTCCAGGAATATTATAGCCAAATTCCAGAGCTTCCAGGTCAAGGAGAAAATATTGCAAGCAGCTAGAAAAACGGAATTCAAATACTGTGCAGCCCCAGTCAGGATAGCACAAAATCTAGCAGCTTCTACATTAAAGGACTGGAGGGCATGGAACATTCTGGAGGGTTAAGGAACTGGGATTACAACCAAAAATCACCTACCCAGCCAAACTGAGTATAATTTTCAGGGGGGGGGGAATGGGACTTTAATGAAAAAGAGGACTTTCAGGCATTTTTGATGAAAAGACCTGAACAATAGAAAATTTGCCTTTCAAATATAAGACCCTAGAGAAGCATAAAAAGGTAAACAGGCAAAAGAAACCATGAGGGATATTAAAAGATTAAACTGTTTACATTCCTACATGGGAAGATAATACTTCTAACTCATAAGAACTTTCTCAGTATTAGGGTAGCTTAAAGCAATATACTTAGACATAGGGCACAGGTGTGAATTGAATATGAAGGGATGATATCTGTAAAGCATTTATTTTTTGTGGGGCAGGAAGGGTGGGGTGGCTTATGTCTGGGGCCAGATTTGGGCTCACGACCTCCTGGGTCCAGGGTTGGTACTTTATCCACTGTGTCACCTAGCTGACCCATGATGACATCTTTAAAATAAAGTTATGGGCTAAGAGAAATGCACTGGAAGAAAGGGAAAGGGAGAGGTGGAATATGGTAAAGTAGCTCACACAAAAGAAACAAGAACAAGCTTATGGAGTGTAGGAGAAGATGGGGAAGGAGCAGGGGAGTGAGTGAGCCTTATTCTCTTCAAAATTGGCTCAAAAAGGGAATATCATGCACACTCAAATGGGTATAGTAATATATTTTTTTCCCTGAGGGAAAGTGAAAGGGCAAAGGGATAAAGGGGGAGAGGCAAAGGAAGGGAGAGCAGATTGGAAAGGGGGCAGTACAAAGCAAAACACATTTAAGGAGGGATAAGTTGAAAGAAGATGGAAATAGAGTAAATAGGGAGGCAATAGTAATTATGAAAGAAATGATGAGCAGGATGCTATCAGAAGGACATATGAAAAGTGTATCTGAATACAGATTGAATTATAATTTTATTTGTTAGTTTCTCCTTCTAAAGTTATTTTGTCTGTTTTCTTTCACAAGCTGCCTAATATGAAGATGTTTTGCATGACTGCACATGTATAACTTATGAGAGAATTGCTTGATTTCTTAGGGAGGGGTGAGGAGGGAGGTAGTAAGAAAATTTGGAACAAAAAGTTTTAAAAAGTCAATGTGAAAAAATTTGGGTTTTTTTACATGTAACTTGAGGAAAATTCTAAATAAATTTAAAATTATATTGCTCATAATTTTTCATGATCCTCCCCATGAGATTTTACAAAGCATTTTATTCTATAAGCCAGCATTAGCCTTTGCTGTTATATATTGGGTTTTGTTTGTTTGGTTGGTTTTTGGTGAGGCAATTGGGGTTAAGTGACTTGCCCAGGGTCACACATGTTATATATTGTTTTGAAAATTAAACAAAAGAACATGTGTAACCCTACTCCCAAATATAAAGTGCTTTATGAAATGTTAATGCTATATAAATGCTATAGAAAACAATATTAAATGTTTATTAGCTAGCTTTCTAAAATTAAATTTTTTCTACTATGAAGCACTACTTTCCCATTTTCTCCCCTCTTCTTCCCAAACAAAATAAAAATAAGAAAACCATTATAACAAATTTCTATTAGCTAAAATAACTTCTGGGCTTTTCTTATTCCCTCTTTGTGGTGACTTTTTATGTTGACTAAACTCCCTTAAAAAATGGTGGTAATTTGCACCAAAGTTTGTCTCGTGCTTTTGAAATCCTTTTTCCACTTGTTGTTATCAACAGCTCATTTAATTATATCATGCTAGAGTTACCGCAATTGAACTTCTATCCCAGATTCCTCTCATTTGTAACTATACATATCCAAGATACTATCCTTGTTCTTTTCTCACTGATATGAGAAATCACAAGGATTTATCATGTATGAATTCTTGGCCCACTTGTCTTTAGCAATCTTAGTCAACCAGAGAATTCTGGAGCAGTTTTTCCATTCATAGAATGAAATCAGATGCCTCCCTAGATTACACAGTGAATGGAGTGCTGGATCTGGAGTCAAGAAGATCTAAATTCAAATCCAGCCTTTGATACTACTAGTCGTGTGACTCCAAACAAGACTCTTAACCTCTACCTCAGTTTCCTCATCTATAAAATGGAGATAACAATAGCAGTTGCCTCAGGGTTATTGTGAGAATCAAATGAGATAACAACTGTAATATATTTAGTACAGTATCATGGCATATAGTAAGTGCTATATAAATGTTAGCTAATTATTGTTGTTGTTATCCTCCCCCTCATGTTGGTTGATATTCATGAACTAGACTTACACATCCTATGTTACAAAATTGTCCATCATACTTCTGAAAGCACTCAAGCAAAGTGAAAAGAACATTTCTGTTTGCCACAAACAGAAAGCAGAAAAATGGATGGGAAGGAAAAGTAAAATTTATAAAATAGACAAAATGCATAAATTTGGGGGCCCTAACCTATCAAGACATATAGAAAACTTAAATAAATGCAACTAAAAAACAAGAAAAATTGAAAATGAATTAAACAGTTGCCAAGATGTCAAGATCACAGATTTAGACAATTTCCTTATTTTACCGATGGAAAGACTGAGACTCAGAGAAGGTTAAGTGATTTGGCCGAGATCACATAAGAAATATATACCAGACCCAGAATTAGAACCTAGATTTTCTTTCTTCTATTTCTTTTTCTATTTAATCTACTTCTTTTTCTATTTAATAATATACATGGCTAAGGTGAGTCAATGAAGTAAAAATGTCAATACTACTTAAATTAATGTATTGATTTAATGAAATGCCAAAGTACTAATGTTTGTTCATACAACTGCACTAAAATTTAGATGGAAGAACAAATATACAAGAAGGATATAGTAATGAAGGAAAATTAATTAAGGAAAGGTGATTTGCAACCCCAAATTTCAACCATATTATTAAATGGCAATTAATAAATCAATTAGGAACTATGCAAAAAATTATAATAGATGAGTGAAACAGAAGAGAGAATACAAAATATAAGCAAAAGCAAACAATAGATTATTCTATTCAAGATTTTTCATTCTTTTTTTGAAAAAATGTTTTAATAAAAATTATTTCATAAAAATATTTAGGTGTGTGTCCCTTCAAATAACTCTCCTTTCCCTCTGCCACCAATAGAATCCTTCCTTGTAACAAATACAGTCAATCTGAACAAATCTAACTATTGACCATATCTGGAAATGTATGTCTCTTTCTTCACCCGTAGTTTGCCACCTCTCTTCAGAGAGAATGAAGGATGCATCATTTACCATAACTTCTCTGGTCACAATTAGACATTTCATTGATCAGTGATCTAAAGTCTTTCAATGTTGTTGGGTTTTTTTACATTATTGTATTCATCACACACAATATTCTCTCAGTTTCGCTTATTTTACTCTTCTTAAGTTCATACAAATCTTTCCAAGCATCTTTGGATTCTTCATATTTATTAGTTCTTATGTTGAAATAATATCCCATTATATTTATGTACCACAATTTTTTCAGCTGTTCCCTAATCAGTGAACACTCACTTCCCCACTTATTTACTGGCATGAAATATGAATAATCCATCTGCAGAAATTTTTTTCCAATGGTCCTTCATAAACTTCCCATATAGGACATCCACAACTATAGGGGATCTCTCTTCCATTTGAAGTCTTGAAAGGACTTGTTTCCCATGGCAGTAAACAGGTGTTCTAATGTTATATATCTTGTTTAACATGGAAAATCAAGAAGATGGATAAATTACCTCTGTAATTGCATCCACCAAGGAATCTTTTATATATTTTTGTTTCTTTTTAATCCCTTTATTTATTTATTTATTCATTTTATGAACATTTATTATCTCTTCCTATACTGTTATCCTCCCTACTGAACAATTAAAAAAGAAAAAGAAAACTCTTAACAAACATGCATAGTGCAGCAAAACAAATACCCACATTAGCCATGTCCAAAAATGTGTGTATCATTCTTCATTTTAAGTTCATTGTCAACTCTCTGATAGGAGATTGGTGGAATGTTTCATCTTCAGTCCCCTAGACTGAAATCCTCTGGCTTATCAGCCTTTCAAAATTATTTTTCTTTATAATGTTGCCATCATATAAATTGTTCTTCTAGTTCTGTTCACATTATTCTACATTAATTTAGAGAGGTCTTCCTGGTTTACCATGAAAATCCATTAAAATTTTTTTTTCGTGGATTCTTTTAGAATGTTAATTTACACGTGGGAAATACCTCATTGCATCTTTCTCTACAAAATCAAATACATTTTTGTAATTGTAGTTCAGGCTCTCTTCAAGCCTGGGCCTGTGAAAGCCAGTACAAGTTCAAGGCATTCACTCAAAATGCCCAGCTTGCAACCCCCCACTGATGTTTATTTTGCTTGTCCAAACAAAGCATGCTCTAACAATATGATGGTGTGAGTATGCACAAAGTATTTGGAAATGACTCACACATTGGTCACCAGTAATTCCTTGTTTGTTGAAATATATGCCCATGATTTGTGACACCAACAGGATGGTAAGAGATAAAGGGAAAGTTTTATGACCAGCATAGCTCACTCCTGGGTCAGAACCCCAGTTGTAGCAACTTTCTGCAGCCTATTATGCTACTACTTACTTCCCTAAAGGGTGGTAGATGTCTCCTGTTGATGTAATCAGGATGCAAGCTCTTATATCTGCCTAGCTAGAATGTTTTTATTGATTGTTTTTTGAATATTGAATGTTTTTACTGATCTCCATTGGAGACCAAGATGAGTTACTTTCTATTGGTACATCTACTATATTATGCTCTGCTCCCCTCTGATGGTTATCAGTTCTTTGTGGCCTTTTTTTGTATTTTATTCAGAGCTATGTCAGCTCTTTGTGATTTGGACTCAATCCAATCAGAGCCCCTAAGCGTTAAATCTGCTTTTTTATTTACCTCCTCTGCTGTTGCTAAGCTTAAACTCTTTTTCGGGATTCTGATCAGAAATTTGAATCCATACAAATCACCTTGAGAGTAAGACTGAAAGGGGCTAGAGCCATCTAAGTAAGGCTGGCTACGTTGGCCTTATTTCTACCAAGTTATCCCCCTGCTCGGCAACCACACTGGGATATTTTCTTCTACTTCTCCCAAGCAACAAATTGCTATATTCTGAACATAGTCAATAAACAGTGCCAAAGGAGGATCTTGTATACATCTCAAACAATTGTGGCCCTGAATTCAGTTCAATTTAATTCAGTCCAATGCAACTCAACATTCATCAGCACTGTACTTAAGATGGGGAAACAGACATAGGATAAGAGATATCTCCTGTACTCGAGGAGCTTATATACTACCTTCCAAGGTGGGGGTGGCTCTGAATAGAACATGGACCAAGATAAGCATAGGGAGTAAAAGGGGCAAAGAAGAAAGTCATACAAAGTGCTCTCTAGGAAAATATGAAATGGAAGAGAAAACTTTTAGTTGAGGGGGAAAGGCCACATGGAACAAATGACATGTGAGACTAAGCCTTAAGGGATAAGGAGGATTCTGAAAGGCAGGGGTAAGGAAGTCCTCATCATCTTTCAGTCTGGGTAGATAACATGCAGGAATGCATATTGCACTGAGGTATGAAACAGCATGCTGAATTCAAGTAACAGCTAATAGTTGACTTTGGCTGGAATACAAAGTTTGTAGTGGGAGAAAGTGTAAAATAAGAGAGAAAGAGTAGTTAGAGCCAGATTTTAGAGGGATTTTAATGATAGGATTAGGAGACTGTGCTTTACCCTAGAGGCTATAGTAAATCACTGAAGTCTTTTGAGCAAGAGTGAGAGTGTCGGACATGCTTTAGAAAGATTGTTTTGGCAGTCTTGTGAAAGATGGATCAGAGAGGAGATTGGAAGTAAAGATATCATTTAAGAGTCTATTAGTCTAGGGAAGATGTGGTTGGATGGGAAA
Source organism: Dromiciops gliroides (assembly GCF_019393635.1). NCBI lineage: Eukaryota > Metazoa > Chordata > Mammalia > Microbiotheria > Microbiotheriidae > Dromiciops > Dromiciops gliroides. The sequence continues at coordinate 569,276,096 of NC_057861.1, read as the reverse complement.
GATACTGTGGGGGTAAAATTGACAGAATTTGGCTTAGGATAAAATATGGAGGATGAGGGTATTCTCTCTTACTCTAAATCTCAAAGCATGTGTGCAGGATTCTTTGTCCATTTCCTATAGTCATCTTGTCTTCCTGCTGCCTATTTCTTAAAATTCACTTCATAGGGAGGGAAGGGTGAAAAAAGGGAGGGCAGAACGGGGGAGGGGGCATTCAGACGTAAAACACTTTTGAAGAGGAATAGGGTAAAAGAAGATAGAAAATAGAGTAAATATCATGAGAAGGGAATAGGATGGAGGGAAATAGTTATGATGATTGACTATAATGGCAAACCATATGGTACCTACTCTGCTGGGCTATTGTGAAGAAAATTCTTTGTCAAGTTTAAGGTACTATATAAAAGTTATGATGAACAGGATGCTATCAGGAAAACCTGTAAAGACCTACATGAACTGAAGCAGAGTGAAATGTACTGTACACAAAATAATAGCAATCGTATAAGATGATCTGATGGGAAGCATGTGGTAATTTTCAGCAAGGCAATGATCCAATATAACTCTGAAGTTCTTATGAAAATTGCAATCCATCTACAGAGAAAGAACTGATGGTATCTGAAAACAGATTGAAACACATTTTTTTTTTTTGTGAGGCAATTGGTGTTGCGACTTGCCCAGAGTCACACAGCTAGTAAGTGTGAAGGGTCTGAGGCCGGATTTGAATTCAGGTACTCCTGAATCCAGGGCCGGTGCTTTATCTACTGTACCATCTAGCTGCCCCAAAACACATTTTTTGACAATTCCTTAATCTGAAGTTTTGTTTTTATCTATTTTCTCTCACAACATAGCTAATGTGGAGATGTTTTCCATGACTACTCATGCATAACTTATATTGAATTGTTTGAGTTCTTGGGGGCATGGAGTGGGAAGGGCGGGAGGAAGAGAAGTTGAACACAAAGTTTTAAAAAATTGGTGTTAAAATTTGTTTTTACATGTAATTTGGAAAATAAAATTCTCAGATATTCCAATGATCTTTTAGTTGCTAAAACTATTGGCTTTTTTTCCCTCAGTCCTCACCCTTCTTGAGCCCTTAGCAGTTGTTTTTTGTTGTTGTTTTTTTTTTTGTTGTTTTGTTTATTCTATTGATCATGACTTCCTCCTGGATATTCCCTTTTATTTCCACAATACTATTCTCAACTGCTTTTCTTACTTCTTTTATTGATCCTTCTCAGTTTCCTTAGCAGAATTATCATCCATCTTTCACCTTTAGCATGGATGTCCTTTAAGGCTCTTTCCTAGGCCCTATTCTCTTTCTACACAATCTCAGGGCATGTAGGTGACACAGTGAATAGAGTGCCGGGCCTGGAAGACTCACGTTCCTCAGACACTTACTAGTTGTGTGACCCTCAGTAAGTCACCTAAGCCCATTTGCCTCAGTTCTTCATCTGTAAAATGAAATGGAAATGACAAATAACTACAGTATCTTTTCCAAGAAAACCCTGAGAGAAGTCATAAAGTCAGACACGACTGAACAACAATACAATCTCACTTGGTATTTTCATATTTTCCCATGTGTTCATTGCTATGCACATAACTACTAAATCATCAAAGAAGGGCAAAATAGAACTCATTAGCTCCTTCTGTTCTCTTCTAACACTAAACCCACCTCACTGCTAAACCTTACTATTTCTGTTGAAGGTACCACCTTCTCAGTCACTTCAACTTTGTAAGTACAAAGTAAACTACCAAGATGTGTGCTCAACTTAAACGACTATTTTCCTTAGAATGAGGAAGATCTGAGTTTAAATGATGTCTCATACTGTTACTAGTTGTGTGAAACTTAGCAAGTAATTTTAATCTCTCAGAATTTCACTATCATCACATGTATATATATATACATATACATATATATATATATATATATATATATAGAGAGAGAGAGAGAGAGAGAGAGAGAGAGAGAGAGAGAGAGAAAGAGAGTTTGTTTTTTTGTGTGTGAGGCAATTGGGGTTAAGTGACTTGCCCAAGTTCACACAACTAGTTAACTGTCAAGTGTCTGAGGCCAGATTTGAACTCAGGTCCTCCTGAATCCAGGGCCACTGCTCTATCCACTGTGCCACCTAGCTGCCCCCTCATATGTATATTTTTTAAAAGTTTAATAATGGCATCTTGCTCCTAGGATTGCTATGAGGATCAAATGAGGCAATACTTGTAAAGCCTTTTACAAACTTGAAAGTATAGTATAAATGTCAGAATGATATCAATGCATTTTCAATTTTAGAGCAGGGGAGAAGATAATAATAATAACCTTCTGTTATTATTATTGTCCTTGATTTTTCCCTCTTCTTCACTCACCCTCATGGGTATATGAATGGATATTCAGCTGCCGAATCTTGTTTATTTTACCTCCACTATATCATTCTCATTTATTTCCTCTCCATCACCTTTCTCCTGTGTTATTAGTCTCAAAGTCCATTTGCCTGTAATGCTCCTCATTAGTGGGTACAGTTGGTAAGAACTTAGGTCTTCAGAGAGATCCAGCTTTGAAAGAGAAAAAATAAAGTTCCAGAGTCTCTTCAGGGAGAGGTCCTAGAAGGGAGAAAAAGACTCTGGAAAAAAGTCAACATGTAAAGAATCCATAACCTCCTTCCCAGAGTCTTTCTCTTCTTTCAGGCACCTCACCCTAAAGAGAATCTATGTAGACTGCATGTCATTTTCTCAAACCTAGAAGCCAGAAGACCAGAAGCTCCCCTTCAAAGTTCCCATAACTAAACCCATCACCCAGGCAAGGAGCATTGAGTTAGCAATTTCCACCAATGATGAGAGTTTTATGCAAATAAGCTTTGAACCTAGACTATTGAAATAGACTCCTGGGCAGCTAGATGGTGCAGTGGATAGAGCACCGGCCCTGGATTCAGGAGGATCTGAGTTCAAATCCGGCCTCAGACATTTGAAACCTACTGGCTGTGTGACCCTGGGCAAGTCACTTAACCCCAATTGCCTCAGCAAAAAAAAAAAAAAGAAAGAAATAGACTCCTAATTGACTAGGAATAATGAGAATAATAAATAATAATAAATGATAAATATCACAATCCTTGTCCTTCTAGAGCCTACAGTCTACTACACTATATGTAAGCCAGTGGTGCCAAAATCAAATAAAAAGTGAGCCACTAAACTTAAGTATATAAGGATTCCATTAATAATTTATTTCTATGTTTTATTGTGGGCTCAATGGATTGAGGCCTGGAATCAGAAAGACCTGAGTTCAAATGCAACCTTGGACACTTACTAGCTGTGTGACTCTGGGCAAGTCACTAACCCTGTTTGCCTCAGTTTCCTCATCTATAAAATTAGCTGGAGAAGGAAACAGCAAACCACTCTAGTATCTTTACCAAGAAAACCCTAAATAGGGTCCTAAAGATTTGGACGTGACTGAACAATAAAAATGTTTTATTGTATTTTCTTTGATTTTTTAAAACATTTCCTAATTATATTTTTGACTGGTTCAGGCCACAAGTTGTGAGGGTTGTGGGCTTCATGTTTGATACCTCCACTATAGACTACTCTTATGCAATCTCTTTCAGAGCATATGTACAAACTTATTCATCACTTGGTTTCACAGATATCTGCTGAGCATCTACTATTTGCAAGCAGATACTGTTAGGTGCTGTGGAGCAAACAAGAATGAATTAAATGCAACCACTGCCCTAAAGATGTCTCCCTGATCCAAATGTTATGGGGGAAATGAGATTCAGGGTTTGCATTAGGGGTAGGGGTTCTTAGGAATTCCTCCTTAAAGAATTACACCCTCTTGCACACAAAAAGCAGTTAGAATAAGATGGTAATTTATTTAGGGGGAAGGGAAGGGTGGGGAAGAGAAACCATGGAAGAAATCCTTGGACTTCTCATAGGGAGAAAGGCACAAAGCACGTGGCTCAGAGGTACCAATCTCCTTGAGCAGGAGACCGGCAGGTACTTTTATAGAGGACTGATGGGAGTGAGCATCTGCTTGTGGAAATTTCCTTTAGTGAGGGAGGACCATCCCCCACTGGTGGTGGCTACAGGAGTTGGGTGAGGGGCGGCTATGGATCTCTTAAGCCATCTCTCTCTTCAGGACCCAAAGGCCATAGCCACACCCAAGTTATCTCCCCAGGGGTAAGGGAGATCAGAATGAAGGGTGGAGGTTCTGAAGCTAGCTCAGTCCAATTTGGTTCCCCTTATCTCTCTAGGCATATCTGTCTTCTGGTTTAGTTTCTCAAGGAGAAGATTCCTTGATGTGCCCCCAGAGAACTTCTGGGGTGCTCTGCACCTCATGACACAAAGAATCATCATTATAATTAATAATTGAGATGTATAACACTGGTGCTTCAAAAGGCTGCAGATGACACTTTGTAAAGGTGATTAAGTCTTTTTTTTTTTCCGGGGCAATGAGGGTTAAGTGACTTGACCAGGGTCACACAGCTAGTACGTGTCAAGTGTCTGAGGCCAGATTTTTTAACTCAGGTCCTTCTGAATCCCAGACTGGTGCTTTATCCACTGTGCCACCTAGCTGCCCCGATTTAGTCTTTATATCTACATACACAACTGCTTTGGACAACATGCAAAATAATTATTGGCTAATTAGTAATTGATCAATTTTGACAAAAGGATTCAACCAATTTTGCACATTGACACAGATGAAATGCCATTCATATTAAGCCTAACTGCACTTCTGTGATATTAAAAATTAATATTTTTTCATGGTTTTTTGTTGTTGTTGTTGGGGTTTTTTTTGCGGGGCAACGGGTGTTAAGTGACTTGCCTAGGGTCACATAGCTACTAAGTGTCAAGTGTCTGAGACCAGATTTGAACTCAGGTCTTCCTGAATCCAGGGCCAGTGTTTTATCCATTGCGCCACCTAGCTGCCCTTATTTTTTCATGTTTGAGGAACAAAATCCCATTAGTTTACATTGGTATGGTACTTTTCAGATTACATAGTACTGTGCAAACATCATTTCATTGGATCCTTGGATTGAAAACTGGAAGTAACTTTAACAAGTCACCCTTTCATTATATAGATAAAGAAACTGGATCCTTACAACAAACAGTTCTATGATGTGGGTAGTACAACTGATCTCATAACCACTTTATGGATGAAGAGAATGTGATCTGCCCAAGGTCACACAGTGTGGAGCCAGGACAATATCTTGGAGTCATCAAAGGTATGGGATGCCTGAGACAACAATGAATAATGTATAAATGTCTTCCTTGATAGAGGTTATTGTCAAGTGCATTATTTTAACTGTTCATGTAGATTTGTAAATATTTCTAAACTTTTGACCTCTCCCTCCTCTGGGTATCTGATTATTGGAATGCTATTTGGTCACTCTTCTTGGTGCTTCCAAACCCTCAGTAAACATACTTTCAGTATAAATTACTTAACTAAATTTACACAATAAACCTCAATCTTCTGCTTTGTTTTAGCTCTGCTAACCAGACTGTGTATTTTATTGCTTTACATTATACTGAATGTCTATATATCACTACATTGTCCATCAGCACCCGTGAAAATAGCTGAGATTTGCAATGAATCCATTTATGATGTGTTTTAAAATTTCACTATGACTTAAACATTGATGAAGTAGCTCCAACACCAATGGTCAAAGCAAGTATATTTACAATGGTCTAGATGGATATAGCTCCTTTCATTACATACTTCATATAACCAGTTTTAACTTCCCAATGTTAAAGACCATATAAGTTCTTATATCACTTGACTTTTACTAAGTAGGTCAAATGTTGTACAGAGCAAACATACACTAATGCATCAGTTTCAAATCAGAGTTCCCAAACAGCCAAGACAGATGTTTTCATATTTACCTGGCTAGGGATAGGGAAATATTCAATTTGGTCATGAGTAATTGCTAATATGCTTTATACGTCAAACATTTTACTCTTTGTGACATCTTACACAGTGATGAATTGGACTCTTTTACTTAGAAATGTGAGCTGCCTGTAAAATAATTTCATTTAATTTCTATTTCTGTTAATTCTTGGTAGTATTTCTACTCTTTGCACTTGCTTATTAATCTAGAATTCTTTCATTTTCCCTTGTCTTGCATTTTCTGTGCTAACACTAAACATCTACAAATTTTACATGTAAAGCATTCAGAGGAGAGTTTCCCTGGTCTGCCATTTTCATCTCAGAAAAATAATCAACCAAAAAAGAGAAAACTGAAATGAAAACAGACCTGACTGATTGAAGTTTGGCAGACATAAAGCACAGAAAAGATTAATTGAAGACCAAGTTTGGCACAGCAACAATTGATTTTGGAGCTTTCAGAGTGATTTTCAAATCTAAAGAAATCTTTCTTTCATAAGGAGACTGTTTAACAATGTATAATATTTTGTATGAGCTAATACTAGCTGTCTATACTGGGTTTCAAGTTGGCAAATAATTCTCCACGGTAGAGGAAGGACAAGGAAGGCAACATTGTTATACAGATGGAAGAAGATAAAGATGAAATCAAAGACAGCCTTGAAAGGAAAATATGGCCATAAAAAGACAGCCCACAGTCTAAGGCTAAGCTTCTTAAACTGTGGGGTCATGTAACCGAAAGTGGGTGGGGTCGGAAAAAATTTGGCAACAGTAAAAAGTTATGTGTAACTATTTTATATACTTGGGGTCGTGCAAAAATTTCTTGGGGAAAAGGGTCACAGGTGGAAAAAGTCTAAGAACCTCTGGTCTAAGTGACATGGTGAAGGTCTGTTAGTGTGTGAGCCTTGGGAAATTTTAAAAAGTGAGTTTTTGTTTTGTTTTGTTTTGTTTTTGAGCAGCAAAGTGACAAAGGCTTTATTTTCTTCTCATGAGAAGGAGGCACCCTAGTGTGCAGCTAGTGGGTGCCCAGAAAGAGGGCTTGCAGGTCCTGTTTTATACCCTAGTTCCTAAGTCGAATGGACCCTCTCCTTTTTCATCACTGGTGGGGTTACAATCTACATGCAAAAACTAGCTAATTGGAATGCAGTATTCCCACCCCTCTTCCTTGTATGGGCATAACTCTGGATTGGACCTTATACTTCCTTATATGGACACAACTCCAGAGAGGACCTTATTGAGACCAGGGCTCCTTGAACCATGTGACCTTGCTAACCTGAGGGGGAGGAGGGGATCTGAGAGCTTTTCCTACAAACAGGTCAGGGGGAGTATGACTGACTGTTATATCGACATTGAGAGGAGACAACTACCCATTTCTCACAATCCCTCCTCTTTATTTTTGACTATTTGGCTCCTCTCATTCCATTTATTGAATATCTCCTCTGCCTTTTGGTCTAAATCTGTGAATCCTATGCTATCTAGGCAGATTAAATCATCAGATGACCCTTTTTGCCCCTCTGGGCTGTGTTTCTTTCTTGATTTAGACTTAGATTTGGAGAAATGCTCAGATGCCATGGTAAGGCCATGCCATGAGGTGGCCAGCTGCATCATCCCACAAGTCCCAGCCCAGTTATGGAGTCAGGTTGATCTTCCACCACAATATCACCATAGGTGGGCTCAGGGGAGGATCAGGGATGAAAAATCTACCGAGTTATTCTCGGTTACTTTCCATGTTTGGACACAACTCATATTACCCAAGACCAGAAAACCTCTCACCCATCTGGAGAGACAGATGTGATGGTTTCCTGGGACTCCAACAAAACTGAGTATGATCTTTTCTGCTGTCCTTTTTATTACAGGGAAGAGTAGCTCCAAATCTCTGCAACTCTCACCCTTTGCCAACCCGTTCTGGTATAATTGAAGGAGACACCAGAAACCCTAAAGGCTAAAATCTGGACTTAGAGTATGGGCAGCTGGTCTTCCCAAAGCACTGACCCATTCCATCTGAGCATTTGAATCTCCAAACCCAGTCTCTGTCTCTACTGTCTTTCTCACATCCTTAACTTCACTGGCCTGTAACTCAGGAGTTTCAGGGTTTCCTAATTTCCCTTCTGGACTTGGAGAGGTTATTTCTGGAGTCTTAAAAGGATAGGGGGATGTAGGATCCATGGGATTTTCAAAAGATATTCCTATTCTTCCTACGGGATCAGTTCCTCCTTCAGATGCCCATATACCAAATCCTTTTTGCTTGTCCACTACCTGTTTGCCTGAGCAGCTCCCACTACCAAAAACTGTTACCTCCCTTCCCCCTTTTTGTACCAGGCTTGGTATATTATACATTAAAATCTTTTTAAACTTCACCCTTGGACAATCAGATTCCTTATTCACAGTCTACTGCTCATGTTTTGGCTCTGGTTTTTCTTCTGGAAAAGGTGCCCCTTTCACTTGAGAGTAGTGAGTCCAGTTTTGCTCCTCAGTCCTCACTGCAATGTAAGTGAAAAGTAACACCAGGAACAGCCCTTCCCAATCAGGTTCCAACTTGTTGCTCTTCCAGGCTCTTATCAATACCCAGTCTCCAGGCTTAAATTGGTGAGCTGGAAACTCAAGAGGAGGAGTCTGGGCCAGAAATCCCTTCTATCAGAGTAAAGAAACAGAGGTAGAGAGGCTAGAAATATCTGAGAAACATGCTTTCATTTCTATTATTGGGAACTCTGTTTCTCTTCCCAAGCAAGGATCACATATATATTTAAGGCTTTGCATACCCAATTTTCATTAGACCCAAATTTAGGCCAAAGGACTGAACCTCCCTTGAGGGGAACCCCAGCCCATATTAGGCAACAATATTTTATCATTCTCTTCTTGCATTTTCCTCTATACTTCTCAAGCTTATCCCAGATTTCTAATTTGTCTCCCAAAGGGCTATCTTTGGGAATTTTTGGGGAGGTGTTTTTGGGGAGGTACTTTCTTCTTTTTCTATATCACTAGAGGTGGCATTCCTTATCTTTAATGAACCCTTTAAATTCTTGGGGACCACCCCCACCTAGCACACTGCTTGGCATCTCCTGGCATATTGCTTTGCACATGAGGTGCTTACGGACTCCAACCACCTGGCACACTGCTTGGCTCACTGGTTGGCATGCCTGGTACCTATGGACTCTAACCGCCTGGCACCCCTAGTTGGCATGCCTGGCACCTGCATACTTTGACTGCCTGGTACCTTGGCACACCCAAAACCAAGAAAGAGAATCCAGGAACCCCAGGATCCTGCATCAGGAGTGAAAAGCTGTTCTAGTGAGAGATGCCAAGAATGCCCCATGCTGTTCAAAGCTTTATCTAGCAAATTATTTAACATAACAAAACATTCTATAAGTTACCTTCCTCTACTTCTTTTGAAACAAACTTGAGATGTTAAAAACTTCCCCAAGCCACTTGCAAAGGAGTCCATAAAGTTATACTCCTATACCCTTCTAATTTAATATAAAACAATTAAGAATAGAATTTTCATCTTTGTTTCATAAAGAATCTAATACCATTGGTACCAGATGCCATGGCCAAATTCAACATTGTGTTTATCATGCCCCACCTGGGATGATCATGGGGACTACCATAAAAGAACAGAAGTTGCCAAGCCTCATGGAATACAGTGCAGGGGAAACCAAGTCCTCTCTCTCTCCATGGATAGTTGGCACCTTGTTTGCTCAGATCTGATAACTCAGAATAGAAAACTTCTATCTGAATCAATGAGGAGGAGGGCTATATAGGTACAATTTCTTACACAAAAGCTGCAGTGAAAACTTTTAGTTAATCAATAAACTCAAACAGTATTTAACCCTTAGCAAAATCATTACCATAATTTCCATTGGTCAACAGTTTACCAATTAAAACATGGAATCAGTTTTCTCAGGATTTTAAAGTGGAATTCTCAAACATTTTTTTTTAACTTTTTCTTTTCTAAGAAAAGGCACTGAATTCAGACTCCTCTTTCCCAAGCAAATGAATTGCCTGGGGCTAACCGATCTTTTTTAATCCCAGACTCTTGAAGGACCCATAGGCCTCCCCACCTTTCCCAAGCAAACCCTTTTGTTTTTCTAATGGGCCTAGTTTACCCGAGATGTTCCCTGGGGCAAATGAAAAGAACCCCCTCCCCAGGAAACCAAACCAAAGGACAGACACACTAAGTAAGTCCAGGACCACCACCCTTCTCTCCTAGTCTCCTCCACCCCCAGGGAAGACAAGATTGGTGTGGCTGCTGTCCCTGTGGTGTGAGGGGGAGAGAGAGATGACCTGAGGGATCTGGAGCTGCCCCTCACCCAAATTCCCCCAGCCACCACCAGTGGGGTTGGCCCTCCCCCAACAAGGTAACCCTTCAGTCAGATGATGACCCCACTGGACCACCACACACACACAGACACACACACACACACACATATACACACACACACACACACACACACACACAAACAAATGCCTGCTCATCTCCTACTCAGGGAGAAAGGCATCCCAGAGAGCCACGCCTCCACACCATGCTCTCTTCTGATATGAAATTCAGGGACCTCTCTCCTGGCTTTCCCCCCAAACAAAACATTATACTAAACCCCAATAACATTTTGCTCTATCCTCACAATCCTGGGAGGTAAGCTTTCATTCATAAATTCCCCCAATACCCCTGCAAAAGACGTATCACAAGTGACTCCCCACCATGAGCCTAACAAACCAGAGCCTGGCTTTTCCTTCCTCCCCATGGAAGTCCCTGTTTTGATAAATTCTTACTCCCTTTGTGAGCATGCTCCACCCTGCGTTTGCCATGTCTCTGCTGAGTTCCTCAGACTCAGGAGTGGGGGGGGTGGTCCCCTCTGGGCTCTGGCCATCGCTGGTGAAGAGCACTGGGAGCGCTGGAACATGGAGAGAGGGTCACCCCAACTCCTTACATCTCACTGGGGCCTCCAATTGTGAGGGAAAAACCCATCCTCTTCTCAATAATTCTCAGGAACTCAGCAGCGAAGTAACAAAGGCTTTATTTTCTTCTCATGAGAAGGAGGCACCCTAGTGTGCAGCTAGTGAGTGCCAAAAAGTGAGTTTTACTGTATTTTTAAAAGGTTTTAAATAGCATCTTTTTCTTTTTCTTTTTGTGGGGCAATGAGGGTTAAGTGACTTGTCCAAGGTCACACAGCTAGTAAGTGTTATGTATCTGAGGCTGGATTTGAACTCAGGTCCTCCTGAATTCAGGGCCAGTGCTTTATCCATTGCGCCACCTAGCTGCCCCTTAATAGTATTTTTCAAATGAAGATTCATCTTCCTTCTACCTCACTCCACCCACCCACTGAGAAAGCAAGAAAAAACAAAATCCCCACTTACAAACATATAGCCAAGTAAAACAACATACTCTGTTGTTTGGGAATGTAATGGGGGGAAGTGGAGTACAGGTTGGGTTAGGCGTTGAGGCTCTTAGGAATTCCTCTTTAAAGAATTACACCCTCTTGCACACAAAAATAGGTAGAATAAGGTGGTAGTTTATTTAGGGCCAACGGAAGGGAAGGGTGGGGGGAGGGAAACCATGAAAGAAATCCTTGGACTTCTCATGGGGAGAAAGGCACAAAGCACATGGCTCAGAGGTACCGAATCTCCTCGAACCGGAGACTGGAAGGTACTTTTATAGAGGACTGTTGGGGGTGGACCATCTGCCTGTGGAAAGTTCCTTTAGTGAGGGTGGACCATCCCCCACTGGTGGTAGCTGGGGGAATTGGGTGAGGTGTGGAGGACCATCCCCCACTGGTAGTGACTAGAGGAATTGGTTGAGGGGTGACTACAGATCCATTCCTCTTCAGAACGCAAAGGCCGCAGCCACACCCAAATTTATCTCCCCAGTGTAAGGGAGACCAGAATGAAGGGTAGGAATCCAAAGCTAGCTCAGTCCGATTTGGTTCAGCTTGTCTCTCAAGGCATTATCTGTCCTCTGGTTTAGTTTCTCAAGGAGAAGATTCCTTGATGTGCCCCAGAGAACTTCTGGGGTGCTCTGCACCCCATGACAGGAAGTTGTTTTAAGTACAGTCTATCAGCACCTACTTTCACTAAATTACCTGCCTTTCCCCCATTTCCATAGCCACCTCCACTGCACAGGTAACTCTAACTATATCAACTCATTTATCTGGTTCCCAAAGCAAGTGAGTGGGCAGGCTGAAAACTAAGAGTGAATCATTTCTAATTCGTTATACCCCTGGCCTGCTATATTTTCTCATGGAATATCCAAATGGCTTCTTTGGTTTTCTCAGGTGGTCACAAAATAATGGGATCAGGTGGATAGCACCCTTGGCCTGATTCAGGAAGACCTGAGTTCAAATCTGGCCTCAAGACACTTACTAATTCTGTGACCTTGGGCAAGTTATTTAACCTCTGTTTGATTTAATCCAGAGGAGAAGGAAATGGCAAACCATTTTGCAAAGAAAATCCCATGGACAGTATTGATGTGCTATAGACTTACAGGGTCATGGAGAGTTGGACATGACTGAAAAACAACAGGTTAGCAAGCCCCACTTAGTTTGCCATTTTTTCTCTGCATTTATGTAGCATAAGTATTGTTTGCATTCAGTTCAACCAAAAAGCAACTATTTCTCATATGCAGGATAGAGCCAGCTGTATAAATGGAAAGCTAGCCTCTGAGTCAAGAAGACCTGGGTTCAAGTCCTTGCCTCTGGAACATATTACCTGTGTCATCCAAATTTTTATTCTTCCCAAGCAACTTTCTAAGGCTAGAAGTTTGCAAAATAGTTACAATCAGCATGAGATTAAGGAACTTTCTCGCTTAGAGAAATTAATATGAAAACAAAAGGCCAAAGTTCTGAGCTAAGCACTGGAAAATGCAAATTCAAGAAAAGAAATAGTCCTTGCATTGAAGGCAAATAACTTTCCTGGAGAGATACAACATGAATAAAAAGTAATTTCAGGATGTTCCTCAAGGCTTTATCAGTAGTACAATTGGATTTATATTATTGATATAATGATTAGTCTTTCTGGTAGTCAACAAAGCACATTTACAAAAGTTACTGGTTGTAATAATAATAGCATTTTATATAATACTTTCGGTTTGTAAAATTTATACATGCTAATTCATTTGATCTATTATTATCCCCATTTCATAGTTGAAGAAACTGAGCCAGACAGAAGTAAAATGACTTGCCCACGGTCACCTAAGTCCTAAGGTCAAATTGGTTGTAACAAAATCAGGATGTGAACTCAGGTCCTCTTATTCTATATACAGTGCTTCTGCTGTGGTTGTCTCAAAAACATTTTGTTGTTGACTTTAAAATAACATAGACCTTTTGGAGAAACTTGTACATGTATTAAACCTGCTAGAGTGCAGTTACTTTGTAAAAATGCCTTTGAAATGAATTGGCATAATTTTTAAAAAACCTTCACTTCTCTGAGGATTCACATACTTTTTAAATGCCTTGACTTCTATATGCTTCCTGACTTGAGAATGCCCTTATGATGTAATAAATAAGCAGCTGTCAAACCAGTTATCTAACAGAAACAAGTGTAGCAACAATATCCAGATGGCCCAAACTCCCTGTCTTTTTTTCACAAGCATTGTGTGTTTTTATTTCATATTTCCAGATTGCTTTGTGTTCGTTTTTAATCTTTCTTCTAACTGTGGGTAAAAATCCCCCATGGGAGGATACCTATAATCATAGCATCTGGTGTTTGTAGCAATTGACATTGCTGAATTAAACAATTATAACCCCCCTTTTGGTATGGTTTTTAAAGGTGAATAAAAACCTTTCAAAGAAGCACAGAATTTTAAATGAAGTATGACTAGAGTCTTAAATATCCTAACAGCCAAGTTACTATCAGCTTGAAGCTGTAGTATAGCCTCTGGGATTTTAATAGGCTGCTATAAACATGTAGGGAAGTGGGGGAGGGGGAACTTTTGTTGGTTTGATTCAAAGCTTGATTGAAGAGTTCAGAATAAGGCATATTCTGAAAATAATTTAAATATAATGATCTAAGTGCAATTTTACTGCATGGCAGAATTGACAGACTGGAAATTTCTTATTGAGAATGACCTCTTGTAAATTTCTTAGTTGCCAAAAACATTTAGAATTCACATAGCTTGGGGGCAGCTAGGTGGTGCAGTGGATAAAGTACTGGCCCTGGATTCAGGAGGACCTGAGTTCAAATCCATCCTCAGACACTTGACATTTACTAGAGGTGTGACCCTGGACAAGTCACTTAATCCTCATTGCCCCACAAGAAAGGAAGAAAGAAAGAAAGATAGAAAGAAAGAAAAAGAAAGAAAGAAAGAAAGAAAGAAAGAAAGAAAGAAAGAAAGAAAGAAAGAAAGAAAGAAAGAAAGAAAGAAAGAAAGAAAGAAAGAAAGGAAGAAAGGAAGGAAGGAAGGAAGGAAGAAACTCACATGGCTTACATGAAGGGAAGCAAGCCAAAAGCTAGGAAAATGTATACAAAAATACACCTGTCTTCTGAAACAAAGGAATAGGTTTTGAGCTAGAAATGTCTTTTCTCATTTTTCCAACATTTGTTGTAAATTTTAATATTGCTGAATGAGCTTCATGATCATCTAAAAGGGGTTGCCCCAGCAATCTCCACAAGAAAAGCCAAGTGGTTAAAGAATGTATATCGCCAATACTGTGACATACAGTTGAATGGCCTATTAAATTAATCCATCAGTACACATAATTAGGCACTGCAGATAGACAAAGAAGAGGAGGGTGGACTGGATCAAATTTGGGAAATTATGTAGTATTTGTTTGTAGTGATACCAAGCTACCACCACCACCATATACCATCTTCTCTAGTCTGAAGAAAACAAAGGTCTAGAACTATCTCCCTCTTCCCATCCCCAAAAGCACACACAAAGAGAAAAAGAAATATACAAAACTAGGCACTGGGGGTATAGAGACAAAATGAAACAAAAAATAGTCTCTGCTTTTAAGGAGTTTAAGTTTCATGTGAGATAACATGTAAGCAGATGCATGAATACAATCAATAAAACATTCATTAAGCACCAACCATGTACCAAACACTGCTAAATGCTAGAAATACAAAGAAAAAAGTAAAATAGTTCCTGCCATCAAGACGTTTACATTCTGTAGTGGAAACAATATGTACATATATAATTACATACATAATATATACAAAATAAATGCAATGTAGTTTGGGGATAAAAGGTACTAATTTGGGGACCAGAAAAACTTCATTAGAAATTTTAGAAGTAGTTGATCTGCGTCTTAAAGAAAATTGTCAAGAGCTACATAGAACAGATACAGAGATGTTGGAGCCATTCATTCAGCAGAGAACAGAATGGGTGATTCACATTCTGTCCATAAGGTTGATTAACTATCCTGAACTATACCTAGTCTAGAAAAGATTGGAATGCTTGGTCCTCTAATGATATCTATGTGGAAGGTATATGGTGAAGAGTGAGGGGAATTTTGGCTCTCAACTGACTTACATAGGATTATAGATTTAGAGGAAGGGCCTCAGATTTCATCTACTTCAGCCCTTTCATTTTACAGATATGGAAAGTGAGGACCAGAGAGGTTAAGCAACTTCCCTAATGACATTAAACTGACTAAAATAAGTGCTAATGCTATGATTGGAGTCTAAGTCCTCTAACTCTAAACCCAGAGTGCTTTCTCCTACATGACACTGATTTGTCTATGCCCCTACAATGGCAAAAGTCACACCAATATTTCCCAAGCCATCACATCACCTGACAGGCCAACTAAAGTTGTTCTATCCAGTAGGAACAACTTGAATTGAAATAGATGGCACAGTGGATAGAGCACTGAGCTTAGAATCAAGATTTATCTTCTCGAGTTCAAAACCAGCCTCAGAAGCTTACTAGCTGTGTGACACCAGGCAAGTTACTTAACTCTGTTTTCCTCACTTACTTATCTGTAAAATGCATTAGAGAAGGAAATGCCAAGAAAACTCCAAATGCAGACATGATTAAATGACTGAAGAAAAACAAAAATCAAATGAGTACCTAAAAATGACAGTAATATAGAAAAGCCAGGGGCTATTTGCAGAGTGTGTTTGGCAGATTTTTACTAAATGAATTTGGGACCTGGATTCAAATCCTGTCTCAGACACTAACTGTCTGCTGGGCAAGTCACTTCTCTTTGTCTTAGTCTCCTCATCTACAAAATGAAGGGTTTGGATTTGATGGTCCCTAAAGTCTCTCCCAGTTCTAAATGTGATTCTATGATCTTGTATATTGTTATATTTGTTTATTCATGAGTATACATAAATTCATTTTCTAACTATCATTTTGCATTTAGGGCAACATAAAAATAATAAATAAAATTCATTACAAAATTAATTTGAATGAAGCCTGTCAAGATAATGGAATGTGATAGATGAGGGGATTTAGCAGATACTCAGGGGCCAACCTGGAGATTGATCTAAACTGATTGAATTGTGAGAGTGACTGACTGCTGACTCGCTTGTAAGCACATCTGGCTTGTACTTAAGAGGGTATTGTTCTCAGAAGCTAAAAATTTTGAACTTTACATCAAGACCACCTTCGGGTCCAGTGAACCAATGAATTTGAGTGATGCTAGCCAATCAGCTTGAAGAACCTCCCATTTCTGGGAGGAGAACATGAAGGAGGAAGTGAATGCTGGCAGAAGAGTTGTCTCTCTTTTGGTGCGAGACATCAGCGTGGTGGCAGAGGACTTCAGAAGTGGGAGATTTAGGAAGGTTAGGATTACCATGCTATAAGAAATCTGTTCTTGATCTTTCTCTTTCTTTACTATCTTATATCTTTTAATAAACCCTTGAAAAACCTAAACTCATTTATCAGTGATTTTAGACAGTTTCCCCCCCAAAACTGGGGGAGACAGATTAGAACCCACATTTAGAATTTAAAATTACACAAACCACATCGTCAACCTGGACCAGAAACCATTCCCCAGGAGATTTAATCTTTTCATCCCCCAAAACTCCCGACCTTCAACTGGCTGTTCTAATCAGTAGTTGCCTTTAGTCATCTACAACAGAAGTGTCAAGCACTCAGGCTACAACATTCATTCCCAAGTGTAGCTGAACAAGACAAAATGTAATTGGGAAATATTTAACAAAATAAACAAAATACCATGGAACATAAACAATATTAATATATAATTTTCTTATATGTTTAATGGATATTGTACTTCTTGCATTCTCAATGGGTGAGGAAGGTGTGGAAGGAGGAAAGGAGAGAATTTGGAACTGAAAATAAAATTGAATTTTAGAAAAAGAATGTAAAAACGGAAGAAAACTGAAAAAATACAAATGAGCTTAAATGCATAATTTTGGAAACAAAAAAACAAACAAAAAAAATCATGTTCTAAGCCAATGTGTTTTATTGGCACAATGGCAGATGTGTTTTAGTGGCATTCATTTCTATTTGAATTTGACACCACTGATCCATATCATGTAGATCACCATATGTAGATCCAGCTCAAAAGCCTACAACAAGGATGTGTAAGAATTGATTTGGGGACCCCCCCCACCCACCCATGGCTAAGGTTAGAAAGCCTTGGGGCAGTTAGGTGGCACAGTGGATAGAGCAGGCCCTGGAGTCAGGAGTACCTGAGTTCAAATCCGGCCTCAGACACTTAACACACACTTACTAGCTGTGTGACCCTGGGCAAGTCACTTAACCCCAATTGCCTCACAAAAAAAAAAAAGAAAGCCTTGGAACACCTCACACAGCTTACTCTGCCCCTCACACACACACACACACACACACACACACACTCCAGGCACCGGCTCCCTCAGCCAAGTGAATGTGTGCATGGAGTCTCCATGCCCTGGCCAGCCTTGGGTCTGGACCCAGGAGGGGCCAACGGATTAGCTTGGGGTGTGTGGGCACGGCCAACCTGAGGGTCCTGGGAGAGAAGTTTTTTTTTTAAGAGATGCAGGTGGTAGTGAAAGGCGGGACATAGTGAAGAAGGTCAGTCAGTAGGAGACCCAACAGGGAACGTAGTGAAGAAGAGCGGTGGTTGGTAGATGGGAGATGGGTCAGTAGATAAGAGCATCAGTCAGTAGGAGACATAGAGCAGAGGGGAGCAGGAGAGACCAGAGAAGGAGACATGGCTCCAGAGTGTAAACACAGGTGGTGGCGGCAGTGGCCAGCCACACCCACAGGCGAGAGATGCGGGAGGAGATTTCACGCAGCAGGGAGAAAGTTAAACATAATCAGGTCGTATAATTTACTTTTCTTTATCCTTATCTCTAAGTTTATTCTTATCAATAAACCCTGTTTTGTTCTTAAATTCATAGGAGGCTTTTTAATCTTGTTTCTTGTAGTCTGGGAGAAGCAGTTGGGCAGGGGGCAGGCCCTTACAGCTTGGCCCACACTACCTGGGGGATTTTTTAAATGGCCCTTACACACTGGCTTAGGCAGCTAATAGCCTATAGATAGCCAGATATCATAATTTTTTTTCAGATCATTGCTCAGTCATAGGCATATAAATTTCATCCACCACAGTAGCAATTTAAGTGACACTTTCTTGACATTTTATTATTCCAAGCTGAAAGAACTCTGCTGTAAAACACAGTTTTGCTGCCTCTTGTTAGGAGAGATTAGCACTTATGATTATGATTTATGTGGTCATTTTACCTAAAACTTCAACCAAATTGCTAATTGAAAGCTTTTCTTTCATTTAGCTTGATGGAATTCATTCTATCCTTTCTTGATCCACCTACTTAAGGCCCTTTTACATCTAGTGTTGAAATTACTTTGTATATGTTTCATATTGCATATTCATACTCAGGACTATGGATCTAGAATTGAAGCTTAGAAGCCATGTCGTCCAATTCCTGCATTTTACAGACTAAGGAAACTAAGTCCCAGGGAGATTAAGTGACTAGTCCAGGACTGCATTTTTTTAGGTGTAACTGCTATATTCTTCCAGTAAGCTCCCTAACGGCAGGGACTGCGGTTTTCTTTTTTTATTTTGTTTTACTTTGAATAATTTTTTTTTCTAATTACATGTAAAAATAATTCTTAACATTCATTTTTTAAAATTAGTTTCAAATGATTTCCCTCCATCCCTTCACACACCCTCCTTAAAATGATTAGCAATTTAATATAGATTAGGTATGTTCAATCATGTAAAACATCTTTCCATATTAGAGGAAACAGGCCAAAAGAAAAGTGCCACCAAAAACATTAAAAAAATGAAAATAGTATGCTTTGATC
Source organism: Dromiciops gliroides (assembly GCF_019393635.1). Classification (NCBI taxonomy): domain Eukaryota; kingdom Metazoa; phylum Chordata; class Mammalia; order Microbiotheria; family Microbiotheriidae; genus Dromiciops; species Dromiciops gliroides. The sequence goes on along the minus strand of NC_057861.1, from coordinate 569,257,041 downwards.
TCCATTCAGACACCATCAGTTCTTTCTCTGGATGTGGATTTTTCATCATGTGTCCTTTAAAACTGCCTTAGATCATTGTATTGCTAAAAAGAGCTGTCATTCATAGTTGATCCTTTCACAACGTTGCTGATACTGTGTACAATGTTCTGGTTCTGTTCACTATGCATCAGTTCATGTAAGTCTTTTCAGGTTTTTTCTAAAATTTGCCTTCTCATCATTTGGATGAGAATAGAAATCTATTATGTTCATACACTACAACTTATTTAGCCATCTCCTAATTAATGGGAATCCCCTCAACTTACAATTCTTTACCACCTCTAAAAAAACTGCTATAAATACTTTTGTACATATAGGTCTTTTCCCCCTTTTCGTGATCTCTTTGGGATACAGAATTAATAATGGTATTGCTGTATCAAAGAGTTAGCGCTATTTGTTTGCCCTTTGAGCATAGTTCCAAATTGCTCTCCATGATGGTTGTATCACTTCACAACTCCAGCAATGATGCATTAGTGTCCCAATTTTCTCACATTTTTTCCAACATTTATCATTTTTATTTTCTGTCATATTAGCCAATCTGTTAAGTGTGAAGTGGTACTTCAGAGTTATTTTAATTTGCATTTCTCTAATCAATAGTTATTTAGAGTGTTTTATTCATATAACTATGGATTATTTCTTATGAAAACTGCCTGTTCATATCTTTTGACCATTTATCAATTGTGAAATTGCTTGTATTCTTATAAATTTTACTCAGTTCTAAGTTCTCAAGCCTTTATAAGTGACACTTGGCAGAAAATTTATTTCCCAGCTTTGTGCTTTCCTTCTAATCTTGATTGCATTGATTTAATTTGTGCAAAACCTTTTTTTAATTTAATATAATCAAAGTTATCCATTTTACATTTTGGTTGCAAATTCTTCCCTTCTACATAGATGTGACAAATAAGCTATTCCTTGCTCTACTAATTTGCTTATGGTATTACCCTTTATGTCTAAATCATGTACTCATTTTCATCTTATATTGGTATACAGTGTAAGTTGTGGTCTATACCTAGTTTCTGCCATATTGTTCTCCAATTTTCCCAGAATGCTTTTTCAAATAGTGAGGCATATCCCAGAAGTTGGGGTGTTTGGGTTTATCAGACACTAGGTTACTATCGTCATTTACTGCTGAGTCTTGTGTGCCCACCGATCCACCACTCTATTTCTTAGTCAGTACCCAATAGTTTTGATGGTTACTTCTTTATAATATGGTTTGAGATCTGGTACAACTAGGTCACCTTCCTTGCCATTTTTTCCCATTAATTCTCTTGATATTCTTTATCCTTTGTTTTTCCAGATGAATTTTGTTGTTATTTTTTCTAGCTCTATAAAATATTTTTGATAGTTTGATAAGTATGGCATTGAATAAGCAAATTAGTTTAGGCAGAACTGCCATTTTGTCAGCCTACACATGTATAATTCATATTTTGCCAGTTGTTTGAATCTGACTTTGTGTGAAAAGTGGTTTGTAATTATATTCTTGGGTTTGTCTTGGCAGGTGGACTACCAAATATTTTATATTGTCCAGAGTTATTTTTTTTTAAATAATAAACATTTTAATTTAAAGTTTTGAGTTCCAAATTTTATTCCTCCATCCTTCCATCTCCTACCCCCTCCCTCAGGTGGTAAGCAATCAGATATAGGTTATACATGTGCAATTATGTAAACCATTACCATATTAGTCATTTTGTATAAGAAGATTTGAATAAAAGAAAAAATAGCATGCTTCAATCTGTGTTCAATCAATATCAGTTCTTTCTTTGGAGGCGGATAATATGATTCATCATTAGTCCTTTGGATCTTCATATTGCTTAGAATAGTTGTCATTCACAGTTCTTCAAATAATATTGCTGTCATTGTGCACAACATTCTCCTGGTCTGCACACTTCACTATACATCAGTTTATACAAGTCTTTTCAGGCTTTTCTGAAATCATCCTGCTTGTCATTTGTTATACTACAATAATATTCCATTACAATGATATACCACAGCTTGTTTAGCCATTCTCCAATTGATGAGCATTCCTTTGATTTCCAATTCTTGGCCACTACAAAAAGAGCTTCTATAAATATTTTTGTATAAATAGGTCTTTCCCCTATTTTGGGATTTCTTTGGGATATAAACTTAGTAGTGGTATTGCTGGATCAAAAGCTATAGTTCTTTGGGCATAGTTCCAAATTGCTTTCTGGAATATTTCGATCTTTTCACAATTCCACCAACAGTTGATTAGCATCCCATTTTTCCCACATCCCCTCCAACATCCAATATTTTCCTTTTTTTTATATTTGCCACTCTGATAGTGTGAGGTGTATCACTCATAGTTTTTTGTTTGTTTGTTTGATTATTATTATTTTTTTTTAGTGAGGCAATTGGGGTTAAGTGACTTGCCCAGGGTCACACAGCGAGTAAGTGTTAAGTGTCTGAGGCTGGATTTGAACTCAGGTACTCCTGACTCCAGGGCCAGTGCTCTATCCACTGTGCCACCTAGCTGTCCCTCATAGTTGTTTTAATTTGTTTTTGGTTTTTTTTTTTTGCTCAAAAGTGATCTAGAGCATTTTTTTCCATATGATTAGAGATAGTTCTGATTTCTTTGACTGAAAAACACTTGTTCATATCCTTTGACCATTTATCAATTGGAGAATGACTTGTATTTTTACAAATTTGACTACAGAGTTATTTTAAATCAAATTTCTCTTTTTATCTCTTGCTGCTAAGTTTTGTTTGTAATATGTAGAAATGATTATTATTTATTTGAGTTTATTTTAAATGCTGCAACTTAGCTAAAGTAGTTAATTATTTCACAGGTTTTTTTGGCTAATTATCTAAGACTCTCTAAGTATAACTTCATATCATCTGCAAAGAGTGCAAATTTGTTTATTCATTGCCTAGACTAATTCCTTCAATTTCTTCTTCTTCTCTTATTATGTTAATTATAGCTAACATTTTTAGTACAATATTGAATAATAGTGGTGATAATTGGCATCCGTGTTTCACCCCGATCTTATAGAGAAAATTTCTAGTTTATCCCTCTGAGATAAGAACTCACTATTTTACAAAAACTGCTGGAAAAACTATAAAATAGTATAGAAGAAACTAGACATAGGCCAGCATTTTATACTGTACACCAAAGTAAAGTCAAAATGGGTACAAGATTTAGATATAAAGGGTGATACCATAGGCAAATTAGAAAAGGGAGGAATATTTTACTCATAGGATCTATGGAGAGGGGAAGAATTTATTACCAAAGATGAGACAGAGAACATCATGAAATGCAAAATAGATCATTTTGATTATATTAAATTAAAAAGATTTTGCACAAACAAAACCAAGAAAACCAGAAAGCTGGGAAACAATCTTTACAGCCTGTGTTTCTGATAAAGGTCTCATTTCTAAAATATATAGAGAACAGAATCAAATATATAAGAATATAAGACATTCCCCAATTAAGAAATGGTCAAAGGATATGACATTAAAGTTATCTATAACCATATTAAAAGTGTTCTCAATCACTACTGATTAGAGTAATGCAAATTAAAACTACTCTGAGGTCCCACTTCACAAATATCCAACTCGCTAATATGCCAAAAAAGGAAAATTACAAATGTTGGGGGAGATGAGGGACAATTGGAACACTAATGCACTGTTGGTAGAGCTGTGAACTGATCCAACCATTCTGGAAAGCAATTTGGAACCATGCCCAAAAGTCTATAAAACTGTGTATATCCTTTGACCCAGAAACACCACTTCTAGGTTTATATCCCAAAGAGGTCATGAAAAAATAGGAAAGGACCCACACAAACAAAAACATAGCTGCTCTTTTTGTGGTGGCAAAGAATTGGAAATTATGGGGATGCCTATCAATTAGGGAATGACTAAAAAAGTTGTGGTATAAGTAGGCAGATTTCAGAAAATCCTGGAAAGGCTTACATGAATTGATGCTGAGTGAAAAGAGCAGAACCAAAAGAACATTGTGTACAGTATCAACAACATTCTATAATGATCAACTGTGATAGTCTTAGTTCTTCTCAGCAACACAGTGATCCAAGACAACTTCAAAAGACTCATGCTGGAAAATGATCCCCACATCCAGAAAAAGGACTATGGATTCTGAATTAAGATTGAAGCATATTGGTTTTGCTTTTGTTGCTTTTTGTTATCATTGTTTCCTTGGTCTTGTGTTTTTTTTCCTTTTGTTCTGATATGTTCTTACAACATATGTTTAACATGATTATAATATATAACCAATATCAGATTGTTTTGAGGGGAGAAGGGAGGGGAGAACAATTTAGAACTCAAAATCTTTTAAAAATGAATGTTGAAAACTATCTTTATATGTAATTAGGGAAAAATAATGGTCTGGTAAAAAGTAAAAAAAAATTAAAAATATATCAATTAAATGAACTCTCCCTTTGGAAGCTAGATAACAGCTCAACAGAGAGAGAGAGAGAGAGAGAGATCTCATCCGAGGGGAATTTCCCTAAAGACTGTAGCATAGCAAACTGGGGATAAGAACATGATAGAAACTGCCAGTTCCTCTCATGTTGGCCTCTTCCCAGAGTCTTTCTCTCTTTTCAGCACCTTAATCACACATCTTCTCTCTTGAAGCTGGAAGTTAGAAGAGCCAGAATCTCTCTTCTCTCCTCCTCTCACCAACTGTGGCTCACCCCTAAAGCAGGTTTGAGGAATTGAAAGATCAGTCTCTACCAATGAGAAAAGTCTCATACAATTGGCCTTTTAACCCAAACATTATGTAAATGCCTAGAAAACATATACACACAAATACAAGGTAAATTTGATGGGAGTGGTACTAACAGTTTGGGATTCAGGAAAGGCTGCAAGTAGAGGGTAGCATTTGAGTTGAGGTTTGAAAAAACTAGGAATTCTCAGAGGTAGAGATAAGGAGGGAGTGCATTTTAAGACAGATGGATAACCTGTGCAAAGATACAGAAACAGGTAATAGAATGTTTGAATGATAAATGCTAATATTACTACTGCTTACAATGCATGCAAACTTTATCTTTTAAAAGGAAAAATTGAATTAAAGATCTAACCCTTGTTCTTCCACTTATGAACAAACACAAAATAATTTATTTTTCTCTATGTCTTGCATAATAAGAAAAAACTTCTCTAGTTGAACTATGTATACCAGCCTATTAATAGATGGAGGAAATCTTTTAGGTGAGAGCTGACTAAATTATATTAATGGGATTGGATCAAAGGATATGCAAAGTGACCATCTTAAAATCCCCAGAATCCTCAGAGCTCCTAGCTCTGCACTCACCTTCTGCCTTTCAAACTGCTCCCTCATGGTCTGTTTTCTTGGTGCCTCATGCCAAACCCTCAAGCAAGCACCTAATCCCCATGACTTTCTTAAATTGCTATTTTCTACCACTTCATGGGGTATTGCTCTGCTTAACATGATGGGACATGATATGATGTGTGTTGGAAGCTGAAGGAAAGAGAGGAGAAAAGTAAGCAAAAAAGAAAACCTTTCTGTCATATCATTCATTCCAGACTTGCTGGAAACTCATATCTACCAATGCAGGCTCTGGTTGTCAAAGCAAACTTTGAAAAGTACTAAAAGACCATTTCACATGTTTGAATTGGCAGCCTCTGTGCCTCCTGATTCAGCATAATTTTTTAAATCTTCTTGGCATTTTCTTAAGGAATCATGGAGAAGAAATTCATTTGTAGCAGACTCTAGAAAGAAAGGAGAGAGAGAGAGAGAGAGAGAGAGAGAGAGAGAGAGAGAGAGAGAGAGAGAGGGAGAGAGAGAATTCAAGGAGATAGCTTACAAAGAGAGGGAGGGAGAGATGGAGGGAGAGAGGGAGGAAGAACTAGACCATTGGGTGTTGGAGAAAAAAGGCAGTGTGGCATAGCAAAACAAGATCTGGCCTCATAACCAGGAAGACCTTGATTTCAAGTCCTATTTTAGATATATCCTAGCTATTTGACACAGAATAAACAGGTCTTTTTTTTTTAAGTGAGGCAATTGGGGTTAAGTGACTTGCCCAGGGTCACAGAGCTAGTAAGTGTTAAGTGTCTGAGGTCGGATTTGAACTCAGGTTCTCCTGACTTCAGGGCCAGTGCTCAATCCACTGCACCATCTAGCTACCCCATAAACAGGTCTCTTGACCTCTCAAACTCCAGGCATGAATCTGAATTGATAACAAAAGTTTCCTCAGGAGAAATTCCCAAATTTAGTAAATTATAGGTCCAGAATGTTGTTGTTATTGCTGTTGCTTTGTCCTTTGGATTTAAAAAAAAATTTTTTTTTAATTTATGGAATAAAGCAAGCATTTCCATAACATAGTATGATAAAAAGAGATGTTGTACACAAAACTGCAAATCTATCATGCGCAACTTGCTATTCCTTTCAAATATTGAACAAAATTATTATGTAAATTTCTTTTTTTTCTTCCCTCCCCATCCCCCTACTCTAGAGACAGCTACCATTAGACACAAATCAGTATACATGTAAAATTATTGTATACATACTTCTCTTGATCAGTTCTTACTCTGAATGCAAATGGTGTCTTTCTTCATATGTCCTTTATAGTTAATTGGGGTATTTATAATAGTCAAAATAATTTATTCACTCAAAGTCATTCTCTTAAAACAATATTGCTGTTACTTTATACAATGTCCTCTTGGTTCTGTCTCATGGCAGAGAGGTAGCAGATAGCTAGATATCTCTCTCTCTCTCTCTCTCTCTCTCTCTATATATATATATATATATATATATATATATATATACACACACACATATGCATATATTGTCAGGCAAGGTGTCTAAAGTAGATGTTTTTGTTTAATTGTGTTTCTTTGTTTCAAAGTAGGATTCAATATGGGAATAGAATGTGAAATGCCTGCAATGTAAAGACAAAATATATCAATACAATTACCTTTAAAAAAAAGAAATAGATACCCAGGAAATCTTTTCACTAGCAACCATGCTGGCTGGACCAGAAACCAAGCCCTGGAGGACTTAATTCTATAGTTACTGGAAATCTTACCTTGGGGCCTCAATGTCCTGATTGGTAGTTGCTTCAGCACCTTACTACATCTAAGCTTGGGCTTTTCCAAGATTTCTGGACATCTCTTCAGTGCTTTCAGGTTCTTTGTGGCTCCCCTTTCAAACTCCCTCACCAATTTTTAATTGAGGAATGATAATCAAATCAGTGCTATCATTTCTGCTGGAAAGGGTATTTTAATATCCTTTTTCTTTTCATTCACCAGCCAAGAAACTTTACAAATCTATATCCCTCACTGGCTAACACTATCCCATATGTATTGTTTTCCCCATTTAGAATGTAATCTATTGAGGGCAAGGATTAACTGGCTTTTGTATTTTACACAACCACCACCACCATAGTGCTTGACATATAGCAAATACTTAATATATTTTTTTCATTCATTCATTCATTTGTTCTTAGCTATGGCAGAAGGATGGCCTTTTTGACCTCTATATTAGACATGGAAAGGACTTTAGAGGTAATATAATTCAAATTCCATAAATTTAATATGAGGAAACTGAGACCAATCAAGAAATCAACAAACATTTTTAAGTGCCTAGGTACTGGGGATACAAAAACAAAAATGAAGTAGTTCTTACCCATACAGGACTTACCTAAGGTCACAAATGATATTGGCAAGAAAGAGGAGATAATTAGCTTATGGAGCAAGGTACCTTAGGAGATACACCTGAAAAATAGGGTAGCATCAGATTGTGAAGAACTTTGAATGCCACACAAGACTGAAATTCACTCAATAGGGATTAAGCCAGTGAAAGGTTCAAGCAAAAAAATAAAAACATATAAATTGGCATATATGAAAAATGACTCTCAAAGCAAATGGATAAATGGAGGGAAGAGAAACTAGGGGCTCATACATTGAATCATAGAATCACAAAATTTGTAGTTGGAAGGGACCTCACTGGTCATATATTACAGCACCTATGAAAAGGAATAACTACTTTAAAAATTTTTTTTTTTGCAATTTCCACCCATTATTTATTATTCCTGGTTGGGATGCAGTGGGTGTTCGGGGAAAACAAGTACCTCTGAGATGAGGACTTGCCAAGATTTTTCAGGCTTGCTTATCCACCTCTAGTGTCCATTTGTCACCTAAATCTGACCCGTACCAAGAAGCTATAACATGTACAGAGGCCACACCCCAGTAAAACCATCTCAGCAGATGGGCTAAACCAGGTTGAGAGCATCCTCAATCTCATTGATGAGTTAGGAGGGATGCCTACCCAAGCATGTGAAACCTGTCCTGGAGTCAGGAGAATGGGCAGACAAGAACAATTTTGTTCCAATGGGCAAAAAGGCAATTGAAGCAGGTGCTATGAGCACTCATAGCCTGGTCAGACATAGAAGACACCAAGGTCATCCACTGCATCCCAGGCAACTGACAATCATTTTGATTTCTGTTTTGTCATTGGACTTGATGACTCTGGAAGAGAGAAAGAGGCTGACGACTGCACAACTCTGCTCACAAATCAAATTCATGCACCAGTCAAAACATTACTTATCATCCATTACTTCATCAACTTGAAGTCTTGTGCTGATGGGAAAGTGACAAAGCAGCAGGTGTGTATACACTGGGAGCTGTAGCCACAACTTTCCACACAGGCCACCCAGGGCATTGGGTCATCTTCTCACTGAACGAAAGTAGCAGTGGGATTTGGCAGCCTCCTGGGTCTCTGAGCCCTTTTAATGAGCTTACTGTTCACTTCCTAGCAGGCTATAAAAGGTACCCTAAAAATTGTTTGCTTTATCCAAACCCTGTCCTTACCACAGGGGATCCCAGAAACACAAAATAAAAAATATATATTGTGAAGGTGATTCCACTCCCTAATGGTAAGTACATAGAATATGCTCACACTTATGGGCATGAAATGTAGTAGACCTGTGAGATTAAACAGCTCTTGTTGCAAAAGAACTCAGCAGGTATCATATTCAGTTAGCAGTCCTGAGTGAAATAAGGCTTGAAAAAAAAAAGCTAGCTTACTGAAGTCAAAGCTAGATTTTTATTTTTAAAAATGTATTTCCTTTTTTTGTTCATGGCTTTATCGCTATCATTATTATTCCTTTACACCAACTTTTAAGATCATGATTTTTGTATTTTTTATCATAAAAGTATTTTATTATTTTCTAGTTACATGTAAAGATAGCTTTTTTTTTTTTTTAGTGAGGCAATTGGGGTTAAGTGACTTGCCCAGGGTCACACAGCTAGTAAGTGTTAAGTGTCTGAGGCCGGATTTGAACTCAGGTACTCCTGACTCCAGGGCCGGTGCTCTATCCACTGAGCCACCTAACTGCCCCAAGATAGCTTTTAACATTTGTTTTCATAAGATTTTTAGTTCCAAATTTTTTCTCCCTCTCTCCCTTCCCTCCCTTCCCTCCCCCCTCCCCAAGACAAAAACCAATCTGATGTAGGTTATATGTGTACAATCACATTAAACATATTTCTGCATAAGTCATATTGTGAAAGAAGAATGAGAACACAAGGGAAAAAACTCAAAAAAGAAAAAAAAGGGCCAAAAGTAGAAACGGTATGGTTCAATCTGAATTCAGATTCCACAGTTCTTTTTTCTGGATGTGGAGAATGTTTTAAATCCTGAGTTCTTTGGAGCTGTATTGTATCATTGCACTGCTTAGAAGAGCCAAGTGCAGCCCTGGAGTCAGGAGTACCTGAGCTCAAATCCAGCCTCAGACACTTAACACGTACTAGCTGTGTGACTCTGGGCAAGTCACTTAACCCCAATTGCCTCACTAAAAAAACAACAACAACAACAACAACAACAACAACAACAAAAACAGAAGAGCCAGTGGATTATCACACAATGTTGCTGTTACTGTGAATACACAGATCTAGCAACTTCTACATTATGTTAAGGGCTAAAATTCTAGCTAAACTGTCTAAAATATCTAATGAGTGGTCGCCAATCAATTACAAGCTTTAGCAAGAGTTAGACTTTTAAGCATTTATTAAGGAGAATAAGAATTTGGTAAAGAGAGAGAGAAAGGCCTAGATTCCTATCTATTAAAGGGAGAGCACATTTCTAGCTCCCTTCTCCGCCAGCGTCCTCAGGAAAGAGAGCGAGACTGAGCGCCAGTCTCTTCCTTCCTCCTCCCACTAGCCCGCGTCACTTCCTGAAGCCTGGTCTTGCCCTCAAAGACCTTTGCTTCATGGGCAGAACTCTTCTACAGTAAGTATCCAGCAGGTGGCGTCATTCCAATCGTTACAGTCCCCCCTGTTGTTCCTCAAGAAACAAAATGTTTCCTTGACGGAACAGTAAAAACAATATAATAACTATTGCTAACTAATAATATGTGAACAACAATATAGAAAAGGAAGAGAGGAAAGTTTTGTCCAGAGGGGCGATTTTTTTTTTCATGAACCGACGCTTTGACATTAGTCTTGCAAAGGGAGGGCCTCTGCAGAGAATACATGTTACAGATGGTGTATATTATAACAGAAAGAAAAAAAAACAACAAAAACAACAAATCAAAACTGTTCATTTAAAGTCTCTGAAAGTCTTTTCTCAGATGTCCTCTAGGTGTAGTCGTGGAATGGAAGTCTTTTCAGGGGTTGATGTGTGGATACTGGTAATCAGCCAGGAAATTTCCTACAAAATTGAGCTTAACACAACTTTAAAATAGCTTTGTCAATAATCAAATCAAACAATGAAAGTTCTCAAAAACATGTCTAAGGGAATACAGAATCTTAGTTGTTAACACGTGAAACATACAATAAAACAAAAATTGAACCATTCTTTAAAATTACATTATTATTATAGTCCCCCCTTATGGAGAGTAATTGAGAAGACAATTGCTGCGATATTAATTTTTAAAAATAATTTTTATCTTTGTTTCATCACCTTTTGCATCATCTGCCTAATTATCCTCATGCCATTATGAGAAATTACAAATCTAATATAATTGGTAACAGATGTCAAGGCCAAATTCAACACTGTTATTTATCATGACACCTGAGATAATTATGGGGGTTACCATAAAAGAACAGAGAAATGATGGGATATGAGCATTCCCACACTTGAGCAATATGTACTGTCCATGCAGTATGCCAGGCTTAAAATAGGTGGATGGAATATATGTCCATGCCACCGAACATATTGGAGGAAACTGAGTCAGACTTAATCAGATGCATGGGATTGAGATGTCCATGGCATCAGGCATATAGGAGGGAGCATAGAAGCCAGGTGTAGGAGTGAGATGGGTGGGATGAATACTTCCAGCCATCTGTACAATATTGTGGGGAAAAATAAAATAAAATATTAAACCAAGAGAATCCAACCTCAACATTTGTCAAAAGCCGTTCCCTCGGCCATACCTTGACTTCATGCATGTATCCCCTCATGTGACAGTTCAGTGTCTGCTCTTCCATGTATTCCTCTTGTGATTGGATGGCATCTTGGCCAACTGGCATCTGATAACTCAGAATAAAGGCAATTAATATCTTAAATGATAAATTCCCATAATCCAAGTCTCATATGGATTTAAAAATTGAGGATAATAAATGATTGCAAAAAATGTGAATACATCTTGACTTGACACAATATATATTTATGCAACAATTTCAAATAATACCCCCTTTTTTTTTACTTAGTATACAATCACTTTTGCGAAAAATCAGAACATATTTAAATATAAGTTAAAGCACAACAGAATCTCAAAGAAAACTTTTTTTTTGAAAAAAGAAAACTTTTACAAATGTTCCCCTCTTTTTTTTTTGGAATATGCTTATTAAAAATAATACTTCTAGAATCAATTTACACTTGCCATGGCAACCAATTTGCCAGGGAAATGCTTTAAAGAGTTTGATCAAATAATCAGTTGAGAAAAAATAATAAAAACAAACAACTCAGAATATGGGAGCACAATACTCCTAGAATTAACATTGCATTATGAAATCAAAACCATCTTGCAATGTTTCAAAATTAGATAGACAAATGAATAGAAGAAAATACACATGGAACAATAAAAGACAGTGAAATTCAAACTAAGGAAATCTAAATGAATATGAACTTAATATCAATAAGAGTATTATAAAATATAAACTTGATCACATGACTATAAAAAGCTTTTACAAATATTCTCCTTGTTTTAGAAACTAGGTATAAGACACAATCTCAAAAGCATGAAAATCTCTATGAAAATAAACCCATACCATTAATTTCAAAATGTATATGTAATAGCATAGAAATCCTATGTAACCTCTAAACTGATACTATTAGTAATCTGAGTGAATTTAGAACACTTTTGATTCCGATATCTAAAATCCCCAATACTCATATCAATACCTTGCTGCTTACTTCTACATTTCTGTAAAATATGTACCCTTCCATGGCAAAAGAAGCGGAGTCTTGAACTATGGTGATGATTGTCATTCTTATTCAGCTTAAGTTTTTCTTCTTTAACCCCTCTATATTGTCTGTCGGGCTTTTCACCATACAAACGCTTTATAAGATTACTAATTAAAGACAAAAGCAGGTTAGCAAAATTATGAACAAAACGAGCATATCTGGAATTTAAAGAGTTTTCTAAGATTGTCTCAAAAGCACAGCCAGGCCGGGGAAGGGCTGAGCCTGAAGCTGCAAATGCAGGTAGAAAAAGTTGAGCATGCGCATCAGATCTCTGGACTTCCCAGGCAGGGGAAGCTATGGGCTTGGCCATAGGAGGAGTAGAGGGTGGGGTCTGGAGAGGAGGGGAGGGACCAGAGCAATTTGAATCAGACTTGATTTTGAACTCAGGCCTGGATTCCTCTTCCCCCACTTTGCCTCTAGGTGCTAAGGGATTAAAAGCTTCTAGAGGGTGGGTCATTGCCTCCAGGCATGCAAAATTAAAGCAACAATTAGTGTTAGAACTGGGAAAAGCTGCGGGAATCTCTTCAGGTTTCTCTGAAAAAGCATGGTTGGGAGAGGGAGAGATATTTCCTTGTGTGAGTAAGTTGCTGGCTCTTTTAACAAAAATAAAAAGAAAAATAGAAAATCCACAAAAACAAAGCATTAACATGATCTTATCTCCCATTTGTCTGGTTAAACAGACTAAAATCAAAAATAGGGTAATTAGGGAGTTTAAAAGGTCCATTCGAAAAAATTTAAAGGGAAAACACAGCCAGTGCGCCAGTACTTAGCAGTTTAAAGGGTAGGGGAAATTTCTTACCCAACCGGAAGATCAGAAGTGAGGTTCAGCTTTCCTCTTCGTGGTCAGCCATCTGTTAAGGGCTAAAATTCTAGCTAAACTGTCTAAAATATCTAATGAGTGGTCGCCAATCAATTACAAGCTTTAGCAAGAGTTAGACTTTTAAGCATTTATTAAGGAGAATAAGAATTTGGTAAAGAGAGAGAGAAAGGCCTAGATTCCTATCTATTAAAGGGAGAGCACATTTCTAGCTCCCTTCTCCGCCAGCGTCCTCAGGAAAGAGAGCGAGACTGAGCGCCAGTCTCTTCCTTCCTCCTCCCACTAGCCCGCGTCACTTCCTGAAGCCTGGTCTTGCCCTCAAAGACCTTTGCTTCATGGGCAGAACTCTTCTACAGTAAGTATCCAGCAGGTGGCGTCATTCCAATCGTTACAATTAAAGGACCCAAAAGCATGGAATATGATATTCCAGAGGGCAAAGGAATTGGTATTACAACCAAGAATCATCTATCCAGCAAAACTTTGTATAATCTTCCAGAGAAAAAAAATGGGACTTCAATGAAAAAGAGGATTTTCAGGTATTTGTGATGAGAAGACCTGAACTGAATGGGAAAATTTGACTTTCAAATATATTTATTCTTTTTTTTTTGCAGGTCAATGGGGGTTAAGTGACTTGCCCAGGGTCACACAGATAGTAAGTGTCAAATGTCTGAGGCCGGATTTGAACTCAGGTACTCCTGAATCCAGGGCTGGTGATTTATCCACTGCGCCACCTAGCTGCCCCAAATATATTTATTCTTAACAGTCAACCAGTGGAAGAATGTGACCTGGGTATTTGAGCAAATTTTTATTCTATGGTTAATAAGTTCTTGCCTTCTTTGTTGTATGTTTAGGAATTAATGTTGTAATGTCAATTTATTTAAGTGAGAAGTACAGTAGTAGGGACTCAGGAGTTACAGTTATGATCAGTAGATGTATAGCTACCCCACATAAATGTTATTCCTAGGACCTCAAAGTAATATGTGGCACCTGTGTGGCACTGACCCCCTTCTCTTCTCTCTTTGTAGGCAGGAGCTGGCTTATTCACCTCCATCTGCTCCCAGGAACCCACCTGTCATGAACCCAGAATGGCATGTCAAGTGGTTCTTCAGCCTTCATTTCCTTTATCTTCTTAACCAACATTCTATTCCATGAATCACCTACTGGGTTGGGCTGTTACTCTTCTGGGTTTTTCCAATTTCATGCTCTTAGACCCCCTAAAGACATTTTAAACTTGTTTAAATGAAAGCAGAGACTCTAAGCTCCAGGTATACAGAGCTATCCAGGTCTTTTCCCTTGGCTGGTCCCTGAAGTAGTATTAGTTTACTCAGCAAAACAGACATGAAAATCTAGAATCAAGGTCTAGGGCAACTAGGTGGTGGAGTAGATAAAGCACCGGCCCTGGAGTCAGGAGGATCTGAGTTCAAATCCGGGTTCAGACACTTGATACTTACTAGCTGTGTGATCCTGGGCAAGTCACTTAACCCCAATTGCCTCACCAAAAAAAGAAAGAAAAGAATAGATTCAAGGTCTGTTCACTTGATGTCTCAGGGATTTCCTGCCAGTAGGTGTCAGTAAATAGGAAGGTAGGCAAACTTCAGAGGATTCCATGATCAGTAGCAATAAAGGGCAAAGCAGCTAAGACTTTTCATTTCTCAACTAACACTATATCCTCCAAACAGTTTCCAGAAACCAGCTTGTCTCTCCTCTCCTCTCCTCTCCTCTCCTCTCCTCTCCTCTCCTTTCCTAGACTATCTTCCGAGATGATTGAAAGACGTACACATGATGAGGTGGATCTTTGGTGCATTGGAGTGCTGTGCTATGAGCTACTAATGGGAAATCCTCCCTTTGAAAGCTTTTCTAACAGTGAAACCCATAGAGGGATCACCAAGGTGGACCTGAAACTTCCTTCATCTATTACTTCTGGAGTCTAGGACCTGATCTCTAAGCTGCTCAGGCATAACCCTTCAGAGCAACTTCCCCTCACTCAAGTCTTAGAGCACCCTTGGGTTCAGGCCCATTCCTGGAGAGTGCTTCCTCCTTGTTCCCCCTTGTCCTACCCACTGAATCCTATCTTATGTATAGATTTACATGTGTTTTGTATGTTGAAGGGAAATGAAGTGAGAGAGGGTAGATCCCTGGCTTCTTTCTCCATCATTATTTCATCTAACCTCAAAGACTATTTAATAAAGAAATTTTTTTTTTGTAAAAACAAAACAAAAAAAAACAAGATAAATAGGGGGGGGGTGTCATTCAATTTTTTTAAAAGACTTTTTTTCATTTTACAAAGGCATTCACCATAGAATTATTTTACTTTTAACTCCCCACTGGGGGTCCCTGCTTCCAAGCTACACTGTCCCAAGCTTCAAGAGAGTCCCAGGTGCTTCGGTTTGAGGGAGGGCAGGTTTTTCTCTCACCTAGACTTTTCTCTGGTCCGAAGATAACCTCAAGCCAATTTACGAGTTAACCAACCAGCAAAGCTTTCTATGCTGTGGCCCTTAGCTTCAACAAGCCTGTGCCCCTCCCCGACCTAGGCCTCCTGCTGCTCAGAAATTTTTCCTGGTTCCCCGCTGGAGTGGGACAGCCAAATTCCTCCCTAGGTCCTGCTGACACCCCTGGACTCTCCCCACCAGCCCACTGTTCATCCCTCTTACCTGACCGCAAGCTCAGTTCCAGAAGACACAGGTGCTGCAACTAATTCAGAGGCTCAGGGGTAAGTTCCTCTGGTGTGGTCATGCCTGGGGCCTGTGTCTGTGTGATCACGAGGATGCATTTTACTCACAGCCCAGCATGGCCCCTTTTAATCTGTCTATGGCTGGAAAATAATCTCAGCCATATTTTTGTGGGTTTTTCTGCTCCAAGGGTTCTTTTATTGCTGTTTTGGGGATAATTATATCAGGAGCGCTGTATTTTTAATGTCTTTCCTCTGCCATCTTGGCTCCACCCCCAGAATTATTTTAAAGAGCAAATAATTATATATATATATATATATATATATATATATATATATATATTTGCTGAAAATTCAATGTCAACACAAATTTTAGGGAACTTAGCTAAAGTATGAATTATAATAATACATAAATTATAAAATCTTGGATATGCAACTGAAAAACTTCAGGGCACAAAGTTTTCATAACTTGTCAACTAAAGGCATGGGCTTCAGAAGGGAAAGGTTCTTTTGGGAAGTGAACAAGTACTTAAGAAGATATATCTAAGAAAGAATTTCAGATTTCTGAAGCTCTGTTTAAGACATGGGGATGATGGGCTTCTTGTCAGGAAAAAAGACCATTTAACAAAAGTTGGTAAGAATGGACGCACCCAGAGTTCTGCAAATTAAAATTGGATATAGATATCTAGATCTGAATCTACCAAGTTAGGTGCCATAGAAAATAGTTATATCATCTCACAAAAGGGAGGAAAACCAGTTTGGAAACTATTCTTCTACATTTCATTTTCACCAAAGGGAACATCTGATTGCTTGGGGGTCAAATGATAGGAATTTGTATATTTATATGGATTCCTTATGAATCTTATATATTAGACCTCATATATAGTATTTGAAGCAAAAATATGCCAAATAACAGGTTCTGTTTTCATTGTACTTGCATTATATTGGTTTTTATTCCATTATTTTTAGTGATTTAGAACAATCCTTCATATTATTTTTAAAGCTTTTAAACTTTATGACATTGAAATTATTCATACTATATCCTTTGTTTGGTGAAGAATTCTCTTCTAGCAAGGCTTTGTCCATTTTCCTTTATTTCTTCTTCTTTTTTAATGGTGTGAATATGTATCATTATATCACACATCCATTTTGTGCTTATTGTGGAAAATGGTATAAGGGGTTGGTCTAAATCTAATTTCTGCCAACTGCTTTCTGCTGTTGTTTAAGTTGTTTAAAGTTTTTGTTGTTTATGTTAAATAGGGAGCTCTCAACTGAGCAGTTTATGTTCTTAGGTTTATAGATTCTGAGGCTACTAAGTCCAACTGTTCTTAGGTTTTACTTATGTAATCAATATCGTTTGTTCCATTTTCTTTTTTTTTAACCAGTTGCAAATTGTTTTAATGATTAATGTTTTATAATGTAGCATAAGATCGGGGAATGTAAAGTTATTAAGTGTGAAACATTTGGTCATGAACTTCACTCCTATTATGACGTGGTTTCTATTGGAAAACTTCATTCAACTTAAAACTTTTCAATTTTCAAGTCTTTGAAAGGTACTTAATCTTTATACATTCAATATATTTTTAGATTATATATTTTCAGTTTTTTAAAGGAAATGAATTCTCTTTAATTATTTGAAACTCCTGACATTTTGAAACCAATTCCACAAATCTATTCCAAGATCTCAAGGAATATATGTAGTAAATCTCAGAAAGAAGTGAATGTTTTACTGTGTTTAGTAGACATCCTTGAAGGCATTCATAAAGATATACTTCCTATATATGCAGTGACAGAATTATGTGGAGTTTAGGATCCATTTGAAACAGTCTTATTCTCTGTGATTTTTGAAGTGAATCAGAGGAATAAAAGAGAACTATTTGTTCACATTTTCAGATTATTCTATTTTATAATTTTAGATTTAGAGGGAACCATTAGGGTCCTGGGCCCTCTAATCCAATACTCCTTGTTTTCCAGAAGAGGAAACTGAGGTCCACTGAGGCTTTTTTATTTCCCTATGGTAACATAAATTACAATGGGCAGAGTTTGGGTTTGAACTGAAGGCATCTCATGAACCACACTGTCTTTAGGTAGGATGTGCTCTTTTGATCAATTCCTACCTCACCCTGTTGAACCAGAAACATAAATTCTTAGAGGTAGTCTTTTTTTTTTTTTGACACAGTCTTAATGGACTATATCATATTAACTCATCTGTGTGTGTGTGTGTGTGTGTGTGTGTGTGTGTGTGTGCAGATACTCCTGTAGGTATTTATAGACTTTGTTATTTTCCATCAGAATGTAATTTTCTCAAATATTTTATTGCAGAGTAAAAATTGAAAAGTAAGGAAATCCCTAATGAGGGTGGACTTTGTCATATTCTTTCAGAGTATAAATAGCTGACAATTACATGACCCTTGAGCATATATTATTTGAAACTCATAGCAACCCTGTGAGATAAATAATAGTTATTATTACCCGCAGTTTGCAGATGAGGAAACTGAGACTTAGGAAGCTGTCACTTTTCCATGGTCACATAGCTAGCAATTATCAGAGGAGGTATTTGAAAGTAGGTCTTTCTGATACCAAGTACTTCCACAATGGTATGCTGCCACTGTAAGTCGAGTCCTCAATCTCCACTGTCTCTTTAACACCACCATCCCCCTTAAAATATCCTATAATTGAGTACCAACCAAGGCACCTACGGATGTTAAGTATTTTGTTGGTTCATGGCACAACTTTCACATGTTTTAAAATACTTTTCAGAAATTACATCTTTGTGTGAAATGCTGAAGAACAAGAAGATGAGGTAACAATCTAGGTGTACTGCGTATAACTGAAACATCTCTCCCTTTCTGGTAGTTTTCTAGCAATGGAGCTTACAGCTAACATGACTTGACCAGCCATTTCACAAACAGAAGCAATGCATCCAAAATTAGAAGAGGAGGCAGCTAGATGGCACAGTGGATAGAGCACTGGCCCTGGAGTCAGGAGTACCTGAGTTCAAATCGGGCCTCAGACACTTAACACTTACTAGCTGTGTGACCCTGGGCAAGTCACTTAACCCCAATTGCCTCACTTAAAAAAAAAATTTAGAAGAGAGGCAGAAAGCTGGGAAACAATTTTTATGGCCAGTATTTCTGATAAGGGCTTCATTTTAAAAATATATAGGGAACTAAATCAAATTTATAAGAATCCAAGTCATTTCCCAATTGAGAAATGGTCAAAGGATATGAACAGGTAGTTTTCTGATGAAATCAAAGCTATCTGTTGCCATAGGAAAAAATTCTCTAAATCACTATTGATTAGAGAAATGCAAATTAAAACAACTCTGAGGTACCACCTGACACCTATCAGATTGGCTAAAATTACAAAAAGGGAAAATAATAAATGTTAGAGAAGCTGTGGGAAAATTGGAACACTAATGCATTGTTGGTGGAGCTGTGAACTGATCCAACCATTCTGGAGAGCAATTTGGAATTATGCCCAAAGGGCGATAAAGCTGTGCATGCCCTTTGACCCAGCAATACCACTTTGGGGTCTTTTTCCCAAAGAGATCATGGAAAGGGGAGAGGAACCCACATGTACAAAAATATTTATAGCTGCTCATTACATGGTGGCAAGGAATTGGAAGTTGAGGGGATGCCCATCAATTGGGGAATGGCTGGACAAGTTGTGGTATATGAATGTAATGGAATACTATTGTGCTGTAAGAAATGATGAGCAAGAGGAGTTCAGAGAAACTTGGAGGGTCTTTCATGGGCTGATGATGAGTGAGATGAGCAGAACCAGAAGAACATTGTACACAGTATCATCAACATTGTGTGTTGATCTACTGTGATGGACTATATTCTTCTCACCAATGCAAGGGTACAGAAGAGTTCCAGGGAACTCATAATAGAAGAGGATCTCCAAATCCAGGAAAAAAAAAACTGTGGAGTATAGATGGTGAATGAACCATACTATTTCTTTTGTTTTTGGTGCTATTGTTTTTCTATTTTGAGGTTTTTCGTCATTGCTATGATTTTTCTCTTATAACATGTCTAATGCAGAAATATGTTTAATGTTATTATGTGTATTTATATAACCTATATCAGATTACCTGCTGTCTAGGGGAGGGGGGAGGGAGGGAGAAAAATCTGAAATTGGAAAGCTTGTATAAACAAAAGTTGAAAACTATCTTTACATGTAACGGGAAAAAATACTTTATTAAAAAAAAAACTCTGACACCTATCAGATTGGCTAATATGACAAAAAAGGAAAATAATAAATGTTGGAGAAGCTGTGGAAAAATTGGAACACTAATGCATTGTTGGTGGAGCTGTGAACTGATCCAACCATTCTGGAGAGCAATTTGGAATTATGCCCAAAGGACTATAAAGCTGTGCATACCCTTTGACCCAGCAATACCACTTTTGGGTCTTTTTCCCAAAGAGACCATAAAAAAGGGGAAAAGACCCAAATGTACAAAAATATTTATAGCTACTCTTTTTGTAGTGGCAAGGAATTGGAAATTGAGGGGCTGCCCATCAATTGGGGAATGGCTGAACAAGTTGTGGTATATGAATGTAATGGAATTCTATTGTGCTGTAAAAAATGAGCAGGAGGAGTTCAGAGAAACCTGGAAGGACTTGCATGAACTGATGATGAGTGAGATGAGCAGAACCAGGAGAACATTATACACAGTATCATCAACATTATGTGTTCATCAACTGTGATAGACTAGATTCTTCTCACCAATACAATGGTACAAGAGAGTTCCAAAGGACTCATGATGGAAAAGGCTCTCCAAATCCAGAAAAAAAAAAGAACTGTGGAATATGGATGCAGATTGAACCATATTATTTCTTTTGTTTTGGGTGCTGTTGTTTTTCTATTTTGAGGTTTTTCCTTATTGCTCTGATTCTTCTCATATATATATATAACCTATATCAGATTACCTGCTTCTAGAGGAGGTGGGGAGAGAGGGGAGGGAGGGAGAAAAATTTGAAATTGGAAATCTTATATAAACAAATGTTGAAAACTATCTCTACATGGAACTGGAAAATAATAAAATACTTTTATTAAAAAAAATGAAAGGAGTGATTTCACCACCAATGAAGTGGAAATTAAAGCAATAATTAGGAGCTGTTTTGCCCAACGGTATGCCAATATATTTGACAGTCTAAATGAAATGGATGAATATTTACAAAAATAAAAAAATTGCCTAAGTTAACTGAAGAGGAGATAAAATCCTTAAATAAACCCATTTTAGAAAAAGAAATTGAGGGCAGCTAGATGGCACAGTGGATAGAGCACTGGCCCTGGAGTCAGGAGTACCTGAGTTCAAATTCGGCCTCAGACACTTAACACATACTAGCTGTGTGACCCTGGGCAAGTCACTTAAACCCCAGTTGCCTTACTAAAAAAAAAAAAAAAAAAGAACAAGAAATTGAACTCATCAATGAACTCCCTAAGAAAAAATCTCCAGGGCCAGATGGGTTTATAAGTGAATTCTACCAAACATTTAAAGAACAATTAATTCCAATACTATACAAACTATTTGGAAAAATAAGTGAAGAAGTTCTACTAAACTCTTTTTATGATACAAATATGGTGCTGATACCTAAACGAGGCAGAGCCAAAACAGAGAAAGAAAATAATAGGACTATTTTGCTAATGAATATAGATGCAAAAATCTTAAATAAAATATTAGCAAGGAGATTACAGCAAGTGATCACCAGGACAATACACTATGACCAGGTGGGATTTATACCAGGAATGCAAGGCTGGTTCAACATTGGAAAAACTATTAATATAATCAACCACATCAATAACAAAACTAACCAAAATCATATGATTATCTCAATAGATGCAGAGAAAGCATTTGACAAAATACAACACTCATTCCTATTAAAAACACTAGAGAACATAGGAATAGGTGGAGATATCCTTAAAATAATAAGCAGTATCTACCTAAAGCCATGAGCAAACATTATATGTAACAGGAATAAATTAGAGGCATTCCCAATAAGATCAGGGGTGAAACAGGGATGACCATTATCACCTCTATTATTTAATATTGTATTAGAAATGTTAGTTATAGAAATAAGAGAAGAAAAAGGAATTTAAAAATTAGAATAGGCAAGGAGGAAATAAAACTTTCACTCTTGGCTGATGATATAATGGTATACTTAGAGAATCTTAAAGAATCAACTAAAAAGCTGCTTGAAACAATTAACAACTTTAGCAAAGTTGCAGGATATAAAATAAACCCACATAAATCATCAGCATTTCTATACATGACCAACAAACTCAGCAGCAAGAGATAGAACAAGAAATTCCATTTAAAGTAATGGTAGACAGTATTAAATACTTGGGAGTCTACCTGCCAAGACAAACCCAGGAACTCTATGAATACAATTGTGAAACACTTTTCACACAAATAAAATCTGATCTGTAAGGGACAAATTCAGTATGGGGAGAGTTAATTGGGTGGCTCACCATAATATTGGGGTTCAGAAAATAATGATAGACCTCTAAACCCAGAATTTCCTCTCTTCCAAACTGCCTTTTATTTAGTTATTTCTCTCAGACTGATAAGAAAGGAGATTAGCAGCTTCTTTTCCACAAACAAATTAGGTTTTATTAATGGGAACAAACTTATAACACAAGTGAAGTTAATATGACTCAAACCCTAAACTTGCTTCCAGCTCAGCTGGCCTAAAGAGCTAGCCTCACTTCAATAACACAAACTCACCACCACCTGTAATCTGTAGTTCCAAGGAGAATCCACTGTGCAGTGTCTCATGGTTCAGTCCGAAGGTCAACCACCACCACCAGCTCCTCTCTCTCTCTACCTTTCTTTCCCATTCCTCCCTGAGTTTTCTCTCCCCTTTGCACCATCATTCCTGTGTCTCCCTCTGAGGGATTCTATAGTAACCCTGATTCTGATTCTGTCCTTCTGTACCTCCCTGATAGGGCCTACAATTATTCTGATTCTATTTGTAATAAGGCCTATAATTACCTTGGTTGTTTCCTTTCTGGTAAAAGTTTCCATAATTATTCTAATTTCCCCTAAAAATATCTTCAAGACTCTCAGTCACTGCCTGCTTAAGTTTTTGTTCTCTAGTTCTACATTCTCTCAACAAGTGTTCTTGTTTTTCACAGTAATTCCACACCTTAGGGGTTTTGTGCTGACCTGACGTGAAAGTGCTGGTGCCAGAATGCTCTATTTAGCTATATTTTCCTCATTTGCCTCAAAGATATATGTGGCTGCTTCTTTAATCTTTTCTACAGTGATATTTTTCCAGCCTGAACACTGTGTTATGAAATATTTGTGGATTTCTAGCAAGGATTGGTAGATGAATGTATTAAACACGATGTAGAAGAGTCCTTGGAATCTAGTGGGTCTAGCCTTGTAAATTGCCTAGCAGCTTGACAAAGTCTATCATAAAATCTATTAGGTTGTTCATTAGCCTCCTGAGTGATTTTTAAGAATTTTTGCCAGTTTTCAGATTTTTTTAGAACAGATCTATGTATTTGGAAAAATATTAATTGCTCATGGATAGGCTGAGCTAATATAATAAAAATGACAATTCTACCTAAATTAATTTACCTATTCAGTGCCATACCAATCAGAGGGGCAGGTTTTTCACTCTCCTGGCCTGTTCTCTGGTCTGTAGATAACCACAGGCCAACTTGCTAATTAACCAGACAGCAAAATTTTGTGTGCTGTGGTTGTTAGCTCTGACGAGCTTTGCTCCTCTCCCACCTGGGCCACTGCTACTTGAGCTGACTTCCTTGTTCCCAGCAGGAGTAAAATACCCAAGTTCTGCCTCAGCACCAGCAGAAACTCCTATAATCTCCCCCCTGCCAACCACTCAGCCCTCTCACTTGACTGTGAGTTTAGTTCCAGAAGATGCTGGTGCTACTGCTGAGTCAGAGGCTCTGGAGGGTCTCTTTCTCTGGTGAGGCCTGCCTGGAAATGGATCTGTGTCAGTGTGACTGTGGGTTTCGGCTCCACTCCTACCTCAGCACAACAGCCCCTTCCTGCCAACCTTCTAAGCTGTCTTTGGCTGTAAAATGATCTTAGCCTGTTCTTTTGTGTGTTTTGCTGCTTTAGGAATTGTCCTATGGAATTATTTGGAGGTTTTGGGGAGTGATTGTGGTGTGAGTTCTGAGAGCTTACTGCCTTTCCTCTGCCATATTGGCTCCACCCCAGAAATCCATTGACATACAATATTGATGAACTTCTCCAGGTAACCAGATTTTGACAAAATTTTCCTTAAGCCTTCACTACCGAAAGTATCAAAGGCCTTGGTCAGATCAATGAATATTATGTACAACCTCTGTTTTGCTCCCTGGCATTTCTCCTGGAGTTGTCAGGCAACAAACACCATATCAACTGTTTTTTGGCCCTTTCTGAAGCCACATTGGCTTCATCTTCCAAGTGAAGGATTAGTCTATTGAGGAAAATTCCAGCAAGAATTTTGCCAGCAATGACTAAGAGTGAGACCCCGCCCCTATCCCTATGATTGTCATAGGACACTCTATTTCCTTTACCATTGTGGAGATGGACAATAGAGGTATCCTTGAACTCCTGGGGGATAACCTCCTATTGCCATATAACCTGGAAAATTTCAGTCAGCTTTTGTATGAGCATTGAAACCCCCAACTTTAAATCTCAGCTGGAATAAAATTAGCACCAAGTGCTTTGCCACAGGAAAGGAGCTTAGTGGCATTGAAAAACCTCATCTTCAGTTGGAAATTTGGCTAGAGTCATTGACTTCAACCTGAACTAAACAGTAGCTTCAGCATTGATTGATTATGGTTTGTTGAGACCACTATGAAAGTGCTCAGCCCATCTTTCCAGAATCATGTCCTTATCACTAATCAATGTGGCTCCATTAGCATTGATTAGATAAAATTCACCATATGTCTTTGGTCCATGAATAGCCTTCATGGCATCATAAAAGCTCTTTGGATTGTTACTATTTGTGTAAAACAGAATTTCATATGCCTTCTTACTGAGCCAAGAACCCTACATCTCTCAAAGTTTCACTTGTATTTTATTTATCATTGAGTTAAATGTTGCCTTCTTAGAGACAAATGAACTATCCTGCTGGTAAACTTCTTGATTTTCAATGAGTAGTTTCTGAATTCTCCATCATTTTCATCAAACCAGTTTTGATGTTTGTGACTATTTTGACCCAGATGAGTAAATGAAGTGCTGTACACCAAATCTGAAAGCTTCCCACTCTTTTTCTGCTCCATTGTTGCCAACTGTGTGTGGCTCAACTTTCCCTCTAAGTTAGCCACAAACTGTTCCTGCTCAAGAGAAGCACTCTAATCTGTTGACATTAAGTCTTCTAGTAGTCATTTTGCCTTGGGGCTGCTGCTTCTGTTGAATATAAATATTCAGCTTGGAGAGGATAAGTTTATGAAGAATCCAATAATCTGAACCACACATTTCCTTTAACACTGTCATATCCTTTCTGTCTGTTCTCCTTACAATGACATAGTATATTAAATATCAATGTTTGCCACAAGGATGCATCCACTAAATTTTATTGCATTTAGATAAATGGAAGACAGTGTTGGTGGTAAGAAGGTCATGATTTGCACAAGTCTTCAGTAGTTAAATGACTATTGTTATTTCCAACTCCACTTCTCTCAAGGACTCCTTGCCATGTCTGGTAGTCTGTGCCTACTCTAGCATTAAAATCACTCAGAATTATGAGTTTTGGGCACATTAATGAAGAGGGTCTCTTCACAGCTTCACCAGCTTCACATTTTTCCCCTTCACACTGGCCACTCTAGAAAAACTTGTATTCAATTCCAACTTCAATGAGCTGGACTTCATTTGCCAGCCTTGTTTCACTCAGGGATTCTATTTGAATTTAATACTTGCTGTGTTCTTTTGCAACAAGACAAGTTTATCTTTCTTTCAGGTCGACTGGATTTTGTGTTGTCCATAACTGCATGTAAATTCCATGTACTGATGGTGAGTAGAATCATCTTTGCAGAAGTTTTTGTACATTTTTTGTATGTTTCAACCTCAGGGTGGGATTCTCTACCTACCATGGTAAACAGGCCAGGTTTGGGTAAGGAGACTATTCTTTTTTTTTTTTTTTACATTTTTCTGAACAGAATTTTATTTTCCAAAATATATGTAAAAACAAAATTTTAACATCAATTTTTAAAAAACTTTGTGTTCCAATTTCTCTTCCCCCCTCTATTCCCACCCCCCCAACCACAAGAACTCAAGCAATTCAAAATAAGTTATACATGAGTAGTCATGGAAAAATTCCCATATTAGCTAGTTGTGAGAGAAAACATTCAAAAAAACCAAAACTTCAGATTAAGGAATTGTCAAAGAGGAAAAGAAAAAAAAATATTAAACGTGTTTCCATCTATTTTTAGATACTATCAGTTCTTTCTCCAAAGATGGGCTGCAAGCTTCATAAGTCCTTCAGGGTTATATTGGATCATTGCCTTGCTTAAAATAACCACATGCTTCCCAGCAGATCATCCCCTACTATTGCTGTTATTTTGTATACAGTACATTTCACTCTGCTTCAGTTCATGTAGGTCTTTCCAGGTTTTTCTGATAGTATCCTGTTCATCATAACCTACCTAAGCTTGACAGAGAATTTTCTTCATAAAAGCCCAGCAAAGTAGGTACCAGATAGTTTGCCATTATGATCAATCATCATAACTATTTCCCTCCATCCTACTCCCTTCCCATGACATTTACTCTCTCTTCTTTTTACCTATTCCTCCTCAGAAGTGTTTTACTTCTGACTATCCTCTCCCTCATGCTGCACTCCCCTTTTTCATCCTTCCTTCCTTATCCTCTTCCCCTCCTACTTTCCTGCAGGGTTAAATAGATTGCTCCTCCCAATTGGGTATGAAAGCTATCCCCTCCATGAGCCCACTCCAATGAGATCAGGGTCTCTGAGCCAATTCTTTGTTCTAAATTGTTCTTCCTCCCTCCCTCCTCAACCCTCCCTATGAGATGAAGCGATTCAATATGTCATACTGGTGCAGTCATGCAGAACATCTTCATCTTCCTTGAAAGTGTTTTGCTTTTTACTGCTCTCTCTCCCAATCTGCCCTTTCCTCCTTCCCCTCTTTCTCCTCCCCTTTTCTCCCTCCCCCCCTTCCCTCAGGGCAAAAATATATTACTATACCTACTAGAGTATGTATGTTAGTCCTTCTTTGAGCCAATTCTGATGATATTAAGGTTCACTCACTCCCCAACTACTCCCCGCTCTTCAACTCTCCTCCATAAGCTTTTTTCTTGTTTCCTTCATGTGAACTACCTATCCCCAGACCATCTCTCCCCTTCTCCCTCCCCCAGTTTATTCCTCCTACACATCAACTCTATTTTAATGATGTCATCATGGATTAGTTAGGTGGCATAGTGGACAAAGCACCAGCCCTGGACCCAGGAGGTCCCAAGCCCAAATCCAGCCCCAGACATAAGACACCTCACCCTGTCTGCCCCACAAAAAAACAAAACATAAATGTTTTACAGATATTATCCCTTCATATTCAGTTCAGACCTGTGTCTTCTATGAGTTTCTTACTGAGATAGTTCTTATGATTTTGAAATCTTCCCATGTAGGAATGTATACGGTTTGATCTTTTAATATCCCTCATGAAGTCTTTTTCCTGTTGGCCTTTTTATGCTTCTCCAGGGTCTTGTATTTGAAAGTCAAATTTTCTATTCAGTTCAGGTCTTTTCATCACAAATGCTTGAAAGACCTCTTTCTCATTAAAATCCCATTTTTGGGGGGCGGAGCCAAGATGGTGGAGAAGAGGCTGTGACTCCCACAAGCTCCAGATAAACATGTCCATTCACGCCCAAATAATGCGGTAAAAATCAAAACCCAGAACAGCCTAATGCACATAAGAACAGAGTGAGACTATTTCTCCACAAAAGAGGGCAATTCTTATCACCTACTGATCAGGCTGAACAGCTCAGCACGCGGTCTGGACTCAGCCAGGGACACTGCTTCCAGCGCATTTCAGAGTCTTCAGCACCAGCAGCTTCTGAGGCTCCAATCACGGACTGGTGAGGGGATTCAGCAGTAGTCCGGGGTGAAGTGGAGGCAGTATGTACTGGAGTTGGGGCAAAGTGCCCTGGGTCTAAACCAGTGGGCTGAATTGAGTGGTGGTGGCCCAGTGCGGGGAGGGGTAAAAGCACGCCTCGCTTCCGACCATAGAGAATCAGAGTTCAATCAGACTTCTGTTTCCGGGTCAAAGAGAAAGCGGCTGTGATTACTCACAAGCCAGGCAGGCTGAGAAGAAGCCCAATCACCCCCTGGGCCATGCTGTAGCATGAACAGTGTGTCCTGGAAGTAGTGCTACACTTTAAGAAGGGGTAAAAAGCCAAGAAATAGTAAGCCAGGATGAGTAGGCAGAGAAAGCAGAAGACTATCAAAAACTTCTTTGGGGGACAGGTAGACCACAATACATCCTCAGAAGAAGATGATTATAATAGGGTCAAAGCTCCAACACCCAAAGCTTCCAAGAAAAATATGAACTGGTCTCAGGCCATGGAAGCTCTCAAAAGGGACTTTGAAGAGAAAGTAGGAGAGATAGAACGAAAGTGTAGAGAAAGAGAGGAAGGAATGGAAAGAGAAATGAGAGCAATGCAGGAGAGTCATGAGAAAAAAGTCAACAGTTTGAAAAGCCAAATGGAAAAGGAGATTAAAAAACTGTCTGCTGAAAATAATTGCCTAAGAATTAGGATTGAACAAATGGAAGCTAGTGACCTTATGAGAAACCAAGACACAGTAAAGCAAATCCAATTGAATGAAAAAATAGAGGGCAATGTGAAATATCTCCTTGGAAAAACAGCTGACCTAGAAAATAAATCTAGGAGAGATAATTTGAAAATCATTGGACTACCTGAAAACCATGACCAAAGCAAGAGCTTAGACACCATCCTCTAAGAGATTGTGAGGGAAAATTGCCCTGATATTCTAGAAGCAGAAGCTAAAATAGAAATTAAAAGAATCCACCAATCACCTCCTGAAAGAGATCCCAAAAGGAAAACCTCCAGGAATATTATATCCAAATTCCAGAACACCCAGGTCAAGGAGAAAATATTGCAAGCAGCTAGAAAAAAGGAATTTAAATACTGTGGAGCTCCAATAAGGATAAAGCAAGATCTAGCAGCTTCTACATTAAAGGACCGGAGGGGATGGAATATGATATTCCAGAGGGCAAAGGAACTGGGACTACAGTCAAAAATCACGTACCCAGCAAAACTAAGCATCATCTTTCAGAGGCAAACATGGAATTTCAAGGAGAATGAAGACTTTCAGGCATTTGTTATGAAAAGACCTGAACTGAATAGAAAATTTGACTTTCAAATACAAGACTCTAGAGAAGCATAAAAAGGCCAACAGGAAAAAGATTTCATGAGGGATATTAAAAGATCAAACTATTTATATTCCTACATGGGAAGATAATACTTCAAACTCATAAGAACTATCTCAGTAAGGATTTAACAGAGGACACAGGTCTGAACTGAATACGAAGGGATGTTATGTTTTGTTCTTTGTGGGGTGTCTTATGTCTGCGGCCGGATTTGGGCTTGGGGCCACCTGGGTCCAGGGCTGGTGCATTGTCCACTGTGCCACCTAACTAACCCATAATGACATCCTTAAAATAGGGTTGAGGTGTAGGAGAAATAGACTGGGGGAGGGGGAAGGGGAGAGATGGTCTGGGGAGAGGTTGTTCACATGAAGGAAACAAGAAAAAAGCTTATGGAGGAGAGGGGAAGAGGGGGAAGGAATTGGGGAGTGAGTGAACCTTAATATCATCAGAATTGACTCAAAGAAGGACTAACATACATACTCAAGTGGGTATAGTAATATATTTTTGCCCTGAGGGAGGGGAGGGAGGGAAGGGCAGATTGGGGGAGAGAGCAGTAAAAAGCAAAATACTTTCGAGTAAGATAAAGATATTCTGCATAACGGCACAGGTATGACATATTGAATTGCTTGAATTCATAGGGAGGGTTGAGGAGAGAGGGAGGAAGAAAATTTGGAACATAAAATTAGCTCAAAGACCTTAAACTCATCAGAGTTGGCTCATGGAGGGAATAACATTCACACCCAGTTGGGAGGAGTAATCTATTTAACCCTACAGGAAAGTATGAGGGGAAGAGGATAAGGAAGGGTGAAAAAAAAGGGAGTGCAGAGTAGGGGAGGGGACAGTCAGAAGTAAAACACTTTTGAGGAGGAATAGTTTAAAAGAAGATAGAAAATAGAGTAAATATCATGGGAAGGGAATAGGATGGAGGGAAATAGTTATGATGATTGAATATAATGGCAAAACATATGGTACCTACTTTGCTGGGCTAATATGAAGAAAATTCTTTGTCAAGTTTAAGGTACTTTATTTAGGTTATGATGAACAGGATATTATCAGAAAAACCTGGAAAGACCTACATGAACTGAAGCAGAATGAAATGTACTGTATACAAAATAACAGCAATAGTGTAAGATGATCTGCTGGGAAGCATGTGGTTATTTTCAGCAAGGCATTGGTCCAATATAACCCTGAAGGACTTATGAAAATGGCAACCCATCTACAGAGAAAGAAGTGATAGTATCTGAAAATAGATGGAAACACATTTTTTTTCTTTTCTTTTCTTTTTTTTTGGTGAGGCAATTGGGGTTAGGTGGCTTGCCCAGGGTCACACGGCTGGTGGGTGTTGGGTGTCTGAGGCCGGATTTGGGCTTGGGTGCTCCTGGTTCCAGGGCCAGTGCTCTGTCTACTGTGCCACCTAGCTGCCCCTTGAAACACATTTTAAAAAATTTTTATTTTCTCTTTGACAATTCCTCAGTCTGAAGTTTTGGGAGTTTCTTGACTGTTTTCTCTCACAACCCAGTTAATGTGGGAATGTTTTCCATGACTACTCATGTATAACTTATTTTGAAATGCTTGAGTTCTAGTGGGTGGAGGGTGGGAATGGAGGAGGAAGAGAAGTTGGAACACAATTTTTTTTTAATTGATGTTAAAATTTGTTTTTACATATATTTTGGAAAATAAAATTCTATTCAATAAAAAAAATCCCATTTTTGCCTTTGAAAGATTATACTCAATTTTGCTGGGTATGTGATTTTTGGCTGTAGTCCCAGTTCCTTTGCCCTCTGGAATATCACATTCCATGCTTTCAGTCCTTTAATGTAGAAGCTGCTAGATCTTGCTTTATCCTTATTGGAACTCCACAGTATTTGAATTCCTTTTTTCTAGCTGCTTGCAGTATTTTCTCCTTTACCTGGGTGTTCTGGAATTTGGCTATAATATTCCTGGAGGTTTTCCTTTTGGGATCTCTTTCAGGAGGTGATCAGTGGATTCTATTTTAGCTTCTGCTTCTAGAATATCAGGGCAATTTTCCCTCACAATCTCTTGGAGGTGTCTAAGCTTTTATTTTGGTCGTGGTTTTCAGGTAGTCCAATGATTTTCATATTCTCTCTCCTAGATTTATTTTCCAGGTCAGCTGTTTATCCAAGGAGGTATTTCACATTGCCCTCTATGTTTTCATTCAATTGGATTTGCTTTACTGTGTCTTGGTTTCTCATAAGGTCACTAGCTTCCATTTGTTCAATCCTAATTCTTAGGCAGTTATTTTCATCGGACAATTTTTTAATCTTTCTAATCTCCTTTTCCATTTGGCTTTTCAAACTGTTGACTTTTTTCTCA
Organism: Dromiciops gliroides; assembly: GCF_019393635.1. Classification (NCBI taxonomy): domain Eukaryota; kingdom Metazoa; phylum Chordata; class Mammalia; order Microbiotheria; family Microbiotheriidae; genus Dromiciops; species Dromiciops gliroides. Next base: position 569,225,424 of record NC_057861.1, on the reverse strand, counting down.
TGACTCTCCTGCATCGCTCTCATTTCCCTTTCCATTCTTTCCTCCTTTTCTCTACGTCTTCTTTCTATTTCTCCTACTTTCTCTTCAAAGTCCCTTTTGAGAGCTTCCATGGCCTGAGACCGGTTTATATTTTTCTTGGAGCTTTGGATGTTGGAGCTTTGACCTGTTATTATCTTCTTCTTCTGAGGTTGTATTGTGGTCTACCTTACCCCCCAAAGAAGTTTTTGATGGTCTTCTGCTTTCTCTGCCTACTCATCCTGGCTTACTATTTCTTGGCTTTTAACTCCTTCTTAAAGTGTGGCAATGCTTCCATGACACACTGTTCAAGCTACAGTGTGGCCCAGGGGATGATTGGGCTTTTTCTCAGTCTGCCTCGTCTCACTTTCATTTGATTTTAAACTCTCCACTGGGGGGTGGTTAGGAGTGGGGCTGCTTCTTGGCTCTACTCCTGTTCCCAGCTTCAGAGGGTCCCGGGTGTTTTGGTTTGGGGGGGGTGGGTTTAAATCTCACCTGGCTTGTTCTCAGGTCTGGAGATAACCCCAGGCCTACTTACCAAGCAACCAACCAGCAAAGCTTTCTGTGGTGTGGTTCTCAGCTTCTGATGAGCCTGCCTGCTCTCCTCCCCTACCTGGGCCTTCAGTCGCTCAGGATTTCTTCCTGGTTGCCCACTGGGGTGAGACTGTCGAATCTTTCCCCCCAGTCCACTGGTACCCCTGGACTTACCTCCCCGGGCCAGCCTTTCAGCCCGACTGCACGATTGGTTCTAGAAGATGCCGGCAAATTCCTCTGGTGGGCATCTGGTGTGTCGGCCTGATTGTGAGGTTAGGCTTTATTCATGGCTCAGCAAGGCCCCCCGAAATATATCTATAGCTGTAGAAAACTCTTATCCCTAATCTCTGTGTGTTTCTCTGCCCCAAGGGCTCCTTTACTGCTATTTTTGGGGTGATTGCATCAGGAGCCCTATGTGTTTAATGTCTTTCCTCCGCCATCTTGGCTCCGCCCTCCAGGAGACAATTCTTAAGGCAACTTTTCTAGCCCCTTCCTCACACTAGGAAGTGAGCAGTGTTGTCTTTAAAAGGCTGCTCAGATGTTCAGACACCCAGAGGCTGTTGAATCCCACTGCTGCTTCCAGGGAGAAGATGACTCTATGGCCTGGACCACCTGTGAGCATTATTGTGACAACAGCTCTTAGTGTATCTGCACCTGCTGCTTCCTCACTTACTCATAGCCAGAGGACTTTAAGATAGGTAAAATGGTGTGATTCATGCATAAATCAAACTTAAGTGAGCCAGAGTTGCATGAAGTCATCAGCCTCACTCTTTTCCAGAGTTGTCACAGTCCAGTGGCAGAACAGGGTCAAAATGACTGGATAATGTTGGTGTCTTTGATGTCTAACTACATTCTAAGCTCTCCATAGCCCCTACTTCAGCTGCCTTCATGGTCATTGGAATAAATGGCTTTCATCTATCCATTCCACCAGGAGAAGTCTTCATATGCTTGGGATAGCCACCCCCCCCAACTCACTGAAGGGTTTGGGCACTCTTGGTTACCTTCAGCCTGGTTTAGCCCATTTGCCAAAACCATTTACCAGGCTATGGCCACTGTGTATGCTACACCTTCTTGGAGCCACAGGTGAGAGTTTTCTGTATTTATTGAGATATTCTTATAATTTTGGGGGTAGAGCAGGTAGAAACCAAAGGTAAAGCCCTGAAAAGTGCTCAGCAGCCCTCACACCAGAAGGACTAGTCTTCCTTGAATAACATTCCTAGTACAATATTGAATAATAATGCTTCACCCATGATCTTATTGCAAAGTGAGAGCAAAATGACCCCTACTCAATAATTTTCCAGAACTCAGCAGCAAAGTGTCAAAAGCTCTTTTATTTCTTTCTCATGAGAAAGGGCACCCTGAGCTGTGATTCAATGTTGTAGCAAGTGAGTGAAAAGAATAGGAGCATACAAGCTCCTTTTTCCCTATTCCCTAATGCATGTTAAGTCCCTCCTTTGTTCACCATTGGCCAGAGAGTTACAGTCTGATTCCAAAAGCTAGCTAATCAAAGGGCGAATTTAGAAAACTTATTTGCATAATGTAACGATTGGAATAACGCCACCTGCTGGATACTTACTGTAGAGGAGTTCTGCCCATGAAGGGAAGGTCTTTGAGGGCAAGACCAGGAGTCAGGAAGTGACGCGGGCTAGTGGGAGGAGGAAGGAAGAGACTGGCGCTCAGTCTCGGGCTCTTTCCTCTGGACTCTGGCGGAGAAGGGAGCTAGAAATGTGCTCTCCCTTTAATAGATAGGAATCTAGGCCTTTTTCTCTCTCTTTACCAAATTCTTATTCTCCTTAATAAACGCTTAAAAGTCTAACTCTTGGGGGCAGCTAGATGGCACAGTGGATAGAGCACCGGCCCTGGATTCAGGAGGACCTGAGTTCAAATCTGGCCTTAGACACTTAACATTTACTAGCTGTGTGACCCTGGGCAAGTCACTTAACCCCAATTGCCTCACCAAAAAATAAAAAAAAAAAAAGTCTAACTCTTGCTAAAGCTTATAATTTATTGGCGACCACTCATTAGATATTTTAGACAGACTAGCTAGAATTTTAGCCCTTAACAGATGGCTGACCACGAAGAGGAAAGCTAACCCTCAGTCTTCTGATCTTCCGGTTGGGTAAGAAATTTCCCCTACCCTTTAAACTGCTAAGTACTGGCGCACTGGCTGTGTTTTCCCTTTAAATTTTTTCGAATGGACCTTTTAAACTCCCTAATTACCCTATTTTTGATTTTAGTCTGTTTAACCAGCCAAATGGGAGATAAGATCATGTTAATGCTTTGTTTTTGTGGATTTTCTATTTTTCTTTTTATTTTTGTTAAAAGAGCCAGCAACTTACTCACACAAGGAAATATCTCTCCCTCTCCCAACCATGCTTTTTCAGAGAAACCTGAAGAGATTCCTGCAGCTTTTCCCAGTTCTAACACTAATTGTTGCTTTAATTTTGCATGCCTGGAGGCAATGACCCACCCTCTTGAAGCTTTTAATCCCCTAGCACTTGGAGGCAAAGTGGGGGAAGAGGAATCCAGGCCTGAGTTCAAAATCAAGTCTGATTCAAATTGCGCTGGTCCCTCCCCTCTTCTCCAGACCCCACCCTCTACTCCTCCCATGGCCAAGCCCATTGCTTCCCCTGCCTGGGAAGTCCAGAGAACTGATGCGCATGCTCAACTTTCTCTAACTACATTTGCAGCTTCAGGCTCAGCCCTTTCCCAGCCTGGCTGTGCTTCTGAGGCAACCTTAGAAAACCCTTTAAATTCCAGATATGCTTGTTTTGTTCATAATTTTGCTAACCTGCTTTTGTCTTTAATTAGTAATCTTATAAAGCATTTGTATGGTGAAAAGACTGACAGACAATATAGAGGGGTTAAAGAAGAAAAACTTAAGCCGAATAAGAATGACAATCATCAACATAGTTCAAGACTCCGCTTCTTTTGCCATGGAAGGGTATATATTTTACAGAAATGTAGAAGTAAGCAGCAAGGTATTGATATGAGTATTGGGGATTTTAGATACCGGAATCAAAAGTGTTCTGAATTCATTCAGAGTATTAATGTCAGTTCAGAGGTTACATAGGATTTCTATGCTATTACATATACATTTTGGAATTAATGGTATAGGTTTATTTTCATGGAGATTTTAATGCTTTTGAGATTGTGTCTTATACTTAGTTTCTAAAACAAGGAGAATATTTGTAAAAGCTTTTTATAGTCATGTGATCAAGTTTATATTTTATAATACTCTTATTAATATTAAGTTCATATTCATTTAGATTTCCCTAGTTTGAATTTCATTGTCTTTTATTATTCCACGTGTATTTTCTTCTATTCATTCATCTATCTAATTTTGAAAGATGGTTTTAATTTCATAATACAATGTTAATTCTAGGAGTATTGTGCTCCCATATTCTGAGTTGTTTGTTTTTGTTTTTCTCAACTGATTATTTGATCAAACTCTTTAAAGTATTTCCCTGGCAAATTGGTTGCCATGGCAAGTGTAAATTGATTCTAGAAGTATTATTTTTGACAAGCATATTCCAAAAAAAAAAAAAAAAAAAAAGAGGGGAACATTTGTAAGAGTTTTCTTTTCTCAAAAAAAAAAAGTTTTCATTGAGATTGTGTTGTGCTTTAACTTGTATTTAAATATGTTCTGATTTTTCACAAAAGTAATTGTATACTAAGTAAAAAAAAGGGTATTATTTGAAATTGTTGCATAATTATATATTATATTTTGAGTCAAGATGTATTCACATTTTTTGCAATCATTTATTATCCTCAATTTTAAATCCATATGAGACTTGGATTATGGGAACTTATCATTTAAGACATTAATTGCCTTTATTCTGAGTTATCAGATGCCAGTTGGCCAAGATGCCATCCAATCACAAGAGGAATACATGTAAGAGCAGACACTGAACTGTCACATGAGGGGAGACATGCATGAAGTCAAGGTATGGCCGAGGGAACGGCTTTTGACAAATGTTGAGGTTGGATTCTCTTGGTTTAATATTTTATTCTCTTTTTCCCCACAATATTGTACAGATGGCTGGAAGTATTCATCCCACCCATCTCACTTCTACACCTGGCTTCTATGCTCCCTCCTATATGCCTGATGCCATAGACATCTCAATCCCATGCATCTGATTAAGTCTGACTCAGTTTCTTCCAATATGTTCGGTGGCATGGACATATATTCCATCCACCTATTTTAAGCCTGGCATACTGTATGGGCAGTACATATTGCTCAAGTGTGGGAATGCTCATATCCCATCATTTCTCTGTTCTTTTATGGTAACCCCCATAATTATCTCAGGTGTCATGATAAATAACAGTGTTGAATTTGGCCTTGACACCTGTTACCAATTATATTAGATTTTCTAATTTCTCATAATGGCATGAGGATAATTAGGCAGATGATGCAAAAGGTGATGAAACAAAGATAAAAATTATTTTTAAAAAATTAATATTGCAGCAATTGTCTTCTCAATTACCCTCCAAAAGGGGGGACTATAGTAATATATAATTTTAAAGGATGTTTCAATTTTTGTTTTATTATATGTTTCATGTGTAACAACCAAGATTCTGAATTCCCTTAGACATGTTTTTGAGAACTTTCATTGTTTGATTTGATTATTGACAAAGCTATTTTAAAGCTGTGTTAAGCTCAATTTTGTAGGAAATTTTCCTGGCTGATTACCAGCATCCACACATCAACCCCTGAAAAGACTTCCATTCCACGACTACACCTAGAGGACATCTGAGAAAAGACTTTCAGAGACTTTAAATGAACAGTTTTGATTTGTTGTTTTTGTTGTTTTTTTCTCTTTCTGTTATAAAATACACCATCTGTAACATGTATTCTCTGCAGAGGCCCTCCCTTTGCAAGACTAATGTCAAAGCGTCGGTTCATGAGGACAAAAAAAATCGCCCCTCTGGACAAAACTTTCCTCTCTTCCTTTTCTATATTGTTGTTCACATATTATTAGTTAGCAATAGTTATTATATTGTTTTTACTGTTCCGTCAAGGAAACATTTTGTTTCTTGAGGAACAACAGGGGGGACTGTAACGATTGGAATAACGCCACCTGCTGGATACTTACTGTAGAGGAGTTCTGCCCATGAAGGGAAGGTCTTTGAGGGCAAGACCAGGAGTCAGGAAGTGACGCGGGCTAGTGGGAGGAGGAAGGAAGAGACTGGCGCTCAGTCTCGGGCTCTTTCCTCTGGACTCTGGCGGAGAAGGGAGCTAGAAATGTGCTCTCCCTTTAATAGATAGGAATCTAGGCCTTTTTCTCTCTCTTTACCAAATTCTTATTCTCCTTAATAAATGCTTAAAAGTCTAATTCTTGCTAAAGCTTATAATTTATTGGCGACCACTCATTAGATATTTTAGACAGTCTAGCTAGAATTTTAACCCTTAACATAATTATTCAACTTCTTAACATCCAATCAATTTAGAGTATTTCTCAATCCATTGGTTTTGCATATCCTCCTCCTATCTAAGTCCTCAGATAGCCTCATGTCACCATGTCCTGACATTATTTCAGGAAAATTACTTAAGCTCGAGTCTCAAAACTTAAATCTTGTGCTTTTCAAGTCCTTTTCCTTTTTGAGAGGAGTCCAGAGCCTATTGTCACAGAAAGCGTTCTTGTTTATCCCCATTACAGATAATGCTTGCTATTGGTTTCAAAAGATATATATATATGTATGTGTATATGTATGTATATATACATATATATGTATATATATATACACACGTGTGTGTGTGTGTGTGTGTGTGTGTGTGTGTGTGTGTATTGGGTCAGCTAGGTGGCACAGTGGATAAAGCACCGGCCCTGGATTCAGGAAGACCTGAGTTCAAATCTGGCCTCAGACACTTGACACTTACTAGCTGTGTGAACCTGGGCAAGTCACTTAATCCCAATTGCCTCACCCCCCCCCCCAAAAAAAGATACATATCATTTTAAGAAAAGCCCCATTTATTCCTATGCTTCCTAGTGTTTTTAATGAGTGTTGAAAAATGACTAATATGCCAATGTTTTACATAATTGAAATTTGTTGTTTTTGTTATTGATGTGGTCAATTATGCCTATAGTTATCCTAATAATGAACCAGCCCTGAATTCCTGTTATACATCCCACCTGGTCATAGTGTATAATCATTGTGATATATTGCTAAAATCTCTTTCTTGGTATTTTATGTAAAAAATTTTCATGTAAATATTCATTAGGGAAATCAGTCTGTTGTTTTCTTTCTTTGGTTTTTTTTTTCCTCCCTAATTTAGGTACCAAAACCATATTTGTGTCATAGAAGAAATTTGGTAAGATCCATTCTATATCTTTAAAAATAATTTATATAGTATTGCAATTTATTGTTCATTAAATGTTTGGTAGAATTCACTTGAAAATCTATCTGGTCCTAAAGCTTTTTGTTTTTCCCCTTAGAAACCTCATGTATGACTTGTTTAATTTCCTTTTCTAAAATGGGAATATTTAAGTAGTCTATTTCCATTTCTGTTAATCAAAATAATTTATATTTTTGTAAATGTGCCTTCATTTCATTTATATCATTAGTTTTATTGGCATATCATTGGAAAAATATCTCCTCATAATTGTTTTAGTTTGATCTTCATTGGTTGTACATGCATCCTTTTCATTTTTGATACTGGTAATTTGCATTTTTTCTTTCTTTTTAAAATCAAATTAACCTATGGTGTCTCTTTTTATTGGGTTTTTTATAACATCAGTTCTTAGTTTTATTTATTTTTTAACTTTAAATTTTATTAGGTTCTCCTTTGATTTTCAATATTTCTATTTTGGTGTTTAATTGAGATTTTTAAATTCATCATTTTTTTAGATTTTTTTTAGTTTTATGGCTAATTCATCAACCTGTTCTTTCTTTTATTGATGTAAGCATTTAGAGATAGAAGATTTTCCCTTGCATCCTACAAATTCAGGTATGTTGTCTTATTATCATTATCCTTAGTGAAATTTTTTTATTATTTCTATTGTTATTTGACCCACTTATTACTTAGGATTAGTTTATGTAGTTTCCAATTAATTTTTAATCTATGTTTGAAAGGCTCTTTATTGAACATAATTTTTATTGTATAACAATCTTCAAAGGCTTCATTTAATATGTCTGCTGTCTTGCATTATGCCTTGCATTTGTTTGAGAAGTTTTTATGCCCTAATAAATGGTCAATTTTTGTGTCATGTACAGCTGAGGAAAAGAGATACTACTTTCTGTTCCTGTTCAGTATTCTCTAGAGGTCTATCATCTCTAACTTTTCTAAAATTCTATTGGTCTCCTTAATTTCTTTGCTATTTCTTTTCCTTTTTCTTTTTAAAAAAAATTATTTATTTATTTATTTATTTATTTATTTATTTTGTCCAGGACCAGTGCTTTATCCACTGAACCATCTGGCTGCCCCTCCTATTTCTTTTATGGTCAGATTTATCTAGGTCTGAGGGGGTATACTAGTGTCATTTTACTGTCTATTTCCCCCTGTAACTCATCTAACTTTCACTTCAAGAATTTGGATGCATATTTGGAGCATATTTGTTAAGTACTGATATTAATTCCTTTTCTAGGGTACCACTTAGCAAAATGTGATTTCTCTGCTTATCCCTTTCAACAGTCTACTTTTTGCCTTTGCTTTAAGATTATGATTGCTACCCTTACCTTTTTTGCTTCTGTTAAAGCATAATAGACTCTACTCCAACCCCTTATTTTAACTATATGTATGCTTTTTTTTTTTCTATTTCAAGTGTGTTTCTTGTAAAGAACAAATTGTTAGATTCTGGTTTCTAAACCATTCTGCTATCCACTGCCATTTTATGAGTGAGTTCATCCCATTCACATTCACATTTATGCTTACTATGTATTTCACTCCATCTTTTTTTTTTTTTCTGTTTACTCTCCTCTTTTTTACACCATCTCTTCCTCAAAAGTTGGGTTTGCTTCTTACCATTGCCTCCTTTAAATACTCTCCCTCTTATCACCTTTGCTTTCTCTTAGCCTCTTCCCTCTTACTTTCCTACTGAGAAGATGAATTTTTAAAACCCAGCTCTGTGTGTGTGTATTCTTCCCTCCTTGAACCATTTCAGATAAGTGAGTTCAAACATTGCTCACTTCCTTTTCTCCCCCATTTTCTTATTCATTGTATAAACTTTTCCTTTTTCATGTCTTTTGTGTGAGATAATTTTCCTCATTCTTTTTCTTCCTTCTCCTTTCTCTCAATCCATCCCTCTTTCTCACCCTTCCATTCTTCTTTTGAGATCATTCCAACATGCAAGATTAATACTCATGCTCTCTAATTAGACTCCTTCTATTGCTAATGATGATAAAATTCTTATGGACTACATGGATCATCTTTCCATAGAGGAATGTAAACAGTTTAATCTTTTTAAGTCCTTTATGATTTTTCACTCATGTTTTTCTTGAGTTTTGTTTTGTCAAATTTTCTATTTAGCTGTAGTCTTTTCATCAGAAATACTTGAAAGTCCTCTATCTCATTAAACGTCCATTCCCCACCCTGTTCCCAAGTATAATGTAGGATTATACTCTTTTGCTGGATAGGTTATTCTAGTCTGTAATCCTAGCTCCTTTGACTTTAGGAATATCATAGTCTAAGCCCTCTGCTCCTTTAGAGTAGTAGCTCCTAAATCTTGTGTGATCATGACTGTATGGGATAGGTGCACTTGAGTCAGTTCAGATTTTGAAGGGGGTCAAGTGGTTAGGATCAGACAGTATCTTATTTCGCTTGAGGGGCAAAGAGAGTTAAAATCTGTCATTGAGAAGCTGTTGCAAGATGGGCTCCTGGAACCCTCACATTCTCCAAAAAATACCCCAATACTTCCAGTTAGGAAGTCAGATGGAACATACAGACTTGTTCAAGATTTAAGGGAAATTAGTAAAATTGTGCTCCCCTCACATCCAGTGGTACCTGACCCATATACACTCCTTGGCAAAATGCCACATGAAGCTAGTTGGTACAGTGTGAATGATTTAAAGGATGCCTTTTAGGCTTGTCCATTGGCTGTCAATAGTAGATTTTACTTTGCATTTGAATGGAAGGACCCAGACACTGGCTGAAAACAACAGGTCAGGTGGACAGTGTTACCCCAGAAGTACACAGAGTCTCCCAACCTATTTGGACAAATATTGGAACAGATTTTAGAAGAATATCATCCTCCAAAGGGGGTAGAGCTATTGCAATATGTTGATGACTTATTACTAAGTGGGAATAAAAGGGCTCTAGTAGTGGAAGGCTCAATCAAATTATTTAATTATCTGGGAAAGCAGGGATTATGAGTTTCCAAAACAAAACTGCAGTTCACAGAAAAAGAAGTGAGATATTTAGGGCATCTAATCAGTGAAGGAAAGCGAAGGTTAGATCCAGCATGGATCTCTGCTATTTCACGTATGAGCCGACCTTATACTAAAAGGGATGTCAGAAAATTCTTGGGACTGGTAGGATATTGTAGACTATGGATAGACTCTTATGCAGTAATGACTCTCCCTTTGTATAAGATGTTGTTGGAAGATGCCCCTGACCCATTAATCTGGAATTCTATAGAAGAAGAATATATATATATTACAATCAACAGAGATTTGTAAATTATTTATAAATTTATAAATTATTTATAAATTATACTAGAGATGCTGTGAAAGGTATGTCACAATAATTGGATGCCACCAGCCATATGGCTTGGGAAAACAGAATGGCATGCTCCTGGCAGAGAAAGGAGGGGTCTGTGTGATGTTAGGAGGAAACTGCTGTACATTTATACCTAACAATACAGCCCTGGATGGTTCTATTACCCAAGCACTAAAAGGACTTACCACCCTATCTGAGGAATTGGTTCAAAATTCAGGGGTGGACACAAATAGTTGGACAAGTTGGTTAGACACTTTGTTTTCTGGTTGCTGGTCTAGGGTGATCTCTATGGTGATAGGAATCTTTGGAGTTCTGCTTATACTTCCCTGTTTAGTCCCTTGCTTTATAGGTTTAATACAGTGCACAGTCCAACAGCTGTAACTGACTGTAACAGGAGAAAAGGCCCTGATCCTGAATCTTCAGAAAGGAGAGCCTGAATTTGGACCAGCAGACTGAGACCCTATACAATCATTGGGTGAAGCAATTAAGCTAGTGACTCAAGTCCAGTGGATGCTCTTTAAGCAAAAGAAAATGGGGCATTATATGGTATAGGTGGACTTGAGTCAGTTCAGATTTTGAGGATGGGATCTGGAAAGTACCCAGCCCCCAGTCCCTGTTATAGTCAGATTAGTTTGTTCATATTTAATTCCATTACTAATAACAGAAATCATGTATCTTGCTTTACTGAACCTGATGTACCCTGATACCACCCCTTCCCCACCTTGCCTACATTCCAAAACCCCAGTCCTTGTTTTGGGGTTGCTACAACACACTTCCCCCTGCCTCATTATATGATACACCCAGATCTTACCTCTCCCTCTTTGCATTCCTAAATCCCAACTTCCCCCTGGTACCAGATCCTGGTACCCTTCTCTACCTCGCCCCTCCTTACATGGGTGGAGCAGTTTCACCCTTTCCCCCCTCCCCTTCTCCCCCTTGCTTTTGGAACATGTATCCATATCCTGATCACAAGCTGAACACACATCCTGGGTGAGAGAGGATTGGATATTAGATTGTGAGCTCACCCAGTACATGAAGGGAACCCTCCCAAAAAAAACTTCCATAAAAACCCAATTCATGAGCACATTAGTGAACGCCTCATCTCTTGCATAGGGTCACCTGTTCTCATGAGAATGAAATAAATCTGTCTCTGCTTGACTTGGTAATCTCCTCGAGTTATTTGTGTAAACTGAGGCAGTTTGTTCCAAACATTGACCATGTATGATCAATGGTATTTGATTTCTCTCTCTCTGTCTGTCTGTCGTGTGTTCTCCTTGACCTGGAAGTTCTAGATTTTGGCTGTAATATTCCTGTGAGATTTCATTTTTTAAAATTTCTTTCATAAAGTATCAGTGGATTCTTTCTATGTTTATTTTGCCCTATGGTTCTAACATAGCAAAAAAGCCTTTTCTTTTTAATTTCTTGAAATATTATGTCTAGGTTTTTTTTTTCCCTAATCATGGCTTTCAGTTAATCCAATAATTTTAAAAATATCTTTCCTTGATCTATTTTCCAGGTCAATTGTTTTTCCTATGAGATATTTCACATTTTCTTTTATTTTTTCAGTCTTTTGGTTTCATTTTATTGTTTCTTTATGTCTCATGGAATCATTTCCACTTGACAATTTCTAATTTTTAAGGAGCTATTTTCTTCAATATTTTTTGTACTTCTTTTACCAAGTTGTTAATTCTTCTACACAATTTTTTAAATTTTACCACTCTTATGAGTTTTAGAATCTTTTTTTAACCTTTTTATTTTTTCTAGGAATTCATTTTGGGCTTGTGTCCAATCAGCTTTTTCCTTCAGGCATTGCTAGTAATTTTTTTGGTAATAGTCTTCTCTGTTTATGTCTTGAAGTTCCCTATCATCATAGTAGCTTCCTATTGTATGGGATAGGTGGACTTGAGTCAGTTCAGATTCTGAGGATGGGGTCTGGAAAGTACCCAGCCCCCAGCCCCTGTTATAGTCAGTGCAATTTGTTCCTGTTTAGTTTCATTGCTTATATTAGAAATTATGTATTTTGCTTTGCTGAACCTGATGTACCCTGGTACCCCTTCCTCCTCCCCCCTCCCCCCACCTTGCATACATTCCAAACTCCCAGGTCTTGCTATGGGTTAGTTATGCCGTTGCTATGACCAGGAAGGAGAAGATGTCCCTTGCTAGCTCGAACTCCACCCAGATCTTACCTCTCCCTTTTGCATTCCTAAATTCTAACTCCCCTGGTACCAGCTCCTGATACCATCACTCCCTTCTTCCCCCTTGCCCCTCCTTACCCGTGTGGAGTGGTCTGGAGTGGTTTCATCCTTCCCTCCCATAGTTTCACCCTGTTCCCCCTTCCCTTGGTTTGACCTTTCCCCCCTCCCCTTTCCTCCTTGTTCTTGGAACATGCATCATACCCTGATCACGACCTGAACATACACTCTGGGTGAGACAGGATTGGATGTTAGATTGTGAGCTCACCCTGTGCATGAAGAGACCCCCCCTCAAAATCCCTATAAAAACCCAAAGCATGAGCCCCTTATTGCGGATCTCATATCTGGCATGAGGTCTCCTGTTCTCATGAGAATGTAATAAATATGCCTCTGCTTGACTTGGTGGTCTCCTCAAGTTATTTGGGTAAACTGAGGCAATTTTGTCCCAAACACTATGGTCAGGTTCTTTTTTATTATTGTAGTTTACTCATTTTTTCAAGCCTTCTTTTTGACATAAGTTAGAGTTGGGATTTGCTCATGTTTGGGGTTAGAGGGATTTCAGACTTGAGGTTCTGTTTTATATGTTTTGCTGCTTTCATATTTCATTGAGGGCTTGTAAGTTGTTGGTACTCTCAATGTGGTGTGATTCAGAGGGAGATCTGTCCATTGCCCTCTTGATCTAAGGTCTATTCTTTATACAAGTAGGACCCTGCTCCTTCATGACTATAACCATTTCTTTCCACCCTAAAACTGCAACCTAGAACTGGATAATGGACAACAAAGATGCCAATTTTCACTAATACTATATCCAGTGTCACTATATGGGTCCCCTATTATCTCTTTCTGACCACATGTTCAGGCCTTTACTATCCTTGAGAGTTTGGCTGTTTCTGGTACCATTGCATCTTTTGCCACCATACTTCCACCAGGTTACTTTCCTAGCCAGCCCCTACTCTGGTGTCTGCAGACCTCTCTTTTTATCTTTCTAAGCTGTTCTGGGTTGGAAAAATGGCTTACTATGACGTTTTTGTTGGTTTTACTGTCAGAATCCATTTTGGTGTGTTTTTTAAGTTGTTGTAGAGGGGAAATATTGAGAGAGCTCAGCAAAAATGTTAGTTTCACTCTGTCATCTTGACTCTTCCCCAGTGATGTCTAAATGGGCAAATCCAATCAGATTTTCTAATTCTTCTTTACCTCTCTGCAACTGTTGACAATGATAACTACAAAGTTTACTGAGAACTGATTCCCCACCCAGCCCCCCCTTCCCAGGCAAATGAATTGCCTGGGGCTAAGAAATCTTTGTCATTTCCAGACTCTTGATGGACTTATGGACCTCCCCCACCTCCCCCCAAGCAACTTATCTGCCTTGATTAAAGACCTTATTTCTCCCATATTAATTGTTTAATTTACAGGTTAACAACACTTAATCACCCTCTTTCTCTTGATACCCTCTGTTGGTTTTCAGTACAGTCTTTTCTTGGCTCTCCTCTTACTTATTTAGCATCTCCTCTCAGTCTCCTTTTGCTGAATCATCATTCAAGCCATGGCCCTTGATGATGAGTGTCCCTCTCATGGTTTTGTCCTCCATCCTTTTTTCTTTTCCCTCTATACTATTTGACTTAATGATCTCATCAGCTCCCATGGATTTAATTACAATCTCTATGCTGATGGCTCTTAAATCTGCTTATGTAGCTCTAACCTTTCTCCTAACCCCAACCCCCATCTTGCACTTCCAACTACCTATTGGACATTTCAAACTGGATGTCCTATAAAAACTTTAAACTAGTTATGCCCCAAAATGAACTTGTCTTTCCTTCTAAACTCTCCCATCTTCCTAATTTCCCCATTACCACTAATCTCCTTGTCACCCAGGCTTAAACCCAAGGGTCATTCTCAAGTCCTCACTCCTTCTTCTATCTAATCTATTGTCAAGGCCTATTGATTTTACCTTGACTATATCTCTCATATATGCCCCCTACTTTTCCTGACACCGTTACCACCTTATCTCACATAGTCAATCTCCCTTCCCTAAATCTCTTCCCACTTCAATCTATCAACTATCAAACTGATATTTCTGAAGCAGAGGTGTGACCATGTCAGACCCCTGTTCAATAAACTCAATGATTCTCTTTCAGAATCGAGTATAAAATCATCTTCCTTTCAAAGTCTTTCATAACTTGTCCCCTCTCTACCTTTTCAGGATCCTTAAATCTTATTCACTTTAGTATAAAATGTGATCCAGTCAAACTGACCTCCTTGCTGTTCCTCTTACAAAACAATCTATCTTGTGACTTGATGTCTTTCCACTCTCTGCTTCCCATTCCAGGAATGCTCTCCCTCCTCATTTCTGCCTTCTAGATTCCCTAGCTTCCTTTAAGTCCTAGTTAAAAGCTTACCTTGGACAAGAAGATTTTAACTGATTTCCCTTGATGCTAGTGCCTTCCCTCTGTTGATTATCTCCAATTTATCCAATATGTATCTTATTTGCATGTACTTATTTATATGTTGTCTCCCCCATTAGATTGTGAGTTCCTTGAGGGAAGGGATAATCTTTTGCCTTTTTTTGTATCCCCAGGGCTTAATATAGTGCTTCGCATATAGAAGGCACTTAATAAATGCTTATTGATTGACTAACCAACAACTGAACAATAATTTTCCCAGTACTACAAGTGTTCAGGAAATTCAATACTAATAGAAGTCAATATTTGAGGATGGACATAAGTCACTGAAAGTAGAAATCTCACAGACTGCTCTCTTACATTCTTTGTTATCCAAACAAAAGTCAATCTTAAACCTCAAGGATTTTGCTAAAAGTCACTAATGCAAGCAGTCTGAAGATCACCTTCTTTCAAAGGACTAAAGATGATATAAACTGAGGCAATGCATTTAATGTCATGAAGATGTTACTTGTAAAGCTGCCCCAAGGTGCTCTGTAAAAAATAAACCCATAAGGCTCATTAAGAATCTTTTCTTTTCCACTCTTTTCACATTCATTTCATCTCAGGGACAGCATGCATTACATTTCATCTCCAATATATTTGCCTGCTTAATCATTTAAGTAGAGAAAATACATATTGAAAAATAGATCAAGCCTGAGAAATTTCTGTCCTTTAGCATTTTAAACTTCTTTATCTAAAGCAATTAAATAGGAGGAGTCATATATCACTATAGCATCTGGTGGGGGGTTTTTTGTTTTGTTTTGTTTTTGTTAAGGAAAATGATCAGTTAGAAGAGATGCTATGGTTATTTAATGTATGGCCATTTCCCACCACATTCACAATTCTTATATAGTTCTGCCAAGTTTTCTTTTTTTCTGCCAACCCTGATGAGTCACTGGCATCCTGTCAACTCTAGTAACCAATACCTCTGACCTGAATATCTTCAGGAAATTGGCAAGCTGGAAAAAGAAAGGAGACTTAACGTATTGTTTAGTCAGTGTGGGTACAACAGGCAGTTTCAGTAAATGAATATGGCATTCTTTCAGCATGAAGGAAGAAATTTTCATTTCTTTAGTCTTTTCTTGGCTCTTTGCCTTTTTAGTTTTCTGCCCTGGGGAATCTGTATGATGCACAGACTGTAATATAGCCAGGCTTTCAATATAATAATAACATTATCTGACATTGTAACTCCTTATTTTCCACCATACAATCAAACCACAGACCTGATAAGAAAGCCCCAGAAGATACAGAACATGGTGATGCAACCAATGTATCATTTCCAGATTCTCGAGGTTTTTTGTTGATGAAGGCAATTCAAAGATATGCCAAGAGATCTTCATGGCTGCCGGCTTTTTTAAAAATTTCTAATAGCTTTGAAGGAGTGCTTCAGTTTGTAAACTCAAATGATTATTCATGACAATAACAAGACAAAAGTTGACCAAGTACATTTGCTTTTGTTATACATTGATTTACCTCATTGCAAATATAGTTATATAGAAAGGGGGTTAAGGGTGACAGGGAGGATGAGATAATAGTAGCAACTATCATTTTGTTAATCTGACATCATTTCATCTGCAATAGCGAACTCTTGATGTAAAAACTCTTTATATTCATGTATATTGGGAGCTCATCAGTAACTTTCTGGGGCACTGAGAAGTTATGGGTTTTGTACATGTTAATACAACTTTTATGGGCCAGAAACAAGATTTGAACCAAGGTCTTCCTGGCTCCAAGGCCAATCATTTTTTCCACTATACCATTTTCCCACTATACCTTACTACCTCTCTACAGCAATTTACTCAAATGTATCTCTTCTCTCACAAATTTGAGAATTCCTTCTCTAGTTCCAATCTAGGCTTGACTAATTTTTTTTTACTCTTTAAAAATGTTTTTTAACATTTTTATTTAAATATTTGAGTTACAAATTCTATCCCTTTCTCCCTTTCCTCTTCCCTGAGATGTTGAGCAATAGATATGTTATAAATGTGCAATCATGTGGAACATTTCCATATTAGTCATTTTGTACAAGAAGGCTCAAGTAAAAGAAAAAGAATTGAAAGAGAGAAATAGCATGCTTCAGTCTGTATTTAATCAATATCTGTTCTGTCTCTGGAGGCAGATAGTATGTTTCATCATTAGTGCTTTGGGATTGTCTTGGTTTGCTTGGATTGCTGAGGATAGCTAAGTCATTCATAGTTCTTCATCAAACAGTATTGCTGTTACTACCATACAATGTTCTTCGGCTTCTATTCACTTCATTATGCATATTCATGTAAGTCTTTCCAGGTTTTTTCTGAAATCATCCTGCTTGTCATTTCTTTAAGCACAATAATATTCCATTACAATCACATACTACAACTTGTTTAGCCATTCCCCAATTGATGGGCATCCCTATGTCTGTCATTCTTGACTGACATTTACATAGGCTTTTAAGTCTACAAAGCATTTTGTATGTAACATTATCTCATTTTATCCTCACAACAACCCTGAGGAGCAAATAGTACATGCCATTTTACAGGTTAGGAATCTAGGGCTCCAAGAGGGCCCACAGTCACACAATGAGATAAGTGTCAGAGTTAAGATTTGAATACAGGTCTTCCTGGCTCCAAGTTTAGTAGTCTACCTACTACAATTTTTTTTTGTACTTCAGACTACTGCTAAAATTTAAACTTGCATATAAAGAAGCTATTTCTGGAATAATGTAGACAATATATTTATCTGTAATCTGTGAAGGGATGGGTTAAAACATGGCCAGGTAGAAGTAATGGCCTTCAATATCTGGGTTAGACTTACTACAGATGGCACTTATATACTTGGTACACTACCTGAAAATGTGTCAAGAAATATTGCTGTGGTATTACAACATTAATGACCACTTGCTCTCAACTTGAAATTTTTTTACCTGCTTATTTCAAATATGTTGAAATAAATAGGATGGGAAGCACATGAAAAATCTATTTTTTTTTAAAGAAACAAAATAAGTTTCACTAGCATATTGTTGACAATGTACATCCATTTCAGCCTGCAGTGACTTTTTGCTTTGGACTCCAATGTAGAAATCCTTTCCTGTAAAGTAAATGTAGGATCCTTTCCTGTAAAGTAAGGTGTGTCTGGGCATGTGCAGAGCAAATTATTATGAGTAAGTAGTCTGTTGGCTGTCACCAGCATAAAGAATATAACTAAGAGACCATTTCAGTCCTAGTATACTGGAAAAGAATAGTTAGATTTCTAAGTGCTACATTTTCCCAGGAAGAAATTGAACTACCTCTCTAAATCATATACCTCAACATTTTTCAGCTAAGTAGTCTTGCTTCTGAGCTTTCCTGTTCTTAAAGTAGTATGCAGCTGCCCAGGACTAAATAAATTTCTAGATGGGTAACTTCATTTATTTATAATTTACCAAATTTTTTCAAAAAATATTTGTGATCCTTTGATACTGCCCTATCTATATACTAGATTTGGTCTGTTAGGAGGCATAATTATAGCATAAAACATTTAACTTAACTATTTGTACATCTAACTCTCTCTTATCATTGAATAAACTAGCAAGATTCCAGGTATTTCCAGAAGGGTTACTTCTCCAGAAGAGTTAATTTGCATAGGAACTTTAAGATTAACTGGACCAAGCCCCTGATTTTACAAATGAGTTTAAACAACTTGGCCAAGATCCTGTAAGTAGTAAGTTGATGATCCAGTAGTTGTACCCAGACCCTCTGACTTAATATATGGTATCCCTTCCCCTATATAAATGGTTCTTTTGTTTTGTTTGGTTTTGGTTTTGTTTTATCATAAAAGTATTTTATTATTTTCCAGTTACATATAAAGATAGTTTTCAACATTTGTTTTATAGGATTTTTAGTTCCAAATTTTTCTCATACCCTCCCATCCCTCCCTCCTCACCAAGACAGAAAGCAATTTAATATATCTTATATATGTGCAATCACATTAAACATATTTATGCATTAGTCATATTGTGAAAGAAGAATCAGAATGCAAGAAAAAAATCCAAAAAATAGAAACAGTATGCTTCAATCTGCATTCAGCTTCCACAGTTCTTTTTTCTGGATGTGGAGAACATTTTCTATCATAAGTTCTTTGAAACTGTTTTGGATCATTGCACTGCTGAGAAGAGCCAAGTCTGTCACAGTTTATCATCACACAATGTTGCTGTTACTGTGCACAATGCTCTCCTGGCTCTCCTGATCTCACTCAGCATCAGTTCATGTAAGTCCTTCCAGGTTTCTCTGAAATCCTCCTGTTCTTCATTTCTTACAGCACAATATTATTCCATTACATTGATATACCAGAACTTGCTTAGCCATTCCCCAAACTGATGGACATTCCCTTGGTCTTCAGTTCTTTGCCACCACAAAGAGAGCTGCTATATGTATTTTTGTACATGTGGGTCCCTTTTGGCTTTCTGTGATTTCTTTGTGATACAGACCCAGCAGTGGCACTACTGAGTCAAAGGGCATGAACAGCCCCCTTTGGGCTGTTTTTGTGCCCTTTGGGCACAGCTCCAAACTGCTCTTGAGAATGGTTGGATCAGTTCACATCACCACCAACAATGCATTAGTGTTCCAATTTTTCCACAGCTTTTCCAACATTTATTATTTTCCTTTTTTGTCATATTTTTGTCATATTAGCCAATCTGATAGGTGTGAGGTTTGCATTTCTCTAATCAATAGTGATTTCGAGCATTTTTTTCATATGGAAATAGATAGCTTTGATTTATTCATCAGAAAACTGCCTGTTCATATCTTTTGACCATTTCTCAATTGGGGAATGACTTGTATTATAAATTTGATTTACTTCCCTATATGTTTTAGAAATGAGTCCTTTATCAGAAATACTGGCTGTAAAGATTGTTTCCTGGCTTTCTGCCTCCCTTCTAATTTTGGCTACATTGCTTCTGTTTGTACAAAAACTTTTTAAATTTAATGTAATCATTATCATGCATCTTGCACTTCATAATATTCTCTATCTCTTGTTTGGACATAAATTGTTTTCCTCTCCATAGATCTCATAGGTAAACTACTCCTTCTCCTAATTTATCTATGGTATCACCTTTTATGTCCAAATCATGTACCCATTTTGACCTTATTTAATATATGGTGTCAGATGTTGGTCTATGCTTAGTTTCTGCTGTACTGTCTTCCAGTTTTCCCAGCAGTTTTTGTCAAATGCTGAATTCCTATCCCAGAAGCTGGAGTCTTTGGGTTTATCAAACATTACATTACTAATGACATTTACTACTGTGTCTCCTGTGCCTAGACTATTCCATTGATCCTCCACTCTATTTCTTAGCCAGTACCATATAGTTTTGATGACTGCCACTTTATAATATAACTTCAGATTTGGTAAGGCTATCCCACCTTCCTGCACATTTTTTTCATTAGTTCCCTTGATATTCTTGACCTTTTGTTCTTCCAGATGAATTTTATTATTTTTTTTCTAAATCTATAAAATAAAATTTTTGGTAGTCTGATTGGTATTGTACTGAATAAGTAAATTAATTTAGCTGGAATTTTCATTTTTATTACATTAGCTTGGCCTATCCATGAGCAACTGATATTTTTCCAATTATTTAGATCTGACCTGATTTGTGTGAGAAGTGCTTTGTAATTGTGTTCATAGAGTTCCTGGATTTGTCTTGGCAGGTAGACTTCCAAATATTTTATATTGTCTACTTTACATGGAATTTCTCTTTCCATCTCTTGCTGCTGAGCTTTGTTGGTCATGTATAGAAATGCTGATGATTTATGTGGGTTTGTTTTATATCCTGAACTTTGCTAAATTTAATTGTTTCAAGAAGTTTTTTAGTTGATTCTTCAGGATTCTCTAAATATACCATCATATCATCTGCAAAGAGTGAAAGGTTTTTTTTCTTCTTGCCTATTTTAATTCCTTTTTCTTCTCTTATTGCTAGAGCTAACATTTCTAATACAATATTCAGTAATAGAGGTGATAATGGACATCCCTCTATCACCCCTGATCTTATTGGGAATGGCTCTAACTTATCCCTGTTACATATAATGTTTGCTGATGCTTTTAGGTAGATACTGCTTATTATTTTAAGGAAAGTTCCACCTATTCCTATGCTCTCTAGTATTTTGGTTTTTTTTTGGTGAGGCAATTGGGGTTAAGTGACTTGCCCAGGGTCACACAGCTAGTAAGTGTTAAGTGTCTGAGGCCGGATTTGAACTCAGGTATTCCTGACTCCAGGGCCGGCGCTCTATCCACTGCGCCACCTAGCTGCCCCACTATCTAGTATTTTTAATAGGAATGAATGTTGTATTTTTTCATAGGCTTTCTCTGTATCTATTGAGATAATCATAAGATTTTGGTTCATTTTGTTATTAATGTGGTTGATTATGTTGATAGTTTTAATAATGCTGAACCAGCCTTTCATTCCTGGTATAAATCCTACCTGGTCATAGTGTAGTGTCCTGGTGATGAATTTCTTGTAATCTCCTTGCTCATATTTTATTTAAGATTTTTGCATCGCTATTCATTAGGGAAATTGGTCTGTAATTTTCTTTCTCTGTTTTGGCTCTGCCTGGTTTAGGTATCAACACTATATTTTTGTTATAAAAAGAATTTGGTAGAACTCCTTCTTCACCTATTTTCCCAAATAATTTGTATAGTATTGGAATTAATTGTTCTTTCAGTGTTTGGTAGAATTCACTTGTAAACCCATCTGGCCCTGGAGATTTTTTCTTAGGGAGTTCATTGATGGCTTGTTCAATTTCTTTTTCCAAAATGGGATTATTTAAGGATTTTATTTCCTCTTCAGTTAAGATCTTAGCCCTATATTAAAGAAGGGTATACCAGTATAACTTTATTTCCTCTTCTGTTAACCTGGGCAATTTGTATTTTTCTAAATATTAATTCATTTCATTTAGGTTGTAAAATTTATTGGCATACAGTTGGGCAAAATAGCTCATAATTATAGCTTTAATTTTAACTTCATTGGTGGTAAATTCACTCCTTTCATTTTTGATACTGCTAATTTGTTTTGTTTTGTTGTTCTTTTTTTAAATCAAATTAACCAAAGGTTTTTCTATTTTTTTCATAAAATCAGCTCTTAGTTTTATTGATTAATTCTACAGTTTTCTTACTTTCAATTTTATTAATTTCTCCTTTGTTTTTCAGGATTTCTAATTTAGTATTTAATTGGGGCTTTATAATTTGTTCTTTTTCTAGCATTTTTAGTCAAATGCCCAATTCATTGATCTCCTTTCTCTATTTTATTCATTGAGGCATTTAGAGATATAAAATTTCCCCTAAGAACTGCTTTGGCTGCATCCCATAAGTTTTGGTATGTCAATCTTTTTAATGAAACTATTGATTGTTTATATGATTTATTTTTTTACCTACTCATCCTTTGCAGTGAGATTATTTAGTTTCCATTTAATTTTTGGTCTGTCTTTCCATGGCCCTTTATTACACATAATTTATATTGCATCATGATTTGAAAATGATGCATTTATTATTTCTTCCCTTCTACATTTGACTATGAGGTTTTTGTGCCCTAATACATGGTCAGTTTTTGAGTATGTGCCATGTACTACTGAAAAAAGGTATATTCCTTTCTATCCCCATTCACTTTTCTCCAGACATCTATCATATCTAACTTTTCTAACATTCTATTCACCTCTTTAACTTCTTATTTATTTTGTGGTTAGATTTATCTAGTTCTTAGAAGTGAAGTTTCAGATCCCCCACTAGTATAATTTGGCTGTCTATTTCTTCCTGTAACTCATTTAACTTCTCTAGGAATTTGGATGCTATACCACCTGGCAAATATATATTTAGTATTGATATTTCTTTATTATCTATCATACCTTTTAGCAAGATGTAGTTTCCTTCCTTATTTCTTTTAATTAATCTATTTTTGCTTTTGATTAGTCTGAGATCATGCTTGCTACCCCTGCTTTTTTTCTTCTGCTGAAGCATAATAAATTCTGCTCCAGCCCCTTACCATCACTTTCTGTGTCTCTCTGCTTCAAGTGTTCCTTGTAAACAACATATTGTAGAATTCTCATTTTTATCCATTCTGCTATGAGCTTCCATTTTATGGGACAGTTCATCCCATTCACATTCACAGTTAAGATTACTAACTGTTTATTTCCCTCCATCATCTTTTCCCCTTTGTTTGTGCTCTTTATTTTCTTCTTTCACCCTATTCCTCCTAACCAGTGTCTTGCTTCTGACCACTCCCTCCCTCAATCTGCCCTCCTTTTTATCAGCCACCCTTTCTTTTCATTCCCCTTTCTTCCCCTGCTTCTGCCCTCCCTTCTATGAGTACCACCCTTTCCCCCTTACCCTTTTACTTCATTAAAGAGTAAGCTAAGTTTCTTTACACAAATGAGTGTATATATTATTCCCTCCCTGAAACAAATCTGATGAGGATAAAGTTAAAACAACACTCACCCCCTCCGTTCTTTCCCTCTATTGTAATAGGGTTTTTTGGTGCCTCTTTATATGATGTAATTCACCCCATTCCACCTACCCTTCCCTCTCCTCCCACTATTCTCCTTTTATTCTGCCCCTTAAGTTTCTTTATATCATCACATCAAAGTCAATTTAATAACAATGCCCTAACACAGATCTCAAGAGTTAAAAACATTATCCTCCCTCATAGGAATGTAAACAGTTTAACCACATTGAACAATATTTTTCCCTCTGTTTACCTCTTTATACTTATATTGAGTCCTGTATTTGGAGATCAAATTTTCTGTTCAGTTCTGGTCTTTTCTTCAGGAAAGCTAGGAAGTCAGCTATTTCATTAAATGTCCATCTTCTTCCCTGAAAGATAATCCTCAATTTTGCTGGGTAGTTGATTATGGGTTGTAATCCAAGCTCCTTTGCCTTCAAAAATATCATATTCCAAGCCTTGCAATCTTATAATGTTAAAGGTGCCAAGTCCTGTGTAATCCTGACTGTGGCTCCATAATATTTAAATTGTTTCTTTCTGGCTGCTTGGAGTATTTTCTACTTCACATGATAATTCTGGTATTTGGCTGCAATATTCCTTGGAGTTTTCCTTTTCGGGTCTCTTTTAGGAGGTGATCCATGGATTCTTTCAATAATGATTTTATCCTATGATTCTATAATATCAGGGCAGTTCTCCTTGATAATTTCCTGGAATATGGTGTCTAGAATCTTTTCTTGATCATGGCTTTCAGGTAGTCCAATAACTCTTAGATTATCTCTTCTGGACGTATTTTCCAGGTGAGCTATTTTTCCAATGAGATATTTCACATTTTCTTCTATTTTTTCAGTCTTTTGATTCTGCTTGATAAATTCTTGGTGTCTCATGGAGTCATTAGCTTCCATCTGACCAATTTTTATTTTTAGGGCATTATTTTCCTCAGTAAGTTTTGCACCTTGGGGCAGCTAGGTGGTGCAGTAGATACAGCACCAGTCCTTGAGTCAGGAGAACCTGAGTTCAAATCCAGCCTCAGACACTTAACACTTACTGGCTGTGTGACCCTGGGCAAGTCACTTAACTCTAATCGCCTCACCCAAAAAAAAAAAAGTTTTGCACCTCCTTTTCCATTTGGTCATTTTTCTTCCCCATTTGTCCAATTGTAATTTTTTAAGGAATTGTTTTCTTCAGTCAATTTTTGTGCTTCTTTTTCCAGTGTCACTCTCATTTCTTTTCTCATTTTTTCTTCTACCTCTCTCATTTGATTTTCAAAAACATTTTTGAGCTCTTCCAAGGGGGCTTTTTGGTCTTGAGACAAGATCATCTTCCCACTTGAGGTTTCACTTGTAGGCATTTTGACAAACTCATCTGAGTTTGTGTTTTGGTCTTCCCTTTCACCATAGAAGCTGTCAATGGTGAGGGTCTTTTTTTTTGTTTCTAACTCTTATTGTAGCCTATTTTTAAACTTATAAAGTTGAGGTCTGTTCCTGGGTCACAGGGGTCACTGTTGCAAGCTTCTTGTGTTGGGGGATAGGGGCCAGGCCACTGGCTTTTTGTTCTGAATCTTCTCTGGCTTTTGGATTCCTCACCACCCTGGGCTTGCTCCCTGTGTTGGGATGGCTTGGCTAAATCACCTATCCTGTAGGTGGTTTTCTAGCTGGCAGTTTGCCCTCCCAGCCAGGGATGGTGGGTCTCACAAATGTCCTGTTATACTATTAGCCTTCTGAGTCAGGACCAAGGGGCCTCAGGGACTTATTTATGCTGTATCCAGGACCCTCTTGCTGACCTGCCCAGACCCCTACCGTGGCATGCCTCTCTTAGCTGTGCCAAGCTGCCACAAGCTGGACTCTCCCCATGGTATATAAAAGCAAGCTACAAGGGGGAGGGGAGAGCCAAGATGATGGAGGAGAGTCTGACTCCCCCTAGCTCCCAACAAATCTGTCCACTCACTTTCAAATAATGCCATAAAAAAAAAACAACCCAAAGCAGCTTAGCTCATATAAGAACAGAGACTATTTTCCAGCCAGAAATGGCATTTGCGATCATCTGTTGATCAGGCTGAAAGAGGAGCTCAGCATGTGGCCCAGACCCACCCAGGAACAGATGCTTCAGAGTCTTCAGTGACAGTGACCTCTTCTGAGGCTCAGTTTGTGGACCAGTGAGGGGGTTTGGCAGTTGGCCATGGTGAAGTGGTTGTAGTCTCTGCTGGAGTTGGAGTGAAACGGCCTGGTTCTGAATCAAGTGGTGGCAGCCCAGTGGGAGAAGGGCACAGGCATGCCAAGCTTCTGACCATAAAGGATCAGATTTCAGTCAGTCATCTACTTCCAGATTGAGATGAGTCAGCAAAAAAACCCCAGCAGACAATAGACAGCTTCTTTGGGGGAGGGGTAGACCAGAATGTACCCTCAGAAGATAATAACAAAGTCAAAGCTCCAACATCCAAAGCTTCCAAGAAAAAATATGAATTGGTCTCAGGCCTTGGAAGCACTCAAAAGGGACTCTGAAGAGAAAGTAGGAGAAATAGAAGGAAGATTTAGAGAGAGGGAGGAAAAAATGGAAAGAGAAATTGAAGTGATGCAGGAAAGTCATGAGAAAAAAGTCAACAGCTTGAAAAGTCAAATGGAAAAGGAGATACAAAAACTCACTGAAGAAAATAATTGCCTAAGAATTAGGATTGAATAAATGGAAGCTAGTGACTTATGAGAAACCAAGACACAGTAAAGCAAATCCAATTGAATGAAAAATTAGAGGGCAATATGAAATATCTCCTTGGAAAAACAGCTGACCTGGAAAATAGATCCAGGAGAGATAATTTGAAAATCATTGGTCTACTTGAAAACCATGACCAAAATAAGAGCCTAGACATCATCTTCCAAGAAATTGTGAGGGAAAATTTCCCTGACATTCTAGAAGCAGAAGGTAAAATAGAAATTGAAAGAATCTATCAATCACCTCCAAAAAGAGATTCCAAAAGGAAAACTTCCAGGAATATTATAGCCACAATCCTGAGATCCCAGGTCAAGGAAAAAATATTACAAGCAGCTAGAAAAAAGGAATTCAAATACTGTGGAGCCACAGTCAGGATAACACAAGATTTAATAGTTTCTACATTAAAGGACTGGAGGGCATGGAATATGATATTCCAGAGGGCAAAGGAACTGTGACTACAATCTAAAATAACCCACTCAGCAAAACTGATTATAATCTTTCAGGGGGAAAAATGGGACTTCAATGAAAAAGAGGACTTTCAGCCATTTGTGATGAAAAGACCTGAACTGAATAGAAAATTTGACTTTCAAATGTAAGACCCTAGAGAAGCATAAAAAGGTAAACAGGAAAAAGAATTAATGAGGGACATTAAAAGGTTAAACTGTTGGGGGCAACTAAGTGGCACAGTAGATAAAGCACTGGCCCTGGATTCAGGAGGACCTGAGTTCAAATCTGACCTCAGACACTTGACACTAGCTGTGTGACCCTGGACAAATCACTTAACCTTCATTGTTCTGCAAAACAAAACAAAACAAAAGGTTAAAATGTTTACATTCTTACTTGGGAAGATAATACTTCCAACTCATAAGAATTCTCTCAGTATTAGGGCAGCTGAAAGGAATATACATAGACAGAGGGCACAGGTGTGAATTGAATATGAAGGGATATCTAAAGCATTTGTCCATGTTTTTTGTGGGGCAGGAAAGATGGGGTGACTTATGTCTGGGCCTGGATTTGGGCTAAGGGCCTCCTGGATCCAGGGCTGGTACTTTGTCCACTGTATCACGTAGTAGACCTATGATGACATCTTTAAAATAAAGTTAAGGGGAAAGAGAAATGCACTGGAAGAAAGGGAAAGGGAGAGGTAGAAGGGTGCAAAAAAGCTTACATAAAAGAAACAAGAAAAAGCTTATGGAGTGGAGGGGGGAATGGGGAAGGAGTGAGGGAGTGAATGAGCCTTACTTTCATCAGAATTGGTTCAAAGCGGGAATACCCATTCAAGTGGGTATAGTAATATATTTTGCCCTGAGAGAAAGTGGGAGGGGAAGGAGAAAATGGGTGAGCGGGGGGAGAGGTGAAGGAAGGGAGGGCAGATCAGGGCATGGGGCAGTAAAAAGCAAAACACTTTTGAGGAGGAAGAGGGTGAAAGAAGATAGAAAATGGAGTAAATATCAAGGGGAGGGAATAGGATGAAGTTAGCAATAGTAACTGTGAAAGAACTGATTAGCAGGACGCTATCAGAAGGACGTATAAAAAATGCAAATCAACAGAGGAAGAACTAATGCTATTTGAATATAGAGTGAAATATAATTTTATTGGTCAAAGGATATGAACAGGCAGTTTTCTGATGAAGAAGTCAAATCTATCTATTGCCATATGAAAAAATTCTCTAAATCACTATTGACTAGAGAACTACAAATTAAAACAACTCTGAGGTACCACCTGACACCTATCAGATTGGCTAATATGACAAAAAAGGGAAATAATAAATATTGAGGAAGCTGTAGAAAAATTGGAACACAAATGCATTGTTGGTGAAGCTATGAACTGATCCAACCATTCTGTAGAGCAATTTGTTACTATGCCCAAAGGGCATACTGTGTATACTGTGTATATCCCTTAATTCACTAATACCACTACTGTGTTTATATCCCAAAAACTTCCCCAAAAAGAGAAAAACACCTATTTGTACAAAAACATTTATAGCATCTCTTTTTGTGGTGGCTAAGAATTGGAAATCAGGGGCAGCTAGGTGGCGCAATGGATAAAGCACCGGCCCTGAATTCGGGAGTTCCTGAGTTCAAATCCGGCCTCAGACACTTGACACTTACTAGCTGTGTGACCTGGGGCAAGTCACTTAACCCCCATTGCCCCGCAAAAAAAAAAAAAAAAAAGAATTGGAAATCAAAGGAATGCCCATTAATTGGGGAATGGCTAAAAAGTGTGATGAAATATTATGCTATAAGAAATAACAAACGTGGATAGAGCACCAGCCCTGGAGTCAGGAGTACCTGAGTTCAAATCCAGCCTCAGACACTTAACACTTACTAGCTGTGTGACCCTGGGCAAGTCACTTAACCCCAATTGCCCCACCCCCCCCCCAAAAAAAAAAGAAAGAAAGAAATAATAAGCAGGATGACTTCAGTAAGGCCTGGAAAGACTTGTATGAACTGATGTATAGTGAAGTAAACAGAACCAAGAGAAAATTATACACAGAGACAGAAACATATAGTTTGATGAACCAAGACTATCCCAAAGGACTAATGATGAAACATACTATCCACCTCCAAAGAAAGAACTGATATTGATTAAACACATGCTATTTTTTCACTTTCAATCTTTTTTTTCTTTTATTCAAGTAGTTTTCTTGTACAGAATGACTAATATGGTAATATTTTACATAATTTCACATGCATAACACATATCTGATTGCTTACTGCCTTGGGAAGGGGAAGTGAGGGAGGGAAAGAGGGACAAAATTTGGAACTCATAAACTATAAATAAAAATTTTATTATTTTAAAAATAAACAAAAACACATCAAAGAGATAATTCCTTGTCATGAATTGGTTCAATGATACATTTATTTAACATTACATCCAGACAACAATATTTTTAGACAAGCATACTTATTTTCTTTTCTTTTTTTTTTTTTGCAGGGCAATGTGGGTTAAGTGACTTGCCCAGGGTCATACAGCCAGTAAGTGTCAAGTGTCTGAGGCTGGATCTTAACTCAGGAACTCCTGAATCCAGGGCCAGTGCTTTATCTACTGCGCCACCTAGCCGCCCCCCAAGCATCCTTATTTTCAAAAACTTGAGTTATGTATATCCTTAAGATTAATTTCAATGAAAGGAAGGATTCATGAGAGCATTCAAGCCACAAAACCAGCAAGGCTTTCAACTCTGTTTCCATTTCTGAACTTTGGTGTCCACTTAGATGTGAGATTTTTCCATGTACTACTCCAACTCTGTTTGACATGAGCAGGAAGTGGTTTTATGTGGAAAATAAAGAGCATTTGATCATTTTAAAAAGCCATATATATTTTTATAACATACCATAGGTATTTGTGAGAAAATAATTTATTTACTATATTCTTTTCAGAATTCTTCCTATGTATGACTGACAAGTTGTTGGGGTTTTTTAACCAAAATTTTACTTAATCATAATCCTAATACATTTACATGAGTTAAGATTATCTCATCCATGGCATTTTATAATAGGTGAAGAGTTGACCTTGCAGTTAAGAAGAGCTAAATTCATATTCTGCCACTGTAACATTAGTCTCAGGCTATTCTCAGACTATAAATTGCAGATAAGATTGCCAATCTGCATCAATGGAGGGAATTTACATTCCAGGAATTCCTCATAACAATGAGATCAGAGGTCTGTATGGAAAAATAAAACAAAACAAACAAAAATCCATCCTGTGTTAGTGGTAAACATATTATTCTGAAGAAATGCTTTAATGTGAGAAAGTCAGGGAAACTTGGGAAGACTTGCATAAACAGATACAGAGATATACACAATGTTCATGAAAAGAACAATAAAATATATTTAAGGTAAAGACTAATTGATTCCAAAGACAGAGAAAAAAATTAAAACAATAAACAAATAAAAAAACCTTACTTTCCTCTTCTTGGTAGAATGATGACACTATGCCAACATGCTCAGTGTGTTTGTTTGTTTGTTTCTCTTAACTACTCTATTTTGCTATAAAGGAAGATTTTTATAACAAGGGGAGGGTGGTATTGGGAAGAAAAATGGTTATATACAAAATACAATAAGGTTCAATGACAAGAAAAAAATCCTTTGTAGCTTTTCTTTACACAGGAACAAAAGACAAAGTATGAGAAATATTTTCATGGTGCTTTGTACACATTTTAAATGTGTTTAATTCTTTTAGAATTATTAACTATATATGCATGTATATATGTGTACATATGTGTATATATGCATACTAGAAATTGAGCTTTTAATATCATTTCCACTATTTCCTTTATTCCAAATGGGTGAAGAAAGGGTTAATATGGTCAGAAACAATAACCTATTATAGTGTATTCTGGGTAGAAGATTATGATCAAGTACTTCCATTCACATGGTGAATACCGTCTCCAATCCTTCAGGATATCACTCCCACACCAGAGAAAGAACTATAATTAAATCATAGAAAATCATGCTGCTTCTGTAGATAAGTGTATAGGCACAACCTGGAAAAAATATGTTATGACAATTGGGTGTTTTTTTCCCTCTTTAAAAAAAAAATAAAAGCCTGAAGGAAATTCTAGCTCAAGAGTCTTTGCCAGATGACATAGCAATTCATCCTTTTCTCATTCATAAACAAAGTAGAACCTGAGTATCATCCTACATGAATACTCAGTTTTGATCTTTTGTGTGTGTGTGTGTAATAAATCCAGTGGTTCCATTTGCTAAGCTTGGTTGCAACGGGTGTATGGTGACATTTAAAGGAGAATTGTAACACTACTTCAGCATGCCAAACTAGTTTTTCCCTCTTTGGTTCATTTCAAATGATCCTTATACAACTTATGTTGGAAACCTTTCTACACACAATAAAACCGAGAGATTCTTTCCTGAGGTGATAGAGGAAAAGATCCCACAAACATGTAGAATAAGTGGTTTTCAGTTAGGATAAGCTCTGTTGAGCCCCCAATAGATTCAAGAAAACAGACAGACAGACACAGAGACAGAGACTCCATTGTTCACTTATGATACCTGCTGCTTCCAGATTATGCTGATTTTTTTCATGTTATGGACTCATTCACCAGGATACTATGCCTACTAAGAAAGTGCCATAAACAGGTAGGAGAATGTTACTAATTCAATCCATTTGCTTTAGGTAGCAAATTTGTTGTGAGATGTATCTTTAATCATGTGCTGAATAAAAGAAATAAATGTGAAACCATTCATTGGCTTTGGTGAGAAAGTAAGGGAGTCCGGACCAAACTTTGTTACTATGTTATTTATTCCTTAACCTTATGTAAGTAATTTTCGTTTTGTTTTTTGTATTTTTTTTCTCTCATTAGCCAAATGAGGATTATGATGCTTCCAACCTACTCCACGGAGCTTGTTTCAAGCATGTTTGTACTTTTTGTTTTGTTTTGTTTTATCACAAAAGTATTTTATTATTTTCCAGTTACATGTAAAGATAGTTTTCAACATTTGTTTCATAAGATTTTTAGTTCCAAATTTTTCTCCCTCCTTCCCTTCCCTCCCCCCTCCCCAAGACATCAAGGAATCTGATATAGGTTATATATGTGTGATACAATTAAACATATTTCTGCATTAGTCATATTGCAGAAGAAGAATCAAAACACAAGGGAAAAACTCAAAAAAGAAAAGGAAAAACAGCCAAAAAAGTAGAAACAGTATGGTTCAATCTGCATTCAGAATCCACAGTTATTTTTTTATCATGAGTTCTTTGAAATCATCTTGGATCATTTCACTGCTGAGAAGAGTCAAGTCTATCATAGTTGATTATCACACAATGTTGCTATTCCTGTTGTTTGTACTTGTTAAATTAATTGAGGTCCCTTGGTGGAAGACATACTACAAAGTGCAAAATACTAGTATATAAACTTTGTTTAATCCTGTCTTTAAAGAAATTATTCTTTAGGTGATCAGTCTTGGTTTTTGTTGTTGTTTTGTTTTTTTTAGATAACCATAGTAAGTTATGGTTTCATTGAAGTTGTAGTGAAAGAAAAAAGGTTTCATTTCTTCCTATTACATTTATTTGTGTCCCTTTTCTTTGTGAGAATTACAGTATCACAGAATTGAAGGGCTAAAAAAGAATTTCTGAGGCTAGACAGTCAAACCCATAACCAATGTGAGAATCCGTTCAATGATAAATCCTCAAAATTGCTTAGTTTCTGCTTGAAAACTTCCAGTGGGGAACAATGCGTTGGGAAGGAAATAAATGTTTATGTAGTGCCTAATATTCTAAGCACTTTTTTTTACAAATCTTATCTCACTTGATCCTCACAACAACCCTCTGAGGTAGGTGCTATTATTGTCCCTATTTTACAGTTGAGGAAACTGAGGTTAAGTGACTTGCCCATGGTTACAAGGCTAGTAATCATCTGAGGACAGATGTGAACTCAGATCTTCCTGACTCCTGGCCCAGTACTCCATCCACTGAGCCACTAGCTGACTCTTTCATATTATCCCCTAAAGTACCCCATTCCACTTTTGGATAGCTCTAATTGTTAGGACACTCCTTCCTTGCAGAAAAGTAACTTTAGCTCTACCTGACTTTCATCTCCTGCTCCTGGCTCTGTCCTCCAGAGACTAGCAGAACAAATAAAATACTGCCTCCCTATGACAAGGCCCTGACATTCTTTTCTTTATGTAACATTTTATTTTTTCCAATTATGTGGAAAACCAATTTTTAACATTCCCTTATTTCTAATTTTAGGTTCCAAATTCTCCTCCTCCCTTTCTTCCCCCTGAGAAGGCAAGCAATTTTATATAGGTTTATATGTGCAATCATGCATAAGCTATTTCCACAGTAGTCATGTTGTGAAAGAAAACACAGACTAAAAAGAAATAAATAAATAGACAAACCATATCTTTTTAAAATAAAGAAAATGAAAACTAGGTATGCTTTGATCTGCATTCAGACTCCAGTTCTTTCTCTGAAAGTGGATAGCATTTTTTTTATCACGAGTCCTTTGGAAGTGTTTTGTATCTTTTTATTGTTGAGAATAGCTGTCACTCATGATTGATCATTGTACTATATTGTTACTGTGTACAATGTTCTCCTGGTTCTGCTCACTTTACTCTGTATCAGTTCATATACATCTTTCCAGTTGTTGTTTTCTGAAATCCACCTGCTCATCGTTTCTTAGAGCACAATAGTATTCCATTATAATCATATACCACAACTTGTTCAGCCATTCCCCAGTTGATGGGCATACCCTCTTTGCTACCACAAAAAGAGCTGTTTTAAATATTTTTGTCTAAATAGGTCTTTTTTCCTTTTTTTCCCTCCAAATCTCTTTGATATACAGATGTAGTAGTGGTATTACTGGGTCTAAGGTTATGTACAGTTTTGTGGCCCTTTGGGTATAGTCCCAAATTACTATCCAGAATGAAAATATTAGAAAGCAGTAAACCAAGGACAGATCTCTGAAGTACTCCACTATAGATATCTTCAAGTTATCATCATCTCAATGATTAAAACTTTTGCATCCAATTATTAAACAAATTCTCTATCAACCTAACTATATATTTACTTAACTCATATGCCCTCAACTTATTCATAAACATAGCATGAGAGACTTTGTCAAATCCTTTGCTGAAAATGAAGTCTGTTACAATAGCAATAATAATAACAAATAACAACAACAACAATAAATTCCCCCTAGTACCCAGCCAAAAAGAAAATTAGGCTATTCTGACAAAATTGTGCTATACCTCTGAGGTCTCCATTCTAAGATCCTATGACCTGGGTCCTAATCCTGATTGTGACATTAACTACCTTAGTGACATTGGACATCACTTAACCTCCCTGTGTCACAATTTCCTCTTCTTTCAATAAGTGAGTTGATTTCCAGCATCTCTTTCCGCTCTAAATCCTATGATCATATGATGTTAGTGGAGAGAGAACTGCATTAAGTGTCAGGAGACTGAAGTTGTAGTTTTTAATAATAGAATATCCACTGCATCTGCAATGGCATCTAGAAAATTGATCAAAAAAGAATTTATTGGGGCAGCTAAGTGGTTCAGTGGATAAAGCACTGACCCTGGATTCAGGAGGACCTGAGTTCAAATCCAGCCTCAGACACTTGACATTTACTAACTGTGTGACCCTGGGTGAGTCACTTAACCCTCATTGCCCTGCAAAAAAAAAAGGCATTTATTAATCATGACTGGCCATATACTAGGTTCTAGAGATACAATTTTTTTAAATAACATAATTTGTTATCAAGTTACTTGTATTCAAGTTTACATGATATTGGGAAAAATAATATGTATATACGTGCATAAAAATAAATGCAGAGTTAGTTTAGGGGAGGAAGGGCACTAGCCATTGGAGAAGATCAGTAAAGCTTCATTTAAAGCATGTTGAAAGAAATAAAGGATTTTAAGAGAAAAAGGAATGCATTCCAGAAATGAGGGATAGCCATTAGAAAGGTATTGCAATGGGAAATGGAGTGTCATGTATGAGGGATAGCAACAATACTTTTTTTGCTAGACTATAGAGTGAAGGAAAGGGAGCAACATATAATAAGATTGGAAAGATAGGTTGGGGCAAGCTTTTAAAGGCTGTAAAAGTTAAAGAGTAGCTTATATTTGATCCTAAAAGAAGCAATTTGATCTTAAAGGAAGCCATTGTAGTTGAGTAGGTGAGTACCAATATTAGACCACTTGTAAGTTAGGAAAATCTCTTTGGTAGATTTATTGAGAATAGAATAGAGAAGGGCAAGACTTGAAGTCAGGAAGACCAATTGGTAGATGATAGTACAGAAAAGAAGTAATAGAAGTAATGATTGCAGGGGGCAGCTAGGTGATGCAGCAGATAAAGCACCTGCCCTGGATTCAGGAAGACCTGAATTCAAATCCAGTCTCAGACACTTGACACTTCCTAGATATGTGACCCTGGGCAAGTCACTTAACCTTCATTGCCTGGTGAAGAAGAAGAAGAAGTAATGATTGCCTATGCCTGTGTGGTAGTCATATGATAAGAGATAAGGGAGTGAATGAAAGCTATGTTATGGAGGTAAACAATATTTGGCAGTTTAGGATAATGCCAAAGTTGTGAACCTAGGTGACTAGAAGGATGGTGGTACCCTCAACAGAAGGGATGTAGGTTTTGAAGGAAAGATAATAAATTCAGTTTTGAATGTATTGAGTTTGAGCTCTCCACATGACAGCCAGTCTGAAATATCCAATAGGCATTTGGAGGTATGTGACTAGAGCTCAAAAAAGAGACTAAGATGGATCTATTGATTTGGGATTAATTTGAATATCAATGATAATTAAACCCATATAGGTTGATCTGGTCATAAGGTGAGAAAGTATAAAAAAAAGAGAGAAAGGCTCAAACATAACCTTAAAGTAGATCCACAGTTTAGGGGAGAGGGGAATAAGGGTGTGACACGGTTAATGAAAAAGCAAAAGATGTGGTTAAAAGCAAAAGGAGTGGTTAAACAAAGAGAACCAAGAGAAAACAGTGTCACATAAATGAAAAAGTATCCTTTTTTAGTTTAAAAAAAGAGAGAGAGGAAAGAAAATATTAGAAAAAGTGGTCAATAATGTCAAATGCTGCAGAGAGGTCAAGAAGAATGAAAATTGAGAAAAGGCTATCAGGTTTGCTCTTCTGTTGGATGATGAGATTGGAAGCCAGATGCAAGGGGCTATTGAGAAGTGAGCGAGAGGAGGAAAAGTGAAGGTAATAAGGGTAGATAGATTTTTCTAAAAGTTTGGTGGTAAAGATAAAGATAGCTATAAACCTATAGCTTGAGAATATAGTACGGTCTAATGAAAATTGTTTTCAGGGTAGGAGAGACTTGGGCATCTTTATAGACAATAGGTAAGAAACTAATAGATAGGGGTAGAATGAATATTACAGAGAAGTGGAGGGGGTAATGATAGTGGGAACGCCCTCATAGAATGACAGATGGGATCAGTGGTACATATGGAAGAATTATTTTGGTGAAAAGAATGGTACTTAATCTGGGACTATGTAAAGCAAAGGAAGAGAGAATGAGGAATGATAGCAGGTAGTTTTGTGATTCAGCAAAGGACAAGTTTACAATGAATGATCTATATTTTCTCCATTTTTGTTTTTCCTTCATTTTTGAAGAGGACCAATGACATCATGGGGTGAAGCCTTTATTCATACATGAATTGGATTTAAGTGAGGCAGAGTTGCACAAAGACACCATTCTTCCAGAATCCTCAAAGACTAGCAGCAAGACAAAAGTCAGGATGATGCCTGGGGTGCAATGGATGACCTTGATGTCTTCAATGTCTATTCATTCTGCTGGGGGAAGTCTTTATGTGCTTGAGGTAGACATTCTGCTAACCCACTGATAGGTTTGAGGACTGTTGGGTACACTCAAACTGGTTTAATCTGCATGCTTCTTGGAGTCACAGGTAAGAGAGAGAAGACGGTAGTTCATCTACCTTTGGTGTCCACCTGTAACCCAACTCTCATTTTCCCAGTAAGGTCCTTAGCTGAGAGGAATGGGGAGAGGATGGTATATGAGGGAAAAAAGAGAAGGTTTGAAATAGGTTTTGTTCCAAACAGAATTAGAGATAACAAAATTAATTATGGAGGAGTAAAAGGACTGTCTTGCTATTTTGTGTGCTCAGTTGGGATTAGATAACATAAATTTATAGCGGAGTTGATTTGATAAATTGCACAATTTCCTTCATTTCTGTTCAGCAGCACATGAGTAGGAGCAGAAGAGGTTGAATGGGAGCAATCCAAGCTTCCAATTTGTCAAATTGTGAGCAGCAATTGGACAAAACAACATGGAATTTAAGAGTAGAGGATGGTATGGATTTGAATTAGTCAAAATTGGGAAGAGAAGGGAGTGCAGCTAGAGCAGGAGTGAAGGTTTGGAAAAGTATGGAAAGACACAGGAAGCAGGAGTGGTACTGGTCAGGCCACAGAATGAATTTAGAAGGGTAAGGCATAAGGAGAAAAGGAATGATAAGAGGTTGAGATCTGATAAAAAGAATTTGGAGTTTTAATCATTAAAGTAGAATATTTGTGGATAAAGTTGTGATACAGGGTGTAGCCATTCCTGAGTATAGTTGAAGTGGTGTGGAAGAGTAGATCATGAGAGTTGAGGAGGATGAGAAAGTTAAGACATTAGAGTGTTTCATCAACATCATATGTTAATGTCCCCTGATTAAAAGGGATTACAAGTTGGGGTAGAGAGGAATTCAGTGATCAAAGAATTGAACTCCTTAAGAAAAAAAGTGAAAATTACTTGGGAGTCAGATGGATAATTGCTAAAAGGATAATGATTGGGTAGTAGGCTTCCACCAGTCATGGACGACCATGGATCAGCACCTTGAAGAGCCACAACCCACAGTGTGGCTGAGCAGTCCAACACGGGAGCCGCAGCTCCTGCCTCAATGAGGACATCAGAAAACTGCACTCTCTGTTGCCTATAATAAATTTAAATGAAGTGAATCTTAAAGGAGGAGAAATTGCCAAGTGATAGAACAAAAGAGAGAATCTGGAAAGACTGAAGGGGACAGTGGGAAGCTTGGATAATTCTGACTCCATTTCTAGGACTAGCATGAAATAGAAAGTGAAGTTAATTTTGTACAGAATGACCAGAGATATAGTGTCAGACCTTCAGGGAGGTCTCTGGATATTTGAATATGTAGAAAGAGCCCAAGAGGAAAGAAATCTAAAATGTAGGGAAGTATGTTAACTACAAAAATAAAATAAGATAAGGTGTTCTAGAAGGTACAGTGAAAGAGTGGGACATGAGAGCTGTAGGGTTGAGGTCAATGTAAATAAGGCAGTCAGATTCAACATCCCAATGGATAAGATGTATTTGTTAGTAATAAGAGTTGAGTCCAAGAAGAGAGCATTTGAGCCCTCTTTAAACCACTATTTTCTGCAGGTAATGGAAGGCTCAGCCTCCTTGTGCCTCAGGCTCCACATTCAGGAGGCAGTCTGGGGTGGGGGAAGTGGGAATCAATTAACTGCTCCTATTTCAGGCCATTGGGACAATAATAATACTTGTTTTGACTCACAGGGTTGTTGTAAGGGTAAGAGGAATTCACTCATCCCCTACTATCCCCCACCTTCCTGCCCCCATCCCTGTCAAATTAATGTAATCCTCTGGGATTACATCCTAGATTATAATCACAAAATATGAAGTAGGTGTGAAGGAATTTCCCTACAACTTCAGAACAATGTAGTCACACTTAATAAATTATACTTAATGTGTAAACAACATGTCATTTACACCTTATATCCCTTTATGAAGTATAAAGTGAACCTCTATTGGTCAAGAGGGGATCATTAAAATTAGTGGGCAAACAAGCTGGAAGAATTTCACCAGTTCACTATTTTCAGAAGATTGCATGTTCAAGAGACAGTTGCAGGAGACTTTTCCAACAGAGGCTACAGAGCAGGAATTCTTAATCTTTTTTGTGCCATAGACACTTGTAAAACCTATGGACTTCTCTTCAGAATCATGTTTTTAAATGCATAAATTAAAAAACAAAGGATTACAAAGGAAATCAATTATAATTTAAATATATTATAAAAAATTTAAAACAAAACAAGTTCACAGCACCAGTTTAGCACCCCTTTAACATACTACTATGGCCTTTTTTTTTAATAACATTTTTTTTTAATGAGGCAATTGGGGTTAAGTGACTTGCCTGGGGTCACACAGCTAGTAAGTGTTAAGTGTCTGAGGCCAGATTTGAACTCAGGTCCTCCTGACTCCAGGGCCGGTGCTCTATCTACTGCACCACCTAGCTGCCCCTACTATGGTCTTTTTTGTTTGTTTACTTGCTTGTTTTTTCTTTCCTTTCTCTTTTTTTTTCTCTTTTTGCGAGGCAAGGGGGTTAAATGACTTGCCCAGGGTCACACAACTAGTGTCAAGGGTCTGAGGCTGGATTTGAACTCAGGTACTCCTGAATCCAGGGCCGGTGCTTTATCCACTGCACCACCTAGCTGCTCCTTACTATAAGGAGAGATGATGATTTCTAGTTGTAACTCATTCTATGAGGTGCTTTGCTCTGTGGAGTTGAGGAGAGAATTGTATGAGTTTAATTTGATATATCATAGAAATTATGGAGAAGACAGAGAAAGAAGGTGAAAAGAAATGCATTTCTTACCTCAACTTTATTTTTTATGGGGAAAATTACAAGGAGAAGTTTTTTTGAGGAGTGGGTTTTAACTATTAGAAGATAGGGCTTAACAGAAAACTGAAGAGTGTTTCTCTGCCAATGGAAGAAGATGAGCTGGAAAAGATAGATAAAAAGAAGACTGAGGTATCTTTATTCAGTGGGAAACTTGTAACATTTGTCTTTTGAAGAGACTTTATTTGTTATCCTGAGTGAAACAAATTTTGAATTGGGATGAGGGAACATTTGGTTTTAATTAACTAAAATATGTTGAATTTTTACTAATTAATGAGATATATAAACATAGTCCTGGATTACCGTATAGTTCAGGGTGATAAAGTTAAAAAGGAGAAAGAGTCAAGTAGTAAAATGCCAATAAGTGAGGTTGATGACTCATATAACCCTATTATGGGGTGGCTTGCCCAACTAGTGTTAAAACAAGTATTTTAACATAGATCTCCTCTGACTCTAGGTCCAGCACTTTTTGTCAGGAAAACGTATATTCCATCTGCTACTTTAATTTTTTTTTAATTTTTTTTTTTTTAGTGAGGCAATTGGGGTTAAGTGATTTGCCCAGGGTCACACAGCTAGTAAGTGTTAAGTGTCTGAGGCCAAATTTGAACTCAGGTCCTCCTGACTCCAGGGCCGGTGCTCTATCCACCGCACCACCTATCTGCCCCTGCTACTTTTATTTTGATAGAGCATGAGAAACCATGAGGAAAGAGTTCCAACAGTAAGGATTCATTCTCTGGAACATTTTGCCCCCTTTTCCCCAGTCGTGCTGTAGTGGCCTATATCATAAAGTTATACTACTAATATAGCTATGCCATTACTAATGACCAGAAAGGAACTAAGAAGGTCCCACTCTTTTGACTAGCCTAGCCTTCCTACTGATGATGTATATAGAGAGGTTGATCAGAGTACATCTCATCAGTTGAGTACCCTTCAGTTCACTTTGTGAAATGACAAGAAGAGGTAAGTCACTTGGAGACATCAAAGTTTTTAAAGACAAAAGTCTAAAAGAAGTTTTAATATTTTGTCATTGCTTTAGGAGGTATAAAGATGCTCCTCCATCCATTTGATGAAATTTTAAGTTGGAAGGACCTGTCATACCCCCAGCCAGCCCTATAGACTATATATAGTTTTCTTAAAGACTTCATTTCCAGCAGTTTTGAAGAATAACTTTTTGAGAGGGAATCATTCTTAGCTTCAACCTTTTCTCTCTTTTCCAGAGATGGCAAGAGGTAATTTCTGTGCCACCATCCCCTTTTTGCCCCACTGGCAATGGAATCATTCAGCAAAGCAACTTGATCAATAAGATTTGTTGCATTCAGCAGAGAGCAAGCCTCTGAGAGTCCAGTTGAAGAGTCAAGGTGAACAACAGAGAGGAGCAGGAACATGAAACTCAGGTGAGCAACCTCAGTAGAGCTACTACACCAGGGGTGGGCACCATGAGGACACCATAAAAATAAAAAAGACATTAGGGCCCTAGGGTTCCAGAGAGGTGCTTTGCCTTGGCCATGTGTAGCCTTCTACTTGAAAGAAGTCTTTACTGATTCCCCTAAATGTTTGTGCCTTTCATCTAAGATTGAAATTTGTTCTCTTTCTCTCTCTGTTTCTCTCTCTCTGTCTCTTTCTCTGTGTCTCTCTGTTTCTCTCTTTCCCAATTTCTCCTCTCCTTGTCTTTCTCTCTCTCTAAATACATACATATATGTGTGTGGGTGTGCACATGTGCATATGAGTGTGTATATATGTACATACATTCATATATATATATATAATATGTATATTTTTTCAGTTGGTCTAATCTTTGTGACCCTATTTAGGATTTTGTTGGCAAAAATACTGGAGTGGTTTGCCATTTCCTTTTCTATCTCATTTCATAGATGAGGAAACTGATGCAAAGTGGGCTAAGTGACTTATCAGAGTCACATAGCTAGTGTCTGAAGCCAGATTTGAACTCAAGAAGATGAGTCTTCCTGATTCCAGTACATGGTACTCTCTACTACACTACCTGGCTAATACACAAACACACATATGTATATGCATATGTACATATATACACACACATAGATGTATGTATATATATACATGTATGTGTATTATTTGTATGTAATTATTTGCATTTTCCCCCTATTATAGAACTTCTTGAGAGTAGGGATTGTTTTGACCTTTTTTTGTATCACCAGTACTTAACACAGTGCCTAATGCATAGTAGGTATTTAATAAATGCTTGTTGATTTGACAACTTATTAATCATACATTATTATGCATGTTTGTCATATCACGCTCTTAAAAGGTGTTTTTCTTAGCCCTTCACCAGTTGTGACAAGTTAGCTTTCATTTCCAATGCAAATGCCACATTTTCAAAGATGTATTTTATTTTTCTGATTAAACTCAAATAATGTAACAACCCATGGAAGCGCTTTAGTTCTCACCCGTCTCTCATTTTTAAAATGTAGAAAAAAATGTTAAAAGATAAAAACTGGACGATATATCATTAAAAATTTATTAAAAATATATCATATCATGCTTCTCTATGTGTAGTCTCTGTCTCCTGGTCAGGAAAGAGCAGGAAAAGGAATTTCTTTGGAAAAGAAATGAATGTTATAGTCATCTTACACCGGATGGTTATTTGAGTGGCCTATAGTTCCGTTTTCTCTGTGTGTGTATATGTATGTATATGTATGTATATGTGTGTGTATGGATGGATGTATGCATAATTTTTTTTTGAGGGGCAATTGGGGTTAAGTGACTTGCCCAGGGTCACACAGCTAGGAAGTGTTAAGTGTCTGAGGCCGGATTTGAACTCAGGTACTTCTGAATCCAGGGCCGGTGCTCTATCCACTGCGCCATCTAGCTGCCCCTATGCATAATTTTTAATGAGTTAAGGGAGTCCTAGGGATAGCCTATAAAATGAGGGACTTGGACCAGATGACCTCTGAGGTCATTTTCACCTCTAGATCTGTGTCTATAGTTTCGTCATGTAGTGATGAACATGGCCATCAACCAAATACTTTTCTCCCAGAGGGCCTTAATAGCTAAGGTGAATTTAAGTATGCATTCACAATGTTTCATTTAAAAAACATGAGCAAACATGTTGTTTACCTATGAATATTGCTAATTACTTACAAGACTTGTAATGAAAGTATGTGGTAATATGTATGTAATATTAATGATAACAGCTCGCATTTGTATATACCATATATTAAATCATTATTATGGGAAATGAAAAATTCTCCTTCCTTATTGAGTTCTCCTAAAATGGGGATTTCCATATTTTGGTTTTTTTTAATAAGACCCTAAATCCAAGCTTCTGCACTTGGACATTGAAATTGAAAAGGGAAGGAACTGCACCAAACAAAGAATTCAAGATTTCAGAGGCAGTTTGACCCAATAATAACCCCATTAGTGGTTTTCCTTTCTTGCTATCAGGAATGCAAGCAAGTAAATCTATTTTTTTTCTCCTTCTGTATCAAAATCTAAAATGAACTTTTAAAAAATCAAATATACAGAATAAACTTTCAATACATGTTAAAATGGGTTAGAATTCTTTTTTATTTACAGACATTTATTATTTAGCTGAGAGATTTAGAAATAGATGAGCAAAAATTGAAACTTAGTACCTGGCTGGCTTCTGTTCCTTTTTAGCTAGATAGGCATTTTGCCAGGAATGTTTGAAGTTTCGGGTCAAGCGACATCCTGCTCTAAAACCAGTGAATCAGCATACTTTTCTGAACAAGTATTGTAACTCTGAATGTTGTCTTAGATTTTTTTAAAATCTGCCATAAAAATATCGAGTTAAAATAGTTAAATATTTTTATCAGGTGGAGAACAGAAATTAGGGTGGAAGATTGTCCTCTGTTGGCACTTAAATAGTGTGACCAATGATGATCAATTAATACCCTAGAAACATTGCCTCTGTATCAGAGGTTCTTAATCAGGGATTGATAAC
The DNA here is from genome assembly GCF_019393635.1 of Dromiciops gliroides. Classification (NCBI taxonomy): domain Eukaryota; kingdom Metazoa; phylum Chordata; class Mammalia; order Microbiotheria; family Microbiotheriidae; genus Dromiciops; species Dromiciops gliroides. The sequence continues at coordinate 569,182,365 of NC_057861.1, read as the reverse complement.
TGAACATTAAAATGTATGCATAATACACATATGTAAGCATATATACATATGTATTATACCCACAGATGCATATACATATATGCTTGGAGAGACAGACAGAGAGATCTAAGCCTGGAGCTAGGAAGATCTGAATTCAAATCTAGCCTCAAATACTTGTTAGCTATGTGACCCTGATCAAGTCACTTAACCCCATTTTGCCTGAATTCTTCATCTTTAAAGGGGACACATTGAAGAAATAACAAACCACTTCAGTATCTTTGCCAAAAAAAAACCATGGACTTTGTCCATGGGGTGACATAGTTTGACATGAGTGAGGAACTATCTGTCTGTATATATCTATACATACATACATACATTTGACTATTTCAATATATGTGGTTTATTTTGTAATCCTATATATTTTATTTTATTTTATGATTTTAAAACATTCTGAGAAGGCACCCATAGGCTTCATCAAATTGCCAAAGGATGTAAAATAGGCTAAGAATCTTTGCTTTATATGTTTAGTTCAATTTTTCTTGGTTAAGCAATTGATTATTGGATAGCCAGACAAATTAACATGATAGAGGAACACCCATATTGACTGAGACTTGAACAATGTCCAGTAAACAATGACCATTTATAGGGGATATGGAGTTCACAGGACTTTTAGAAGGGATCATAGAGATCATCTAGTTTAACCCTTCATTTTACAGATGAAGACACTCAGCTACAGTGACCTGCTCAAGGCAATATGAATAAAAACTAACAGACCCAGACTCAAACCCTGGACTCTGGACTACAAATTCAGTGTTCTTTCCACTAGATCCCACTGCCTTTGTCTCTCTCTCTATAAGATGGCCCTTCTGTATTAAGAGATCTCAGTCAATCAATGAGCAATTAAGTGCTTAGTATATGGCAGACACTCTGCTGAGTCCAGGCACCTAACTTCTCTGTAAAATTACACTCAGTAATAATAGCTAATAATAATAATGAGCTAGCATTTATATTGTGATTAAATGTTTGCAAATCACTTTACAGACATTATTTCATTTCACAACAATGCTAGGAGGCAAATACTATAATTATCCCCATTTTACAGGTGGGGAAACTGAGGCAGATGGATGTTAAGTGATTTGTCCAGGGTCACACAGCTAGTAAGTGCCTGAGGAAGGACTTGAACTCAGGTCTTCCTGATTCCAGGTCCAGTCCTCTATCCACTGAGATACCTAACTGTCTAACTAACCTCTAAGGTACTTTCCAGCTCTAAATCTATGACTGCCATCCTATGATTGTTTTTCTACCTAATTTGATTGTTGTAATTATAGCTTTAGTCCCTTCTAATGTTTTGCTCATTATACCTTATATGATTTTTTTTTTCAAGTCATGAATGAGTTGTGCAATCATTACCTAGTAGCATGCAAATATGCCGCCACCTGCAGGACACATTGTGAGCATATATGCAGGAAATATGTGAGCAATTTAGGATTTGGTTCATTTGAATCATGGGATTTCACGACTGAAAAAGATCTCAGACATCATCTAATCTGAATTCACATTTCATAGAAATGGAGGCCTGAAAAGATGAAGTAATTTGTCCAATGTTACACAGTGAATTGATGTTAGTCCTAGCATGAGATTGTAGGTCTTTAGGATTTTTCCATACACAGCCCAGTTTCTCAATATTCTAGAAATAACATACAATGCTTTTGTCACATGGGATTTGCTCTTTTCTACTCTGACTTCTCTCTTTCTTCTAGCGAGATAATATGACTCCATACTTCCTGTAATTAACTAGAATTTTGAGTAATTAGAGTTTAAATAATTCAAATTCTCCCACTATTTGCTGCCCCCACCTGGTCAAGTATTTAACACTTTGGAATTTAGTTTTTTCCTGTGCCCAAATGAACTTATAACAATACTTAAAAAGGTCTGTGATTTTAATCCTTACTGACATAGGTCCTAGCCCTTCTACGACTTGGCAAGAAATCATCATGAGTTTCTATGGCCAAAAAGTAAAAAATAAAGAAAAAATAAAGAAAAAGTAAAAAATAAAGAAAAAATTTATAAAGAAAAAACCTTGCCAATTTTCTAGCAATGAGCTTCAGTAAACTTAGCTGGGTTGATTCTCAGATGGATCCAGGAATGTAATATTATTGTTCCTACATTCTGTATTTCTGTGGAAAGTATCACTCTCGTTCCAGATTCACAACCTCATTGTTATTCTTGATTCCTTACTTTCAACCACCAAACATAAGCTGCTAAAGTTTATTAATTCTACCACCATATCTTTTGCATCTCTTCTTTCCCTTCTCATCACTCATATAACCATCACCCTCATTGCTTCTGATCTGAATTATTGCAAGGAGCTACAAATTAGTCTCCATATTGAAAATTTCTCCCTCTTCTATGAATCCGCTACACAGGTGCCAAAGTGATATTCCTAAAGAACAGTTACCAGGTCATCTCCATTTGACAGGCTCTAGTAGTCTCTAAAGTGAAATACAAATTCCTCTGTTTGGCACTTAAAGACCTTGACATAATAGTATGTGACTCCAGTCTGACTTTCCAGACATAAAGCACATTATTCCTTTTCATGCACATTGATCCTACACACTATCCCTCATACATGGCATTTCATAACCTGTCTCTGCCTTTGCACAGACAGACCTTATGCCTTGAATGTACTTCCTCCCCACCTCTGTCTTTTAGAATCTCTAGCATAATTCAAAGCCTAGTTTGAGTCAATTCCTACTTGATCTCCCCAAAGTTATTAATTTCCCTCATAATTATCTAGTATTTACTACATTGTACTTACTGAATATAATACCTTGTATTAACTTTGTATATATTTTGTAAAATATTCCTGCCACAAAATGGAATGCAAGCTATTTGAAAATAGGGATTGCACTGATTTATTTATTTATTTTGGTGAGGCAATTGGTATTAAGTGACTTTCCCAGGGTCACACAGCTAGTGTTAAGTGTCTGAGGCCAGATTTGAACTCAGGCCCTCCTGACTGCAGAGCTGCTGCTCTATCCACTGCACCACCTAGCTTTGCCAATTGCATTTATTTTTGTCTTTGTATCTCCAGAGCCTAGCAGAGTGTCTGGCACAAAGGAGGAACTTAATAAGTTCTTGGTAATTGATTTTCCTAGAAGGTACCTCATGGTGGACTGACCATGAAACCCCAGGCAATAGGTATAGAGAGGGGACAATCAGGGCTAATAATCTGGGGTACATGTGAGGTATTGGAGGTGGGGGCATTTCAGATGTTGGCAGCTGAAGTATAGGAACAGTGAATCAGAGAACCACCTGGGAAAAGATGCATGGTTCCTTGGATATTAGATGCCTATTTGATCCATCAATTATACTTATTTAAGGAGTACAAATGCTATCAGCACTTTCTAAATTTTAGTATACTGGAGAAAAGACCCTGTTATATCTCTGGAAGTGAAATTGTTGTTTGTCCTTCATTCTGGAAGAGGAGCAATGACATCAGAAGGGGGTATGCCTTTACTTGCAAATGAATTGGATTTAATGAGGCAGAGCTGTGCAAAGTCCTCAGTCTCATCGTCTTCTCCACAGTTATTGGAGTCCAGTGGCAAGAAATAGATCAAGACAATGGGAGATGGCCCCTGGAGATGAAGTACAAAGGAACAGAAGGGTAGAAGACCTTGATTTGAGTGAACATTTTATGCGGAGATGATCTAAAATGATTAGAGGTCTTTAAAGAGGTAGGTAGTAACAGATGGTAAGAAAAATTATTTTTGCAGAGGTATTTGGATCAATGTTTTATGTTTTACAACTACTGGCCAATCTTGTCACTGTACATATTCTCAGACAACAAATGTTCTATTGTTGTTGTTTGTCCTTCATTCTTTCTTTTTCTTTTCCTTTATTCTTGAAGAGGACCAATGGCATAAGGAAGGTGATGTGATGACTAGCAAGAGAATTGGATTTAAGTGAGGCAGGGCTGTGCAAAGTCACCAGTCTCACTCTCTCCTCCAGAGCCATCTGGGTCCAGTGGCAAGACATGGTTCAGGACTAGAGTTGGTCCCAGACGTAGTGGGAGACTTTCATTTTTTTTTTTAAAGCTAAGGTCTTTCCCAGGTCTCATTTGGCCTAAGGCTATATACCCATTCAGTAATTAAGGCTAGGTGAAAAAAAAGAGAAAGAGAGGCAAAAGAAGGACCTTTTTATTCACACACAAAAAAATCAATCCGGGAGGGGAAGACCCTCAGGGTTTCTGGCAAGAGCAAAAAGAATTGCTATTTATAATCACTCGGAGCCTCCAAAGCCCAAAGACCAACAGAGGATTGGGCCAGGACTTATTGGTCAATCAGTGAAAGCCAGAATCATGTGCGTTTAAGGCATACCCAAATAGCTCCATATAAATCCTAATGGGCCTTACCAAAGTCTGCTTTTTCCAGAGCTCTGTTTCAAGAAATCTACTTTTCTTTGGGCAGAGTACCCACATATAAGTACATGATTTCCCATGTGGACAGACAGAGGGAGGAGGAGGAAGGAAGAAAGGAAGGAAAGAAAGAAGGAAAAAATAGCATTGCCAAGTGGGCCAGTTAGTTCCCCATTGGGGCAGCTATTCTAACTCACAGATTGGTGTTTATCCTTCCTTCTTAAAGAGGATCAATGACATCAGGAAGGTGATGTCATGACATGCAAATGAACTGGATTCAAGTGAGAAAGGGTCACCAGCCTCATTCTCTCCTTCAGAGTCGTCTGGGTACATAGTTCAAGATGGCTGGAGAAGGCACTAGATTGCAGTGGAAAGACACACTGACCTTTTTTTTTTTTTTTTAGTGAGGCAATTGGGGTTAAGTGACTTGCCCAGGGTCACACAGCTAGTAAGTGTCAAGTGTCTGAGGCAGAATTTGAACTCAGGTACTCCTGACTCCAGGGCTGGTGCTCTATCCACTGTGCCATCCAGCTGCCCCCACACTGACCTTTTTAAACTAAGGTCTTTCCCAGGTCTCAGTATGTCTGAGACTACACTCATTCAGTGATAAAGGCTAACTTTTAACTTTTTAAGGATTTTCCATCTTAGTGAAGCCTCCTAGAGTTTATGATCTGCTAAAATTTCTTTCAAGAAGCTAGAATTAGCTCTATAACATGATAAAGAATGATAGCGGGGCAGCTAGGTGGCGAAGTGAATAGAGCACTGGCCCTGGAGTGAGGAGTACCTGAGTTCAAATCTGGCCTCAGACACTTAATACTTACTAGCTGTGTGACCCTGAGCAAGTCACTTAACCCCAATTGCCTCACTTAAAAAAAAAAAAAAGAATGATAGCAGACAGGGTGAACTTTATTTATTTTTTTGTGGGGCAACGGGGGTTAAGTGACTTGCCCAGGGTCACACAGCTAGTAAGTGTCAAGTGTCTGAGGCCAGATTTGAACTCAGGTCCTCCTGAATCCAGGGCCGGTGCTTTATCCACTGTACCACCTAGCTGCCCCCTAGGGTGAACTTTAAATCACGTAGGCTAGCAAAAAATTCCAGTCATGAATTTAAGTGAATGAATGCAATAGTAAGAAATATTAATCAAGTCCTTACTATTTGATAAGCACTGGGTTAGGTACTAGAATTAGTACTGGAGGTACAAATGCAAGTTAAGACAATCCCTGTTCTAAAAGACAGCTTATACTTTCTACTTTAAAGGAAAAAAAGCAACACATAAAGGAAAGAGAAATTGTGGTGTATGCATACATTTTGAAAATAGATAAGAATAGTTGTGGATTCCTAGTTCTGGGTCAGATGACTAAAAAAACCATATGACCAAAACTATAACAACCAGAAAAATATTGATTGCTAATCGGTAGGCTGGACCAATTTTTTAAAAATGAAAACCCCATATTAATTAATTTATGTAGAGACATACCAATCAAACTATAAAAATATTTTATAGATCTAGAAAAAAATATTAACAAAATTCATCTGGAAGAACAAGGATATCAATGGAATTAGTAAAAAAAAGATGCAGAAGAAGGTAGTCTAGCAGTACCAGATCTCAAACTATATTATAAAGCACTAATTATCAAAACAATCTGTTACAAGAAGCTAAGAAAGAGAGAGATGGATCACTGGAAAAGAATAGGTGCAAATTATACTCTAGTAAATGATATGATAGTATATGATAAACCAATCCAAACCCAAAGATCCAAGATTTCAGAACAAATACTCAGTAACTGACATAGAGCAACATCTCACACTGTATTATTAAAGTAAGATCAAAACGGGTACATGTTTACACATAAAGGGTGATGCCATAAGCAAATTAGGAGAGTATGGAATAGTTAATCTGTCAGAATTATGGATAGGGGAAGAATTTTAGGACCAAAGAAGATAGAGTATTAGAAAATGTAATCATTTTGATTATATAAAATTGAAAAGCTTCTGCAAAAACAAAACTAATGTAACCAGATTATAAAGAAAGCAGAAAACTGGGAAAGAAGTTTTGAAACTGGTATCTCTGATAAAGGCCTCATTTCTCAAATACATAGAAAACCAAAGCAAATTTATAAAAATACAAGACATTTCTAAATAGATAAATGGCCAAAAGATATGAACAGGCAGTTTTCAGACAAAAAAAAAATCTAAGCTATTTATAATCACATGAAAATGTGCTCTAGATCACTATTGATCAGAGAAATATAAAGTAAAATAAATCTGAGGTACCACTTCATACCTATCAGAGTGAACTTACATAATTGGACATGAGTAACATATTTGATCTCTTACCAGCTGATGGAGGCAGGAAGGGGAGGGGGGAAAGAAGGATAGAATTTGGAACTCAAAACTTTAAATAAAAATGTTTATTATTTAACAAAAGAAAATTGCATTCTAAAAAAAGAAAAAGAAATTAAAGCCTGCCACCAGTTGACTTATTTCCCCAATCAGATGAATGCGATTAACTAAATAAGGGTCCAGTCAGGTAAAATCAATTTAGGTAAATGTTCAGGTGAAATGACAATTAAAGTCTGTAGTCAGCTGACTTCAACTGAGATCAGAAATCAGGATGACTAAATTAGCCAATTAGGTTTTCTACTCAAGTGACATCAAATTAAGGTCACAGAAAAGGTGAACATGATCAGTCAATTAAAGTCTCCCCTCAGGTGACTTTCATTCAGATCAGAAATCAGTAGAAATCAATTTATGCAATTATGGCTCATGGGGAAGGCTTAACACATATAAAAATGTCAATCCTACCTAAGTTAATTTATTTAGTACCATACCTATCAAACTATCGAAAAATATTTTATAGATATAGAAAAAATAATTTAAAAATTCATCTGGAAGAACAAAAGCTACAGGATATGAAGGCAACCAGTGAAAAAATGTAGAAGCAGGTGGTCTAAGAGTACCAGATCTCAAACTGTATTATAAAGCAGGAAACATCAAAACAATATGGCACCAGAAGCTAAGAAAGAGACAGGTGGATGACTGGAATAGAATAGGAGCAAATTACATGCTAGTAAATGACAATAGTAATCTAGTAAAAGATAAACCCAAAGATCCAAGCTTTTGGAACAAACACTCATTATTTGACCAAAAACTGCTGATAACACTGGAAAACTGAGTATATTGCAATAGCTCACACTAAAGTAAGGTCAAAATGGGTACATGTTTACACATAAAGGGTGATGCCATAAGCAAATTAAGAGAGCATGGAATACTTAATCTGTCAGATTTATGGATAGGGGAAGAATTGTAGGACCAAAGAAGATAGAGTATTAGAAAGTCTAAACTAGAACATTTTGATTATATAAAACAGAAAAGCTACTGCACAAACAAAACTAATGTAACCAGATTTTAAAGAATGCAGAAAACTGAGAAATAAGTTTTGAAACAAGTATCTCTGATAACGGCCTCATTTCTCACATATATAGAGAACAGAAGCAAAGTTATAAAAATACAAGCCATTTCCCAATTGACAAACGGTCAAAGGATATTAACAGGCAGTTTTCAGACAAAGAAATTAAGTGAAATGAAAAAATGCTCTAGATCACTATAGATCTGAAAAATGTAAACTAAAACAATTCTGAGGTATCACCTCACACCTATCCCAGTGAATTTATGTATTTGGACATGTGATTCACATCTGATTTCTTATCAGCTTGGGGAGGCAGGAAGGGGGGGGGGAGACAAGGAAGGATAAAATTTTGAACTCAAGAGTTTATATGAGGGGCAGCTAGGTGGCACAGTGGATAAAGCACTGACCCTGGATTCAGGAGTACCTGAGTTCAAATTCAGCCTCAGACACTTGACTATCTGTGTGACCCTGGGCAAGTCACTTAACCCCCATAGCCCTGCAAAAAAAAAAAAAAAGTTTATATGAAAATGTTCATTATTTTTAAAAAATAAAATTCCTTTCTAAACAAACAAAAAAAGAAACTACTGTCTCCCATCAGTTGACCTGGCTTATTTCCCTAATCAGATGTCCAGTCAGGTAAAATCAATTTAGGTAAACATTCAGGTGAAATGACAATTAAAGTCTCTAGTCAGCTGATCACAATTGTGATCAGAAATCAGGATAACTGGATAAGCCAATTAGATTTTCCACTCAGGCGACATCAAATTAAGGCCAGGGATCCTGAACACGTTCAACCAATTAAGGTCTCCCCTCAGGTGACTTCTATTCAGATCAGAAATCAATCATCCAATTATGGTGGCCAGTCAGGTGACCTCAATTAAGATCAACAATCAGGTGAACTCAATGAACCCATGAAGGTCTCCAGTCACATAAACTTAAAGATGAAATTAAGTGCCTGGAGACCTGAAATCATTGAAATGATTTATGGGTACCAATCAAATGAACTCAATTAGCCAAATAAGGATTCAGTTGGGTGATATCAGTTTAGGTAAACAGTCAGATGAGCTAGAACAATTACAGACTCTATTCATGTGTACTCAAAATCAGAAAATAGGAGAACTCAATCAGCCAATTAGGTTTTCCAGTTAGGTAACCACAATTAAGGTCAGCAATCAGATGAACTCAATCATCCAATTCAGGTAAGAAATCAGAAGAAATCGATTTATCCAATTATGGCTCATGGGGCAGGCTTAGTGCATATAATAAAAATGTCAGTCCTACCTAAGTTAATATATTTATTTAGTGCCATACCTATCCAACTATGAAAAAATATTTTCTAGATTTAAAAGTAAAAATAAAACGTTCAACTGGAAGAATTAAAGCTCCCAGATATTAAAGCAACCAGTGAAAAAATGCAGAAGAAGGTGGTCTCAAGCAGGAATTATCAAAACAATCTGGTACCAGAAGCTAAGGAAGAGACAGCTGGATGACTGGGATAGAATAAAAGCAAATTACACTTTAGTAAATGACTAGAGTAACCTACTATAAGATAAATCCAAAGATCTAAGCTTTTGGGCCAAACACTTATTATTTGACAAAAATTGCTGGGTACACTGAAAAACAGCATTGGTAGAAAGTGGATATGGGGGCGGCTAGGTGGTGCAGTGGATAAAGCTCCAGCCTTGGATTCAGGAGTACCTGAGTTCAAATCCAGCCTCAGACACTTGACACTTACTAGCTGTGTGACCCTGGGCAAGTCACTTAATCCCCATTGCCCCGAAAAAAAAAAAAAAGGAAGAAAGAAAGTGGATATAGAGCAACAGCTCGCGCTGTATACTAAAGTAAGGTCAAAATGGATACATAGTTACAGGTAAAGGGTGATGCTATAAGTAAATTAAAGGAACATGGCATAGTTAATCAGTGAGAAATATAGATAGGGCAAGAATTTTGGGACCAAAGAAGATAGAGTATTAAAAAGTGTAAACTAGATCATTTTGATTCTATAAAATTGAAAAACTTCCAAACAAACAAATCTAATGTAACCAGATTATAAAGAAAGCAGAAAACTGGAAAAGAAGTTTTGAAAAAAATATCTCTGATGAAGACCTCATTTCTCACATATACAAAGAACTGATGCAAATTTATAAAAATACAAGTCATTTCCCAATTGATAAATGGACAAAGCATGTGAACAGGCAGTCTTCAGACAAAGAAATCAAAGCAATCTATAATAATATGAAAAAATGCTCTAGATCACTATTGATCAGAGAAATATATAGTAAAACAACTCTTAGGTATCACTTAAAACCAATCAGAGTAAACTTATATAATTGCAGATGTGTAAAATATCTGACATCAGCTGAGGGAGGCAGGAAGGGGGATCAATAGTGATCTAGAGCATTTTTTCATATGATCATAGTTAGCTTTATTTTCTTTGAGAACTGCCAGTTCATATCCTTTGACCATTTATCAATTGGGAAATGACTTGTATTTTTATAAATTTGCTTGAGTTCTCTATATATGTGAGAAATGAGGCCTTTCTTAGAGATACTTGTTTCAAAACATCTTTCCCAGTTTTCTGCTTTCTTTAAAATCTGATTACATTAGTTTTGTTTGTGCAGTAGCTTTTCCATTTTATATAATCAAAATTATCTAGCTTAGACTTTCTAATACTCTATCTTCTTTGGTCCTAAAATTCTTCCCCTCTCCATAAATCTGACAGATTAACTATATAATCATATGAAAAAATGCTCTAGATCACTATTGATGAGAGAAATGTAAACTAAATCAACTCTAAGGTATCACTCCACACCTATCAGCATGAACTTACATATAGCACATGTGATTCATAGCTGATTTCTTATCAGCTGAGGGAGGCAGGAAGGCGGGAGAGGCAAGGAAGAATAGAATTTGGAACTCAAAAGTTTAAATGAAAATGTTTATTATTTTTTAAAAAATGAAATCTTTCTGAACAAAAAAACAAATTAAAGTCTTCCATCCTTTGACCTGACTTATTTCCCTATTCAGATGAATTCAATGAGGCAAATAAGGGTCCAGTCAGGTAAAGTCAATTTAGGTAAACTTTTAGGTAAAATGGCAATTAAAGTCTCTATTCAGATGACCTCAAATGAGATCAGAAATCAGGATTAACCAATTAGGTTTTCCACTCAGGTGAACGCGATCAGTCAAATTAGTTCTCCCCTCAGGTGACTTCCATTCAGATCAGAAATCAGGAAACATCAATAACCCAATTATGGTGGCCAGTCAGATGACCTCAATTAAACTTAGCAATCAGGTGAACTCACTAAACCAATTAAGGTCTCCAGTCACATAAACTTTAACAAGAAATTATTGTCGGGGGCAGCTAGGTGGCACAGTGGATAAGCCCTGGCCCTGGATTCAGGAGGACCTGAGTTCAAATCCAGCCCCAGACACTTGACACTAACTAGCTGTGTCACCCTGGACAAGTCATTTAATCCTCATTGCCCAGTGAAAGAAAGAAAAAAAGAAAGAAAGAAAGAAAGAAAGGAAGGAAGGAAGGAAGGAAGGAAGGAAGGAAGGAAGGAAGGAAGGAAGGAAGGAAGGAAGGAAGAAAGAAAGAAAGAAAGAAAGAAAGAAAGAAAGAAAGAAAGAAAGAAAGAAAGAAAGAAAGAAAGAAAGAAAGAAAGAAAGAAAGAAAGAAAGGAGGATAGAAGGAAAGAAGGAAAGAAAGAAAGAAATTATTGTCCAGGAGACCTTAAATCAGCTGAAATGATTGAAGGGCACCAATCAAATGAATTCAAATAACCAAATAAGGATCCAGTTGGGTGACATCAACTTAGGTAAATGTTCAGATGTGCTGGAACAATTAAAGTCTCCAGTCATGGCATAGAATATGTGCAAATTACTCTCTACTAAATGACTACAGTAAACTAGAATATGATAAATCAAAGATCCAAGCTTTTGGAACAAACACTCATTATTTGACAAAAACTGCTGGGAATACTGGAAAGTGAAATGCCAAAAACTAGGTATAAACCAAAAGAGTAATAAAGGGTGACACCATAAGCAAATTAAATTGACATGGAATAGTTTACCTGTCAGATTTATGAAAAGAGGAATAATTTAGGACCTAAGAAAATAGAGCATTACAAAATGTAAACTAGAAAATTTTTATTTTATAAAATTAAAAAACTGCACAAACAAAACTAATGTTTCCTTATAAGGAAAGTACAAAACTGGGAAAGAAATTTTGAAACAAGTATCTCTGATAAAGGCCTCATTCTGAGTCAAATTTATAAAAATACAGATCTTTGTCTAATTGATAAATGGTCAAAGGAGATGAACAGGCAGTTTTCAGACAAGGAAATCAAAGCTATCTAGTCATATGAAAAAATGCTCTACATCACTTTTTTTTTTGGTGAGGCAATTGGGGTTAAGTGACTTGCCCAGGGTCACACAGCTAGTAAGTGTTCAAGGGCCTGAGGCCATCTACATCACTTTTGATCAGAGAAATGAAACTCAAAACAACTCTAAGGTGACCTCACACCTATTAGAGTGACAAATATAATAAAAAAGGAAAATATTGATTTTTGGAGGGGATGTGGGAAAACTAGGATTCTAATGAATATTGATACCAAATTTTTAAATAAAATACTAAAAAGAGGTTAGAACAATACATCACAAAGATCATATTATTACCAAGTGGGATTTATACCAGGAATGCAGGGTTGGTTCAATTGTAGAACAACTTAGTATAATTGACCATATCAATAACAAAACCAACAGAAATCATGATTAACTCAATAGATGCAGAAAAGGCCTTTGGCAAAATACAGCACCCTTTCCTGTTAAAAACACTAAGGAACATAGGAATAAATGGAGCTTACAATATAATCGTAAGGAATATTTATCTAAAAACATCAGTAAACATTATCTGCTATGGGGATATTTCTTCCCAATACAATCAGGTGTGAAGCAAGGGTATCTATTATTACCTCTGTTATTTAATATTGTGCTAGAGGGGGCAGCTAGGTGGCACAGTGGATAGAGTACCGGCCCTGGAGTCAGGAGTACCTGAGTTCAGGTCTGGCCTCGGACACTTAACACACACTTACTAGCTGTGTGACCCTGGGCAAGTCACTTAACCCCAACTGCCTCACTAAAACAAACAAACAAACAAACAAAAAAACAAATATTGTGCTAGAAATGTTATCTATTGCAATAAGAAAAGAAGAAAAATTTAAAGTAATTATAATAGGTAATGAGTAAACAAAATTACTCTTTGCAGTTGGTATGATGCTCTACTTAGAAAATCCTAGAGAATCAACTAAAAAACTACTTGAAATAATTAACAACTTTAGCAAAGTTACAAGATACAAAATTAACCCAAAGTAATCATCAACATTTCCATATATTACCAACAAAGTACAATAACAACAGATACAAAGAGAAATTCAATTAAAAATAGCTGTAGACAATATAAAATACTTGGGAGTCTACTTGCCAAGACAAACCCGGGAATCTGAGGGAGAATCCCAGGGCAGAGTAGGAGGAAATTGAGTAGGATGGTTACAGATCAGATAGCATGGTGTGTGTGTGTGTGTGTGTGTGTGTGTGTGTGTGTTTCTTTATTAGAAGAGATGATTGATTAGGCATCTGCAATGGTGACTTCAACTTCTACACCTGGTTCAATGCTTATAGAAGTGATCTGCTTCAAAATTTTAGGACTGTATAAATCAATAAGACGTTTGTGAATTCTCATCTGGAATCGATTCCAACTCTTAGAACCTTCATCGCAAGGAGTTTTTCTAGTTGTAGTAATTCGAAGTGTCTTGGTGGGCATTCGAACAGGTCCCTTCACTTTCAAGTTCTTTTCTTTGGCTCATCTAATCAGGTCAGAACACATCTTCTCGAATGACTTCACGTTATGTCTGGTGAGCGTGATCCGGATCCGGTGAATGGCCACTTCGGGCTTCACAAGCGTCTTGCTGGTGTTTTTGAATGCCACGGCAGTAGAGCGGCGTCCTGACTGACTTATTCCTCGGTGAGAGAGAACAGCGGTGAGTCAGGAGGAGGAGAGGCAGAAACTGCCGACTCCAAGCGGCTGCGGCGATTGTGCCTTCACCAAAGAGAGGTAGCATGGCTTTTAAATGGCCAGGAAGTGAAGTGTTAGATCATGCGTCAATGTTGTTTGTCATTCATTTTCTTTCCTTCCTTCCTTCCTTCCTTCCTTCCTTCCTTCCTTCCTTCCTTCCTTCCTTCCTTCCTTCCTTCCTTCCTTCCTTCCTTCCTTCCTTCCTTCCTTCCTTCCTTCCTTCCTTTCATGAGGCAACTGGGTTTCAGTGACTTGCCCAGGATCACACAGCTAATAAGTGTCAAGTGTCTGAGGTTACATTTGAACTCAGGTCCTCCTGAATTCAGGGCCAGTGCTTTATCCACTGAGCCACCTATCTGCCCCTATTTGTCATTCATTTTCAAAGAGGACCAATGACATCATGAGGTAATATCTTGAATTGGATTTAAATGAGGCAGTTGCTCAAAGTCATCAGCCTCACCCAAGAGTCATCAAAGTCCAGTGTCAAGACAAAAGTCAAGATGATGAGAGATGGTCCAAGATGCAGTGAATGACCTTGATATCCTCAAATCTCTGACAAAGCTCTAAGCTATCCATAGCCTCCTTCAGTAGTCTTCAATGGCGATTGGAACAAATTGTACTTGTCTGCACATTCTGCCAGGGGAAGTCTTCACATGATTGAGGTAAACACTCTGCTAATTAATTGATGTATTTGAAGCCAGTTAGTACCCTTCACCAAGTTTTGCCCTTCTACCAAGGTTGTTTACTGTGGTGTGGTTGCCGCACATGCTTCAGCTTCTTGGAGCCACAGGTGAGAGTTGAGTTGCAGGTTGTCACCAAAAGTGGAGGAACAGCCCTGAAAAGAGCTCAACAAACCCTCATATCAGAAATATTTGTCCTCCCTGAACACTCTTTATACCCTAATCTGTGGGGAAAGGGCAATTGGCACTACTAGGGCAGGTAAATCAGTTTAGATGAAGCAGCAAGGGACACTCAGGAAGAGACCAGAGGCATGCCAAATGGATCAAACCGCTGTCACCATATCCTCTCAGACCCTAGAAGAGACAGTTCAGACCTTATGTGATGTCCTTGAATCTGAGAACTTTGTTACTTTTTCTATTTGTGTTCCTAGTGCTTACCACAGTGTAATCACAGTGTAAGCATATGCCACATGTCATGTCCTCTCTGAAAAGTAACCAAAGACCTAATTAATTGTTGTATCTTTTTAAAAATTCAATTTCAATTTGACCATTCTTACAAATTTAATACTGTTGACTATTCTCTTTCTTAATATTCCTTCCTTTTTCTATGTAACTTCACCCATCCAGTTTTCCTCTCATTTCTGACTGTTTCTTATCTGTCACTTTTGCTTGGTCCTCCTCCTCCTGAGCCCTAAATGTGGATCTCCCCTAAGGCTTTGTATTTGACACCCTATGACTGAGTCAGAAGAGATAATGTAATTGGTCAAACAATAACTGGTTATGCTAATGGTCAACCCTTCAAGAATGTGATGCATTTCTAATAGGAGGTAATAACCTTTAGGGTAGAAGCCAGTTCTGCAAAGGAAACTGCTCTTGAAGGAGAATAAGATTTTTCTGTCTTTTTTTCCCTCTGCGGCAATGAGAGTTAAGTGACTTGCCCAGGCTCACACAGCTAGTAAGTGTCAAGTGTCTGAGGCCAACTTTGAACTCAGGTACTCAGGAATACAGGGCTACTGGTGCTTTAACCTCCGTGCCACCTACCTGCCCAAGATTTTTCTATCTTACCCCTCAGCCCCACCAAAGATCATGTGATATAACAAAGGTTCTATTCACTCATTAGGAGACACCCATTCTACCATTCAAAGTGTTTGAGGTGCAATTGAGAGAGCAGAGAAACAACCCCCAAATGGAAAAGGAAGAAAGTCCCAGAAATAGGACTTGAACAGCAGAAAACAGAATCAACTCATGCTCTCAAGAGATCACTAGCCCTGATAATCAAAAATCAAGCTTCACTTCAGAGAGGAGCAGACCCTAGGAACACAGTTATGTAGCAGAAATGCTTCATCCAAGTGGGCTTGATCAGAGTTCCAGAAAGGGAGAAAGGATCCCAGGGTCCCCCACAGTGCCAGCATTTTAAATTGCTTTGGCCACATGCATGTGCTTTATTCTTTCTATGGATACTTTGTATAGCTCTAGGACAAAGCTTTTTAAACTGTGGGTCTCGACCCCATATGGGGCCACTGAATGTGGGGGTTACAAAAAATTGGCAACAGTAAAAGGTCATGTATACCTATTTTACATGTCTTTATACCTTGGCTGAAAAGGGGTTGCCAGTGGAAAAAGTTTAAGAAGCCCTGATCTAAGGAGAGTGTAACTCAGGTTTGTGAAGTAAATGTTTTGTAATTATTACTCTCACTATGCTATTTAAGTAAATGCCTTTGCTTACTAACTGACCACTAATGGAAACAACACCAGTGTGATGTGGAGGTTGGGCCAACTAGTTATCAGGATGGACATACCTAAGACATAAGGGAGATAAGCCCATTAGGCATGACTGCTGCCTGATCAGTACCAGGGGACAGAGATAACTCTAGAAGTCAGCACCACCACCCCTCTATTGTCAGGTGGTGGTCACCCCATTTCACCCCTCCACTGTCAGGCAATGGTCACCCCATTTACCCCCTATAAAATAGTTGTTCCCAGTCTGGTTGGGGTAGGAAAAAGTTCTAAACTTTCCTTTTGGCCAGGATCCCTTGTATTGAATAAAACTGTTCGGGCAGCTAGGGCAGCATAGTGGATAAAACACCAGCCCTGGATTCAGGAGGATCTGAGTTGAAATTTGACCTCAGACACTTGACACTTACTAGCTGTGTGACCCTGGGCAAGTCACTTAACCCTACTGCCTCACCAAAATAATAATAATAATTATTATTTAATAAGTATGTACATTGTACATACTTATATTGTGTACATTGTCCTCAACACTGAGGATTTAAAGATGGGGAAAATATAGTGTGTGCCTTTAAAAAAATTAAAATATACTGAGGAAGATAAGACATAAGTAATATAATACAAGTTAGTAGTCTAAGTGATGTAGGAGGCAAAAAGGGGTTAATAGAAAAACCTAAGACCCAAGCTCTAATACAGATATTAGCTCAAAAAGGGAGTCAGATCCCAGTTAATGCATAACTTATGTTAGGTTCTCATACCCATAGTGATCAACATCCATAACGGACCAGAGCAGGTCAGGTCAAAATAACAATAAAGGAAAAAGACAACCTATAGAAATGCTAACGAAAAATGATTATATTTTGAAACTAGCCATGGGAATCAGAAAGAGACATATGCAGAAAAGGCCAAATTTGTCCCCAGATTCACCTTATGACATGTAAACCCCCAAAACACACCTCCACTGAAAAAGGTACCCGCCTCGACCCTGCCAGGAACTCCAAATTAGGATAAGCCCTCCCTTGTAACACCCCTAGGTGGAGAATATTATAATGAGTAGAACAGTCCCTCCTTTGTACCTCCCCAAGGTGGCAATTATTATAATGAGACTGATAATCAATTTATCTATACTATAAATATTACTGTCTTTTCTTTCACTATTCAAGTGATACCTTTCCACTTTTCTGGTTCTCTCCCTGTGATCACTCACAGCATTGCAATAAAACTTGGTAAACTGAGTCACTGAGTCTTGTAATTCTTTTGGGATGACTCACGATCAATTAGACCCCAAATTTCCTGCCCACATCATAAGGACTTTATATTTTCTCCTATAAAAATAAAGCATTTGATGGCTTTTGAACAGATGAATAACATGGTCAGAACTCTACCTTAGGGAGCTTATTTTAGCAGCTATGTGAACTATAGACAGGAGAGAGGAAAAGGTAAGCTACTACAATGTGATTAGGATCTGATCTTGGATGATTTTTATGGAGATAAAAAAAAAAGTATTTATATTCCTTACTTCCAGTTCTCCTGCTTTCACTTACTTCTCAATCTTGTATAGTCTAGTTTTCAGCCTCATTATTCAAACTGAAACTATTCTCTCTAAAATTACCAACAGTCTTTTGTTATTGAGTTGTTTTTAGTTATGTGGGACTTTTTTGTGACCCCATTTGAGGTTTTCTTGGCAAAGATACTGGAGTGGTAGCTCATTTTATAGGTGAGGAAATTGAAATAAATAGGGTTAAGGAACTTGCCCTGGGTCACACAGTAGTAAATGTCAAATTTCTGAGACTGGATTTGAACTTAGGTCCTCCTGACTCCAGAGCTGGTGCTCTTCCCACTGTGCTACCTAGCTGCCCCATTAATTACTTTTTAATTTAACTGAATAATTAGTAAGATTTTGATATAGGGAGAAAGCACATGGGTCCTTAGGATTCTTCTGTAAAGAATTACACTCTCGAGCAAGTCCTATTTAGGAATAAAAGAACAGGTTTATTGGGGTACAAGAGAAACTGGCCAGGAGGAAGGTTTTAGAGAAACAAAAGACTTTCCTCTCTGCCTAGCTTGGGGAGTGCCTTTTTTTTTTTTTTTTAGTGAGGCAATTGGGGTTAAGTGACTTGCCCAGGGTCACACAGCTAGTTAAGTGTTAAGTGGCTGAGGCCGGATTTGAACTCAGGTACTCCTGATTCCAGGGCCGGTGCTCTATCCACTGCGCCACCTAGCTGCCCCTGGGGAGTGCCTTTTTATAGGCTAAGATGGAGTGAGTAAGAATGTCCCTTATTGGGTGATGGGTTGGGGGTCGTCTGGTGGTTGGCTGGGTAGGTGATGATCGCTGTGAGCAATCTGGTGATGGGCATTAACTCCATCCTGGTGGGCTGGAGCAGTTTGCTGGTGGGCGTTTCCTGGGTCTTCTCCTGAGGTAGACACGCCCAATAGGATTACCTCATCCAGGTGGGCTAGGAGGGTTGGAATGCAGGGTGGTGGTCCTGGAGCATGCTCAGTTCGATCTGGTGCTGCTTATCTCTTTTGGGTGTGTCTGTCCTTGGTTGAGCTCAAGGTGAGACCTACTTGATTTCAAGGGAAAATTCCCGGGGTTTCAAGGAAAAAGTTCCTTGACCTCCCCAGACAAGTTCTGGGGTAACCAGGGCCCATAATCCATGAGTCTTTCTCACTCCAGGCCCTGCATTCTATCCACTATACCACCTACCTACCAAGAACCTATTAATAGGCAAATCTAATAGTCCTTTCTCAGTAATCATCCCTTTATACCTGTTTCCTACATTTTACACCCCTGAGAACTCTTTCTTCTTGGCAGCTAGATGTAACAGAATGGATAGAGTGCTAGTTCTAGAATCAGAAAGACCTAAGTTGAAATCCTGCTTTAGCAACTGTATGACCCTGGGTAAGTCAATTAATTTGTTTTCCTTAGTTTCATCATCTGTTAAGGGGGGATAATACCCCCCAGAGGTTATGGTAAGAATTGTCGAATATTAAAATATAGCTTTTGTATCTGCCTGTCTCCTACAAACAGAATCAATAAACATATCAGAGAAATTATAATATCTTATAATATCTCCCACAATTTGTTCCCATACCTGTCCTCCTACAAAATATAACAGATCAGAGAACATGGTTAAGAACCAGATCAGAGAATTTAATATCTCCTATGAGACAAAACCAGATCAGAGACAGACAGAAAAAACATAATATCAATTTAATATTTTGTCCCCAGAAGAAAGAAATAACACATGATCATGTGTGGAGTGGAATAAGCTCCCACTCTCTATAAAATGCTCCAATGGCATGCAGTTCAAATAGCCTCTGACAACTGAAGCCCAACTCCTGGCCTTCTCGTGGCAGAACTGTTTCCACTTACAAGAGAAGGGTCGAAGGGGAGTCACTGGCACCTTAAAACCAGTTGCTTCCAGCAGGTGGGGCTCGTTAGCCTTGGCAGGCAACCCGCCTAGGGGAAGGAACCCTGATTTTAAATCTTCACTGCATACCATATATGGGAAAGGCTTCGGGAGTTAACCCAAGGAAAAATCAGGAGTCAGAGTCCCTTAGGCAGTTGGATGTTGGTCATCACATCCCTCTGGCAACTCCTGCAGTGGCACTGGTGCCAAACTGTATTGGCTCTGCCTCTCCTTTGGGTTCCACCAATGTTGAGGAGAGGGAAAACCTGCTGCATGGGCAACAGTTTGTTTTCCATATTGATCCGCCCAGGCCAGTGCCCTGGAGAGGACACTCCAGCTACTCCTCATGGGGTAGATACAACACGGGATGTGGCAGTTACTGGTTATAAGCCACTCAGGAGCTGTAGCTCCCTTATCAGACTGCACAGCCACACTGATGTGGGAGGCAAAAAAGGGTTAATAGAGAAATCTAAGACCCAAGCTCTAATACAGATATTAGCTCCAAGATCTTAGTTAATGGATAACTTATGTTAGGTTCTCATACCCATAGTGATCAACATCCATAACGGACCAGAACAGGTCAGGTCAAAATAACAATAAAGGAAAAAGACAACCTATAGAAATGCTGATGAAAAATGATTATATTTTGAAACTAGCCATGGGAATCAGAAAGAGACATGCGCAGAAAAAGGCCAAATTTGTCCCCAGATTCACCTTATGATGTGTAAACCCCCAAAACACACCTCCACTGAAAAAGGTGCCTGCCTCGGGGATTGTCTTAGGACTCCAGGAACTCCAAATTAGGATAAGCCCTCCCTTGTAACACCCCTAGGTGGAGAATATTATAATGAGTAGGACAGGCCCTCCCTTGTACCTCCCCAAGGTGGAGATTATTATAATGAGACTGATAATCAATTTATCCATAGTATAAATATAACTGTTTTTCCTTTCCTTATTTGAGAGATACCTTTCCAATATTCTGGTTCTTTCCCTGTGGTAACCCACAGTATTGCAATAAAACTTGAGAAACTGAGTCACTGAGTCTTGTAATTCTTTTGGGATGACTCACAATCAATTTGACCTCAAGTTCCAGCCCACATCAACACTGTGGCCTATGGTTCTTCAAGGCGCTGATCCATGGTCGTCTGTGACTGGTGGAGGCCTACTATGTGTGGAGTCTCCCTTCCCAAGAGAGCTGAGGACTCCCTCTTTCTGAAGGTATATAAGGTTTTCTCTGCTCTCTGGTTACAGGGTGATGTCAGTTTTATTAGCATGATACAAATTAACCTAAAGCAAATACTATAACAGGCAGCTTAAAGACACAGGAAGCGTTTACCAAGGACAAGGATGTCTAGATATTTGCTCTATTTACTCTTTGGGGGAAAGAAGATAGTGAATGGGGACTCATTAGTTGAAGTTTAGTCAAAAGGGGCATTTTGATTTGTTTACTCACTTAGGGAGAAAGGTTAGTAAATAGGGACTTTTCTGCTAGCTATCTGGATTCAGCCTGAAGTTTTAGCCAAAGGGCATTTTCCAGGGTCTCATAAAATCCATTTGGATTATATGGTACCTCCGTCAAATCCAGGTGATCCATATATTCATCTAACAGAATACAATGAGATAATATTTGTAAAGAACTTTGCTCTTATATTAAAAACATTAGCTCTTATTACTAATTATTATACTTTCCTCTCTGGGTTTCTGGAACACTATTATCTCTTCCACCTCTCTGACTATTCCTTCTCAGTTTCTTTTGCTGGTTCATACTCCCAAATTGCAGATATTTCCTGTTTTTTTAAATTAAGTTGCTATTGCTATAGATATCATGATTAAGGAGATCTCAGAGGATCTAATAGACCCAGAAAGAAGATCTCTAAAACCCAAAAGACTCTAATGGTGTCTTCCAAGGATTTTTATCCTCTTTAGATTTAGGTGGGTCATTATACATTCATCAAAGCTAAATGAACTCCACAGATGACATCTGGGAAAAGAATGAAAAAGACTTTCACAGAAGCTGCTCAAGGCAAAGTCCATTATCTAGGTGTGGTTTAATCCCATCAATCTTCCACTGAGCTAGACAAAAGAATCTATATCCATTTTTTTTGTTCCCTTGGGTTTGTCCTAGATCAAGGAGAACTGGACTTTCTGGATGGGGGGGGGGAGGCTTATTGAGAGAAAGGACTGAGAAACTGATCTCTGGGTCCCCCAAAAGAAATACATTATTGGGTTGGTTTTTGGGTTTTTTTTTGCTGAGGCAGTTGGGGTTAAGTGACTTGCCCAGGGTCACACAGCTAGTAAGTGTTAAGTGTCTGAGGCCGTATTTGAACTCAGGTCCTCCTGAATCCAGGACTGCACCACCTAGCTGCCCCAGAAATACATTATTAATAATTATTTTCTCACATCCTCAAGGCTCCATGCTTGGGACTCTTTTCTTTTCTTTCTACACTTTTTTTTGGTGTGATTTTTTTTCAGCTCTCGTGGATTTAATTATCATTTCTATGCATATGACTCACAGGAATATACCCAGCCTTTCTCTCTCCTGAACTTTAGGCCTACACCAACTACTCTACTGCCTATTAAATGTTTCTAACCGGATGTGCCCAGAAGGCATCATAAACACAATATGTCCAAAGCAGAAATCATCTTTTCATCAAAATGCACCCCTTTCTAAAATGTACCTATTTCCATCAAAGGCATCTCCATTCTTTCATTCTCTTAAACTCAGCCTTATCTTTAACTCTGCATTAACCCAATCAGTAGCCAAATCGTGTTTCAACCTCCACATCTCTTGCTTCAGAAATCTTTCTCTTCACTCACAAAGACACAACCTTAGTTTGGGCTCCTTATCATTTCTTGCCTAGATTATTGGAAAACCCTTCTAATCCGTCTCCTAGCCTGTTTCCTTAAAGGAAGATCAGATTGATGTGGGATAGAATTTGGGGTCCCAAAAGAATTACAAGACTCAGTGACTCAGTTTCCCAAATTTTATTGCAATACTGTGAGTGACCACAGGGAGAGAACCAGAATATCGGAAAGTTATCTATCTCTCAGATAAGGAAAGGAAAGACAGTTATATTTATAGTATGGATAAATTGATTATCAGTCTCATTATAATAATTTCCACCTTGGGGAGGTACAGGGGAGGGCCTGTCCTACTCATTGTAATATTCTCCACCTAGGGGTGTTTCAGGGGAGGGCTTATCCTAATTTGGAGTTCCTGGGGTCCTAAGCCAACCCCACAAACGGGTACCTTTTTCAGTGGAGGTGTATTTTGGGGGTAAAAAAGGGGTTAACAGAAAAACCTAAGACCCAAGTTCTACTTCAGATATGAGCTCTTAAAGGGATTCAGACCCCATTTAATGGATAACCTGAGATCTTGGACCCTCATCAAAGACAGGGCCTAGATTCTTGTTTACTGGTACCTTGAAGTCTGGCTTCTATTAATTACTCTACATTAATTCCCACCCACAACAAAAACATAAAGAAACAGGTCATAGAGACCTTAATTACAACAAAAATGCCTAGAGACAGATCACAGAGACCCTAGCTGAATACCCCAAAATTAGGCCTAGGAATAAGAAAAAGATAAAAAAACACCAAGACACTCTGACCTTGGCAAGTTGAGGTATGCTTTTTTTTGGTGAGGCAATTGGGGTTAAGTGACTTGCCCAGGGTCACACAGCTTGTAAGTGTTAAATGTCTGAGGCCAGATTTGAACTCAGGTACTCCTGACTCCAAGGCCGGTGCTCTATCCACTGTGCCATCTAGCTGCCCCTGAGGTATGCTTTTTATGAACATGAGCAGAAAAGCTCAGATTTGTCCCCAGATTCTCCTTATGACACGTAAACCCCAAAAACACACCTCCAGGGAAAAATGTACTTGCCTTGGGGGCTGGCTTAGGATCCCAGGAAGTCCAAATTAGGTTAAGCCCTCCCCTGTACCTCCTTAAGGTGGAGATTATTATAATGAGACTGATAACCAATTTATCCATACTATAAATATAACTATCTTTTCTTTCTGTATTCGAGAGATATCTTTCCATATTTCTTTTCTGGTTGACAGTGTTTCAATAAAACTTGGGAAACTGAGTCACTCAGTCTTGTAATTCTTTTGGGACAACTCAGGATCAGTCTGATCACCCTATTTCCAGTCCACATCAGTAAGTACAGACCCCTTTTTTTTTTTTTGTACTTCATGTATTGGGATATCTTAATTCCCTAGGGCTAGAAAAGGCCTAGCACAGGAGTAATAGCCCAATTTCTCTAGAGGCTAAATAATGATTAGGGAGAGATATAGGATAATAAATTGAGAGGATGGAAGAATACTTTTCAAGAATATAGAACATTTATAGGCAGCAAGGAAGGAATTGGGGGAAAGAAGAGAGATTGTGTGTATGTGCATGTATGTGTGTGAGAGAGAAAGAGATAGAGAGGTGTCAATTTTTGTTTTTATGTCTGTCTCCTATAGAAAAAACAGATCAGAGAAATTATTTTCAAAAGGTCTCCTATAGGAAAAAACAGATCAGAGACAATCAGGAAAAACATAGTATCAATTTATTTGTTCCAAGAACAATCATGCAGATACCCCTTCAGAAGAAGGAACTCGAAGACTCCCTCTTTCTGAGGGTATATAAGGTTTCTTTGTTCACTGGTTACAGGATATTATCAGTTTCATTAACATGATACTAATCAACCTAAAAACAAATACTATGACAAAATGGACATTTTAACAATTTCAGTTATAGTTCAACTTAACAGAAACACTATAAGATTATATGATTCCCAAAAAGGGGTTTTCAAGGAGGAGGATGCCCAGGAGGTAGGGACTTATCTGCTAGCTATCTGGGTTCAGTTTGAAGTTCATTCAAAGGGCATTTTGTTTCTATTAATCCAGGGTTTCATAAAATCCTTTTGGATAATAAGGCAGCTCCATAAAATTCATCATAAAAGAGGGATAGAGAGACAGAGACAGAGATAGGATGGTCAATGAAGCAAGTTCGAAGGGGAAGAAACTTGAAGAGATAGGTTCAAGGGTAAAGGGGAGGAGTTAGCTTTGGCAAAGAGAAGGCCCACTTAATCCTGAAACTGAAAGAGGCAGAGAGGAGGGGAAAAGACAGAGAAGTGGAGAAATGTCATGGGGTGCAGAGCACCCCAGAAGTTCTCTGGGGCACATCAAGGAATCTTCTGAGCTAGCTTCATCTCCACCCTTCATTCTGATCTCCCTTACCCCTGGGGAGATAAGTTTGGGTGTGGCTGTGGCCTTTGTGTCCTGAAGAGAGATCCGTAGCCACCCCTCACCCAATTCCTCTAGTCACTACCAGTGGGGGATGGTCCTCCTCTCCTCACCGAATTCCTCCAGCTACCACCAGTGGGGGATGATCCTCCCTCACTAAAGGAACTTTCCACAGTCAAATGGTCACCCCTCCCCCCATCAGTCCTCTATAAAAGTACCTGCCAGTCTCCTGCTCCAGGAGATTGGTACCTCAGAGCCACGCTTTGTTCCATACCTATCTCCCCATGAGAAGTCCAAGGATTTCTTTCATGGTTTCCCTTCCCCGCCCCCTTCCCTTCCCTTGCCCCTAAGTAAACTACCATCTTATTCTAACTGCTTTTGTGTGCAAGAGGGTGTAATTCTTTAAAGAGGAATTCCTAAGAACCCCAACCCCTAACCCAACCCATACCCCATTTTCCCCCATAACATTTTGAAGTCTGAAGGAGAGGAGAGTGATTGTGCAAGTTAGATTAAAAACCCAAATCTTCTCAGTAAGGTAAGATTAAAAAGTCTCTCCTAGGCTAGACTGGACTCAGGGTAGATTTGGGAGCTTGAAGAAATAAGAGTTAGTATGGTTTTAATGGGGAATGTGAAAGTGATCATCACAGGTGAATAAAAGAATTGCTGTGGCACAAGGGAGCCAACTTGAATTAGATAGCATGAGTTTGTAGTGGACCTAGAGACTCGGATTTGGAAAAAGTTAAAAGACTTAGAACAGGTACTGCCAAAAGTCCTAAAGCCAAAAGTGAGTAGTTTAAGAAGCACTGGAAGATGCTACTAATGAGGCAACTAGGTGGCTCTGTATATAATAGAATGCTCAGTTCATAATCCTGCCTTAGGCACTTACAGTCAATTTGGCCAAGTCATTTTGATGTGGGATAGAATTTGGGGTCAGATTGATCATGAGTCATCCCCAAAGAATCACAAGACTCAGTGACTCAGTTTCCCAAGTTTTATTGCAATACTGTGAGTGACCACAGGGAAAGAACCAGAATAGTGTAAAGGTATCTCTCAAATAGTGAAAGAAAAGACAGTTATATTTATAGTATAGATAAATTGATTTATCAGTCTCATTATAATAATCTCCACCTCGGGGAAGTACAAGGGAGGGCCTGTCCTACTCATTATAATATTCTCCACCTTGGGGAGGTACAGGGGAGGGCTTATCCTAATTTGGAGTACCTGGGGTCCTAAGTCAACCCCCGAGGTGGGTACCTTTTTCAGTGGAGGAGTGTTTTGGGGGTTTACATGTCATAAGGTGAATCCAAGGACAAATTTGGCCTTTTCTGCACATGTCTCCTTCCTGGTTCCCATAGCTAGTTTCAAAATATAATAATTTTTCTTTAGAATTTCTATAGCCTTGCCATTTCCTTTATTGTTATTTTGGCCTGACCTGTTTTGGTCCGTTATGGATACTGATCACTGTGGGTACAAGAACCTAGCATTTTGACTTGTAAGTTCTCCATTAATTGGGGTCTAACTCCCTTTTGGAGCTAATATCTGAATTAAAGCTTGGGTCTTAGGTTTTTCTATTAACCCTTTTTTGCCTCCTACATCAATTTAACCTGTCTGCCTCAGTTTTCTCATCTGGATTATGGGTATAATAATAGCACCCCACCCCCACCCCACCCCAGGTCGTTGAGAAGATCAAATGAAATGTATGTAAACCTTAAAGTGTTATGAACATTTTTGCATTTTCATTATTGTTATTATTCCAAGGAACATACCACAACATGAACCTCAAAGGAACCTAAGTAAAAACACTTTACTTTCAGGTAATGTAACAGCTATCTGAATTCTTACAGCAGGGATTCTTAACTTTTTTGTATCATGGATCCATTTGGCAGTCTGGTGAAGCCTATGAACTCTTCAACATAATGCATTAAATAAAGGAAACCAATTATTTTGAAATGCAGTTATGAAGATATCCCCACATATTCATCCTACAGAAAGAACCCCTTCTATAGAGCAATTTTTTGGTTTTTGTTCTTTCTTGAAAAGGACCATGACATTGAGAAGGCAAGTGAATTGGATTTAAGTGAGGGAGGATTGTGCAAAATCACCAGCCTCACTCTTTCCTCCAGAGCCATCTGGATCCAGTGCCAAGATATAGATCAGGACAAATGGAAATGGCCCCAGATGCAGTGGGAGACTTTGGCCTTTTTTTTTTCTTCCTTTCTATTTTTATTTATTTATTGGTGAGGCAATTGGGGTTAAGTGACTTGCCCAGAGTCACACAGCTAGTATTAAGTGTCTGAGGCCAAATTTGAACTCAGGTCCTCCTGACTCCAGGGCCACTGCTCTATCTACTGCGCCACCTAGCTGCGCCTGACTTTGACCTTTTTTAAGCTAAGGTTTTTCCCCCAGGTCTCAGTTGGCTTGAGGCTATACCCATTAAGCAAATGAGGCTAGGTAAAAATGAGGCAAGAGAAAAAATCGACATGGGAGGGGAAGACCCTCTGGGTTTCTGGCCAGACCAGAAACAATTGCTATTTACACTCACTCTGAGCTACCAAAACCCAAACTATTACTAACAGAGGCATGGGTTGGGGCCCAGAATTATCCAATCAGTCGTTTTGATAGAACAATAAATACGACAGTATAGAATGTTAGACTAGAAGGGACCTTAGGGATAATCAACTCTAACCCTCTCATTTTAGAGAAGCATATCCAGGCCACAGAAATTAAGATGTTTGTCTAAATTATACAGTTTAGAAATATGAAATGAAATTCAAACTTTACTTTTTCCCTTGTTCCCAAAGGTCAAACTTTCTTTATATACAACAAAACTAACCATTTGAATTTATGCCATCTTCAGAACAAGACTACAAAGAAGAGTTCTATTTCTTTTTTAAAATTTAATGTAATTTAATTTAATTTTTTGTGGGGCAATGAGGGTTAAGTGACTTGCCCAGGGTCACACAGCTAGTAAGTGTCAAGTGTCTGAGGCCAGATTTGAACTCAGGTCCTCCTCTTTTTAATGGGTAAAATGGCCCCTTGTAAGGGAAAGAGAACCCAGATACTACAGAAAGGATTCTGGAAATTGAAAACATGCTGTTGTACAGAGTGGGCTCATTCATCAACAGGAAATAAAAACTAACTGGAGACAAGAAGAATCAATTGTTCAGGTTTCTGCAAGCAATAAAAAGCAATTTTAGCAAGTTAAAAACTAGGTTGTATGTAGTACCTAAGTATTTCCATTTCTACTGTCAGACTATGGCTAATCTTAATATTTGCATTACAATTCTTGTGTCCACATTTTTTGTTTCAAAGCCTGTTTAGCAACAAGTCTTCAGTCTAGGGGCACACAACTTCACAACACTGAGCTTTCTTTGTGTCTTTGTTTTCATGTGGTCTTCTCTTTTAGACTTTAATGAAGGCAGTGACTTTTTGTCTTTTTGTTATCCTGAGCTATTAGCACTGTGTAGGCACATTATAAACATTTATTGGTTTAAATTGAATTTTGCCTCTTTTTGTATCCCAGTAAGTGCTTAATAAAAAATGTTTAATGATTGATTAATTGACTGCCTGCTTCTTCTGCAGAGGATGGAAAGGAGGAAGTAAAGAGAGGCCTCCTTTCAAGGCTCACTGGGTCTAACCAATAAGATCCTTCCTGGGACAGAAATTTCTGCTTTTGATGATTTGGGACAGAAAAAACGGAACGGAAGAGCATAAGGAGAAAGAGTTGTTAAAAAATTTAAATTTTAAAAAACTTATGGGGGAAAGGGGGGCCGGAACAATGGCTCCGAGGGGGCGGGGACAATTGCTCGAGTGGGTGGGATTCCACTCAACCAACCAATTCTACTCTGGGGAAGAAAAAGGAGGGGCCAGACGCTGGCCTCTCTTCGGCTGTCTGCGCCCTGCTCCTCCCTCAGCAGCTCTCGGTGTCAGAACCGGGCCTGCAGTCTGCACGTTGTTTGTATGTTCCACGCCTGCCCTGCTCTCTCAGGCCCAGCACTCCTGCAAACATGGCCTCTGCAGCTGCTGCCCCGCCTGTGAAGGTAAGTAAGAAGCTGAGGCCTGTAGTCTAAACTCCCAGAGAGAGGGAGAAGCCCAGCAGAGGATCTGGGATTGGGACCCCGGGCGACTTCTATGCACCCCCCGGGAACCGACGTGAACCATGCTGAGAAGAGAGGACACTAGAACCTCTATCTCACCTTCTGCACGGGTGGGTCGCGCTCGCAGAAAAAGCCGCCCCGCTTTGGGGGCATCTCTGCAGCAGCCCACACCCCGTCCTGGACTCGGGGCCGCAAGCTGGGGTCAGGAATGGGCCCTTCCTTCCTCTCCACCCTTTTGTTACTGATTGCAGTGAATATGCCCTGGGGTTTGCGGGGTAGGCGTAAGTTGGAGGGGGGGAGGGTTTGTAGTTTCCGAGATCTTGAATATCCAGGGGTCTTAGCGGTCATTCTGGAGAAGATATGGTAATATTTGACACAGCGCTAGCCCTTTTGGACTCTCCCAAGTTACACTTGCTTCCTTCCTCCTTTTCTCAGCTACTCTTTTCCGCCCCACGTGTGCACATGTGGGTAGTCGCTTTCAGCTTTACTTTGCAGTAAACCAGGGGGACTCATAGTCATGTAGCGTCCCACCCAAACTTTGAGATTTGGAGGAGCCCAGTGCCAGCAATTACAGGAATTCTGTGGGATGTGACTGAGTGCCTTTTTTTTTTTTAATTAATTCTCTCAATAAAGAGGCTTTTTTTGCTTTAGTCACTTCCTCCCGGCCAGATGCTGCTAGTCTGTCTTAGAGGAGGGTTTCCGTGGCAAAACTGAAAGTTAGAGATGTTTTTATTGGTCTGCACATTGATAACTGGTATACTGGGTTATTGTGTAGTGGAAAGTTTTGGCAGCAGAGAAGAATACCCATCTTTGGCCTGAGTGCAAATCCCTTCCCTAGGGCTTTTAGACATTTATTCCTCTGATGTTATCATTAGAGAATGGAGAATTAGGCTACTTGTTGTTTTAAATTAAAAAATGTCTTCTGGGATTCTGTTTATCATTAGCCAAGAGCATCGTTGATGGCCTCCAACTGAAAATGACCTGTCAACTTTTTATTCTGGAAAATGTTCAATTTTTTACAAGAATTTAATTTTTGTATTCTAGTTCACTTCAGCCAGTCCATATACAGTGTTATTCCTTCCCTTCCATTTTATTCTCTGGGTCTCCTTCCCCTTAATCTTATCCCCTTCTACTTTATCTACATTTTTGTTGCAGTCATATACTGGCTCCCAGGTATTCAACTTTCTTTCCCTAGGAATTCAGAACCAGGCTCACAGTTTTCCTCTTAGTGAAACCACTGTCCTCATACTTATGAACTCAGTGAATACATTGATTTCCCCTTTGATGAACTGGAAATCCACTGTTACCCTCAACGCTCTTGCCCTGTACTTCCATTCCACCTTAGACACATCCAGGGATGGTCATATCTATACTTAATTTTACTGTCACCAATACTTTCGTGATCCAGAATTTTGAAATTTCCTTTCTCTGTTTACAGATTTCATATTATTCCATTTCTCCCTCAGCCTAAATTACTCAATCTGGTTTTCTAGCCTGATACTCCTCTATCCACTCTTGACTCCCTTCCCAATCTTGACCCTATAATTGACTAATTTAGCTATATTCAGACTGTCCTAAAAGTCTTAGGGTAGGTTTAAGCTTAAAGCTTTTATGTTTTAAGAACTCTTACCCCAACCACCTACTTACTGTCTCCATTCTTACTTGAATGCTGCTGAATTCACACTGGAGAAAGACACAATGGTGCCCATTGGGTATACTAATTGATGTTAACTAATCTGAACTAGATCCTCACTATTGCAATACTTTTATTACTAATATTATCTTTATCATTTTTCTCATAGCCATTCCAACCATTATTTACTTGAACTATATACTATAAATTTCTAGACTTCAAGGCTGGAAGACCTGGATTCAAATTATACCTCAGTCTCTTACTAGCTGTGTAACCCGATGAACAAGTTGTTTTATCTTTCTGAGCCTCAATGTTCTATTTAAATTGAGGGAGAGTGCGGTCATAGTACCTATCTCACAAATTTGTTGTGAGGTTAAAATAAGAGAATACCCATAAATCACTATGCTCTCTTGAAAGTGTTATGTAAATGCTTCCCATACTAATCCCCTTTTCTCTGCAGAGTACCTCCACTCCTACTTTATTGAAAAAATAAAGGCCACTAGTCATAAGATCCTTAATTTGCCCTTTAAAAAATCATCATCTCATTCTCTAGTCCACCACACATTTTATCTCCATGATCATCTAGTGAGCAAGTCACTAGCTTCATTTTTTTGTTTGTTTTTAAAATTTCAACACCTAATCAGTGTTTAGTCCATAGTAGATGCTTGTAAATGATCACTTCTTCATTCACTCTTACCTGCTATATGCAAACATATCCACTTCTCCTCCTTCCTTGACCTCTGAAGCTATCCTTTCCCTTTCACTGCCAAACTTCCCCCAAAAGTCATGTGCCTGCACTTCATTGCCAACTGTTCATTTCTCAACTACTTAAAATTTGGCATCTGACCACCACTTAACTAATGTTCTGAGGATGCAAAGGATCTCTGACATTTTGCCAGTTCTCATCTATATTGACTTCTCTGAAACTTGCTGCTTTTGACTCTCTTCCTCCTCCTGGATACTTTTCTCCCTTGTTTCACATAGCAGTGCATTTTTTTTAAATGTCTCTTACCTGTCATACTCTTCTCAGTTTTCTTTGCTGGATCTCTCCATGTCCCATTGTACATGTTCTAACCCCTAACCATAGGTGAACCTGAAAACTGTACCCTAGGCTCTCTTTTCTATCTCATAGTTTTTTCATTACTTCTCTTTGCTGACCTCCAGGCTCATGTCTCCAGCTACATATTAGACACCTCAAACTGGATGTTGAGTAGACATCTTAAATTTAACATGCCCAACACTGAACTCATTTTCTTTCCTCCTAAACCTAAACACCTCTGTTGATGATGGCAGCACCATACTCCCAGTCTCCTAGTTTCAAAACCTATATGCCATCCTTGACTCTTTGTATCTCTTACCCTCTATATTTGTCAAGGCCTGTTGATTTCCCCTTTGCAACATCTCAAATAGTCCTCTTTTCTGCCACTACCACCACTCTGGTGTAGACCCTCTGTCTCCAAATGGCGTCTGCCTCCTACAAGTTGGGGTTTTTTTATTTGTTTGTTTTTTAGTGAGGCAATTGGGGTAAAGTAACTTGCCCAGGGTCACACAGCTAGTAAGTATTAAGTGTCTGAGGCCGGATTTGAACTCAGGTCCTCCTGACTCCAGGGCCACTGCTCTATCCACTGTGCCTTCTAGCTGCCCCACAAGTTTTATTCCCACATCCTCCATTCAGCTGCCAGAATGGTTCTCCTAAAGCTGTCTGAACATGTCCCCTCTTCCCTCCACTCAACAATCTAATGGCTCCCTATATTGTTACTTTTTTTTTTTTTGGTGGGGCAGTGAGGGTTAAGTGACTTGCCCAGGGTCACACAGCTAGTGTCAAGTGTCTGAGGCTGGATTTCAACTCAGGTCCTCCTGAATCCAAGGCCAATGCTTTATCCACTGCACCATCTAGCTGCCCCCATTTTATGTTACTTATTTTTTTTAAGTGAGGTGATTGGAGTTAAGTGACTTGCCCAGGGTCACACAGCTAGTAAATGTTAAGTGTCTGAGGCCAAATTTGAACCCAGGTACTCCTGACTCCAGGGCTGGTGCTCTATTCACTGTGCCACCTATCTGCCCCCTAATGTCTCCCTATAACCTTCAGGAATAAATATAAAATCCTCTCTTTGTGGTCCACACCCCACCACAATATACTATTCTTTTTTTTGGAGGGGAAGAGGGGGGGGGAGGTGTAATGAGGGTTAAGTGACTTGCCGAGGGTCACACAGCTAGTAAGTGTCTGATCCAGATTTGAATTCAGGTCTTCCTGAATCCAGAGCCAGTACTTTATCCATTGCACCACCTAGCTGCCCCACAATGTACTGTTCTTTCCGGTGATACTGACCTCCCTGCTATTCCTTTCATAAGAAAGTTCATCTCTTGACTGCTGTCCCCCTTACCTAGAATGTTCTACATCTGGCTTCCTTGGCTTCTTTCAGGTCCCAGCTAAAAGCTCAACTTTTATGGGAAGCCTTCTGAATACTCTTTTTTTTAAAAATAATAAAACATTTTTATTAATAGTTTTGAGTTCCAAATTTTATATTTGCAATTTTATATATTTGCAATTATATTTGCAAATTTATATATTTGCAATTATATAAAACATTACCATATTAGTCATTTTGTACCAGAAAACTTGAATAAAAGAAAAAAATGAAAGAAAATGAAAAATAGTATGCTTCAGTCTATGTTCAATCAATATCAGATCTTTATTTGAAGGGGATAGTATGTTTCATCATTAGTCCTATGGGATTAGATCATTGTACTGCTGAGAATAATTGTCATTCACATGAATTCTTAATTCTAGGACCTTCCTTATTTGCATATTGTCTCCCAGATTATGATTTCCTTGAGGGCAGGGATTGTTCTTTGCCTTTCTTTTTATCCTCTGTAAGCATTCATGAAGTGTCAACTATGTGCCACAAATTGCTGTGCCTGGCATTCAGTAGATGCTTAATAAATGCTTATCAGCTGAATGATTATCCTTATCTAAATCTCTAGCCCATGTTGGCATCCTGACTTTTAGTCAGAAATAGAAGTTAGGAACTAAGATCAGCTACTTGCTAGACATTTCTACCCGGATGACCTAAAGGCATCTCAAATTAAAACTCTCCAAAACTGAACTTACTCTCCATGAACCTACTAATCTTCACATCATCCTTATTTTTCTTTTTTTCTTGTTTCCTTCATGTGAACTACCTCTCCCCTGACTATCTCTCCTCTTCCCCCTCTCCCAGTCTATTCTTCCTACACCTCAACACTACTTTAAAGATGTCATCATGGGTTAGTTAGGTGGCACGGTGGACAGTGTACCAGCCCTGGATCCACGAGGCCTCAAGCCCAAATCTGGCCCCAGACATAAGGCACCCCACCCTGTCTGCCCCACAAAGAACAAAACATAAATGCAGATATCATCCCTTCATATTCATTTCAGACCTGTGTCTTCTGTGAGTTTCTTACTGAGATAGTTCTTATGATTTTGAAGTATTATCTTCCCATGTAAGAATGTATATGGTTTGATCTTTTTGTTTCTTTTTTTTTTTGCAGGGCAATGGGGGTTAAGTGACTTGCCCAGGGTCACATACCTAGTGTCAAGTGTCTGAGGATGGATTTGAACTCAGGTACTCCTGAATCCAGGGCCTGTGCTTTATCCACTGTGCCATCTAGCTGCCCCCCGGTTTGATCTTTTAATATCCCTCATGAAGTCTTTTTCCTGTTGGCCTTTTTATGCTTCTCCAGGGTCTTGTATTTGAAAGTCAAATTTTCATAGCAAATTTGAAAGTCTTTTCATAGCAAATGCCTGAAAGTCTTCTTTCTCATTGAAATTCCATTTTTTTCCTCTGAAAGATTATGCTTAGTTTTGCTGGGTATGTGATTTTTGGCTGTAGTCCTAGTTCCTTTGCCCTCTGGAATATCATATTCCATGCCCTCTGATCCTTTAATGTAGAAGCTGCCAGGTCTTGCTTTGTCCTTATTGGAGCTCCACAGTATTTGAATTCCTTTTTTCTAGCTGCTTGCAATATTTTCTCCTTGACCTGGGAGTTCTGGAATTTGGCTATAATATTCCTGGAGGTTTTCCTTTTGGGATCTCTTTCCGGAGGTGATCGGTGGATTCTTTCAATTTCTATTTTAGCTTCTGCTTCTAGAATATCAGGGCAATTTTCCCTCACAATCTCTTGGAGGATGGTGTCTAAGCTTTTGTTTTGGTCATGGTTTTCAGGTAGTCCAATGATTTTCAAATTCTCTCTCCTAGATTTATTTTCCAGGTCAGCTGTTTTTCCAAGGAGATATTTCACATTGCCTTCTATGTTTTCATCCAATTGGATTTGCTTTACTGTGTCTTGGTTTCTCATAAGGTCACTAGATTCCTATTCACTAGTTCAATCCTAATTCTTAGGCAATTATTTTCATCAGACAGTTTTTTAATCTCTTTGCTTTTCAAGCTGTTGACTTTTTTCTCATGACTCTCCTGCATTGCTCTCATTTCTCTTTCCATTCCTTCCTCTCTTTCTCTATACCTTCTTTCTATCTCTCTTACTTTCTCTTCAAAGTCCCTTTTGAGAGCTTCCATAGCCTGAGACCAGTTCATATTTTTCTTGGAAGCTTTGGATGTTGGAGCTTTGACCCTGTTATTATCTTCTTCTGAGGTTGTATTGTGGTCTACCTTTCCCCCAAAGAAGTTTTCAATGGTCTTCTGCTTTCTCTGCCTGCTCATCCTGGCTTGCTATTTCTTGGCTTTTAGCTCCTTTTTAAAATGTAGCACTGTTTCCAGGATACATTGTTCGTGCTACAGTGCTGCCCAGGGGGTGATTGGGCTTCTCAGCCTGCCTGGCCTGTGAGTAATCATGACTGCTTTCTCTTTGACCCGGAAACAGAAGTCTGATTGAACTCTGATTCTCTATGGTCGGAAGCTTGGCATGCTTTTGCTCCTCCCCCACTAGTCCACCACCACTTGATTCAGACCCGGGATGCTTTGCCCCAACTCCAGCAGATACTGCCTCCACTTCACCCCGGCCTGCCGCCGAACCCTGTCACCAGTCTGATCGGAGCCTCAGAAGCTGTTGGTGCTGAAGACTCTGACATGTGCAGGAAGCACTGTCCCTGGCTGGGTCCAGACTGCGCACTGAGCTGTTCAGCCTGATCAGTAGGTGATCGGAATTACCCTTTTTTGCAGAGAAATAGTCTCACTCTGTTCTTATATGCAGTAGGCTGTTCTGGGTTTTGTTTTTTTACCGCATTATTTGGGCGTGAGTGGACTGGTTTATCTATCTGGAGCTTGTGGGAGTCACAGCCTCTCCTCTGCCATCTTCACATCCTTATTTTTCTTGAGGTCACTGTCATCTTTCTAGTCAGTCTCTCCAAATCTCTCTTCCTTTATAGCTGCCAAAATAGTCCTGAACTACAGGTCTGACCATGTCTCTCTCCCTGCTTAAAAAACCTCACTGACTCCCTCTTGTCCCTAGGATGAAATTCAGACTCACTGTCTGGGTCCTCAGATACTTTCCCATTCATATTTAACTCCCATTCATGCATTCCATGTTACAGCCAAACTGCTTAACATCTGTTTTCTAAATTTGGGATTCAATCTCCTGTCTTTGTGTCTTTGCTCAGACTGTCTCCCTCCTCCCTGGATTATACATTTTCACCCGTCTTCTTGGTTCCTTAACTTTCTTCAAAACTCAGCTCAAGGACCACCTCCTTTGGGAAACCTTTCCTTAACTCCCTTACTTAAAACAAGTTCTTTTTCTTCTCAGATTATCTTGTGTTTATGTGTTTATGTGTTTACATGTTACCCCCCCCCCCCCTACACACCTCAATAGGCTATAAAATGCTTAAGGTTAAAAACTGTTTTTCATGTTGTCTTAGTATACCCAAGGTCTAGCACAGTCCATTGTACTTTACTCACTGAATCGTAGTGAATGACTTTGTAGGTTCAGTCATTTCAGTTGTGTATGACTCTTTTTTTTTTTTTGCGGGGCAATGGGGGTTAAATGACTTGCCTAGGGTCACACAGCTAGTAAGTGTCAAGTGTCTGAAGCCAGATTTGAACTCAGGTACTCCCGAATCCTGGGCCAGTGCTTTATCCACTGCGCCACCTAGCTGCCCCCTGTGTATGACTCTTCATGACTCCCATTTGGGGTTTTCTTGGCAAAGATACTGGAGTGGTTTACCATTTCTTTCTCTAGTTCATTTTACAGATGAGGAAACTCATGTATACAGTGTTAAGTGACTTGCCCAGGGTTACATAGCTAGTATACTCTGTAAGTATCCTTGACTAACTGCTCTGCTTACTGATCATTTATCTCTTCTTGGCTTTGGTGTAGCTAGGCAGCTAGGTGACAGAGCGGATATAGCACTGGGCCTGAAGTCAGGAAGACCCCAATTCAATTCCCTGATCAAATATTTACTCTGTGACCCCTAGGTAAGTCACTTAACCTTTTTCTGCTTCAGTTTCCTCAGCTAAAAAATTAGGAAATAGTACCTGCCTCCCAAAATTGTCATGAGTAGCAAATTAAATAATATTTGTAAAGCATTTAACATAAACCCTAGTACATGATAGATACTAAATAAATGCTTATTTACTTCCTACAGCCAGGTAGAATTGAAATGCAAAGAAGATTATATTGGAAAATCTTTGTGTACATTATGGAAACTGAATGCTACCTGTTCATCTAGGTTAGTCAGTTATACTGTATACTGGTTTCCAGGATGAGCTGTGAGATTTAAAATTGGATACTAGAGCATTAACCTCCCCTTTTAATCTTTCCTTTATTTTATCTCCCAGATCAGTAAGTTAAAGAAGCCTCTGGTCTCTAGTTAGAGCTTTTATTGTTTGGTAATTACAAGGTGATGTTGATTAGAGGGATAGGAAAGTAGAGATACAAAACAAATAGTCTTAAGTCTAAGCTTAGTCTATATTCCGTATAAAACTCACCAAAAGCCCAAGGCCACCTTTGAGGGGGGGAGAGCCGAGTCAAGCATGTGCTGCTTGCGAGCCGGGCCGAGTCCAACCTCAGTCATGCAGCCAGCGAACAAGGAGAGCCAAAAAGAGATATCACTTCCGTTCTCTCCTTGCCTTTTAAGCTCGCACTCCGGAAGTGGAGTGCCTAGCAGCCGGACTGGCGTGTGTAGCCCATGCACGGCCATTGGTCTCCTCCCTGAAAGGGTGGTCCTTGAAAAACTGGCGTCTTTCCATATTCACTAACCGAGTGTTAAAAACTTTTTTTACCACATTCCCCCCTTTGATTCCTCAAGAAACAAAGTGTTTCCTTGACGGAATAGTAAAAAGAATATAATAACTATTGCTAACTAATAATATGTGAACAACAATATAGAAAAGGAAGAGAGGAAAGTTTTATACAGAGGGGTGATGTTTTTGTCCTCATGAACCGACGCTTTGACATTGGTCTTGCAAAGGGAGGACCTCTGCAGAGAGTACATGTTATAGATGGTGTATATTATAACAGAAAGGAGATAGTAAAAACTAACAAAACAAAACAGTTCATATCAAGTCTCTGAGTTCTCTTGTCTTCTTGAAGTGGTAAGATGTCATCAGGAGGAAACTGGATTCTGGTCTGGAAAACTGGATTCTGGACTCTGGTCTGGAAAGCTGGATTCTCTTCTTTAACTGTTTGAATTGCTGTATCTTTACTAAACCTTAGCATAGCATTGTTAACAATCAAATTAATAAAATCCATTACAGAGCCAAGCAGCTCTAGTGTGTAATTAACCATGAATAGTTACTGTGTTGTTGTTTTTCCAGTTTTATAATCCACACTGCCCAGATTCTTTTTTTTTCCTAGTGAGGCAATTGGGGTTAAGTGACTTGCCCAGGGTCACACAGCTAGTAAGTGTTAAGTGTCTGAGGCCGGATTTGACAGGCCCTCCTGAGTCCAGGGCCGGTGCTCTATCCACTGCGCCACCTAGCTGCCCCCCAATTTTTTTACCCTCCTTTTTTTTTGTGTGGGACAATGGGGGTTAAGTGACTTGCCCAGGGTCACACAGCTAGTAAGTGTCAAGTGTCTGAGGCCAGATTTGAAAGTCAGGTACTCCTGAATCCAGGGCTGGTGCTTTATCCCACTGCGCCACCTAGCTGCCCCCATTGCCCAGATTCTTAAGCACATTAAAGTAAGTCCTATTTTATTTTTTTCCAATTACATGTGACAATTTCTAACATTGTTTTTTTTTTTTTAATTTTGAGTTCTAGATTTTTTTCCTTGCTCCCTTCCTAAGATGGTAATTTGAAATAGGTTATATATGTATAATCATCTAAAACATATTTCCATATTAGTCATGTTGTGAAAGAAGAAACAGGCGAAAAGAACCATAAAAAAAAAGTGAGAATAGTATGCTTAGATCTTCATTTAGACTCCATCAGTTCTT
Organism: Dromiciops gliroides; assembly: GCF_019393635.1. Taxonomy (NCBI): domain Eukaryota; kingdom Metazoa; phylum Chordata; class Mammalia; order Microbiotheria; family Microbiotheriidae; genus Dromiciops; species Dromiciops gliroides. Next base: position 569,143,331 of record NC_057861.1, on the reverse strand, counting down.
TCCCTGGATGTGGATAGCATTTTCCATCATAAGTCCTCTGGAATGTCTTGTATTGCTGAGAAGAGTTAAGTTCATAGTTGATCATCACTTCACTTTGCATCAGTCCATGCAAACCTTCCCAAGTTTTTTCTGAAATTCGCATGCTCGCCATTTTTTTATAGTACAATAATATTTCCTTAAATTCATACACCACAACTTGTTGAGTCATTCCCCAATTGATGGACATCTTTTCAGTTTCCAATTCTTTGCCACTACACACTTCAACCTTATTAATAATTGTTGCTGTCAGGAGGATCAAACCTATTTGGCTTCTGTTGTGTTACATTTAGAAACTTTAGAACCCTTTTTAATGTGACATTGTAGCAACTTCAAAAAGGCATAATTTTCACAGATCTCTGATTGAGAGGCAGTCTGACATAGTGGATAGAGACAAGCTGCAAGTCCAAGCTACTTAACATTTCAGTCCTCTAGGTACCTCTGTAAGATGAAGTTTCAGAGAAGGTGGCAACCTACCTTGATAGAAGTTTACTTGTTGCAGTATTCCCTATATCAGGGAAATTGCAGTTCTAGTCCTTATCCCTATCCTATATGGCTACAGCTTTTGATGGACAAATAGCAAAATGGCCTTTTTTATACTAGTATGATACTACTGAGGTGAGATTTGAACTCAGGTCCTCCTGATTCCAGGGCTAGTGCTTTATCTACTGCTCCACCTAGCTGTTTCTATTAGGGCTTAGAAAAGACCTAAAAGTCAAGTCTTTAGCCCTTGTTAAAGTGTTTACAATTTGGTTGGGAAGAGATACGGCACACTTCTATAACATGAGTAAATATCTTACATTTGCTTATTTTAATTTCCCTCTTTTCCCCAGAAGAAAGGGAATTCATTTGCTGATACTGTAAAACATCACCTCATCAGAATCTTGAATGAACCAGATTTTCCCTCCATCCCCCCATCCTGCCTTTTGAATATTAAGGGTCAATGAAAATAAAAGAAGCTAGCATAATTTTTTTTCACATCAGTTGTCTTGGAATCTCAAAATAGTCACTTCAATATCTTGTACCTTCTCCAACAGTGTCTTTAATATTTCAATTTACTCTAATTTTTTCAATTATTTAATAAATTAATAAATATACCATGTCATTATTTGTATACCATGTTACATTCTTTTGAAATAATTTTGTTTTTTTGTTTGTTTTTAGTGAGGCAATTGGGGTTAAGTGACTTGCCCAGGGTCACATAGCTAGTAATTGTTAAGTGTCTGAGGCTGGATTTGAACTCAGGTACTCCTGACTCCAGGGCTGGTGTTCTATCCACTGCTCTACCTAGCTGTCCCTGAAATAATTTTGAAGCAGGGGACATGTAATTTTATTTTGTGATCATTTCTAGGAAGAATTTTATTATTTCTTATAACAAATAGATAAAACATAAATAAAAACTATATCTGCCTTTGATCGGAGTCTGCTAGAGGTACTAGCCTATGTATTTCACCTTTATAAAGAAATTTCACTTTAATACTCCATTTCAATGCTTATTGTTAGCTTTTGAAATTCTCATTAGTCAGATTCATATAGTCATTGATCATATTCTTAGTCTTTCAAGTGTGGGAAACCTATTAACCTAAACTAGTGAAGTGAATTTTCCGGTTAACCATAAGCTCCTTCTGCTTCTGACTTTATTGTTGAAAATCTTTCTTAAATGTTTCTGTACATTTTCATAGGTAGATAATTTTGACTGCTAGTTGTTTATTCTTTATTCGAAATAGATTAACCCTTTGATGTTATCAAAGTCTGCTAGTTGCTTGGTTTTGGTTATTTTCTTGTTATTTTCCACTGTCAAAAGTCAAGTATAGTCAAAACCTTTTTTTATTAGTTGAGGGCCCTGATTTTTTTAGGCCTCTGGTGATGGGTTACCACCATTTTGGAGATCTAAAGCGCTTCATGCTAGGAAGAATTACAAATCACAACTAAGAAAATGAACATGCTTGCTGTGCAACAGTATTGTTTTTGGAGGAAATGTTATTGTTAATTACTTGAAAGAATGCTCAACCTCCCTAGTAGTAGATTTATTAATCACTGACTATGTGCCAGGCATTGGGGATACAAAGAAAGGCAAAAAGGTAGTCCCTACTCTCAAGGAGCTCACATTAATCGATTAATTAACTGACAGCTATGCACAAACAAAATATACAGAAGATAATTTGGAGGTGATCAGTAGAGGGAATACAGTAGCATTATGGGGAATCAGAAATTGCTTATCAAAGATGGGATTTTAATTGGGATTTGAAGGAAGCCAGGAGGTGGAGAGGTGGGGGCCGGGAGGGGGGGAAGGGGGAGGGGAACACATCAGTAAAAATGTTTGGAGCCTGGTGATGGAAGTGTCATGTGTGAGGAACATTTAGGAGGTCAGTGTCAATGACGAGTATGTGAATGGATATAAAATATAAGAAAATAAGAAAGGTGAGGGCAGGTAACAAAGAACTTTGGATGCCAAACTCAGGGTTTTGTATTTGAGTGGAGGTGGAGCCATAGGGAGAAAGAAAGATGCCATGGCCAGATTTGAGTTTATAGGATGACTAATTTGACAGCTGAATAGAGGACTCTGATCCTGTAGCTCTTCTGCCCTTTATAAACTAAACTCCTCAAAAAGGCCATCTATGACAGATGCCTCCACTTTTTTTCTTCATATTCTCTTCTTAACCCCTAACAATCCAATTTCCAACCTTATTATTCCATCACAAAACTGCTGTTACCAGTGATGGCTAATTACCAAATCCAATGACCTTTTCTTTTTCTTAGTTTAATCATAAAAGTATTTTATTATTTTCCAGTTACATGTAAAGATAGTTTTCAACATTTGTTGTCATAAGATTCTTAGTTCCAAATTTTTCTCCCTCCCTTGCTTCCCTCCCCCCAAGACAAAAAGCAATCTGATAGAGGTTTTTTATGTACAATCACATTAAACAAACCAATGACCTTTTCTCAATCCTCATTCTCCTTGACCTGTCTGTAAACTTTGACACTGCTAATAAACCTCTTCTTGACACTCTTCTCTAGATTTTCAAGACACCACGTTTTCCTGGTTCTTCTATCTACACTACTCCTCAGTCTCCTTTACTGAATCCTCATCCAGGTTAAGCTTTCTACCCATAAGTGACCTATATATAGTGTTCTGTCTTGGCCCCTCTTCTTGTCTCCTACTATACAACTTCACTTGGTGATCTCATCAGCTCCCATGAATGGTAATTTCCATATTCATTCTGATGATTCTTAAATCTTCATGTCCTGCTCCAGCCTTTCTGCTGACCTCCAATTTTACATCTGGGTTTCAGGCATCTCGCCAAAAGGCAAGATATAACAGTAGTACAAAGTGCTGTCTCTGTTCTAGAAAGTAAGCTCCTTAACTGCAGGAATTGGGTTTTTGTTTGTTTTGTGTTCCCAGTACATAGTATAGTGCTTGGCATGTTAACCAACTGAATGACTTTAGGGAGTTAAAGAAAGGCTGAGAAAAACAATAGACAGCACAAGGAAAGGGAGTGGTATATTGCTCTATATGTAATGAGTTTTCTACTTAGTTAATATTTCTGTGACTTTTGAAAATGTTATGATACCTTGAGCTTCTTTACATGGTTTTAAATTGTACACTCAAGTACATTTTACTTAAGTTTCCAAGGTTGTGCCACAAGGTGGCACCAACGTGCAAGAAATAGCTGTCAGCCCTGAAGGGCATTAGCTCTGTAAAAGGCCTTCACTACAGCAGTTGTCTTGTCATCCTGCAAAGCCACACAGAGATTTAGCTTGTTTTAAAAAAGAGATGGATCTGATTAGTTTTAGTTTGCCATAATGCAGTAGCCACTGAATTAAATTAGAACTGGTAGAATTTATGACTTCAATAACAGATGATTTCAGATATGGAATGGAACCTTGAAAAATGATCTAGTCCAGAAGTTCTTAACCTGGAGTCTGGGAAATGAGAGAGACAGAGAAAGAGGAAGATACATAAGAGAGATATTTCACTAAATTGGTTTCTTTTGTAATCATACTTATTTTGTACATTTAAAAACAATATTCTGAGAAATCCATAAGCTTCAGCAGACTGTCAGAGAGAATCTTGATGCCCCAAACCTCAGATCTAGTATAACCTCATCATTTTACTAATGAGAATTAAGTCCAGAGAAGTTAAGGTAGTTACCTGAATTCATAGTTCCTTCTGAGAAGTCTTTAATTGGTTCACTTTAGAAATTCTATATTCTTTCCATCATTATTTTTATTGTACAAGATTGGTACTGAGAGTTTTTTTTTTCCTCCTAGAAATGTCCAGGATTAGTCTTTTTTTAAATTAATAAAAGTATTTTATTCTAGTTACATATAAAGATAGTTTTTTTTTAATGTATAAGGTATTTTATTTTTTCCGTTACATTCAAAGATAGCTCTCAACTCCTGCCCATACAAGCTTTACCACTTCAGACTTTTCTCCCTCCCTCCCCTCCCCCCCTAAAGATAGTTTTCAACATTTGTTTTCATAGGATTTTTAGTTCCAAATTTTTCTCCCACCCTCCCTTCCCTCCCTCCTCCCCAAGACAGAAAGCAATCTGATATAGGTTATATATGTGCCATTACATCAAACATATTTCAGCATTAGTCATATTGTTAAAGAACAATCAGAGTACAAGGGAAAAACCTCAAAAAAGAAGGAAAAAGACCCAGCCCCAAAGTAGAAAGAGTGGTTCAATTTGCATTCATAATCCATAGTTGTTTTTTTTTTTCTGGATGTTGAGAACATTTTCTATCATGAAGTTCTTTGAAATTGTTTTGGATCGTTACACTGCTAAAAAAAAGTCAAGTCTATCACCATTGTTCATCACACAATATTGTTGTTAAGTGTATACAATGTTCTCCTGGTTCTGCTCCTCTCAGTCAGCATCAGTTCATGTAAGTCCTTCCAGGTTTCTCTAAAGTGCTCCTGCTCATCATTTCTTTTCAGATTGATTTTTTTAAAACCTTGTGTTTTAAATTTTCTTCCTCCCTCCCTCCTTGACCCTCCCTATGAAATCAAGCATGTGTAGTTATGTAAAACATCTTCACATTAGTCAGGCTGTGAAAGAAAATAGACAAAATAACTTTAGAAAGAAGAGCTAACAAGTAAAATTCTACTTCAATCTGTATTCAGATACCATCAATTCTTTCTATGTTGATGGTTTTGTTGTGAAAGTCTGACGAAGGAAAAGAAACAATGAAGTCTCCAAGCTGTAGAAAATAGGTTTATTGAGAAGAGGATACCAGTCTCACAATAAAGCCAGTCTCAAGTCTAGGATCCAAAGACCTCAAGCCACAGGTCCCAAGAGTTTTTATACACAAACAAGGCTTAAAGGTATTTACACAACATAGCCAAAATGGGGCACTTCTGCAAGGCAAACACATGCAAAGTGATAAAACACAAAACATAGGCAAAGGGGCTTCCACAACTGAAGTATGTGTGCAAGTCTTCCAACTAGTAGTTGACTCTTCCTGATCTAGCTCAGGAGTTACTATTCTTTTTTTTTTTTTTAAAGGAGTTACTATTCTTGATAGTTGACCTTAAAAGTTCTGGATTTTGGGGGCAACTCGGTGGCGCAGTGGATAGAGCACCGGCCCTGGAGTCAGGAGGACCTGAGTTCAAATCCGGCCTCAGATACTTAACACTTACCAGCTGTGTGACCCTGGGCAAGTCACTTAACCCCAATTGCCGCACTTAAAAAAAAAAAAAGTTCTGGATTTGACTGATTAGTTATGTGGTTGCAGAACGATTTCAATGGAATATGTGGATGGCCTTACTAAGATTTATCCTTCCTAATCCATTATTATTGGCTTAATCTACTAATAAAATAAAATATCTAGATATACTTAATCACAATTTTACTTAATATACTGATTATTATCTTAGTTAAATCACGTGTAAGGGGTGGGAAAAATCTCACTCACAGTTTGCATTTTTCATACATCCTTCTGATATCATCCTGCTCATCATTTCTTTCTGTTACTATTGCTAACTGTATTACCCTCCATCTTATTCCCTCCCCTTGATATTTATTTACTCTATTTTCCATCTTCCTTCACCCTATTCCTCCTCAAAAGTGTTTTGCTTTTTACTGCCCCGTCCCCCAATCTGCCCTTCCTTCCTTTGCCTCTTACCCTGCCCTCCTATCTCTTTCCCCTCCCACTTTCCCTCAGGGCAAAATATATTACTATACCCACTTGAGTGTGTTTGTTATTCCCTCTTTGAGTCAATTCTGAGGAGAGTAAGGTTCACTCACTTCCCTACTCTTTCCCCATCTTCCCCTCCACTCCATAAGCTTTTTCTTGTTTCTTTTATGTGAGCTACTTTACCACCTCTCCTTTTCCCTCTCTTCCAGTGCATTCCTCTTACACCTTAACTTTATTTTAAACATATCATCATGGGTCAGCTAGGTGACACAGTGGTCAAAAGCACCAGCCCTGGACCCAGGAGGCAGGATTAGTCTTAAATGGCAAATATGATTATTGTTTTTGTTCTTCCATTTCTTTTGTGTGTATATGCCAGTTTTATTTGCCTTTTAAGGCTCTTCTCAAATCCCATCATGACAAGCTTTCCTAAAGTTATTTCTATCTCTCTGATCACATGTCCTTGCACTGTGGGTTTCATTTATTCCTCATACGTTGTATCAGTACTTAGTGCTATAATGTCTTGGGGATGATATTTAATTGTACCTTATGTTAATTCTTCTTCATAAGGACCAATCCATCAGTATTTATTAAATGTGTACTTATGGACCAGGCACTGTGCTAATAAGCTCTGGAAGATTATAAAATGCTTTAAGGAAATTTGTAAAAATAGATTTAATAGGGGCAGCTAGGTGGCACAGTGGATAAAGCACAGGCTCTGGATTCAGGAAGACCTGAGTTCAAATCTGGCTTGAGACACTTGACACTTAATAGATGTGTGACCCTGGGTAAGTCACTTAACTGTTATTGCCCTGCCTCACCCCCCCCCCCAAAATAGATTTAATGAATTTTATCAAACATTTTAAGAAATTATTGAGAGGAAACTCGGGAAGAGGATTGGACTGGGATCCTTGAGACCTAATTTGTAATTCTGACCTTGCTATTAGCTATATGACTTTGGGCAAGTCACCTGACCCCTCTGGATAGAAGTTTTCTCATGTCAATAATGAAGGAATTGAATTCTGTCTATTTAATTTGTATTATGAATATGAAAAAATACTGGCTGAGAAGACATCAATTATTGGTCTGCTTTCTCTTTTTTTTTTTTTCAAGATGGGGCACAGTAGGGCAGCTAGGTGGTGCAATGGATAGAGCACTGGCCCTGGAGTCAGGAGGACCTGAGTTCAAATCTGGCCTCAGACACTTGACACTTACTAGCTGTGTGACCCTGGGCAAATCACTTGACCCCAATTGCCTCACAAAAAAAAAAAAAAAGATGGGGCACAGTAGAAAGAGACCTGGACTTGAATTGTGAAGAGCTGGTGCTAACCAACCTATAACACTCACTGGCCATATGATTGGTGAACCTGATAGAGCTTCAGTTTCCTCTTTTATAAAAGGGGGATAATAACACCAGTATTACCTCTTACTCTTGTGAGGAAAGTGCTTTCTTCCAAACTATATAAATGTAAATGTGAGTTATTATTATAAAAAATGTTAGGATGATTATGTATGCATCAAGGTTATCTTTGATTAAAAAAAACCTGCAAAGTGAACAAAGTTTTTTACAGGTGATTTTTTTTTTCTGAAACATACTGCATTCTTATTGTCTACATGGCTGACTGAGCTGAGAAGTAAAGAGAAAACAAGATACTTCTGGGTTTTTTTAATCAGGGTGTCGCATACAAACATCAAAGTCATTCACAATTCCATGATATGTTTCTGTGGAGATCATTTTATTCAATGATCTAATTAATATTAACATTCAGATGATGCCTTCAGGAGACTGATGAAGCATGCCTTCTGTGTTTGATGGATTAGAAATGCAGAATATGACGTTCAGGCATGGCCACATATTGAGTTGCCTTCCTATTCTATACTTATTTGCTACAGGGTTGGGGAGCTTATTTGGAGGGTATAAGGTTTAGTGGGGAGTAATAAAGATATACACCAGAAGGAAATGATAACATTAATAAAATATTATAAAATGCACAGAAGAAAGCAAGGAAGTTCAAAAGGGAACCCAAACAGCAATTTTATATACATTAAAAAAAATTTACAGACATTCCCAGCCTCACATTCATTGTTTTTTGTTCTTTTTATGTTGAAATGTTGATTTTTTTTTTGTTCATCAGTAATTTCATAATAAAAAGAAAAAAATTAAAATTGACATTAAATGAGATCTTAAATAGGGAGATATGTGCTCACCAGTTAAGGCTAAACAGAAGTAGGGCCCAATAGTAAGTTGATGGCAAGGTCCTACAAGGCCTCATATTTACAGATATGATGCTGATTTCATTGAGTCTTAGAACACTACAAAATGTTCTTGAGAAAAAAATTGAAGTATGGAAAATACATATTGGCCAAGTTCCAACATGTAAGTGGATGGAGCAGTGTGTATTTGGGACAAAAGTTTGTAAGTAGAATAATGAACTAGTCTATATAATGAACTAGAGCTACAGGAGGTCATCAGGCTGATTGCATTTGGGAAATTATGCAGTGTTTTCAAATTGCTGCTTGCTGTAAAAACCTACCTCCAATACTAGTATTCTTCTGACAATGTTTAATGGCTATGAGTCATTGAACACCATAGCCTCAAAAGAATGAAAACTTCAAATTAACCCAAAGACAAGAAAAGTGATAAGGTGGATGGAACATGAACAGGTTATAGCATTTTGCCTGTGACTACTTTGTGTTCAGGAAGTTATAAAATACTAAGGGTTTATGTGATCAGAAGTGGCCTAGGCATGTAACAATGAAAGAAAGAAAATGTGTATGGTATCCTCATACCACAGTTTGAGGGTGGAGTGGTAGCCTCATCATTCCAAGATAATAAAATGGACTCCTCCACTTTGCATGACTCTTTATAGAAAATGTTTTGAGAAAATAAGGAAAAGAATCATTTAGGATGAGAAATAAATCAGTAAGGATTATTAAGTATCTACTGAGTGCCGAGTGGAAAATGCAAAGATCAAACAAAGCAATCTCTTCAGGAGAGAGTCACAGAAGGGAATAACAATGGAATAGAATATTATTTTGCCATAATAAATGATGAAAAGGGATGGTTTCAGAGAAACCTGAGAGGGTCCAGTTACCACTCCAGAAGACTGTTGGATCATGCTTTCTATCTTTTTTTTGCAGAAAACTAGGGTAGCTGGGTGGTTCAATAGAGTACCAGGACTGGAGTTAGGAAGACTTGAGTTCAAATTTGGCCTCAGATATTTACTAGATGTGTGACCCTGAGCTAGAGAAGGAAATGGCAAACAGCTCCAGTATCCTTGCCAAGAAAACCCCTAATGGGATCATGAAGAGTTACACACAACTGAAATGACTACAGTAGACCAGAGATGTTAGAGACACATATTTTCGAATGCATCCAATACATGGATTTGTTTTGCTTCACTGACTTATTTGTTACTGGGAGGGGGGTGGGTTCCCTTTTTTAAAGGGGGGAAGGGTATTGCAGTAGTGAAACTAAGAAAAAGGAAGAAAATGTCAGTAAAACATTTAAAAAAGAGTAGAAGGAAGTTCTGAAGAGGACAAAAGCAATCCAGGTAATGTTGGCACTAACATTTTATAATTACATTGTTTTATTTTATTTCATTTTATTTTATGTGGGGCATTGAGGGTTAAGTGACTTGCCCAGGGTCACACAGCTAATAAGTATTCAGTGTCTGAGGCCGGATTTGAATTCAGGTCCTCCTGAATACAGGGCTCGTGCTTTATCTACTGTGCCACCTAGCTGCTTCCATAATTGTATAATTGCATTATTTTAAAAAGAAACAAGTTGTAAGTAGTTGCTAAGGGGAAAGCCAAGCCATATATAGGAGAAATTTACTTTGTTGTAGACAGTCGGGGTTTTTTGTATTTTTTTGTATATGGAGACATTCCTGGTTTGTTGTTTTTTTTTTTTTTTGGTTTGTTTGTTTTACAAAGTTTCACAATAAGAAAGAAAAATCTTTTAAAAGGACTACTTTAATACCTTATTATCCTGTGGGGGGTGGGGCATAGGTTGTGGAGGTGAGGGAAGGCAAGACATAGCAACTCAGGAAGATGTTGAGATGAGACAGAAGTTATGCTCTACATCAGAGGAGGGTGTACCCACATAGGAGTCACTGATTCTCGAAGTATAAGAAATACTGAGTTCTTAAGTAGGTGGAAAAAGGAGAGAACAAATCTATCCTGAAAAGGTTTACTTTGGGGGGGGGCACTTTTCTCCTGGTAATTTGATTGTAGGGTGCCTATCTTATACTTTTAGCATTTAGATTTCTCCATTTCAATTCATTAAACTATTTTAACATTAGCAACAAATTTTAAAGTATTTCTTTTCACATTAACAACAAATTCTGAGTTACATGCTTTACTTTGTACAGGGTTGGGATATTTTCCCTGTAATGGTAGCTTAAAAAAAAAAAAGCAGGTGCCAAAGTGTACCTGGGCTAATGTCTTCCTAAAAGTTTTAATCCTTCCAATACATTTGAACTCTAGCTGTGTTTATAGAGAGAAAAGATGACAATGTAATCACAAGTTTAAAGGAAGGAAGGAAATAAGCATTTATTTAAACAATTACTATGTGTCAGGAACTGTTCTAAGTAAGACAAGTAAAAAGAAAGAAAGCTTCTGCCCTAAAGAAGCTTATATTTTAACAAGAGACAACACAAAAGACAGGAGCCAAAAACTAGGAGTGAGGTGAAGGGAGGGATGAAGGAACAGGGTTTTAAAGATTTAAAGGCAAGATATAGGAACAGGTTGGGAAGGCTTGCTTGGGCCTCTCCTCAAAATGGAGGCCTCAGGATAAAGTTGGCAAGAAGAAAGAGGGATGGGTTTTGAGAATGTGGAGGCCCCAAGCACTGAGGGAAGTCTTAGGATGAGGTAGCATCAGAGGCATGGCTTAGAAGTTTGGAAGTCAGGGGCAGCTAGGTGGCACAGTGGATAAAATACCGGCCTTGTATTCAGGAGGACACTTACTAATTGTGTGACCCTGGGATCCCCCCCCCCCCAAAAAAAAAGGCTGGAAGTCAGGTAAAGGGCTACAAAGGGAAATAAGGCTGATATAGGCTCTTCCTCAAAATAGAGGCCCGCATAGGAATTCAACTATGGAAGAAGAGGCCAGGTTTTGCAGAGGGACAAAGCAATCACTGAGTGAATGTTTATTTCTTATCTTAAGATAATATGATTATTTTTTGGTCTTTTTTCCCCCTTTAGATTGGTATTATTGGTGGAACTGGTCTAGATGATCCTGAAATTTTAGAAGGAAGAACTGAAAAATATGTTGACACACCGTATGGCAAGGTTGATATCCTAAATCAAGTGTTGCTTATTTTTATTTTTCTCTTGGATATTTTGATTTTTTAAAAAGTGATTACATTTACTTACAGAATCTCCATAATTATTTACTGTATTGATCCTGGCCCCAAGTATAGACCATGTCACTAAATTGAGATATTTTTAAAAGCAGAAAAAATGTGTATATAGTTCATATTCAGATTTTACACAAGCTCAATGTCTTGTATTTCCAGACTGTGAATGTAGATATACCAAAGTATACATGCCAATATAGCAATATCGTTATGTTCTGGGTAACTTAATCATCTGTGGTGACAGCAAATAATGAGATCAAGAAAACAAAATTCTTCATAGAAATGTGATATAGAAAGTTAGAATTATCATTGAGTGAAAAGGAAAGGAACTTATAATAACATGCATGACTCAGCTAAAACCCAAACAAAAGTTTATCCATTCCGATAAAATATTCTAGAACTAGGAAAATAGATTAAATTAGAGTTGAGTCTCAACTTGCCAATTTTTTGGTTCACAGAATAATTGTTATATCATCTCCTTTGAACTCTGCAAAGCACACTAAGTTCCATTACTAGTAACATTCTAAATTTTTTTAACCTATGAAACTTTATGTAATAGATTTAAAAAAAAATTATTTTCATATGTTTAGGTACAATTTCAGGCTGATTCTCAATAATAGAAAAACATTTCATTGTTTTGAATAAGGAAGGCCAAATGTTGCTATTGCCAAAATAAGATAAGGACTTACACGTTGGCATCATAAGAATGCATAGCTTTTTTTTTTTTTTTGGACAGAACATGCAGAGAGAAAATAAGAAGTTCATATAATTCTTAGGAGACCCATTTCACTTAAGTGAACTGAACTTAATCATATTAACACATTTTGTGTGAATAAAATAGTGGTGTGATCATAGCATCGGATCTAGAGATGGAAAGTGCCATCTAGTCCTTACCCTCTCATATCTTTGGGGTCTTTTTAGGCCATTAGCAAAAATAGTAACAACTTTCATTTTTATACATTTGTTGCTGTCATTACTCCATGCTGCTGTTGTTTTTTTGCTCATCCTTAACATAAGGCCCTCTTGTGGGTTCTCTGAGCATATCTTGACAATTTAAAAAAATCATAGCTTGAGTAGGTTTGAAGGATATTTTTTTCTACCTACCAAAAATTAGGTCTTACTTGGGTGAATTACTTGGTTGTCTGGGTTGGATGACTTAATTAGTTAGAACATGAGACTAGAAGGGGTTGGGAAGGATGTCCGACTTGATACAGAAGTACATGTATATACCTTACAAGACTGAAAGTACTTCCAACTCTAGCTAGTGGGCAAGAGAATTTAAACCATTGACCCCAAAGAGGATAAATGAAGAGAGCATGAATAGCCCCATTACCACTTCTAGAAAACTCAGATCACTTATTCACCTGACTAGTTAGTTTTTTCATGTGTGAGGGCAGGAAGATTTATTGTCATAGGGTGTATCTTCTTGGAATGAATTATTTTCTTTAAAATGGTGATTATTTAATTTCTCACCAGTGTCTTATATCCTTTTTTTCCCCTTCATCATGTGCAGCCATCAGATGCCTTAATTTTGGGGAAGATAAAAAATGTTGACTGTGTCCTGCTTGCAAGGTAAGATTTAGAGCTAGAAAGGACCTTAGGCCATAGAATCCAACCCCATACTTTTACAGATGATGAAACCAAGTTCCAGAGAGGTTAAGAGATTTGTCCTAGGCAACTGTTAATAAAGATGCAGCAGCAACAACAGCACTCTGTAAAGATGTGTAACGATTGGAATGACGCCACCTGCTGGAGACTTACTGTAGAAGAGTTCTGCCCATGAAGTGAAGGTCTTTGAGGGCAAGACCAGGAGTCTTTTCTTTGGCGTCAGGAGGGCTAGTGGGAGGAGGAAGAGACTGGCTCTCAGTCTCACTCTCTTGCCTTTGGACTCTGGTGGAGAGAGGAGCTAGAAATGTGCTCTCCCTTTAATAGATAGGAATCTAGGCCTTTCTCTCTCTCTTTACCAAATTCTTGTTTTCCTTAATAAACGCTTAAAAGTCTAACTCTTGCTAAAGCTTATAATTTATTGGCGACCACTCATTAGATATTTTAGACAGACTAGCTAGAATTTTAGCCCTTAACAGATGGAATCTGAATCCAGGTTCTGTGACTCCAAATCTGGTCAAATCCTTTTTCTTTGTGCCACACTGCTTGTAGTTATAACTTGTAACGATTGGAGTGACACCACCTGCTGGAGAGTTACTGTAGGAAAGCTCCACCATGAGGAGAAGGCACCTGAGGGCAAGCCATGTGGTCAGTTCCTTGGCGTCAGGAAGTGACGTTTGCTTGTGGGTACTGTCTATCAAAGCTGCCAGCCAATTAGCTTGGAGCTGTGTGTGCACAAGTGGATGGGATGTTCCCAGTTTCACAGGAAGCTTCTGGGAGGAGTAAGGAAGCATTGGGTCCTTTTTTGTTCTTGACCTTGCCATGGCAGGTTGGATGATGGGGTCTCTTAGAAATAGTTAGATTTTTACCTTTCTCTCTGATCATTAGATCTTTTTTGGTCTTTTTTTTTTGGTAGGGAGTTAAGTGACTTGCCCAGGGTCACACAGCCAGTAAGTGTCAAGTGTCTGAGGCTGGATTTGAACCCTGGTCCTCACTGTACCACCTAGCCCCCCCCCTGATCATTAGATCTTAATGCTCTTTAATAAATATTTAAAAGTCTAAACTCTTGCTAAAGCTTCTAATTTAATGGTGACCACTCATTAGATATTTTAGACAGTATAGCTAGAAAGCAACTTTACAAACTTTAAGGTTTGTTTTAAGTAGGATTTGACATTTTTAAAAATCTTATTTGGCGAGGAGGACTATAATAATCTTGTCCTTTAAAATATTATCAGTGTTTTCTTTTAAACTCCACCTAAACTTCAAATTAAAATTGCCTGTTGGTTAATCTGATTTTTTTCTCCTCCTGTTTTATGATAGATTGTTAAGGGAAGATAATATACCTAATTTGGATTGAGTAGGTTTTTGGCTTCCCTGAAGCCTCATTAATATTGTCTCTAAAACTATTTATACAGTTTTTTTTTGTTTTTTGTTGTTTTGTTGTTTTGTGGGGCAATGGGGGTTAAGTGACTTGCCCAGGGTCACACAGCTAGTAAGTGTCAAGTGTCTGAGGCTGGATTTGAACCCTGGTCCTCACTGTACCACCTAGCCCCCCCCTGATCATTAGATCTTAATGCTCTTTAATAAATATTTAAAAGTCTAAACTCTTGCTAAAGCTTCTAATTTAATGGTGACCACTCATTAGATATTTTAGACAGTATAGCTAGAAAGCAACTTTACAAACTTTAAGGTTTGTTTTAAGTAGGATTTGACATTTTTAAAAAATCTTATTTGGCGAGGAGGACTATAATAATCTTGCCCTTTAATATATTATCAGTGTTTTCTTTTAAACTCCACCTAAACTTCAAATTAAAATTGCCTGTTGGTTAATCTGACTTTTTTCTCCTCCTGTTTTATGATAGATTGTTAAGGGAAGATAATATACCTAATTTGGATTGAGTAGGTTTTTGGCTTCCCTGAAGCCTCATTAATATTGTCTCTAAAACTATTTATACAGTTTTTTTTTGTTTTTTGTTTTGTTGTTTTGTGGGGCAATGGGGGTTAAGTGACTTGCCCAGGGTCACACAGCTAGTAAGTGTCAAGTGTCTGAGTCCAGATTTGAACTCAGTTACTCCTGAATCCAGGGTCAGTGCTTTATCCACTGCGCCACCTAGCTGCCCCTATAAACAGTTTTAATATTGTCTCTAAAACTATTTATAAAACTACTTATGTCCTTATTTATAGGGTATGAATGTCACAGCTGAGGGATTTATATTTAGCTTTAGGCTCATTTGTTGTGCCCAAGTCCTTTATTGTCACCCATCTGCCATACGTTTTCCTTAGGCTGGCTTCCCTGTCTTCCTTCTTTAAAAAGTTAGAATTTTTCCCCCCTTCAGTTTCAAATGTGTCTAAATTACAGAACAGTTGTAAGATTTCTGTCTTCTGAAAGGAAAAAAAAAATCACATGGCCAAAAATGAGTCAAACTGCATATCTGTAAAGGAACCACTTCCCTTAGAATAAACCTTTTTTAAAATTTTAAGTGGGGTTGTGGTTTTATCTAAATGAACCTATTTTCCTTTTGCCATTGATCAAGTTGAGTTTTGTATTTTTACATGGTATACCATGAGAAATCACATATTGTAATTTTTTTGTCTTGAGTGTTAGTAATCAGGATGAATGTAAAGTGGGTTTCGATTTCAGATAGTTCCTAAACAAGCGTGTCTCTAGTTGTATGCAAATTGTTTCACTTTTTCAAATACTATTCAAAATAAAAATGCTAGAAAGAAAAGCACATCAATAAAGCATTTAAAAATGCGCAGCTAGATGATGCAGTGGATAAAGCACCGGCCCAGGATTCAGGAGAACCTGAATTCAAATCTGGCTTCAGACACTTGACATTTATTAAATGTGTGACCCTGGGCAAGTCATTGCCCAACCAAAAAATAAAAAATAAAAGAATAAAAATATACAGAATAAGAAGAAGTTAAAGTGGTACAATGCATTTTTCTTACTACCTCACTAGATATATGGTATACTTGGTTTTTGTTCTTTGTATTTTTTGTTCTGGACAATGAGGGTTAAGTGACTTGCCCAGGGTCACACAGCTAGTAAGTGTCAAGTGTCGGAGGTCATATTTGAACTCAGGTCCTCCTGAATCTAGGGCTGGTACTCTATCCACCGTGCTATCTAGCTGCCCCTTGTTCTTTGTATTTTAAAATGCTTGTGGTTGTTGGCAATTGAAAAGTTCATAGCAGAAAATTTTTTAAAAAGTAAATCCGAAATTCCATAGGTGCTATTATCATTAGCTAATTATAAATAATCAGTCAGGGAGCTTTGAAAAACAATTTGGCACATAAAAATTAACTTAGTTATGCTATGCAAAAGAGAAACCTAAAACATTTGACTTGGGTTTTTTCCTAATGGGTGGGTACTTAAGGCCCTTTGTGATTCTTCTAACAGCCTGACACAGTACCAGGGGCAGAATGTTAATGATATTATATGCAAGGGGTGAATGTGTTTTTTTTGGTAATGTGAGATTTAAAATTGGATACTAGAGCATTAATCTCCCCTCCTTAACCTTTCCTTTAATTTATCTCCCTGACTAGTAAATGGAAGAAACCTCTGGTCTCTAGTTAGAGCTTTTATTGTTTGGTAGTTACAAGGTGATGTTGATTGGAGGGATAGGAAAGTAGAAATACAAAACAAATAGTCTTAAGTCTAAGCTTAGTCTACATTCTGTATAAAACTCACCAAAAGCCCAAGGCCACCTTTGGGGAGGAGAGGCTCATCAGGCACTTGCTGCTAACGGCCGCGTCCAACTCCAGTCAGTATCTGTCTGTGTGTCTCGCCAGTCTTCGGACCAGGAGAGCAGGAAAGAGAGCCCACTTCCATTCTCTCCTTGCCTTTTAAGCTTGCACCCCAGAAGTGGAGTGCTTAGTAGCTGGACTGACGTGCATAGCCCATGCACGGTCGTCGGTCTCTTCCCCGAAAGGGTGGTCCTTTAAAAACTGGTGTCTTTTTACCACATTCACTAACCGGCGGTTAAAAACTTTTTACCACAGTAAACACCCCCTAAGCAAAAGTAGTATTATGGAAGTTTCCATATATCAAGGTTCAGCATAAGAAATTAAATGGGGGGGGAGGGGGCAGCTAGGTGGCACAGTGGATAAAGCTCTGGCCCTGGATTCAGGAGGACCTGAGTTCAAATTTGGCCTCAGACACTAGACACTAGCTGTGTGATTCTGGGCAAGTCAGTTAACCCTCATTGCCCTGCAAAAAAAAAAAAGAAAAAGAAAAAAGAAGTTAAATGGGAATTTGGGGGGGAGTTTTGCAGAAGCTGCAGATGACATAGCCTATGGCCAAATACTTAACCCAAATTTTACAATAAGGTACTTGTAAACCCCATAAAAGAAAAAGAAAAAATTCAGACTTTTCTTCTGGTATCAAAAGAGAGCCAAAAAATTTTACACGGATTTTCCAGATTATGGGGGTGCTACTGCCCAAACCCCCAAGATGTGGAAGGGTAACAGTACTGATAAATTTCCTGGGATGTCTGGATGCTTTTAAAAACTTCACCTGTGGGAGCAGCTAGGTGGCACAGTAGATCAAGCACTGGCCCTGGAGTCAGGAGGATCTGAGTTCAAAGCCAGCCTCAAGACATTTGCTAGCTGTATAACCCTGGGCAAGTCACTTCATCCCAATTGCCTCCAAAAACAAAACAAAAAACTTTACCTCAGAGGCTTTTTTTTCTTTTACTGGCTGTAAACCCCCCCCCCCCCCCCCGTTGATTTGAGGTTTGAAGTATTCATACTACTTTTTTTCATGGTACTCCAATACTATGCACCTGTCATAAAAAGGAATAAATGTTCCTACCTGGTCCCTTGAGCATGTCTGACTTTAAGAAAGGAGAAATATCAGGGGAAAAAATGTTTGGGAAAAGGGGGCAGCTAGGTGGCACAGTGGATAAAGCATGGGCCCTGGATTCAGGAGGACCTGAGTTCAAATCTGGCCTCAGACACTTGACACTTACTAACATCACTTAACCCTCATTGCCCTGCAAAAAGAGAAATAAATAATCTGTTCTTCTCAAACCTTAAGATGCCATATAGATGTCAGATATACTACTTTTGTATCCTGTATTATTCTTCATGGGAAAAATCTATTTTATTTAAAAATTAATAAAGTCCTCATAAGCATATAATACATAGTAATGGGCATTTTACTTTTGTAATTTAAAAAATCCTAGGAGTAGCTAGGTGGTATAGTGGTTAGAATACCACCCCTGGAATCAGAAGGACCTGAGTTCAAATCCGACCTCTCAGGCACTTACTTAGCTGTGTGACCCTGGACAAGTAATTTGATTCCAATTGATTTCCCTAACCACCACCATGCTTCCTCCCCCCACCCCCACCCCCTGGCCGCCAAAAGGAAAAAAAAAGTTCCTGTGCTTTCTTCCTCTTTTGTCTTACAGGCATGGAAGGCAGCATACCATAATGCCTTCAAATATCAACTTTCAAGCAAACATTTGGGCATTAAAGGAAGAGGGCTGCACTCACATTATAGTGACTACTGCATGTGGCTCTTTAAGGGAAGAAATTCAACCTGGAGACATTGTTATAATTGACCAGTTTATTGACAGGTATGAGGTCACTTTTTGATTGTTGTTTTGGTTTTTTTAAGTTTCAAACTCCTGTAATATGTTATTAAGTAGTATGCGAGAAAATGCCTTTCCCCTCCTGGATGGGTATAATTAGGCTTGAGTAGTCATGTCTAAAATGCAGATGTGAAGCAGGTTATTTAAAAAAAATTAGTGTCAAGAATTCAGATGGTCTTATTTCTCTAAAGATCACGTACTGCCTCAAGCCCTGGCAGTAAGCAGAGTCCTGAGTCTGTATTGCATTCCCAGAAAGGATGGGGAGGAATTGTCGACAATAGTGGTGACCTTAGGACCTAAAGTCATTGGGGAAAAGAGACATTAGGTAAATTGGACAAGGAATGAACCTTGAATTAAGCTCAATTCTAGAATTAGGAGAGATAGTGATTTTTTTTAGCTATAAATAATTACCATCCTATATTCCAAACCTTTTTCTCCTCTGTAGTAAAAGTAGGTTTGGGAAGACTTTTGCTGGGTTCTGTTCAATGCCTATCAAGATATATTTGGATCTTTTTTAAAAAGTTAATAAACATTTTTATTTAGAGTTTTGAGTTCCAAATTCTATTTCTCCTTCCTCTTCTCCCTCCCTGAGGTGGTAAGCAATCAGATATATGTTATACATGTGCAATTTAATCACTTTTTAAGGGGTAATGCAGAGAGATCAGAATAGGGTATTGTTAAAGTGGCTTGAGGTGCCTGGGAAGAAAAGAACCTGACTTGAATCCCTCCTTCCTTTGTTTCTCCCTCTCTCTTTTCCTTTATTTCTTCTTTTCCTTTCTTTATTCTTTCTCTTTAAAAAAAATTACAATTCTAGAATGACTATTTTCATTGTTATAGTTTAAAAATCTAGCTGGCTGGTTCCTTTTTCATTGATCTTATCAGACCTGAAGTGTAGAAAGTTTTCTAATTGAGTCTGTAGCTTCTTGAAACTGTTTTTTATTTATTTCCACAGTGCCTGGTATATGGTACAGAGCTTAATAAATGCTTGATAATTGATTGACCATTGAAAAGTTTGAGGATAGGCATGCTCTTAGACCAACCTTGTAATCCATGCTGTCGTCAAATTTGAAATGGGAAGATATAAATGGTCCTCCAAGCATCTACTTACTTATATCTGCTTTACTACTACTTGATTTCTATCTTTTTTGAGCCAGAAGACCTGGATTCAAGTCCTGACTGTGACAACTACATACTGTATGACTTGGAACAAGTTATAGAACAAGTTATATTCCCATATTTGAAAAGAACCTCTTCTGTTTTCCCAATACCACTCTTTTAATATTGGTCCTTATCATCATTTGCCTCAAGTTTTGCAATGCAATAGCTTACTTATAGGTATTCTTTCTCCCCTCTAGTTTCTTATGTTGGCTGTTGGAAAATCTTTTACTTATCTATCTTATCACTTCATTGGTGGTCCAACTTGATAGTTCACTCTGATAGGTGTGAAGTGATACCTCAGAGTTGTTTTAGTTTACATTTCTCTGATCAGTAGTGATCTAGAGCATTTTTTATATGATTATAGATAGCTTTGAATTCTTTGTCTAATAACTGCCTGTTTATATCCTTTGACTATTTAGATATGTATTTTTATAAATTTGACTCAGTTCTCTATATATTTAAGAAATGAGGCATTTGTCAGAGATATTTGTTTATTTTTCTTTTTTTTCCCCAGAGATATTTGTTTCAAAAATTCAGTTTTCTACTTCCCTTGTAATCTTGGCTACATTAGTTTTGTTTGTGCAAAAGCTTCTTAATTTTATATAATCAAAATGATCTATTTTATATTTAATTTTATTCTGTATATCTTCTTTGGTCCTAAATTCTTCCCCTGCCCATAAATTGGACAGATAAATGATTCTTTACTCCCTTAATTTGTTTATGGTGTCATCCTTTGTGTGTAAATCATGTACCCATTTTGACCTTATTTTAGTATATGGTATGAGATGTTGGTCTATACCTAGTTTCTGCAATACTGTTTTCTAGTTTTCCCAGCAGTTTTTGTCAAATAATGAATTTTTGTTCCAAAACTTGGATCCTTGGGTTCATATACTAGATTACTGTAGTTATTTAATATGGTGTAATTTCTATCTATTTCTTAGCCAATATCAGATTATTTTGATAATTATTGCTTTATAATACAGTTTGAGACCTGGTACTGCTAGACCACCTTCTTTTTTGTATTTTTTCATTGGTTCTCATGATAACCTTGAACTTTTGTTTTTACAGATGAATTTTGTTATTTTTTCTAGATCTATAAAATATATATTTTTTGATAGTTGATTGACTTTAGGTAGGGTTGTCATTTTTATTATTGGTTCTGCTTACCCATGAGCAAATAATATTTTTTATTTAATATTTTTATTTTAATATTTTCTCAATTGTTTAGATCTGATTATTTTTGTGAAAAGTGTTTTGTAGTTCTGGTCATATAGTTGCATCTGTTGTTGCCGGACTTTATCAGTAATATATAGAAATGCTGATTTTACGTGGGTTTATTTTGTATTTTATATTTATATTTTGTTTTATATTTTATATATTGCTAAAGTTAATAATTTCAAGCAGCTTTTTTTTTTTATTCTCTAGGATTTTCTAAGTATAACATATCATTGGCAAAGAGTGATACTTTTGTTTCCTCATTACATATTTTAAGTTCTTTTTCTATTATTGCTATAGTTTACATTGCTAGTACAATATTAAATAATAAAGGAGATAATGGACATCCTTACATCACCCCTGATTATATTGGGAAGGCTTTTAGCTTATCCCCATTACAGATAATGCTTGCTGATGGTTTTAGATAAATGTCACATATCTTTTTAAGGTAAGCTCCCTTTTTTCTGCCATGTTCTCTAGTGTTTTGTTTTTGTTTTTGTTTTGTCTTTTGAGGCAATTGGGGTTAAGTGACTTGCCCAGGGTCACACAGCTAGTAAGTGCCAAGTGTCTGAGGCCGGATTTGAACTCAGGTCCTTCTGAATCCAGGGCCAGTGCTCTATCCATTGCGCCACCTAGCTGCCCCCCAATTTTTTTTACCCTACTTTTTTTTTTTTGTGGGGCAATGGGGGTTAAGTGACTTGCCCAGGGTCACACAGCTAGTAAGTGTCAAGTGTCTGAGGCCAGATTTGAACTCAGGTCCTTCTGAATCCAGGGCTGGTGCTCTATCCACTGCGCCACCTAGCTGCTTCTCTAGTGTTTTTTTTGTTGTTGTTGTTTTTAGTGAGGCAATTGGGGTTAAGTGACTTTCCCAGGGTCACACAGCTAGTAAGTGTTAAGTGTCTGAGGCCGGATTTGAACTCAGGTACTCCTGACTCCAGGGCCGGTTCTCTATCCACTGCGCCATCATCTAGCTGCCCCCTCTCTAGTGTTTTTAATAGGAACGGGTGCTATATTTTGTCAGAGGCCTTTTCTGCATCTATCGAGCTAATCATATGATTTCTGTTGCTTTTGTTATTGATGTGGTCAGTTCTGCTGATAGTTCTACTGTTGAACCAGCCCTACATTGCTGATGTAAATCCCACCTGGTCATAGTGTTTGATCCTTGTGATATTTTGCTGTAATCTTTTTGCTAGTATTTTATTTAAAATTTTTGCATCAATATTCATTACCAAGATTGGTCTATAAAAGGAATTTGGTAGGATTCCTTCACTTATTTTTTCAAATAATTTATATAGTATTGGGATTAATTGTTCTTTAAATGTTTGGTAGAATTCACTTTTGAATCCATCTGCTCCTGGAGATTTTTTCTTAGGAAGTTTGTTGATGGCTTATTCAATTTCTTTTTCTAAAATTGGGTTATGTAAATATTTTTTTTCTTCTGTTAATCTGGATAATTTATATTTTTGTATTGGACATTCATCCATTTCATTTAGATTGTCAAATTTATTGGCATATAATTGCCAAAATGGTTCCTAATTGTCTTAATTTCCTTTTCATTGGTGGTGAGTTCACTGCTTTCATTTTTGATAACCAGTAAATTTTTTCTTTCCTTTTTATCAAATTAACCAATGGTTTCTATTTTATTGGTTTTCATAAAACCTGCTTCTAGTTTTATCCAATAGTTTTCTTATTTTCAATTTTATTAATCTCCTTTGATTTTCAGGATATCTAATTTGTTGTTTAGATAGGGATTTTTAATTTGTTCCTGGGGCAGTTAGGTGGCACAGTGGATAAAGTCACTTAACTCCAGTTGCAGCCCCCCCAGCCCAGCAATGTTCCTTTTCTAATTTTTTTTAGTTGCAT
The DNA here is from genome assembly GCF_019393635.1 of Dromiciops gliroides. Taxonomy (NCBI): domain Eukaryota; kingdom Metazoa; phylum Chordata; class Mammalia; order Microbiotheria; family Microbiotheriidae; genus Dromiciops; species Dromiciops gliroides. The sequence continues at coordinate 569,120,359 of NC_057861.1, read as the reverse complement.
GCCCAATTCATTGATCTGTTTTTTTCTCTTTTAATTTTTTTGGATGTAAGCAGTTAGGGATATAAATTTTCCCCTAAGAACTGCTCTGGCTGCATCCCATAAATTTTTATGTTATTTCATCATTGTCATTTTCTTTAATGAAATCATCAATTATTTCTTTTCTATGATTTGTTTTTCTTTGACACACTTGTTTTTTAGGATCAGCTTATTTAATTTTCTTTTTTTCTTTCTTTTTTTTTTTTTTGAGTGAGGCAGTTGGGGTTAAGTGCCTTGCCCAGGGCCACACAGGTAGTAAGTGTCAAGTGTCTGAGGCCAGATTTGAACTCAGGTCCTCCTGAATCCAGGGCCAGTGCTCTATCCATTACACCACCTAGCTGCCCCAGATTATTTAATTTTCAATTGGTTTTTAATCTCTCTTTAAATTATCCATTATTGAATATAATCTTTATTGTATTATGATCTGAAAAGGATATGTTTACTATTTTTGCTTTTCTGTTCCTCATTGTAAGTTTTTTATACCCTAATACATGGTCAGTTTTTGTATAGGTCCCAAGTATTGCTGAGAAGTTATATTCTTTTCTGTCCCCATTCAGTTTTTTCCAGAGATCTATCATATCTAACTTTTCAAAAATTTTATTTATTTCCTTAACTTCTTGTTTATTTTTTGGCTAGATTTATCCAGTTCTGAGAAGGGAGGTTTAACTCCCCCACTAGGATAATTTTATTATCTATTTCCTCCTGTAATTCATTCAACTTCTTCAGAAATTTAGATGCTATACCATTTGGTACATATATGTTAAGAATTGATATGATTTCATTGTCTATGTTATCTTTCAGCAAGATATAGTTTCCTTCTTTATCTCTTTTAACTAGATCTATTTTTGCTTTTGCTTTGTCTGAAATCATAATTGCTACTCCTGCTTTCTATTCTGTTGCAGCCCCTGACATGTACCCTGTATCTTTCTGCTTGAAATGTTTCTTCTTGTATTGTAGGATTTTGGTTTTTAGTACATTCTGCTATCTGCTTCCATTTAATGGGTGAGTTCATCCCATTTGCATTTAAAGTTATGACATGGAGAGAACTCCATGCTATTTTTCACCTGTTTATCCCTCCCAGTCTGACTCTCCCCCACCCCATCTCCCGCCTCACAAGTGTTTTACTTATGATCACTGCCTTCCCCAATATCCCCTCCCTTGTATCAGTCCATCGTCCCTTTTTAAACTTCCTTATAGGGTGAGATATATTTCTATATCCAACAGAGTGCGTTTGTTATTCCCTCTTTGAGCCAACTTTAAGAGTAAGGTTTAATCTTTGCCCATGGGCCCCCCCCCCCCTTCCCTTCCATTATGATAGTTCTTTTATGCCGTGTGTGTGTGTGTGTGTGTGTGTGTGTGTGTGTGTGTGTGTGTCTTGGGGGGGGGCAATTCACCCCATTCAATTTCTCCTCTCCTCCCATTTATCCCTTTATTTTGTTTTCTGAAAGTGTCTTTCCATCAATGTCACCTTATGACCACACCCTCTGGGGATCCCAGTTTCTAACCCAGATGTAATGAGTGTTTTCCCCTCCTCCACATATATATTGTCTGCCTTGATTTTTCTCTTAAAGAAATAAGTTAGTAAGAAGGTACTTCCTGAGGCCAAAGGGTAATAGGAAATATTTTAGTGACAGGGGGAAGCTGGGTGGCACAGTGGATAAGGCACCGGACCTGGATTTAGTAGGACCTGAGTTCAGATCTGGCCTCAGACACTTGACACTTATTAGCTGTGTGACCATGGGCAAGTCACTTAACCCTCATGGCCCTGCCAAAAAAAAAAATAAATTAACTCTGTGACAGATAGTAGTACTATATCTTACCCTTTTACACTTGGTTTATGACCTCTATGAAATATATCTTGTCCCAAGTGCCCAGCGTTGTGCTTAGTGTCTACTAAGTGGATGCTTGATGAGGATTCATTGAATTAGATCAAATTTCTTTTGTTGATGTTCTTTTTATTGTGTGTGTGGGGGAATGTGAAACCTTTACTCAAAATTATCTAATAAATCTGGCCATTACTTTACCACCATCACTATCCCCAAGGTCTTCCACAACCCCTATCCCCCAAGTTGAAATCCTACCTCTTATACCTACCACCTGAATTACTTTGAGTAAGTCATTTAGCCATCTTGGGCCCCAATTTTGGCACCTGTAAAAATGAAGAATTCTTCTGAGCTCCCTTCTGACCCTGGTTCTATTATTCCATATGCCTATGAAACTTTTCTCTCCAAGATTACCAAGGATTTCTTAATTGTTAAAATTTTCCTTTTCTCAGTCCTCATCTTCTGAAGTCTTTGACACTATGATCCCTCTCCTTCCTCCCTTGGCTTTCATAACAAGAAGTAGGGGCTTGTCTGACTGCTTCTCTCTCTTTTGCTTTGTCATTCATGTCCCACTTTCTAATCATGATTAGAGCTCTTCAGCAGTGGAATGCACCAGCTTCATGAGGTGATGAGTTTCCTATCACTGCAGATGTCTAGATACAGTCTGAATGTGGAATTTTGTAGAGGGGATTCTTGTCCAGGTGTGATTTGGATGAGGTGACAATATCTCTGAGGTCTTTTCTGACTTAGATTTTATCTGAAGGTGAGACTAGCATACTTCTTGCTTAGGAGTATGAGGAATAAAGAATTCCTTTTTACATTCTCCCATCCCTTCAGAAATAAGTGGAAGATTTTATTTAAAGGAAAGAAAAGCTTTTAAATTTGCAGTCAGTCAGAGTTTATAGGTTATATATTTATTGCTTTTTTTCCCCACAGGCTGGTGGAATACCTCCTAACACTCAGAAAAGTAATAGGATAATAGATTTGGAATTGCAGAACACTTTAGAGACCATCTTATTCAACTCTTTGATTTTACAGATAAATAGACTGAGGCTCAGAAAATAGCTTGCTTAGAATTGAGTGTGGATTTTAACTTTTTTTTAATTAATAAAAGTTTTCTTTGCTTCTCCCTTAACAACCTTCCAAAGTGTGTGTGGGTGGGGGGGGGGGGCGCTTTCAGAGTTGTCTGTCTTGGTTCTGCTTAGTTCTCTCTATCAGTTCAAGTAAGTTAGAAATGTGTTGGAACTGGTTCAAACTTGCTCCAGAGGTGATTGTAAAATTTTCATTTTGAACATTTACACCTTGAAAAATCAGCCTGAAAAATCAAGGCCTGATTTATTGTTTTGTTGATTGTCTAAATTTAAAGTAATGGAGAAAATGTTTAAAATGTAGATTAAAATTAAAAGTGTGTCTTGCTTACATTTTTTTTTCCAGGAGAGCAGTTGTTAAACATAAACCAGGTTACCCTTGATATAATTCTTCATATGTTTCTTTAAAACCGTCTTCATAATCATTTCTTAGGGCATAATACTATTCCATCACTTTTATATACTATTACTTGTTCAGCTTTTCCCCAGTTGATAGATATCACCTCAGTTCTTTGCCACTGAAAAGTAATTTATATTTTTGTACATATGAGTTCTTTTCTTTCTTTGCTCTCTTTCACATATAGGTAGACCCTTATGTTGAAGAATTTGCAGGTTATTAATTTTTGAGGAATAGTTTAAAATTGTTTTCTAGAATGACTGGACCAACATACATTTCCACCCACTGTGCACTAATGTGCCTGTTTTCCCACAGGATTTGGGACAAATGTTGAAAGAGGTGATATGGGACACTAGAAAAAGCACTCAGAAGGATCAGGTTTTGTTTTGTTTTGTTTTGAAACCCAACTCTTCCATATTTGGCTCTATGACCTTGGATAGTTCACCTAAAGCTATAGGAGTTAAGTGTCTTTGGCTTTGAAACGAAGGATTTAGGCAAGATTACTCACACGTACAGTTTTGTCTGTTTTGAATTTATCTCATCTTCAAAGAATGTGACTTCTTATAAGCATTAATTATTAAAGGAATGGTTTGGGTGATCTATTTTTGTTAAAAAATTTTTTTTTAGTATATTTACCAAAAAGTCCCTCTTTATGAATGTTTAATATTGGAGGATTATGTCATTCTCTTCTCTTTTCCCAACTATGTCATAAACTTTTGAAAACACCTCCCACTACCTTAAGTGGGGTCAGGGATAGGGAATTGAAACCCAAATCACTTTACCTCCCTCATCTTCCACTCCACAGAAGTTTTTTCCTTAGTTCATACTTAGGTTTTCTTGATTTAGCAAAATGTTTCTTGGGAATGGGTGTGGTTGTGAGATTTCTGGTTTCCAGAATTGTCTAGTTAATTGAAGGGCAAACCTCTTTTGTGTTGGCCTTGTGAGTGGAAATTTTTATAGAATGTCATTTAGGTGTTCTTAATTTCATTGCTGTAGGGAATCCAAATGAGCAACGTCCTATATCAATATGTGGTTAAAATCAATACATAGGGGGGCAGCTAGGTAGCCCAGTGGATAAAGCACCGGCCCTGGATTCAGGAGTACCTGAGTTCAAATTCGGCCTCAGACACTTGACATTTACTAGCTGTGTGACCCTGGGCAAGTCACTTAACCCTCATTGCCATGCAAAAAAAAAAAAAAATCAATCCATAGTTTACTGTTCTAGAGTCAGATGTGGTTTAGAGAAAGGCCAAAAAGTAGAACTTGGGTTAAAATTCAGATGTTCTCATTTAGGAAAAGTAGTATTGGACTGAGTACTTGTCTTAGACCTGTACTAACTAGGAGAGCATCTCAACAAATTTTTTTTTTTATTTTTTTCTGGGGCAATGGGGGTTAAGTGACTCGCCCAGGGTCACATAGCTAGTGTTGTGTCTGAGACTGGACTTGAACTCAGGTCCTCCTGAATCCAGGGCCGGTGCTTTATCCACTGCACCACCTAGCTGCCCCCTAACAAATTCTAATTTACTGAACTTATAATCAGGAAGACCTGGGTTCAAAACCTTCAGTATTTACTACCTGTGTGACCATTAGCAAGCAACTTACCACCTCACATCTCCCAGCCTCAGTTTCTTCATCTGTAAAATCCTGACAATAATAACTGTAGTACCTGCCTTGGAGCTGTGAAGCTCAAATGAGTTATATATATAAAATATTTTGCAAATCTTAAAGTTTTTTGTTTGTTTGTTTGTTTGGTCTTTTTTTTTTTGTGAGGCAATTGGGGTTAGGTGATTTGCCCAGGGTCACACAGCTAGTAAGTGTCAAGTGTCTGAGGCCAGATTTGAACTCAGGTCCTCCTGAATCCGGGGCTGGTGCTCTATCCACTGTGACACCTAGCTGCCCCTGCAAATCTTAAAGTATTATATAAATGTCAGGTACTATTATCAACACCTCTTCCTTTCCTTCCTCTTTTCCAAGGTAAATCCTGTAGAGAGTAAATGTATTGAAGGAAGAATATCACTAGAGCTGTCCATTCTGTCAAAATGCAGGAAAGATGCCAGTGACAAAATAGGGCCTCGGGTGTCTATATGCAGATAGAACAAAGTATGAGGGACAGTGTGGTGAGTAGTAGTGCCCACCCCTGCTGTTCTCAGCTTTTTCATTTATCCTGCTGCAGTAGCACTCCTTTATTGAGGACTCTCTTACAATCTTTAAATCTAGTAAGTAGTCCTTCAGACCTTGCTTTTCTTGATCTCTGTAGCACTAACCATGTCAGCTGTCTTGTCTTGGCTACTCTTGTTTCCTTACTATTTTGGTAATTTTAATTCCAAGTTCTTCTTTCTCTGACTCCTCTATCTCTTCTTCCTCCCACCCACTAAAAGCAGGCTTTCTCCAGAGTGTTAGTTCCACATCTAGATCTCTACTCTACCTTCTCCATAACACCTCACATTTTGGTTTTAAGACTAGTTAAGTCTGATCTTTGATTCCTCTTTCCCTTTCCCTACATCCTGTTCTTCCTTGTATAATAGCTCTCAAATGGAAATGGAAAAGACACCACCCTGGTTCTGTCCTCTCTCTTATTACCTCATGCCAGGACTATTGTTAGAGCCTCCCATCTCTTGTCTTTCTCCTCCTCCACCCCCTATTTAATCATCACTGCTGCCGAATTTATCACCACTCTCTGCCTAAACTACCTCCCTTACCATTTTTCTGGGTTTATATACTACCTGTCACTTAAGGCCCAATTCAAAAGCTACCCATCCTACATTAAGCATTCCTTCGGTTATCCTAAGTAGAAGCAACTTCTTTCTTAGTATTTCTTTAGGTTATATAACCTTGTATTCTATATTCTATTTGTGTATATGTGTGTATATATATATATATATATATATATATATATATATATATGGTTATGGATTTGTATGTGCATGTGTTGTATATGTATATGTGTGTCTGTCTATATGTGTGTCTGCTTGTATCCAACTTTCTATTTCTTTTTTTTTTTCCTTAGTGAGGCAATTGGGGTTAAGTGACTTGCCCAGGGTCACACAGCTAGTAAGTGTTACGTGTCTGAGGCCGGATTTGAACTCAGGTACTCCTGACTCCAGGGCCAGTGCTCTATCCACTGTGCCACCTAGTTGCCCCTATGCTGGCTCTTTTTAATGTCTCAAACTTATGAAAATTTTTATTTTTTCCCCTTTTAGCTCTTTTATGCATTAGATGAGATGGAATGAATAATGAAATCTATTTTTAGAATGGGTAGATATTAGAAGATAGCTTACCTTCCATATAGTTCCATATATAAAAAAAAAAAAACCAAAGCATTTCTGTCACTTTACAATTTATCAGGTTCTTTCATATTATTCCCTGATTCTCATGAGCAGCCTTATAAACAGAATAGATATTATTAATCTCATTTTACAAATTAAGAAATTAAGGCTCAGAGAATCACAGAATCTCAACCTCTGAAAGGATCCCAGAAGCCTAGATTTAGGCCATACCATTCCTGATAAAGGCTTTACCATATAACCATGATCATCCAACCTTTATTTAAGGGCTGTAGAAAGGGGGAAACCCACTGCCTCCTGAGGCAACCTAAAATAGGTTGAAAAAAAGTGGGAAGGGCAGGTAGGTGGTGCAGTGGATAAAGCACTGGCCCAGGATTCTGGAGGACCTGAGTTCAAATCCGGCCTCTGACACTTGACACCTACTAGCTTGTGTGACCTTGTGCAACTCACTTAACCCTCATTGCCCAACCCCCTCCCCCCAAAAAAGGTAAAATACTTTTTATAGCTTTCATATATTCTTCAAACAAAAAAACCAAAGATACATCAATGTATGGTATGACAAAAATTATGCTGAGTCACAGGACCTGAATTCAGATCCTGCTTTGGCCATGTACCACTGGTATGATCTTGGGCTAGTCATTTTAACCTTTCTGAGTCAGTTTTCTTAGCTGCAAAAGGTTGGGGGGTGGGGGGATTGGACCTAGATGACCTCTAAGAATTTAGTACTCTTCCAGATCTAGATCTATGATCTTAGTTCTTCCCCTGAGACCAAGCAAGAGAAGTATTAATTCACTCTTTCATGTTAAAGACTTTAAAGCACTTGAAGACAGAAATCAATGTTCCTCCACCCATATCCTCTTAAGTCTGATCCAGGTTAAACATTCCTAGTTCCTTATATAGCATAATCTCAACAACCTTCACTATCCTGATATATCTCCAGTTTATCAACATGCTTCTTAAAATGTTGTTGGTAGCCAAACCTTAGTATAGTATTTTAGCTGTGATCTAACAAAGATGGAGTAAGCTTTTGGTGGCTGCCATATTGCCCATGTAACTCATTGACCAACTTGTTCCCTCAACTCTTTATTTTTTAAAGAACAGCTATTTAGTCATACCTTTCCCATGTTATACTGGTAAAATTGATTTTTAAACATCACAATCCCCAATGCCAGCCAACTAGCTCTCCCATCAGAGTTAGCTTTTCTCCTCTTAACTTTTGAGTCATCCACATCTTGCATCCTTCAGAAAACTTCCTCTTTTGTGCCTTCATTATTTCTCACTTTGTCAAGAATTTTATTGTTGAGAGCTTCCCATCCCTCTTTGGCTTACTTCCCCATGAGAATTTTAGTCATAGGCATCCTACTTCCTCTTTCTGAATCCCCTGAGGTCTGTTCTCTTGCTGCATCATCATCATCATCATCATCATCATCATCGCTTTAAGGTTTGCAAAGCATTTTATCAATGTCTCATTTTATCTTCTCAAGAACCACGAGAGGTAGATAATATTGTTATGCCCATTTTGCAGATGAAGAAACTGAGGCAGAAATTAAGTAATTCCCCCAGGGTCACACGGCTAATAAGTGTCTTAGGCTAGATTTTGAACCCAGCTCTTTCTGACTCTGGCTCCAGTTTTCTATCCACTGCACTACCCAGTTGCCTCTAGTAGTCCTCTGCCTAGTTTTGCTTTACTTTATAAATTCTAAAATAGAATGGTCATTTCACACCACCCCCCCTGCCTTTTTTTTTTTTTTTTTTACCATGTAATTCCTTCTAAAGTAAGCTAGGTGACATGGTGGATAGTACTCTGGACCTGGATGTCAGGAAAATCTGAGTTCAATTTCGGACTACCTTTCTAATCCTGGGCGAGTCACTGAACTTCTGTCTGCCTCAATTTCCTCAGCTGTAAAATGGAATTATAAAGCACCTACCTCCCAGGTCCATGAGGATTAAATAATATTTACAAAGTGCTGGCACATAGTAGACACTTAATAAATGCTTGTTTTCTTCCTTCTTTCCTCCTTTTTGGTAAGAATCTGATCCAGAAGAGTAGTTTCCTCTACCTTTTTCTTCCATGTTATTGAAGATTGAAATGATCTTTGTGGTAATCCAAGAATTTATTCTTCTTTTTGGTTTAAGCAAACTCCAGTAGATGTTACTGTACTCCTGGATCATGCCATGGTCCTGGGTTTGTGACTTATTTTTCAAACTCATCTATTCATTATCTCAGTATGCTGTTGATAGTATAGTCCCATAACATTAGGACTCGTTTTTCTCCTTCCTTTGATCTTAAACCAGTTTGTTTCCCTGTTTCTGGTTCCTGGCTTTCCTTATGTGAACCTTTTTTCCCATTATCTAGTTCCCTCCCCTCTACTTTGACCACTTTGTCATACTGTATAATAAGGTATATTTCAAAAGCATATTTCAGTGATGGGTTCTACCCTACTGGGTCTGTGATTCCTGTGAAGTCAAATTGGGCTCTCTGTTAGGATCTTTGGTATTCCTTGTTTTTAGATTTGGGGGAAAAGAATGCTGGCAAAAAGAACAAAGTGGGAAGATCCAGTGGAACAGTGGAGAGAGTGGAGATCATTGGAAAATAGGAGAAGGTAGAAAGGGAGATGGGAGAGGATTCAATAAGGGGTAGGATGGTGTTGGGGAGAGGACATTTGATTTGGAGTAAGGGACCTGAATCTTCACTGTACTACTTCCCTGGGTCCTTCACTCTATTACATGTTTAGCATTGATGTTTGCAATGGAAAGTTATTATCTAAGCCAAAGCAGTTGTGTAAGATAAACAATCACTTTTCATGAAACTCTTAATGGCAATGGGAAATATGGGCCCTCTGGGCTTCATTGCAGTTCTACAAACAAATTCTCACAAACACACAACAGTAAACCTGAAGCTCTAGAGGGGTTCAACTTAATTTTTTCCCCTTTTTGTGTTTCCAGATTTTAGTTGCAACCACTGGGGAGGGGGGTGGGGGGCATATCCTCACATTTCTAATGTTTCCATATTAGTCAGGTTGTGAAAGGAAAGAAACAAAAAAGTCCCAAGAAAAATAACGTTAAAAAAAACCCTGTTTCTTTCTCTGGGGATGAATAGCATTTTTCATCCTAAGTCCAAAGTTGTCTTGGATCATTGTATTGCTGAGAACAGCCAAGTCATTCACAGTTGATCATCTTACACTATTGCTGTTACTTTGTACACAGTACATTTTACTTTCTATCAGCTCATGTAAATCCAGGTCTTTCTGAGAGCATCCTGCTCATCATTTCTTATAGAACAACAGTATCCCATCATAATTACATACTACAGTTTGTTCATTCATTTCCAGTTGATGGACATCCCCAAGATTTTGAATTTTTTTACCATCAGAAAAGTTGCTATAAATATTTTTGTATATATAGCTCCTTTTCCTTTTGGTTTTTTACCTCTTTTTGGATACTGATCTAGTAGTGGTATTGCTGGGTCAAATTATATGCATAGTTTTATAGCCCTTTGGCCATAGTTCCAAATTGTTCCACAGAATGTTTGAATCAGTTTACAACTCCATCAATACATTAATGTCTCATTTTCTCCATATCCCCTACAACATTTGCCATTTTCCTCTGTTGTCCGATTTTCCAGTCTTATTTTGACTTTCATCTTTCCAATAAATAGTGAGTTAGAGCATTTTTTTCATGACTATAGATAGCTTTATTTCATCTGAAAACTTTCATATTTTTTTGATCATTTATCAGTTGGGAAATGGCTCTTATTTTTACTTAGAAAACCATGTTTAAAAATGTTTTCACAGTTAATATTGCTGTTTTTACTTCCATCCTATTCTCTTCCCATGCCATTTACTCTATTCTCTATCTCCTTTCAACCTGTCCCTCCTCAAAAGTGTTTTGTTTCTGATTGCTCCTCCCCCAATCTGCCCTCCCTTTTATCACCCTGCCCCCCCATGCACTTCCCCTCCTACTTCCCTGCAGGGTAAGAAAGAATTTTATACACAATTGAGTGTATATGTTATTTCCTCTTTGAGCCAATTCTGATGAGAGTAAGGTTCACTTACTCCCCTGCATCTCTCCCATTGTCCCCTCCACTGAATAAGCTTTTTCTTGCTGCTTCTTCTTCTTCTTCTTTTCTTCTTCTTCTTCTTCTTCTTCTTCTTCTTCTTCTTCTTCTTCTTCTTCTTCTTCTTCTTCTTCTTCTTCGAGACAATTGGGGTTAAGTGACTTGCCCAGGGTCACACAGCTAGTGTCAAGTGTCTGAGGCTGGATTTGAACTCAGGTCCTCCCGAATCCAGGGCCAGTGCTTTATCCACTGTGCCACCTAGCTGCCCCCTCGTTTGGTTTTTAAAAGACTTTTTGGGCTCTTCAAAGAAGGCTTTTTGGTCTTGAGACAAGATCATCTTCCCACTTGAGTTTTCACTTGTAGGCATTTTGACAAACTCATCTGAATTTAAGTTTTGGTCTTCCCTTTCACCATAGAAGTTGTTAATGATAAGGGTCCTTTTTTTTTTTCTTTCTCATGTTGTAGCCTATTTTTAAACTTATAAAGTTGAAGTCCATTCCTGGGGCACAGGGGTCACTGTTGCAAGCTTCTTACTGCTCTTAGCTGCCCCACTCTCAGCTGTGTCGAATTGCAGCAATGTTGAGCTGTGCTGAACTGAGCCGCATTCCCCTTTCACCCAGGTGAGAGACCTTTCTTGAAGTCTTCTAAATTATCTCAAGTAGGAGGATTGTGTCTCTCTGTAGATTCCGTAGTTCCAGAATCTGTTTAGAGACGTGATTTAATGTTGTTTTTGAGGAAAACACAGGAAAGTGCAGGCAACTTCCTGGCTTCTCTCTACCATCTTGGCTCCGCCCCCAGAACTCCCCTAACTACTCTCAAATCTAAAAAAAGATCAACTTATCTAATTTTTGGTATTATATGCAGTGTTCCACACCCAGCGAATCTTCTACTTCATAGATTTGGGGCCAAATTATAATTTCACAATATTTAGTTTGAATTATTTAGCTGTTGCTGCTCTTTCCATTTATGTTACTGTTTTCTCAAGTAAATATTTGTTATAAATTTTTGTTTTGTAAAACTGAGCTCATATATATAATATATATATATATACACACATATACCAAATTTGTGTGTGTTTTAAGGGGAAAATATATGGTAGAGAATTAAGAATTACTTCATACCAGTCTTCTTAACTTAGACAATTGTCCTGCTTTTCCAGTTAGTTATAGTCATTTGCATATCTTGTCTTGTGCAGGACATGTCTACTGTTTTGAAGCATGTTATTTCATCCTGTGCTTTTTGGTGTTCTTTATGGTTTTGCCATCTCCTAAGTTCTTGACTTACAGGCAAATTATATTTTGAAGGTTTCTTTTGAGTTCAGCCTTTTGGAACTCAAAACACAGCTTTTCTTAGAAACAGTATTTTAGAAGCACCTTTATGAAATATAAAAATGGGGGGAAAGCCAGAACCAGAAGAATGGTGTACCTTGCTGAATGTGATCACATGAGGGAAAGAGAATCCCAATGGGCACATTAGAATTCAGTCCTTTTTTTTTAGTGATGCAATTGGAGTTAAGTGACTTGCCCAGGGTCACACAGCTAGTAAGTGTTAAGTGTCTTGAGGCCAGATTTGAACTCAGGTCCTCCTGACTCCGGTGCCAGTGCTCTATCCACTATACCACCTAGCTGCCCCACAATGGGCACATTAGAGAAAGAAGCTGAAGGAATATGCATTATACGTAGTCATTAATGTGTCTGATCATTGATGTCTGATGCTTTCTTTAAAAAAATAAATTTTGTTGGCAACTTTTGTCTTTCACAGTTAACTCTGTTAAAAAGAAATTCAGTTAAGAAGTTTCCAATGGGGGGAGGGTGGCAGCTAGGTGGTGCAGTGGATAAAGTACCCGCCCTGGATTCAGGAGGACCTGAGTTTAAATTCAGTCTCAGATACTTGACACTTACTAGCTCTGTGACTCTGGGCAAGTCACTTAACCCTCATTGCCCTGCAAAAACAAAAACAAAAACAAAAAAGAAGTTTTCAATGGAGCAAATATATCTACCAATTATGTACCTTCCATTTTGTATTCCATTTCTCTTTGGTGCCATTCATTATCTCTTCCCTGGAAACATCCATCAATAGTTTTTCAGTCTCAAGAGTTTGACTTCCTTTGATCAGGTTTTTCATTTAATTAGTAGTCACTGGAGATAATGGTTCTCTCATTTCTACTTGTTTCCATAGAACACTGCATCTTCTGGTGCAAATTTTCTCCATGTTTCTCTGAATTCCTTATATTTGTCTTTGCTTACTGTACCATAAAATTCCTATACAAACTATTTTAGTGACTGTCTTCCAATTTTGACTCTTGCAGTTTTTTGTTACTTTGCCAAATTGAACACTCGAGGTGTTTTGTCCAGAGCCCCAGGCAACTTTCTTGAGATAAATAAAACCTTGAATAGTTGTAATTTAGATTTCTCTTACTATTTGTGATTTGGTGTATGTTTTCATATGGTCACAAATAGGCTGCAAGTCTTTTGAAAACTGTATACTTTGACCACATACCTAATAGGGCTTATATATCAATTACTTCACTGAGTCCTCATAATAGTTCTACGAAGTAGATAATATAGATAATAGGATTCATTTGACAGATGAAGAAATTAATGTTTTGAGTGATACAATGATTTATTCATGGTCATCTTGTTAATAAGTAATGAAACTAGAACTTAAACCAATTATCTTCTGACCCTTTATTTGGTATTCTTAAGGACAAGAGAAATGGAGAGATGGGAGAGAAAGAAGGGAAAGGGGAATTAAGTAGAGTAGGTTGTAAGGAAAGAAAAAAAGTTATCATGGAGTAACTTCTATGAAGGATTTTTAAAGAGATAATTTATTTTTACAACTATAAGCATACCTAGGGAAATAACCTTAGACACTTATTTTGTGGGACTTGTGAAGCAGTGCCATAGACTAGTGACCTCTAAGTGGCAGAATTATTATGTTTTGCAAAGAAAAACAAATTTAAAAATATATACATATATATCTTAAAATTTGGTATTTTTGAACCTCCTTTTTTGAGCGCTACCTAAGATTATTTTGAGATTGTTACAACTTTCCCTTTAAAGTGCCTCAATACAACATGGGGGCTGAAAGATTTGCTTGCTTGGGTAGACACCAAAAGAAAGTCTCTATTCTCTTAATTTCAATTGTACTCTTGGTTTAAGCTTAAGTCACTGTTTTGGTATGTGATTAAATGGAAATAATTATTTCGGGTAGGCAAATCTTTTGAGTTTTGGATGAGGAAAAACTATTCCTTTTAGATCATTTCCCCACACCTTGAGAACAGGAAATTAAATTATATTCTACTCTGCGGCAGCTATTTGAAACTTTGATTTTGGTTTCTCCATAACCCAAAGGAAAGATAGATAGTTCTGTTTCCTGGCTCACTCATGAATTCAAGCATTACTAGATCTCGAAAACATGAGTAGACTTGTTTCTGATTGCCACTATGGGGAAGGGACTAAGAGACATTTGATATTTTGTGATTCAACAAGTCAATTCTTTCAAGGAGCTTCTGAGATGTTCTTTTAAACAAGCCTTCTAGGTCCAGTTCAGGATATGGTTTTAGCTTCTTTTATTAGCTGTGGCATTGATGTGGGGATAACAAACTGAAATCCAAATAAATTATGAAACCCATCCTACAGCAATTGGCATCAAACTCCCCATTTCCATTATGCCAGAAACTATGCTCTTTTTTTTTTTTTTTTAGTGAGACAATTGGGGTTAAGTGACTTGTCCAGGGTCACACAGCTAGTAAGTGTTAAGTGTCTAAGGCCGGATTTGAACTCAGGTCCTCCTGAATCCAGGACCGGTGCTCTATCCACTGTGCCATCTAGCTGCCCCTGCTTTTTTTTTTTTTTAACTACTAATTCTTACTTGCAAATGAGAAGGCTAACAGGGAGGCAGGACATAAGAGGAAGTGAACAGAGGGCCCTATGTAATGCATAAACTTTGACACCTCAGTTACTGAATAATTGAGATTTGACTGTTTTGGTTTTCATTTTATTTTTATAGGACAACCAAAAGACCTCAAACCTTCTATGATGGAAGCCATGCCTGCTCTGGAGGAGTGTGTCACATTCCAATGGCTGAGCCATTTTGCTCCAAAACCAGAGAGGTTAGTAGAGTACCTGAAAACCCAATTCAAATTTATGATGTACAGACTTCAGTGATGTGGTAGGGGAAGAAAATATCTGTCATCTCATTTTTCAAAATTCATTTGTTAACTCTTATGATGAGGTTTTTCCCCCTTCATTCTTCCACATGTATGGCCCTAAACAAAACAATAAGGCAAACAATAGGTTGCCTTAGCTCCTAGAATGGTTATTCTGCTCTCCCCTAGCTTCCCAGGGGCTAAAAATAGCAACTGCTGAGTCTAAAAAGCCCCATGGCAATATATATATATATATATATATATAAAATTGGGGGGGGGCAGTGAGGGTTAAGTGACTTGCCCAAGGTCACACAGCTAGTAAGTGTCAAGTATCTGAGGTCAGATTTGAACTCAGGTCCTCCTGAATCCAGGGCCACCTAGCTGCCCCTCTCCCCATAGCAACTTTTCTGCTGGGTTTATGGGTTGTGGAAGGCAAATGTAACCATACAACTTTGCCTTAGGTGAGTCTCAGCAGAAATAACTATGGTTAAAGTTAACTTGAAAATCCTTTCTTCTGGGAAATTTTTCTAGTATCCTAGAGACTACAACCAAGCCAGCTATATATATTAATTACTACCTATACCCTAGAGGAAGTCAGACTTTAATCTGAAGAAAATTAAGCAACAAACCTAAAAGTAATTAAACTCTGCCCCTTCCTTTGCTACTTTTCATGAATTTGGCTTCCTTTCTTCATGCTCTAAGACTTTATTGCAGTTGCCTCCTGATTTGTCTCCCTAGATCAATCTATTGCACCCTCAAGCTTTTCTTTTTCTTTTTTTCTTTTTATGAGGCAATGAGGGAGGGTTACATGACTTGCCCAGGGTCACACAGCTAGTAAGTGACAAGTGTCAGAGGCTGGATTTGAACTCAAGTCCTCCTGAATCCAAGACTGGTACTTTATTCACGGCGCCACCTAGCTGCTCCTTTTTAAAAGTATTTTATTCAATTAATTAATTTTTGCAGCCGCGGCTTTGAACAAGAGTGTGAGTGTGTGTGTGTGTGTGTGTGTGTGTGTGTGTGTGTGTGTGTGTGTGTGTGTGTGTGTGTGTAAAATCTCCACCTTGAATGAGGCTATAAGAATATATACATATACAGTGACACACATATATACACATACATTGACAGACATATATATATATATATATATATATACATATATACATACATACATATACATATATATATATATATACACATTCTTGCTAAAGTCTTCTGAAGCTACTGAAACATCAAGCACTGTGGTACAATTATAGATATAGATATGGAAATAATGCAAAGATATCCTTCATCTAGGAAAAATGGGCAATCAGCATTTCCTTTTGTTCACTAAGTGTAATAGAGCTTTTTTGGGGGGAGTGGGGGCAGGGTAATGAGGGTTAAGTGACTTGCCCAGGGATAGAGCTTTAATAATAATCCTCAGAATGATATTCATGATGCGGTGGATAGAATGCTGGACCTGGAGTTAGGAAGACCTGAGTTCAAATTTAGCCTTAGATACTTACTATGTGACCCCGGGGAAGTCATGTCACCACTGGCTTTTTCAGTTTCCTCATCTATAAAATGTTGATAATAACACCAACTGGGGCAGTTAGGTGGCGCAGTGGATAGAGCACCGACCCTGAAGTCAGGAGTACCTGAGTTCAAATCCGGCCTCAGACACTTAACACTTAACTAGCTGTGTGACCCTGGGCAAGTCACTTAACCCCAACTGCCTCACTAAAAGTAAAATAAAGATAATAACACTAATTCTTAGGGTTGTTGTGAAGGTCACATGAGGTAATGTTTGTAAAGTACTTAACTCAGTTCCTGAGAACACATTTCTTCCTTTCTTTTCCCTGTTAAAGTGACCAAAAGAGGGGGAAGCTAGGTGGCGCAGTAGATGAAGCACCGGCCCAGGATTCAGGAGGACCTGAGTTCAAATCCGGCCTCAGACACTTGACAGTTACTAGCTGTGTGACCCTGCCACCCCCCACACCCACCCTCCTACCCCCCAAAAAACTTTGGAACCCCAAACTACAAATAAAAATGATTAGACTTCTAAAAATAAACAAATAAATAACAATAAAGTGACTGAAAGAGAACCTTAGTCCTACAGATGGCATACAGTTTCTGATGAGATTCAAGATTCTGGTTAATTGGTTAGATTTTAATTTGTATCACTGACCTTTTCTTTCAGTCATCAAGAGTTTAAAAAATACTTTGTTTTTTAAGTTGCATTCTCTCAGTTTCTATAATATGGAATGTGTCTGTCCCTTCCACTTAAAAAAATTAAACATTTTAATTTAGTTTTGAATTCCAAATTCTATCCCTCCCTCCTTTACATTTTGTAATCCTTTCTAAATATTCCCTGGTTCTAATTTTTTCCCCTGTCCATAAATCTGACAGATAAACTATTCCATGGCTCTCTTAATTTGCTTATGGTATCACCCTTTATGTGTAAATCATGTACTCATTTTGACCTTATTTTAGTATACTGTGTAAAATGTTGCTCTATACCTAGTTTCTGCCAGCAGTTTTTGTCAAATAATGAGTTTTTGTTCTAAAAGCTTGGATTTTGGGGTTTATCATATACCGTGGTGTAATTTGTACCTATTCTATCCAAATGATCCACCTCTCTATTTCTTAGCCAGTAAAAATTGCTTTGATAATTACCACTTTCTAATAGTTTTTCAGATCTGGTATGGCTAGACCACCTTCCTTCACATTTTTTTATTGATTTGTTCTTCCAGATGAATTTTTTTCGAGATCTATAAAATGTTTTCGTATGGCACTAAACAAATAATTTTAGGTAGGATTATAATTTTTATTGGTTCAGCCTACCCATGAGCAATTAATATTTTTCCAGTTATTTATTTACATCTGAATTTACTTTTCAATGAGAAGTGTTCTGTAGTTGTGTTCATATTGGTTTTTTCATATTGATTCCTGGGTTTGGCTTGGCAGGTAGACTCCCAAGTATTTTATATTGTCTGAAGATATTTAAAATGGAATTTCTCTATCTCTTGCTGCTGGATTTTGTTGTAATAATATAGAAATGCTTATGATTTATGTGACTTGCCCAGGGTTATTATCTACTCTTACTTTAAATGGAACCAATAATAATTTTGTAATTTTCTATTATCCTTCCTTGCAGAACAATGGTGTTTGGAGTGAAACTCTCAGAAATCATACTGTATTAACTTCAACAACTAAATCCTCATAAGTCCTCTTAGAGAAAGCAAACAAGAGTAGATTATGTGATATGTGACAACAAAAACTAGACACCGTGCTCTCAAGACATAAGCAGAATAGAGCACTGCCTCATAAGGACAAGTAAATCTCAAATGATAAATTCATGAAAGTGGCTAAAGACACAACTAAGAAAATTTGCTAAAAGTACAACTGTAAATATCTTCAGGGAGACAGAAATAGCGTAGTGTCATTTTACTTTCCTTTTGGGGGGGGGGCAATGGGGGGGTCAAGTGACTTGCCCAGGGTCACACAGCTAGCAAGTGTCAAGTGTCTGAGGCCGGATTTGAACTCAGGTACTCCTAAATCCAGGGCCGGTGCTTTATCCGCTGCGACACCTAGCCGCCCCCGTCATTTTACTTTTCAAAGTGAATATCTCTTCTAATAAAATTAGACCTAACATATAAAAGAGGAAATTCTGCTACACTTGAAATTCTATTAGTGTGGGGCATTTCATCATCATATTTCAAAAACTATCATGAGAATAAGAAAAAATTCCATAACTTTCATAATTAAAGTAGAAAATATTATGATTGTGTCACAGGAAAAACAAGGCATACATTACATCTAATATTAAGAAGAGAGGCACCTATGACAGGTATTATAGACAGCATCCCTTAACATAATGTAAAAGAGGTTCAAATCATAGTTTTATGAATATTTGTGCCAAAAGCTTAAGCTAGAATATGAGACTCCAAGATTCATAACAGAATCAAATCTTCCCCAAAACATAAGGCAGAAACAAACATGGGGCAAATGGGCCAAAATAAGACATTCAATCCTGCTATTGGGAGTATAGAATCTTTCAAACTTACAAGTACCAGTGTACTGATGGAATTTTTGGGAAATCCAACATCCTTGTGGGCCTATCTGATTAACCTGGTATAACTCTATAATACTATGTAATCTGATAACAGATTATTTTAGAAGTCTTCCCTGTAATATTACTCTTTTCTCTAGTTTGGTTTGTCTACCTAGTGGAGTTTAACTATCAAATATGATTCATATTTATTGAAGGAATATTAGCATGAGAAACATGAATAGGTTCAGGGAATAAGTTTCCTAAGGATGACAATATAGCCCATAGTGCATTCTAGGAAAACAAACATCCTTATAGTGTACAAAAGAAGATGGGCCATCACTAGGTGTACCCAAATATCCCAAGATCAGTGATAAACTAAGTATTAAAATAAAAATTAGATTACAGACCGTCTGATTTAAAGCCCACACTACAGAAGATCTCTGAAATACAGGAGTAATAGGATACTACTGTCTAAACTATCAATATCACTTGAGTAACTGGTCTGTGTGGCAACATCTACACAATTTCTAGTTGTAAAAAAAGGTGTTATTTTGTTCAACAACCTGCAATTCAGAGTAAGGTTCCCTTTGTGTATAAATAATCAATTCTGGAGGATCAATAGATACTATATTAGAAACTGCCTTGCTATATCTAGGATTTGGGGCAATTCCCAAGGCACATAGATAAATTAGGAGTAACAAAATCCATAAAGTGGGTGTTGCCCCTTTATTGTCAGACTCAGTAATGGCATTTGAATTGTTAGACTCAGTAGTAGCATTCTCAAACTCAAAATCAAAATTAAAATCGAAATTGAAATTTATCACACTTCTCCCTCCTTGGAATGGAATTAATAATGCATCACTGGGAGTCAGTAAAATATATAAAGAAGTGGGTGTTGCCTCAAGTGTCACCTCCTCAGATGACAAAAATTCAGAGAAACCAATTACAGACTCCTCCTCCCCTCATGAGGAATCAGATCATGGAATATTAAAACTAACTCAACACCTTTCAAGATAATAGTTACAACTTAAATTATCATTTATACAAAATCACCAATTGAAAAATCATGTAAAAATCAATAGAATCAGATAGGAATAATGTTCTAACTAATAAATCTTTTTAGACTACTTTGCAAATCTCACGTGTGTGTGTGTGTGTGTGTGTGTGTATACATATATAGCTATTGATAGATCTTCCCCCAACATGAATGGTCTTGCTTTCAGGGGTGGATGACTAAATAACATCTTATAATAGTCGCCTCTGGGCCTACTCAAATGAAACAGAGCTAAAGGAAATAAATTAGTCCATTTCAAATGAATGTCTTTCCATAATTTTCCAATCAAAATCTTAATTTCCTTATTTGTAAACTCTACCTGTCCAAAAAATTAAAAATGGAATTTTGGTACAATTTACATATTTTATTTATAAAATAAGAGCTTTTATCTAAAACAATTTGAGCAGGAGAGCCATATCTAGGGACAATTTCTCTAATAATTATTTTGGCCACAAAGGCTGTAGTGAAAACTTTCAGTTAATTAATAAAATCAAACAATATTTTAAATGTCTAACTTTTGGCAAAATCATAAAACTAAGTTACAATGACTCAAAAAGAAGATATATTAGAGAGTGACCACTATATGTCACCTTTCCCTTTACTGGTTGAAAATTAAATCTTCAAAATCACTTACAAGCCAGTTATTATATCTGTGATTGCCTGTGCGCCACAGTGATCTCTTGAATGAACTGCTAGAAAGGCCTGGTGTTAATATTTCTTTGGAAGAAAAGGCTTGCCTTCATCACTTATGCAAACTCCTGATAGCTGTTTAGCATTATACCTAGTATCCAGGTTTCCACTCCCTTGTCTACAGAATTAAGGTCTGTCACAGAGTTTTATAGAATCAGTGGCTGTTTGTTTTTTTTTTTTAAGCTACATCAGTTTATGAGCTGAACAATGGACTTTAAGCAGGTCTCTAATCAAATCAGAATGAACAATCATTTTCCCTGATGAAGTTAAAAATCCTCACTAAGTGACAGGCTTTTGTTAAGACTATAAGTTCAGCTGCCTGTACACTCAGTTAATGGAAGTAAAGTTAACCACAACATGTCATAATCAGTAGCCACAGCAATAAGTCTTAAATAGGCAAGCAGCAAGGGGTTTCACAATACTTTAGATCTTGTGTCCTCGCTGAAATAGTTTCTGAACCAACTGACAGCTATCCTGGTAACAAGCTTCTGGTTTAAGAGCAAAGTGGAACCTTTAATGATAACCATGTAAATGCAAACATACTGGAATTCAGGGTTTCTATATAAATCTAACCCTGAAAAAATAGGTGGCATCACAGTCACAATAATGGCTAGGTTAGGCATGACAAAAATGAAGAACAATTACATAAATATTCCAAAATTCTGAACAAAACAATAGATGGGCTTACTGTCAGGATCAGGCTTTGACTTAGAAGAATTGGAATGTTAGCCCCTGACCTATGTAGATGGTACAGATGGTGATTTCCCTCCTTTGATAATAATATATAGGGGCGGCTAAGTGGCACAGTGGATAAAGCACCAGCCCTGGATTCAGGAGTACCTGAGTTCAAATCCGGCCTCAGACACTTGACACTAGCTGTGTGACCCTGGGCAAGTCACTTAACCCCCATTGCCCCGCAAAAAAAAAAAAAAGATAATAATATATAAATAAATACACAATGCAATTTGAAGATCTTTATCAAACTTAACAATTACTGAATTTTCTAGCACACAATAAACACCAATTTTTCAAATTTGAATAACAATTTCCACCCCAAAATAAGAAATTTAAGATCTCCACTAAAAAGAATAAATGCAGTAAACAATCAAGTTAACAAATCATCAAACATAAGTAAAGACATTTTTTATACCTTAAAAGCATTAACTAACCTGTCCAGGAATGTTCAGACTTGTCCTATTCTACTCCTTGCTCACTCCTAAATTTCTTTCCTGCTTGATCTTTCTTTTTAAACAGTCTTTAGCTAGATGTCCTACTTTTCTACAATAAAAGCAGTAAATTTTTCTCTGCTGTTCTTTCTTCCTGTAGGCACCTGTTGGATGCAAGAATAGCTTCAGATTGCTGACTAGATCTTTCTTCCTTGTCTTTTTCCTCATACACATATTGAGCAGTTGCTTTTAGTTCCCCAATGTTCTTTTCATTCCATCCAGGGCAGTATTTCAAAAAATATTAAGATACTTGGAAGAGACTGATTCACAAAAACAGTATTTATCTTTGTAGCATCCCTAAGATTTATGGGGTTTCTGCTAGCACTCTTACAGAACCTATCATAAAAACTCTTGGGTCTCATCTTTTTCCTGTGTTGTCTCTTGGAATTTACTATAGTTTACTATATGGTCTTTCTGAGAAAATCTCTGTTTTTCTAATGAAATCATCTATAAAAATCTCTTAATTGCTTCATGTCAGGTTAGGACATGTTAGGGCATCCTGAGACATTGGGGCATGCCCAGTTTTCCCCTTCAGGTGTAAAATAAGAAGGAAGACCTGATGGTATATTTAGTATGGATAAAGAATAACAATTTCTTCAAAAATCATGGTAGATAACAATTTTCAACAAACTAAATATTCTATTTCCAATTTTCCTGTTTTTCTAAGAAGTTTTCTAACTTGGCTAGAATATAAAGATTAAAAGTTCCCAAATTTTTTCAGAGGATCCTCTGAAAGGTTTTTAAACCAATTACAAACAATATCTGATGACATTTTCTCTATTTCTTTGCCTACAGTTAATTCTCCTTTGTCCCTTTACTCAAAAATAAAAAATCTAACAGAATCTTGAGGAATTGATACTCACCTGGCCTAATTCCCATGTCACTCAGAATGGGGAGAAACGGTCTGGCTTGTACTAGGCAAACAGGACCAGACACTATATCTTCAACCTGGGGGGCTTTTCTGATCAAAGAGATACTATGCCATACTACCTTCAGGGGGCTTCTCGGTTGAAGATACTATGCCACTCTTCCCTAACACACTCTGGTGGTGCTGGTTGCACAGACTAACTCCAGAGCCTGGGCCTCTACACACCTTCCTCTTTTACTCCAAATTTAGAACAATTTCAGTTTTAGTCACATTAATTGTCCAGATTCTAATTTAAAGATGTTATAAATTATCCTAATTTATTTCTATATTTCCTCTTTTATAAGATATAATCATAAATCTTTTTTTAGGATCATAAATAATTCTGATCTAAATTTCAACCAATTATTATCTCTTTTATAAAGCTAAAATCATAAATGATTCTCCTTCTAACAGAAAGTCAATGATTGCACAGACCTAGTAGGCAGCACAAAAAGCAGAAGTTCTTTTTAAAAACTTAAACAGCTCTTTTTAAAATTGAAACATAGGAACCACAGAGAATAATTTACAGCTAGCTTTCTAATTTCTAAAACCCAATTAAAAAATTAGTATCAGAAGGCAGAAGAAAGAAAAGTAAAGAAAGAAATGAGTATCTCAATCTGCAGCTTGAAAATACTCACCCACTTGGAGAAGCGTGGCTCCATCCAGTGAGAATCTGTGTTTGAGTCTCTCTCCTTCAAGAAGGGACTGAGGGGAAATATCCCTGGGGTTGAGCTCAAATAGAGTCCTGAGTTGAAAAGGAGGAACCCGAAGGACAGTATTTCTGCAGGATGCTGTCGGGATCACCAAAATTGTCACGAAAATTTCTAAGTCCGATGAAGAAACAGAAAGTGAAGTCTCCAAGCCATTTGAAGATAGGTTTATTGGGAGAGGGTACCAGTCTTACAATAAAGCTGGTCAGTCAGGGGTAGGACCTGAAAGATCTTGAGCTGAGGACTCAACAGGGTTTTATACCCTTACAGGGCTCAGAAAATCTAATTTTAGGCCATCTTCTTTGTCAAATTAATATGTAACATTTTCTAAGAAGATGGTCTTCTTAGAAAATATTGACAGACTGCCTACGTGACAAAGTCATCATCAGTTTCCAATAATCTTATCAATCTTCTTGCAATAACAGGTCCTAACTCTGATGCATGACTCCTTTGTTGAACATGTAGTCAAACATGTCACTCATGATTTCTAAGAAAACTTAATCATATCATGTTGCTGACACTAACATCATCTGATATTGTTAAGTATAAAATATCATCTGACATTGTGTAAGAGAGACTTAATCTACTAATATAATAAGATTCCTAAATATCTAAATCACAACTTTTAGTTAATATGCTGATTATTATCATAACTAAATCTCTTTAAATCTCTTATAACTAAGGGGTGGGAAAATTCTCACTCACATCCTCTTGTGATAGAGATAATAATAGCACCTACCTCACAAGGTTATTGGAGGACCAAATGAGATATTTGTAAAGTGCTTAGCACCGTGCATGGAATATAGTAGACACTTTATAAATGCTTGTTGCCTTTCTTCCAAGCCCTTTTGTGAAATAAGGATCAAAAGTGAAACCATGTAATGTTGAGATACATTTTTATAGTTTCAAATTCAGAACCTGGCTATTTAATCCAAATATTATATACTGGGGCAATTCATTCATGTATCTATTGACACTTTAGATGACTTTATAAATCATCTAGTTTAATCCCTTCATTTAAAAATTTTTTTTGGCAGGGGGAGGCAGGGCAATGAGGGTTAAGTGACTTGCCCAGGGTCACACAGCTAGTGTCAAGTGTCTGAGGCTGGATTTGAACTCAGGTCCTCCTGAATCCAGGGCCAGTGCTTTATCCACTGTGCCACCTAGCTGTTCCCAATCCCTTCATTTTAAAGAGAAAGTCAGATGCATAGGTTAAACAAATTGCCCTAGATGAATTACCCTGTGTTGAAACTTGAATTTGGTTGATTCCAAATTACTGCCCCTTCTGATACAACATGATGCTTTAATTACATATGCATCATAATTGAACTCAGTATGCTGTTGTCAAGCTGAATTTCACCCCTTCACCCATCTTCTATGCTACACCCCCTTTCCCATTCATTTTTTACTTCTAGATCAGTAGTTCCTAAGCATTTTTGAAATATTAGGATTTTGGTTTTGTTTTTGGTTTTTTTGCAGGGCAATGAGGGTTAAGTGACTTGCCCAGGGTCACACAGTTAGTAAGTGTCAAGTGTCTGAAGCCGGATTTGAACTCACAGGTACTCCTGAATCCAGGCCAGGGTCAGTGCTTTCCCACTGCGCCATCTAGCTGTCCCCCGCCCCCCCCCCCAATTTTTTTTAATGTCAAAGAACTTCACAGTCCCACACACAAAATTATCAAACATTAGAAATTAGAGAGTAACAATGCTAACACATGGTGCACATGAATTTGAAAGGGCTCGTGGCCAATAACTCCAAGATTGAGAACCACTGACTGACACATTGTCTTAGATGTACCTTTAAGGAGCCTAGATATTTTTGATGTGTATAAGATGGCTATTAGATTTTTTTGTTTATTTATTGGTTGGTCTTTTGTTTTAGGTTCTCATAGAGACTGCTAAGAAACTTGGACTCAAGTGCCACTCAAAGGGAACGATGGTAACTGTGGAGGGACCCCGTTTTAGTTCTCGGGCAGAAAGTTTAATGTTCCGTGTTTGGGGAGCAGATCTTATCAACATGACCACAGTTCCAGAGGTGGTTCTTGCCAGAGAAGCTGGAATTTGTTATGCAACCATTGCTATGGCAACGGATTACGACTGCTGGAAAGAGCATGAGGAGGCGGTGGGTGGAATCTTTTTCCTTACAGAAGTCCCTTGTTTGGTGAAAATTGTAGAGAAAGTTTTCCATGCTCGTTAGAACTAGATTTATGTTTACACAGTACCTTAGATATCACAGTGTTTCAAAATCTGCTTTTGAAAAATGTTAATGAGACTAGCCTTTGGTGTTTGCAGAAATACATTGTAAATAAACTTCCCTTTTTTAGTTTCTAGGGAAAACCTTGTTCTTGACATCTGTCTTTATTAAGGACAAGCTAATTTCTAAATGATCAGTTATATTGCATTTCCAGAATCTCAAAACAATTTGGGGGATATGGCTTTAATGGGAACGATTCTGGTTCAGTGTAAAATTTCATCAGCTTTTTGTTCATTTTCCTTCTCCTCCTGATCCCCCCCAAAAGAATGCCTACTGCTGTATGTTTTTTTAAAGAAGATATAAGGGGGCAGCTAGGTGGTGCAGTGGATAAAGCACCGGCCCAAGATTCAGGAGGACCTGACTTCAAATTTGGCCTCAGATAATTGACAATTACTAGCTGTGTGACCCTGGGCAAGTCACTTAACCATCATTGCCCCGCTCAAAAAAAAAAAAAGATATCACTTGAGCAATTAGGAACTATGCCCAAAGGGCTATAAAGCTGTGCATATCTACCCTTTGACCCAGCAATACCACTATTAGGTCTTTTTCCCAAAGAGATCATAAAAAAGGGAAAAGGACCCACATATACAAAAAGATATTTATAGCTGCTCTTTTTGTGGTAGCAAGGAATTGGAAATTGAGGAGTTGCCCATCAATTGTAATGGCTGAACAAGTTGTGGTATATGAATGTAATTGGAATACTATTGTGCTGTAAGAAGCGATGAGCAGGTGGATTTCAGAGAAATCTGGAAGGACTTGCATGAAATGATGCTGATTAAGATGAGCAGAACCAGGAGAACGTTGTACACAGTAACAGCAACATTGTGTGTTGATCAACTGTGTTAGACTTGATTCTTCTCAGCAATACAACAGTACAAGAATGTTCCAAAGGACTCATGATGGAAAAGGCTCTCCAAATCCGCAAAAAAAAGAACTGTGGATATGGATGCAGATTGAACCATACTATTTCTTTTGTTTTTGGTTCTGTTGTTTTTCTTTTTTAAGGTTTTTCCTTTATGCTCTGATTCTTCTTTCACAGCATGACTAATGCAGAAATATGTTTAATGTGATTGTACATATATAACCTATATCAGATTACTTGCTGTCTTGGTGAGGGAGGGAAAAAAATTTGAAACCAGAAATCTTATAAAAACAAATGTTGGGGGAAAAAAAAAAACCAAGAAGATATCACTCATGGTCTGGATAATTCACAGTGCTCAGTGTAATAGCCCCATAGTTTTCATTGGCCCTTTAATAGGAAATTTCAAACCTGAGTGTTCTTCACTGGGAAGCCATTGATTTCCAAAGTGAGAAAGTATTAAGGTGAGGTGGAAAGAACACTGGTCTAGAAACTTGCTCTGTCACTAACTCTGTGAGCCTGGACTGATTTGTGTTCACCTCTCTGGGTCTCGGTTTCCTTATATGTAAAATGTTGGGCTTGGGTAAAGTTCCTGCTATTTCTAAAGCCCTGTGATGGTAGAATAAGGCAACCAATTTATTCTTTTCTGACTGTGATACTTGCACATTGCTCTGGGGAAATAACCAGCCACATAGTACTTTAACATTTATAAACTACTTTTTCCTCACAACAGCCCTATTGGGTAGATAGTATTCTATCTACTCCCATTTTACAGATGAGGAAACTGAGGCTTAGAGGTCAAAGTAACTTGTTCATGGTCAGGTAACTAGTAAGTAGGTATAGCAGTGGATGGAGTGCTGAGCCTGGAGTCAGGAAGACTCATCTTCCTGAGTTCAAATTTGGTCCCAGACACTTAACTAGCTGTGTGAACCTGGGCAAATCATTTAACCTTGTTGGCCTCAGTTCCTCACCTGCAGAATGAATTGGAGAAGGAAATGGCAAACAACTCCAGTATCTTTGCCAAGAAAACCCCAAATGGTGTTACGGGGAGTCATATATGACCAAAATGACTGAGCAGCAACTGCATATGGGGCTCAATTCCAGGTCTTCTTTTTTCATGTCTAATATTTTTTCTTCCACATTGTGTTCCCTCCTTGGCTATGAAAGTTCTGAACAAGTATGTAAAGGGGCCATGGGATTATCTTCTCTCAGAGTTTTCTCTCTCATTTTTGTTTTTATGACACTGCATTTTTCTTTGAAATTTAAAACTTATATTAAAGTGCTTTCTTTTGATAAACGAAAAGGATTTAGACCTGGAAGGAACCTTAGTGGTTATCTCCTCGAACTCCTTTGGAAATTGAGGTCCAAAGAAGTCACTTCCAGGGTTTAAACCTTGGAAGTTCTACAAATCTAGGCATTCTTTCCATTGCTTACTATCTCCTTTGGAAAATTAGATGTGGGGGCAGCTAGGTGGTGCAGTGGATAGAGCACCGGCCCTGGAGGCAGGAGGACCTGAGTTCAAATTCGGCTTCAGACCCTAGCTGTGTGACCTTGGGCAAGTCACTTAACCCCAACTGCCTCACCCCCCCCCCAAAAAAAAAAATCACAGAAAATTAGATGTAAGTGGTGTAAATGGTGATGTCATTTTACATAGACTAATAGGTCTCTTCATGAAATGTGTTAGTAGTCACAGAATGTAAATGTGTGAATTGAAAAATATTAGGGTTTTTAATGTCACTTGCTATTTTATCTAGGTTTCAGTTGATAACGTCATGAAGACTCTGAAAGAAAATTCAAATAAAGCCACCAGTTTACTTCTTACTGCAATACCACAGATCGGGTCAATGGAATGGACAGAAACCCTGCACAGCATGAAAGTAAGTCTCTTAAAAATGAACTTGCAGCAGAAGACAAATAATGGACTAATCAGCTGCCTGACTACATTCAGCCTTTTCTACCCCCTCAGCTTTGTTCTTCCTTTCCCTACTTTGTCCTCAACCCTCAGAACCTCCCCGCCCTCCTCCCGCCTCTGTATGTTTGCCAGGAAAACCCTAAATGGGGTCACAAAGAGATGGACACTACTGAATGACAACAACAAAAATTATATAGAGCAGTGTTGTCTAGCTCTAAGGGAAACAGTGGGCCCCTAAACCCATAGTTAAGTCTTCATGTGGACCACATATTAACCTTATTTATGTTATATTGTATTTTTTATTTTTTGGTCAGATAGTTCCCAATGGCACTTTAGTCTAGTTTGGCCTTAAGGCAGCATGTTTGACACCTGGTGTAGAGAAAGGATCAGAAAGGGAAGAATGTTGTGTGAATCATGTGATTTAGTACTGGAATGTATCTTAGAGAACACAGCTTAAGCTTCTCATTTCATAGATGAGAAAACTGAGGCTCAGTGAAGTTATTATTTGAATTGTCTGTGATCCAAAGTCAAATAAGTAGCAGAATGGAATTTATACCCATATCCTGACCCTAATTTCCTATTATACCACACTGTTTTCCATACTAGACATTTGGTTGTATTCCTGATCTTGGGAACTAGAAAAGTAGTGAATAGAGGCTACATTATTTACTTGGAGATGGAAAGCACTTTAAGGAACTAGGGCCAGTTTCTGATATAACCAGAGTTCTGTAGCCTCTTATCACCAAATGAAATGAATCATAAATATTAAACAGAGGAATCATTTTATTAACAATAGGAAAATAAGTTGCAAGAATGAGGAATATCAACTTAGAGTGGAAATGTTAGGGGCTTGCAAAATTATGAGCACAATTGAATGGGGTTTGTGACAGAGGCTCTTCCATCAGGGAGGCATAAGGGTATAATCAGTATAAAGAGCACTGGATCTAGGCTTTATGGCATGTGTAGTGGGAAGAATGCTAGACTTGGACCTAAGAAAACCCTAGGTTTAAGCCTTATTACTACTTGGTTTTTTTGTTTGTTTGTTTTTGGTGGGGCAATGAGGGTTAAGTGACTTGCCCAGGGTCACACAGCTAGTAAGTGTCAAGTGTCTGAGGTCATATTTGAACTCAGGTCCTCCTGAATCCAGGGCCAGTGCTTTATCCACTATATCACCTAGCTGCCCCACTACTTGTTAATAGTTGTATGACCCTGGGGATATCGCTTAATCTCTCTGATCCTTTTCTTCATCTATAAAATAAAGATATTAATATATTTTAGTACCTACCTTAACAAAAAGAGTTACTGTGAGGAGCAAATGAAATCATGTATCTCCAGTGCATCAGTATTAAATTTTTCTGTCAGTGGATTTGTAATCTTGTTTATAACTACCTATTAGAATTCATTAATTTGTTGACATTTTTGTTTCAGCATGTGGTCCAGTTTTCCATTATTTTACCAAGACACTGAAATGGTGTGGATACTCAAGAGGAGCAGAAAGAGATCCCCTCTCCAATAATTTCCAGGATGTATAATTACCAGAATCACATGCTTTTTACCACTTGTGAAATAGTTGTGGTGATAAAAGACTGTATTTACTCAAGTGTTTATTTCTGCTAGATCTTGGTAGCTTCAGAAGTAAGTGAACCTGTAGATTTCTAAAGGTACTTAGAGACAGACTGTCATCCCAGTATCTCTGATGTTTACAGGTTTAAAGAAAGAAAATACAATACTAAAATAGAGTACTAAACTTCTCCCAACATTAAATGATGGCAATATTTGTGTTTTTTAGAGGTAATTTATTGAGTCTCTTAGAAAAGTACTTGGCATTCATTTTTATTGCTTCTCTTTCCAAGAAGAATATTTGCTTAGAAATGAAGACATAATTCAAGAGAATATATTTGCATTTCACTGTTGTAGGCATTTTATTGATATTTTATCTATTTTTAAAAATTGTTTCTTTTGTGGGTCTGTGAATTCTTTTATATATAGTTTATTAATTTGAACTTTTTGATTTTCTAATAAAATAATTTTCTTGCCTACCATATAAAGTTAAGCTTTTTTTTTTTAAAAAAAGATGATTGATATTGAACAGAATTTCTGAGGAAGACCATTTAGACTTGACATTTAATGTGTATCAAAAGATACAAAGAGTGTTCCAAGAAAGCTTTACCTTGAAAATAGAATGTTTGTTTGTTTTTTCTTCTCTGTGGTTTACAACAAAACGTTCTTTAAAAGTGTTGTAAGCCTTTGTCTGTTGTTTCAAATGTTTGTGATCACGTTTCAGTTCCATACTATGTTGTATGTAGAATATATACAGGCTTTCCTTTGAGATAACCTGTTTCTCTAAAAATAAATCATATACACGCCTGCAATCAACTTGTTCACATTGTTAGAAAAAACAAGTTATGGATAACTGGTGGGTAGAAGAGAAGGTGACTTTATGAGTGTCTGCCTATTTAATCTGAGAAAATGGAGACTGAACAACCTGCAGAAATCTTTCTGCAAATCAAAACCAATGGTGAATTTGATAATTAGCCTGCTGAAAAAATAGAAGAGGTGCAGGCCTTTAAAAGGTATAGAAACACTGATGAACTATGTTGAACTATGCCTTTTTCTTCAAAGTTAGAAGGCTGGAGCAATGATTGAAAAAGGAAACAAAAATATTAAAACACTCTGTAAAACCTACAGTGCCAGTGTTCCACTCCTAAACAGTCACCCCAGGGTCATATAAGGGATATCAGTGCAGATATTGAAAGAACTGGAGAAATTCTGAAAAAAAAATCATCCCTATCTTGGAAGAGGATGTGCAGTAGCCACTGCAAGAAGCTTGCTTGTGGGGCAGCTAGGTGGGGCAGTAGTTTTAGGCCCTGGATTCAGGAGGACCTAAGTTCAAATGTGGCCTCAAATACTTGACACCTACTAGTTGTGTGACCCTGGGCAAGTCACTTAACCCTCATTGCTCCACCCTCCCCCCCCCCCCAAAAAAAAAGCTTGCTTGAATCTGAGGCTGTGGAATGCTTAAATTACCAGCAGTATAAAGGAAATTCCTTTGACAGTTAAGTTTGTTGATTTACTAGAGTCTAGAAATTATTGGGGTCTAAGTTGCTATAAAATCAAAGATCTGGGAGAGAACACTTAGCTATCAAGCTTTTCCAGGAATGTTGTCTTCATTCCACCAATAGAATTGTTCTTATCATTAGAAAGCCTCATAGGGTTGGGGAGTGCATAAATATGCTTGATCTTATATCTGAGTCTCCATTTCTATGATAAAACCTGTGACTATACTGGTTTCAAAATGCTATTCAGTGATCAATAAGGATGCCTTGTAGGATTTCCCATGAAGAGAAGGAGACGGCTTTGATAGAATGCTGCAGGTTTTAATGGTCATCCTTTGGCAGTATCTAAAAGAGAGTATGATAACATGAACCCTTGTAGAGGACCCCCTCACCTCATGAATTTCCTGGCAGGGGTTGATATCAGAACTGGAAACCTTCCATCTCTACTATGGCTTATGACAGAAGAGGAAGACCTAGTGACTGTTAGGATGACATGATTGGGTTTAATGCTGAGGAGACTTGGGACTTCAGTGGATACATGGAGTCCATCTGAATGGCACATGGCTTATGAACCACAGGGTAGGTTTAGAAATAACCCTATTTCATTTTAGATATCTTAACTTGGATATCCAAAGTAGAACTCATTCTTTTCCCCTAAATCCTCCCCTTTCTCCCACCTTCCCTGTAGAGGGCAACAAGATTTTCCCAGCCCTTCAGACTCACAACCTAGGAATCATCCTGGATTCCTCACTGTCTCTCACATCACATATCCTGTCAATTTCACCTTTGTAGCATCTCTTCAATATGCTTTCTGACACTGCTACCACATTGGTGCAGGCCCTCATCTCCACATAGCAATGGCCTGCTAACTACCTCTGCCTGCCTCAAATCTCTCCCCACTCCAATTCATTCTTCATTCAGCTATTAAAGTGATTTTCCTAAAATGCAAGTCTGATCATGTCATCCCCTTACTAAATAAACCCAATACAAAATACTCTCTGGCATTCAAAACCTAGCCTTTTGTAACCAATCTTATACCCTACCTCCTGTCATGTAGTCTTCAATCCAGTGACACTTGTTTCCTGGCTGTTCTACAAACAAGACACTTCATCTCTTAGCTCCAGGAATTTCCTTCTGCTGTCCCCCATGCCTGGAACACTCTTCCTCCTTTGGTCCCACTACTGACCTCCTTTGGCTTCCTTTAAGTCCCAACTAAAATCCCATCTTATACAGGAAACTTTCATTCCAATGCCTTGCTTCTGTTTATTCTTTCCTATTCAGTATGTAGCTTGCTTTGCATATATTTGTTTGCATGTTGTCTTCATTGTCCCTGAGGACATGAACTGTCTTTTGCTTGTTTTTGTGTCCCTGGGACTTAACACAGTACACAGCACATACTAGGCTAGGCTCTTAAGAAATATTTATTGAAATTATTCTTATGCTACATGTCATGGCTCATACAGTGATCTTGGTGGGCCTATTTTAATGAAACCATAAGTAACTACTCTCAAAAATTTGGCTGGGTCGATTATTGACAAAAGTGGTCATTGAATCAAACAAATGTATTATGAATCCAGGGCATAAATCAATTGATGAACCTTGCGATAGACCTGAGGAGGGAATTATTACCATTACAGGAACACAGGACCAGATACAGAATACAGTATTTAGAGCAAAATGGTGATTCAAAATACAGATGTCGAAGGCTTCTGATGCAAGATATCTTTTCCTCTTTATAATGTGAAGCAGGACTCTGGAAAGTTTTTCTAAGACTAGTCCTGGAGCTTTTTTTTTTTTTTTTTAAATGCTTCTGTTGAAAAAGCCAACTTTTTTTTTTTTTTTTTGGCGGGGCATTGGGGGTTAAGTGACTTGCCCAGGGTCACACAGCTAGTAAGTGTCAAGTGTCTGAGGCCGGATTTGAACTCAGGTACTCCTGAATCCAGGGCCAGTGCGCCACCTAGTCGCCCCCGAAAAAGCCAAGTTTTTAAACTTTTTAACCTTTTGTTTTCCTCTACTTCATAGGCATTCTGAATTTGAGGTGTGGGGAAATCTTTGCTGTTTACCAAATGTTAAATTTTAGTTCCTTACAAACAAGGGGGGAGGGTGGGTTGGGAAGGGCACTGACAAAACTAATACTGAAATTTTGAAACAGTAGTAGGGAGTGAATTTTGTTGGTATTGTGAGTGATTCTTTTTTTAATTGCCTTTCCTGTAACTATTGTGAACAGCTTGTTTTATGGTCAACTGCAATTTTTTTGAGGGGGATGAATAGGAAAAAGGGAAAGAATAGTATTTATGGTCCATGACATAGCAATGTTCAAAATGTAATGCTCTTATGTAAGAAATATTTTCTAAAATAAATTTAATCTAAAAAAGAAAAAGGAAAAAAAAAACATGCATATCTAAGAAGCACTGTAAAACCCAGACACTATTTGAAGGAAGTTTATACATATGGCTTTTGATTTGCTACAGTGAATAATATTATCTTATGGGTTCTACAGATGTTTTTAATTCACCAAATCATCATCATCATCAAATAATAATAATAGTTTTAAAAATCCCCATTTATACCTAGGCTTCATGAACAGATTGTGAGATACCAGTAAGGAACAAGAGATAAGAGGAGTATAACTCTAGAGAGTTTAGTTAAAAGGGGGAAACACAAACTACAGTTGTCCCACAGGAAATGGTTTCTGAACCAAGAGTCCTATGCTTTCTTTCTGAAAAAATAAATGTTACCTATTTAAGCCCTGTGGAAATTAGACTGTAAGGGTCAACATTTTGTCAAAATGAAATGGAGTAATAAAATATAAAGCTGAAATAGACCTTTTAAGATCAAAGTTATAATTCTAGAATTTAAAGGAACCTCTGCAGCAATCTACTCCAACCCATACCCAAAAAGTTTGCCTCTAGTTTGGGGCTTTTTAAAATAACTTTTTTTTTTCTGATTAATAAACATTTATTAAGCAACTACTATGTGCCAAGCAGGCATTTTGGTGGTGCAGTAGAGCACCAGCACCTGACTAGGAGTCAGGAAGATCTGAGTTCAAATGTGACCTCAGACACTAGCTGTGTGACTCTGGGCTAGTCACAACCCCTCACTTCATCTCTAAAATGGGGGCACACTGGAGAAGGAAACGGCAAACCACTATGGTGTCTCTGCCAAGAAAACCCCATGGATAAAAGTCATGTAGAGTTAGACATACCTGAACAACAGTGTGCTAGGTAATAAAAATACAAAAAGATAGTCCTTGCCCTCAAGGAGCCTTACAATTTAGGAGGGACACAACATGCAAATTAATATACAAAGCAAGCTACATACTGGACAGATAGGAAATAACAGAGGGGAAAGCAGTAGAACATTGTTTGGAGTCCTTGGCTTTCTTCGGGCTCAAACTCATTTTGAGTTTGAATACTGCATGACATTTTGACAGGTTCATCTTTATCCTCCCTTATTTGGCCTTGTTTTTATATTCTGTAGATAGCTCTTTAAAAAAAAAAAAGTTTTGGGGGCAGCTAGGTGGTGCAGTAGATAAAGCACCGGTCCTGGATTCAGGAGGACCTGAGTTCAAATCCGACCTCAGACACTTGACACTTACTAGCTGTGTGATCCTGGGCAAGTCACTTAACCACCATTGCCCTGCAAACAAACAAAACAAAACAAAACAAAAAGTTAAGTTTTATAGAGTGTTGTAGGCTAAGCAATTTGGAAATCCATCAGATTTTTCCAGTACAATAGGCATTTGTGAGATAAGGCTTGGTTGTCTTGAGTCTACCATGTGACAGTCTTCCCTTAAGGGAGGCTATAACTCTTAGAATCTATGCATGGAAACCACTGCTATAAGATTAGGCCATGGAAACACAATGACAATATTTTTAAGGCTATTACAGCCATATGTCTTTTTGGTTTTTTTTTAGTGAGGCAATTGGGGTTAAGTGACTTGCCCAGGGTCACACAGCTAGTAAGTGTTAAGTGTCTGAGGCCGGATTTGAACTCAGGTCCTCCTGACTCCAGGGCAGGTGCTCTATCCACTGCGCCACCTAGCTGCCCCTACAGCCATATGTCTAAAAGTAATATCTTGCTAACAGTTTATCTTACCACCATTCCCCTGTGTATTTCAAAAATCCCTTATGTAGGGACAGCTAGGTGGCACAGTGGATAGAGCACCTGCCCTGGAGTCAGGAGGACCTGAGTTCAAATGTGACCTCAGGTACTTGACACTTACTAGCTGTGTGACCCTGGGCAAGTTACTTAACCCCAATTGCCTCACCCAAAAACCAAAAAAAAAAAAAAATCCCCTATGTAGTAATGGAAAAATTGCAACCACTATTGGCCAATAAATTTCTCTTAATCTAATCCACCAGCCCCTAACATTGTATTCACTAGTATGCAAATGTACCCTCTGCATAATATAAAACAAATGATATACCAAGTCTAACTATAAACAGTAATAATAAAAGTAAAAAATAATTTTATTTTTAGCAGCATAAATTCCCTCATGTATTCTCAAGGCAGAGGGTAGATGGGTAGGGGAAAAAAAAACATTAAAAATAACAGATAGGGGTGAGGTAGAGGGAGAATGGGATGGTTGGTGAATCTTGATGTGCAAATCAGCCAACTCCACACAGCCACTAACATCAGGATTTAAGTATCCCACTCTCCGAAGGGTATTTTTGAGTACATTTCCCCAGCTCTGAAGGATAAGTCTTCCTACCTGAATGGACCACTTGAACGAACCTGTGTGCCAGTTAATATGTATATTTCTGACTTGTCCCTTTTGTATATAGGTCCCTTTCTCTTCTCCTTCCTTCCTTCCCTATTATTTGTTAATTTTTTTTTTGAGTTCCAATTTTTCCTCTCTCCTTCCCTCCCTTTCCTCTCCCACCCCCTCCCTGAGGTGGTAAGCAACTCGATATGTATTATACATGTATGATTATGTAAAATATTACCATATTAGTCATTTTGTACAAGAAAACTTGAATAAAAAATGAAAGTGAAAAATGGCATGCTTCAGTCTGTTCCATCAATATCAATTTTTTCTTTGGAGGTGGATAGTATGTTTCATCAATAGTCCTTTGGGATTGTCTTAGATCATTGTATTGTTGAGAATAGTTGTCCACAGTTATTTATCAAAAAATATTGCTGTCTCTGTGTACAATGTTCTCTTGGTTCTGGTAACTTCACTTTGAACTTCATCAGTTCATACAAGTCTTTCCAGGCCTTTCTGAAATCATTCTGCTTGTCATTTCTTATAATACAGTAATATTTCATCACCATCATATAGCACAGCTTGATTATACCTTTGGGATATAAACCTAACTGTGTTATTGGTGGATCAAAGGGTATGCTCAATTCTATAGCCCTTTGGGCATAGTTCCAAATTGCTCTCCAGAATAGTTGGAACTTTTCACAACTCCACCAAC
Organism: Dromiciops gliroides; assembly: GCF_019393635.1. NCBI lineage: Eukaryota > Metazoa > Chordata > Mammalia > Microbiotheria > Microbiotheriidae > Dromiciops > Dromiciops gliroides. Next base: position 569,083,404 of record NC_057861.1, on the reverse strand, counting down.
AATGGATTAGCATCCCAGTTTTCCCACATCCCCTTCAAAATCCAACATTTTCCCTTTTTGTTATATTAGCCAATCTGATAGGTGTGAGATAGTACCTCAGAGTTGTTTTAATTTGCATTTCTCTGCTCAATAGTGGTCTAGAGCGTTTTTTCATATGATTATAGATAGCTTTGACTCCTTTGTCTGAAAACTCCGTGTTCATATCCTTTGACCATTTATCAATTGGGGAATGACATGTATTTTTATAAATTTGACTCAATTTTCTATATATTTGAGAAATGAGGCCTTTAGCAGAGATATTTCTCTTTTTCCCAGAGGTATTTGTTTCCTTTTATTCAAAAATAATTTTTTAGAAGAGGAAAGGTATAAGTTATATGAATATTTTTAGAATAGTTTTGTTTTTCTTTTTCATTAGTTGGAGTGGGGTAGGAGAGGTGGTTTGCTATTTGAAAAAATAATTTTTAAAATGATTGAAAAGTTATATTACTAGCACACTACATTTTATTTTCTAAAAGAATATTTCTTGACCTCACGTTTTATTAAGTTAATAGCCAAGCCCCTGCAAATATATTTTTCCACCTTTCTTTTTTACTTCTTGAAGACCATATTTATTTTTCTCCATAGTATTCCTTCCCTCAGCTCTCTGCTCATCACCCTTCACTACTATTTTCCCACTAGGATGAATCACAAGTCAACTTACTATAGCTTCCTGATTGTTCTCCCTGTTTTCAGTATAAACCTCTCTAGCATTGGGGTCAGACCATGTCACAGAAAGGAAGAAAACAAGCATTTTACCATTGAGAGGTTTAGTGACTATCCCTGAGTTAATTAAGTGTCTAAAGTTGGATTTGAACTCAGGTTTTCCTGGTTCCAGATCCAGTGCTCTATCCATTGCACCACCTGGCTGCTTCTAGTTGTCACACCTGTTCCTCTAGCTGGTACAGGTGTTTCTCTAGCTGCCACAGGCTTTCCTGAAAACCTTCAGTTACTTATTTTTGCCTCTGAATGCAAACTGCCAAACTTGGCATTTAAGGCCTTTAATAGTCTGCCTTCAGCCTACCTTTTTAGCAATGGTTGACATTAGCTAATTGATCAATCTGCATTTATAAATGCCTACTATAAAGTTGGCAGTGCTAGACACTGGGAATACAAAGACAAAAAATAAAACAGCCTTCACCCTGAAGGAGCTCACACTCTATTGGGAGGCAACATATTTACAAATAAATACATATAAAATAAATACAAGATGATTTTTTTTTGGCATGGGGAGGGAGATCAGAAAAGACTAGAGAAGATGTCACCTGAGCAGAGTTTCAAAGGAAAGGGAATCACTGAAGTTCATTGGGTAGCAGAATGACATGGTAAAACCAACACTTTAAGAAAATCTCTGGCACCTTTGTGGAGGATAAATTGAGGGAATGAGGTAGGAACAATACTTATTAAAACTTTGCCACATATACTGGGATAGTTTCTCCTAATGCCTTCCCTCCTCCCATGTCTCCTTTAAAATTCAGAAAATTTATCTCAAGACAACTGACTGGCCCAGAAGGTTCAAGCTATGGACATGCTTTCCTAAACAGAACACAAAAGGGCTAGCCCACGAAGTCCATGCCCTTCAGACATGGTGGATGTCCCACTTCCATTGAGGTCACCATAACCCAACACATTCTTCTAAACTGATATGTTTCTCTAAACCCATAATGTGATGAGTATCTTTTTTTTCTGTCTTTAGTAAATATGTGTATATACAAATATATATGCACATATGTATATACACATAGACAAACATAAACATTTACTGATACACAGCAACGTTTATCACAGAACATAAAAATGCTTTAAAACAAATTTAACAAGGAATTCTCTAGGTACCTTATATAAGACACAAAATGAATGCAATTGTAGATCCATCTAAGAAAGTTTTGCAATTTTTAAAAGGTTGAACATCATTTCCCCATTTAACTGTAATTAACAGATCTTTAATAAGGCAAGAAAAACTTTAAAAATTCTGATACAAAATGATGTAAACTAATAATTTGTATTAGTTTACTGATAGACAGGAAGAGGAGATGGACAGCTGAGAAAATGCCTTTTCTTTTAAAACACAATTGTGCATCAGTTGAAGATTTCAAAGAACTTTAAGACTGCAGTTTTGGCTATTTGTACTTTTTTCTATTACATATTTTAAATCACATTAGGAATGCAATCTAAAACCGTGTACTACTTCATTGGAAAGAAGTTTACATTGTGCAATTTTCTGCCTCTTAATTTTAAAAAGTGGCAGCAATTCCTGCACATACTGTGTTTCAAATAAAGATTTCAAACACACATTATTTTAAAAAGTACAGAAGGCAAAAATTGGCAGTTAGCCAGGAGCTTGTTTCTTATTAAAACAATGTAGGTGACAAGAAATTTCATAATTAAAAATTGAAATAATTTTAAATACAGTTTATCTGGCATTTGCACTGACTAATTCGATAAATCTTTAAGTAAACAAAGGCTTTAACTATACTCTAAGCTTCAAGTATAGGTGTCAGATTTCCATATTTCATTCTCACTGAGTCTTATAACCTGGGTATCATAATTGGATATCCAGTTTGATTGGGAAACACCCCTAAGGTGGCTGTAAGCCATCTATAATTTGGTACCCATCCTTGGTGCAGAAGTCTGTGATAGCAGTGGTCATGGTAGAGGAGGTGGTATCTGATTAAATCCCTATTGATTCCATGCCTGTCCTTACATTTTTTTATACATGTACTTGCCAACCACAAGGGATACACTAGCCCACTTGTTGGGCATTTCCATACTACTGGCCCCACTGACCAAAAAGCCTTTGGATATCCAATATATGTTTGTCAGAGCATTTTAAAATCCACAGTGTGAATATGTCGATTGAAAAGGTCACGCTCTCCATGTCACTACAGCATTCCATGAAACACCACTCTGGAAGTGTTGAGCTGGATTTAACATATCAAGAATTTCTTTGCCTCAATATCATTTCACAACATGTCCTTCAATTGTAGTACCATTAACTGGAACAATCACATGTGTACCACTCTCAGGAATTGAACTGTACAAATGAGTACCCTTTGTCTGGGAAGACTCAAATTTCCATTATCTGTCCAAATGGTGAAAAGGTCTGGCACTTTAGTTGTTCTGTTAGTCCTGAGGTCCAATGTTGTTTGACATTTGACTCATAAATATCGTTTGGAACTAGAGGTTTCCATGTTGCCCAGTTCTGATTTGTCTTCCTCTAAGCCACAGTCCATCTGCTGTTTGGAATTTTCTGCATCCCATTTAACAAAGGCATATCCTTTTGACATCCCTATTGCCATGTCTTTCACAACTTAAGCATTTAATATTTTTTTAAATGGTGCAAAAGTGGTGTTTATATATTCAGTTGCAATTACTGGACTGAGACCACCAATAAAGACTTTAAAAAGCATTTGCTTTTTTAAAAAAAAAGACTTTGCAAGCATTATAACAGTTGAAGCATTTGACATTTTTCTCAAAAACCAACAATTTTTGTTGTCCAGTCATTACACCATCCATTTTATGTGAATTCATGTTCAAGTGAACTAAGATTTGTGAATACAGGGTGCTGACAACAGTACTACTTGCTTGTATATTTCTTCTGACTGCTGGGGGTTGTCTCCCAATTCACTTTGACCTCTTTGCTCATTATTTCTGTCCATCTATAGCAGCGAGTGCTGCAGCTGCATGACAGTGTTCATAAAACTTCACAAAACAGTAAAGATCATTTCCATCTATATCCATAATCATCTTCTAGTTTTTACACTATATAATCTTACAAAACAGCTGGAGCTTCTTTCACATCTGGAGAATGCTTGCCTACATATAAAGTCTTGGGCATCTTGTCCTCCATGATGGCAGCTGAGGCAGCAGTTGCTCTGCCTCCTGCTCCCACATCTCTACCACCTCCACTGGTGACCCAGTAGTAAGGGGTATAGGGTTTCTGTCACTTATCAGTGAAACCAAGTTTTGTCTGCCTCCTCTTTGTCCAGTGGTGGCAGCAACACAGACCCACTCATTCTGGTACCTGAAAAATGAAGTCCTAACACAAGATGAGACAAACTTGGGTACCCAGGAGTAGTCAAGCAGCCTGGGCCACACAAGTAGAGAGAAAGGCCTCTCCTTCTGTGTATCCTTTCCATGCTAGGGCTAAGAAAACCTACTATTGGTAACAATTAGATATTCTACAAATGTCTTACTTTGTTTCAATCCCAAATCTAAAACACAAGATAGCCCTGAAGCAGGTCTGACCTAGAACAGGAGGAGAGAGAAATATACCAATTAGTAGCCCATTATAACAATCTAGGATGAAGGTGCTACTAGCATGATGAATTAAATGATGGCCATGTGAAAAGAGATAATGTGATAGATTTGAAGGAATATAGAAATAGAAACAAGATTTAGCAAATGATGAACCCATTTGGGGTGAGGGAGAGTAAAAGTGTTTTATTATATTCCATGTACAGACAGTTTTCAACATTTGTTTTTATAAGAATTCTAGTCCCATGATTTCTGATTCTAGATGATATATACATATGTGTATGTGTATAACATGTATACATATATATACACACACTCACATTAAAATATTTCTGCATTGATCATGTTGTAAAAGAAGAATCAGAACAAAAGTGAAAAACCTCAAAAAAGAAAAAAAAATAGAAACAGTATGGTTCAATCTGCATCCAGATTCCATAGATATTTTTTTCTGAATGTGGAGAGCATTTTGCATCATAAGTCCTTTGGAATTATCTTGGAACATTGTATTTCTGAGAAGAATAAAGTATATCACAATTGATCATCACACAACGTTGTTGATACTGTGTACAATGATCTCCTGGTTCTGCTCATTTCACTCAGCATCGATTCATGTAAGTCTTTCCAGGTGTTTCTGAAATCCAATAATATTCCGTTATATTCATATACCACAATTTGTTTAGCCATTCCCCAGTTGATGGGCATCCCCTCAATTTCCAATTCTTTTCCACCACAAAAAGAGCAGCTATAAATGTTTTTGTACATGAAGGTCTTTTTCCCTATTTTATGATCTCTTTGGGATATAGACTTAATAGTGGTATTTCTGGGTCAAAGAGTATACACAGTTTTATAGCTCTTTGGGCATAGTTTTAAATTGCTCTTCAGAATGGTTGGATCAGTTCGCAGCTTCACCAACAATGCATTGGTGTTCCAATTTTCCTACAACTTCTCCAACTTTATTATTTTCCTTTTTTGTCATATTAGCCAATCTGATAGGTATGAGGTGGTATCTCAGAGTTGTTTTAATTTGCATTTCTCTAATCAGTAATGATTTAGAACATTTTTTTTCACATGGCAGTAGATAGCTTAGATTTCTTCATCTGAAAATTTCCTGTTCATATCCTTTGACCTTTTCTTAATTGGGAAATGACTTGCATTTTTATAAATTTGATTTTGTCTCCTATATATTTTAGAGATGAGGCCTTTATCAGAAACACTGGCTATAAAAATGGTTTTCCAGCTTTTTGCCTTCCTTCTAATATTGGATGCATTACTTCTGTTTGTACAAAACCTTTTTAATTTAATGTAATCATGACAGTGTTCATAAAACTTCACAAAACAGTAAAGATCATTTCCATCTATATCCACAGGCAACATTAATGCATCCTAGGATAAGAAGAGAAATGATTGAATAGGAAAAGAAACTTTGTATCAGATTTCCCTGATAAGGATTTAGTATCTAAGATATATAAGCAATTAATGAATATATTTAAGATTAATATCCATTCCCTAATAGATTAAAGGTAAAAAGATATGAATGAACTGTTCTTTAAAAAATTTTTTTGTTTTCTTAATTTTGGGGAGGGGCAATGAAAGTTAAGGGTCACACAGCTAGTAAGTGTCAAGTATCTGAGGCTGGATTTGAACTCAGATCCTCCAGAATCCTGGGCCAGTGCTTTAACCACTGCATCTCACCTAACTGCCACCAGAATGAGCTGTTCTTAAAAGAATTATTGGGAATTCACAACCATATGAAAGAATGCTCCATTTCACCAGTACTGAAAAAAATGCAAATCAAAACAGCCCTGGGGTTTCACCACACACCCTGCAAACTAGCAAAAATGACAGAAAAGAGTGATGGTCAATGTTGGAAGGGTTGTGTAAGGATAAGCACACTAATAAATATTGGTTGATAAAATGTAGTAGTGTATAATGTTGGTGAAGCTGTGAAACAATACTTTGACTGCTTCTGAGTCTTCTTTTTTGTTGTTGGTTTTTTTTTTTTTTTTTTTTTTGCAGGGCAATGGGGGTTAAGTGACTTGCCCAGGGTCACACAGCTAGTAAGAGTCAAGTATCTGAGGCCGGATTTGAACTCAGGTCCTCCTGAATCCAGGGCCGGTGCTTTATCCACTGCGCTACCTAGCTGCCCCCACTTCTGAGTCTTCTTCACTAGATCATCATTCATATCATATTTTCCAAAGCTCTGTCATGTGCCTTCTTTACTTCTCTCTCTCTCTCTCTCATTTACTTCTCAATGACTTCATTGAGTTTAATTTATTATCTCTGTACATATTACTCACAAACACATATTCTATTCCAGTTCAATATCTCCAATTTCCCTGTTTCATCATGGATGGTCTGTAGGCTTCTCCAACTCAACAGGTCCCAAACTGAACTCATTATATTTTCTCTCAAACCTTCTGAACTTAGTATTTGTCAAGGATCCCACTATCCTTCCAGTCACTGTATGATGATGATGATGATATAAAAATATCCAACACATATATAATGTTCTGAAGGGTCTCCAAAATTACTTATTCCTCCCCTCCATCAAAACTCTCAATCCCAGGGGCAGCTAGGTGGCTCAGTGGATAAAGCACCGGCCCTGGATTCAGGAGTTCCTGAGTTCAAATCCGGCCTCAGACACTTGACACTTACTAGCTGTGTGACCCTGGGCAAGTCCCCCATTGCCCCGCAAAAAAACAAAAACAAAAACAAACCTCTCAATCCCCTTGTGTAAATTGCATACATGAGTTTGCTTTACTCTAATATCTAGGTGAGAAAGTAAAGCTAAGCTATTGTGATAGCTTTCCCAAATATACTTACAGATTAAAAGAAGGCACTTAATGGAAATGACTCTCTAATTGGTGGAATGTACACAATGTGAGAAAGAAAAATGAAGGACTTAAGGCAGTATGATGAAGAGTATTCTCCATGTTAAAATAAAATCACCATACAGGTGAATTGTTTATTCTGCTGACAGACCAGCTTTGCTCACACCCAACTTTCATCTATTCATAATAATCAACAGTGACTGACTCATTTTTCTCTTCCTTAACTCTGCCCCAACCAAAAGAGAGGAGTCAGTATATTGGCACACCACTTTTCAGGGATTACTGACCCCTAGTTAATTTAACACATTAAGATTATGAAATTCATTAATTCATTTGACAAATATTTACTAAGTAGTAACCATGTTTAATCACTTTGCTAAGTTAAATGACTCTGACAAGGAAACTGATTAAACTGATTTTAGCTGTTTTTCCAGTTGGATCATCCTTTTTTTTTTTTTTTTTTTGCGGGGCAATGGAGGTTAACTGACTTGCCCAAGGTCACACAGCTAGTTATGTGTCAAGTGTCTGAGACTGGATTTGAACTCAGGTACTCCTGAATCCAGGGCCGATGCTTTATCCACTGTGCCACCTAGCCGCCCCCATCTTTTTTTTTTTTTTTAGTCTCTATATGACTTTGTTTCTTGTTTATCATGGCCTCCTTTCACATTAAAAATAGATAGATCCATAGGAAACTGCATATTTTTATCTGGGTGCCCATCCATTGCATAGATAACTTTCTGACTTTATGTTCCACATTTTTGTCATATCCTCATAAATAGATATAGGTTCCAGCTGGGTAAGCTTTCTCCTGATGGTTAATGTTTGCTTAGAATTCAATTCATGGAAATCAAAGGAATGCCCATCACTTGGGGAATGGCTAAACAAGCTGTGGTATATGATGGTGATGGAATATTATTGTGCTATAAGAAATGACAAGCAAGATGATTTCAGAAAGGCCTAGAAAGACTTAAACGAACTGATGTATAGTGAAGTGAGCAGAACCAAGAGAATGCTGTGCAGAGGCAGCAATATTGTTTGATGAAGAACTGCAAATGACTTATTCACAAATAACTATTCACAGCAAAACAATGATCCAAGACAATCCCAAAGGACTAATGATGAAACATACTATCCACCTCCAAAAAAGAACTGCTTTTATTTAAGGGAAGAGAGGGAGGGAAGGAGGGAAAAAAATTTGGAACTCAAAACTTTAAATAAAAATGTTTATTATTGTATTTTTAAGTAATAAATGTTTTTATTTATAGTTTTGAGTTCCAATTTTTATCAGATATGGGTTGCACATGTATGATTATGTAAAACATAATCATATAAAAATAATACAAAAACATATTAGTAATTTTGTACAAGAAAACTAATAAAAGAAAAAAATGAAAGAAAGTGAAATTTTTAGTCTATGTTCCATCAATATCAGTTTTTTCTTCAGTTTTCCCTCAATTCTAGCTGCTGTCTGGGCAGCTAGATGATGCAGTGGAAATCTCACCTCAGACACTTACTAGCTGTGTGACCCTGGGCAAGTCACTTAACTCCAATTGCCTTTAACATCTGGGTCCATCCTTTTGATGTATATCTTGCCACTGGACCCAGATGGCTCTGGAGGAGAGAGTGAGATTGGTGATGTTGCACAACCCTGCCTTGCTTAAAATTTCAATTCAGTGCAAATCATGACATCATGACATCATGACATCTTTGGGAATGGGTTAAAGAGGCTGAGGTATCTCTAAACTATCTTCCCCCTTTATTTTATTTGTGTGTGTGTGTGTGTGTGTGTGTGTGTGTGAGGTAATTGGGGTTAAGTGACTTGCCCAGGTCACACAGCTAGTAAGTGTCAAGTGTCTGATGTTGGATTTAAACTCAGGTCCTCCTGACTCCAGGGCTGGTGCTCTATTCACTGCACCACCTAGCTTCCCCCTTTTTTGGGAATGAAGGACAAACAAACAACAACTTATAAGTGTCTATTGTTATGTCACCAAGTATAGAGATATGTAACAAGGCATTATCTCTGCATGCTAGTTTACAGAGCATAAGAAGCAAGAATCTTTCTGTCCTCTACCCTCATAAGATCTAATGTAGAATATTTGGTCCAATTTGGAACACCACATTTTAGGAAAGACACTGACAACCAGGAATATATTGAGAGGAAGATGACCAGGATGGGACAGGATGAGACAAATCTCCCTTCAGAACCTTAGTATTTTTTTTAATCATAAAAGTACTTTATTATTTTCCAGTTACATGTAAAGATGGTTTTCAACATTTGTTTTCGTAAGATTTTTAGTTCCAAATTTTTCTCCCTCCCTCCCTTCCCTTCCCCCTTCCTAAGACAGAAAGCAATCTTATATAGGTTATATATGTACAATCACATTAAACATATTTCTGCATTAGTCATATTGTGAAAGAAGAATCAGAACAAAAGGGGAAAACCTCAAAAAAGAAAAAACAAAAACAAAAGTAGAAACAGTATGAGAACCTTAATATCTTAAAAGAGTACTGAGGAAGTAAGAAAAACAAAGTTCCTAGGGGTTGGATGGCTCAGTTTTCATGGTTTGAATAGGATTAAAGGAGGAATACACTAGCTTAAACAAGAGGAGGGGGCAGAAATTGCCATTTCTCATCATTAGGATGCATAAAAAGAAGATTGTGAAAACATGAAGGAAGTGGAATAGTGGACATCAGATGAACCTCCTCACTCTTATCCAAAATGAACAATGGAAGGTTGAAAATACTCAATAGGGAAACAAGTGGAAATAAGAACTAGAGACTTAAACAGAAGGATAATACTGAGGAGGGATTCTAAGAAAGGGGTTTAGATTACTCTTTAGACAGGTGGGGCTGAACAAGTGGAATGTGAATGTAATGGAATGTTATGAGACATGACAAAAGAGGTGATCTCAGAGAATCCTTAGTAGTATGAATTGAGGGAGAGTGAAATGACCATAAACAGGGGAATAATATCTACAAAGACAACATAGCAAACAAAAACAATTTTGAAAGGCTTAAACATGCTGATCAAAGCAATGACCAATTATGTCTCCAAGGAACCTATGATGAAACATGTTACTTACCTCTTTTTTTAAGCCACTATTGAGTAGAACAGGAAAAAAGCCCACTCAGTGGAAATCTATTTTTTTTTTTTTGGTGAGGCAATTGGGGTTAAGTGACTTGCCCAGGGTCACACAGCTTGTAAGTGTGAAGTGTCTGGGGCTGGATTTGAACTCAGGTACTCCTGAATCCAGGGCCAGTGCTCTATCCACTGAACCACCTAGCTTCCCCCAAATCTACTTTTAAATGTTCAAATATATACTCATGGTATTCTATAGCAAACAAATCCTCCCCTCGATAGCATATGAATTGAGTGAAAAAGAGATGGCAGGAATTTGATTCAATGACAGATATTAAAAAAAATGAGCTTTTAAATTCTCAGATCCCTTCCTCTAAAATGATATGATCTTTGTTTTTTTGTTTTTGTTTTTTGGTGAGGCAATTGGGGTTAAGTGACTTGCCCAGGGTCACACAGCTAGTAAGCGTCAAGTGTCTGAGGTCAGATTTGAACTCAGGTCCTTCTGAATCCAGGGCCAATGCTCTATCCACTGTGCCACCTAGCTGCCCCTTAAAATGATATGATCTTAAGAGAACATGCGTTCCAAAGGAAATAGCATTACTTGTCTTTTAACTTAAAAATTAAGGTGCAGACAGTTCACACTTTATGTAAAGCCACATTCCACAAATTTGATTCTCATGGGGAGGTAGGGAGATGAAACATAACACCAAGCATGCTGGGGTTCCCAACACAAGCTCCTGCAGCTTGGGTGAAGCCCCCAGCCAGGGATCCTTCACTCCAGACACTAAAGATACTTCATGAACAACAGAGCCATGGAGGGAGCAAGGGAAGACACAGAAGCATGAGGAGAGGGAGAGAACTGCAGAGCAGTCCACTTACATTAAGGGAGTGTTGGCCCTTGCATACAGAGAAGTTTCCTCAATTTACAGTAAACACTATTTTTTCCTTATTCTCTTCTCCCCCTAGTCTTTTTTTTAAGCAGGGCAATGAGGGTTAAGTGACTTGCCCAGGGTCACACAGTTAGTAAGTGTCAAGTGTCTGAGGCCAGATTTGAACTCAAGTCCTCCTTAATGCCAGGTTGGTGCTTTATCCACTGTGTCACCTAGATGCCCCTCCCCCATTTCTTTAAAATGCTAGTTTGAAACTGGTTCTCCAGAGCCAGTTTATTCCAATGAACATACCTTTAATAAGTCAGTAGTGGGTGATCCATGAAAATAGTGAAGTGAATTGTAGGAGGTTTGGCTCCACCCCCTCCCCCAACCCTCCTTTTTTTTTTTTTAAGTGAGGCAATTGGGGTAAAGTGACTTGCCCACGGTCACACAGCTAGTAAGTGTTAAGTGTCTGAGGCAGGATTTGAACTCAGGTACTCCTGACTCAAGGGCCGGTGCTCTATCCATTGCACCAGCTAGCTGCCCCCAACCAACCCATTTTTTTAAACTTCCCTATTCAGCTCCCACTCCCAGCCCAATATTCTTAAATCAAAGCCTGACCTTCATTTTTAATTGGTTATCACTATCTTTATGTTGTTTTCTCAATTTAATTAAAACTACCTCAAAGGCAGGAGGTGTCTTTAGTCCCGTCATAGTATCCAATACATCACTATGTATAAAGTAGATGTTTATGAAATGCTTGCTCTAGTGTTCCAAAGGAATCAATTACAGAGTTTAGGTGTGTGGACATAAGTAATAGACCAGGTACCATAATTTGTTTAGCCATTGCCCCTTCAATGGACACCAGCATGGTTTCTAATTCTTTGCTACTAGAAAAAGTGCTGCTATAAGTGTTTTGGTGTACATAGAAATTTTCAATGATAATTTTTATGAGAGAAAAATGCTGATTTAATCCATAGTAAAATATAAATAAGAATAGCCTAGGATGGATAGGCTCAGCTGTATTATAATCTACATATTTTCAGAGTATTCACACATTAATGAGATCAATGATTTAGTATATAATATATGTGTGTGTGTGTGTGTGTGTGTGTGTGTGTACACATAATCCAAGCAAAAGGTGGTCCTTCATCAAAAGTGACTTTGCCTGAAAAATGTGTGCATTTTTTTTTTAAAATCATACAATCTTTGAGTAAGAAGTTTTTTTGAGGATCATCTTGTTCAAAACTTACCCAAAGCATGAATCTGTTCTACAGAATCCTTGTGGCAGGGGAGGAAAGGGGGTGTCATCTTATTAGTTCCTTAACCCAAGATGTGGCATAGTAATAACAGAAGATTATGCCTTTTTAACTGATTAATCTAACATGTCATACCAAAATCAACTAGAGGAGGCTGATAACATTAATGATTTTGTGATGAGTGCTTCATTTCTGGCAAAGACTACATAATAGTTGCTTTCCTGATGAATGGAAGCTAGAATGAAAATGGGAACTATGAAATAAAAGGTAAGACAAAATATATTTAAGTGTAAGACAGTAACTTTCCAACCAGGAGGAATTCAGATTTCTCTTTTTCATTAACATGTGCATAATATAACATCCAAATGTGACTAGTTACTGAGGAATTTAAATTCTAAATATTAGAGGCCAGAAAAAATACTCCCCACCCCAACCACTACTATTCTAAACATAATAGGCTACTGTAATAAATCATTTGAGGAAACTAACTCAAAATGACAATGGTGAAGTTTCCAATTGATCAGTCTATGTGGTTTGCAGTTTAGTCCAATTAGGAGGAAAATCAAGTTGCCATACACACATGTAAATATATACACATACATGTATACACATACATATATGCACAAATACAGTATTTATTTCAACATTAAAAAAATTTTGAGTTCCAAATTCTCTCTTCCTTTCCTCCCCCACCTATTGAGATGACAAACAATATATCAATCATACTTTTTATACTTTTATTTTTAAAAGTTTATATGATATATATTTACTGAAACTGCTACAAAAATTGGAAAAGGAAATCTAATAATGGAATTGGTGCTGGAAATACAGGGACTGGGGTTCTGTATTCAGTCATAACTTTTAATGGACTGTATTCAGTACTGAGGAGCTCAATAGGCAGATTAGGCTCTCTGACCTTAACCTCATTGACTCACTAACAAACCACAACACCAGCATCCTGGAAATAATACTAATTATAGTAGTTAGTAGTTACAGTTTGAAAGTCTAAGGTGTTTCCCAAATTAGGAGAAGCAAAAAGGTTTTCAATGCACAAACATACATAGGGCATGGGGAAGGTAACTTATTCTAACACAAAGAAAAATGCTAAATATAAAAATTGTTGTGCACACTAACAGAATGATTTAAATGGGATTAAGTAACAAAATAACTATGGTTAGAATCTGTTGGAAGTTAAAGCTTATGATATCATACAACTGTTTGAAATGCTGCTAAGGAAGCCTTTCAAAGCAATTTTATATTTCATTTCAGTTTGACCAACTCCTGATTTCTACCTGCTGTTGAAACAGCCAAGCTAGTCCAATTCCCTTTCTGTCAGTCACTACAAATTTTCCCCATACAAACTTCCCTGGCCTTCAGTTACTGCTGTCACTTAGCTCCTACTGATGAGATCTGTGGACATTCTGAATTCACAAGGTCCTCAGGACACTTCCCTCTCAGGGCCATTGAAACATTATAATTAACTTAGAAAAACCCAGAGAATCAGCAAAGAAAGTAGTTGAAACAATCATTTTTGAGAGAGAAGAAAACGTGAGATTCCTATGGCGAGCAGGTGGGAATATGTTTTAGGGTCATAGTTACCAATAAAAGAATCTTTAAAGGTTATCTGGTCCAATGCCCTTATTTTACAGTTGATAAAACTGAGGCTCATAAAGGGTAAGTGACTTACCCAAGAGCCAAATGGGTAATAAGCCACATGGGTAGTAAATAGTAGAGCTAGGTTTTCTGAGTCCAAATCTAACACTGTTCCCACTATAAAACACTGCCTGAATAGAAGAAGACTTTGGCCCTTTCAAAAATACTTAATGTGAACTATTCCAACTATTCAAGGGTCATATTCTTTCCTCTTGCCTTGTACGTTTATGCCACACAACTGGAAATATCAGTAGATTATTTCAATATAACAAAAGTCTTGTGATTTTATCAATGTGAGTTCCATCAACAAATATTACAACTGCTGCATATATTGTATTATATATATATATACACACATATATATGCATAGGTAGATAGATGGATAGATAGATAAATAGAACATTACCTTAGTGGTTTTCCTGTGCCCCTCAAATACATCACCTTGTGACTGACCTTTTGGTAAATTTAACTATATTAATCCTCAGAAAAAGTGCATCACTGAATTTGTTCTTGAGAAATTTCTAGCTTGGTGGAACGCACCAGAAATTTCACTCTCTTGTCATAACCTTAGAAACTCTAGGTCACCTGCAAAACATGATTAGGCATTGAAAGAAAATAATGAGAAGTGACTTCAGAGGTCATCTAGTTCAACTCCTCATTTTACTGATTATGTAACTCATACAATGGTCAAGTGATTTGCCCAGGGTCCCACATGTAGTAAGAAACAGTGTCAGAAATCAAACTCAACATCCTTCTGACCCTAAATCCATTATCCTTCTGATCCTAAACCCAGCCTTCTTTCCACCATCCCAAACTAGGTTCTATTGTATGTAGAGATGTCCACAAAACATAAAGTACTATATAAATGAATGCTATACACCAGTCTATTGTAAGAAACAATGAAAGTGTCTACTATGTGCCAGGCATTGTACTTTACAAATGTTATCTCATTTCGTCCTGTGAGATACTGCCTATTTAAAATTTTTTACATGCCCATTTTACAGATGAAGAAACTGAGTCAGAGAGAGAGTAAGTGACTTGTACAGTTACATAGCTAGTAAGGATTTGAAATATATGGAGTGTGTGTGTATGTATGTATGTAGTGTAGTGTACACCCACAGAAAGACACATTTCTAACTGCCTCATCTTGGTATAGATGTGACCAAAGGGGTGAGTGTGTATAAATCATGTTTTCATACACATTTACATAGGCATGTGCACATGTGATGTCTGCTTTCTGTATATATTTACATATACAAACACTTCTAGAATGTGCCAATGTGGATGTGGGTGTGTATAACATGTAGGTAGGTAGGTAGGTACGGGGTGTGATATTAGAAAAGAAAAATAATCTAGATTGTAAAGGCATCAGCTACTAGGTTAATTCATATTCCTACTTCCTTATCCTTATAAAATGGTTGGTACTTATGCTTTACAAATTATTCTCAAAAATTGAGAAAGAACCCTAGAAGAATCCCTTAATGAGATATAGTACTAATATCCAAACCAGGGAAAGATAAAACATGGAAATAAAGCCATAGAAATAAACCCTCAAAAATTTAAAGCAAAAGCCTATTAAACAGATTACTGTGTTTTATCCAAGAAATCATTCATTATGCTCAAAGTGGGATCCATTCAAGGGATGCAAGGATGATTCAACATTAGGAAGACAATCAACATAATTAATTAATCATATGAAAACCCCAAACATTCAAAACCACATTATCATCTCAATAGATGCAGAAAAAACTTTTGACAAAGAACCCTCTTTTATGCTAAAATTTTTACAAAGTATAGTCATAGAGGGTCTTTTTTATATCATAAAAAGCATCTCTCTAAAACCAAAAGCAAGCATCCTGTGCAATGGGGATACACTAGCACCTTTTCTGATTAACATGGCAGAGAGGCAAGGATACACACTCTCCACACTATTATTTCATCTAGTACTAAAAATGTTAGCAATAGCAATAAGATAAGAAAAAGGAATAAACATCAGTAAAAAGAAGATAAAACTAAATGTTTGCTGATGATAAGATGCTTTATTTAGAAAACCCAATGAAATCATCAAAAATACTAATCTAAGACAATATCTTAAGCAAAATTGCAGACTAAAAAAGTTCGCAAAAAAAAGTCAATGGCATTTCAATAAAATAATAACAAAACACAAGAAACAATGATAGAAAGGGAAATTTCATTCCAAATAACTACAAAATGGGTAAAATATCCAGAGGTAAATCTCCCGAAACACATTTCTGTGTTTGACTTGTATTATATTCAAGACTTGTATTGATGCAATCAGAAAACACTACTTAAAGAATTAAAATATAACTTAAATAGCTGGAGGGATATTTAGTGCTCATAGGTAGACCATACCAATATAATAAAAATAATTATGCTGCCAAAATTGATTTATATTTTTAATGCTATAAAAATCAAATTACCAAGCAGATATTTTACAGCTCTTGATAAAATAGGAATAAAATTTATATCTTCCTGACTGAAAGTTACATGCTCTAACTACTGTACCTATTAGGTAGACATTATTATTTTCATTTTACAGATGAGGAAACTGAGGCTAAGGGAAGGTAGGTCATTAAGGACACATAGCTAGCAAGTGTTGAAGGTAGGACTTGAATTCAGTCTTCTTGACTCCATGTCCAGCTCTCTGTTCACTGTCTCTGACTGTCGGTAAGGTAAAAAATGCAAAGCCCACTTCCACTCATTTTAATACAGAAAATAATGTGGGATCTGGAACTCAATAAAAGTTATCTCCTTTTCTTTTTTCCAGACCTTTATTTAAATTTTTTTCCAATTACATGTAAAGATAGTTTTCAACATTCACTTTTGTGAGATTTTGAGTTCCAAAAAGTTCTCCCACCCTCCCTTCCCTTCTCCTCCTGAAGCCAACAAACAATGTGATATAGGTTATACATTACAATCATGTTAAACATACTTCCACAATAGTCATGTTGTAAGAGAAAAATCAGAACAAAAGGAAAAAAAACACAAGAAAGAAGAAACAACAAAAAAGCAACAAAAGTGAAAATAGTATGCTTCAATGTGCATTCAGACTCCATAGTTCTTTTTCTGGATGTGGAAGGCATTTTCCATCATGAGTCTTTTGGCATTATCTTGGATCATTGTATTGCCCAAAACAGCTAAGTCTGTCACAGTTGACTATCACACAATGTTGTTGATACCGTGTAAGATGTTCTCTTGGTTCTGCTCATTTTATTCAGCATCAATTCTTTCCAAGTTTCTTTGAAATCTATCTGCTTGTTGTTTCTTTTTTTTTTTTAAGTGAGGCAGTTGGGGTTAAGTGACTTGCCCAGGGTCACACAGCTAGTAACTGTTAAGTGTCTGAGGCCGGATTTGAACTCAGGTACTCCTGACTCCAGGGCCACTGCACCACCTAGCTGCCCCTGCTTATTGTTTCTTACAGCACAATAGTATTCCATTACATTTATATACCACAACTTCTTTAGCCATTCCCCAAATGATTGGCATCCCCTCAATTTCCAGTTTTTTGCCAAAGTTATCTCCTTTTCACCTAAATAAGAAATTTAAATAGCTATTCAGTAAATAGCATTTACTGAAAGGAGAAAACATTAGTGGGGAGGTGTTGAAAGATGTAAAAGAAGGTAGTCAGAGTGAGTCAGTTTGCTATCAAAGGTGAGGAAGAACATGAATGTGAAGGTAAAGAAGAGAATAGGCTAGAACTGGTTAAAGAGTAAACCTACACAGGACTGTTCATTTCTCAAGTGTATTCCCAAGAGTTTCATTGGTTTTGAAGGAGGACCATCCAGCTTATTTTTTAATTAATTAATTTTTTGATTTATGGAATAAACCAAACATTTTCAAAACATAGATGATTGCACAGGAAACTGCAAATACTGTTAAACTGTTAAATAAACAGCAATGTTATGTAAATTTCCTTCCCCCCTTTTTTTCTTCCCTCCTCTCTCCCACTCCAAAGATGGCTATTAGACACAAATAGGTATATGTACATATATACACATGTATGTGTGTGTTATTCTATACATGCTTCTATTTATGAATTCTTTCTCTGGATGCAGAAAGTGTCTTTCTTGTTGCTTTTTTGTTCTATATAGTTAACTTGGGTATTTATAATAGTCAAAATGACTTTTTCACTCAGTATTTTTAAAACAATGTTGCTATAACTGTATACAATGTTCTCCTGGTTCTGTTCATTTTGTTCTTTAATATTTTGGGCAACTGTTTCCATGCTTTTATAAGATCATTGAGCTAATAATTTCTTATAGTACAGTAATACAGTTATTCCCTCCACATCCTAACTTTCTCCATCATGGTTTTGATATTATCTCAGGTCAGCATAATAAATTAAATGGGAATTTGGGAGGAATTTTTTGGAAGCTGGAGAAGATACTTGAATTTCAGCAGATGGCACTCAGAAATGCATAAAATATATGTATAGTGTTGTATAATATCAACATATTGTATCTTTTAATGACATAATAATTCAGACTTCTCTGGTATGAAGGGAGGTTCAAACTTTTGATGCAGATTTTCCAGATTATAGGGGTCCTGCACACCTAACACCTGAGATATGGAAGGGAAAACTGTATTACATCACAATCATATACTACAACTTATTCAATCATTCCCCAATTGATGGGCATCCCAGTTCTTTGCCACCACAAAAAGAGCTGCTATACATATTTTAGAACATATAGATTCTTTTCCTTTTTCCTTAATCTTCTTTGGAAATAGACCAAGTAGTGCTATTTCTGGGTCAAAGGGTATAGGCAGATAATAACTCTTTGGGCATAATTCCAGATTATGCTCTCCAAAATGTTTGGATCAGTTTACAATTCTACCAACAATGAATTAGTGCCTGTTTTTCCATATTTCCCTCCAACATTTATTACTTCCCCCTTCAATCATTTTAACCAATCTGATGGGTGTAAAATTATATATCAAGGTTGCTTTAATTTATATTACTCTAATCAATAATGATTTAGAGCATTTTTTTCATAAATTGTTTTGATTTCTTCATTGGAAAACTGATCATATCCTTTGGCCATTTATCAATTCATCATTATCAATTCTTTGACAAGTCAATTGGAGCACTTCTTCCTATACTCCTCTAGACAATGCCAAAACCCCTTGTTCTTAAACCTTTCAAACTGTTCAGGCCCACCCTTAAATAAGCTCATCTCCCCTTTTTTAAGTACCTTTGTGCCATGCATCCCCCATGCCTGAAATGCACTCCTTCCTTACCTCTGCCTCCTCAATGGAAAAGTCTGGGTGTTTTTCAACAAAATTTGTGGTCAGTTTGTCTGGATCTAATGGGAAAATTTGCTTAAGAACCCATGGGAGTTGTCAATATAATTGGCATAAAATGTCATATAAACTGAATTTAAGCATTAAGCATATAATGACAGCTGTTTATAACTAAGAGAATATCAGATACCTAATGTCGTTCTTTCTAGCTTCTGTTCTACTAAGTCTATGTATATCATTAAAATCTACTGATAAAAATAGGTGATTAGCAAGAGTCATCAGGGGGCAAAGGACCTCTTATGGTAGATTTATGAAAAGACTTTAGTACCAGAACAATAGCTATACACCTTAATTTTATAAGGAGGAAGTGAAAGGAGGAAATTTTATTGCTGATCTGGAAAAAACATGTCTACTTGATTTAGGAGGTGTCAGTGGGCTTGTTTGCATGTGTATAATACATGCAAGGTACACATTATTTATGATCTCTAATAAACTGCACTTTGATATGGAAAATACTTTCTGATCTGAAAAGAGGGAAGAAATAAGCAGTCTTTGCTAGCAATACAAAGAAAAGTTAAGTAACATTCTCTTTTCCCTTCACTTACCATTACAGAGAATTGTGCTTAACCTTCAATAAATATTCTAGTTCTTTTTGAAATCAGTTGTTAATACATTAATATTAGTTTGAGGAATAACTTTTTAAAAAAGTCTTTCTTATATCTTGTGATCCAAAAAATGATTAGCGGGCAGCTAAGTGGCACAATGGATAAAGCACTGGACCTAGATTCAGAAGGACCTGAGTTCAAATCCAGCCTCAGACACTTGACACTTACTAGCTCTGTGACCCTGGGCAAGTCACTTAATCTTCATTGCCCTGCCCCCCCAAAAATGATTGACTAATTAATACATAAACAAACTAAATAGTTTGTTTTACTCATTTGAAAGAAACAAGATATCTGACCACCATCACTTTTTTCCATGACATTCATCAGCTTAAATCTAGACATGTATTCATGAAGATGTCTGAGCTAATTGAAATTTTCTTTCCAACTTTATTTCCTGCTACTCTCCTTCATGTACTCCACATTCTAGTCAAAGTGGACAACCAGCTATTCTCCCCAACAATCACTGAACAAGGATGTTTCCACCTCCTATACCTTTGCATTTTACAAAAGCCTCTACTTATCAACCCACTTGATCTTATTTACAGTGTCAGGAGCTTTGACCAGGTAGGGGAAAGAGGAAAAGGTCACATCAAGTGGCATATGCAGCTGCAGCACAGGAGTACCATGGTGAAAGTCTCTTTGCTGGGGAGAGTGCCATTGGGGTCTGCCCATCCAGCTCCATGAAAGAAGAGCTAACTATGGCATGAAGTAGTCAGAGGTCTCTCTGGTAGCTACAAGACTGGTGAGACTGAGAAAAGAACTGACTTTCAGAACTGCTGTTTTTTTTCAAGTTCACTGGGACCCTTCCCAAAGTCCATCTCTTTTGCTGTGTCCAGGCTTTTGGTTCCTTCCTCTAAAAACTGGCCTAAAAGGAGTTACTCCTTTGCCTGTTTATAGGGGAGTAATCAGGAGGAAATAACAATCTCAAACTGTATTTCCCGGAATTCCTGAGTTCAAATCAATACTATGTGATCTCTGGAGACTACTGATTTGGAGGATTTGGTTCTCTGTGGGTAGGAGATATATTCTTAACCTAACAAGTGATAGAGGCAATTACAAAATATAAATAAATAACTTTGGCTACTTGAAACTGAAAAGTTTCTATATAGAGAAAAATAATGCATACAAAATTAGAAAATAAATAATCAAAGGGGAAAATGTTTGCATCAAATTTCTCTGATAAGTGTAAGATATCCAAGATGCACAAATTTTAGTATATTTGATATATTATTATAGATAATATGTACTATAATTATATAACAACTGATAAAATAAATCAATATTATCTATAATACTAACACAAACATTTAAAATATATATATAGTAATTGTTTCTGTATCTTTAATGCTAAACCCTTATCACAACATATATATATCAGAAATCTATAATATATAACATATTTATGTCATATATCACTAATAGCCATTCTCCAATAGATAAATGGTCAATGAATAGTTGTCAAAAGAACTGCAAAGTATTCACAACCACATGAAAAATTACTTTAAATCACTACTCATAAAGAAATACAAATCAAAATAATCCTGAGGCTATAACTCACACTCTACAAATTGGAAAAAAATGCAAAAAAAAATTAATGGCAATGGTTAATATTAAAGGGGTTGTGGAAGGATAAGTACATTAACATTGTTGGTGAAGCTGTAAAGTAGTACAACCATTTTGGAAAGCAATTAGGAATCATGCAAATAAAGTGACTAAAATATCCATACACCAGAGACTCCATTACTGGGCTTATACCCCAAAAAAGCCATCAATAAGAAGAAAGTCTCCATATACTCCAAAATATTTATAGCAGCACTTTTGGTCATAGTTAAGATTTGGAAACAAAGTAAATGTCCATCAGCTGGGGAATGGTTAAACAAATTGTGGTTCATGAATGTAATGGAATATTACTGTGCTATAAGATATGATGTGTATGATGAATACACAGAAACATGAAAAGATCCATATCTAGAGATGTAAAGTGACATAAGCAGAACAAAGAAAACAATATACACAGCATGTAAATGGAATGTAATTTCATTGCATCAATGTAATGTAATGTAATTATATCAATGTAAATGGAAAGATCAGTTACATACTAACAAATCAAAAGTAAATGTAGGAAATACATGGTCAGCTATCATAACTATAAAGGTGAATGGGATGAACTCATCCATTAAATGGAAGTGGATAGCAGAATGGATTAAAAACCAAAATGCAACAATATGTTGTTTACAAGAGACACATTTGAAGCAAAGAGATACATACAGGGTAAAAGTAAGGAAGTGGAACAGAATCTATTATGCTGAAGCAAAGAAAGTAGGGGTGGCAATCTTGACAAAGTAAAAGCAAGGATAGATCTAATTAAAAGAGATAAAGAAGGAAACTATAGTTTCCTGAAAGGTATCACAGACAATGAAGTCATATCAACAATTAAAATATATACAAATGGCATCTAAATTTTTGAAGAAGTTGAATGAGTTACAGGAAAAATAGATAATAAAATTATACTAGTGGGGGAATTTTAATCTTCCCCTTTCAGAACTGGATAGATCTAACAAAAATAAGCAATAAAGAAGTAAGGAAGTAAATAAAATTCCAGAAAAGTTAGATATGATAGATCCCTTGAGAAAACTTAATGGGAATAAAAAGGAATATACCACCTTCTTGGCACTTAACACAAAAATTGAGCATGAATTAGGACATAAAACCTCACAATCAAATTTATAAAGGTATAAATAGTAAACACATACTTTTCAAATCATAATCCAATAAAATTACATTCAACAACGGACAATGGAAAGAGAAATTAAAAATTAGTTGGAAATTTAATAATCTAATCTAAAAAAGTGGTTCAAACAACAAATCATAGAAATAATTGATAATTTAATTAAAGAAAAAGACAATAATGAAACAACATATTAAAATTTATGGGATGCAGCCTAAGTGGTATTTATGGGAAAATTTATATCACTAATTCCTTATGTTAATAAAATAGAGAAAAAGAGATCAATGAATTGGACATGCAACTAAAAAAACCCCGGAAAAACAGACAAATTTAAAATCCCTAATTAAACACCAAATAGGATTTCCTGAAAATCAAAGAAGAGATCAATAATATTGAAAGTAAGAAAATCATTAAACTAATAAATAAATCTTGAAGCTGGTTTATGAAAAAAATAAATAAAATTTTATTTTAAAAAGGGAAGAAGAAAACCACATTACTAGTATAAAAATGAAAGAGGCGAACTCACTACCCATGAAAAGGAAATTAAGACAATTGTTAGGACCTATTTTGTCCAATTATATGCCAATAAATTTGATAATCTCAATGAAATAGATGATTACTTACAAAAATATAAATTACCCAGATCAACAGAAGAAATAAAAGTCTTATATAATCCAATTTTAGAAAATGAAATTGAACAAACCATCAGTGAACTTCTTAAGAAAAAATTCCCAGGACCAGATGGATTCACAGGTGAATTCTACCAAACATTTAAAGAATAATTAATCCCAATACTATATAAACTATTTGGGAAAACAGGTAGAGTTCTATCAAATTTCTTTTATGACATAAATGTGCTGATACCCAAACTAGGAAGAGACAAAAAAGAGAAAGAAAATTATAGACCAATTTCCCTAATGAATATTGATGCAAAAATTTAAATAAAATACTAGCAAAGATATTACAACAATGAATCATAAAGATTGTACACTATGACCAGGTCAGATTTATACCAGGAATTCAGGGCTAGTTCGATATTAGGAAAACTATCAGCATAGTTGACCACATCAACAACAAAACCAGCAAATTATATGATTATCCCAACAGATGCAGAAAAAGCCTTTGACAGAATACAGGAACCCATTCTTATTAAAAACACTAGAGAGCATAGAAATAAACGGAGCTTACTTTAAAATAACAAGTAATACTTATTAAAAACCATCAGCAAGCATTATCTGTAATGGGCATAAGCTAGAAGCCTTCCCAATACAATCAGGACTGAAGCAAGGATGCCCATTATCACCTCTATTATTTAATATTGCACTAGAAATGATAGCTTTAGAAGAGAAGGAAAAGAAATGAAAAGAATTAGAATAAGGCAGTGAGGACACAACACTATCACTCTTAGCAGATCATATGATTTTTATACTTAGAAAAATCCTAGAGAATCAACTAAAAAACTGCTTGAGGGGGAAGCTAGGTGGCGCAGTGGCTAAAGCACCAGCCCTGGAGTCAGGAGGACCTGAGTTCAAGTCCAGCCTCAGACACTTAACATATACTAGCTGTGTGACCCTGGGCAAGTCACTTAACCCCAATTGCCTCACCCCCAAAAAATAAAAATAAAAAAAAAACTACTTGAAATGATTAAGAACTTGATCAAAGTGGCAGGATACAAAATAAACCCACATAAATCATCACTATTTCTCTATATTACCAACAAATTCCAGCAACAACAGATAGAGAAATTCCATTTAAAACAACTGTGGCCTATATAAAATATTTGGGAGACTACTTGCCAAGATAAACCCAGGAAATATATGGATACAACTATAAAACACTTCTCACACAAATAAAATAAGATCTAAAAAAATGTAAAAATCTTAATTGCTCATGGGTAGGCTGAGCCAATATAAAAAAAAAATGACAGTTCTACCTAATGACAGTGCCATACTATCAAAAAACTATCTAGAAAAAATAATAACAAAATTCATCTGGAAAAACAAAAGCTCAAGGATATCAAGGGAATCAATGGAAAAATATAAAATGTGATCTAGCCATACCAGATTGCAAATTGTATTATAAAGTGCTAATTATAAAAAAAAATCTGGTACTGGCTAAGAAATAGAGTGTGACTCTTTGCAGATGATATGATGGTATACTTAAAGAATCCTAGAGAATCAACTCAAAAATTACTTGAAACAATTAACAACTTTAGCAAAGTAGCAGGATATAAAATAAATCCACATAAATCATCAGCATTTCTATACATGACCAACAAAGTCCAGCAGCAAGAGATAGAAAGAGAAATTCCATTTAAAGTAACGGTAGATAATATAAAATACTTGGGAGTCTACTTGCCAAGACAAACCCAGGAACTCTATGAACACAACTACCAAACGCTCTTCACACAAATCAAATCAGATCTAAATAATTGGAAAGATATCAATTGCTCATGGACAGGCAGAGCTAATATAGTAAACATGACAATACTGCCTAAATTAATTTACTTATTCAGTGCCATACCGATCAAACTACCCCCAAATTATTTTATACAGCTAGAAAAAATAATAACAAAATTCATCTGGAAAAACAAAAAATCAAGAATATCCAGGGAAATAATGAAAAGAAATGCACAGAAAGGTGGGTTAGCGGTACCAAACCTGGAGCTTTACTATAAAGCGGCAGTCATCAAAACTATCTGGTACTGGCTAAAAAATAGAGTGGTAGATCAATGGAATAGGCTAGGCTCAGGAAATGCAGTAGTAAATGACACTAGTAATGTAGTGTTTGATAAACCCAAAGACTTCAGCTTCTGGGATAGGAACTCAGTATTTGACAAAAACTGCTGGGAAAACTGGAAGATAGTATGGCAGAAATTAGGCATAGACCAACATCTTACACCTTATACTAAAATAAGGTCAAAATGGATACATGATTTAGACATAAGAGGTGATACCATAGGTAAATTAGGAGAGAAAGGAATAGTGTACCTATCAGATCTTTGGAAAGGAAAACAGTTTTTGACCAAACAAGAGATAGAGTATATTATAAAATGCAAAATGGATGATTTTGATTATATTAAATTAAAAAATTTTTGTACAAACAGAAGCAATGCATCCAAAATTAGAAGGGAGGCAGAAAGCTGGGAAAAAATTTTTGAGGCCAGTGCTTCTGATAAAGGCCTCATCTCTAAAATATATAGGGAATTAAATCAAATTTATAAGAATCCAAGTCATTCCCCAATTGAGAAATGGTCAAAGGATATGAACAGGCAGTTTTCTGATGAAGAAACCAAAGCTATCTATTCCCATATGAAAAAATGCTCTAAATCTCTAATGATTAGAGATGCAAATTAAAACAACTCTGAGGTACCACCTGACACCTATCAGATTGGCTAGAATGACAAAAAAGGAAGATAATAAATGTTGGAGAAGCTGTGGGAAAATTGGAACACTAATGCATTGTTGGTGGAGCTGTGAACTGATCCAACCATTCTGGAGAGCAATTTGGAATTATGCCCAAAGGGCGATAAAGCTGTGCATACCCTTTGACCCAGCAATTCCACTTTTAGGTCTTTTGCCCAAAGAAATCATGGAAGGGGGAAAGGGACCCACATGTACAAAAATATTTATAGTTGCTCTTTATGTGATAGCAAGGAATTGGAAGTTGAGGGGGTACCCATCAATTGGCGAATGGCTGGACAAGTTGTGGTATATGAATACAATGGAATACTATTGTGCTGTAAGAAACGATGAGCAAGGAGGAGTTCAGAGAAACCTGGAGGGTCTTGCGTGGGCTGATGATGAGTGAGATGAGCAGAACCAGAAGAACATTGTACACAGTATCATCAACATTGAGTGTTGACCTACTGTGATGGACTATATTCTTCTCACCAATGCAATGGTACAGAACAGTTCCAGGGAACTCATGATAGAAGAGGATCTCCAAATCCAAGAAAAAAAAAAAAAGAACTGTGGAGTATAGATGCTGATTGAACCATACTATTTCTTTTGTTTTGGGTGCTGTTGTTTGGTTTTTTTTTTTTTTTTCTATTTTGAGGTTCTGCATCACTGCTCTGATTGTTTCTCTTGTAACAGGATTAATGCAGAATAGGATTAATATTATTATGTGTATATATATCTATATGTATATGTATATAGATATATAGATATAACCTATATCAGATTACCTGCTGTCTAGGGGAGGGGGGGAGGGAGGGGGAGGGAGGGAGGGAGGGAGGGAGAAAAATCTGAAATTGTAAAGCTTGTATAAACAAAAGTTGAGAACTATCTTTACATGTAACGGAAAAAATAAGATACCTTATATGTAAAAAAAAAGCTGCACAAACTTTAAAAATGATTATTTTATTTAAAAAATAAAATAATTTTATTTAAAAAATAAAATAAAATAAAATAAAATTGGAAGGTCCCCCCCCTAAAAAAAGAAAGAAAGAAATAGAGTGTGGGATCAGTTGAACAGAATAGGTATGAATTGCACTATAGTCAATGATGATAGTGATCTAACATATGATAAACCCAAAGAGCCAAACTTTTGGAGCAAATACTCATTATTTTACAAAATCTGCTGGGAAAACTGAAAAACAGTATGGCAGAAACTAGGTATAGATCAACATCTCACACAGTATACTAAAATAAGGTAAAAAATGGGTACATGATTTACACATAAAGGGTGATATCATAAGCAAATTAAGAGAGCATGGAATAAGGGAGCTTATTATGAGTCATTCCCTGATTGATAAATGGTCAAAAGATATGAACAAGCAGGTTTTGTTTTTGTTTTTGTTTTTTTATTGAGGCAATTGGGGTTAAGTGACTTGCCCAGGATCACACAGCTCGTAAGTGTCAAGTATCTGAGGCCGGATTTGAACTCAGGTACTCCTGACTCCAGGGCCGGTGTTCTATCCACTGCGCCATCTAGCTGCTCCAAACAAGCAGTTTTCAAAGAAATCAAAGCTACCTATAGTCATATGAAAAAATGCTCTAAATAACTGTGAGGTTGACCTCCTCATACCCATCAGAGTGGCTAATATAACAAAAAAAGAAAACGTTGGATGTTGGAGGAGATGTGGGAAGAGTGGGACACTACTGCAGTGTTAGTGATGTTGTAAACTGATCCAACCATTCTGTGGAGAAATTTGGGACTGTACCCAAAGGGCTATAGAACTGTGCATACCCTTTGATCCAGCAACACCACTGCTAAAGTTTGTATCCCAAAGACATCCAAAATAAAGAGGAAAAGACCTATTTGTACAAAAATATTTATAGCACCTCTTTTTGTGGTGGCTAAGAATTGAAAATCATAAGAATGCTCATCAATTGGGGAATGGCTAAACAAGTTGCGGTATATTATGGTGATGGAATATTATTGTGCTGTAAGAAATGACAAGCCAGATGATTTCAGAAAGGCCTAGAAAGACTTACATGAACTAATGTATAGTGAAGTGAACAGATGCAGGAGAACTTTGTACACAGTGACAGCAATATTGTTTGATGAAGAACTGTGAATGACTTGTAAGTCATTGAACAATTAACAAAATGAGTTTTATTAAGCTTTAAATGGCAAGAATATTCAACAGGGAAAATGGGAGAAAAAAAATGTGCTTAGTCCCCTCTTAATACCAGCACCCTCATAGTTCAGGTTTGATTCTAAAACAAAATAAGACATTTTAAAGTCATCGAAAAGTTAACATAAGATTTACTTAGTAAGAACACACCAAAAAAGGATACAATAATCCTTAGCTCCTAAATTCGTGCCTCCATCCTATCTCCACACAAAAATGAGTTTGGGCAGCAAGGTATGAGGACTAAATGGGTCTTCAGAATAGGATGCATGACTTCATGTTGGTGGGGTTTTTCATTCCCTTAGGTGACTAGGAAACTGTGTGAGGGTCTGATAGATATTGGTTGTATCACATTGATTAAATTATTTTGAAATAATATGTATCAGAGATAAGATTTAAACTCACACCATCCTAATTTTTAATGATGGTACTCTATCCACTGTATCAATATCTTTCAATAAAGCAGAGTATTGATCTTAATAGGAGCTGAGGAAGATTGACTAGTAGCAGAGGAATGTCCAACAGACATTTATTTTACTATTTTACAGCAATGGATCCCTGATCTCATTGAAGTGCATATGCCTTCCATTAGTCCAGATGAACCCCCACCCATGCCTTCTCATTGTGCAAAATTCTTTGTTCATGTTCTCCCATAGGTTCTCTTTGTCTCTCTCTCTCTCTCTCTCTCTCTCTCTCTCTCTCGTCTCTCTCTCTCTCTCTCTCTCTCTCTCTCTCTTTGGCGGGGCAATTAGGGTTAAGTGACTTATCCAGGGTCACACAGCTAGTAAGTGTTAAGTATCTGAGGCCAGATTTGAACTCAGGTCCTCCTGAATCCAGGGCCAGTGCTCTATCCACTGCACCACCTAGCTGCCCCTCCCATAGGTTCTCTAGAAAGGTTTGCTATCTTTTAATTTTTTAAACTTTTTCATCATATATAATCAAACCAATATATCTAAGGAATGGGATGCTCTTGGATCTCAGTATTAAGAAGCCAAATGTAAAAAAAAAATGAGAGCTAAGGTTAGTGATGCCCAAAACTTCAGTAAGAATTCCATAGTTGCAGGCCAGACACAACCTCAAATAATACTGATAGATACAGAGTATTAGAAAATCAAGGAAAACTAGCAATGGACTCAGAAGAAACTGATTCATAGTGACTGTTGTGCATCTCATGATATCAGGTTAGTTTTAGAAAGCCAGGTATCTGAACAAATGTGCTCTTCCATAAAAATCTACTAGCATTGTATCTTGTTTCCTTACAAGGCCTGGTCTAACCTGCTATGTGGATTGGAATCCAGCCTGGCTATTGATATCATCTGCACCACTAGTATGAACTCGTTCCTTTTTTCCACGTCAAATGGCATGACAAACTATCCAATGAGAAGGTTTGGGCATATAATCACTCCACAGGCAGTAAAATTGGGCTCCTCCCAACACTGCTAAATAAGAATTAGTCATGAGTTGAGGTCTGATGCCAAAGGCAGAAGGTGGTGCACTGGGGCTTGGGCAAGTGGATGTATATCATTTTTTTCTTTGCCAAAATAAACCCAGGAACTGAGAAATAGTTGAAGGTATCTAGCAGTGGCAGTAAGATTAAAAGAAAAAAATCATGATGATATAATAAGGATGTAAATAATGAATACAACTTCCTGCTCACCACAGGAACAGAGCATCTTTAGGATGTAGAAACCACTACTGCTCACTACAGGAAAGTTGAAAATTTCTCCCTTTGTGGAAGAGGAAGGCTGCACAGGCTACATAGAGCTTTGCACTGGGGATTCCCTGACTCTGGAATGTCCTTTGCTTCACAGACTCCTTCATTTCTATCAAAAAATTACTTTGATACCATCTCCTCCTTTTATAAGTAGTTCCCTGATCCCTGAAGTTGTTAGGTCTCTCTCAATCTCCTGAAATTGTGTTGCGTTACTTTGTGTATCTGTGTTCATGTAGAATATCCTTGTATAAGTTTTCTGAGGGCAGGAAATCTTTTTTCCTTTTCTCTCTCCAGTGCGTTGCACACATTAGACACACCATTTTGTTGTTGTTTAATTGAATTGCCAACCAATTCATCTGACCAACCCATTATTTCCCTGAATTTTTTTGTACATTAAAAAAAATCCCTACTATGTACAAACTCATTGATAAGGACCCCCATCCATTCTTTTTTGTTTTGTTTTGTTTTTGCTTTTTTGCTGGGCACTGGGGGTTAAGTGTCTTGCCCAGGGGCACACAGCTAGTGTTAAGTGTCTGAGACCGGATTTGAACTCAGGTCCTCCTGAATCCAGGGCCAGTGCTTTATCCACTTCACCACCTAGCTGCCCCCACCCCCATCCATTCTTTTGTGTGTGTGTGTGTGTGTGTGTGTGTGAGGCAATTGGGGTTAAGTGACTTGCCCAGGGTCACACAGCTAGTAAGTGTCAAGTGTCTGAGGCCAGATTTGAACTCAGGTACTCCTGAATCCAGGGCTGGTGCTTTATCCATCCACTGTGCCACCTAGCCGAGCGCCCCCCCCATCCATTCTTAATGACATACAGGTAACAACTATACTTAGCAATAGGAGTTCTACACAGCCAAGATACATATTATAAATCCATAAACCATGTAAAACTCTCATTTGAGACATCAATTACCATCTCCTTGTCTTCCTCATACATTCTCTGAGACAGTGGAGTATAAATGGAAGGAGCAGTAAATTTGAAGACAGGAGACCTAGTTTCAAATCCCAAATTTTTACTAGAATTTAGGCATCTTGTCCCCTCATGTACAAAATGAAGAGTTTGGACTGAATAATCTTTAAGGTGCTCTTCCAAGTATCTTTGCCAAGAAAACCCCATATAGGGTTACAAAGAGTTGGACATAACTGAAGCAACTAAATGTTGACAAAAACAAGTGCCACAAATGTGACATTTATACACACACATGCATACATACACAAAACACATACACGCATACATATGTGTATCTGTTTATCTATCTACCTATCATTTGTCTTTTCTCAACAAGGATCATGACACTGGGGTGATGTCATTTCTTGCAGTGAATTGAATTTTTAAGTGAGGGAGGGTTGTCTGTCTATCACCTATCTATCTACCTACCTACCTAATCTATTATTTCACCCATATCTGTTTTGGCCGCAGTTTATTTTTAAATAAAATCAATTTGAAAAGAAAAAAGCCATGAAAAAAACTTCTCAGAGCACCATAAGGTGTCATCAAATCTTCCTTAGGATCTCTTGACAAGTAGAATTATTGGCTCATGACCAAGAGGACTATGAGAGCCCTTTGGAGACATTTGGGGGAAACAGGGTTGCCATGGAAACATCTGCTTCCATATCCCCAAGGCAGAGAAGGGAATTTGAAGACAAACTAGAGAACCAGAAAATAACTCTGAATTAGAAATTCTGCTACTGGGACCTGATAGAACTTTTCAATTTTACTAAAGCTAACAACTTATCAAGTCCCTGAATTAGGTTAACAGATTCAGGTCTACTAGAATCATTTATTCTAGAAGACTTGGCTAATGAGACAAGGGTGGTCACCATAGGAAAGTTCATGGCCCAACTTCTTCAGGAAGCCTTTCCTGGTTCCTTCAGCTACTAATGCATTCCCCTCCAACATTCTTCTTTTCTACTCCATGTGTTTTATAGGTACCTATTGGAAGTGAGAGGTGCGACATATGGGCCTCTGTTTTGGGGCAAGATCCATCCCCCAAAATGAAGGCTTTGCTTGGTGGTAATAAAAGAGGCAGTGTGGCATAGTGATTAGAATGCTGAAGTCAGGAATTAGAATCAGGGATTACTTCAGACACTATATGACCCTGGACAATTAATTTAATCTCTCTGAACCTTAATTTCCTCATCTATAAACTTAGGGTGTTGGATTTGATGACCTTCAAGATAGTTACAGGCTCTGAATCTCTGAAACTATAATCCTATAATACACTTTCTATAAAGCCTTCTTGTATTTTTAATTAAATACAATTTATCACCAACTGGTGGTGGGAACATTTTTTTTAAATCAGTTAAACTACATGTCAATGAACGTGGTGGCATTATTTGAATTCACACTGCATATTTCCATTGGCCTGGAGCCAATGATCATATTACATAATCACAACTTCAAATAGTGAAACCTTGAATATATGTTACCACTTCGAGGGATTTGTTATTCATACTCACTAGGACAAAGCTTTAAAATCATGAACTTAGAGGAACATATGAACTGTTTATATTGTCTATCAAAAAAGACAAAAAATTGTTTTCAATGACATAAATGTCTTCTGAATTGCTTGGAATTCCTAATTTTCAGATGTTTTAGCTAAGAGCATTACATTCATATTGCACTAACCTTCCCAACAACCCTGTAAGGTAGAAAGTGCAGGTATTATTGTTATCCACAGCCTCATTTTAAGGATAAGGAAGCTGAAGTCCACAGGGTTAAATACCTTGCCTATGGTCTGTCACAGTTTGCAAGGGTCAGAGCTAGGATTTAACTCAGGGGAAATGACTTCTAATTCAGCCTTCTTTCCAATGTTCCATACTATACTGCTTTTCTAAAATCAAAATGGATTAAGTCATAATCTCAAATAAAATTTCTATCACAGACTCTCAAAATCAGAGGGCAATTTAAGGGGCATTCCAACTCAGAACATTAACCCTACTCATTACATCCCAAACAAGTGGTCATACTGTTTCTGCCTGAATGTCTCCAGTGATAGGAAATTCACTGTACAACATGTACAAAATTTAGCTGATCATGTTTTTCCCCAAAACACATCTTTCCCAACTTTTCCTACTTCTGAGTGGAGCACATCTTCCTAGTCGTCTAGATTCATTATGGTTGGTATTATCCTTGATTCCTCACTTTCATCTCATACACACACACACACACACACACACACACACACACAATCATTTGCTAGTTTTGTTGTTCCTAACTACCGAACTGAAGTACTGACCTCACAATAGGTCTCCCATCCTCAAGTCCCTTCCCTCTTATCTATATCCTTCATATAGCTGACAAAGTGATTTTCCTAAAGCTTAAGTATGACCATGTCAGTACCTTACTCAATAGAATCTGGCACTATTCATGGACCTGTTCATTATTGTCTCCATGTTTTCCTAGATCATCAATCTTTCCTCATGGTCATCAGCCCCCAGTAAGATACAGTTGATGAAATTAAGGTTCAGAGATATTAAATGACTTGTCCAAGGTAACAGAGGGCC
The DNA here is from genome assembly GCF_019393635.1 of Dromiciops gliroides. Classification (NCBI taxonomy): domain Eukaryota; kingdom Metazoa; phylum Chordata; class Mammalia; order Microbiotheria; family Microbiotheriidae; genus Dromiciops; species Dromiciops gliroides. The sequence continues at coordinate 569,049,957 of NC_057861.1, read as the reverse complement.
TGAATATTGCTTGAAAGATAGGTTAGAGACTAGATATGAAGGGCTAGGCTAAGGAGTCTGTATTCTATTCTATAGAATCTAAAATAAAAAGTCCCTGAAGGTGACCTGACTTTGTATATGTAAATATGACTTCACAAATAACATAGTAGAAAAGATAAACTTAGGTTATTATTAAGGCATTCCTTTTTTAAAAGTAACCCAGCCCAGTAATTATAAGAGTCCTAGTTCAAGAATTAAGTTGAATGATTTAGGCATCTATTATTGATACTCAAATGGTTAATAAATGAGATATCATATATGTGAAAATTATAAGTTTTTTAAAAAATGTCAGGTATTATAGCTACCATCCAATTCATAAATATTTATTGAATATTTATAGGCAAAGCACTGTCATAGAATCTTAAATTTAGAACTGAAAGGAACCTCAGAAATTCAATCTATCTCAACAAACACATCTAGCACAGTTTCTAGTTATTTTGCAAGGAAGGCCTCCATTTTGTATGAAATACAAAGTTAATGTCCCCAAAGGTCCTTTAAGGAAAAACAATGAAATTATTATATTGTTTTAGGTTAACAGAATGTAGGTTACACAAGTAATCTTTTAATACTTAATACTTTAGGCTGTCCCTGCTTGATTTTGGGGCTTGCTAAACTATACCTTTTTAGGCCAAAGACTAGATGACCACATTGACAAAATTATATATTTGTGCCACATAACATAAGAATACAGTATAAACCTAGATTCTACTTATAGTTGCATTCATACAAAGTGAGGTCTAAATCTTAGGGGTATTTTGGATGATAACTTGCCCTGTCTGGATCATTTGCCCTCACCCAGATTGATAATGGGAACTTTGAAAGTCATTCAGATCTAAACTTTCAGTTGCCGATGGTATCAACCTGTTCCAGGTAAATATTGAATTAGGAATATATTTAATAAGAACTGGAACAAAGAGTAAAATCTCAGGGAATTAACCTCATACACACTGTAGAATAGATAAAAGCCCATCTTCTTCTTCCTCCCCAGAGTGATCTGAGAAATCATCCTGTATTTTCAGGACTCATGGCTCTAGTATAAATAGGGGATTAAGCCTTTGGTATAGATAGTTTTACTATTGCTTCTCACAAATTCATCCTACCTTAGTCGGCCACCAGTTCTCTTGTTCCTCATCAGCTTGCCTGGTCTGGCACCATTCATGGACCTGTTCATTATTGTTTCCATGTTTTCCTAGATCATCTCTCTTTCCTCATGGTCATCAGCCCCCAGCAACAGGTGTAGAATAGACTTGGTAGTGTGATCACTTGTTAAAAGGATATGAATAATTTTGTAGCATTGATTGCATATTATCACATTGTTTCCAAAAAGTTTGAAACAATTCTTAATCTCCCCATAGTATAACAGTGTGTGTCTCTCTCTTCAGTTGATCCCACAGCAAATTCAATTCAACAAACATTTATTACGAACCTACTAAATATCTTAGAGATTGGGGACACCTATGAAAAACTAAACAAAACAAAAGTTCCTATTTCCAAAGAGCTTGCTTACTACTTCTCTAAGCCTCAGTTTCCTCTTTATAGAATGAGATTGGAAACATTACCATTCTAGACTCACAGCTCAGGGTTATGAGGATAAAAAAGAAATATATATGAATTCCTTTGTAAATTTTAAAATGACACACAATTGTCAGTGATTACTGTTATCGTTACTATTATTGGAAAAAGTTTCCAGAAAAAGCTTATAAGTTGTGAATAACATACAGTGTAAGGCACAATGATACAGACTTCCTTTACAAGATATTTCCTTCCCCAGACTGAGACAGAAGAAAATATAACCTACTGGCAGTGGAGAAATGGAATTGGTTCTTTCTTTCCTTCCTTCCCCTTCTACTTAAGCCTCATTCTTTTCACTCTAACAGGAAATACTAGAAAAGGGTAAGTTGGGGGTATCTCTAATATAGGAAAAAGGGTGAAGGTTCCTTCCATTTCCCCCTTGCCATCCTATAGCATTAGGTTGGAAGAAAACCTAGAAGGTAGGTAAATATTTCCCAGTGATGCCTAGGAAAGCACATTATCTCCATAGAAGAGGGGGGGAAGAAAGGGGATAGGAGAGAGAGAGAGCAAGCCCCAACACCTAGACCATTTTCCAGTATGATTATTTATTTTATAGTAAATCAGTAATGAGTCAGTGTTTTAATGGGGAAAGAATGAGTAGCTTTGACTTCTCATCCTGTATCTAACACACACATACATACTAGACATGTGACCAAGAGCAAATCACTTAGTCACCTCAGACAGCTCTCTAAAATTATAAATTACAGATGAGTTGATAATCTGCATGAATGGATTTTGTTTCCACATTGGGAATTCTGACATACACAAAAATTACAGGTACTTACTAGAAACAAAGAGAAAATCAACAACAGTTTTCAATACCCTGATTCTTCACATCTTTTGAGATGATCATGTGGGTTTGAGATGTTTTTAGTTTTTAATATTATAAATTATTTTGATTGTTTTTTAATGTTGGACCATCCTTGCATTTCTGATATAAATATTATTTGGCTATAATGAGTGATACATTGGATACATTGCTGTAATTTGACAGCATTTTCTTTTAAAACATGATCATATTTTTAAAAAACCCCAACAACAGTGAATCTGAGAAAAATACAGACAAATTTGACTGGAGAACTCAGAAAAGGAAGCATGTAGCAGTGAAAAGCAAGTAGATGAAGTTACCAAGACCTGACTTCTGGGCTTAGATACTTATATACTTGGATAGACACCATCACCTCTCTGGGACTCAGTTTTGTCTATGGAAGCTTTTCCTAGAAGAATAGATGAGAAAAATGTACCTCTCTTTCCCCCCTTTTTTGTTGAGGTGGGTGGGGGGACTTATGGATGTGAAACATTGCATATACTGTTGGACTGTTGTATGGATTAATTTCACTGCATTGCAAAAGTCCCTGTCTGTCAGTGTCTCTGTCTCTGTTTCTGTGTCTGAATCTTTTTCTCTTTCTCTGTCCCTATCTGTCATCTCTCACCCCTATTTAGCTAAATAGGAAACGGAGAATTTATTTGGAAATGAAAGTTATGTAAGTATATGTGTGATGTGTGTATAACATTATAGCTTTTTAATTTGGAAAAAAATTAAAAGATTGGCCCACATGAACACTTCCAGAGTTCATGTGCTAAACTAATATTAAAATAAAGTCGGGGGTTGGGGGGGGGAGCTGGATGGCACAGTGGTTAAAGGGCTGGCCCTGGATTCAGGAGTAACTGAGTTCAAATCTGACCTCAGACACTTCACACTTACTAGCTGTGTGACCCTGGGCAAGTCACTTAACCCCCCTTGCCCTGCCCCCCCCCCAAAATGAAGTCAGTAAGCTTCTCCTATAAACATCACAGCCCCAAAAGTGCCACAAGTCCATTAAAAAGATTCCTAACAGAGGTCTCCAGCTGGCTAACCATCACTGGTGAAATTCCTCCAGATTTCCTCTGTACCATACTAATAGAGCCCACACAGAGATACTGTGGCAGGGAGAGGACATTGACTCCTACTCTGAGCACTCAGTAGGGGAGTAGCTCTAATTACAGTAGAAGCCTGTGACAAAAGTTGTCTTTTAATTTCTCTTTTGCTTGATTGGGAGAGATAAAGAAAAATTTGCTTTGAAACTGTGTGGGGGAGCTGTGCTGTAACTGTATGCCTCTGGTCGTACCACTGGTATTGTGATGGACTCCAGTGATGGTGTGACTCACATTGTGCCCATCTATGAAGGTTATGCCTTTGCCCATGCCATCCTCTGTCTGGATCTGGCTGGCCGTGATCTGATAGACTACCTCATGAAGATCCTGACTGAGAGAGGGTACAGTTTCACTACCACAGCTAAGAGGGAAATCATGCGTAACATCAAGGAGAAGCTGTGTTATGTTGCCCTAGACTTTGAGCAGGAAATAGCCACTGCTGCTGCTAGTTCTTCTCTGGAAAAGAGTTATGAGTTCCCTGATGGTCAGGTTATCACAACTGGCAACGAGAGGTTCCGATGCCCAGAAGCTCTCTTCCAACCATCTTTCTTAGGTATGTAATCCTGTGGAATTCACGAAACTACCTTCAACTCAATCATGAAGTGTGATGTTGACATCCATAAGGATCTCTATGTCAATACCATATTGCCTGGTGGTACCACCATGTACCCAGGCATGGCTGACAGGATGCAGAAGGAGATTACAACCCTAGTCCCCAGTGCAATGAAAATCAAGATCATTGCCCCACCTGAGAGCAAATACTCTGTCTGGATTGGAAGCTCCATCCTGGCATCTTTTTTCCACTTTCCAGCAGATGTGGATCAGCAAGCAGGAGTGTGATGAATTTGGGCCCTCCATTGTCCACCACAAATGTTTCTAAATGGACTGTTTGTGTGTGTTGTTTTATTTTTGTTGTTGTTGTTGTTGTTATTCTGGGTGTTTTTTGGTTTTTTTTTGGTCAAAAGGTTTGACATGTTATTGCCCGAAAAAAAAGAGATGAGATTGGCATGGCTTCATTCATTCATTCATTCGTATTCTTTCGTTTGTTCGTTCATTCATCCATTCATTTATCTATCTGTTCATTTGTTAATTCATTCATTCATTTGTTAGTTTATTTATTTATCTATTCATTAATTCATTAATTTATTTTTCTATCTATTTATTTATTTTTGGTGCTTGACTCAGGATTTAAAAAACCGCAATAGTGAAAGTGATGAGCAGGTGATGATGTTGGGAGGCACACATCCCCAAAGTTCTACAGTGCATCTTCAGGACTCTGATTGTGCATTTCTTTCTTTCTTTCTTTCTTTCTTTCTTTCTTTCTTTCTTTCTTTCTTTCTTTCTTTCTTTCTTTCTTTCTTTCTTTCTTTCTTTCTTTCTTATAGTCATTCCAAATACATATTACATGTTACTGAGTTACTTGCCTATATGAAGGTGTTCCTGCTCAAATTAGAGCAAAGGGAGCTACTTAAAAATCTGGGGTGGGGGGAGCATGGGGGAGGTACACAGTACTGCTTTTACGTGGTAACTTATATAATCCTTAAAAAAATAAAAAACAACTTTTGTATCTTCTGCCTAATATTTGTTTCTTTTTTTAAAAATTGCCAGCCATAATGAGTGGCCCCCTAAATTCCTCCCTGCCCCCAACACAGATGTGAATGAAGACTTCACAGTCTCCCCATTAGTTTGAGATTGGTGCCAGTACTTGAGGGGAGGGGAGGAGAGCTTTACCTGCATACTGGACTTAAGACCAGTTCAAATAAAAGTGCACACGTGAAAGAAAGAAAGAAACTGTGGGGGAATGGGAGTGGGGAAGTTAAACAAGCTCCTTTCTCGCCAACTTCATCCCACCGCTTCCCCTGCCCAGCACACAGAGACTGAATACAAGTGGTGCTGCAGGGTATTGGAGTGAGGAGGGGAATGTCTTTGGGGGAAAAATTAGTACAGTTGTAATACTTGATCAGATTGCAAAAAACAAAGAGGAGTGAGGTGAGGAAGCTAAAGGCTTTCTAAACTTTTGGTCAGGGTGATTCATCTGCCTATATTTTCATGTTAGAAATCAGCACTTGTTCGGATTTGATCATCTTAAAGAGCTCATGGGGAATTTTGGTGCCCCTTGGGAGTACTGAGAAGCTGAGACTCTTACAGGGTATGACAATGGATGAGTCAGAAGGAGGGACTTAAACCACAGGTCTTTCCTGACTCCAAGATCAACACCACCAAGCTGTCTCTCTCATCACTAAGAGTTCAAAATCTCCCACCTAGCATTTAAAACATTTATAGCCTTCTACAGGCAGGATATTAGTTACTTTTTCTTGTCTTCCTTCATACTCTTCCCTGTCACCCTCTCCAGACAAACTGGTTTTCTAGTTGTTCATCAAACAAAACATTCCATTTCTTGCCTCCGTGCTTTGTACAAGGCTGTCCCTTGCCTAGCAATGCATTTCCTTTTCACCTCACACTCCTAGAATCACTATCTGCTTTTAAAAGCACATTTCAGATATCATACTCAACACAAAGCAGTTTTTGATGCCCCTTCTATCCTTCTTGAAATAGTTTTATATTTACTTACTTGAGTAAGAATTGTACTGCAGTAGAAGACAAACTCTTTGAAGGCAGGGCTGTAGTTTAGTAGGCACTTACAAGTGCTTATTTAATTGAACTGAAGGACCAAACTTTATTTTTGTTTCTTCGCCAGACCTAGCACAATGTAGATATTTAATAAAAAGCGGACTCAATAAAAATGAATGCAAAGAGATTGATTTATATGACTCTCTTTGCAAGAAAACCCTAACAAATAATTCAAATTTAAAAGACGTGGAAATATTTAAATGTTATTTATATTATAAAGGCAATTACTAGATAGCTCTATCACTGATAGATCACTGGGACTGGTGTTAAGAGGACCTGAGGTTCAAATCTACCTTCAGACACTAGTGACCTTGGCAAGTCACTTAACCTCTGTTTGCCTTAATCCACTGAGAAGGAAATAGTAAGCCACTCCAGTATCTTTGCCAAGAAAACCCATGGATATGTGCCGATGGGATCCTGATGAGTCAGACATGACCGAATAACAACACATGCATATTTTATTTGTATAGATGTGTAAGTATACACACCCAAACCACACTTACATTGAGTCCAGCCACAATGTACTGAGCAGCTGCCAAAGTAAGAATACTGTTTTTGGGCCTCGGGGGAGAAGAAAGTTATTAAAAAAATTTCCTCGGACAAATATGAAAATGCGAAGCAAGGGTAAAACAAGGCAGTTGCTTCAGGGACGGGAAGGACGGGAATCCTGCAAAAGAAAAGGACAGTTTTGAGAAAACTCCAGCAGACTAAAGGCCAATGCCATTTCTTATGCCATCCCAATTCTCATTCAAAATTCCAAAAGTGCTACAAAGAACTAGTTTTCATTTAACGCAAAACAAGCTCTTTTTACTGCCCGTCAGGAGCTATCCAATTTCCTTTCGTAGAATTTAAAAAACAACTTCGTTAAAGCCACAGACTACTGTTGGAGTCCTGCTAAGATCCCATTTCCTTCTGTGGCCCTCTTCATACTTGGGCTTTCCTTCTGGTGATTATCACCAATTATCCTGATATATTTTATTTGTACAAAGTTTTTGAAATGTTGTCTCCCTCATTAGACTGTAAGCATCTGGAGGGCACAGCTTTCACCCCCCCCCCTTTTTTTTTGTAATCTCGGCTCTTAGCACCGTACTTGGTTGACCAACCAGAGCCGTTCATAAACAACTGTCATAGAGCAACGCCACTGCTCTGAAGTTTCTTTTTCCTCATCCCTCACGCCATACCCTCCAGTACAGCAAGAGAACCCATGTTTCTAACAGAGCACATTATCTCTAACTGCAGCAGCTCTTGACCGTGAGCATCTCCGAGTTCCTCATTTAGATAAGGGCTCCTCTGTGGGCTATCCGTCTTTGCGGATCCCCTCCACCTCACTCCCCACTCCCACTATGAACTTTTCCCATGCCATTGGGGGAAAGTGGGCAAAACCCAAATGCTGATTTAGAAAGGCTGGAGAAAAGCTTCACCTAGTTCTTTTCTTCTCGCTTTACAAAGGGTGGCGGCTCTATCGCTACCGGATCCCTTTTCACAACTTTAAGAAGAGCATAGAATCTATCCGGGCACTGCCGTAGCTATGTAAGGAAGAGACAAGGGAGAAAAAAAAAATCTCTTGGAAAGTCTAGTATTCTACAGACACGGGGTGGAAAGGTAGTGGCTAGACAGTACAAGGAAATTTTCGTTGAAGACGTTAGTCTACCAAAGCAAAAGCGCTGCAATTTATAGTCTTAGAGCGCTGCCTGGGGGTCATGGACAAGTTATTAGACTTGAGCGTAGTCACGAGTCTATCTTTCTCAAGCCTGCATTTGAACCCAGGTCCTTTTGAAACGCAGTTCTCTATCCAGTGCGCCCCACAAACTCTAAAAATCATACGTCACATGGACTAGGATCCTGACATATTTATGAAATGGAATTGTATTTATTAGTGTTTTGGCTACTGCTCAATTCTGAACACATCTGACCTCAGTAGCCACATACCAGAGTAGCTACCTCTACAATGCGTAGAGTGCTGGACCTGAAAACCTTTGTTCAAATCTGGCTTGAGACACTTACAAGCTATGAAACTATGGGTGAATCACTTTATTTTCCGTTAGGCTGTTTTCTTATCTGTAAAACGGGGATAATTGCATCTATCTTACTGGGGTTTGGGGAGAAACAAATGAGATATTTGTAAAAAACGCTTTGCAAACCTTCAAGAGCTACATAAATGGTAGTTTATACTTTGGTGGTCCTAGGGAAGGGAAAAAGCAATGGCATCTTAACCAAAGAGGCTCTGTAAACATTTTACTAATTTTTATTTTGGTCTCACCTGAACGATTCCTATTCTTTATCTTGGATCGTGGAGTTCAGTGTTCCCACCACCTCGCTCAGGTATGTGACCAGCGAGGTGGGTGTCCCTGCTCCTCAGCTGAGGTCCACAGGGAGACGACCCAGGGAGTCCTTGACGTCCAACCGTGCCCCTGCCCGTGGAAGCAGCATCAGAGTGTCCAGGAAGCCCTCCCGGGCAGCGTCGTGGACTGGTAGAGTGAGGGTTGTTGGGTCTGGGGTGTGTTGGGCTCTGCTCCGTGCTGTAGCAGAAGCTCTGCCACGCGCAACACTGCCCATCATCATGACCTAGAGAACAAATGGCAGGGTTTGAAACACATTAACAAAGCAGCGGGGGGGAAATTCCTATATGGGTGCAAGGAATGAGATTTATTTCTATTTTATCTCTGTCTTACGTACAAAAAAGGTGCTTTACAATTTTTTTAAAGTGAAACTTAAAGATAGGATGAGACACAGCACAGATCAGTGTGTATGGGAGAATGTTGGGAGAATCAGTACTAGAATACAGAAATGGCGAAGAGGAAGTGAATTTAGGGCATGGATGTATGCATTCATTTTGTAGTACATCAGACGTATTAATAAAGCTGGAAATGTATTTTCTTGAGGCATTGTTACAGTTCAGAACAAAGACACTATTAATTTTAATTTTGATGTGACAAGGCTCTCTGACATAGGATGGAGACTCCATTAATCCATGTAGGATTATTCCAATTAACTTTATTTTGTGGGATCACAGAACCATTAAAGTGGCAAAGAATTGCCCCCTCCCCCCACCACATCTCATAACACTCATAGGATCTAAAGGTGTAGTATTTTTGAAAACAGATCAGCTATTGGGTGCTTGAGGAATCTAGACTCATGTAAATTGAATTAAATTCAGTTTAAAAATTTAGTAAAAAGAACCCAGATTTGTAGTCCAGAGGATCTGCATTTGAGATCCAGACGCAGATACTTACTATCTGTGTGGGCTAAGGTAATTCAAGTTTCTTTCTAGGATTCCAGTTTCCTTGTCAGTAAATGAAAACCCAGCCTTAGAGGACTCCCAAGTCCTTCCAGCTCTCAATCAAACTATCCCTAAAGTGGAACTCCTTATCCGAAGGATATTCAGGCAATCCAGTCACTCAGATGGAATAGATATATGAGGCAGAGTAGATGCAAGGCTATCTGAAGGAATTTATTTTCTGGTTGACAAATTGTATATTACTGTATTATACTGAACTTTACTGTATTGTACTGATATGTGAGTAGGCCCTATTTAATTTGCTTTTCCTTTAAAAAAAATCAAACTGTCATAGCTCTGGCATGAAGGTCTGTAATTGTCAAATTTCTTCAAATCTAAATATAATGTTCCAGTAGTGATTTTATACATTTGAAATAACTATGTTTGTACATATGGCACATGGTTTGGAAATAGGGTAGTTTTATAATGGAGGTTGGATATTAAAGTTAACATTATTTAAATTATGAAAATGCCAAATTTCAACTAAATGTTTCATAAATAACACGGGCTAAAAGATGAATTTTGGGGTTTTTGCTAGATCCATGCAGCAGAATGACTGTTCGAGTTGTAAGCTCTGCCACAGTTCATGCTTTTACTCTTGGTATGTGATTTTTCAAAACTTAATCTTGAAACTTAAAAAGAACCCTAATTTAATTTACTTTTTATTATTTAGCTATTATATTTTAAACTGTAGTTAAAGAATTTCTAAAGAGAATTGCTTTGAGTTATGGCAACATTGATGGAATAAATGTGGAATAACAGTCTACTGAGGTGATAACTTCAAGGACAATACTCATGGATTTTAATCTGAGGAGTTCATTTATAAACCAGTTTAATGGATTTTTAACTGCAGCATGCACACACAGCTCACAAAACTAATAGCTACAACAAAAAATAAGAGAATTTGGGGACTTGGAGTTGGACGCACAGACCTTAGGGAACCATAAAATTCAACCCCCTTATTACTTTAATTTGGCTATGTAAATACCAAATTAATTCCCAACTGGTTTACAAATATACCAAAGGAATTAATATTAATTGAAAATAGTAGTAAAGATATTGAAAATACCATTTAAATATTCATAGGAAATAGTAAAGTCATTGAACATTTTCTTTTAATTTTTCTTCTAGGTGGTAATCTAGGGAAGCAAATTAGATATTCAAAGGGGAAAAATGCTACGTTGCATTTACAATCATTATATCCCTTCTCATAAACTTTACTTAAATATTTATGTAATTCAGCTTACCCTCATAAAAAAGACAGAATAATACAATAATTGTGGGAAGTGTTTTTTTAAAAAACTCAAATTGTTTAAAAAACAACTTCAAAAAGATGTTTGCTTTCACTAATTGCTTCCAACATTATAGATAGCAGCCATCGCTAACCTACCCGACGTCTTGTTTGAATCCAAAAAGCTGACCATGTGGGGGTTACACCCAAGTTCTAGATGCCTTCGAGTTTTCTCCACTTTTAAAACGCCCATTTAAATATAGATTTTTTGAAGAATTGTGTTTTAATCATTATTTCAAAGCATAAAAGAAAATGCTACATTTTCTTCTTTCACTTTTCTTTTTTCAAAAGGCAGTTGTTTCAAAGTTCTCGCAAAAACTTTTTTCTAAAAGAAAATAGGTCAACATTTTGTTTCACTGACATACTTAAAATAAAATATTAAAATACATAAACACATTTAAAATCCAAACATTAACCGGGACAAATAATTTATAAGTGTGAATCGACAACCATAAAGTACTTTTGTAGATAATAGACACAGCTTCTGTTCGAGATCACATTTTGAAAATGAACGAATATAAGCATAGTATTTTGTCTCTCCCCCAATGTTTGATTATTTATCCACTTCAAAATAAATTCATGCACTACCCCATTCGGACCCACGATAAGCTAGACTTTTTATGAGATAATTTTCCATATCTAGCATTGTTAACACCCCTTCCCCTCCACTGCATTTTTATATCCTATAGATATTTTGGGGTCTGAAAATTTTTTTATTTGTGAATGAGGTCATTTGGTTTTTTGTTTTTGATGTCTATTTTCTTGGGTAGAACTGAAATAATTTCACGAGGAAATTAGTAAACTCTGAACTAGAATAATCCTAGGATCTTGAAAGGCTAACTAACAGTTTAGATTTGGGAGACAGTAGTGGAACCATAAGTGCTTTTTGCAGATTGGAGATAGCTTCAATCATACTCGCAGACACACACACACACACACAATTATTACTTTTGAGAACACAATTTTGAAAAGGAAAGATATTACTACTGCATTTCTCTGCCCCTCCTCAATAACCGATCATTTACCATCCAGTCATCCATCTTGCAACTAAAATATTTTCGTCCCGTCCCATCCTACACCTCAAATCCACAATAAGTTAGGCTTTATAAGATAACTTTTACAGTTATTATCGTTATTATTAAATCCTGTAGAAGGTTTTAAGTCAAGAAAAGATGTTTCATTTGTATACATATATACAAATTATTCCATCCATTGAATCATCTGGGATCCTTAACTATGTTGAACTACATTGTTTCTATTACATATTACTAAGAAACACACACCACTCAATTAGCGAATTATTTTTTTTAGATTACCATTTCTTTTAACTTTCCCCCTGCGAATAATTCGAATCAATATTTCATTCTTCAAAGCTTACGATGAATTCCCCTTTATATAGGGAGCTCCGTAAAACTCCTTCCCCCCTCTCCTCCTCTCTCCCTTCCACTACCCCCCATTCTCAAACACTTTCTTTCTCCTCTACCTGAATGGCGCTCCGGCCGAAGCGATTCACGACATTGGGGTCAGTGCCTGATTCAAGGAGCTCTCTTACTACCTCAGTCAGACCCTTAGCAGCAGCTTCTGTCAGTGTTTCTACGGAGAGATCCATACTTTCTCTGGATTGTGCCTTCTGTGCATCCTGGATTCTTTGCAGTACTCTGCAACCTCACAACTTAACCTCCGAAATAAATAAGCCCGATATCTCTCTCCTTCCAATTACCCTTCTTCCCCCAGCCTCCGTTAACTCCTCAACTCCTCCTTCCTTCTGAACAGTTCCTTCTGATTGAGGAACATTCACCATTATTTTTTGATCCTTTACCTCCGGTCCTAAAGGGGTGTGGGGCGGATCGGGGCTAGGCGGAGCAAAAGCAGGGAGGAGGGAGGTGGATGAATCGACAGAGATGGTGGAGATGGGGAAATTTGCCAAAAAATGTCGGGCTTTGTTCCCCAGGTCTCTAACTTTTCTTAACTATGTTTATGTAGAAGTCAGCTATATTGACATCTTGGAATCTCACTCTCTACTTAAAAGTAAAATCATACCTTGAGGACTAACGATAGAGGAACTTTGCAATGAGCAGGGTGAGGAGACCGCGTGACGGGAAGGAAAAAGCATAAAGAGTTTAACCGTTCCCCTTCGACACCCTCCCTTCGCCTATACAGAAAAATGCTTAGGCTCTGTGACTGTACCAGAACACACCACCAACTGAGTACAGCTCAGAGACAGTTACTAAATGGAGATAGTTCAGTTTCTCTATATACTGCAATATCAATTTTATTACTTCGGCACCACCCAATTCACCCATTAAATGGGAGCGCGATGTGATGTAGTGACAAGAGCTTTCATTTTGGAGTCAGAAAACAGATTTTAATCCTGGTACAGCTACTTAATAAGTGTGAGTTTAAATTTTCTGAGCATCAATATCCTCGCTGTAAGATAAGGGGATTAGATTAGCTAAGCTTTATGGTCTTTTTCCCCAGCTTTAAATCTTGTGACCCTCTACAGACTAGAGAACATGGTATACATACATACACACATACATATACGCGTGTACACACACGCGGTAATATTGAAGGAAACTGGGGCTATTTAACCTGATGAAAAGAAGAATTAAAGAGGTACATGATATCAGTCTTCAAGTTTTTGAAAAGTTCTTATGCAGAGGATAGATTAGACTTTATTTTCTTGAAACCAGAGGGCCAGAACTGCAAGCAAAGGGTCAAAGGAAGGTGCGGAGAGTCAGTTTTAAACTTGATATAAGCAAAAACCTCATAATATTAGTGCTGTCCCAAAGTGAAACGAGTTGCTTTGGGAGTTACTGGATCCCCTAAGTACCTATCTTTCATTCGTGAAGTATTTATTAAAATTACTGTCCTAGGCACTGAGGAATACAAAGATTATTTTTAATGTGCTGGCCCTCCAAAAGCTTACACACTGACGGGGTGAGACATCATAGATATATTGAGATGATTCAATATGAATACACAGAAAGTAAATACAAAGTAATTTCAAAAAGAGGGTTCTAACAAATGGTGGCCATCTGAAAAGATATTGTGTAGGACATGTACTCTCTTCTCCTTCCCCCAAAGAGAGTATACCACAGAGTAGTGTAGCCAAAGTGTATATTAGAACTGGATGTTCATGGAAAACCAGATGGGGAATGGAAATACAAATGTAATATTATTCTATATAAAAGGAATTGCGGTTACCCTGGAAAGTGTCCCTGGGTAACAACTATGATTGCATTTGTATCCAGTCTAGAGTGAAATAGGGCTCTTAAAGCGAGACAGAAGCTATTCTTGGGATAGAGTGGAGCATCAAAAATAGAGATGGAAAGAGGAAATTGTCACGGAATCACAGGACCTCAGTGGCCATCTACTCCAACCCATACATGAAAGGAATCCTCACTATAACACACCAGAAAAAAAAAAAAAAGTCCTATTGCCTTTGCTTGAAGACCTCTAAGGAGGGGAGAAACTTCCATTGCTTGAGGATATTCAATGTGCCTTTGAATGATTCTAATTATTAAGAAGTTTTCTATTCCATCAAGCCTTAATTTTTTCTTTGGGACTTTTGCCCAAGTTACTCTGTGGGGTCAAAAGTCATGCAAAAATTAATCCTTCAATTAATCTTCATATGTCACTGACTTGTGTCCTTTAACAATCCTGGTTGCTTCCCTCTGTGCATTTTCCAAGATTAAACACAATGAGGTCTGAAGGTCTGAAGAGGACAGAATACAGTGGAACTCCTAGCTCCCTATTGCTGGTAGGTATGCCCCTCTTAATGCTGCTCTAGATTGCATTAGCTTTTGGTAAGAAGGGGAGAATGTTACATCAAGGCCACTGATTAAGACTGAGGTTGCAGATTGCTATCTATTACCACTAATTTTGTGTTAGCTGCATATTTGATAAGCATACAATCTATGTACCTTTTTCAAATTATTGATAAAAATGTTAAACAGGGGCAGCTAGGTGGCGCAGTGGATAAAGCACTGGCCCTGGATTCAGGAGTACCTGAGTTCAAATGTGGCCTCAGACATTTGACACTTACTAGCTGTGTGACCTTGGGCATGTCACTTAACCCCCATTGCCCTGCAAAAACAACAACAACAACAACAACAACAACAAAAAAACAGTAGAGGGCCAAGCACAAATGCCTAGAGATATGGATGCCTGGAGAACTTTTGACATACTAATATTGAATCTTTAACAACTACTCTCCAATGGATTCTGAATCCACGTGGGTGTTTTATTGTATACTATGTAACTCTCCATATTATCCACTAAATGGCTTGAGATTCTTTATCAAAAGTTTTGCCAACACTAATTCATCATTGGTGAAATTGTGATCCTACCCAACCCTTTTGGAGAGCAACCTAGAATTATGCCCAAAGGGATATTAAACTACCTATGCCCTTTAACCCAGCAATACCACTACTTGGTCTATTTTTGAAGATAATCAAAGAAAAAGAAAAAAAGAACCTATATGTTTTTTTTAAAAGCTCTATGTTTTAAAATGTTTATAGCAGCTCTCTTTGTGGTGGCAAAAAACTAAACAGTGTAGAGATGGCCATCAATTGACAAAACAAGTTGTGGTATATGATTGTGATGGAATACTTTTGCACTATAAGAAATTATGTGCTTAATAGAAAGGCGTGAAAAGACTTGCATAAATTATGAAGAGCAAAAAGAGCAGAACCAAGAGAAGATTGTATACAGTAACAGCAATAGTATTTTAAGAACAACTTTGAACAAATGAATTATTTTGACTAGTATAAATATACTTTCTGCATCCAGAGAAAGAATCGATAACTAGAAGTATTTATGAAATAATTTTACATATACATATACACATCACATACAGTATACCTATTTGTGTCTAATTGTAGCCATGGGTTGGGGGGGGGAAAGAAATTTACATTATAATTTAATTGTATATTTGAAAGGAATAGCAAGTCGTGCATATTATATTGCAGTTTCATGTGCAGTCATCCTTTTTTTGTACTGTTATAGAAATGCTTATTTTATTCCATATATTAAAAATAAAAATTTAATAATGAAAAAGTCTTGCCAAAAATCTAAGTAAGCCATATTTAACTGCAATCCCTTTGATCTACTAGTTTAGTAAGCCTGTTAAAAATGTAACAGGTTTAGTCTGGCATGACCTATTGTAACTGAAGCATATTTGGCTCTTTGTAAATGTTACCTCCATTTCCTGTAGTTCATCAACCATCTCTTTAATGATCCTTTCTAGGATGAGGCCACTAGACAGGGGATGAAGCACTGGATCCTGAGTTAGGAAGACCTGAGTTCAAATGTTGCCTCAGATACTTACTAGTTGTGTAACCCTGGGTAAGGTAATGTAGCTTCTAAGCCTCTGTTTCTTCATTCGTAAAATGAGACTAATAACAGCAACTATCACCCAGAGCTGCTAATGCAAGGCTAAAATTATGAGGCTAAAATACAATAATATATAATATTTGTAAAGCACTCTGCAAACCTTAAAGCTCTCTATGAATATTATCTATTAGTTATTTCCCTAAGAATCAAAGCCAAAGTCACCAGTCGAATAGAGTTGACAGATTCTATTCTCATTCTTTTTTTTGGAAAAGCAGGATATTGGTCCTTCTCCAATCATGTAGGTCTGCTCCATTTTCCACAAGTTTTCAAATATCAGTGACAGTGGCTCAACAATAATTTCTGGCAGTTCTTTTATGAAGTGAAGATGTGTTCATCAGGTGACCTGAACTCACCAAGGGCAGCTAAATACTCTCTTACTTTCTCCTTACTTATTAACTTCTTACTTATTAATTACTCATTAACTTCTTGGGTATCACTCCATGTTAGT
Source organism: Dromiciops gliroides (assembly GCF_019393635.1). Classification (NCBI taxonomy): domain Eukaryota; kingdom Metazoa; phylum Chordata; class Mammalia; order Microbiotheria; family Microbiotheriidae; genus Dromiciops; species Dromiciops gliroides. The sequence continues at coordinate 569,033,388 of NC_057861.1, read as the reverse complement.
CATTTTTGTTCTGTCACTTCCAGTGTAAAGGTTATTCTCTTTAACAGAAAAAAAGAAAAACAAAATAAATGACAAATATTTTCTATTATAAAGATACTATCCCTTCCTTGATTTCCATCTTCTAATACCATATGCATTACATACAACACAAATGCATACATATATACATATCTTGTTCTTAGATTCCTTCATCAACCTAAGGTCATTATGAGTTTGTTTTTTTAAGGCATGCATGAAAATATATTTGTTACAAAGCTGCGTCATGCTCTTATATTCATCTTTTGTTATTTGGTCTTTCTTCATATTCTGTATACTCTTTAAAATCTAAATGACTAGTAAGTTCCCTGTTAATCACACTGGTCTCCTTGGACAAATGTAATTTTTCCTCTTCATTGTATTGGTTTCCCTTTGTGTCTTCAGAATGTAATTCTTGGGCTGATTTCCCCATATATATTTTATTTTGTGGCACCATACCCAGTTTTCCTTTAATCCTTTTGAAATGTGCTTTCTCAAAATCTAAGGTCCATGTCAGACTATGCCCAGGTTCCTTGCCTTGTTTATCAACAACTTTAGAAGGAGTTGTCATTTCCCCCCTAAGATTTCAATCATTTTCTTTCTGGCAACCCAATTCCTCCCTCTTAGTGAGAATCATATTCAGAATAGAATTTTCCCTTATTGGTTTTTCCACATTTTTAAAGATGAAATTGCCACTACAACAAATCAAGAAACTATTAGATGTTCTGCTTTGGTGGAGAGAGCTCCAGCAGATATCTAGGCATAGACTCCATGATTACCATAGTATACCTTTGTGGCAGGGCTTTTACGTACTTATCATTTTTTTTTTTGCTTCTTCTAGATAAGTGTTCTGTACACTCCAATTACAAAAGCAATTCTATTTATCCTTCATTTGTCTTTCAGTCAAATTTTCTTCATTATGCTTTGCCCACCAGTGTCTTTGGACACATCAAAAGGAGAAAGAAAATTTATGGTATAAAGGTAGGATATCTGAAAAGAGGCATGGGCCTATGAAATGTTGTTTCTTTTTATAAAAAGGGCAAAATATCTCCCACCTCTAGGAGTTGTGGGCCTGGGAAAGGGATTTCAGGGAAAGAAGGAGATTTTTCTTTTTGCCTTCTAATTTCCCTTTATTCTCTTTTCATTCTGTCTTCTCTTAATAATTCCCCAACCTCCCTTCCTTATCTTTCTCCATGTTCATTTCTTTAGATCAGAAGAAATAAAGCTCTGTATATATTTAAATTTAAGGAGAAACTATATATAGATTTAAAAAAAACCAATACAAGATAGTGGGAAGACCAATGGTTTGATAGTCGTGGAAGCCTACTTCTAAACCTTAACTGTCACAGAATTTCCAAGTTAGAAAGGACATTAAACACTATTTAGTTCAATCCATAACTGAACAATAATCCCTATACAAAGTTAAAGAGAAGTATAATCCAGGGTTTTGCATAAAATATATATGAGTTGAGGAGGAACCCATTATTTTCCAAGGTATCAAATTACATTTTGGATAAATGTAATTGTTTGGAAATTTTTCCTTTATCATCCTTAATCTGCCTTTATTTAAGTTCCACTCATTGCTCTTAGTTCTATCCTCTGTGTTCAAGAGCAAGCTTATTAATTCTTCCACAACAACCCTTCAGATACTTGAAAGCAGGAATCACATCCTTTCCTAAGTTATTTGGGAAGCTACTTAATAATTCCTTAACTATCTAAGCTATTTCTGGTGAGGAGTGGGATAGAAGTGGTCCATTCTGCTACTATTACCTGTTTTAGTTAAAGTTCAATAGAAAAGTAATTTAAAATTAATTTCCTTATTAATATCTCACCCTATATTCTAAGGCAATCAAGGAATATATTCTATTTCCTAAACAATTACAAATATATTAATCAATTAGCTCAGAGTTGCCACAATATACATAAATTGGGGAAACATTTTCACCCACATGTTTTATTTTTCCCCTTTGTCCCATCCTAAACACTTGGTCTCATGATTGTTTGTTGCTTAGTTGCTTTCAGTCACGTTCGACTCATTTGGGGTTTTCTTGCAGAGATACTAAAGTGATTTACCATTTCCTTCTTCATCTCATTTTACAGATAAGAAAACTGAGGCAAACAAGGTTAGTGACTTGCATAAGTAAGTGGACACATTTGAACTCATCCACTCTGCCATCTAGTTGCCCCTCTTGATAGGCTTAAACAATTTATGATAGTATCAAATAATAAAACAAATGAATGGCAACAATGTAGCACAATGAATAAAGTTTATAATAAGAATCACCTTAGTATAACAAGAGGAAGAATGAATAAAGTAACTCTCTTCAAAACTTTTAAAAAGCCTCTTCTTTTCCTTTAAAAGCTTACAATACCCTTTTTTTGCGCTTACGTTTCTTGAACAGCCCAGCTTTAGCTCTTTCTGAGTATTAGCACTTCTGATACAATTCTTGTGAGTGTGTGTGTGTGTATGTGTATGTGTTTTCTGATACAGATTCTTACAGGACCAAGACATGTTTTTGATGTTCATCTGTCCTTTATTTACCTTGTTTCCCTGTCATGTACATGTCTTTTAAAAATATGTTGCTGTATTAGTTCTCTTTATATATGATATATATGCAGTTTTTTTAAAAATAACTGTCCTCTAATGTAGTGTAACTGAATAGAGTATTAGTTTTGGCTTCAGAAGACAAATGTGCAAATGCCAACCCTGAGGCTGGCTTCTCATGTGATTTGAGAAATTCCTTATTTTCCCTGAGCCTCTTCTGCAAAATGAGGGCTTCTGTAAAAATTGGATGACCTCTGAGGATGCTTCTGGCTTTAGAGCTAAGGTTCTGTTGATCTTCTCTCCAGATTTATTTCACCTTTGTGTCCTTGATTTCATTCTCGAGAAATCTTGTTCTTTTGTGATCTAACTTCTAGAGAATTTAAGTCCATAGAATTTTATCCATAGTTTTTTGAACCCTTTGAAATCTAATGTCCTAATACTGGGCACATGTCAGGACCATGTCAAGATTTTCTATCCTCTATTAAGATTTCTAAGAATAGTTTCTACTACAACAAGATGCCATCATTTCAAGTTCAATAACCTGTGCCATTGTTAGATATAGATTATTTCTAATGGGCACGGATTCCCTGTACTTTTTTTTTGCCCTGGGCAATGAGGGTTAAGTGACTTGCCCAGGGTCACACAATTAGTGTCAAGTGTCTGAGGCTGGATTGAACTCAGGTCCTCCTGAATCCAGGGCCAGTGCTTTATCCACTGCACCACCTAGCTGCTCCCCTCACCTGTACTTTGTGCAGTGTGTGTGTGTGTGTGTGTGTGGCAATTGGGGATAAGTGACTTGCCCAGGGTCACACAGCTAGTAAGTCTCAAAGGTCTGAGGCCTGATTTGGAACTCAGGTCCTCCTGAATCCAGAGCCATTGCTCTATCCACTGTGCCACCTAGCTGCCCCCCTGTACTTTTTTGAAAGATAAAATTACTTCTTTTGGGAAAAGAGAAAAAGAAAAGAGATGAGGGAGGGAAGGAGAAAGAGAAAGGGGGGAGGGTAGGAGAGGAAGAAAGAAGGGGGAGGAAGGGGGGAAGGGAGGGAAGGGAGGCAGAGAGGGGAGAGAAGGAGGAGGGCCAGGAGGAGGAAGAGGTCAGGAGGAGAAAGAAGAGTGAAAGAGAGAGATTCAGGATGTTTAGTAATTAAACTTGGAAAGGGCATTTTGAATTGAGACTTGTATGAAACCTGCTTTGCTGTTTATAAGCATTTGTAGGTTAGATTTCCAAGTTTAGTACTCAAGAAATTGTTTCTCCTTAGTTTATCAGTGCTAGGTTACCAGTGATCAGACTATGCAGCCTAAGAAGAATGGCGTTATTAATTTTAGATTGGATGCAAGTGGATGTTTCTGAAAAGCAAGGCCTTTGAAGGTTGGGTATAGTAGAATTGTGATAAACAAATCCTCTGGTAACTTATCATGTTAAGGTCTGGGGATAAAAAAATAATTTCTTTTCCTTAAGGAGCTTATAACAGAGAGACAACATGCACATAGACATATTAAAAGCCTATACAATGTAGGTAAAACCTTAGAGGGGAAGGCAGTAGCAGGAAGCAGAACAGGAAAGGGTGCAATAGGAAAAACTTCCCATGGAAGAAAATGACTTGAGTTAAGCCTTGAGGGAAACCTTGAATATCAAGAGATGAGTTAGAGAAAGTATTCCAGAAATGAGAGACAGATAGTTAAAAGGCACAGAGATGTGAGATAGAGTCCAATGCATAAGTCCAACATGGCTGGATCTCAGAATGATTTGAGGGCTGGAGAGTAACCTGTAAGAACACTGGAAAGATAGGAAAGGTCAGGTTGTGAAGAAATTTAAACATCAACTAGAAGAAGAAAAAAAATGATATGAAAGTTATAGGGAGGTACTGGAGGTTCATTGAGTAGGGTAGTGACATACATGATCATACCTATGCTTTATTTTCATATTTATTTGTTTTATTTTCAATTTATGAATAAAACTAGCACTTCTATAAAATGGTATAATAAAAGTGATGATTGCTCATGAAACTCCAAATCAATTTTGTGCAACTTGATATTGCTTTTAAATATATAATAAGTTATCATGTATATGTCTTTTTCTCCCCTCCCTCACCCTAAAGATGGCTACATAATAGATTTGCAGTGCAAGAATCAGAATAGGGAATGAGGTGATAAAATTATCATCTTTCTGATGATATGAAGATCTACTTGGAAAATCCCAAAGATTCAGTTAAAAAGTTAGCTGAAACAATAATTTTACTAAAGTAGAAGCATATAAAGTAATCCACATAAATCATCAGCATTGCTATATATCACAAACAAAACACTGCAAGAGATAGTAAAAGATACCCCATTTAAAATAATTCTAGACAATAAAATATCCTGGGAGTACAACCTGCCAAAACAAACCCAGGAAACAAAATCCTTTAAAAAAAACCCTTTTTATACAAATAAAATCAGATTTAAATAATTGAAGACATTAATTGTTCATAGATGGGCAGGGCCAACATAATACAAATGACAAGTTGACTGAAATTAATTTATATATTAAATGCTATCCCAATTAAATGACCAAAATTGTTTTACTTAATTAGAAAAATAATAATAAAATTCATTTGGAAGAACAAAAAGCAAGAATCTCAAAGGAACTAATGAAAAATGTAAAGGGAAGGAGATTTAGTGGTACCAGATTTTAAATTATATTCTATAGCAGTAATTATCAAAAGTGTGTGGTACCAGCTAAGAAATAGAAAGGTAGACCAATGAAACAGAGACCAAAAGGTAAGCAGGGGTTATTGAGTACAGGAAAATGTAATTTTCTTTTCTAGTAGGTAGGAAGGAGAGGAAAGTACCCCCCCACCACCACACACACTTTCTCTCCGCTATTCAATGCTCTTCTGATTTTTAAACACGTTCCCTCTTTTAAAACAGCACATAGTTTTGATTCTTCATTTAAATGTGTTGAAAGGTTATAATTTAGTTTTCATTAGTTTCAGTTCAGATGCTATTCTAGTTTAAATAATTTTTTCTGTGGCTGTTAAAGTACCAAAGGAAGATGGAGAAATTATTTGGTAGCAAGAACAAAAAGATTTGGATTCAGGAACCTAGGTTTGAATCTAGATCCTGCCACTTATTATCTTTGTGTCATTGGCAAATCATATAGCTTCAGTTTCCTCATCTATGAGGATTGAATTAAATTAGCCCTCAAATGCTGTTGCAGTTCTAAATCTATGACCCTTAAACCCATACTGTGGATAATTGGGAAGGATGACTTTCCTTTTAGGATGATTGAGGAGGAGAAAGGGGAGAAGGAATGACCTAATTATTATATAATAATTTATACTTCTATACCTACAGCTCTATTATTATTGGAGTATCTAACGATGACTGGGAAAATACTGTACTTCTTATCATTAAAGAAAAAATTATATTATTATGCTCTGTTTATTAGGGATAGGGACAGACTGTGATTATAATGGTATAGGGTATACCCAGACAAAGAAATTCCCTCTACCAATGTAAGGTCAGTACCTTCTATCAACTATATAATTATAGAAAGTTGCTTTAGTACTAAGATTATGTGACTTGCACATATGTCAGACACTTGGCCCAGATCCTGACTTCTTAAACTGTGGGTTGAGACCTCATATGGGGTTACATAGCTGAATATGGGGGTCTCAAAGAACTTGGCAATAGTAAAAGGTTAGGTATAGCTTTTTTATATACCTATATACCCAGGGTTGTGTAAAAATTGCAAAGGTGAAAATGGGTCCTGAGGGGAAAAGGTTAAGAAGCCCTGCACTATGCCATACCAACACTGCTCTTTCTGCTTACTAATATAAGAAAATGGACAATGTATTTTAGAAACCTTTTTATAACAAAGATTAATGAAAAACCCAATTTATTGAGAATATTTTGGTTAATTGGAAAACAATGTTATTGACAATCATAGTGTCTGGCTTAATAAAGGCTTTTGAATTATCAGATGAATAAGTGAGCTATCTCCCTACAGCCAGGGTTCTTAATATTTTGTATACACATCTCAAACCAGCACCCTCCCTTTAGAAGTTCTTAAAATATGTTTTTAAATGCATCAAATAAAATGCATAGGAAGGATGGAGACAATGTATATGGCACGGTGTTAGGTGCTTTCTAAATATCATCTCATTTGTTCCTCACCACAAATGTGAGGTAGATCCTATCATTATCCACATATTACAGTTGAGGAAAGTGAGGAAGACAGGTTAAATGACTTGCCTAGGGTCACACAGCTAATAAGTGTCTATGAAGCCTGATATGAACTCAGGTTTTTGTGACTCCAGGATCAGTTCTCTATCCACTGTGCCACCTAACTACCTCTAATTAAGGTTATAAAAGAAACTAAAGGGCAGTAAAAATAAAACTATGCTTTTCCCCATCCAAATTTATAACTCCACCCCTGAAATTATATCCATGAATTCCATGATTTCGAATTCTTTTTGCCCATTTTAGAACAAATAGTCTAAAAACAAGCACCAAGAGAGTTACAGGAAATACTATTCTTTAATCAGATTCCATCAATTTCTATTATAAATTCCATTTCAGATGATAAAATATCAGAAGCAGATGGGATCTTGAAGCCATCCAGTAATACCCTTTCAATTTATATGTATATGAAAGAAACTGAAGTTCATTGAGGTTATGTCACTTACTTAAGATCATGCTGATGTCAAATAGCAGAAATGGACTTTAACCCAAGACCACCCAAAGAGCTATAGTGGTAAATTAATTACTTGAGTCAACCAATAATTTTGACAGTTTTTCATTTTGTGACAGCGATAGTCATGAGCACATGCTTCTATTGACACTAGGCTGACTCAGAATATCTAACCTTGACCAGATGAAAGTGCATTAAGCCAAGAGAGGTTATGATTTGTCACATTGGTGATAAGTCTCAGGTGAGTTCTGAAATCAGATTCTCTGACTTCAACACTGGTTATTTTTAATAGCAACCTAGAATCATAGAACAATATTTAATGGATTAGCATTCTGAATACTAGTAAAAAGTTATATTTAAAATATTCTACATAGCTTAAGAAAACAATGTAATTAATGTAATGTATACAATATAAATTAATGCAAGATTAATTTTAAAGTAGTATAAAGTTTTCCCAAAGGAAAAGAATTGTTCAATATCACTTTTTATATTCCAAAAATAAATTTGAATTCCCGCATGACTAAAAGTGAGTTTAATTTCACACCATCTTGTATTTGCTAATCTGGGTATTAACAAACTATTGCATTTGTGGTAAAGATATAGGACCAAGATAACTTTTTTGGGGGGAATAACATTTTTTCTTTCTTTCTTTCTTTTTTTTCAGGGCAATGAGGGTTAAATGACTTGCCTAGAGTCACACAACTAGTAAGTGTCAAGTGTCTGAGGTCAGATTGAACTCAGGTCCTCCTGAATCCAGGACCGAGGGGTTTCATCCACTGCGCCACCTAACTGCCCTCGAATGACATTTTTCTTTGTCATGTATTCATCTGTTAGGGCCCCATAGGTGTTTTCACTTTCTGCTTTTGTTGTCCAATACCCTATTCTAGTATCCTAACCCAGACTTACCCATCCCATGATCCAACATTATTGACTTCCCACTGCCTACCCTGCTTCCAAATCAAAACAAAATTCACCAGTGTAACTAATCTCAGCTAGGCACTCAGTAGAAGTCAATGTAATAATTCTAAGCTATTAGCAACTACTAAGTGTATCCTCCTAAGTACATTTGTATTTTAAACTCCTAAGACTATTATTATAAGTTGTACTGGACAGGGATCAGCACTTACTTCTGATACTTGGATAATTGTACTACTGGACAGGGATCAGCACTTACTTCTGATACTTGGATAATTGTACTAATCAAAGACTGTCCCCTACTTTAGAGATCCTTAGTTCTACCCCATCATTCTACAGATGGGGAAACTGAGATAATGTGGATAATGTCCTTTATAAAGTTTAAATCACTATATAAATGTCAGATGTTGTTGTTTGTATGATTAGGCTAAGGACATGAGTTATTGGCAAAAGGAAAACTGAAACAAAGTAATCTGTGGCTTTTCAAAATTTGAGCCATAAGCAGAATACAAAAATCACAAGCATGCCTTGACTAATCATTTCAGAAAGGTAAAAATGTACATTAATCACAAAATGTTGGAGCTGGAAGGGATTTTAAAGGTGAGGTTACAAAATATAAGAAGGATGAAGTAAATTTACACAGCAAGGAAAAGGCAAAGTGAATATTCCCATACACATGTCGTGACTCCATAATAAGCTACCTCTCAAATATTTGTTGTGAAAAGAAAATGCTAATTTAAATACATTTCTTTGAAAATCTAAAAAAAACACCAAAAATGACTTAAAACACTTTGAATATGCACAGTATAATTCAATTACATAAAACATATATTTGTTGTGTTTTCTTCATGTAGTCATAGTAAAACAAATTTTTATATTCACTCCACAGAATGAGAAAAGATTATCAAGTAGTGGAAGTGTCTGTTCTTGAGTGACTCTGTTTCTTTAAAAAGTAGTGAAATGAAAAATCTATTGAATAAGTGCTGAGTCAGATCATCAGGCAGCCAAAATGAATCATGAGGCAAGAAAATGGTGGCACTGAAAGAAGGCAAAACAAGCACATTTTTAGAACAGATTAACTAAATAAGATGCTATCACAGAATTACTAAGACTACAAATCACAAGAAATATTAACCTTGTATTTGGAAGGATCATATGTGTTCATTTGTGTTTTCAAAATTGTAAATTGTCTTTTAGTTTACACTATGTATTCCTTCTCTGTCAGAGTGTTGCATAGAAATACACTAGAATAATCAGTTTTTTCTTAATGCTGTATTCTACTGGGGTCTTATTTTCTGCAGTCTTACATTTAGTAAATGATTTTTGGCATTTTTATTTGTACATCTCCTATGTAAGTTCACAATGGTTTTTTAACTTGAATACATTTGAATCATATAAACCAGACGAAAACATTATTGTAGACACTTCTATTCTCTGTGTGTAGTATGTGTGTGTAAAACAGAAAATGGAGATACATATACTATGTTTTGCTTATTCTCTCCTTTCATTTGTTAGTTTAGTGGAAGCTTTAGCTGCTTCTTAAGTTTTGAACACATTTCTAATTAAGGTGAGTGAACACATAATTATAAAGGTAATCTTTTCTTTGGTAATTTTTTCCTATTGATCACAGAGAACTTCCCCAAACACTATATGCCCATAATATTATTATTAATATTTTATACAATAAACATGAGATCTTGAAACAATAAGGAAATAAAACCAAAATCACATCATTTCCATTTCTTTATTGTTACTTTTTTGGAAATTCTCATAATTAAAAGTATAGCTAAGACAGAGGAAAGCTTGCCTCCTTGAATAGACAATGATGGTGCAAAGAATTATATTGAAACTACTTTTACTTATTTTATTTTATATTTATTTTATTTATATTTCCCTACAGATCTGTAACGTGTTTAGAAGGGGGTTCTTTTCAGTCCTCTTCATGTACAGTTTAATTCTGAACATCTGCATTTAACTTTGTATTTACTAAGAGCTTAGTGGACCACAACCCATTCCAGAACAGTCATTTAAAACTTTTCCCCAGAGCTAAAAATGAATTTTTTTTTAGGTTAGGAGATGAGAAAGGACAGAAGATGGCAGGAGTGGGGGTAGGGGGGAGAGGAGAAAGAAGGGCAGTGAAGGAGAATAAATTATCCAAGCATTTACAAAAAACAAAACCAAAAACAGAGGTTACTGTGATCGAAATGAGCAAGCATCAAGTTATATTTTCAAACAACAAAAACAATGCATTTTCTACATGAATATAGAAAAAACATTTAAACATATTTTAACACAGCCCTGACAATGTGAATTATTTTATTGTAATATGTAATCAAAACAGATTTAACAATTTTCATGTAAGCTAAGTAGTTTACTTCAATATAATAAAATAATTTTGGAGTTTAGACCCCACATAGGGTTTAAAAATTTTTGCTATCTACATTCTTTTAAATAGTAATAATAGACTCAAACACAGGAAAGGACTTTGGGAATCATAACATCTAAATCTTTCATTTTATACATTTGGTTCTTTGACGTTAAGTCACTGCGCTATGTAACACAAACTTGTAAGATGTAGAAGCTAGACTTGAACGCAGCTCTTCTAATTCCAACTCCAGTGATCACTCCATACTCTAATTAAACTCTCATTATACTTGTGTGTGTGTATATATATGTGTGTGTGTGTATACATACATATATATTCAGGTAGATGCCTAGCTGTCAAATTTTTCTTAATAAAAATGTTGATTTTTTTTGCTTTTATATCATTAATTTTCAAATAAGTCTCTTCACTTCCTCCCCCAGAGAGCCAGTCTCTTTCACCAAATATTTTTCAAGTAAAAAAAGAAAATTCTACAAAATTAGTTAATTATTATTAACTTGTTCTGATGAAACATAAACTTCCACATTCATAGTTTCCCATCTCTAGCCATTTATTGGGAGCAATGAATTTAAGACTTTTCTTAAAGCTGTGTACTTGTCTACCTCACGAGGTTGACAACATAAGTTCATATATGTTCTTATTTCCACATTTTTAACTAGAGAGAACTTTATTTTTTAATATGGGAAAGGACAGAATAATAAAAAAGTTACTTTCTATATCACAGGAAAAGTTTGGCTCATTCACCCCAAGAAATATAGTCTGTTGTTTCCTCTTATTAGGGGATAAGCCCTTCTTCCATTTCCATCTCTCCTTTTTCACAATCTCAGGGGAGAAAGGAAAAGCAGGAGACTGGTGGAAATGTGCTTGCTATAGTTTCAGAAACCTAGCCAGACCTGAAGATAAAGAATGCCCCAAGCAAGATTCAGTCTTAAGTATTCCCTGCATCCTTTTCTACAAAGGTCATTAGATAGAGAACTAATCATCTCATATACATACATTCAGATGCATGATACATATGTGTATGGGTATATACATATATAACTTTGAACATTCCAAACCGAGTGACAGCCCTTGGTGTGAAGTCAAGAGAGTAGGACAGCCATAGAAGTGAGGTCTAGATATAAGTGGGCGTTAAGAAGGGGACAAAGTTGGAGAATGAGTAGAGTGAAGATTTAACCAAGGTTTGAGTCACAGCTAACTCTTTCAGTTGACAAGTCTAAACTCAGGGCTTAGAGTCTGGGGAAGACTTTGGGGTCTCACAGGCAAAGTTCTGATTTGAACCAAAGTCATCTAACTTTAATTTGGGGATTTCTCCCATGGTATCACAATGCTCCAGGGTCAGAACTATGCATGGCAAGTGATTTGGAAAGGGCATCAGTTCCTCCAGGCCAATACAACACTTTTAAAGGCTCATCCTGGGGGAAGGGAGAAATGAAGGGGAACCTTTAAATTAAACAAGACTTTACTAAACTTTCACTGTGCTAACTGCTGGGAACTGAAAGGCAAGGAAAAAGAAAGACAGTCCTTGCTCTCTAGGAGCTTGTATTCTAATGCAGGAAGAATACATAAAAGAGTTAGCTACCCCTGTGCATGCCTAATTTACTAACTAAGCTGTGCTACTGCTTGTCAAGACTTAATGATCATGGTGTACTCATTAGTCACCACACAGTATTTCAGTGATGTATTACAAATCCATAAAATACATTTTATATTTATAAAACTAGCTCCTATGCTATGTTCAACCTGAGACATTACATTATAATATGCAAAAAACTGTGTCCCCAAAATGGCATGAATTTATGTATTTATAAATTATAAGCCTGATATTGCACAATGACTTATTATGTACATTTCATATAAAATGCATTTACTACTTGTATTTTTGTTGTAAGAAAAATAATATACATTTATTGTTTTTGGTTTTGTGAGGCAGTTGGGGTTAAGTGACTTGCCCAAGGTCACAAAGCTAGTAATTGTCAAGTGTCTGAGGCCAGATTTGAACTGAGGTCCTCCTGAATCCAAGGCAGGTGCTCTATCCACTGCACCACCTAGCTGCCCCAATAATATACATTTATAAAAGCCACCCTATCACATATGTATCCCTCCAATAAGATGACACAAAACCATCCATGCAGAAAAATCTCAATCATGGTTGCTTACTTGACTTTTAAACTGTATGTGGTATTCATAACAGCATTTTCATGAATACATTTAAGATACAGGCATATCTAACCTAATGCTTTATGTGATATATACATCTGCATGACATAAAAGTTTATTAGTATTTATACCTAAGTAAGTAAAATCATAAAGTTAAATTTAATACTGTTTTCAGCACTGCATTTTTTGTTGTAAAAATAAAAATACCTTTTATAAATCTACTCAAGGTGTCGCAGGAGAGATGGAGTCTTTAATATAGAGAATACAGTATGTATATCTATTTACATCTTCCTATTTCACTTCACTAAAGGACTTTACTAAAGTCCTCCTACAATGCTTTATTGTCTGCTGTGGAAGACCCTTACTTGACTAAGACAGTTTTGCTAAGTGGTCAGTCCTAACACACTATAAACACTTTCAGTATGGGTTTGACAATGAGCTGTCTGTTCCATCTTAAGCAGTTTAATTAAATATAATAAACTTATCATCAGGTTTTCTGCAGGGTGATCATTTTTTTTCAGTCAAAGGATCTCATGATAACTAAATGGCAAAGAGGTTATGATCTTCATCAGTGAAGAAATTACCCACACCTTGAGAAATATAGATCCTTAAGTTACAGAAGTGTTTATCTCTGTGTATGTATATATACATAAATTTTCCATATGTGAACCTTTAGCTACAACCACTAAAATGTAGAAAAATGCAAGCACACTTTTAAATCAAGGCATTACTATGCTGTCTTAAAAAACAAATTTTAAACAAAAATGAACAATTGGGCAGTTGTTACTCCACCAAGAAAATCCATACACATATTTCAAATATAGAATATACCTAACTGTTGTAGATATTTGTGAATACTGTTCGTGTGTATATACAGTGTTACCAAATGCAATATGCTGTGGTGGATAGAGAGCTGGCTTTGGAGAATGAAGGGTTTGGGGTTCAAGTTCTACATTTGACACATGCAGGCTTTATGACTCTGGAAAAAGTCACTTCCAGAAAACTCTCTAAAACCAATGGATGGCAAAGAAGAAGTGACAAAGTGGCAGTGGCCAGGACCTCCTGGTAAGGATGGATCTCCGATGAATGAAATCATAGTCCAGTTCTTATTCTATGTTATATTATTCCCAAAAGCAGCCCTGTCTTCTCTGTGGAATTATTAAACATTAAATTATTATATATTATATAAATTATTGAACATTAATAGTTTATAACTGGCCGTGCATTAATTTAAAATTATAATGAATAAAATACCATCTACATATATACATAATCTATATATGCAGAAATTCAATTAAACTGCATTTTAAATTATTCATGCCATAATGGATAATTGCATGTCTTTGTATACAGATTTACAACTAAACAGAGGAAATAGGACCTCACAGTTGTTAAACAAAGAAGCCAAACACCAGAATGATGCAAGTTTTTGCTATCATTCCCTTTCCTTATATTCATTCTAGTTTTCAACTTATTCTGATGGATGCAATTTATTTATATATCAAATGACTTTCTATGTAGACATGTATGCTAATGGTTTGAGATCTTACATTTTTTTTGGCCTAAGATTCAAAACTGTAATATATCAAGAACCTCAACTTTATTTTCCACGAGAAAAAAATCACGATAAATAAAATTGATTTTTCACATGAAATAAAGTGAACCCCAAATTTTACTTTGCCTCTGACTATTACAGTTTTTTTTTTCCAATTGGGCAAGGGGGACCACCACATGGGAACTCACTCAAACAATAGGCCTCATTACTGAGTTGGCTACTTTGTTTTCAGGTTTATTATCAAAGATAGACAAAGTAGCTTTGCTATCCTGACCCTAAATTTCTTTTCTAAATGAATTTCTAATGACCTGAATTACACTCCATAGTGAATATGTTGCTTTCGAAATGTGGACCAAAATGGCCTAGTAGATATTAATTCCTTACTCAATAGTTTGTAATCTGACTGGGTAGGGGGAGATACTCAAATTAAGCTTGTCAATGCCCTTCCTTATTTTTAACCTTAGAGACAGACACAAAATATGACATCCCAATAAAATATAAGATCGAGTGTGCCATTGAAAAGAGACTATTACAACAAAATAGTTCCTGAGAGCAAGTTGCTTTTTTGCTGGTTGAATTGGCCTGTACAGTTTCAGAGAGGGGAAAATTCTTCGAGGTTTGTCTCACTTGGGCTATCGGGGTTACAAGGAAGTTAAATATTTTGGGTGCCCTCTCCTCCATTTCCCCCCAAAACTTGTAGAAAAGGGGGAGGGGGAAATGCTAGCTTCACCTCGAAAGAAAGTTGGGACGGTTAACAAGTTTTCACGGCCAACAACAAAAAAACAAAACCCAGCAAAGTACTAAATACACAGTCACTAAATGGAATCAGACTCCACTCATTCTTGGACATTCGGAAGTCCCCAAATCACTGATAGCATCAGAATTCCTTACTGAGAAGTTATGGGATAACTCCTATGGGAGAAGTATAGGGTTTATGTGCCCTGAGCAAAAGACACAGAGATTTAAAAAACAAACAAAAGGTGCAAGGATATAAAAGGGCAGCAAGGGGGATGGTGGAAGTGGGGCTTTTTTTCTCTCTGGAGATCTCTAGCTTCTGTTCAGTTACATACTAAGAACAAGTTACCTGTTAATAGAACGCACCCACAAACACCTCTTTTCTTTTTCACGCCTTCTTTCCACGGTCTTTGCCTACCTGGTCTTCTATGATCACGTTTCCTCCTTACTATCAGCAACACTTGGAATGGTATCGCCTGATTGCTGCTGGCTGATGCCCGGCACAGCGCCTGCACTATCTTTGCCACGAAAGTCCTGAGGCGGTGGGTCGGCAAGCTCTGCCCACGCGGATAGTCACTCTAATCCTGCGAATCATTCTCTCGCCTAGGTTTACAGGCCCAGCACCTCTGCGGCCGCTGCGCTAGACCCTGCAGCACTACAGACTCTGGATGCACACACACAGACACACGCACGCACGCACACAGGAGCGCGGCTCAGAGCAACGCTGAAGGAGAGGGGCGGGGAAACCTCTCGATCAGTCCCGTTGCTCAAGATCCGCCGGGTAATTTGGACAGTAGGCAAGTTAGAGTTAAGGGCACGGGTGGGTGGGGACAAGAGTTGGGAGATGGGGGTGGGGACCCGGGGGTGGGGGAGAAGACTTAGGGGTCGCTTCATCCCCCACTAGCAGACTGGCTACTCTTTAGCTTCCTCTCCCTTGCCTTTCCCCCTTCCCCCCACTTCCTCATCTCATTCTTGTCACACCTCCCATCTCCCCCTCTCTCCTTCTATCCTTCCCCCCTCCCCCCCCGTTTTAGTTCCGCAGTCACCGCTAACGCCCCCCCCGCCCCTTCCTGCCGTTTTCCCTCCGCCCATCTCACTCATTACCCCAACAATCTTGCCCGCCCTGCCCCCCTCATTCTCCTTCCTTTCATACCTCCTAGAGGGTCGCTAATTTCTCATTTTTTCTTATAATTTTTTTTAAAGCTTCGCCTAGATAGTATTCATTGACCAATCAGGAGCTAGAGGTCAAGTTTGAAATAACGGCTGCACAAACACTGATATTTCTTAGAGAGGGCGCTGGGTAGAGGCAGTGTTGGGGGAATGGAATAAATAAATAAAAAGTTAACTTCACCTGGGGCGGGCGGCACCAACATCTGAGGCGCTGTAAATAGGAAGTTGTGGCTGGCTCCGGCGGGCACAATGGGGAAGCGTTAGCAGCTGCCGAGAAAACGGAATCTAAAGACTGATGAGGACGAACACTAGGTAGGCAGAGTCGAAACCCGAGGCATGGCCCTGTCTTGGTGCCTTTCCCCGTTCCTTCCCACACACCCTTCCTTCTCCATCACCCACGATTCTCCTCTCCCCAAGTCCCCTTTATCCCTTTCTGAATTTCAGCTCCTACAAGCCACCCTTTCCTGTAGATTCCGGAGTCATTTTGTGTAGCTGCTCTGCTTCTTTAGCAGACATTAAAGGAGATGTCCCCAAACCCGTTTTTATTTTCGGTTTTAAATATATAGATCCTCACAGAGAGTATTGGGAACCTTCTGACATCTCTTCCTCTTATCCTTTTTCCAGGGTCCCTTTTCTCTTCGTCTCCTTGCCTCTCTCTCCTTTCCTACAAGAATCCGAACCGGAAAAGCAGGGGTGGGGAAATCCACAGGGTGAGGTCAGGACACCAAAGCTCCCTTTAACAGCTGGGGCTTGGGAGGCCCAAACAACAGGGTATTTCCTCCGACCAAAGGACATGTAGTGAGATCGCTTCTTTAGAGTCTCAGTCAACTCAATTCCGAGTATCTGGCGGCCGCGCCTTAGGGCAGGCATCGAGCCTCTCTCTGATACAATCCTACTGCCGGCGATACAGGGATCCGCTGGAAATGATCATTGTAGAGCTCATGCTGACTTCAGTTAGAGACCTAGCACTTAGGAGTCTATTCCGCAACGTCTCCCAGCTAGCGCCAACTACTTTGCCCATGTCGAATTGGGACTTGGATCTGCTTGGGTCCCGCTCTCAGACCACATCTTCTCAGAAAATCTTCCTGGTGGAAAGGAAATACTCTACAGAGATTTTGAGACAAGGCCAAGCACTCTGGAAAAAGGAGGGGTTTTCAATGTAGGTTATTTACTCTTCTACCACACTCCCCCCGCCCCCTTTTATGTTTAAACCCTGTAGTTTGCAAGGTGTCTTCTGTAATTCGGACACTTTTCACTCACACCTACATCAAATCACCTGTTGAGGGGTGTGTGCTAATCTAGATCGTAGATTTAGAGCTGTAAGGGACCTCAGAGGTCGAGTACAGTTTTCTTATTTGACAGATACTGAGGCCAGGAGAGAGGTTAAGTAATTTATTGACAGTGAAACTTATTTAAAGTGGGGAAGTTGGAATTGGCACCCAGGCCCTGGAGGGCTCCAAATTCAGAATTTTTTCACTGTACCAGGAATCTATAAAATTTCAAGTTGATGTGTTGTAGCTGCAAGACACCCCCCCCCCCAACCCCTCTCCCAGGTAGTCACACACATATTGTTCAAACTTGGAACTGTAGTGTCTTTCCTACAGGTACACTCACAGGTGATATTTCCAGACTCCTGGTAATGCAGAGCCTGTCTTTATATGTCCAGTTTTGAATGGACACTGAGTTTAATTTAGAAATGAAGAACTTTGCCATTTGTTAAGAGTAGTGCAAAATATCTGTCATGTTCTCTTATACTAACTCCATCTCTAATTCATCTTTCACATGACATCAATGTTTATTCTTTTTTTTTTTTTTAATGCACAGAACTTTGACTATGGCCCTCCTAAATGCCTACTCGGGTGAATTTCAAGCTACTTAGTTTTGAATTCAAGGTCTTTTCCTCAAATCACATACCTCACTTTTCCTATCTTATTGAATACCACTCCCCTCTATCTGTGTCATGGTCTAGTCAAACTGGATCACTTATTATCTCATAAATATCCTGGGCTGCCCCACAACTATACTTTTGGTCAGTGCTGTTCCCTACACCTAAAGTTGTCTTACTTCCAAACTCATTCCCCCCCCTCTCTCCCTCCCTCCTTCTCTCTCTTTTTCTTCCTCCCTCTCTCTCCTTCCTCCCTCCCTCCTTCTCCCCCTCTCTTTCTCTCCCTCTCTCTCTTTTTTTTAGTGAGGCAATTGGGGGTTAAGTGACTTGCCCAGGGTCACACAGCTAGTAAGTGTTAAGTGTCTGAGGCCAGATTTGAACTCAGGTACTCCTGACTCCAAGGCCGGTGCTCTATCCACTGCGCCATCTAGCTGTCCCTCTCCCTCTCTCTTTTTCTCTCCCTCTCTCCCCCTCCCTGCCTCTCTCCTAGCCATACACAAATTAAACATTGAGGCCCAGCTCAAATATACACTATTGTGACCATTTCGAAACCCCTCAAGGTTTTGATGCTGTACCCCCTTGCACCTGGAATAATAGTTTATGATACATACACACACACACACACACACACACACACACCTTGTATCACTAAGTCATACTTGTGCTGTAAAACTTTACTAGGTTTTGAGGTAAATGAGCTGAAGTATCATCTTATTGGGATTCTTGCACTGATGGTGGGAAAGGAAGGATTTTTTTAAGCTAGGCATTAAAATCCCCCAATACCTTCCATAGGAAAGAACAGCTATTACTATATATAAGTAAAATAAATTTTCAATCACAAAGTGAAACTTAAAAAATTTAAACAGCTAATTACTGTAAACCAAGATACTGAATATTACATATATTTTTCCTGCCTGATTTGAACCCCTCTATTACAATACCAATTTTATATTCATTTGGTGAAACAGGGCTTTTCCATGTTAGTTCTAACTTGTGAAGATTTCTGCAAGTTAAAAAAAGAGGAGGCAGACCATAGGTTGTGTCATTGGATGGGGAAATAACAGTACTTTGCATTTAGAGAAAATTAAGAGAAATTCTACCCCTGCGTTCTTCAGGGAACTGTTATAAGGAAAAAGATGATAGTAAGCATTTTATTATTAGGTTCTTTGAATGGTGAATTGCACCTGGTTGAAAAAAAATTTCTCTCTTTTTCTTCCTGTCATCCTGCACCTGACCCCACTGTCAGTTGGTGTATTCTGGGGAATTCCAGCTAATTTAAATAGCACTCACAATAAAAAAATAATTAGGAAGATGCCTCTGTAGCAAAAGCAAGTTCATACTGCATTCCAAAGAAAAACTGAAATGCCTTTTGATTAATCAATTAATCCATCAATCAAAAAATATTAAGTCCTTATCATGTGCCAGCAATGGTGCCCCTAGGTCCTGAGGATATCAAGAAGAAACTTAAATAGCTCTTGCCCTAATGGAACTTATCTTTTATTAGGAAAAAGCAAATACAAAATATATACAAATAATTTTTTGGGAGGGATCTAAATACCCGGAGGGGTATGGAATCAAGAATAGTCTTATGTAGGAGATGGCACTTTAACAGAATCTTGAAGCAATTGAGGTATTCTAAGAGGTGGAGGTAGAGATGAAGTGTATTTTGGGCATGAGGAATAAGACTCCAAAGATACAGAGAGGAGAGGGATGCAGTGTTATATATGAGAAACAGCAGGTTGTCAGAAACTCAAAGAGAGTAGAAGAAAAATATGTAACAAGCCTGTAAATATAGGCAGGAGTCAGATTGTTTAAGAGTTGGAAAGACGACGAAGCTGAGGCACAAGGGAATTAAGTTACTTGTTCACTGTCCTACATGTAGTAAGTAGCAGGGTTGGGATTTGAACCCAGGACATCCAACTCCAAACCTAGTGTTCTTTCTGTTTCATCATACTTCTGTTCAAAAGGCTACTATTAGAATCGTGATGCAATCCTTTACCTCCAAGGGAAACAGAAGTTTTTAATCTTATCCTAGAAGCAAGAGAGAGCTTTTTGTATAGGCTGTACAAGCTTTTCATATACAATATGTTCAGAAATGTGCTATAGGAATAGAATTGTTGATGATGTGGGGAGATAGTTAGAGCAAGAAAGTCTCATTAAGAGACCAAGAAGAGAGGGCACTGAGGATCTAAAGTATGGGGATAACTAACTGTATGAGTGGAGAGAAGAAAATGAAGAGAGATATTGTGAGATTACATCTTTAAGATTTGATAATTGATTGTATTTGAGGAGGTGAATAAGTATGAAGAATGGAGAATGATTTCAAGTTTGTAAACCTGGATGACTGGAAATGTGGTATTTTTAACAGAAATAAGAAGTTAGGCAGAGGGTAGATTTTGGGTAAAAATAATGAGTTCTTATTTGAACATGTTGAATTTGAGGTGCCTATGGGACATTAAGAGTTTAGCAGATAGTATATTTGTGGGATATTTGCATTATTAGTACCACTCCCTGTATTAGCATGGATAACTCATAGTAAACTCTAAAAATTGTTATTTTAAGAGAGGATGTTTCTATGCTGTTATTGGATCCCAATTCTCTTCTTGCCTTTGTGGTCTGTCATAAGACCACAGAATATTAAGTACCTGTTATTCAGAGTGCCTTTGTGCTACGTATAGAGATGAATAAAATCCTTGACATAATGGAATGTATCCCAAAGTAGAGAGGGAAAAAGATCCTCTTCTTTGTCCCATACACCACTACTGGAGGACATCACTTTATTTGTGGGCTAAATTTCAGGCTTACAGTATTTTACAGTTAGTTTCTATATCTACTACATTACTATATCTAAGATAATGGGCAGAAAAGTGATGTAGGCAGTTAGGCAATATGATTTTCACTGACTGATTCTTCATAAGTCATAGATGAAGATCTGTGTTAGAGATCTAGTGGTCATCTAATGAACCTCCCATTTTAGAGACAAGAAAACTGAGGCTTGGGTTGGGGATGTGACTTGGAAGACCAGCATCTTAACTTTCATCCTCTGACCACAAATCTAGGAACTCTTTTAATGTAACTCATTACTCATAGATGGTGGGGATAAAATACTGTGGAGAGACCACTTTGTATTCCTCATATCATTTCATTGGGAAATTCTTTACAAAACCTTTTGGCAAACCTTAAAGTATTGTTATTACTATTATATTGCTGAGGCAGCTGGTATGTTAGAGAATTGAGCCAAAGAATTATTACTGCTATGGTCAGACTATTATCAGTTGAGAGCTATTATCATTTGAGAAGACAGGAAAGGTTTCTGTACATGGAGATAGGAGATCTGGAGTAGATTTTCCATTCCAACACTTCCCCTTCCAATGTGTCCTATTTCTAACACTTACTGATTGTGTGCCTTTGTGCAAGTCACTTACCCTCTAAGTGTTCTAGTATACTCTCTTCTCTCTCTCTCTTTTTTTTTTGCTGGGCCAGTGGGGGTTAAGTGACTTGCCCAGGGTCACACAGCTAGTAAGTGTCAAGTGTCTGAGGCCGAATTTGAACTCAGGTACTCCTGAATCCAGGGCCGGTGCTTTATCTACTGCGCCACCTACCGCCCCCTGAATTGGATCTTTTTTTTTCTTTCTTCGTAGACTCTCTCATGACTTTAAGTCACCAAGAAGGTGCTTACATATATTGGTGGAAGAGTTTAATAAAGTCATAGGTCCTGTCCCTATAACTATCCTATCCAATATTTAGTAGTCATGTGATGAAATTCAAGTTCCTTAACTTATCTGAGGCTCAGTTCCTTCATCAGTAGTATAAGACCTTACAGTACATGTTTCCATAGAACTATTGAGAAGATCAATAATGTATGAAAAATCACTTTGAAAATTTAAATGTTACATAAATGTCAAATCTTATTATTTTTCAGATTGTTTGATCATGATGAAAAATCACAATTATATCAAACTCTCAAACTAGCCCAGCTCAGGGAGGAAATGATAATGCCATAACAATGTATGATAATACATAAAAATGATCATTCTTAAGTTACTTCTATTTCGTTTTGAAACATAGTAAGAGTATACAAATGTACAGCTTTTCTTTTATAGACACTGATCCTATCCACATTCAAGACTATTGGTTTATAAAACACCTGGATGATATTAGGGGTATGAACAATTAAAACTAACATTTATATGTCACTTACATTTGAAAATTTCTTTCCACACTTATCTCATTTAAGCTCACAACCACACTATTAAAATAGATTTACTATAGTAGTATTGTCCCTATTTTACAGATGAGGAAACTGAAACAGAGAGTGATTAACATGACTTTTCTATAGTGACCACAGATAATAAGCCTCAGAGGGCTAGAATTGAACCCAAGGTCTTTCTGATTTGAGTACATTTTGTATTATGCCATGCTCTCTCATGGAAGGGGGATGAATTCAGATGATATATGTTTTGTCACACACAAAAATAAAAACAGCCAATTATATTATAACCATCTCTTGTTAAGATTTAAACAGTCTTGTATGTCCAGAATCCAGACATCCTTCTGTATCAAAAACAGTATCTTATAAGAAAGCCTCAGTCCCTTAAAATGGGTTAACAAATGTATTCAGAAGCACACACTTCTTAAAACAATCATTGGTATGTGGCTAAAGACTCAGAGGGAACCTAGGCCAATCCTCTTGTTTTATAGATAAGGAAACTGAGGCCCGAAATTGAAGGGGCCTTTGAGCCAGATGGCTCACTGGTGGCTGAGATGAAATTCAGAAACAGATTGCCAAGTCCACTCCAGTACATCTCTATCATCATCTATTTTGGTTCAATTCTTTTTCAGGGCATATTTATTTTCTCTGATTCTGTTCTTGTAAGCTGGCTTTGAAAAACAAGGGTCAACAGGCTATAATAAGATGATCAAGGAATTGAGAATGTAATTTGGGGGATTTGATTATGTAAATAAATCAACTATTAAGGGTATCCATCAAAAACTATTTTCTAGCACATTCTTAGATACATATTTATTACAAAGTGTTAATTATACCCTTGTAATTGAAGACTACCTAAGATTGGTACTATTTAAATATTATTACTGTACCTGTTATAGTTACCATAAGGGATCATATAATTACTTTAACTATTATCCCTTTAATATCCCCTGTTACAAGATATGTTTCCTTCATTAAATAATTGGAATAACTGCCAGTTTTATGTATATATACATATAAGTGTGTGTATATGAAAATATGTGAGAATTAGATACATATATCTTGTACATCTAGGAAAGTATCATAATTCCCTCTTCCCTAGAAAAGAGAATAGTCAATTCAATTTACAACAGTATTTTTTAACTACCTAGTGTAAGACAGACCACTGTACTAGCTAACATACATAATTTACATAAGGCTAGGTCCCCTGAACCCATGGAGATTACAGCCTATTATTAGCCAAGCCTAGTAGGGGAAGATAACTATGCATTACAAAATAATAAATGATTAGTATCTTACCATATGTTAAGAAGATGTAAAGGAGTCTTTGATAAAATCAGAGAGTAATTAAACTGATAACAAAGTATGTATAATCTTCTGAATCAACCTACTATAATTATGGTTGATGACCACTAGATGAAGGCAACTGATGAACAATCATCCATCCTCCTTATGGCCTACATAAAAAGCAAGACAGCTGTACCTTAACTGAACTTTGAAGGAAGATTCAGTTGTTAAGACTTTTGCCTGAAGACTAAGGCAAGTGTGTGGTGGAGAATTTCTCTTCTTTCTTTCCTATCTACATCTTGTACACCAGCCTGAAAGGAAATTCAATCACATTACTTCCTGAACTCTAAATTTTTGTGTCCAGGTGAAAATTCTTAAATGTGAGGATTCCGTCATAGAATCTTCTCTATAGAGAGCATTTAAAAAAATGGTATCATGATCATTTGAGGTAGAAAAAGACAGTTCCCCATAGTTCTGATACTGAGGTTTACTTGCAGTTCAAAGCTACTGGGGAATTCCATGGAGTGAGAAGCTGAAGGTGTTGGAGACTACAGCAAAGAAAAGTGATGTAGTTATCCAGTGCAACAGTATCTTTCGGTATTCAATAGATTCTGTTCTCCACTTGTTGCACCCTAATCACGTGTGTACCCTATGGGTTTCCTTTTACCTGTGACCTCTATGTGTATCCACTGTTCCCATTTCATGCTATTTTTATGGAATAGTGGTATCCCAAGTTTTGGAGGGTTTTTTTTTGCTAACCTTTTTAAACTATGCTATCTTGGTAATGCCTTTTGTTTTATCTAATAGTATCTTTCGGTTGACTATTAAAAGGTAAAATATTGGTGGGGGCTTGTGAGCCATAGTTTTAGGAGATACTGAACCTGACAGTTGTCTCCTGGAGGAAACCCAACCTATGAGAGGAGACAGTACCTATAATTGTAAAAAAAGTACATCATATTTCCAGAACAGGGAGAGGGGAGGCCATTATCTACTTATGGGATGGAGCAGGATATGTTTTGAGGAAGAGATCATTTGAAATGATCTTTAAAGACTGTGTACTCAAAAGGAAAAGTTGTTGAGGGTGGGGGAGGGTCATCATGTATAAGATAGAAAAAACTGGATCATCAGACCTGAATTTAGATTCTGCTTCTGATTACTACCTGTAAAAATATTAGACAAGTTTACTCAACTTCTCTCACCCTCAATTTCATCATCTATAAAATGATGGTTTGGACTATGAATGGTCCCTGTCATCCCTTTCATCTCTACATATATGACATTTTGTGTATAGTGTGTATATATGACATTGTGTATATTGTGTATATATGACATATTGTATAGTAGTGTGTATATAGTGACATTTGTGTATAGTGTGTGTATATATGACATATTGTTATAGTTGTGTATATATGACATAGTGTGTATAGTATTCACAATATTCTTGTAAGTACTGTATCTGACAGGCAAAGCTGGGCTACAAAGCCCAGAATGAACTCATCTTTGATAATTTAAATTAATAAATTTAAAGATGGAATAGGAATCAAGTAATAGTTGGGGTTTGAGAGACTTCCTAAGACTTGGGGCAGATGATTCATAATTTTTCAAATTGCCATTGACATGAAGATCTATAGACAAATATGGCATTGGATCTATTATTCTGTTGAATTCCTAGCCTCTTTACTACAAACACCCTGTTAGTTACAGATTTCAAGAGGGAAGAATATCACTCTTTATAAAAATAGCATGGTGCAGGAAATATAACAATGTTAAGTCAGGAAATTATAATTTAGTTCTAGCCTCCACCATTTACCGGCTGGGAGACCTTGGACATGTCATTCCCTTCTCTGTGAGGAGTCCCAACTCACAATGGATAATAATGTGCCTCTTTTTTATTTTATAGATGTTCCTATATTACTTAAAGAACAGAAAAAACCATTTAATTATCAGTAAAGGGATAAATATTGTATAGATATTGAAACTTCTAAGAAACTTTTCCATTTTTTTTCAAAGCAGCAGTAATATTTGCAATCAATATTTACATCAATGTTAAAATATCTTGAAAATTGAGTTTCCTCATCTGTAAAATGAGGAAGCTGGATTATGTCACCTCTAAAGTCACTTCCACTTCTGATCATCCCATATTTGTATGATTCTGCCCTCAGCCTTATGGATGGCAACACTGCCCTCTCTCATTGTTTTGCTGCTCTTCTCTGCCTGTAGCTCTCTCCCAGGTTTCAGTTTCCTCAAGTGGTAGAATATCCAAACTCTTTATGTGGCAAGTTTTTCTGCTACTAGCCAAGTACCTTTTGTAAGATTGGGAACTAAAGACTAAAAAAACCCCATATGCAGTGTATATATACATACATACACATATGTATATCTATAATCTAATCTATATCTATATCAGCAGATATGAAACTGAAGTCCTGCTCTAAACCAATTTAACTCATGGACAAAGTAACTAAATGAACCTCATTTTCCTCATCTTTAAAATACAGAGGCTGAATTATACAACTTCTAATGCTCTTCAACATCTAATGATCTATGACCTGTGAATTAGAATTAGAATAAACTGTATTATGATTCATAATTATAATGTATTACAGGTCCCCCAAATTGACTTTTACTTCAAAAAGCATCCTTTTTCTCATTCCCCTTTCCTCTCTATACAACTACTATTGCCTACTAAATCTTTTCGTTCAGGGGACACTGTACTAGTTATGAAACTACATGATATTATGTGATCAAATTAAATAAAATTCAGGTTAGACTAAAGAGAAAGTGTGTGTGTGTGTGTGTGTGGTGTGTGTGTGTGTGTGTGTGTGCATGCAATGAGTGCACACTCTTGAATGCTTGGGTGCATGCCTTGGCTGAATTTGGGCCCTGTACTTATGGGATTTGATTGAATTTTTCTTCGAATGTGTTGCTAGAGAGCAAAATAATGAAATTGTGGTAAATTTTAGACCTCCCAACCACCCCAATACATCTTATTTAACACTTTCCAAAGAGAGGTAGATGAATAGATAGAGAATAAAGATGACTGATAAGTTAACCAATACAGTTACTTTTTTGGGGGGGGTGGGGGTGGGGCAATGAGGGTTAAATGACTTGCCCAGGTTCACAGGGCTAGTGTCAAGTGTCTGAGGCTGGATTTGAATTCACATACTCCTGAATTCAGGGCCATGCTTTATCGACTGTGCCACATAGCTGCCCCTCCCCCCCCTCAGTTACCTATTTCTTTTGAGATATCTAATGTAGTTTTCTATATCTTTCTAGAAAGGCCTTGGGGCTCTTGCCTACTCTGCTACTTATTAGGGAAGTGATCAAGTCATTCAACTTCTGTGGGTCTCAATTCCCTGATCAAATAAGGGAGCTAGACTAGATTTATAAAGTTTTCTTATAGTTTCAAAGTTAGAAGATTGAAAATGAAACCTGAATTTCAGTTGGCAATATTTACAAGCTGAACAATGAACTTTTCAAGGCTTTTCAAAACTGTATGTATTTCTGTAGCTACTTTTGAATTGGTATTATTAACTAATTATTACTTTATTAGAATTATTTCACATTTCATATTGAAATAATATTTAACAAAAATTAAGAGGTTACAAGTTTATTAAGGGTAGAGTTTGTATTTTTTTGTAATTTGTATCCCCAATCTGATACATAGTATTGCTTAATATTTATTGAATTAAATTTTAATTAAGATATAAAAATTGGAAGGCTCCTAGGGAGTATTATATTGTTTTAATATCCATAAGTTCTAAAATTGGCTTCATATGAAATAACAGAAATGTGAAGAAACATTGGTCATTATGGTAAGTCAACAAAGTTCTTGGCTCAAAAAGCCAAGTAGTACATATGTAGTGAAATAAAATCAAAGAAGTATTTCTTTCACTGTATCTATTTGGATCAAAGTCAGGCTAGGTTTGTGAACCATAAACTTTTTGGGTCTATTGTTTACAAATCTCTGACCCATTTAAAACACAACACACACACCCCGACTTGTTAGTGATGTAATGAAGGTAACCTTAAAAACTAAAGCAAATCGAATCCAAACCCATTGTATAACCCAGAGTGCCCCAAAAAGTCTAGGTGTAGTTTTAATCCTCTCAGAGTAAACCCTGAATTATAATTTTACTAAGAAACATTGAACAGACTCTCCTCTTGTTTATACAATTCTATAGATGTCTGCTAAGCATCTTGGAATTACACTTACGTCACTAATAAGTCCATTGAATTGTGAATAGTCCCTAAACTGTTTATTTTTCTAAAACTTTTTTGGATTGGTAAAATAAATTTGACTTAAAAACACATAGCTCAATAATATTGTGTTATGGAGTAATTTCATTTTGGTTTTACTTCAATTTCAGCTACTCATTAGAAACAAAGAAAAAAGTTTACTGACCTATAAATGAAATAATTTGTGCACAAACGTTGAATTTATTCATATGCACCCTACAAAAGAGTTATTTTACTCACCATCATGCAACTACTACTACATCATGCAAACTACTGGTTTCTTAAAATTTGGAAGTACATGACAAGATAGCATTAATTAATTAATGATTTCTTTGGATTTTGCAAAGCTAACTTTCTCCCATAGCCTTGTAAGCTAGTAGTATATTCCCTAATTTGGCATCAGGGACTGGTCTTATGAGTTTCATCTGTACAGGAAACTCCTGGGTGAGGAAAACTCCCTCTATCAATGCAGTTAAAGCCTTCTTTTGCCATTTATAGTTTTAGAGGGTTGCCTGGAGGTACTGAGAGTAAGAAAATGAAAGAGAGATGGAAGAAGGGGGAAGAGAGAGAGGAGAGAGAGACACACATAGGAGACAGAGACAGGGACACACACACACAGACAGACAGACAGACACAGATACAGAGAGACAGAAAGACAGAGAATTATTAGAACTATTCTCAGCAATACAGTGAACCAAGACAATCCCAAAGGACTAATGATGAAGCAAACTATCTACCTCCAAAGAAAGAGCTTATATAAATTGAATACAGACTGAAGCATGCTATTTTTCACTTTCATTTTTCTTTTATTCAAGTTTCTTATGCAAAATGACCAATATGGTAATGTTTTACATAATTGCACATGTATTACTTATATCTGGTTGCTTACCACCTCAGAGAGGGGAGAGGGAAGGGAAGAAGGAGGGATAAAATTTGGGACTCAAAACTTTAAATAAAAATGTTTATTGTTATTTTAAAAAATATCTTCTATCCATGCTAATGAACAACAGAAAAAGTTTTGGTAAGAAAATCTGCTCAAGATTTCATAAAAATTTTAAAGTGAAATGGATATATAATAGCTCTGGGGTGACAAACAAATAACAATATAAAATAAAGCCAGATTGTGTTCCATAAACATCCACTGAGTCTCCAATAGGATATTTGCCAAAACTTCCACCAACAGATCGTGGGAGAAGTAGAGACTTCATATTTAATTGGTAATTCTTACTCTTCATACTCCGTTGTCTGATTTGTCCCAAATATTTCCCCTCCCATTAGAAGTGAAATAGATTATCAAATTAGATAAATGTTTTAAGTCATTGCATTTTTACTTGTCCAAATCACTTTTTATAAATCATGTTGCTTAGTCACTTGTCAACAGTTTGTGGAAAATAAAACCTCAATCTTCACAAAAATTAACAGAATTCTAAATGTGCAACTGTTTAAAACAAATAAATATATATATGGTATATATATATATATTTGTTATGGTGCAATTCAGGATCTTCATACTTCTTTAGTTGGTGGTAGAAAGTCACATCCATTTACTTTGTACTCAATTACCTACAACCATTTTGGGATTTACTTTGTGTATTGAGTCCTGTTAGTAAGACTTAGAACATCAACTCTTATGTTTCCAAATCAATTTAACAATGAACATTTAAACCTGGAGAGCCATGCATCTGTAGTTTAAGCATTAGAAGGTAAATTATCAAATTAAAAGCTATTACAAGTCATTTCCAAAGCCCAGAAATTTCGAAAGCTTTTACACTCATTTCACTCCCTCTGCAAACCTATAGGAATATTTTCTTTCTACTAAGAAACCTGGTAACTGAATTCTGAAAAAAATTAATAAATTCATCAGTGCTCTAAAACACATTATATAATATTTAAATGGTCTTTAAATACATCCCCCAGACAGGGCCCACAGGGGAAAAAAGTTTTTAAAACAACAGTTAAATAGATAGGGATAGAAGACTAAATTTGTGATTTCCGTTGCAGCTCTGAAATTGAGGGAAACCACTCTTTATTGTCTTAAAGAATTGCTTAGAGTGCTGAGAGATTAAGTTTATAGCCCTGGGCCCACAAAGCCAGTTTTGAGTCTTGAATTCATACCTTGTCTTCAAGGTGGGTTTAAAAGAATTGTAAAGGGATCT
Organism: Dromiciops gliroides; assembly: GCF_019393635.1. Classification (NCBI taxonomy): domain Eukaryota; kingdom Metazoa; phylum Chordata; class Mammalia; order Microbiotheria; family Microbiotheriidae; genus Dromiciops; species Dromiciops gliroides. Next base: position 569,003,458 of record NC_057861.1, on the reverse strand, counting down.
AATATCTCAGTTTAAACTAGTAAACAGCTAGTAATTAATGTAGTTTCTAATAGAAACTTCCCAGGATGTTGCATTGAATTCCCTTGATATCTAATCACTGTAGTAAAATTAACGTGGATGTTTTAGGCATAAGTATGATAGTTTTACATGGTGCTATGGCACTTTCCCCAATACATTTATGCCTGGATTTCAAAGAATCTCCTTAGAAAACACTTCCCTAACTCTCACATTTTTTTCACTCTCACTGGCTAAACCTTTGACGTGACCTTCAGGGACCCAAAACACACTAACAGTGGCCCAAAACATTCAGAGAGCATCTATCATAGCAATTCTTGGTTTTAGAAAGTCTGTGGGCAAATCTGTGACTTCCAACCCTTCCTTCACCTCTGCTTCAAGCCAGATGGAATAAATCTTATCCTTACAAATTGAGCACATCAGTGCTATTAGGACATCTGTTGCTCCTCAGCAGCACGCATTAGACTATCTCTCTTCCATAATAAAATCTACCTGCATCGATATGAACTTTCCCCAAACCGCCACTTTGCTTGTACCAATATTAACCAGTATTCTAGGTGACTTCAGTTATACCAGGGAGGGATTCTTAGGTACTGCCAGACCCTTACAAAAGTGAAGGATTTTTCTAACTGTTCCTTCACTAGTGTGGAACCTATTTGGGATCCTCATCTATTTGGATGAGACAATACTCTGTAGACCACCATTCCCCCACCTTCAGAAAAAAAAAAAGTCCTCTACTCACCACTCCACTAACTTTCCATCACACAAATTATGTATTTACAAGTCTCACATTTGCAGATTTTCTACCCTGGATTTCTTATTTCCTCAGATAGGAAATTCCTGGACCAAATACTTGTTTCTCTCCAGTTCTACTCAGCTGTTTTTACTATAAACTGAGAAAAATCAAGAAAACATTTGAGAGTATAGCTATAGTATGAATACACCTTCTTCCTTCTGGGGGAGCATCAGCTGAGTGGGTCTCTATTAGACTTGTCATCTCAAATAATAAGGGGCTTAAGGAGTATGTTCAAAGATGCTTCTGTCACCTATCAGTACCCTTTCCTTAATCTGTTTAGAGCTGCTGTGGAGGCCAAGGGGAGAAGGTAAGAAGTCCAAAGGATGATTAGTTTCATCATTCTTTCAATCCTCTATCACTGCACGAAGGTATAAAGTGACTTGGTGGTGTCCCTGCTGCTGAGCTAGGTGCAAGGGGAGGCGGCCTAGGGAGTCTCCAATGTCCAAGCAGCGGGCTCCTGCACGATGAAGCAAGATCAGAGTGTCCCAGGAAGCCCTCTCGGGCACATCGTGAACTGGTAGGGGGTGAGGGTGGTAGGGTCAGGGACATTGGGATCTGCTCCATACTTCAGTAGGAGCTCTGCCACTCCAACATTGCCCATCATCATGACCTAGAAGATAATTGGAGAGTGGTCAGTGAAGTGATGTGAATACTTAAACTCATGACAGCGAGATGTGTGTGTTCAATTATGAAAAATTTCCAGGACATTTCCCATAGTAGTGAGAGTGTGTATACACACATATATAGTTTATATATACACACATATTATATATGTTATGAATTCACATATAAAATAAGTTAAAACAAAAATCTTAATTTGTTAACTTTACACATCATTTCTTCCTCCCTACCCCCCCTTTCAAATAATCATAAACTATACAGAGCCTCTTCCTAGAAAATGATGTAAAGTTTTTAGTCAGGAAATGACAAACTATTAATTAATTTTCTTACAAATTATAAAATTTTACAAAACTTCATTTCTGTAGCAAAAAATTTGTTGCATTTTATGAGACAAAGCTAGAGGCAAAGGATAAACAAAATTGACAGTTTTTCAAAAGATGAAAATAGTGATTTGAATTTGAAACAGTATTTAATTATTAGTAGTTTAAATTAAATTTCACAGTAGAAAAGATATGTTAAAGGGTCCAAAGAGTAAAATAAGTATTCATGTCCTGTGAAAAATAGTGGGAGTATTAGCAGCAAAATCCCTTTAGGCTACCAGCAACCCTCCCCCTCTCCCACATCTATATAATGATCGGCCTATTCCAAATTTTAAACAGAAGTGAATATTTTAAAAGTGGCGTTATAAGAAGAAATTCCTTATAAAATGAACTTTCCAAATGGAGAGTATTAATGTGAGTCTTTTGGGAAATGGAGTCCTGTGAAGTGGAAACAAATATGTTTAAGTAATCGACCAGTTAAAGAACTTTGAGTTCTACTATACACATATGCATATAGATGAATATATGTATATAAAAATATATACACACACATATATATGATATAAGCTTTTTCTACCATTCAATGTTAGTAGAAATATTTGTAGCCGAAGGGGCATAATTTAAGAGAACTAGAAAGAAAAGACTGGGTCTCCAGAATAATAAAGTATGCAATGTAAGTTCTGATAACATTTTAAGATTTTAAAGAACAAATAAAGAATATTTTGGTTGCCCTTCTGTTATAGTATGTTATAAAACACATATGAAGGGAATGAATTTATTTATTTTTTAAATCGGCAGTTTTAAAATCATGGGTTATATAGAAATGGGCTACTTTCTTGGACTCCAAGTATTGGGGAAGGGGACCCATGAATTTTTTCTGTTCCTCTATAGACAAATGTTTTCACATGGAAATTGAGGGGGAAAGTAGGGATGATTAAAAAAAAGTTGCTGAAATAAACTTTTCTTTGAAGGTGCTTTCCATCTGGGTCCTTGGGTGGGTGGGGGTATAGGTAGTATAATATGCATTCAGTACTTTCATTACTAAGCTAGACCTACATTTAAAATCTTTTAAAATGTAATGTGCTTGAAAATATAACAATCACTCAAATAAGAATGCAATCTCCCCAAGCCCTCCCTGCTGTATGTAATACGATAAAAATTTGTGTTACCATTATGTCTTTCTCCCGATATCTGGTAATACAACACAGCCCATATATAAAACCCCCACTTACTTAAAAAATTTAATATTCCTGATTAGTTTTTGTGAAGTAGAAATACTCGCATACCATCCTGAATTGCGGAACTTTTCGTTTACTTTCGAGCCTGTATGCGTTATCAGTAAAAGTCAATAAATATGGGGCGGGGGGAACTGGCCCAAAGTAAAATCCACAAAGAGTTTTCAGAATGGGAGAGTGAAAGGGAAGAGGACATTAATTAAAAAAAACCAACACCCCCCCCCCCAAACCCAACCCGAACTATTAAACAAATTTTATAATACGTATGTCTATCATCCAAAGATTTAAAAAAAATTTTTTAATAACGCGTTTCACTGGGATCTCATACGCAAAGCACCAGTACCATACCAGGGAAAATGTTGCAGCAGCCAATTCCTTTGGCCCCACGTACCGCCTATTTCACGAATCCATCCCAAGGGCCAACCTCCTGTTTCTCTCCCGCCCTCTACCGACCATCCAGTATGGCCCCAGGGTACCTGGATGGGCCGCCTCCCAAAGCGATTGACTCCGTTGGTGATCTGCTCCTGCTGCCAGGAGCTCCTGCAAACCGTTCTACTTGACCCCGGGCAGCGACACTTGTCAGGTCGAGATAGCTGTTGAGGCGAATGCCCCTTTCCTCTTCTGATTTTTCTGTCATTCCAGAACCCGTGAATGTTTCGACTCGATATTGCAAGGCTCACTCTGTGCACTTCTTTTTTTCCTCCTCCCCTTCTTCACTCTCTTTTCTGGGGAGGGTTGCTTCACCCCTTCTCTTTCTGCTGTTTTTTCTTGCGCTGAATCTCAAAGCTGATAGCTGGGCTTCCAGCCACGCCCCCAAACCCCCTTTCCGCCTCAGTGACGGGTGATTCGCAGGTCCAGAGTACTAGTTAGTCACAGCTTTCCAACCCATGGGGACTCTAGAGTGAATCTAATAAGCGAAAGTTTCCCTCGCCTCTGCTAAAGAGAAGGGTTTCAGTCTTCAGAAGCACCTGGGCGGTGCTGAGGAAACCTTTCCTACCTCTTGCCTAGTTGTGTAGTGGGAAGCCGTGACTGGGAGTATGAAATTATTTGCACTCTCCAGCTGGGACGGTGCCAGCTCTCCCCATGCCCCTATGGCTCCACCTCCGCTCCAGGCTAGCGCTGAACTTGTTCTAACTTGCCTAGCTTTTTCACCCGGCAGCCGATGACATCACAGCAGACAAACAGGAGCGACCACACTCCCTCGAGAAGGGGAATGCTGGGGTATATACTGAAGCGCATGCGCTGCAGATCGATTCAGGTGGGACCACCCCGACCCCGGAACAGACTGCAGCCTCGGAACATTCCACCCAAAGTTCTTATTCCAAATGCTAGGCAGGAACCGAACCACTTTGGAGATACATTGCAGAAACACCCCCTTTCTCTTTCCCCATCTTCAAGTAGTCATTGTCGCTTCCTTTTCCCTTTCTTATGGGAAAACAGCAGGCCAGCTTTTGTTATATCAGTTGCAATGTCAGTATCTTTACTCTTAAACCCAATTCCTGGGAAACACGTCCACTGGTATTACTCAGTGGTTTTTTTCTGCTGAAGGTTTATGTTAAAGTGAAATATTTACAATAGACATTTAAATAATTCCTCTTTTCGGGGAGTTGTCTTTTGCAGAAGGTCGATTATTGACAGTTCTGCACCTGTCATGCTGGGCAAACCCTCTTCAGGCAGGATCTGGCATTTCAAAGTCTGTTCCTGAAAGCCAGTCTTGCATCAAGTGAAGAAGCTTTCTGACTTGGGCGTGTCACTGAAAAATCCTGAGTATCCTGTTTTGTATGTGTATGTGTGTTTTTTACTTTGAAGTATGGAACAATTAGGAGTACATAATGTATTAAAAAAAAGAAAAAACAGCCTAAGAAGAAGAATGTTTTTATGAAAAGCAATCTTGGGACTACTTTATTTTAATATGTTCACTTAATGTTTCCGTGTTTCCACTTTCACCTATTTAAACCCACCATCTTGGCAAGCAATTAAATTTTATTATCAAGGGAATTTATGCAATTATAATTAAACACATAGCCATTAAAAAAAAAAACGAGGGTGTGGTGCTGTCATGAAACAGCTGAGCAGTCTTTCATTCTCTGTGAGTATATAGGCCAAGTGTTTGTAGGGACTTTTTTTTTTGAACCAAGATATATGGCAGCCATCTCCCAGTTCCAAGCTTGTTATGTTTAGTGTTAAATAAACCTAAAATATATATTATCTAAAATATTTTTTAAAAATGCTGTCTGTGCAGTGAGGATAGGAAGATATGATAGGTTATGTGTAAATGAGATCAAAATTTAATTTTTCTGAGGAAATATAATGGTGAATATACTTATGGGTGGGCCAGTCTAAAGAGTTTTTGGCTTGTAATGACAATGTAGTTGAACTGTGCTGAAGGGACAATTTCTTTAGTGTTGACTGAGAAGATTTAGAAGGTATGTTTATTGTTTTTATGTTATTAAGACAGAAATGGCATTTGTCAGAATTTCTTTCTTGCAACTCACATGTATATAAACTACTTATCATTTTCTTATTACAAAATGGATTGAACCAGATGACCTCTGAAATATCTTCTAGCTCAAAATCTACAATCCCCTTCTTTACTTTCTTCTTTGCCCGTTCATTTTTCTCTTGAGGAAACCTGGATTTTAATTCTGTTGATATAAAGTTTACTGCTGGGACCTCCCATGTAAGGAATCCCAGTAGTAATAATGGGATGATTAAGACTGCTATTTCCTTGTAACAGTTTTTAATCAAGGCCTTAGTTTTCTATGGACCATGCAAACAATATAAAAGGAGCTGGGAATAAATAAGCTAGGTTGAATTGCCACAATATACTTTCCTCATGTAGGGACACCCATTGTAAAGTATTTTTTCTTGGGAAGGAAATATTGGCAGTGCAAAGAGCACTGCCTTAGGAATAAGAAAAGCTAGGCTCTTTGACTAGTTTTGTCTAGCTGCATTGCCTTGGGCAGGTTACAGGTATTAAGCCTCAATGCCTTTTTTCTTGCCTTTTTACAGAGTTATTTTAAGGAACAGACAAGATAATGGATATGAAATAATTTATATAACCTATAAAGGTCTACGTAAGTGTGAGAATTACCCTAGAAAGTGTTTTGGGGAAAATAAGGACTATGAGATCAAATTTGGGGGCGTAGGAAAAAAACAGGCAAAGACAGCAGTACGGTTGAGAGATACTTCTGAGAGGTAGCATGTTGGGAGTGGGAAGAGCATTAAATTTTGAAGTTAGAGAAATGAATTTTGAAAACCGACTCTGGTACTTTCGGGCTTGTGTGACCTGGGGCAAATAATTTCAGCTCTTTGAGAATCAGGTTTCTCATTTGTAAAACAAGGAATGATGGACTAATTATTTTTAATGGCTATTCCAGCTTTATATCCTATGATTTTCTCCATGTCATTATTGGGAAAGCATGCTCGGGGAGGATTGGTGCTACAAATACTTGAAATATTAGTACCATGGACAGCAACACCACTAGTACATTATCAGGGTGGTCTTATATGCAACTCAGTGCCTACTCTGAGACCTTAAGGGAAAAATATGTAAACTTCATATACTTTTTTTGTCATATTCATCTACATGGGAATCAAATGAACACTCATAATTTCTTTTCGTAAAATCATCTTCCCTTTTTTGACTCCTAATAACTGATTTGTCAAATGCAATCTTTTCTTGACTTGGTCAGTCAAGATTGAATTCAACAACAGCACCTTTGTAAAAGAGGGTAGTATATATAGGATTTATAATCTGTAACAGATTTATTATCTGCCTCATTATTTCTTTGTACCTGTGTCTCCCCTTCCCAGTTATTCTCTATAGCTTTCATATAAATACCTCTCTTCAGCAGCTCAACTCTTTTTGTCCATTACTCTCTCTCTCTTTTTTTTTTTTTGGTGAGGCAGTTGGGGTTAAGTGACTTGCCCAGGGTCACACAGCTAGTAAGTGTCAAGTGTCTGAGGACAGATTTGAACTCAGGTCCTCCTGACTCCAGGGCCAGTGCTCTATCCACTGCACCACCTAGCTGCCCCATTGTCCATTTACTCTTAATGCAATGGATATCTTCCTTGGCTACTGTGTTTTATTGCTATGGGACCACTAGAATAATTTTTGAATGGATTAGTAATATATCATATGCTCTAATTATATAAGGTAAAACTTCAAAAAATTACACAACTTAATCCCACGGATTAATTTACATTTTGCTTTTTGGCTTACATTAATGACTAGAAATTAGGTAACTGTTATTGCTAGTCCAGTTTTAAATTTGGAACAGGAAGAAACATCATGACCAAAGTGCCAGTACAAAGAGTGGAACCTAATAATTTTAACTACCAATTCAGGCAACCTCCCATGTATTCCTTAGTTTCTCTTCATCTTTTTTGGGGGGGGAGGGGGTAGGCAGAAGAGAAAAGAGGGTGATAAACAGAGTTTAGTGTTATATTAAAATTTACAATAAAGTTAACAAAATTTATTTAATGATATGTATCTTATAACTGTAGAATATGGTAAAACTATAAATGATAAATATTTTACCTGGATGAATGTAATTAGCATTATTTTTTTCTGGAGGGTAATGGAAGGATTTGATTTCTTTATAGTATTACAAAATGTGTTTAAGAAGGAAAAAAAAAACCCAAACCCAGCCCTGGTCTGCCAGCAGCAGCAGCCTGTTCATGAGCTGAAGCTACAGGCCCTGCTGAAGACCTGAGCACGAGGAGACCAGTGTTGGTTTATGATTGGTGTCAAGAAGACCTCAGGGTTCCCCAACCCCCTGATCCCCTGCAAGGAAGCAGCTGAGCCTGAGGGCCACACTGCATGTGCCCAGTGAGACCAAGAACTGTCTAGATAGTGCAGTGAAGCTAGTCATTGGGCTGGGGCCTATTTTCACAGGAGGAGGAAAACAAAAACTCCCATCTTCTTCTTCAATGTAAAGCAGCATGACTCAACTCAAAATTATTTTGAGAACTCTGTCCTTCAAAGTTTTGCTAAAGTTTGAAGTGTGGGGAAGCAGTCCAGCTTTTCTCTCTTCTCTCCATTTCTAGCCTGTCAGTGTTTTTCATGTGGAAGGATATTTCTAACTACAAGGCAGAAGTATCTGTTGTGAGACAGCTTAGAGAGAAAGGGATATGTGTGCATGTGTGTTTGTGTTTGTGTGTGTGTGTACATAGGGTGCCACAGAAAGGGCCATCAGTTTCCTTCATGCTGACATTCTCTTCCTTCAGAGAAAACTTTTTCCTCAACACCTCACAAATGAGGACAGCAGGGTCTTCTTCCTTCATCAAGATCCGATTCAGGTCTTGACTCTGTTTCATCCAGTGAATATACTTCAGGATGCCCATCATGGTCTGCAAAGCTGCTAGCCTTTGAGAGAGACTCATAGTCCTCATCTTCAACCAAGCTGCAGGCAGCTTTGGATTCAGTTTTAGAACATTCAGAGCTGGCAGAACAAAATATGGGAATCGATGGAAGCTCAGGGCCTTCTAACTCAGCCTCCTCTGTGATGTCACTAATGACAAAGGAGGTTGTAGAGTGGAATGAGGATCCAAAACAAGGTAAGGGGAGAAGAGACATTTGAACTTCTTGAAGATAAGAAATCTGGCGTTAATGAAGCCAAAATTTCAAACTGTAAGCAAAATTCAATTTAATAGCTGCTTGTTATGAATAGATGCACATGTTTCTGCACACATATGTGAACATGTACATCGATGCACACAAACTCAGATTGCCTTCACATGTGTTCAGCATGATCAAAATAACTGAAAGTTTTGATTAGTTTTATTTTCCTTGGCCAAGGTTCTAAAATCACAAAACATTCTCTAGTTTAAAGTGAATTTGACCCATCAACATTTTCAAATATTTGTATACATCCCAGTCTACCTATACTACCTCTAACCTCCCATTTCACATATGCCAAGATATGTGATCTATGTGTAATATGTCAGGGTTGCAAGATGTACTCTGACACTTGATGGACATGTGGTCTTATTGATATAAATATTCCCTTAATTTTTTTAGATTGTAAAATTACTAGCTGTGTGATTCTGGGCAGTTCACTTCACCTCTCTTCAGTTTCTTCACCTGTAAAATGAGAATAATAACAGCATCTGCCTCCCAGGGTTGTTGTGAAGATCAAAGGAGGTAAGAATTGTAAAGTGATTACTTAGCACAATGCCTGGCACATGGAAAGTGCTATATAAATGTTAGCAATGATTATATTATAGCCATCCATCCTTTGTGATTCTTGTTCATGTTCTCCCTTATATCATTCTCATGGGGTTCACCATCATACTGGAGATCTTCCTCTCATTCCCTTGATCCTGTGTGAGTTCCAGAGAGTTCATGACCTGTAAAAGGGTCTTCTATCTCTTTCACTGTTTGACCTTTTTTTAGTTGTACATTTCTACGATACACTTTCTATGTTATGTTACAAATAAAAATGATCATAATTCAAAGAAGTGAACAATTTCCCAATTATTCAGATATTTCTATGTATTCCATTAGGGATTTACCGATTGTTTCATAAGAAGTAGGAACCAGGGGCCGCTAGGTGGCGCAGTGGATAAAGCACCGGCCCTGGAGTCAGGAGTACCTGAGTTCAAATTCGGCCTCAGACACTTAACATTTACTAGCTGTGTGACCCTGGCAAGTCACTTAACCCCAATTGCCTCACTAAAAAAAAAAAAAAAGAAGAAGTAGGAACCATATCTTAATATGTTGACATGGTACTTAGCTTTAAGTAAAATAGTGGAATAGTCCTAGTGTGTAAAGCTGCATAAAAACATAATATTTGGGCCTTTGGCAGTTGCATAACATGGTCAGTTTTGAAAGGACATTTTTAATTACTTCAACTGATATAAGTAGGAGATAAAAATATGAAAGATGTATAATAGACTCAATTCGTCCTTCCTAGCAGGAATAAAATAAGCAACCTAATTTGATTCAATTAACTATATTTGTAACCACAATTGGTAAACAACATACTATATTAGCAGTGATCATAACAAATAGCTAGCATTTATACAAAACTTTTATTTATTTATTTTTTACCAAATGCTTTGCAAATATCTCATTTATCTTCTAACTCTGGCAGTTAGATACCATTATTATTTATTTTTTGCATATCAGGAAAGTGAGACAAATAAAAGATAAGTGATTTGTCCAAGGTCACACAGCTATTAAATATCTGAAGCAACATTTGAACTCAGATCTTCCTGACTCTCAGGTCCAGCACTCTAATGACTGTAGCACCTGGAGAAAAACTTACTTATATAACTCTGGATGATCTATATCTTACCTGGGTTTGAATGGGTAGACTTGTAGTCTCTCCAACCCTTTCTTACCTCCTCACACAGATATACTCAGTGGCATCAGTAGCAGGGTGTAGTTTTAGGTTTGGTAGATAATAATGAGTTGTTACCCCTAGGAAGACTATTGTTTATACCAGGTCCACAATTGTTACCTCATTGTTATGAAAATCTTTCTTTACTCCTTTCCTTAGCTCTACATCTCAAAGATATATTTTCAGTTATCCTTTTCCTCTCACTTACATACTAAACTCTAAGACCAAATTCACACTGGATCTTAGAATCAATTTGATTAAAAAAAGCATTTCCTAGAAAATAAGTGAAAATGAAGAGAAAAATCAAGAAAGTAAACGAAAATGTACAGCAAAAACAAGACATTTGCTGCAATGTATCACCAAAGAGAAACTGCTTGATAGCCACTTAAAAGTTGCAAAACTGATGTTAATTTTCATGAAAGGCAGAAATGGAGCTTAATAGCTCTAACAGAACAATACCTCTTAATTTGTGTGTAAGGAAATAATTGTGTAATTTGGGTTAGCAATGTCTCTGTTGATTGGTGTTTTCTGAGAACACTCATTCTTGGATGCAGCACCAAACAATTACTTCCTGTTTTAGCATTAACCACTGAAAGAGATCATTTCTGACTGTGAATGCCTCATAATCGGCTATAATCACAATCTCATAATGTGTGAGATCTGGCTTAGCAACAATATCCACATCACAGCCAGTCACTGAAATAAATTTATCAAATGAGTGAATAATAAGGGTCAATACCACAAAAATCACAAACTGTTTCTGAAATTACTGAAATGTATTGAACCAAACACAAAAGTGAAAATGCAACTGTTTCATATATGTCAATTGGGACTAGTCCTTTGATAATATGAACTTGGGTTCACCTTGAGGGCCTCTTTCAATGCCTCAGTTGAGAATATCAGAATTTGGCTCATCTTTCTCTCTGAAAGGACTCTCAGCTCTCCTAGATATAAAACATGATAACCCACTCCTCAGAGAACATAAACTCTCTGAGCACAGTAACTAATTTTTCTTTTTATAGTAGCACAATGCCTTGCATGTAATAGGCATGGTAGATAAATGGTTGTGGAATTTAATTAAAACCTTATATATCATAGCTATAAGAGATAATTAAAGCTGCTAAATAAATAAGTAAGCAAATAAATAAATAAATAAATAAGCAAACAAAAAACCTAAAACTAATAGACTGTGGCCTGAGTTTGATTTTAATATGAGGGTGGTTGATTCTTAGAGACCTTTTTCTGATTATTGCTATTGTTGTGAATGAGTGAGCTTGTTGGAAGTCTGCCTGCCATTAGTGGATTATTATTATTATTAATAACATTTATCATTACTAGTAAATTAGATTATTATAATTATTAGATTAGTGGTTTATTGTTTTGGAACTTGGAATAAGTAAAATAAACACTCTGTAAAGGCATATTCAAACATATATATCTATATGTACATATATGCACGTATATGTTTATGTATATTCTATTATCAATATTATTCCTATATCTAAAATCCATACAGTCTCATGGACAGTGGTTTTTTTGGGGGGTTTGCTTTTTTGTTTTTGGTGGGGCAATGAGGGTTAAGTGACTTGCCCAGGGCCACACAGTAGTAAGTGTCAAGTGTCAGATTTGAACTCAGGTCCTCCTGAATACAGGATTGATGCTTTATCTACTGCTCCACCTAGCTGAGACAATGGGATTTTCCAATTGGCCATTAACAAGAGTTAATCCAGTGGCTTTGGGTAGATCAGTTTTAACTGTAACATGGGAAGAGAATTACTTGCCCTGACAACATCTCATGGTTGTTTTGAGGCTCAAATGAAACAATGTATGTGAAAGCACTGTGAAAACTATAACATATTTTATTAAATATAAGGTAGTATGATAATGATCAAGATGGTAATGATAATGTTGGGGATAGGTGGTTTGTAGTAATATCTCAGGAAGAAGTTTGACTCTTATAGGGGAATAATTAGAAAGAATGTAAAGGCTAGTAGGTTTTCCCAAACAATGTATGTGTCTGAGATGTGCCTATTGCATTTTCCTATTTATTTATGGAAAATAATTACTTCAAGAAAGTGTAAACATTATCATATTGGAGAAATTGTTAGAACTTTGAAAATAATTGATGAACAGAAATGCAAATCTTCCAAGTATAAATTAAAAAACACAACAACAAGCTTTATCCTTTCATTTGGGCCCAGGAGGAATGATGTTATATGTATCACTCCTTTCTTCTATATACATGAACAAAGGGAGAATTCTGGGCCCACCACAGGAGCCCCTGTATTCGCAACATAAATTTGGAGGAGAAAAGTGGTGAGAGAAAGAAAACAATGTTTGTTTTAAAATATAGCCATCCAAAAGTATGGATGGGAGAAAGTTTGTAATATCCCTGTGTTGTTTTCTTTCTCTCTACCCTGGAATCCTTTAGCACCATGCAACCTATGCATGCTACAAAGATGTGGCACTATGACTATGATGATTTGAGACATGGCTCTCTTTTTTGTATGGGTGGGAAAAGAGTAAAACATTTTTTTGAAAAGAAATAACTTGTTGATTAATTATTTTAATTAATTTTTCTAGGGTTAAAATACAGATAGCTGGAAAAAGAATAAGATAGTTTAAGCAACTTGCTTCTTTTCTTTTTTAAATCATAAAGCATGCATTGAATGAGTTGTCCTATACCTATTATTCTTTGTTCTTTGTTATTACCACATTGTAGGACTATATCAGATGTCAAAGGCAGCTAGATAGCTCAGTGGATAGGGGAGTGGGCCTGGAATCAGGAAGACCTGTGTTCAAATCTGACCTCAGATATTTAATAGATATGTGACTTTGGATAAGTCATCTAACCTTTGTCTGGCAAACCAATGTTCTTATCCATGAAATAAGTGTAATGATAGCTCTGATCTCCCTGGGTTTTTTATTTTTGAAGCTTTTTGCAAAACTTAAGTGCTCCATAAATACTTGCTACTATTATTATGCACACCAAAGTTCCAAATTTCAGTTCCATTTTAGAAGGCCAATCAAAAAATTAAAGAGAGTTAAATAGAGGGAAATTGCTTTTTTTTTTTTTTAAAGAAAAGCATATCTTTAAAACCAAAGCTATCTTGTGAATGCTATAGCTGCATCCAACATGCAGAGTTTCACAAAGGAAATGATACTCAATTAAAAGGATCCATTTTTTTCTATACCATTTTGTTGGTCCCTGCAGACCGAATGAGACACTAAAAAAATATTTTTATTTAAAAGTTTTGAGTTTCAAATTTTATCCCTTCCTCCTCCCTGAGGCAGCAAGCAATCAGATACAGGTTATACATGTGCAAATAGGTAAAACATTAACATATTAGTCATTTTGTATAAGAAAACTTGAATAAAAAATAGAAGAAAGTGAAAAATAGCACACTTCAGTCTGTGTTCAGTCAATATAAGTTTTCCCTTGGAAGTGGATATTATGTTTCATCATTAGTCCTTTGGAATTGTCTTGGATCATTGTATTTCTGAGGATAATTAAGTCATTCACAATTCTTCATCAAACAATGTTGCTGTCACTGTGCACAACGTTCTCTTGCTTCTTCTCACATCACTATATATCAGTTCCTACAAGTCTGGAAAGACCTTTCTGAAAGGCCTGGAAAGGCCTTTCTGAAATCATCCTACTTGTTATTTCTTACAGCACAATAATATTCCATCACCATCATATACCACACCTTGTTTAGCCATTCTCTAATTGATGGACATTCCTTTGATTTTCAATTCTTAGCTACCATGAAAAGAGCCTCTATAGATATTTTTGTCCAAATAGGGCCCTTTTCCTCTTTTGAGGGATGTCTTTGGGGATGTAAACCTAGCAGTGGTATTGCTGGATGATAGAGTATGCATAGTTCTCTTTTTAGCCCCCCTTCAGGCATTGAGGGGTAAATGACTTGCCCAGTGTCACACAACTAGTAAGTGTCAAGTGTCTGAGGCCGTATTTGAACTCAGGTCCTCCTGAATCCAGGGCCAGTGCTTCATCCACTGCGCCACCTAGAGCTGTCCCTGTATGCACAGTTCTAAATTGTTCTCCAGAATGGTTGGATCTTTTCACAACTCCACCAACAGTGTATTAGCATCCCAGCTTTCCCACGTCTCCTCCAATGTCCAATATTTTCCCTTTTTGTTATATTTGCCACTCTGATAGGTGTGAAGTGAAACCTCAGAGTTGTTTTAATTTGCATTTCTCTGATCAATAGTGATCTAGAGAAATTTTTCATATGATTATAAATAGCTTTGATTTCTTTGCCTGAAAACTGACCATTTATCAATTGGGAATGACTGTATTTTATAAATTTGATGCAGTTCTCTAGGTATTTGAGAAATGAGGCTTTTATCAAAGATACTTGTTTCAAAAATTCTTTCCCAGTTTTCCATTACATTATTTTTATTTGTGAGAAAAATTTTTAATTTTATATAATAAAAATTTATTATATTTTGTATTGCTCTCTATTTCTTCTTTGTGTCCTAAATTCTTTCTCTGACCATAAATCTAACAGATAAACTATTCCATGTTCTCTTAATTTGCTTGTGTTATCACCCTTCATGTGTAAATCATGTACCAATTTTGACCTTATTTTATTATATAGATGTTGGTCTATACCTAGTTTCCACCATACTGTTTTCCTGTTTTCTAGAAGTTTTGTCAAATAATGAGCTTTTATTCTGAAAGCTTGGATCCTTGGTTTTATCATATATGAGATTACTATAGTGTAATTCATACCTACTCTATTCCACTGATCCACCTCTCTATTTCTTAGCCAGTCCCAGATTGTTTTGATAATTACCACTTTATATTTTGAGATATGGTACTACTAAACCACCATATTTTGTAATTTTTGCATTAATTCCCCTGATATCCTTGAGCTTTTGTTCTTCCAGATGAATTTTGTTATTTTTTTCTAGATTTATAAAATATTTTTTAATGGTTTGATTGATATTACACTAAATAAGTAAACTTGAGTAGGGTTGTCATTTTTATGATATTGACTAGGCCTACCCATGAGCATTGAATATTTTTCTAATTGTTTAGGTCTGACTTTGTGTGAAGTGTTTTATAGTTCTGGTCATACAGTTCTTGTGTTTGTAAATGGGACATTTTTGGATAAGATCAATGTGGGAATTTGTTTTGCTTGCACATGCCTTTTTATTATAAGAGTTTTCTTTTCCTTTTTCCTCCAATGGGAAAAGGAGTCCTCGGGAGAGAAAACAAATGCCTATTAATGGAAAAATAAATTAATTTTTTAAAAAGAACTGAATGTTATTTTCCGGATTACTTATAAAAAACATGGACAGCATATTCTATTCTGTCTCAGTATCTGGCCTGGTTATTTGTTGTATATCTACTAAAAGGTAATTCATACCATGGTCTTATGGTTGATTAAGACCAAGACTGGTATAGTGTAATTGTAATTGTAGACTTTTTAAATGCTTTTTAGTCAGTTCTCTTTTCAGAGAAATCTTTGCAACAAGCATATGGAGAAATATAAGAAAAAAAGAAAAGATAGGAAGAATATGAAAGTTAATGCTTTTAAAAAGTAACTAGACCTTCTCTACATCTTTACTATGAGAGATGTCAGGAATAAAGGCAATGAATATACTTTTGCAAATAATAGTAAGGGCTTTTTGTAGTTGAAAGTTGTCTTCAATGTATGCTCATATGTTTCTCTGCCATGTCAACCTTGGTGTCTGCCCTGATTTGTGAGAAAGAATATAGAATTAATTTTTTTTTAGTTCATTTCTTAAAAGTAAAAGTCTTGGATCTAAATTTGCTGACAGGCCCCATAGCTAATAAAATGTCAGAGTAAAGTAAAAAAAAAATAGGAAACAATAAGACTTTAGCAATTGACTATTTTGTGACAATTTTGTTAGCACTTGGATATTTCTTTTTCAAAATGGGAACCATAGGAAATGCTAATGGTATGATGTATGAGATTTATGGTCTCAGTGGTCAACTAAATCTATGGCATGATATTTATTATGCTGTACAAAATATAGAGTTAATTTTCATAATTACTCAGCCTAAATAGTAGTGCACAGGATGACCTTTTTATGTCTCTCTTTCTATACACTTCTTTATTTTAATTACTTCTTGTAGGCAAGTCTGAAAATTTGTATCATCACATTAAGCTATTAGAATAGTTGATCCAGTTTATTTGTTATTTGTTTTTCTAATATACACCATCAGAGATTTAAGGATATAAACAGAGGAAACAGTAAACACATTTAAAAATTTTTTTAAATTAAATTTTTTTTAAAAATTGACTAGATCTTAATGCACCCCTCCCCCATTGGCTGACAGATTTTCACTTTCCTGAGTAACATTTGAATTCGTCCTATTCATATAGCTTGCTCCAATGGACAAAATCATTTATAGTTTACAAGCTATATGATAATCTTTGTAATCAGTCAAAAGCCAGGCCATATAGTAAATGGGAGTGGATATTTAGATAAGTATGAATAAGGAATATCCTCCTATAGGCCAATAGAGTTAAATAGTAGTAGTCCTAAATACATATAGAAATATAAGTGATTCATACTATAAACACTTTTAACAAGTACTGGCAAGTGAGATGGCAGACATTTCAAACCTGTCTCCCATAAAACTGCATCATTTAAACATAGGCAATCCATTATGCATAACCTAATAATAAGCAATTAGTTGCAACTGGTGTAAACCTTGGTTAAAAGTTAAAAGTTCAGGGGCGGCTAGGTGGCGCAGTGGATAAAGTACCGGCCCTGTATTCAGGAGTACCTGAGTTCAAATCCAGCCTCAGACATTTGACACTTACTAGCTGTGTGACCCTGGGCAAGTCACTTAACCCCCATTGCCCCGCAAAAAAAAAAAAAAAAGTTAAAAGTTCACTTTCTCATATAGAAATTCTTTGTTTCAATTTTATACATTGTATAGATTATAATGCAAATTTTAATCATGAGCCTGTTTTATCCAGCAATAACATAAAGAAAGGGATTTCCATATAGCTTCCTTTATTTAAAAAATGCTATATTTTGTTATTACATCACTCAAATTTCCTATTACACATCTCCTTTTCTCTAACAGCAAGCCACCCCTTGTAACAAAGACTAAAGAAGAAAAAATGAGAAAAGCATTTCAGTGATATGAACCATGAAATCAACTTAGTCTGATGGCACACACAATGTTCTACATTCATAGTTTTCCCCAACCTTTGCTAAGAGTGGAGGAAGGATGCCATGGCAGTTTCATCTTTTTACTAGGCACATAAAAATGAGTAGAATAAGATGTTAAACACTCCAAGCACCACAGGAATTTAGCAAATAGCCTGGCTACTAAGTACATGTTCACCATCCTGACCATGCTATATCAGATATGATCTTGGAGTGAGAATTCCTTCTCTTTTTGTTCAGTCAGAATCTGACATGCTAGATTAAAAAAATGGGAAGTTAATTTCCTTAATGGTAGCTGAGATTTATATATCAGTTTAGGGTTTGCAGAGTGCTTAATACACATCATCTTTAATCCTCATATGCTCAGTTACTAACCCTATGAGACAGGTATTCCTATTACCCTCATTTTATAGATGAGGAACTATGGTTTAGGGGGATTAGGTGATTTGCTCAGGGTCACACAGCTAGTGATAGTCAGAGGTAAGATTTGAATCCAGGCTTTCTCAATTTCATGCCTAGCATTCTATCTCAAATCTTCTTAAACTCTGGGTCATAACCCCATATGAGTTAGTGTAACTAAATTTGGGGGTTATGAAAAATTTGGCAACAGTAAAAGGTTATGTGTACTTTTTATATATACCCAGGATTGTGTAAAAATTTCTCATATGAAAAAAAGGTAGTGAGTGGAAAAAGTTTAAGAAGCCCTCCTCTATCTAATGCATTCCAGTGCCTCCAATGAAACTGAAGTGCTATCCTATGCTGCAGTGAGTGGTTATCCCTCCTCAGTTTTCTTTGCTGTATGGAGGGAATACTATACAGTGGGACTAGAGATAGGAGAGAATGAATAAATAAATAAAACTTTTCTTTTCTAAATCCCCAAATATTGCTTCTCTGGTTTAGAGTAGCTAAGGGACTACATTAATGAAAAGTATATCTACATGTAAAAGGACATATAAGAACTAATTATAGTGTTATTCTGGTGTTTCTCATTTTAAAGTACTAGCTATAAATACAGGCCTATTTTACTTATGTTACGCAATTATGTATAGGTTGATTATTGTCCAAAAAGGCTTTTTACTCATCTCTATGATAACAAGCTTTATACTAACATGAATCTAGCCCAACCTCTGCAGTGGGAAGTTTGGGTGTGTCCTATTTGGGCACCAGGAGAAAAGGTGAGGCCTTAAGACTGAATGTGAACCTGTAGTACTCATGTAAGTTTGGCTTTTTCTATGATGTTTGTTCTTCCTCACACAGGGAGGGGCATCTGGTTGTTTTAAATTTGGCTACTTACTTCATGTAGCCTTACTCTCATTAATATGCTCTAAGGAGGTTTAAACCCCCCCTGGTTTTCTGGCTTCCTGGCTTTGTTTTTTGGGAAACATCATTTTTGGCTCATAGATCTCTCTCTCTGTTTCTTTTATGTTTCTCTCTTTCTCTCCCTCTACCTTCCCTTCTCTCTCCCCTTTCTTTTTCTCCCTCTCCTAACATTTTCCCTACTCTCTCTTTTTCTCTCTTTGTCTCTCTTACTGTCTGTCTCTCTGTCTCTCTCCTTTCTGGCATTCTGTCTATTCTCTTTCTATGTCTCCCCCACCTCTGAAATGAAGGTAAAACTTCTCAAAGTACATTTCTCACCAATAGATAAAAAGAGAGATCAAAACAATGAAAATGCAGAAGCCCCAGAAAGAACATCAATTCTATTCGGGTTAAGTGCAAGTCAAAACAGAAAAAAAGTGCCTCTTTAAAACCATCTTTCAAATATTCAAGGTACTGGGAAGTACAGTAATTCTTTCCCTTTCCACTTCCTAACCTTTGGTCCAGAGTATAAAATTAGGAGGAATGCAAATTAGATAGAAGTAGATTTGTGATTCATAAAAAAGATAACTTCCTAACATTTAGACTTTTCCAGAAATTGCACTGGGCTCTGTCAGTAGAGATAGTTGTTTCTCTTCATTGGATATTTTTGGCTACTTGCGAAAAATGTTGTAAAAGCACTCTGTTTAAGAATAGGTTGAGCTAGATAGCCTTCGAGGTCCCTTCCAATTCAAAAGTCTACTTAAGTCTCTGGTCTCCTCTCCTCCTTTTTATTTATCCCTTCACTCCTCTTTGAAAGGAGAAGATAGAGAGTGGTTGAGAACTATGACTTAAGCTTGCAGAAAGCTGATAACTCAGTATAGTATAGATATTTTAGTACTTCTCTAGATCTTTGATCTCTTTGAGTAGTTCCTCCACTGGGGGAGAGCACAACTCATCCAAACTTTCTCAAACTGGGTGATTCTTGTTTATGGCTTTCTATAAATCCTCTAGAAGGAATCCTTCAAATATGCTGCATACTCTTCTCAGATTATTTTCATATATCATGGTTAATAGTATAGTACATCACTGATATTCAACCAATGACCCATCTTCTTTTTGGTCAAGTCAAAAACTACTATTATGGGGCAGCTAGATGGCGCAGTGGATAGAGCACCGGCCCTGGAATAAGGAGTACCTGAGTTCAAATCTGGCCTCAGACACTCAACACTTACTAGCTGTGTGACCCTGGGCAAGTCACTTAACTCCAATTGCCTGCCCCCCCCCCAAAAAAAAACCCTACTATTATGTGCCAGGCACTAAGGTAGGAGCTGAGAATACAAATCAAGGTGATTCTTTATAATAATTCTTTATAATAATACTTAAATATTGGATGCATTTTTGATTCTGCCAAAATGGGAGAAGTCCCAATGATACAGATCCAAACTCATCCATGATTTAGTAAACAAGTTCTAAGGAATTGCTTGAGCTACAGCCATGTTAAATGATGTGCCTAGGGTCACACACTAGTCTGAGGCAGGATGTGAGCCAGATCTTGCTGATTATAAGACCCGAACTTTATCCATTATACTATGATTCCTCTAGTAGTAATTGAAAAATTCCATGCATGATATGTTTTACTCTACTTCTTTCACAAAAATCATTTTTGTCACTGTTTTAGCCTATTTATACCTATCATATATTTTTTCCTTTAGGTCATCTGCCATTTCGATTCTTCTGATATTATGATGTTTCCTGGTAGCCACATAAGTGTCAATGAGATAACATGGTTACTAACAAGATGTAACGTGTGAAGTAGAATTAAATTCAAGTCTTTCCTATCTCATGGGTAGCTTTATAGTCATCATGATTTTCTGCCTCATATATTAATTATATAACTTTAAAAATGTATTAAAATTTAAGGGAAAAGGGAAATTTACATTTAGCTTCTTCATCCTAAGTCCCTTATCTGCCTCCTCTCTAACATTTACAGAAAGTTATGAGAAATTATTGACTTAATCAATGTGTGGACTGGATTATTTGGCCCTTAAATAGTAGAGAATTGACCTCATGGGATTCTTGGTTTTGTTATGATTTTTTTGCAGTGCTCAAAAAATTGTGGATGTTGGATGCATTTTGAGCAGTATCATTATATTTGTTAGTTTGCTTTTAAAGATTTTTATAAAGTAATTTTCTTATAGCGTTCTATTTAGTCAAATCAACAAGCATTTATTAAGCACTGGTTATATGGCCGGCTCTGTGCTAAGCATTGGGAATACAAAGAAAGACAACAGTCTCTTGCCTCAAGGAGCTCATAATTTGATGAGAGAAACAGCATACAAACAATTATATACAAACAATATACACACAGTTGTATAGATGTATAGATCTATAAGTTATATCTAATTATATCAGATATAACTTATAAATGTGTATATCTATATGTTTATGTGTATATGTATATATACACTCTAAACAACTGTATCCACACAACTATATATACACTATATATGTATATTTATATATACATATATAACATGCATATAAAGTTTGTATGTAGTTGTTTGCATGTTGTCTCCCCCATCAGATTGTGAACTCCTTAAGACCAGAGACTGTGGACATACATCTCTATATATGTATATGTAATACACATATCTTTTTATATAGAGGGATGTATGTATTTCTCTAGAGATCTGTATAGATCCCTATCAGAGGGAAGGCCCTAATATTAAGAAGAAATTCAGCAAGAATTTATTTAGTGCCTACTATTTGCAAGGGACTGTGCATATAAAAGTCAACAAACAAATAGTCCTTGCTCTTAGGAAGCTTATATTCTCTTGGGTTTTAGAAGCCACTCTTTGTCAGAAGGATAATAAGTAATTGACTTTTTCCTTTTTTTTTTTTTTGTGGGACAATGGGGGTTAAGTGACTTGCCCAGGGGCACACAGCTAGTAAGTGTCAATTGTCTGAGGCTGGATTTGAACTCAGGTATTCCTAAATCCAGGGCTGGTGCTTTATCCACTGCACCACCTAGCTGCCCCAGTAATTGGCTTCTAATATAATGGGATATATTTAAATTGTCCCAATAAACATTTCCAGATATTTTCCCTTCTCTCCTCTGATTTACCACTTTAGTTCAGGCCTTCATCACCTCGTACCTGGATTATTATAGTAGCCTGCTGGTTTGTCTTGCTGCCTCAAGTCTCTCTCTGCTACAGTCATTCCTCCACTTAGATATCAAATTGATCTTCCTAAAGGAAAAATCTGACCATGTCATCTCTTCCCACCAACCTCCATAATTAAAAAAACTCCAGTGGTATCAAATTACCTCTAATATAAAAATCCTCCATTTGGTATTCAAAGCCCTTCATTACCTGCTACTCTCTCTTCCTTTTTTCAGTTTTCTTATATCTTACTCTCCCTGACACTGCCCCCCCCCCCCCCCCCCCCCCCCCCCCCCCGCCCCATTACTTTTTCTTTTTGGGCAGGGTGATGAGGGTTAAGTGATTTGCCCAGGGGTCATGCAGCTAGTAAGTGTCAAGTGTTTGAGACCGGATTTGAACTCAGGTCCTCTTGAATCCAGGCTGGTGCTTTATCCACTGTGCCACCTAGCTGCCCCTATTATTATTATTTCCCCCATATACTTTTTTTTTTTTTTTAGTGAGGCAATTGGGGTTAAGTGACTTGCCTAGGGTCACACAGCTAGTAAGTGTTAAGTGTCTGAGGCCGGATTTGAACTCAGGTACTCCTGACTCCAGGGCCGTGCTCTATCCACTGTGCCATCTAGCTGCCCCTCCCCCATATACTTTTTGATCCAGTGACACTGACCTCTTTGTTGTTTCATTAACAAGATACTCCATTGTCTTTGTTTTAAAATAAATTAGTTTATTTTAACATAAATTTAATTACATTCTTATTTATAGTTTCTATTTCTTATATCTCCGTAATATCCCATATATCCTTCCCTTTCCCCCTCACAGGGAACCATCCCAAATGACAAATGGTATTTTTTAGAGACGAAAAAAGGTCTGCATGACTGCTTGATACATGGAAAAAGTCCAAAACTATGTGCAGCATGTAACATCTATGGACTTCTTACCTCTATAAAAAAGGTAGGTTGGGGATGTCTTCTCACATCTCTTCATTTGAGTCCCTCTTGATATTTATAATTTTTATATTTACTTTTAATTTTTTGGTGTATTGCTGTTTTGTTTTCTTGAATTTTCCTACTTAACTCATCATCAATTGATATAGCTATCCCCATGCTTTTCTGTATTTATCATACATGACATTTCTTACAGCACAACAATATTCCATAACATTCATGTACCACAACTTGTTTAGCTATTCCCCAATTGAGGGGCATCAACTTTGTTTCCAATTCTTAGCTCTCAGAGCAAGTGCTGCTATAAATATTTTAGTATTATATGGGGACAGTCCCCTTATACCATATACTTAAGGGTAAAATCCCAGTAATGGAGTCTGTCATTCAAAGGATATTTTAGTCATTTTATTTGAATAATTTCAAACAGCTTTCAAAAACAGCTGTACCATTTTATAGCTTCACTAACAATGTATTAGTGAACCTGTCTTTCTACAACTTCTGCAACATTCAGGGTATAAATTGAAACCTCAGGGCGGTTTTGATTTGCATTTCATTTATTTTTAGTTCTTTGGAGTAATTTATGTGGTTGTGAGAACCATTCATATCTTTTGACAATTTAGCAATTGGGGGGTGATATTTGTGGAGAGAGAGAGACAGACAGACAGACAGACACAGAAACAGAGAGACACACAGAGAGACAGAGAGAGTTTATACATATATTCTATATTGAATTTTTATGAAAGAAAATGGACACAAAGATTTTTCCCCAGTTGACAACTTCCCTTCTTGTTATAGATAATTAATATTGTTTGTGAGAAGCTTTAAGTACTCACTTATTTTTTTTTATCTTTTCTTTTTGCCTTTATCTCTTGTTTGATTAAAATACATTTCCTTTGGAGGGTATGTGGGAAAACTGGTATAGTTGTGAAAAGATCCAACCATTCTGGAGAGCAATTTGGAACTATGCCCAAAGGACTATAGAACTGTGCATAGAGGGCAGCTAGGTGGTGCAGTGGAGAAAGCACTGGCCCTGGATTCAGGAGAACCTGAGTTCAAATCTAGTTTAGACACTTGACACTTACTAGCTCTGTGACCCTGTGCAAGTCACTTAACCCTCATTGCCCCCCCCCCCAAAAAAAAAAGGAAAAAAAAAGAATGGTGCATACCCTTTGATCCACTACTAAGTTTACATCCCAAAGACATCCAAAAAAGAGAAAAAGACCTATTTGTAAAAGAATATTTGTAGCAGCTCTTTTTGTGGTGATTGAGACTTGGAAATCAAAGAAATGCCCATCAATTGGGAAATGGCTAAGCAAGCTGTGGTATATTGTGGTGACGGAATATTATTGTGCTATAAGAAATGACAAGTAGGAAGATTTCCGAAAGGCCTAAAAAGACTTACATGAACTGATATATAGTGATGTGAGCAGAATCAGGAGAATATTGTGCACAGTGACAGCAATATTGCTTGATGAAGAACTGTGAATGACTTTATTCTTAGCAATACAGTGATCCAAGACAATCCCAAAAGACTATTGATGAAACACACTATTTACTTCAAAAGAAAGAACTGATATTGATTGAACATAGACGGAAGCATACTATTTTTTACTTTCTTTCATTTTTCCTTTTATTAGTTTTCCTATACAAAATGACTAATATGTTAATGTTTTACCTAATTGCACATGCATAACCTATATCTGATTGCTTACTGCCTCAGGGAGAGGGAAGGGGAGAGAGGGAAAGAGGGATAAAATTTGAAACTCAACACTAAATAAAAATGTTTAGTTTTTTTAAAATTGAGTTTCAAATTCTCTTCCTCCAGTGCTTCTCTCATCCATTAAAAAGGCAAGCAGTATGACAGTAATCATACATGTGAAGTCATGTAAAACATATTTCTATATTAGACATGTTGACAAAAAAAGCAAGAAAAATGAAGCAAAAAACATGCTTCATGCTTCAGAGTAAATTGGTTCTCACTCTGGAGGTAGATAGCATTTTTCACCTTGGGTTCTTTGGAACTGCCTTGAATCAGAGTAGCTAATTTTCCACAGTTGATAACTATTACAATATTACTGTTACTGTGTACAATGTTTTTCTGGTTCTGCTCATTTCCCTTTGCATCAGTTCATATAAGTTATATATGTATATATGTAACATATGTATATCTATATGTATATATACATATAGATATGCATATATATACACACATGCATATTATATATATTTCATATAGGTTTTTCTGGAACCATCTTATTTTCATTTTCACTGCACAATAGTATTGCATCACAATCATATACCACAAACCAGTTCAGCTATTCCCCAATCAATGGCCATTCCCTCAATTTCCAATTGTTTGCTACCACAAAAAGAGCTGCTATGAATTTTTTTGACATATAAGTCCTTTTTCTTTATTGCTTTGGTACAAAAACTTACTAGTGGTATTGTTGGGCCAAAGGGTATGTACAGTGCTCTTCTTAATCTCTTGTTTGGTCATAAACTCTTTCCTTATCTGACAGGTAAAATTTTTCCAAGCTCACCTAATTTTACATTTGAAATTATTTTAAAATGTCTAAATCATTTACTCATTTTGACCTTATCTTGCTTATGGTGTGAGATATTAGTTTATGCCTAGTTTCTGCCAAACTGCTTTTCAACTTTATCAGTGATTTTTGTCAAATGATGAGTTCTTATACCCAAATATTAGATCTCTGTATTTATCAAACAGTAGATTATTGTGGTCAATTACTACTATATATTGTGTACCTAATCTATTCCACTGATCTACCACTCTATTTCTTAGCCAATACCAATTTTTTTGATGATTGCCATTTTGTAATATAGTTTGAATTCTGGTGCTGTTAAATTGCTTTCTTTTTCTTTCTTTTTCATTGATTCCCTTGATATTCCTGACCTTTTGTTCTTCTACATGACTTTTGTCATTATTTTTTCTAGCTCCATAACATAAGTTTTTGCTAGTTCAATTGGTATGACACTATAAGTTAATTTAGGATAGAATTACCATTTTTATTATATTGGCTTTGCCTACCCATGAACAATGAATCTCTCTCCAATTGTTTGGATCTTTCTTTGTGTGAAAAGTGTTCTGTAATTTATATATATAGTCCCCAGGTTTATCTTGGCAGGGAGAATTTCAAGTATTTTGTATCATCTGCAGTTATTTTAAATGGAATTCCTCTTTCTATCTCTTCCTTCTGCTGATGATTTACGTGATTTATTTAATATCCTACAATTTTGTTAAAAGTTAATTGTTTCAATTAGTTTTTTTAGTTGATTCTCTAGGGATCTCTAAGTATACCACCATATCATATGGAAAAAGTGGTGCTTTTGTTTTCTCATTGTTCATTCTTAATTTTCCAATTTCTTTCTCTTGTCTTATTTCTATAGCTAGCTCTTCTAGTACAATATTGAATAATAATGGTGACAATAAGACATCCTTGCTTCATCCCTGATCTTACTGGAATTAAATTAAATTAAAGAAGTCTTCACTTCTAATTTATCCCCATTATAGGCAATACTTGCTTATGATTCTAGATAGGTAATACTTATCATTTTAAGAAAGACTCCACTTTTTCCTATGTTTTCTAGTTGTTTTTGTTTTTGATGGGGCAATGAGGATTAAGTGACTTGCCCAGGGTCACACAGCTAGTAAGTGTCAAGTGTCTGAGGTCAGATTTGAATTCAGGTCCTCCTGAATCCAGGGCCAATGATTTATCCACTGCACCACCTAGCTGTCCCCTCTAGTGGTTTTTTTTTTTTTAACAGAAATGTGTGTTGTGTTTTCTCAAATGCTTTTTCTGCATCTATTGATGTTATCATATAGTTTCTATTTAAAAAAAAATTATATGGTCAATTCAACTTAGAGTTTTCCTAATATAGAACCAATTCTGTACTCCTGGTATTAATTCCACTTGGTCATAATGTATAATCTTTGTGATATTTTGCTATTAGATCCTTGTTAGTATATTTTTTAACTTTTTGCATCAATATTCATTAGGGAAATTGGTCGATAACTTTCTTTCTCTGTTTTTTTTCTCTCCCTGGTTTAAATATGAAAAATATATTTGAGTCATAAAAAGAATTTGGTAGTTTATAGAAATCCATGTAGTCCTAGAGTTTTTTTTCATGGAGCTCATTTATGACTTGTTCAATTTCTTTTTCTTTAATAGGGTTATTTAAGCATTCTCTTTCTTCTGTTTATCTGGGCTGTTCTTATTTTTGTAAATATTCAACTATTTCACTTATATTGTAATTTTACTGGCATATAATTGGGCAAAAATGTTCCTAATAATTGCTTTCATTTCACCTTCATTGCTAGTCCATTTACCCTTTTAATTTTTGATACTGGAAATTTCATTTTCTTTTCAAAAAATCAAATTAACAATGGTTTATTATTTTATTGTTTTTTTCATAAACCACCTCCTAGTTGTATAAATTAGTTCCACTTTTAACTTTCCACTTTTTAACTTTTTATGTATTTCTCTTTTAATTTACAGGATTTAAATTTTGGTGCTTAATTGGGGATTAAATTTTTTTTCTAGTTTTTAAAAAATTTGCATGCCTACTTCGTTGATCTGCTCTTTTATTGACGTACATGTTTAGAGATAAAAATGTTGTCATAAGTACTACTTTGGTGCATCCCACAAATTTTGGTATGTTGCCTCATTATTGTCATTATCTTTAATGAAATTATTTATTATTTCTATGATTTGCTTTTTGATCCAGTCATTCTTAGTTTTTCTATTGAGTTTTGGTTCAACAACTATTTATTAAGTATCTGCTATATGCTGAGCTCTACACTACTTTTAAAGAATAGCAATATCCTTTTTTTTTGTGAGGCAATTGGGATTAAGTGACTTGTCTAAGGTCACACAGCTATTTAGTGTCAAGTGTCTGAGGCCAGATTTGAACTCAGGTCCTCCTGAATCCAGGGCTGGTGCTCTATCTACTTCACCACCTAACTGAACTAATCCAGTCATTCTTTAGGAGCAGGTTAGTTTCCAATTAATTTTAAATATATACTTCCTTAATTAAATGTAGTTTTTATTATATTAGGATTTGAAAAGGATGCATTTAACAATTCTTCTTTTTTTTTTTTTTGCATTGTGAGGTTTTTATGGCCGTGCCATATAAAGCTGAGAAAAAGGTATACTTTTATTTTTATTCTCATTCAGTTTTTTCCAGAGGTCTATCACATTTAGCTTTTTCTAAAACTCTATTCATCTTCTTAACATCTGTTCTGCTTATTTTTGATTAGATTCATCTACCTCTGAGAGGGAAAAGCTGAGGTTCTCCAATCGTATAGTTTTACTGTTTATTTCCTCCTGGAGGTCATCTAACTTTTGTTTTAAGAATTTAGATTCAGGGCAGCTAGGTGGCACAATGGATAGAGTACCGGCCCTGGATTCAGGAGTACCTGAGTTCAAATCTGACCTCAGACACTTGACGCTTTACTAGCTGTATGATCCTGGGCAAGTCACTTAACCCTCATTGCCCCGCCCCCCCCCCAAAATTAGATTCTCTGCCATTTGGCGCATATATCTTTAGTATTCTTATTTTTATATTTTGTATCTTTTAGTAATATGTAACTTTTGTGCTTATTTCTTTTAATAAAGTTCTATTTTTGCTTTTGTTTTGTCTAAGATCATAATTGCTACCCATGCTTTTTTGTTAACTTCAGTTGAAGCATAATAAATTCTGCTTCAGCCCATTATTTAAACTTTCTTTATGTCTTTCTCTTTCAAGTATGACTCTTTAAAACAAAATATTGTTGGGTTCTCTAATCCATTCAGCTGTTTACTTCTGTTTTATGGGTGAATTTATCCCATTCGAATTCAGTTAAGTTATTAACTACGCATTTCCCTTCATCCTAGGTACTTTTCTTTAGCCGTCCCTCTCTTTCAATCTTGTTTTTCTTAAAAATTCTATTTTTATTCTGACCACTGCCTTTGTTAATTTTTCCTGTCCTTTACTGCACCTTTTCCCTTTTCTTTAATCCCTTTCCCTCTTCTACTTCCCCATTGGATAACATAGATTTTAATATTCAACTGAGTGTGTATTTATATTCTTCCTTCTTTGAACCAGTTCAGATAAGACTAATGTTAAAATGTGACCCAGACATCCCCCATCTCCCCCCTCCACTGTAAAAGCTTTTCTGTGCATTCTTCTTTTATGAAAGATAATTTTTCCATTTTCCTCTCCCTTCCTTCTTCTCCCAGGATCTTCTTCTTTCTCATCCATCCATTTTTAAAAACATCATCTTAATATCATTGACAAACTTTTGTGTCCTTTGTGTAGAGTCCTTTTAACTGCCCTCATAATGATAGAGTTTTTAGGAGATACATTTATCATCTTACAATACAGGAATGTTAACAGTTTAACCTTATTGAGTCTTTTATGATTTCTCTTTTATATTTACATTTAATTTTTTTCTTTTGTTTTGTGTTTGAATGTCAATTTCTATCTATGTTCTTTTCATTGGAAATGCTTGAAAGTTTTCTACTTTATTGAATTCCCATCCCCCCACCACCTTGAAGGATATACTCAGTTTTGTTGGTGTAGGTTATTTCTAGTTGTAATCTTTGCTCCTTTGCCTCCTGAAATATTATATTTTAAGCTCTTTGCTCTTTTACATGATAGCTGCTAAATCTTGTGTTATTTTGACTGAATTTGATGGTATTGTATGCTTTCATTCTGGCTGCTTGAAGTATTTTCTCTTTTACCTGGCAGCTCTGAAATTTTGAAATAATATTCTTGGAAGTTTTCTTTTGAAAAGATATCTCAAAAACCAATCAGTGTATTCTTCTAATGTCTCCTTTACCCTTGAGTTCTAGGATATTAGAGCTATTTTCCTTATATTTCCTTGAAATATGATGCTTAGGCTATTTTTTTATCCTGTCTTAAAGATAGACCAATAATTCTTAAACTATTTCTCCTCAATTGATTTTCCAGGTTAGTTGTTTTTCCAATGGGATATTTCACATTTTCTTCTATTTTTTCTTCTTTTGATTTTGTTTTATTGTTTCTTGATGTCTCATGGAATTATTAGCTTCCACCTGCCTAATTCTAATTTTTAAGGAATTATTTTCTTTAGTGAGCTTTTGTATCTCTTTTTCCATTTTAAGCAGTTATTTTAATCAGAGAAGTTACACAACTTCTCTTTTTTCACTTGTCCAGTTCTGCTTATTAAAGTTTTATTTTTTTGTTAGTATTTTTCATGCATCTTTTACCAAGCTGTCAATTGTCTTTTCATAATTTTCTTGCATTGTTTTCATTTCTTTTCCCAATTTCCCCCTTCCATTCTTATTTTATTTTAAAAATAATTTCTAAAAATGTTCAGGAATTTTTGTTCAGCTTGTGTCCAGTTTGCATTTTTTAATTTTCCAGTTTTTTAATTAAAAGCTTTGCTTGATGCTATTTTCACATTGTTGTCTTCTGAATTTGTGTCTTGATCTTCCCTGTAAACATAGCAGATTTTTGTGGTCAGGTTTCTTTTTGTTGTTGTTGGTTGCTTATTTCTTTTCCAGCCTATTTCTTGACTTTGAACTTTATGTTTACACAGGGGTCTATTCACCTACGTAGGGGGAGGAGGGAAGACTTCCTGAAGCTTTAGGCTTTTGTTGTACTCCTATTTTCAGAGTTAGTTTTGGGGGCTTGAAAGTTTTTGGTGCTTCTAAAGTGATGATCCAGGGAGAGGTGTGGTCATTGCTCTGCAGGTTTCAGCTCTGGTCCTTACCCAGGAAAGACCCCTTGTCCCTTTCAGCCAAAAGTGCTATTGCTACTCAGGGCCCTTGCTCCTTTGGGACTGAAAGCATTCCTCTCCATTCTGGAATTGTGGCCCAAAAGTGGGTGTGGTCAATAGAGCTGCCAAACAATGCCTTGTCCTGTGCCCAGTGATATAACATGGGTTCCCCGTAATAATTTCCTGAAAAGTTGTTCAATTCCCTTACCATTTCTGGACTTAGAGCTCTCAAAGTTGTTGCTGTTTCTGCTGCTTATCACCACTGCCTCCAAGGTTCACAAATGGTGTTGTTGTCATATGTGCTTCTGGCCAGTCCCTGCTAAGGTGTCTTGGATTAGAAAACTGTTTCACCTCAACTTTTTGTTGGTTCTGCTGATCCAGCATTTAATTTGAGGCATTGTTTTAAAGTTTTTTGGATGGGAATGTTGGGAGACCTAAGCTGTAGTGCTTCATCTACTCTCTCACCTTGGCTCTGTCTCAGAAGTCCCCTATTAGTCTTTTAAAAGACCCAACTTTTAATTTTATTTATCATTTCTATGGGGTTTTATTTCAAACATCTTTTTTCTCTAATTTTTAATATATCCTGTTTTGAGTTATATTATATTATAGTTATATGTAATTATGTTATATAGAATGTATAATATATTATATATTATAATAAATTCTTTTGAGTTTATTAATACTTTCTTTTTCTATTTTATTAATGCATGATTGTCAGGCTATGATTTCCTCCCCAAGGACTGCTTTAGCTGCATCCTCAAAAAATTGGTGTCTTCTTTCATCATTATAATTTTCTTTTATATACTCATTTAATTTTTCTATGTTTTGTTCTTTAACACTCATTAGTTAAGATTTCATCATTAAGTCTCTATTTGAGTCTATACCTTTTTTTGTGGTCCTTGAACCAATTTCTATTCTTATTTCATTGTGGTCTATTAAAGATGTATTCTTTTTTTTTTTTGAGTGGTTCAATTGAGGCATAGTGATCCCCCCCTCCCCCCAATTCTCTGTTTTATTTTGTGTATATCATTGAAGGTTTTTTTTTTTTTTTGGTGAGGCAATGGGGGTTAAGTGACTTGCCCAGGGTCACACAGCTAGTAAGTGTCAAGTGTCTGAGGCTGGATTTGAACTCATGTCCTCCTGAATCCAGGGCCGGTGCTCTATCCACTGTGCCACCTAGCTGCCCCGTATATCATTGAGTTTTAAAATATTTGTTTCTCATAAGCAACACAAACATTCAGTCCATCCTTTTTTTCATTTTATTGGATTATTTAATCCATTCACATTTAAAATTATGTTAGGTTTATATTTTTCTTTATTCGTCTCTAAAGTTGAATTTCAAGTTGTATTTTTCCTCTCCTGTTTATTATGTTCCTAAGTTAACTTTATTTTAATCTTTTTTAAAAAAGCATAACCTTGTTCTCATTGGCTCTTTTCTGCTCACTCAGCCCTTCTTTCCCTTTCTTACTCTCTTCTCATTAGGGTTTTATTTATTAGTTCCTCTCTCCTCCCTGCAGTTATATTTCTTCTTCCTCTCTTTTTTCTTAGTCAAGTAGATTATCCTTTTCTTTCTTCCCCCAAAACTATTCATTAGTTTAATTTCATGTTCCTTTCAAAATTTTTTTTCTTTCAATCTCTTCATTATTCATTTTTTCTTTCCATTTATTCTAGACCTTCAGTCACTGATTCATGACTTCTAGGATCATCTGGTCTTTCTCTTATCTTTATATTTTTCATACAATCAAAGTTTTCAAAGTAGCCATTCTAGGCTCTTTCTTCTAGATGCTTTATTCAACTGTCTTGTGGGTCTTTCTTCATGGTTTTCTTCTTTAATTGAGCTTTACTCTCAGAGCAATGCTGATTTTTGCATGCAATGGAGAGGACATTGCCCCATGGTAAGACAACTCCCACAACTCCCCTACAACTGATCTACACATTCTCTTTTGACCTTCTCCCCCCCCCCCCCAACATTTGCCTAAAATCTCTTCAATATGTCCATGCTCTCCTACTCCTTCAGGTACCGGTTCCCCACAAGGGTTCCAACTCCTTCCCTCCCAGGACAAAGAGACTTTTTCAAGCACCAAATTTCCCAGGTCTCATCTAGTATAAGTTCTTCATCTCCCTTTACCTATAGGACTTTTTATCAGTGGAACTGCCTCTCATCTCCAAAGTAAGGCCACTTTCTTTATTCCTTCTCCCCCTTTTCAATCTTTCGCTCCTCCTCATCCAAGTCCTTTGTGGGTTCTTTTCTTTCTGAGGCCACAAGGGTCAACTTCTCATTGTTAGCCCTTGATATTTGATCCCATGCATTACTCAGTTTTCTCTATACCTCTGCTTCCCTCCCCGCATTTAAAGTACCTTCCCTTGTTTCAACATAGTCCCACAAAAGAAGTATTCAACCATAGGCAGAGTCTCTCCAGTTTCTGTTGATAATGCCTCTTGTCTGCCTCCTTCCAGATTTGTTACCTTTTCTATATTTGTCTTCAACCTTGTCTCCTTGTGTAAATTTAGAAAGAAGTCTCTTAGTGATCTTTTTGTGGTCACTTTGTTGCTCTCCTTGCCTGCTGCACTCACTCCTCCTGAATTTCTGTTGTTTGGGATGTTTGAGAAGCAAATAATGTCTGAAGTTGCAGTTTTCTTTCTAAAAATGTTTCACTTTTATTATTTAATGTCCATCTTTTGTCCCATATGGCTAATCTCAGATTTGTAGGATGCACTGCATCTTGAGTTCCATTGCTCTTCAGAACACATGATTCCATTCCCTCCCTTTTCTAGTGGGTATGGAATAGTGCTGTATTGTTTGAATATCCTTTCCTTAGAAGGTCAGTCTCCTTCCTGATGGCTTACAGAAATGATCATTTCTGAATTGAATTTTTAAATTTAACCACTATGTGTCTTGGAGTTTGCAGCCTTAAGCCTTTTTTTCCCCCTTGAGGCCGTCTGTGAATTTTTTCAATTGGAATTTCATTTTTCATGTTTAGAAGTTTTGGGCAGTTCTCTTCTATTATTTCCTTCATTATGGTGTTAAGTATTTTTGGCCTGTCATGTTCTTCTGTGAGACCTATGATTCTTAAGTTATCTCTATGCATCTTGTCTTCAAGATCAATATGTTTTGCTCACATACGGAACATATTTTCTTCTATTTTTTTTTCTTCTTTTAGATTGTCCATCACTTCTGCATGTTTGCATTCTCATCCTATTGTTATTCTTCCTTATGTTTCTTTAGTGAGGCTTGACATTGCAGATTCAAGTTTTTCTATTCTACTCATTTTTTCTACACGGGGAATAAATTCTGCTTTCATAATTCTCATTTCTTTTTTAAACCACTCAGGAGCAGTCTGTTGTGGTTCCATGTTCTTCTCTTACTTATTTAGCATTGGAACATTTTCTTTTATTTTTCAGTATTCATTCAAAGATGCCTGAACTTGTTTACTAGATCAGGAGGCCATATTTCTTCTTCTTTTTTTTTTGTTATCACTGATTTTTTCTCGTTTATCTCTTTTTTATGTTTAAGTTGTTGGAGATTTCTTCTTGAAATCTTTGGTACTTTGGTACTTGAAATATTTGGAAGAAGTCTCTCTTCCCCTCCCTCACTCCTGATTGTCCTTATCACTTATTTCCTGACTGTGGTTTCCTTAGGGGCTGGATCTCAAAGCATTTTACTCTCCTCCCACACTGGCCAATTCACGGTTCTACTGCCTACTCCAACAGAATTTTGGCTGGTTAGAACTGTTATTTTCCCCTCAGGTTTGGTGAAGAGCTGCACAGCCTATCCCACTTCCTCACTTACTCAGTTCTCTGGCACAACACCAGCAGTTCAGAATCTATTTTTCTTCTGGCCTTAGCAGTTCACACTTTGCTGATCTAGTCCTTGCTGGCAGGGTTTTACTCCTGAAGGGATATTTTCAAGCAGGATGTTAAGCCCTTGGCAAGCTTCAGCAACCTGGAGCTGGTTTCTCCATGGTCCTAGAAAGAAGGAACAAGCACTGGGTGAACTGGGTCAGTAAAGTACTAGGTCAGTAAAGATCAGTTCCTTTTTTTAAATCTTCTTTTGGATTCCTGATGTTCTAGATCCTAGCTCCTTAAACTGTGGGTCATGACCCTACATGAGGTCGAGTAACTGAATGTGGGGGTCACAAACAATTTGGCAACTGTAAAAGACTATGTATACATAGTTTGTATACCTACATACCCTGTATCGCATACTAATTTCTCATGGAAACACATAAAATTACTTCTTTTTTTCTGCATAATTTCTGATTTGGAGAAGCTTGAGTGTTTATGGGAATCCAGCTGTGTTGTTGCTCCATCTTGGTGCATTTTTACTGACTGTGGACCATTCCTGGAACTCTCTCCACCTCATAGCCACCTTGTGACTTTCTTTAAGTACCAGCTACAGTTCCACTTTCTACAAGAAGCTTTCCCTTATTCCCTTTAATGCTAATACTTGCTTTTGTTGATTATCACCAATTTATTCTGTATAAATTTTGTTTTTACATATTTGTTTGTATGTTGTCTTTCCAGTAGACCCTGAGCTTCTTGAATGCAAGGACCATGTTTTGCCTCTCTCTGTATTCCCAACACTTCTTTGTATTCCCAGCACAGTGCCTGTCACATAGTAAGCACTTAAATGCTTGTTGACTTAATAAGTTTCCTTAGACTTTATCTTTTTTTCCCCCAAGCCTCATTAATATCATTCAATGCTGTAGAAAATTATCTTATTAATCCAGTCACTGGCTTGCATTGCAAAATACTCATTTATAATTGGTAGGTTTGTACAATCTCAAGGAAATACTTTTTACTGAGAGAAGTATCACAGGAAGAAAATAAACAGTTGTGGAAGTAAATAAGAAATCTTGTGGAAATCATTTACTATTCCATTATGCATTTAACTTCTCTCCTTAGTTTTTATGATTAAAATATATGTTCCATAGTGATTTCCATAATAAATATAAAAATAATTCTGAGAAAACATTTGTAGGGGAGAAAAAGCATATTACTGGGCCCATGTTATTGGATTTGTTTGTATACACTGAAAATATTTTATAAAATTATGAAAATATGTTCATTTAATTTGTTTGGTTATGGGCATAAAGTACAATGAATCTACATTTATATCAGTATATATATAATCATACTTAGTTTAAGTCAGGTACTTTAGCTTAAGTTGTCTTACACATTTAGGAAATATATGTATACACTAGTAGAATTCTACTTAAATATCTTTTGTTTTGTCTTTTTATTATTAACTTCTATTTTATTGCCTTGTATGAAATAGGTATGTAATAAATAATTGTTGCAGAGTGAAATCCAATCTTCAAAACTGAGACTTTCAAAAGAAATTTGGAACTAAATAGCATTCTTTCTCATTTCTATTTTCTATAACATTTAGACTTATTCCATGCCCTTTAAAACATATTTCAGTAATTGATTTTTGGACAAGGAAAAAGGAAAAAAGAACACATTTATGAGGAAAAAAACCTACTTTGTGGACATGGTTACTTTTTTTTAAAAAAATGCCAAAATCTTATAAATGAAGTATAAATTGGAAAGAGAGTGTTGGGTGTTTAGTGAAAGTTGTAATAAAATTTAATTTTTAAAATAACATTTTGAGATTGGGGCAGATTATCTTTAAACTTTTTTCCATTTCCAGTATTCTATTATTTTAACAAACAAAGTCTGGGGGTGGGGGGGCACACTGTATGCTACAGATTGTTAGAAGTGTGAGCTCGCCACCTAGAGGAAAGATTCAGATTTCTATTTTTTCAGACATTTTATCATATTGAAACAAGGCAGTAGTGATACATTTTAAAATAATCTAGCATCACTGAATGTGTATTTTGTTCTAGTTGTTGAAATAAACATCTTTATGTACCTTTGTATCAAGTGATTTTTAAACTCACTTTTTAAAATGGGTGCACAAATATAATTACTTCATTAAACAAGCACCTACTATGTGCATATAACTGTGCTAGATACAGAAGTTATAAACCAACCCCCCAGTACCTTCTCTTAAGGATATTACTTTCTTTTGGGAGTACAGATGGACTGGAACAGGGACCAGATTCCCTTTTCCAATTCAGGTTGGCATCTTCTTTACAATTTATAGTCTTAAATGCCTAGAGCACTGAGAGATTAAGTGACTTGCCAACAGTTCAAATTTTCCTGGCTTTAAGGCCAGCCCTTTAACCACTAAGCTAAGATCCAGATTAAAAAAATTAAAAGTTATAATTTGAGGAGGGGAGAGAGAGACAGAAAGAGACAGAGAGACAGAGAGACAAAGAGAGACAGAGACAAAGAGAAGAGAGTAAAGTAGTAAATAGATGAGGAAAGGCTTTTAATAAGAGGTGGCAGTTAAGTTTTATTTGCTTTCTTCCAACTATTCTTGGCATAGAAGTGTGTGTGTGTGTGTGTGTGTGTGTGTGTATGGTCATCAAAATATTTGTTAAATAAATTTATTTTTGAATTGTTATTAACAGTTTTCTGTAATATTTTGAAGGATAGTGATATTGATTTCTCTCATGATCAGTGTATCAGTTAGAAAAAAAAGTCCTTTGTCTTTTGAAGATGGGATTAGTTAAGTTCCAGTATGTGAGAATGAGAAGGGACTTTAAAGATCACCTAATCTAACCTCATTTTAAATATGAAAAAGAAAAAAACCAACAACAATTGAGGTCCAGAAAGGGAAACTAGATTTGCCCAAGCTTTTGCTAGCTTCTTAGTGGCAAAGCCAGCTCTAGAATCCTTCTGACTCAGAGGCTCTTTGCATTATATTGTACTGTTATTTTTTGGCCTTAATATTTGTCATGTATGTTTTAGACATTTTCCAAGTCTTGAATGGACTTTAAGGCTCCATGATTCAAACAGTATGGTTAATTTCTCTACACCCTTAGCAGAGGGTCTTCATGAGTTGCTATGGGCAAAATAATGTCACCCAGTGGTCAATTTTATGGTAAAGGTTTTCTCCAAAACTAGATAGGAAAATAATAGAATCTCAGGGTTATAAGTTACCTTAAAAGTCATCTAGTCCAACTGGAGTTGGAATACCATCTGGAATACCTGGAGAGGAATTCCATCTATGCAATTGCCAACACGTGGTTACCTTTATTTTTTAAATCCTAAGTTTTCTATGCTTAAATTGGGAGGCAAGAAAGGAAGGAAAGAAACATTTATTAAGAGTCAGTTATGGGGGGCAGCTAGGTGGTACAGTGGATAAAGCACCGGCCCTGGATTCAGGAGTACCTGAGTTCAAATCCAGCCTCAGACACTTGACACTTACTAGCTGTGTGGCCCTGGGTAAGTCACTTAACTCTCATTCCCCTGCAAAAAAAAATTAAAAATTAAAAAAATAAAAAGAGTCAGTTATGGGGGCAACTAGGTGGTGCAGTGGCCCTGGATTCAGGAGGACTTGAGTTCAAATCCAACTCAGACACTTGACACTAGCTGTGTGACCCTGTTCAAGTCACTTAACTTTCATTTGCCACCCGAAAAAAAGAGTCAGTTATGTGCCAAGAACTATGTTAAATACTTTACAAACATTATCTCATTTGATTCTCACAACTACTCTGGGAGGTATATGCCAACTATTTTTTAATCCCCACTTTACAATTCAAGAACTGAGAAAGACAAAAGCTAACTGACTTGACTAGGGTCACATAGCTAAAAAGTATCTGAAGCTGAATTTTAATTCAGGTCTTCCTTACTCTAGGCCCAGTATTTTATCCACTGTTCTACCATATTAATTCTCTTGTTTTTGTTGTTGTTGTTACTATTATTTGAGATTTGATCTCCATATCTTTTCTGGACTAGAAGGGCAGAGGCCATTTACTGACTTGACTCAAAAGCGCATTGGGATGGAAATGTTGACCTCCATTTCCAACCTGGGCCTCTTCTTTCCTTCTGAGGCTACCTGGTCGCTTTCTACTGTTAGCAGTGGGATTCACCTTGTTAGTACCAGATTTAGTGGGGATAACCTCCTGACTAAAGCTGTGCACCAGCCAAAGACAGCTTAGAGGATCAGCAGGAAAGGTCTGTTGTATGGAGTGAGAGTGGAGTGCACTGAGCAGACCCATCCCCATTCCTAGAGAACCAGGCCTTGGGAACCTCTGACTCAACTGTGGCAGCAGCTGCTTCTGGAACTCAGCCCACAGATGGAGAGAGGATCTGGGCATTAAGTGTGGACCCAGCCTAAGACAGACAGATCTTCCAGAGCCTCAGAGTCTTCAGTGCCAGAGGCGTCTTCTGAGGCTTGGCTCACAAACTGGTGGGAGAGTTCAGTGGTTGGCTGGGGTGAAGTGTCTGTGGCCTCTTTTGGAGCAAAATGCCCAGGTTCTGGTCCATGGGCTGACTCAAGTGGTGGTGGCCCAGTGTGGGAGGGGCACAAGTGCGCCAAGCTTCTGACCATAGAGAATCAGATTTCAATCAGGCATCTACTTCTGGCCTGAGATGAGTCAGCAAAGAAAACAGTGGATGATAGAGAGCTTCTTTGGGGGAAAGATAGACCAGAATACACCCTCAGAAGAAGATAATAACAAAGTCAAATCTCCAACATCCAAAGATTCCAAGAAAAATGTGAATTGGTCTCAGGCCTTGGAAGCACTCAAAAGGGGACTTTGAAGAGAAAGTAGGGGAAATAAAAGGAAGATTTAGAGAGCTGGAGGAAAGAATGGAAAGAGAAATGACAGCGATGCAGGAGAGTCATGAGAAAAAAGTCAACAGCTTGAAAAATCAAATGGGAAAGGAGATACAAAAGCTCTCTGAAGAAAACAATTGCCTAAAAATTATCTAGTAACTTTATGACAAACTGAGACACAGTAAAACAAATCCAAATGAATAAAAAAATAGAGGGCAATAAGAAATATATCCTTGGAAAAACAGCTGACCTGGAAAATAGATCCAGGAGAGATACTTTGAAAGGCATTGGACTACCTGAAAACCATGATTAAAATAAGAGTTTAGATATCATCTTCCAAGAAATTGTCAGGGAAAATTGCTCTGATATTCTAGAAGCATAAAGTAAAATCGAAATTGAAAGAATCCACTGATCACCTCCTGAAAGAGATCCCAAAAAGAAACTTTCCAGGAATATTATAGCCAACTTCCAGAGATCCCAGGTCAATGAGAAAATATTGAAAGCAGCTAGAAAAAAGGAATTCAAATAGTATGGAGCTACAGTAAGGATAACACAAGATCTAGAAGCATCTACATTAAAGGATGAGAGGGCACGGAATATGATATTCCAGAGGGCAAAGGAACAGGGATTACAGATAAGAATCACCTACCCAGCAAAACAGTATAATCTTTCAGGGGAAAAATGGGACTTCAATGTAAAAGAGAACTTTTAGGCATTTGTATGAAAACTTAACTGAATAGAAAATTTGACTTTCAAGTACAAGACCCTAGAGAAGCATAAAAGGGTAAACATGAAAAAGAAATCATGAGGGATATTAAAAGATCAAACTGTTTACATTTCTACATGGGAAGATAATACTTCTAACTCATTAGAACTTTCTCAGTATTAGAGCAGCTGAAAAGAATATACTTAGACAGAGGGCACAGGTGTGAATTGAATATGAAGGGATCTGTAAAGCATTTATTTTTTTCTTTATCATTTTTTGGGGGGGTAGTCAGGGTGGGGTGGCTTGTGTCTGGGGCCAGATTAGGGCTCAGGGCCTCCTGGGTCCAGGACTGGTGCCTTGTCCACTGTATCACCTAGCTGACCCATGATGACATCTTTAAAATAAAGTTAAGGGGTAAGAGGAATTCACTGGGAGAAAGGGAAAGGGAGTTGTGGACTGGGGAAAAGAAACACATAAAAGAAACAAGAAAAGGCTTGTGAAGTGGAGGGGAAGATGGGGAAGGAGTGGGGACTGAGTGAACC
Organism: Dromiciops gliroides; assembly: GCF_019393635.1. Taxonomy (NCBI): domain Eukaryota; kingdom Metazoa; phylum Chordata; class Mammalia; order Microbiotheria; family Microbiotheriidae; genus Dromiciops; species Dromiciops gliroides. The sequence goes on along the minus strand of NC_057861.1, from coordinate 568,962,903 downwards.
TTACTCGCATCAGAATTGGCTCAAAGAGGGAATAACATACACACTCAAGTGGGTATAGTAATATATTTTGCCCTGAGGGAAAGTGGGAGGGGAAGGAGATGGGGGGAGAGGCAAAGGAAGGAAGGACAGATTGGGGGAGGGGGCAGTAAAAAAGCAAAACACTTTTGAGGAGAGATAGGATGTAGGAAGATAGAAAATAGAGTAAATATCAAGGGGAGGGAATGAGATGGAGGGTAATGCAGTTAGCAATAGTGACTGTGAAAGAAATGATGAGCAGGATGATATCAGAAGGCCATATGAAAAATGGAAACCATCAACAGAAGAACTAATGGTATCTGGTTACAGATTGAAGTATAGTTTTATTTGTTAGCTCATCTTTCTAAAGTTATTTTGTCTAATTTTTTTCACAACCTGACTAATATGAAGATGTTTTACATAACTTCATGTGTATGACATATTAAATTGCTTGATTTCATAGGGAGGGCTGAGGAGGGAGGGATGAAGAAGATTTAGAACACAAAGTTTTAAAAAATTAATGTGAAAACTTTTTTTTGGTCTTTGCTTGTTGGGAGGTTGGCTCCATTAAGTCTGGTACCAATATGGTGAGACATTGAAGTAGAACTTTAGTAGGAGAATGGATGCAATGTATTTTTCTTAAAACTATAAGACCATATAAAAATCTATTATTGTCAGGATGCATTTAAATGAGGAATAAAAAATTAGAATGCTACTAAAGGGAACATCAATGATTTTCGCTACCCTGGGAGACGTCCAAGCCTTTTTTTTTTTTTTTTTTTTACCAATTGACTCTCCTTTTTGAGGCTTGTCCCATCAAAGACATCCAGAAATCTCACTTTCTTCATCAGGCCATCTTCATCCTTTTTTGGTAACAGGTCTGGGAACACTCAACTCTGTATAATGTAAGTATTGCTTTACTTATTGACTTTGGACTATCAACTTTTTTATTTTTCTTAACTCTACAATGGGGATTAATAATAACACCTACCTCAGGGTCATTGTGAGAATAAAATTAAATATTTGTAAAGTGCTTTACCACAGTGCTTGGTAAATAAGCACTTGATAAGTCCTAATTTCCTTTCTTCCTTCATTTTTTCTACTTATGTTGTATTTTGTCCCTTATTTGTTTTTGTGTTGGTTTGTTTACGTTTTTATGAAAATGTCAGTTGTCTAAGTTTTGAGGGCAGAGAACTTTAAAAAATTATCAGAGGAGCAGCTAGGTGACACAGTGGATAGAGTACCAGCTCTAGAACAAGGCAGGGGCTTCCATTCAAACCTGTCCTCAGACACATACTAGCTGTGTCATGACACCAATCTGTACCTCCCTCAAATAAATTAATTTGAACATTCTGCAGAATAAACTTAAAGACACACCAATGTTACTTGTTTATGTAATAAACTTCTCTAAGGGAGTGAAGTAAAGACTGGTAAAGGGGAAAGAATGTCATATTTAGAATTAGAAGAGGGGGCAGTGGATAAAATACTGATCCTGGATTCAGGAGGACCTGAGTTCAAATTTCAGCCTCAGACACTTGACACTTACTAGCTCTGTGACCCTGGGCAAGCCACTCAACCCACATTGCCCTGTAAAAAAAATAAATAAAAAATTGAATTAGAAGAACTGGGTTCAAGTACCACCTACTAGCAAAGAATTTGTCCTCCTGGTTCTTCAGTCTTCTCATCTGTAAAATGAAGATAGTCACACTTAGATTATTTTACAGGTGAATTGGGCAGCTAGGAGGCACAGTGGATACAGCACCGACCCTGAAGTTGGGAGGACCTGAGTTCAAATCTCACCTCAGACACTTAATTAGCTGTGTGATTCTGGCCAAGTAACTTAGCCCTAATTGCCTTAAACATCCAGATGGCTCTGGAGGAGAGAGTGAGGTTGGTGACTTTACACTGCCTTCCCTTCCTTAAATCCAATTCAGTGCAGGCCATGACATCATGTCATGGTCCTTTTCGAAAATAAAGGAAAACAACAACAACATGTCAATTATAATCTGTACTTTATAATCTGTAAAATATTATATAAATATGAACTGTTATTATAGGCAGTAAATGTTATTACCTTCATGTTTATTGGATGAGGAAACTGAGACAAGGACACAAAGGTTCCCGAATAAAGTGTTGATGGTCAAATTGAAGTAGGAGAGAGAGAGAGAGAAAGAGAGAGAGAGAGAGAGAGAGAGAGAGAGAGAGAGAGAGAGAGAGAGAGAAAGAATTATTTTGATAATTCTAATGAAATCCCCAAAGACAGTTAATAAAAATCAGTGTCATAGCAAATTTTCTAAGTCTCACTGCATGATTTCTCTGAGACTGTTTAAGCAATTGTACATTGTTATCACTACCATTCCTTCCATCTCTGTAGCTTTGCAGTTTTCTAAGCATTTTATATAAAATTTATGTTCATAATAGTTTATAATCTGAGTGAAAGAGGTATTACCATTTTAAATTTGGAGGCAAGGATGATTAAACAAAGGTCCAGAAAATTTATCCCATGTCTAAGACTTTTTCTTCTACGTGGGTTTGTGTTACCAAATTTGTAAATTTACAAATGTTTTCTAAATCCACACTTACAAATTGGATTAGTATAAACTTTTTACAATGTAAGCAGAATGTCCAATATAGATATCAGTACTCATACTAGCTCAATTTACTCCAGCAGTAACTTTCATTTTTGTTTGTGATCCTCAGAGCATTGTACCTTGTGTGACACATAATAGGTACTTCATGAATTGTTGTTGAGTTGAATTGAATTAAAAGAGACAAGTTGAGGGTCATCAGGCTAGCCAGAGGAAGTTGTAATGGCTAGTGGAATTGTAGGAAGAGAGTAGAGGCAGCAATAGTGTCTAGAATTGGACTTGTCCTTTCCTAAAGACAAATGTGTAATTTATTCATAAGCAGGGAGTGGCACTAATTTCTGTATTTTCAGTAATGTGTGGTTAAAGTTCATGTTTCTCAACATATAATCTCAATGTGACTGGGCAAATTCCACTGTGAATTATTAGATAGCTTATTTGTGTACCTTTTGATTGCTATACCTTTATTTCTTTAAACTATCTGATCACATACTTATTTTAATATTTTTTCTCTCAATTATTCTGCATGTAGAACCTGAGAGAGAGCATATACCAATTAAATCTCATAGTGTTGGCTAAGTTTTTCATCATGCTAACTAAATAAGATTTTTAATCCTCTTAATTCCATGTAAAATTTCACTTGAATTTTACACTCTGTCTTATAGAACCTTATCTTGTAGTTAAGTGCTTTCATTTTTCATAAATTTCTTATTGCAGTTTCTAGTCCATACTTAGGTCATTTCCTTTCTCTTTTTAAAATTGTCTTTTAAAAAAATATTGAGCTTAACAAACAAACCCCAACATTTCCACATTTGAAGAACACAAAAAAGGATTATACATGAAATTCTAGAGTGTTATTACAGTTTATTTTGTAAAATAAATATGTATTAAATTTACTACAGTAGTAATAAATCTCCGCTGCTTGTGTCCCCTTCTAAATTGCCTTCTGTTTTCATCAGTGTATTTTTACTATGTTCCATTGATCCTTTTTTCTTTCTTTTCTTGAATCCTTTATCATTTCTGATTTTCCTAGAAAATCCTCTCCCCTTTGCCCCATGTAGAAACACTTCCTTGAACAAATAAATACACAGTCATGAAAAACAAATTCACATATTGGTTTTGTCTGAAAAACTTCCATTATACCTCCATATACCTCCATTGCAAAACTTCTCTACTATGAAGTAGGAAGAATATTTCATTTTCAGTCATGTGAAGTCAGGATTAATTAGTGTATTACTCAGAATTCTAGGCATTTAGGTGGTTTGGTAGATACAGTGTTAGACTTTGAGTCAAGAATATATGAGTTTGAATTCTCCCTTGGATACTTGATAGGTATGTGAATCCTGGTTGTTGTTGAATTGTTTCAGTCATGTCTGACTCTCCTTGATCCCATCTGGGATTTTCTTGGCAAATATACTTGGGTGGTTTGTCATTTTCTTCTTTGGCTCATTTTACAGATGAGGAAACTGAGGCAAACAGGGTTAAGTGACTGGCCTAGAGTCACACAGCTAGTGTCAGGCAGGATTTGAAATCAGGTCCTCTAGGACTCTGTGACCCTGGGTAAATCACTTAATCTTGCTCAGCTTCAGTTTCCTAATTTGAAAAATGGGGAAAACAATAGTACCTATCTTAGAGGATTATTGTGAGGATCAAATGAGATACTAGGTAGATAGATAGATAGATAGATAGATAGATAGATAGATAGATAGATAGATAGATAGATAGATAGATAGACAGATAGATGATAGATAGATGGATCTTTACTAACCTTAAAGTACTAAATAAATATAAGTTCATATATATCATGGGCAGTTGAAGCTAGTGTAGTGAACAGAGTGCTGTACTTAGAATCAGGGAACAATTAGTCATTCAATAAACATTTATTAAACACTTATCATATGGCACGTACTGTGCTAAATGCTGGGGATAAAAAAGAAGCAAAAACAAACAAACAAAAAAATATAGCAAAATACAGTGCCTACCCTCAAGGAGTTCACAAATTTTGTAGGAGACAAAATACAAATAAGCTGTATACAGGAAAAAATTAGGAAGACCTGTGTTCAAATCCAGCCTTAAATTCTTATAAGCTATGTCATCTTGGGCAAGTCACTTAACCTTTGTCTGTCCCAGTTTCTAAATCTGCAAAATGGAGATAATGATAATATCTCTCTTTTAAAGTTTTTTTTGAGCTTAAAATGAGCTATTTTGTAAATACCTGTATTGCATATTTCAAACCTTAAGGAACTATATAAATGCAAGTTGTTATTTAAAAATTATTATTATATTATCTTTCAAAGTTGTTTTCTTTTACTATATTGGTGCTATTGCATAAATTATTCTAGTTCTGTTCACTTTATTCTGTATCAATTCAAACAAATAATCCCAGGTTTCTCTGAATCTACTTGTTATTTCTTATAGCACAATCCTTTAAATCTGCCATATTTATAATTTCTTATGTTACAATATTTCATTGTCATGTAAAATTTTGTTCAACTATTCTCCAAATAATGGGCACCCACTTTGCTTCCTATTCTCTACTACAAAAAAAATGCTGTTATAAATGTTATTTGCAAGTGGTAAGGGTGAAATCTGCTCCCCTCTCCCCATGCTAGCATGATAACATAGGGTAACATAGTTTGGGGAATAGCATCCCCTAAGGTAACATTGTTTAGCAAAATCCAGCAGTTACAAGCAGGCTTCCCAGTTAAGGGAAAATCCCCTAGCCTTGAACCTGTGCTCTATTTACCTAATGCTATATGCAAGTAAGTTTTTCTTCTTAGCATGAAATTAACATCTAATTTACATTGTCCCACAGTGGGCAAACCAGATGCATTCTGGGATGGAGAATACTCAGGGAGCATGTGCTTTAGCTCCACCCAGAGGAGAAGGGATTAGGAGGTGGGAACTGAATTCAAAGGAGGTGGGACCAGAGGGACTCTAAGAGTGGGGACCCTTCCTCGGTTCACAAGGGGCAGAGAGAGGAGGGTATTCCATCTGTACATTACAATTCCTTGCTCTGGCAATTCTATCACCTGGACCATGATTTAATATAATTTATTAATAAATATTGCTCACTTGCTATGGAGATTGAGTTGTCAATTCTTTAGAGGAGACCTAAGGTGACAACAACACAAGTATGTGTCTTTTATTTGGATATCTCTAATATGCAGTATTTGTATATAGTTGCAAATTGCTTTCATAGATCCTCTAATAATACATTAGTATTACCATTTTCCTTTTTTTGTCATCTTTCCTCCTCTGACAGGTTGTTTTAATTTGCATTTCTATTAGGAGAGTATTTTTGAAGCATTTTTGAATATGATTGTTGACAGCTTTCATTTTTTCTTTTGATAATTGCCTGTTCATATCCTTTAGCCATTAATTTATTGGGGAATTGCTTACATTCATAGACCATGTCATAGATTATTCCAGCTCATATTGTAAATTTACACCTGGAGGGGACTTAAGAGACAATCAAGCTGACACCCCTCATTTTACAGATGAAGAAACCGAAGCACAGAAACATACAGAGTTGCCAGAGTCACACAGTAAATAACTGAAGGAAACTTTGAACTTCAGTGCTATTTCTACCACATGATGATATTCTTATATATTGCATCAATTTTCTACTTATATCGTATACTAGAACTTTATGAGATAAATTTGCTTCAAAGATATTTTTTGTTTCCCTTCTAATTCTAACTGCATAAATTATTTTTTGTTAGCAGGTCTTTTATTTAAAAAATTCTGAACTAAACTAACTCCAAATAAAATGAACAGATGATAAAAGCAGATGAGAAAAATAAGATTACACAGGAAACTGTGAATCTTTATTACATATTTTTTTGCTTTTGCTATTAATTCAACATGTAATTTTCAAATCTGTCCTGCTGCATCTGTTCTGTTGTGGACATTTAAAAATATTCAGTAATCATCTTTTCTATTTTCTTTTTCTTCTTGGCAAACAAACATGATTGTTCTTTATAATTTTTCAATATCCACTTTGAATTTTTTGTTGTATTATTGTTTTTTTCATTTACATTGTTGTAATTATTGTGTATATAGTTTTCTTAGCTATGTTTACTCACTCTGTAGCTCTTTCCATGCTTCTCTACATTCATCACATTCCTCATTTCTTAAAGCATAGTAATTTTCCATTATGCTCATATACTAAAATTTGTCCAGCATTCCCCAATCTAGGGGTGTCTATATTTCCAATGTTTTGAAGCCACAAGAGGTTTTATATATATAAACATATATGTAAACACAATGCACAAATGGACTTTTGTTATACATACACACATATACGTGCATGCATGCATATTTATACAACGCATGTGTACATGTGACTATATACATACATACACACAAAAGTACATGTATATTTGGTACATGTGGAGACTTTTCGATGGTCTCCTTTGCACATTGGCATATTAATGGAGTCTTTGGATCAAAAGGTACGTACATTTTAATCATTTTATTTGCATAATTCCAAATTATTTTCAAAATGCTTGTACTGATTCAACATTTCACCATCAATTCACTAGTGTACCTGCCTTCTCACAACTCCAACGATTACTATTCACATCTTTTGATATCTTTGACATTTTGCAGAGTTTGAGTTGAAACCTCAAGGTTGTTTTGATTTAGATTTCTCTTATTATTAGTTAGTTGAAGCGTTCTTTCATATGACTGTTGGTGGTTTGCAATTCTTTTGAATATTCTGTTCATATCCTTTGATCCCTTATTAGTTGGGATCTTCTGATGCTCCAAGCTGTTTATTCTTCCATTTTTCCCTTCAAGAGCTAAAACCTTCTCCTCCTTCTCCTTCTCCTTCTCCTTCTCCTTCTCCTTCTCCTTCTCCTTCTCCTTCTCCTCCTCCTTCTCCTCCTCCTTCTCCTTCTCCTTCTCCTTCTCCTTCTCCTTCTCCTTCTCCTTCGCCTTCGCCTTCTCCTTCTCCTTCTCCTTCTCCTTCTCCTTCTCCTTCTCCTTCTCCTTCTCCTTCTCCTTCTCCTTCTCCTTCTCCTTCTCCTTCGCCTTCGCCTTCTCCTTCTCCTTCTCCTTCTTCTCCTTCTCCTTCTCTTCCTTCTCTTTCTCCTTCTTCTCCTCCTCCTCCTCCTCCTTTCATTTCTTTTGTCCACTTTTGGAGTTCTTATGTCCAAATAATTCTTTTATTTTTTATTGTTTCTATGTCTCTACTTGTAATTCTAGAATTATTCTCTTCTGGTTTTACCACTTGGGTTTCTCTTAACTCATAGCATTTATTTTCTTTCTTTTTGGGGGGTTGGGAGGGAGGGAGCATTTTGTTTAGTTTATTCATATCTACAGTCTCTTTTCCTGCTTTGGGAATTTGAATTAGGTCCAGATTCTCCTTGTTCCTACAATCTTGGATGAGGTGAACAGACCTTCCACTTATCACAGTGTCTGACACATAATAATAAATAATAAATGTTGATAAATTGATGTAGTCTGGTTTCTATTACTAATGCTTTACCAAAGTTCTAGATGGAGTGTCTAATTCCTGATTTCCTCTTCTTTCTTCTTCTATAGGCATGACCTGGGACATAATACTGGGCCTAGAGTTAAGATCAGGTCTGATTTTCTGCCACAATTCCTGCCTTCTTTTTAAATTCCCTAATGTCCCAACACTGGCATTGGACTTAGCCTTTTCAATAGTTTTATCCTTTTGTAAAGGTATGAAGTGAAAATTTGCTTTCTCCCCTGCTGTGACAGTGATATGCCTCATGGTCAGGTATACTATAGGAGATTGTGCTCACTTTTTATACAAATCTTCTCTCTCTTATTTCTTTTCTAGAAGAATGACAGGTTACAGTCACCCAAGGGACTCTAACAAAGAATATTTGTATATGTGTTGGAGAGAGCACATGTGATAGTTTCTAGCTGTATGCCAACATGTTATATTCATGGATGGTGAGGATTAAGCGTAGAATAGTTTCATTTGCTTATTTCCTTAGGAAATATATATGTAGCTAAAATTGTCTGAATAAGGGGGCAGCTAGGTGGCACAGTGGATAAAGCACTGGCTCTGGATTCAGGAGAACCTGAGTTCAAATCCAGCCTCAGACACTTGACACTTACTAACTGTGTGACTCTGGGCAAGTCACTTAACCCTCATTGCCCCACAAAAAAAGATTTAAAAATTGTCTGAATAATTCTGAAAAGAACATCCATTTACTGTGACACTCACATCCTTCAAATTATCTCTAGTGAAAAGGTGCTGTGGTGTAGTAGGGACAGCTGGGTAGATCAAAGATAGAGTGCAGAGCCTAGAGTAAGGAAGATTCATCTCCTTGAGTTCACTTCTGTCCTCTGACATTTATTAGCTGTGTGACCCCTGGGTAAGTCACTTAACTTTGTCTCAGTTTCCTCATTTGTAAAATGAGTTGGAGAAGGAAATGACAAATCACTCCAGTATCTTTGCTACAAAAAGCCCAAATGGGGTCACAAAGAGTTGGACACGACTGAAACAATTGAGCAACAACAACTGTTGGTTGAGACAAGTTGGAACCAAGAAACAAAAAAATCACAGATATTTAATTTTTGAGAACAAACATGGACTGTGTCCATGAGTAACTTAGACAGTTCAGATTCAAGAGAGGAAAGGTTAACTCTCTGGAGACCTTGAGTTCTATTTCTGCCTGGAGATGCTTCAATCACAAGGGTAGTTCTATAAGTCTGACATGACTGTATACATTTCTGGAAGAGATGAAGACTTATCAGATATTTGGATTTCATGACTTCCTAGGAGCCCTATGTGAAAGGGTCTTCAACCTCAGTCTGGCACTTAGAGTGCCAACTCAAAAGGTTTTTGGAACCACCAAAAGGGACCACAAAGTTTTCTTGACTTGTTTCAGATGTAATTTGTATTTTTGTGTATAGAAAAACCTTATTATCCTGGAATGCTTAAAGAAAAATGGAATACTAGATTGAAGCTAGACAGATTCAGATTCAGACGTTGAGTCCTCATCTCTGGGTGGGGGAAATATGAATTACACAGATTATTTTTTAGAGGGATGGTTTCCAGGTTTTTATTTAATTTTTTATTTAATTTTTTTTTTAGTGAGGCAACTGAGGTTAAGTGACTTGCCCAGGGTCACACAGCTAGTAAGTGTTAAGTGTCTGAGGCCAGATTTGAACTCAGGTACTACTGACTCCAGGGCCGGTGCTCTATCCACTGCACCACCTAGCTGCCCCCTAAGGATGGCTTCCAGTTTTAATCTAGTTAATCAGAAGAAAGGGTCTGGCAACCCTAGATAACACATGGGTGACAATACTGTTAGTAGTAGTAGTAGTAGTAGTAGTAGTAGTAGTAGTAGTAGTAGTAGTAGTAGTAGTCCTCTAGTTCACCAAATAATTATTGGCAAATCCTTCATTTTCCTGCATATAATGGAGGCATGGCCATTATATCTAGAAAGCCAAAGAGCATAGAAATAGGAACAACCAAAAAAATCCCTGCTCAAAAGCAACTGAAGGGTAGAAATGCTTTTCAGAGAATGTGGCTCATTTCTATTAAAGTTGTATCTTTGTTTGGCAGAGTAGGAATTACTCTAGCTCTCTAATCTAGCTACATATGTACACACTACAGATGTTAGTGGGAGCTATTCCTGAACCTCTAAAGAGCTAAGATTGTCTTGGCATATTTCGGCTTTCACAGTTTTATGGCAATTAAGAACACATATGTCAGAATATCAGATGTGGTAACAATTTTCCAAAATGTGCCTCAGGCTTTTGACACCTTTTTGTTTTGTTTTTTTTTTCTGGAGCTGTTTGTAGAAACTCTTTATACAACTTGTCAAATTGGGATTCTTGATACAAGTATCTGATTTTGCTGAGAAATCTGTTGCTACTGGTCAAATCATTGGCCTCAGTGGGCACTTTTTCTTCTTTTATTCAAAGCATATCAGGAAGGTTCTCATCATCCTAGATGGATCTAGTTTTTTTTTTCTTATTTTTAAAATGGTAGTCATTTTGCACATTTTCCAGAAGTGGTTTCCATAGTACTTGAAATTGGGATGTGGTCCAGAGTTAATGACCTGAGGAAGCACTTTGCTCCTTATATTGTCAAATTGGCTTTCCAAACCTCATATAGACTTGTATTATGCTTTGTCATAGACCATGACTTTGTAGTTCTCTCCCCACTTCCTTTCCAGACCTTCCTCTGGTTTACAGTCCTCATAAATCATCTTGTTCCTCCAATTCTTTTACCTGGTAGCTGTCAGAAGAGTTCTGTGCAGTTTCTGCCTCCTGATCCAGCTCCATCTGTGACTCTATTTCTGTCTGAAGTATTTTTTTCTTAGATTTGTCTTTATTCTTATAACTTTCTTTAATGTCCTCCTTTCACAATTATAAAGAAAAACACCCTAGTTTTTTGTGTCTAAAAGCAAACAAAACCCCATGGGTTTTACACAACAGTAACAAAAAAATTTAATAAGCATCTACTTTGTGCCATGTGTTGGCAAAATGTATCTTGATAAAGTAGGAGTGGATTTCATGACCCTAGAGCCTTGAAGCATCCAGAAATTTCTAATCATAGGGTTTTGTGCAAGATCTCTCTCCTAAATTCTATTAAAGCATTTAATCTCATTTAAATTCCATTAATCTATCTACAATTATATGACTCATCTAGATTGATATTGTAAAACCTGGGTGGATTGTAATACTGTAGATCTTATTCATAGCCATAGCTAGCCTGTATAGCTTGGTGGGGGTAAAGGGGAGGGAATGCAGGAAGGCAAGTAGTGACAAAAAAGTCCCCCAAGAGAACAGCTCCAAGTCAGTGTGGGGTCTTTAAACCCCTTTGCTGCAAGGTCATGGTTTTGCTAATTCCACAAATTGTTACCTAGAGATATTTAAAGGTTTATAGAACAAAGTATTTACTTGCAATGCCCACCTCAGTGAAATCCTCTAAACTTAGAGTAGATGCTTACCTGCTGAAGACTGTCTCAGCTTCTTGATTTAAAAAAGAGCATATCTAATTTCTAGTCATTATTAAATCAGAAAGTTTAATTCAAGTCTAAAAATAATTCAGAGGGGATGGATGACTTTGATCTGTATTGGAAAAGTACAAAAGTACTACCGCCATTCATTAGGTGTAAAATATACTTAGACTTGGACAAATAGTTGCTTTCTCTTTTGTTAACAACTAGCATCTCCTTCTCACTAGTTACACAGCCATCACCTTATTTAAGTCCTCATCTCCCTTGCTTGAACTACTAATGTACCCTTCTAACTGGACTCTACCTCAATTCTCTCCATTCTAATCTATGTAGTTGCCAAAATGTATTCCTAAAGAATAGGTCTGACCATATAAACCTCTCCCCTCTGAGCTTAATAAAGACTAATGCCTTCTTTTTACCTTTAGGATCAGATATAAATTCTGTTTGGCATTTAAAGCTCTGCACAACATGAACCCTCCCATTCTCTCTAGTCTTTTAACACATCACTCTCCTCTGTGCACCCAACTGATCAACAAAAACAACAAACTACTATATTACAACCAAGGAATAAAAGTTGGCAGATTAAAAAAATGAAGAATCAGCTCAATCTTACTTAGGCAAGTAGATGAAGTCATTGCTATGTAGTTGCCTTAGGAAGTTGCCATCAGGAAGTCCACTGGAGAGTGGTAAGGAGGAAGAAAAAGAGGGTAAATTATTTCTCCTTTTAAAGTCAAATGAGTGGGTGGTTCTTTCTATTCAATAATCAATCATCTTTGACACTATCCCGTCAGACAAAGATAATGGAAATCAAATAGAAACTCCTGTCATTCATGTCCTTTAGTAAGGGGTCCAAGGACAGGAACTACCAGAAGAATCAAAGTGGCAAGTTCATCTCCATGTATAGTGTCATATTCAGAAAATCAGGGAATTGTGATTACTCCCAATATATATGTAAAACTTTGATTTTGACTAAAATGTTGCAGCTATTTGTAATAAACACTTAGATGTCTAGGACTAACTACAAATCTTTTCTTGAAAATGCATGGGGCATTTGGGAGAGACAGGTCACCTGGGATATGAGGGGATTAGATCATTTCCTTCTCTGACAATTACTTAGTTTGTGATTGACTTTGCATAAATTACTTTTTTGTTCTTATCTTTTCCTGGGAAAATGACTATAAGTAACTTATGTTTGCAATGCACTTCAATCCTTAGTACACTATTCTGACTTGTACAGAAAACAGAATTGGAAATGATCATGTTTTTGGTGCTGCCCCCCTCCCCCCACCCAATTAGGAGTTCAGAATTCAGGCAATATTTGAGGAGAACACAATACAGAAAAACAAAAGAATAGATAAACAAGGGACTCACAGATTCTTGGGGAGCACAGGTTTAAATGTTGAGCTTATCTTTCACCAGGCAAAACAATAACTTCCTTGGAGCTAAATGTTTCGATCTTGAAGATGAGATCTTTAAAGATGAAAGCCTTAAACAGCTTTTGGACTATTAGTGCTCCCACAGTCTAATTATATTAAGAAAAGTGTTAGCTTGGTGTCTTTTAGGGAAACTTTTAGGACTAATAATTGCTTTCTCTTTTGTTAACAACTAGCATCTCCTTCTCACTAGTCACATAGCCATTAGCTTATTTAAGTCCTCATCTCCCTTGCTTGAACCACTTCTAATGTACCCTTCTAACTGGACTCTTCCTCAATTCTCTCCATTCTAATCCACTTCTAATTGGGTGGGGGGAGAGGGGCAGCACCAAAAACGTGATCATTTCCAATTCTGTTTTCTGTACAAGTCGGAATAGTGTACTAAGGATTGAAGTGCATTGCAAACATAAGTTACTTATAGTCATTTGTCCTAAAAGGATAGTGCCTGCTTGGTTTTATCCCAGTATATTCATTTGTCAGTGATAAAAGCTCACATTTGCTTTTCAGTCCAGAGCAATCAAGCACTACCATTCTCCCAATAGCTCTTTGTTCACAGTTCCTTTGTTTATCTGATTTGTGAATACAGTGCAATGAAACTGGTAATCTCTTGGGGTTTCTTTCCCTTGTTTCTTGTTTTAGTGTAGGTAGGTTGGTTACCTTATCTTTAGGGAGGCCCCTCTGGCTGCTCCTCATACATATCTCCATTTTATTTGGATGTCTCCTAAAAGTCTCTAGGATATAGTTAAAGAAACCAGATAATTAACTGGTGTCACCTTTGGGGTAAGTAGGTTATTGAGGTTTGGGGGGAAATTTTCATCAAAATCAATTTTAGAGGCAAAGGAAGAAGATAATAGGATGTTGGGGAGAGGGAGGAGATAAGGTTAGATTCCTTTTCTTATCTATCCCCTCAGTGTACATTAGAAAGAGGCTTCATATGGAAACTTTTCCCACATAGTACCAGGGCTTCATAAACTTATTTCAGAAAATGGAAATATCAGGACCCCCTCAATAAAATCATCAATTTAATGTATCAGAGCATAAGTGGTAATTATTTAAGAAACTATGTTGCTGAATTGAAACTGGACACAAAAGAATGATTATGTGCAGGGAAATTAAAATGAAGCAGGGTAGGGGAAGGAAGAGATGAGATGGGAACTAATAAAATATAATTCTGATATCTCTAAAAAGTTTTAAGGTTTATGCCCAAAGTAGCTTTGGACATATTTTTCAAAAATCACTGTCTAGAAATCCTGGGAATGTGGCAAAATGAGAGATACCCTAGAGCTCAGCTTACCATTTACTCCCAAACAAATAAAGACTACACAACTGCACCAAAATCAGCAATGACAAGCAATGACAAGAAAAGGAAAATGGAGAGAACTCATTATAATGTAATAATTACAGAAAAAACCCATTAACATGTATTTAGTTCATTGATCCTGGTCTTTTCTCTCCCATCTCATATTGGTGTCAGTTTAGGACCATGTCTTCTGAGCTCCAATTTAAGCAATGATTTAGGTAATAAAATTAACCCTTTGACAGTGTCCCAGAGGGATCTTTCTTCTTTTTCCTTTAGGGAAGATTGAGGTCCCATTATTCTCATGACTTCTCCCAGTTTAACTTCATTTACCACAGCTTTTAGCCACAAAGGCATGCCCCCCCCCCCACACAAACACACTCCCCTACTAGAGCATATTGAGACCTATGAATCAGACTAGCCTCAGTTTTTAAGGGGAGAGGAAGGGGAAGCAAGCATCCAGAGGAGGGAAGCATTCAGAATTATAGTGCTAATTACATTTATTTAATAATGCATAGGAGGAAAGGGAAAGAAGTGGAAAAGGTAGAACAAATTCCCAACCGCATAGGTTTCTTAGAATTCTTCCATTGCTTTAACCTTGGTAAACCCTCCTGTAACCTGTTTCCAACAGCCCTTGAAGTTGGCATAGGTAATAAAGTCAGTCTCAGATGGATAGAGCCCATAAGAATGATTCTAGTAAAGGTAGAGGATAGATCCTGAGAGCCTCTCTGCTGTAAAATGCCAAGTGGGCACTCTCATCTCTTGAAGGCCAAAGATATCCAACCCTAGGGTGAATACAGAGAAGAGAATCTAGGCATCAAGAGCTGGGGGAGAGGCACAGAAGTGATGGTACTACAACAGGTGAAGAAGGATTGTCCAAATGATTGTCAAAGACACTATGGGAAAATCAGCAGAGAGACTGACAAAGACTAGTAAAAGCCAATTGAGGACAATAAGTAATTGAATGTAATAAGAAAAAAAAGCCATCTCAATGAACAAGTACATGGGAACAAAAGAAATTGAATCAATATCTCTGAAAGAAATGTGAAGATAGATATTTAGAATAAATTCTTCAAGTCCCCGGAAATGTTAATATAGTTAATATAGTAATTCCTAGCTCCTACAGAATGGTTTTGAAGAAATTAAAGCATAAATTAGGACAGAAATTAGAATCCTTGAAGAAATCAGCAAGTATAACAAAAACCTGGAGAATTTATGATAACAGAGACATACTCTATGGTAATTTTTCTAAGAAAAAGAGAATAATAAAATTGTAATGTAAAGAAGAGGCTGGAGGAAAATTAATAAAAAGAAGATAAGATTGAAAACTACATAGAAATCTAAAAATTTAACAATACTAGGCTTTATGATAGAATGCAAAGAAATAATCTAAGGATTATAGATATTCCAGAAAATCATCATGAAAAAGAAGACCCAAATATCATAATTCAAGAAATCATGCTAGTAGATTGTCCAGAAATATTGGAAGAAGATATTATAATGTTGATAGATTATCTATACAATGGCATAGATGGTATAGAATAGAAGTCCCAATTGTAACTCATCCAAGAGTATTATAATCAGCTAGTAGTGTTTAGTTTAGGGAAGAAAATGACATCAAGCTACAATTTTTTTTTTATGTAACAAGGCCAAAGGCTTTTTGCATCCCAAGGAGTATAAAACTATTTGTTATTAAACAATATAAAACTATTTCTTTATTAGAAATAAAGGAAAAATAGAATATGATATTTTTAAAAACAATGGGCAAAATATCATATTCTATTTCTCAATACCTTTCAATGTACAATGTTTTTAAAAAGAAAATCAAGTAACAAACAAAAAGACACTCCCACAAAAACCTATTTTTTTGGCCAGACAAAACCCAAATATGTTATTGTCTAGCTTTTCAGTGCTATCTGAAATTATTTAACATTTTTCTATTTTATTAGACTGAATTTTTTTTAAAGGGATTCCCTTTTGCTGAACATTCACATTTTTATGTTCAACACAATTGTAACAAGCATTAACAACATAGCTTTTCTTTTTTTTATTGAATAGAATTTTATTTTCCAAAATATATGTAAAAACAAATTTTAACATCAATTAAAAAAAAAAATTGCGTTCCAACTTCTCTTCCTCCTCTATTCCCACCCCCCACCCACTAGAACTCAAGCATTTCAAAATAAGTTATACATGAGTAGTCATGGAAAACATTCCCACATTAGCTAGGTTGTGAGAGAAAACAGTCAAAAAATCTCCCAAAACTTCAGACTGAGGAATTGTCAAAGAGAAAAAAAATTTTAAAATGTGTTTCCAGGGGCATCTAGGTGGTGCAGTGGACAGAGCACTGGCCCTGGAACCAGGAGCACCTGAGCCCAAATCCAGCCTCAGACACCCAATACCTACCAGCTGCCTGACCCTGGGCGAGCCACCCAACCCCAATTGCCTCACCAAAAAAAAAAAATGTGTTTCCATCTATTTTCAGATACTATCACTTCTTTCTCTGTAGATGGGTTGCCATTTTCATAAGTCTTTCAGGGTTATATTGGACCATTGCCTTGCTGAAAATAACCACATGCTTCCCAGCAGATCATCTTACACTATTGCTGTTATTTTGTATACAGTACATTTCACTCTGCTTCAGTTCATGTAGGTCTTTCCAGGTTTTTCTGATAGTTTCCTGTTCATCATAACCTAAATAAAGTACCTTAAACTTGACAAAGAATTTTCTTCATATTAGCCCAGTATTTACTCAATTTTCTATCTTCTTTTAAACTATTCCTCCTCAAAAGTGTTTTACTTCTGACTGTCCCCTCCCCTCCCCTACTCTGCACTCCTTTTTTTTTTCACCCTTCCTTCTTTATCCTCTTCCCCTCATACTTTCCTGTAGGGTTAAATAGATTACTCCTCCCAACTGGGTGTGAATGTTATTCCCTCCATGAGCCAACTCTGATTAGTTTAAAGTCTTTGAGCTAATTCTATGTTCCAAATTTTCTTCCTCCCTCTCTCCTCAACCTTCCCTATGAAATCAAGCAATTCAATATGTCATACTTGTGCAGTTATGCAGAACATCTTTACCTTCCTCAAAAGTATTTTGCATTTTACTGCTCTCTCCCCCAATCTGCCCTTCCCTCCTTCCCCTCTCCCCCTTTATCTCCTTCCCCTCCCTCAGGGCAAAAATATATTACTATACCCACTTGAGTATGTATGTTAGTCCTTCTTTGAGTCAATTCTGATGATATTAAGGTTCACTCACTCCCCAATTCCTTCCCCCTCTTCCCTTTGTTTCCTTCATGTGAACAACCTCTCCCCAGACCATCTCTCCCCTTCCCCCTCCCCCAGTCTATTTCTCCTACACCTCAACCCTATTTTAAGGATGTCATTATGGGTTAGTTAGGTGGCACAGTGGACAATGCACCAGCCCTGGACCCAGGAGGCCCCAAGCCCAGATCCAGCCCCAGACATAAGACACCCCACAAAGAACAAAACATAACATAACTTCGTATTCAGTTCAGACCTGTGTCCTCTGTTAAATCCTTACTGAGATATTTCTTATGAGTTTGAAGTATTATCTTCCCATGTAGGAATATAAATAGTTTGATCTTTTAATATCCCTCATGAAGTCTTTTTCCTGTTTGTCTTTTTATGCTTCTCCAGGGTCTTGTATTTGAAAGTCAAATTTTCTATTCAGTTCAGGTCTTTTCATAACAAATGCCTGAAAATCTTCTTTCTTATTGAAATTCCATGTTTGCCTCAGAAAGATGATGCTTAGTTTTGCTGAGTACGTGATTTTGGGCTGTAGTCCCAGTTCCTTTGCCCTCTGGAATATCATATTCCATGCCCTCTGGTCCTTTAATGTAGAAGCTGCTAGATCTTGCTTTATCCTTGTTGGAGCTCCACAGTATTTAAATTCCTTTTTTCTAGCTGCTTGCAATATTTTCTCCTTGACCTGGGCATTCTGGAATTTGGCTATAATATTCCTGGAGGTTTTCCTTTTGGGATCTCTTTCAGGAGGTGATCAGTGGATTCTTTCAATTTCTATTTTAGCTTCTGCTTCTAGAATACCTGGGCAATTTTCCCTGACAATCTCTTGGAGGATGGTGTCTAAGCTCTTGTTTTGGTCATGGTTTTCAGGTAGTCCAATGATTTTCAAATTATCTCTCCTAGATTTATTTTCTAGGTCAGCTGTTTTTCCAAGTAGATATTTCACATTGCCCTCTATTTTTTCATTCAATTGGATTTGCTTTACTGTGTCTTTGTTTCTCATAAGGTCACTAGCTTCCATTTGTTCAATCCTAATTGTTAAGGGTTAAAATTCTAGCTAATCTGTCTAAAATATCTAATGAGTGGTCGCCAATAAATTATAAGCTTCAGCAAGAGTTAGACTTTTAAGCATTTATTAAGGAGAATAAGAATTTGGTAAAGAGAGAGAGAAAGGCCTAGATTTCTATCTATTAAAGGGAGAGCACATTTTTAGCTCCCTTCTCTGCCAGCGTCCCCAGGAAAGAGAGCGAGACTGAGCGCCAGTCTCTTCCTTCCTCCTCCCACTAGCCCGCGTCACTTCCTGACTCCTGGTCTTGCCCTCAAAGACCTTCCCTTCATGGGCAGAACTCCTCTACAGTAAGTATCCAGCAGGTGGCGTTCTCCAATCGTTACAGTCCCCCCTGTTGTTCCTCAAGAAACAAAATGTTTCCTTGACGGAACAGTAAAAACAATATGATAACTATTGCTAACTAATAATATGTGAACAACAATATAGAAAAGGAAGAGAGGAAAGTTTTGTCCAGAGGGGCGATTTTTTTTTGTCCTCATGAACCGACGCTTTGACATTAGTCTTGCAAAGGGAGGGCCTCTGCAGAGAATACATATTACAGATGGTGTATATTATAACAGAAAGAGAAAAAAAAAACAAAAACAACAAATCAAAACTGTTCATTTAAAGTCTCTGAAAGTCTTTTCTCAGATGTCCTCTAGGTGTAGTCATGGAATGGAAGTCTTTTCAGGGGTTGATGTGTGGATGCTGGTAATCAGCCAGAAAATTTCCTACAAAATTGAGCTTGACACAACTTTAAAATAGCTTTGTCAATAATCAAATCAAACAATGAAAGTTCTCAAAAACATGTCTAAGGGAATTCATAATCTTAGTTGTTACACATGAAACATATAATAAAACAAAAATTGAAACATTCTTTAAAATTATAATATTACTATAGTCCCCCCTTATGGAGGGTAATTGAGAAGACAATTGCTGCAATATTAATTAATAAAAATAATTTTTATCTTTGTTTTATCACTTTTTGCATCATCTGCCTAATTATCCTCATGCCATTATGAGAAATTTAAAAATCTAATATAATTGGTAACAGGTGTCAAGGCCAAATTCAACACTGTATTTATCATGACACCTGAGATAATTATGGGGGTTACCATAAAAGAACAGAGAAATGATGGGATATGAGCATTCCCACACTTGAGCAATATATACTGTCCATGCAGTATGCCAGGCTTAAAATAGGTGGATAGAATATATGTCCATGCCACCGAACATATTGGAGGAAACTGAGTCAGACTTAATCAGATGCATGGGATTGAGATGTCCATGGCATCAGGCATATAGGAGGGAGCATAGAAGCCAGGTGTAGAAGTGAGATGGGTGGGATCAATACTTCCAGCCATCTGTACAATATTGTGGGGAAAAATAAAATAAAATATTAAACCAAGAGAATCCAACCTCAACATTTGTCAAAAGCCGTTCCCTTGGCCATACCTTGACTTCATGCATGTCTCCCCTCATGTGACAGTTCAGTGTCTGCTCTTGCATGTATTCCTCTTGTGATTGGATGGCATCTTGGCCAACTGGCATCTGATAACTCAGAATAAAGGCAATTAATGTCTTAAATGATAAGTTCCCATAATCCAAGTCTCATATGGATTTAAAAATTGAGGATAATAAATGATTGCAAAAAATGTGAATACATCTTGACTCAGAATATAATATATAATTATGCAACAATTTCAAATAATACCTTTTTTTTTACTTAGCATACAATTACTTTTTTGAAAAATCAGAACATATTTAAATACAAGTTAAAGCACAACAGAATCTCAAAGAAAACTTTTTTTTTTTAAAAAGAAAACTTTTACAAATGTTCCCCTCTTTTTTTTTTTTTTTTTTGGAATATGCTTATCAAAAATAATACTTCTAGAATCAATTTACACTTGCCATGGCAACCAATTTGCCAGGGAAATGCTTTAAAGAGTTTGATCAAATAATCAGTTGAGGAAAAAAAAATAACAAAAACAAACAACTCAGAATATGGGAGCACAATACTCCTAGAATTAACATTGTATTATGAAATCAAAACCATGTTTCAAAATTAGATAGATGAATGAATAGAAGAAGATACATGTGGAACAATAAAAGACAATGAAATTCAAATTAGGGAAATCTAAATGAATATGAACTTAATATTAATAAGAGTATTATAAAATATAAACTTGATCACATGACTATAAAAAGCTTTTACAAATATTCTCCTTGTTTTAGAAACTAAGTATAAAACACAATCTCAAATGCATGAAAATCTCTATGAAAATAAACCCATACCATTAATTTCAAGATGTATATGTAATAGCATAGAAATCCTATGTAACCTCTGAACTGACATTAATACTCTGAGTGAATTCAGAACACTTTTGATTCTGATATCTAAAATCCCCAATACTCATATCAATACCTTGCTGCTGACTTCTACATTTCTGTAAAATATATACCCTTCCATGGCAAAAGAAGCAGAGTCTTGAACTATGTTGATTGTCATTCTTATTCAGCTTAAGTTTTTCTTCTTTAACCCCTCTATATTGTCTGTCGGGCTTTTCACCATACAAATGCTTTATAAGATTACTAATTAAAGACAAAAGCAGGTTAGCAAAATTATAAACAAAACGAGCATATCTGGAATTTAAAGAGTTTTCTAAGATTGTCTCAAAAGCACAGCCAGGCCGGGGAAGGGCTGAGCCTGAAGCTGCAAATGCAGGTAGAAAAAGTTGAGCATGAGCATTAGATCTCTGGACTTCCCAGGCAAGGGAAGCAATGGGCTTAGCCATGGGAGGAGTAGAGGGTGGGGTCTGGAGAGGAGGGGGAGGGACCAGAGCAATTTGAATCAGACTTGATTTTGAACTCAGGCCTGGATTCCTCTTCCCCCACTTTGCCTCCAGGTGCTAGGGGATTAAAAGCTTCAAGAGGGTGGGTCATTGCCTCCAGGCATGCAAAATTAGAGCAACAATTACTGTTAGAACTGGGAAAAGCTGCGGGAATCTCTTCAGGTTTCTCTGAAAAAGCATGGTTGGGAGAGGGAGAGATATTTCCTTGTGTGAGTAAGTTGCTGGCTCTTCTAACAAAAATAAAAAGAAAAATAGAAAATCCAGAAAAACAAAGCATTAACATGATCTTATCTCCCATTTGTCTGGTTAAACAGACTAAAATCAAAAATAGGGTAATTAGGGAGTTTAAAAGGTCCATTCGAAAAAATTTAAAGGGAAAACACAGCCAGTGCGCCAGTACTTAGCAGTTTAAAGGGAGAGGGAGGGGAAATTTCTTACCCAACCAGATCAGAAGAAGACTGAGGGTTAGCTTTCCTCTTCGTGGTCAGCCATCTGTTAAGGGTTAAAATTCTAGCTAATCTGTCTAAAATATCTAATGAGTGGTCGCCAATAAATTATAAGCTTCAGCAAGAGTTAGACTTTTAAGCATTTATTAAGGAGAATAAGAATTTGGTAAAGAGAGAGAGAAAGGCCTAGATTTCTATCTATTAAAGGGAGAGCACATTTTTAGCTCCCTTCTCTGCCAGCGTCCCCAGGAAAGAGAGCGAGACTGAGCGCCAGTCTCTTCCTTCCTCCTCCCACTAGCCCGCGTCACTTCCTGACTCCTGGTCTTGCCCTCAAAGACCTTCCCTTCATGGGCAGAACTCCTCTACAGTAAGTATCCAGCAGGTGGCGTTCTCCAATCGTTACATAATTCTTAGGCAATTATTTTCAGCAGACAGTTTTTTAATCTCCTTTTCCATTTGGCTTTTCAAACTGTTGACTTTTTTCTCATGATTCTCCTGCATCGCTCTCATTTCTCTTTCCATTCCTTCCTCTCTTTCTCTACATCTTCATTCTATCTCTCCTACTTTCTCTTCAAAGTCCCTTTTGAGAGCTTCCATGGCCTGAGACCAGTTCATATTTTTCTTGGAAGCTTTGGATGTTGGAGCTTTGACCCTATTATTATCTTCTTCTTCTGAGTATGTATTGTGGTCTACCTTTTCCCCAAAGAAGTTTTCGATGGTCTTCTGCTTTCTCTGCCTACTCATCCTGGCTTACTATTTCTTGGCTTTTTACCCCTTCTTAAAGTGTAGCACTGCTTCCAGGACACACTGTTTGTGCTACAGCATGGCCCAGGGGGTGATTGGGCTTCTTCTGAGCCTGCCTGGCTTGTCACAACATAGCTTTTCAAATGATTATCACTGATAGCCTGATATAATTTGATTAGTGGTTTATTAAGATGATCCTGTTGAGGTTCTTAATTTGCTTGGTTTGTTTGCTGGTCCATAGATGACCCCAGACCAACTTGCTAATCAACTGGCTTTGTGTGCTGTCAGCTCTGATGAGCCTGTGCCCCTCCCCTACCTGGGCCACTGCTACTCAAGCCTACCTCCTGGTTCCCAGCAGGGGTGAAAAACCCAAGTTCTGCCTCAGCACCAGCATAGACCGCTGTAGTCTCCCCCCTGCCAAGGGCTCAGCCCTTTCACCAGACTGTAAGCTTAGTTCTAGACAACACTGGTGCTTCAGCTGATTCAGAGGCTCTGGGGGTCTCTTTCTCTGGTGAGGCCTTCCTGGGACTGGATCTGTGTCAGGGTGACTGTGGGGTTGGGTTCCACTCCTGTCTCAGCACAGCAGCTCCCTCCTTCTGACCTTCCAAGCAGTTCTTGATTAGAAGATGATTTCAGCACATTCTTCTGTGGGTTTTGCTGGTCCAGGCATTGTCCTTTGGCATTAATTTGATGTTTTGGGGAGCGACTGTGTTATGAGTTTGAGAGCTCACTGCCTTTTCTCTGCCATCTTGACTCCACCGTGGAAGTCCCTTCTATAATGAACTTTCAATGCAGAAATTCTTTCTACCAATGCAGATAAGCAACTACTTCACAATTTATAATTTTAGAGTGTTATCTGAGCATGATAAAATTAAGTGACTTTCTCAGGTTTATACACTGTTAGAGATGAAATATGAACTCTAGAGATGGCTTCAGGCAGTGAAAAATTACTACATTAAATATATGTACACCAAATGGAACTAAGTTCTTTAATTTTTTTTAAAAAAATTTTGAACTTATCAAACACCAAATAAGACAAGCAGCTTCATATACAAACAGAATGGTAAAAGAGCATTATATATGAACCATGAACCTGTACCTGTATAGCTTGCTTCTCCCTCCAAATATACAACAAATTCATTTATTTTCAAAGCTCTACTGCTTTGTCTTTCCTACTGACTTTGTTTTCTTTGAGCCTAGGACTACAGAGATATTGATAGTAACACCATGATATAAAGAGACTTCAATATTTTTGTTTCAGATCTGGATAAATCTAAGAGAGATAAATAAAAAAGAAAATATAGATCTATGAGAAAATTTTTGGGAAAATTAAAAATGACTGAACAATGGTGACATCTCAATATTAATATTAAAATACAAATTTATTCTCTACATCCCATTTACAAAAACTGATCATGTTTTGGGATATAAAATTAAAAGCAATTAGACAGCATACCAAGATCTATGGGATGCAGGTGAAGCAGTCCTCTGAAGAAAATGTACATATCTGAAAACATACTAACATAATGTGAAAATAGAGTATCAATTAATTGGTTTGCATGGAAAAGACTAGAAAATAAATCATCCATTCTTAAAATAAGTGAAAAAGAAAGCATCCTGACAACTAGAGGACAAATAATCTTGTAAATGAGACTGGTTCTCTTAAAAAAAAAAAGAAAATTAATAAATCAATAGCTAACCTGATCAAGAAAGAGGAAAATCAAATCACCAAAACAAAAAAATGAATAAAGTGAATTCACAACAGAGAGGAAATAAAGTGAATTATTAGAAATCACTATATGCAATTATATGACAATGAAAAGGAATTTAAAGGAATTTGATAAGTAGATAATCGATTATAAAATATATATTATGAAATATAAAGGAACAATGTATTATAAAATATACAAGGAACAAAACAAGAAATGGAGATCTGAATTTATCTCAGAAAAATAAACTGAGTGAGCAATAAATGAACTACAAACAAACAAACCAACCAACCAAACAAAAACCTCAACGATCCAGGTCAGATGGATTTACGAAGGCATTCTACCCAACACTCAAAAAGCAATTATCTGTGCTACAAAAAATTATTATAAAAACAGAGAAAGAAAGGACTCTACCAACTTCTTTTCTGAGACAAATATGGTCAGAATACCCAAACCAGAGAGAGAGAGCAGAACTAGTAAGATGATTGAACTTAGCTATATTAGGAAAAATAGATATCCCTATTAAATTTCCTTTTAGCAAAGTCAGCCCAATGACCAAGTCTCTCAAGATCTTCTAAATCTGACTCTACCATCTATTACACAACCTCTTAGTTTTGTGTCACCTACATATTTGATTTGCCCATAAGAAGGGAATGATAAAAATCTTAAGTATTTCAGCCTAAACACAAATTTCTGGCATACTACATTAAAGATATCTGGCAACACTAACACTGAATCATTATCAAGATCTCCTTGATTACAGTCATCCTACTAGCCCTCATTCATCCATTTATATTATCATTTTACATGTCTCTCCAGTTACTTCAAAAGAATGGTATGAGATGCTTTATCAAATACCTTGCTTGAATCTCAATAAACTGTCTAGAACATTCCAATCAACTACTAGTTTAATCATCTTGCCAAAAAGTTAGTTGGCATGACCGGTTTTTGATGTAACCATGTTGATTCTTTGAAATTACTACTTTTTTGGGATGTTTGCCAATCATCTCTTTAATGATGTAATCTAGAATTTTCCCAGGAATAAAAGTCAAATTCACTGCCTATAGTTTTGAAATTTGGGACATTTGTCCTTCTCTAAACTTCATTTTCCTTGAAGTCTTCTATTTGGGTGCAAAAAAATATCAATTTCAATTCAAATCAACAAACATTTTTTAAGCACTTACTATTTTTGTCACTGTGCTATCAAGATACAGTTAACATGGCTAGACAGTAGTAGTTTGTCTGAAAAAATATGCAGAGGTTTTAATGGAATATAAGCTTAATATAATCTAGGATTGTTATGTGGTTGTTAAAAAAGTTAATGTGATCTTTGGATGAATTGAGAGAGGCATAACTTCCATGAATGAGGCAGTAATAGTCCCATTGTATTTTGCCCTCATTAAACCTCATCACATTGTGTGTGATTTTGGGTGCCACAGTTTAAAGACACTGATAAGTTGTAGAGTGTATAGAGGAGGGCAACCAGGATGTTGAAAGGTGCTTAATTCCACATCACATAAGAATAAGCATATTTAGCCTTGAGAAGAAAAGACTCAGGGAGAACTTGTTAGCAGATTCAGGTATCTGAAAGGTCATTTTGCTGATCAGGAATTAGATTTTTGTTTGTTCGTTTGTTTGGTTTGCATGGGGCAGAATCAGCAGCTATGGGTAGAAGCTGGTAAGAAGAAAATTTAGATTTGATGCCAGGAAAGAACTCCTAAGAAGTAAAGCTTTTCCAAAGTGACATTGAGGTGGTGGCTTCCTCTTGCTTGGAGTTTTCTCAAGTAGAGTCTGTATGGCCACTTATCAGGTATATTGTAGTAGGGATTACTTTCCTGTATGGGTTAGGCTACAAGACTGCTGAAGTCTCTTCCATCTCCCAAGTTCTATGATTTTGTGATTTTGATCCTTACCACCTCTTGCTATTACTCCCAGGCTAAGCAAATACAAGTCTCTCTCTGTCTCTGTCTCTGTCTCTCTGTCTCTCTCAGCACATTCACTTAGTGTTCCTCCTTAGTACAGCAACATTGTAGCATCATACATTTATTTCAGACCTGCTCCTTGGTTTCCTTTAGGCAAGTCTTTCTCATTTTTTTGAACTTCTGATGAGTGGGTGTTGGTTTTTATGGCTGCTCAAATAAAAACCTAGATTTCAATATATTCGCTTACACACACAAATACACATACATAGATGCACTCTCAAGCCTCAATTTCTGGAAACTGATGACTATTTTCTACATCATACCTATCCATACCAGACCCCCTTTTTTACTCTGGGATTTGGTGGAAAGATTAGGAAGAACTTATAGAAACATCCTATAAGCAAGAAAAAGAGCACTTTAAATTTTAGTTCAGTTGAATTTTTACCCAAATATGCAATGGAAACTTTCTTTGCTTCCTCATTAAAAAGAAAAGATGATTTTTTTGGGGGAAATTGTGTGTGTGTGTGTGTGTGTGTGTGTGAATGCTATGTATTATTTGTTTGTTTGTTTTTGAAGGGTTGGGCATATATGTGCAATCAACTCTTGGGCATGGGTACAGATGGCCAGCAACCCTGGCAAATCCTATTTATGAAGCTATAAAAGAATTATACTTGGAAGGTGTTGGTATCTTTTGATCCCATTTCTAGAACTCAGTTCACAGACTACATTGAAGTCATGGATTCTTCAATTCTTTCACTTGCTAGACATCAGATTTTCCCCTTACTGTACTTTAAGGTCACTTACTCTATAGGTTAAGATGGTGCAAACAGATAATTATACCCATACTCATTCCCCTTCTCATCTCCCTACACAAGATAACTTCTATGACAATGGTCTTTGCTGGCAATTTCTGTGGGACTACATTCAGATGTATAAAATAGTTTTTAGGGGCGCAAGTGATTTTTCTTTTGTTGTAGGCAGTGTTGTGTTATCTATGATTTCACTGATTTAGGGAGCTCATAGTATGGGACCTATCTCCAGCATTATTGCTTATTAGCCATTGTCTTACTTAAAATTTTTGAAGCCCTGAGAGATTAAATAACTTTTTCACTGTCACACAGCTAATTTATTCCAGAGGCAGAAACAAAACCCAAGTCTTCCTGACTCCATGGCCTGCCCTCTTAATTCTAGCCTGTGGGATTCTGGATGGCTTTTTGCTAACTTCCTTTAGTTAGGAATGATGGCTTATAGCCTTGGTTATAGACTAAAAAAAAGTCACTTTCCCCTTAAGGAGATATGCTTTTATTTCTGGGTTTCTAGTAGAAACTGATGCTACAAATTTGTGTTCACTATAAAGCTGAACACAGATAGGTGGTACTTGAAATTTGGGGAGTGCATGAGGTTGCCAGGGAAGACTGTGTAGAGAGAGGCTAGTGGGTATATATTTGGGACCTCCCAACTTAAGGTATTAGGAAGACAATAGGGAGCCAATGGGGAGAAAGAAAGAGTGATCAGAGAAGCAGGAAAGGTGGAAGAGGGTTTTGTGTCTAAATTCAAGGAAGGAGAGAGGAAGGCATGGTCAATATAAAAAATTGCAGAAGAGGTTAAGGAAAATGAATACTAAAAATAGAGTGGTAGAAGTTATCAAGTTCTGAAATAAATCAAATTCATCAGTGGAGGAAAGAAGTGTCTTTAATCTTTTTTTTTTTTTTTTTTGGAGAGGCAATTGGGGTTAAGTGATTTGCCCAGGGTCATACAGCTGGTAATTGTCAAGGGTCTGAGGCTGGATTTGAACTCAGGTTCTCCTGAATCCAAGGCCAGTGCTTTATCCACTGCACCACCTAGCTGCCCCTGAAGTGTCTTTAATCTTTTTTTTTTTTTTTTTTGCAGGGCAATGAGGGTTAAGTGACCTGCCCAGGGTCACACAGCTAGTTAAGTGTCAAGTGTCTGAGTCTGGATTTGAACTCAGGTCCTCCTAATCCAAGGCCAGTGCTTTATCTACTGTGCCATCTAGCTGCCCCGTGTCTTTAATCTTGATAACAGGGTAGCAAACCTATCTCCAAGGGAAGTGGGGATGACTCACCAGGATACTTAGAGGAAAGGTACTTTTAGGAGAAAAGAGCAAGGGGGTGACATTAGGTAGCAAGGCCTAGTCATGAGATTCCAGCTGCCCTTGGCAATTTGAATAAGGAAAACAATTTCATTCTGGATGTTTTTTTCCTTCATGCCAGGGACCCTAATGGATGGGGGTGGGGATGGGGAGGTGGGGTCATGACATCAGAAGCTACTTTGGAAGCTATTTTCACTGGAGCTGGCTTTGTTTATAAGGAAAGGTCTCAGGGTGGGGACTTAGGTTGTGGTTCAGCTCAACTTAATGTAGAGTAACAGGACATTGCTATGATCACTAAGAGGGAGTGGCAGGTAATATTACATTTAATATTAACAATTCTTCTGATATTACATTAACATTTTTTTATCCCAGGTTGCAAAGGGTTGGAAAGGAAAAGGCAAGAAAGTACAAATACATTCGTATTTGATGTAGACAACTTGATACTGCCTCCAGTAGTCAAGACTGCCCAGAATCTTCTGCCAAATTACCTCTGGGTTTAGGTTCCCAGATCATATCATGTGCCCTCCTTGGGCTCTGTTTGTTTTCTGTTGCTTCAGGATACCCTGAATGAGGACTATGCCTTTTTATCTGACCCTAAACATTATTCCTGTGGGTTTCAGACCATCTTGCATTGAGCCAACTATTGTTTCTTTTTTCTTTTCCCTCCTTGAAGTCTCTGGTCCCAGGTCCCTGCATTCCCCAACCTTGCCTTTGATCTTTTTCTTTCTGTCCTTTTTAGTCCACCTTGAAAAATCTTCACTCTCTGGTTGTTAAGGCTGGCACAACTCTTTGATTAAGCTCAGTTTTTCGCCTAAGCTAACATCTTGGTGTAGTCTCTTCAGTGTCTGTGGTCTCAGTATGGCAATATCTTTTGGTAATTAGAATGTGATCTTGGCTGCCATGGGTGTTATCTTTTCCTGAAACCCACTCCATTTGATTACAGGAAGCAAATGGCT
This sequence comes from Dromiciops gliroides, assembly GCF_019393635.1. Taxonomy (NCBI): domain Eukaryota; kingdom Metazoa; phylum Chordata; class Mammalia; order Microbiotheria; family Microbiotheriidae; genus Dromiciops; species Dromiciops gliroides. Next base: position 568,933,565 of record NC_057861.1, on the reverse strand, counting down.
TATTTCTTCCTGTTTCAAAGCCTGAACTGTTTTTGGGGTCAACCCACTAAGTTTCTGTTTCCTGCCTAAGGGAAGCCTCCAGTTCTCAGCTGGACTGTTAACCATGAGCTCAGAGAGTCATCAAGTCATTCTTGGTTCAGGCTGTCAATTTCCCCCCGTCCAAGATCCACTTTGAAGATTCATTGCTCCAGTAGTTCTTTCCTACTTTATCCCCCATTTACCAAAGGGGGAGTTGTCTTTCAGAACACTGTTCCAATTTTTAATATAAAAATACTTTGAACATGTTTTTGGGGTATTTGGGATCAGATTCTGGCTGTGCTAATTATAACCTGTGTGATCATACTTCCTTTCTTTGATCCTCAATTTCCCCCTTAGAAAAAGGTATTGAACTGGGCCTTTTCCAGCTCTGGTGTCTTGAAGGAAATTATAACTCCTAATGCATCTTATTTGTACATTGAGGAGAATAATTTTAAGAGAGGAGAGAAAGAAAGAAGTGTTCATTTTCTCTCCTGCATTCCCCACTTGTTCTCTTGTGAGCTCTTTGAGGGCAGGAACTGTCTACTGCCTTTCTTTGTTTGAACAGGGATATGGTAGTCACTTAATAAATCTTGCTGACTTATTGACTTGAGCCATTCCATCCTCATCTTGTTCAATGGTATGGTAGCATATGGTTAGTCCTATCAATTTGTTCTCCTAGTTCTGCTTGCTTTACTCTGCATTAGTTGATAGGTTTCTCTAAATTATCTCTATCATCATGTCTTATGTTAATCCATTACAATCTATTATGGTAATCCATCTGATTATCCATTACATTTATAGACCACAATTAGGTAATTGCACAATATGCCACCTCCTTTGATTATTTTAAATTTCCTTATTCCTTTAAATTCTTGCTTTGTTGTACTTTACATTGAATGGAAAGCAGATGGTATCTAAGAGGAGCCTGCCTGGTAAGGACAGTGTCTTCCAGGACTCCAAGTGTTGGGTAGAGTGATAGTTACAAGTAAAGTACGGGGTAGGTGATTGAATTGGAAGCTGAACTTGTGACTAGACCTAGGTTGCTAATAAGATGTGTGTGAGAGAGCTTATTGAACCAATGCAATAATGGTTGTTGAGAAATATTGAGTCCTATCCATAGCTTTTTATCTACTGCTATACTGTTCAGGGAAGCTGAACAAAACAAATTAATACATTAGTCATGTCTGAGAAGGCAAATTAGATTCTATGTTGTTGTTCAGTTGTTTCAGGTGTCTTCACACCTTCATAAGTCTTTATAACTTCTCTTCATAAGTCCATTTGGGGTTCTTTTGGCAAAGATACTAGAGTGGTTTGCCATTCCTTCTCCATCTCATTTTACAGATGAAGAACCGAGGCTAACAGGATTAAGTGACTTGCTCAGGATCACACAATTAGTAAGTGTCTGAGGCCAGATTTGAATTCATGAAGATGAGTCTTTCTGACTCCAGGTTAGGCATTGTGTCATTTTGTTGTCCCAGGAGTATAGATTCTATATCTCTAGCCCATTATCTCTCAGCCCACAGGTGGGAGGTATGTTGAAGAGAAGATACATTGGAGAGTATACTGAAGCTTATTCCTCACTTCTAAAATGAAGACAAAAATAGCTTCTACCCAAACTATGTTGTTGGGAAGATCAAGTAAGATACACGTTAAAAGTTTTGCAAACCTTAAAGTACCATATAGATGCTATTGTTGTGATTGTTAATCATTAAAATGTGCATTTATTAGACACTCTGCTAATAAATTTGATAGTTTTGCTGATCAACATTTCTATTTTTAAAAAAGTACCAATATTGTATTGGGATGTTCTTAGGTAATATTGCAATGACCCACTGAGCAACATTCTTACAGAAATTTAACCATTACGTAGTACTCTCCATTTTGAAAGAGTCGTATTGATTCCACAATATACCCTAAGGAAATCTAAAAATAGCAACTCACGTTATCACTTTATTTTTTTACAAAGCACTTCAATTTGATCTGTTACTACTTGTATGATCTTTGATATTTGACCTCTCTGCACCTCAGTTTCCTCACCTATAAAATGAGGAGGTTGGACTGGATGATCTCTGGGGTCCTCTTCAGTCTATGATCCTATGATCCTTTTAACCCTATGAAATTCACGTTACTGTTGTTCAGTCATTTCAATTGTGTCTGAGTCTTTATGACTCCACTTGGGCTTTTCTTAAGGCAAAGGTGCTGAAGCGGCTTAGGGAATTATTTTCTTTTTCTTTTTTTTTGCAGGGCAATGAGGGTTAAATGACTTGCCAGGGTCACACAGCTAGTAAGTGTCAAGTGTCTGAGGCTAGATTTGAACTCAGGTACACCTGAATCCAGGGCCGGTGCTTTATCCACTGCGCCATCTAGCTGCCCTCAGAATTATTTTCTATACTTTAAGGAAGAGGTTAAAAGTGATTTCCCCAAGGACTCACAGGTAGCAATGAGCATACCCAGCAATATATCTGAAATGGGTTTTCTAACTTCAAGTGAGAATGTCTTTCCATAATACTTTTGTTATAACATGGTGTTGTCATCCTTTAAAGCTAACTGAAAGAGTTCCTCTAGCTTCTGGTCTATTCAAGTAGGCCTGACTTAGATATATTCAGGACTTATAGAGGATCTGTGACTGAGGAGCTCTTTAATGTGATCCCCTACTCATTTCACAATGTCTTCATCTCTAAGAGTGGATGTGACAAATGTTTCTTATGGAACTGTATTTAAAAGATGCAAATTACTGCAAGAAAAGCATGCACATCCTGTGCTATTTTTCTGTATGTCCTGAACCAACAGTTTTTTGATGTATTTAAAAAATTAAGAGTCCACACTATTCACCAGTCATTACTGATTTTAAACACAGCATTTAATGATTTCTAAACCAATGGATTGATGAACAGGATATACAAAAAGTTTAGAGAGGGGATATGAACAGTTACAATGAAACAGTCTAAGAGGTCAGTGTTCTGTGTGTCCAATGTGGTATGGAGAATAGAGAGGAATTCTGAGCATGGAGGCAGGTTAGAGAATAAGATATAATTAGAAAAAACATTTTCTTTTTAAAAATAATATTTCTCCCAATTACATGTAAAAACAGTTTTTTAACATTCTTTAAAAATTTTTTTGAGTCCCAAATTGTCTCTCTCCCTCTCCCTCCCTTCTTCCCTCTCCTCTCCCCTCCTTGAGAGATTATGCAATCTGATATTGATTCTACATGTGCAGTTATATTTTCATATTAGTAGTTTTGTTGAAAGAAAACTCAACCCCTCCCCACAAGAAATTTAAAAGCAGTATGCTTTAGTCTGTATGCAGACTTCTGTGGAAGTGGATAGCATTTTTTTATCACGAGTCCTTTGAGATTGTTCTTGGATTATTTTGTATTGCTGAGAATAGTTAAGTCATTTATAGTTATTCATCATACAATATAACTGTTGCTGTGTACAATGTTCTCCTAGTTCTGCTCACTTCACTTTGCATCAGTCAGTTCATGTAAGTCTTAACAGGTTTTTCTGAAATCATCTTGATTATCATTTCTTATAGCACAATACTATTCCATCACCATCATATATCACAGTTTGTTTAGCCATTCCCCAATTAATGGGCATCCCTCAATTTCCAATTCTTAGCCACCACTAAAAGAGCTGTACAAATAAGTCTTTTCCCTTTTTAGGATCTCTTTGGGATACAGATCTAGTAGTCATATTTCTGCATCAAAGGGCAAACCCTTTGGGCATAGTTTCAAATTATTCTGAAGGACCCAGGGAGAAAGAGAAGAGGATCAGTGCTTGGTCTAGTGCATTTAAATTATGAAGATAATTGGCATTTTATTTTATTTGAAGGTGATTCAGAACTGGGAGGAAAAGCTAAACACTTTGGTTCACAGCCAGGATTTTAAAACTTCTTAATAAACCAGAATGTTTGACTGAATTGAATAAGATAAGACTTCATTGGGATAAATGTGATCTTACAATTGGATTTTTAAAAAAATCAATCTCATTAGTACAAACCTGAGGGAAGCAGAGAAAACTGTATGGAAAAGTCTTGGCTTTGTCACTAACTCACTATGATTTTGGATGAATCATATGATCTATATAATCTTATTTTTTAACAGGAAAATAAGTACAATATCCTTAATAGGATAGGGTAACTCAAATGAGATGATGAATGGGAAAGTGCTTGTGGAATTTATAAAGGACTAAGTCAATATAAAAGAATAGTTAGTGTTAAATATTAATGATGTGCTAGACTCTACCACTTGGGTATAATTATTAATATTGTTTATCTTCACCTTAAAATGGAGATAATACTTATGGTGGGCACCTCATAGAGTTGTATCTCCAGGGCCCAATACATATTGGACACTTAATAAATGTTTGTTGCATTGTTGAATTTAATTGTGAGGATCAAGTGAAATGATGTTTGTAACAAAGGTTTGTAAACCTGAAAGCAATCATTAATGTCATGCATTACTATCGTTATTATCTTCTTTGGTCTTCATTTTTCATAATGACAATAAAATATTTTTTCATAATTCTATAATTAATTTATATTCTTCAATGCAACATTACAGAGTGTAAAATGAGCCAGCATTTGTCTGCTTTATAGCCTACTGCTTACCTTTAAAGATCAGCTAGTACATAGCTCATCAAGGAAATTGAGTAACTGGATTTTTGACAAATGTATAAAAAAGCCACATGAAAAGAGGTCTTGTCTTAAGAAGTGGATGACAATTCTGAGTTTTTTTCCCTTGAGGATTCACTAAGTTTATAGTTGGTATGCTGCAATGAAGTGATGATTCAATAGTAACATTTATTAACATCAAATGTCAAGATTTTGCAAAAAACCTATTTTCCCCTTAAAAAGCCTTTCTAAAATACTAGGTATTTGCTTCTGCTTTGAGTAATTCTATAAACCATCTGTTACTGTGAACAATGCAAGAATGAGCAAAAATCCCCCAAAGTGCAGTACTCTGGCATATAGCCAAGTGTATTCAATGTTAAGCAGCCTCAAAGAGAAAAGTTACTAAGCTAAAGATATGTAGTGATGGTGTGTAGAGAACTGAGTGATTTCTTAGAACTTGCTGGTATTTCTCAGTATTTCTTTTTTTTTTAAAATATGTGTGCAAATTTCTGTTAACCACTCTGTGGATAACTCAAAGTTCCTGGAAATCAGGCTGATAAACAATCTGTTTATTACAAACCAGTGCTATTTTAGTTAGAAAATACCTGCATAAGTATTTGCATCTTTCTGTGGCCCTTGTGTGGAGGATTCTATAGAGACCTAAGCTCATATTTTGCTTCTTATTTCCCTAAATGTCTTATGCCATATTTCATGAAGAATTTTTGGATAATTCTTCAGTACTCATTTATATTTTGGTTTTGTGTTATATTTTGCATTTTTTTTTAGTGAGGCAATTGGGGTTAAGTGACTTGCCCAGGGTCACACAGCTAGTAAGTGTTAAGTGTCTGAGGCTGGATTTGAACTCAGGTACTCCTGACTCCAGGGCCGGTGCTCTATCCACTGCACCACCTAGCTGCCCCTATTTTGCATTTCTTAAAACTGTATTCCTTTCCAGCTTTTCTCTGTATAAAAAATAGGCTTGAGATCCTTTGAAGTTCCAGCTTGAAAATATTAAAAAATTTTTAATTAAATTTTTTCAAGTATTAAACATTTTTCTCTCTTCCATCTCTTGCCACTGTCCTATTTTCCCCTCCTCACCAAAAGTGAAAAAAGTGAAACTCTTACAAAAATATGCATAGTCAAGCAAAACAAATTCTCAGATTGACCATGTCCAAAAATATGTCATTCTATATATTAAGTCATCAAGCAACATTTATTAAATGTCCATGACATGACAGGAACTGGGCTAAGTATGGTGGATACAAAGAAAGACAAAATATGATCCCTTTTCTCAAGGAACTGACAGTCTAAAGGGGGAGACAACATGCAAGCAAATATATACAAACAAGATGTATATAGGATCAATTGGAGATAATTGACCAAGTGAAGGCATGAATATTAAGGGAGGTTTGGAAAGGGAGAGGTTAAACAAGAAAAGAATAAGAAAAACAGCATTTATGTAGCACTCACTATGTGCCAAGTAACTGTTTTCCAAACATTCTCTCTCCTGATTCTTCAAAGTAGGTGTTATTATTATCCCCATTTTACAGATGAGGAAACAGACAAACAGAGGTTAAGTAGCTTTCCCAGGGTCACATAACTAGTGAGTATCTGAAGTTAAATTTTAACTTATCTGCCTGATTCCAGGACCAGGAGTCTATCCATTGCACCACCTAGCTGCTGTGCCCCCTGACTCTGAAGGGCTTCTAATCTTGTAACTACACTTGTCTTTCCTGAATATTCTCAAACTGACTCTCACCTCCTGAAAGAAAGGTGATAGACCTTTCCAAAGTTCACAAAGCACTTTACATGCATCTTCTCATTAGAACCTTATAACATTCTGTGAGGCAGGAGCTAGAGATTTTTTTTTTTTGGTGGGGGGGCAGGGTAATGAGGGTTAAGTGACTAGCTCAAAGTCACACAGCTAGAAAGTGTCAAGTGTCTGAGGCCGGATTTGAACTCAGGTCCTCCTGAATCCAGGGTTGGTGCTTTATCTACTGTGCCACCTAGCTGCCCCCCCAGAGCTAGAGATTTTAATGCACCCATTTTACAGATGATAAAATTGAGCTCAAGAGGTGGCTTTCCATGGTCACACAGCAATTATTTTTTAAAATAGGATTTTTTCAGAGGTCTTTTTGCCTTCAGGTCCAGCAATCTATCTACTCTACTATGAAAACTACATTTTAAAATCTGTTTTAAATGACCAGATTTACATTAAGGAAAAAGAAAGTGTAACTGTTTCTTTAAACACACTCTTCATTTCCTTTCATGTTTCAAGCCATCTAAGTTTTAGGTGTGGAAAGAACTTTCAGAAATTATTCTATCTAGCCTCTTGTCACGGGCAAGTATCTACTTAAAGCTTCCTAAATGGATAATTTTTTTTTAATCTTGTTTTGCAATGTGCCCAGGGGCAGACAGTTCTACAATTTCCTTTCCTACTCTGTTAGTATTTAATTGTTTTCCAAGAGGCAGCATAATGTAGTGGCAAAAACATTGAACTTGGAACTAGATGACCTGGATTTTGGTCTCCATTTAATACCTTAAACTGTTAACATTTAAGCTCCTTAAACTTCAGTTTCGGGGCAGCTAGGTGGGGCAGTGGATAAAGCACTGGTCTTGAATTCAGTAGTACCTGAATTCAAATCCGGCCTCAGACACATAACACTTACTAGCTGTGTGAGCCGGGGCAAGTCACTTAACCCTCATTGCCCCACAAAAAACCCCAAAAAACCAAGAAAACCAAAAAAACTTCAGTTTCCTCATTTGTAAAAGAGGTTTGGACCAGATCAGTGGTCTCAGAAACTGTGAGGATGCAGGCACATTGACTTAGAAAACCACATATTAACAATATCTGTGTTTTATTGTATTCTTATTTAATTTGATAAATATTCCCCATTTACAAATTAATCTGGTTCAGGCTACATTTAGCCCAGAATGCAGCTGAAGTCAGCCTCAAAAAGATCAAATAGTCTGGGTATTTGCATACCTCTGGACTAGGTGATTTTCAAGGTCCCTGTCAGCTTTAAATTCTTTGATTCTACAAAGGGGAAGAGAGGCATATTTAGGCTTGATGTCAGGAAAACCTTTATCTAACTTTTTTTTTTTTTTTTTTAGTGAGGCAATTGGGGTTAAGCGACTTGCCCAGGGTCACACAGATAGTAAGTATTAAGTGTCTGGGGCTGGATTTGAACTCAGGTACTCCTGAATCCAGGGCTGGTGCTCTATCCACTGCACCATCTAGCTGCCCCTATCTAACTTTCTTTAACTCATAGGATCATAAAATGCCAGTGCCCTCTGTCCTAAAAACTTGTACAATCGATTCTTCATGACTCCGTGGACCATACTGTGAGCAATATTTCTCAGAGCTCTCAAGGGCAGACACACAAACTTCCTGACATTCTGTTCTTTACTCATAACCTTATTAATTTTAATTTTTCCAAACTGAAAAGATGATCTAAGGGTATACTCTGACATATCTTTAGAAATTACTAAGATTACAAGATTTTTTTTTTTCTATTTGGCTCAAGCTCCTAGCCTGATAGCTAAAACCAAGGGAACCTTAAACAACCTTCTCTCAGATTCAAACTCTGAATTCATAGGCTCAAATAAATACCACTGTAACTATCCATGAGACTTACTAAACTTTGTTTTTGCCATTTAACCATAGTAAATATTTATCTACTACTTAAAATAAATAAATAACAAAGAAATAAACAGCAACTCAAGCAACCTCATGCAGAAGTAAGAATACATTAACTAAAATTCTTTACACTGTTACCAAGTTTTCATCTGTGATCTTTATTTTTATTTCCTGGTTTGCATGTTTGTCCCCTCATGTTTCACGCTTTCATTTCCCTTTAACTCTCTTCTCACAGTTCTCCAAAATTTGGGTGAAACTCTTCCTCAGTCTATAACTGTCATAATTTTTAACTTCCAACTGATAATGGGGATCTCATCAAATTATCCCTTAATAAATCTGTTTTTTTTTAGGAAATTTGTGATATAACCATTTCTCTTCAGAATTCCATCATAGTTCTATCAAAGTACCTCATAGATTTCTCCAAGAATAACATATTTTCTGAGACTACTTCTATAATCTTTTTTAAAGGTGCAGCATCAGTCATCACAGTGTCTTTGGGCTTGCAACCCAGGTGGTAGATTTTTCAAATTGTAACCCTTGCATCTGAGGGCCTACCCCCTGGCATAAAAAACCTGAGCCACTTTGGAAACCTCTCACAAATTTTTCTGGCTTAAATGTTACCCCTTACTCAGGGAGAAACTTGTAACTTCAGCACGTGGCACTTCTGTTAAAAGGGTGCCTTCATCTTTTTTGCAAGCACTCAGGTGGCATAGGATTAACCTTGAGGCAAAGGACCTCACGAGCTGGTTGTGGAGACCTCTCCATTTACCTTGGTTCTCTACTCCTATTTAATTTAGGGTGTTCTGCTTCATCTCTTCCTTTCTCCACTGCCTAGACAATGTGTCCTTCTGCTCAGCTAAAACTTCCTATGGGGCTGTTAGGGGCTGGGAAAAAACCCCACCAATGACATACTACCCTTTTCTATTTGCCTTTCTCTTTCTCATCATATCCATGAATGGCTGGTCTAGACCACACAAATTACCTTGAGGCTTGGAGAAGTCTTATGCAAGCTTTGTAAACACAAGGTGAACTGGTGGCTCCAATCAGTGCAGATACCTGTGAATCACAAAATGAGCCTGCATGGAGGGGAGGAGTGGCAGGGAGGGGTCTGTAAAAACAGAAGATTCACATCCCACTTACATAATCTCCCCCACCTTGAGCTAAATGTTATCACATTTTTTGGGGAAATTCCTCCATGTTTTCTTTCTTTCTTTTTTAAATAATAAACATTTTCATTTAAAGTTTTGAGTTCCAAATTCTATACTTCCTTCCCTCCCTCCCCTTCCCCATCCCTAAGGTGGTAAGCAACCAGATATTGGTTATACATGTACAATTATGCAAAATATTAGCATATTATCCATTTTGTATAAGAAAACTTGAATAAAAGAAAAAAAATGAAAGAAAGTGAAAAATAGCTTGCTTCAGTCTGTGTTCAATCAATATCAGTTCTTTCTTTGGAAGTAGATAGTATGCTTCATCATTAGTCCTTTGGGATTGTCTTGGATCATTGTATTGCTGAGAATAGCTAAATCATTCACAGTTCTTCATTGAACAATATTGCTGTCACTGTGCACAATGTTCTCCTGGTTCTGTTCACTTCACTATATATCAGTTCATACAAGTCTTTTTAGGTCTTTTAGAAATCATCCTCATAGCACAATAATATTCCATCACAATCAAATATCACAACTTGTTTACCCATTCCCCAATTGATGAGCATTCCTTTGATTTCCAATTCTTAGCCACTACAAAAACAAAACAAACAAAACAAAACAAACAAAAAAAACAACCCCAAACTGCTATAAATATTTTTGTACAAATAGGTATTTTTCCCTTTTTTGGGATGTCTTAGGGACATTAGTTTTCAATGCTTCTTTGTAGCATTTCAGATTCCTAAACAGATGTCTTTCATATGGTTTGCTTATAGTCATACAAAGAAGTATCATTATGACTGAGAGCTGGGTAACACTGAATTTGCCAGTAAGAGATGTAGTAGGTGTAGAAAGGAGACTGTTTTAAGGTCATCAACTCTCATCAGCATCACAGAGACAGCTAGATAAGTTAATAACATCAAGAGACTGGATATATAATGGAATCCACACTGTTTCTGCAAAGTCGTTTTATGAATGGAAGAATTGGGTTTTCTTGCAGCAGTTAGCAATGTAAAAGAAATTTTTGTCACCTCAACTCCTTTAAGAAAAACAGCTTATATATATTTGAAATGGAGACTCAGTGTAGTAGTAAACATAGGGGCGTTTGACAACTTGGAGGGCTCTGAATCATTTGTTGGCTCTAGTAATGCCTGGTATGAGAATGATGTTTAAAGGAGAGAAATTTAATAATACTTGGGAGCAGAGATTTCTGTAAAGGTAAAGAGGGGAAATGGTTATAAAAACATATTCTTCTACTATATGAATCATCCTTCCGGTCAGATTGACATGCTTATTATTCCCCTTTGTTCATGCTGTCCCCCTGACTTAGAATAACATTTTTTTCCTCATGTAAACATCTAAACCTAACCATCCTTCAAAACTCAACTCAGGTTCCTATCCTCCATGAAGCTTTCTGCAACCATTAGAGATATCTATATGTGGTAAAGGAATTCTATAAAATACATGCACAATTTAAAAGTTTTTCTAATGTTTAGATGATAAGACTTGTTTTAGGCTTACTTACCTCCTTTTCCATTGGTTCACTACATGATCTTGGATGTCAGCTACCTACATGTAAAGCACAGTCAACCTGAACCTGAAGAAATTAGGAAGCCTAATTTAAAACAGGGCAGACCAGCAAAATCCAAGAAGTAGCACACTCAATGTTGTTAAAATACTTTCTGAGCTTTGTCCCTAATTTTTGTTTTCAGTTTTGGGGAAGAATTTCCACCAAGAACTATAAATGTCACCTGACTGAATCCAATGTTACCTTTTGGAGAAGAATTTTTCAAGACTATTGAGATATGCAGCAGTTTCTCTAAGGAAATTTAATCCTTTCTCCTGGTCCTATTGAACTCTGGGCCCAGCTCAATGTTCATCTTCAAAGTCTGTTCAAGATTTTTGTTAATCAATTTGATGGGTTGTCAATTGCATATCATAGTTTTAAAAAGCTATTTTTCATCCTCTTGGCTTTTCCTATATGAATAGTTAGATGTGAAGTTTTTCAAGTGATTGTTGATCTCTTCTGCAAGACTGCAACATTCCAGAGCTTAATACAATCAGCAAAATTCCTTCTACAAATAGGAGTAGCTGGAGGACTTCATTGCTTATAAGAAATCCTTTGATGTAGACAGTGCACTGAATATTGTACATGATAGCAGTAAGTACCTTCTATGAACTTAGAGTTTCCTATTTTATGCCTAGCTAGACATTAAAAATTGACCTTTGATAGTTATATTTGTTATTGTATCTGTGAAAAAATTGTGTGTGATTTTGACATTCATAGGAGACACAACTGGAAAAAACCTTTAAATCAGCATTTTGCTCTACTAAATTAAAAGCCTATTTTGTAGTCAACAATGAAGCACATTGCCTTTAATTTTTCCTTTTTTTTTTGTTTGTGGGGCAATGAGGGTTAAGTGACTTGCCCAAGGTCACACAGCTAGTGTTAAGTGTCTGAGGCAGTATTTGAACTCAAGTCATCCTGAATCCAGGGCTAGTGCTTTATCCACTGCGCCACCTAGCTGCCCCTAGCACATTGCCTTTAAAATTACTTATTATTGGGCAGCTAGGTGGCGCAGTGGATAGAGCACCAACCCTGGAGTCAGGAGTACCTGAATTCAAATCTGGCCTCAGACACTTAACACTTACTAGCTGTGTGACCCTGGGCAAGTCACTTAACCCCAATTGCCTTACCCAAAACAAAAAAAACAAAAAACAAACAAAAAAATAAAATTACTTATTATTATGACCTTAACAAACAAACAAATAGGAACATTTTACTTTTCAAGGGAGAATAGAAAAGAAAACTATATGAAACTATGAATCTTGATTATAAGCAGGTATAAGTACATATTTAAGATATATGTATATATTGTTTGTTTTTTTAGTGAGGCAATTGGGGTTAAGTGACTTGCCCAGGGTCACACAGCTAGTAAGTGTTAAGTGTCTGAGGCCAGATTTGAATTCAGGTACTCCTGACTCCAGGGCCGGGGCTCTATGCACTGTACCACCTAGCTGCCCCAGATATAAGTATATATTAAACTTAACACAATAGCAACAAAATTTCAGTTTGTCTCTGACCACATCTGAATTTTCCTCTATTTTCTATGTGTGTTTTTTCCATTGACACACTTTTGTTTTATTTCATCACCATCATTGTTTACCAGCTGTGCTATCCATAACTCACCCAATGGAAATTTGCTTCCTTTGTAGCAAATAAAGTTAAAAAACAAAAAACAAAAAATGACTTATTGGCTATTGCCAAGAATCAAGAAGCATCATTAGTTTCCTGAAGTCATGATGGAGTGTTGTATCAGTCAGAGTTCTTAAGTCTTTCACAGTAGTTTTCCTTAACATATTTTAGTTGTATAAACTTTTCTCCTTGTTCTGTCTATTTAATGCTATATTATTATATATAAGTGAAGGTTTATTTGAATCCATCATATTTTTATAGTGTAGTAATATTGTATTACATCCATATACCATAACTTGTCTAATCATTCTACAGTTGGTGAGCAATTCGTTTGAGTTCTTCGTTAAACAAAAAGTGCTGCTATCAATATTTTTGCTTATGTGAGTCCTTTCCCTCTTCCATTGACTTGTTTAGTGCACATGACTAAGAATGATGTCATGCAGTCAAAGGATATGCAGAATTTAATTCATTTTTGGAAATATAGTTCCACATTATTTTTCATAGTGGTTAGACCAATTCATAGTTCTTCCAACAGTTTCATAGTGCCTGCCTTTTCATGACCACTCTAAAAAATTATTTTGTTTTTTTCCTAATTTATGCTAATTTTATGGGCATGCTAATTTTTACTAATGCTATGCTAATTTTTATAATAAAAATTAATGATTTGGAGAATTTTTATAGGATTATTGGCAATTTGCATTTCTTCTTTTGGAAAGTACACACTCTTATCCTTTAGCCATTTATCTGTTGGATAATGGTTCTTGTTCTTATATATTGTATCAACTCCCCACATATCTTAGAGATCAGATTGTTATCTGAGAAGATTGATTAAAGGATCTTTTCTTAGTTAATTGTTACTAAGTACATTAATTTTTCATGTGAAAAACTTTAAAATTTTATGTAATTAAGATTATTCATTTTATTTCTTATGATCATTCCTATATCTTGTCTTCCATTTATAGTTGTAAAATACATCCCTTTTTATGTTTAGGTTATGCATGTATTTGGAGTTTAGTGTAATAGAGGTATGAGATACAGATCTCAACCTATTTTTTGTCAGGTTCCTTTCCTGTTTCTCCAAAAGTTTTTGTTGAATAGAAAAATCCTTACCCCAAGAGTTAGTGACCTTTGATTTATTCAACACTACTATTATGTTTGATTGCTTCTGGGTCTTATTTACTAATCTGTCCTATTAATAAACATTTTCTATTTTAAAAACAGTATCTAACAGTTTTTATCAGTATTGCTTTATATTTGGAGATCTGGTTAGCTAACCCCCTCTCTCCCTTATCTTCCCCTCATGTCTTTAATAACCCCAAGTTTCTCCCTAAAACAAATACTCATCTTATAAACATTAATTTTTTTCTAGCGTTATATGGTTGTGTGAGTCATGGAATACAATTTTCTCCAAAATATTAAAGTTTGGGGCAGCTAAGTGGTGCGATGGATAAAGCACCAGGCCTGGATTCAGGAAGACCTGAGTTCAAATTCGGCCTCAGACACTTGACACTTACTAGCTGTGTGACCCTGGGCAAGTCACTCAACTCCCATTGCCTCCCCCCCAACAAACAAAAAACAAGCAGTGGATAAAGCACCAGCCCTGGATTCAGGAGTACCTGAGTTCAAATCTGGCCTCAGACACTTGACACTTACTAGCTGTGTGACCCTGGGCAAGTCACTCAACTTCTATTGCCCCCCCCCAAAAAAAAACCTAAACAAAAAGCAAACAAACAAAAATATTAAAGTTGAGGATCACCCAAAGGGGAATTAAGAGGCGTATCTTGGATATGAGCAGGCTGAAATATACTACTGACAGAATTATTCAGGAAAAGCCATGTAAGATACCATTAGTGTATGACCTAAAAAAGCAGGAAAGCCTTATGTAATGAGGGCAAAAGGTGATCAATGAAAAAAGCCAACATGTTTCATTGTTATTCAGATAATGTTAAGATATTTAGAGGAAAATTTCCAGAATGTTGGGTAGATTCCCCTTTAGAGAATTTATAGGTACTCATGGATAATATGAGAAGTAAGGATAGATTACATTCTCTACTATTAGAAACCTATTTACATAGGTTCATTGAAGTTATATTCAATAATAATAGTAATACTATCAATTAAAGTTGGCATTTTTTTCACAACTTAAGGTCAATAAAGTATTTTAGAAACATCAATAAATAATGGGATATCAAATCAATAGAATAGCATATACTTATAGGCCCAATCAGAGCCATAACTAGGGTAGACTGACTTGAACTTTGACCCAGGATGCCAATATCAGGAAGATACACTATCCCCTTTCCCAGCCTGTGTGGAATGCTAATATACCCCTCCAGTACTTAGTCTTGGGTTGCTGATAAAATAGTTCTATCACTGACATGTCCTCCATTCCAATGCCCACTTTAACCTGTACTAGGTTGGCACAGTAGATAGAGCACTGACACTGGAATCAGGAGATGAGTTCAAATCTGGTCTCAGCCACTTAACACTAGCTGTGTGACTGTGGGCAAGTCACTTAACCCTGATTGCTTCAAACATCTGGGGCCATCTCCAATTGTCCAGATGTATATGTTGCCACTGGACCCAGATGGCTCTGGAGGAGAGAGTGAGGCTGATGACTTTGGACAGCCCTGCATGACTTAAATCCAATTCAATGCAAGTCATGACATCACTTCCTGATGTTATGGTCCTCTTTGAGAACTAAGGACAAACAACAACAACAGTTGACTCTCTCCTCACAAAAGAAGTTAGTGAGATGGGGACTGATTATTGGGAAAATGGGCATCCTCCATCCCCAAATGACTGCATTTTACTGAATTAGATTGTCTTGTGGATCTGGCTCCACTTTCCATGGACAATTCCTATAAGATTACTCTCACTCGCATAGAGGAAGCCTTGGATCTCTGTAAGGATCTTTCTCCACACAGGCCTTGTAATCTAAGTTTTTCCAGAGCCACTTGTCTTCTGTTAAATGTTTAACAACAGACTCTCTGGGGGAAACACACTTTTAAGTTTAATCTGCAATATTAACATTTTCCCATTAGTTTCTTGAAGATTTACAATCAAGAAAACTTTAAATCAAATTATGATTTGTAAATTTGCTGATTTTTAAAGTATAAATGATGGAAGTGAAAATTTAATAATCTGCTTTTGTGAACCATTATGTATTAGCTTCAGCAGACCTCTGGGTGCCAGAATTCCTAGTTATGGCTCTGTTTCTAATAGTGTTTGGACTGGGAATCAGATACTCTGGGTTATATTCCCAATTTTGCCTAACTACCTATGTTACCTTGGGCAAATCACTCTGCCTCTATGGATTCTATTTTTTCATCTGTAAAATTAATGAAATAGACTAATTGACCTTTAAGGTCTATTTTGAGACCTAAAAGACTATACTATTTTGGTCTTTGATCAGTATCTTGTGGAGTAATTTATCCTTTCTGCACTCCTAGATATAAGGGAAGAAATGAACATGGTTTAATGACTTGGCATTATGAGAATTTCCTCTACTTGCTTTATGAAGATCAGCTAATGTTGAGCCTAAAATAAATTATGCTATTGGTGGGTAGAAAGAGCATTATGCATTGAAATTATATTTTGAGCTGCCGGGTGACGCAGTGGATAGAGCACCGGCTCTGGAGTCAGGAGTACCTGAGTTCAAATTTGGCCTCAGACACTTAACACTTACTAGCTCTGTGACCCTGGGCGAGTCATTTAACCCCAATTGCCTCACTTAAAAAAAAGACATTATATTTCATTTCAAATACTGTAATTTGGGGGTTAGTAATAAGGAAAATAAAAAAGATCATGGAAAGTTTTGTGGGCCAGTAAGAGATTCTACATTCCTAAATGACATCCTAATAGTTTATTTACCTCCAAAAGAGAAAGTATATGGTTATTTCATGGTAAAAATTGCCCCCAAGTAGTTATTATTGTTTTATTTCAATAACATTTTACCATTAGAAATTGAGAGCAATAAGAATGGGCCACAGAAGGCTGATAGAAACTCACAAAACATCAGTCTTGGTTTCCAGTGGCGAGGTGGGCACAAACAAGTGTTTGTATAGAATCTTTTACTTAGTAGTATTGCTATTATTCTAGCCTCCCAGGGGAAAACCTCTGAGACACTTTGATTCTTCCCTTTCGTTATACATAGTCTGTCATCAACTCCATTTCTTCTCCATTGCTGTGGCCACTAATTAAGTTTAGGTTTTTATCACCTTTCTGAAACCATGTTTTATTCAGGTGTACTAGCTAGCACCTTTAGTGTGAGGGCTTGCCAATTTCTCTCCAGGGATGCTTATCTAGTAATTCACCCACCTGTGGCTCCATGAACCTGTAGTATGTGTAGTGACTATACTCCAGTAAACTCTATCAGCAGATGGACTAAACCACATTGAGGATAATAACAGGCCTCAAACCTGTTGGTGAGTTAGGGGGGTGTCTACCCCAAGCATGTGAAAACTTTCCCTGGCAGAATGGGTAGATGAGAACAATTTGTTCCAGAAGTCATAAAGGTGGCTAAAGCAAATGCTGTGGAGTGCTTAGAGCTTGTTCAAATATCAAAGATTCCAAGGTCATACCCTGCATCCTGGGCTATCATTAGTCTTCCTGACTTTTGCAGTGGACTTTGATAACTCTGGGAGAAAGTGAGACTGATGACTTTGTGCAACTCTGTCTCACTTAAATCCAATTCATGCACAAGTCAAGGCATCACTTGTGATGTCACTGTTCTTCTTGAAAAATGAAGGACAAACAACAATAAGCAGAACAACAAATAGCTACAAAGGTACATGGATGATCTTTTGTCTCAATTTCAGAATCTCCAAATCCCAGAGTTGGAAGGGATATCTGAGGTCATCTAGTTCAACTAACTTCAAGAATTTTCTCTATGACCTTCTGAAGGCCTCCTGTGGGGAGGAACCACTAACTCCTGAGAAGACTCATTCTACTTTTTCATAGGCATAATTTTTATGAAACAATTTCTTAAATCAAGTTCTTCCTAGAATCTTACTTGTAACTTTTATATATTATTTTAAATTATGCCCAGCTTTTTGAGCTGGGATTGTCAAGTAATGGTAATCTCTTTTCCACGTAACAGTCATTCAGATACTTGAATCTCATATGCCCCCTAAATCTCCTTTTCTCTAGTCTAAACCTTCCTAATTCTTTCAACAAATCCTTGTATGATCTGTTCTTCAGTTTTCTCATCATTCTTTTTGCAATCTTCTTAGAGTGTGCTCCAGTTATCTTTTGTTTTTTTTTTTTTGTTTGTTTGTTTTTGCTGGGCAATTGGGGTTAAGTGACTTGTCCAGGGTCACACAGCTAGTAAGTGTCACAGTTATCTTTTTAAAAAATGAAGTGCCTATAATTGGACAAAATATTACAGACTTGGTATGATCAGAATACAGTGGAACTATTAACCTCTCTCATTCTTATTAAATGACTTCCATGTCTCATTGTTGACTTATGTTAAGCTGGTGGTCTACTAAAACCTTCAGATCTTTTTCACACTTACTCTTTCACTGTGTAGGCATGTCTTCTCAATCCTGCATTTGTGAAAATGAATTTTGAACTCAAGATTCTCTTCCAAATCAACCATTCAATCAACATGCATTTATTAAGTACCTACTGAGTACCAGACATTATCCTTGCCACTGAGGCTATAAAGACAAAAATGAAAAAGTTCTCTCTAATCAAGGAGCTTAAAATTTAGGTAGGAAAGACAGGTACACAAGATCATTTTGGAGAGAAGGCTCTAGTAGTATTGAGGATCAGGAAAGGTTCATATAGAAGGTGGTATTTGAGCTGAGTCTTGAAAGAACTAGGGTTCCTAATAGGCAGAGATAAGGAGGGAATACATTACAGGAATTGGGGATAGCCAGTGTAAAGGTATGTAGAATGATGATGGAATGCCATATATGGGGAACAGTAAGAAGATCAATTTGCCTAGACTATAGGATGTGCAAGAAAGGTAGTTTGGGATCAGATTGTGAAGAGCTTTTAAATGCCAAATGAATGAGTTTATATTTAATCATAGAGGTAATTATCAATTAGACATAATGTTTTAGGGGAATCACCTGGTTGGACTAAAGCATAGGCTTTAAGAAAATTATTTTGTCAGTTTTGTGGATGATGGTTAGAGTGGAGCGAACTTGAGGAAGAAGAGAATTTATTTAGGAAGCTCTTACAGTAGTCCAGACAAAGAGGTGATGAGTACATGTATATTTAAGAATTTAATTTGGTCTGTATTTTTCAAGTTAGTGTATTCAGCAAATTCAGTGAATATATATTAATTAACTATAATATTCAAGGTGCTATAGGAGGAAAAGATGAATAATACCTGGACTTTGCCCTTAAAGTGCTAATAGTCTAATAGGGGAGATTAAATATATAAACAAATTTTAAAAATAAAGGACATATGAAGATGCTATCTCTATGCAGAGAAATATCCTAATTTTATTCATAAATAATAAAGCTATTGTCACGATAAATAATAATCTGAATGAAAATGCTTAATTTAAAAAAAAGAATGAAAACATTATAAGCAGCATGGCTTAGTGGAAAGAGAGCCAACCTTTTGAGTTTGGAAGATCTAAAACATATTGGCTATGTGCCCACAGGCAAGTAACTTAAAGTCCTGGGATTTCAATTTCATCATATCAAAGAAAGGACTACACTAGATTATCTCTAAGGTCTCTTTCAGCTCTAAATCTTCTATCCTAGTATCTTATTTACCCTGGACAAATAACTATAACTTTCTTAGTCCCAGTTTTCCTTATCTGTAAAAATGAGAAGGTTGGATTAGGCAACTTTTACAGTCTTTGCCAGTGCTAAATTTATGATTATGTGGATCTACGCACACATACACACATTTACACATGAACACACACATGAATACCATTGGGTATAATGATCATGAAATGAATTGTGATTTAAAAAAATTCACATTCTACAGCAGTAGAAGCTGCTCTATAATTTTCTTCCTAGCAGACCTTTAGACATGAAACCAGGCTATGTAAAAAAGAAAAATGAGCCAACAAACCCATAAAGTCATACTTATGAACTTTGAAACATTACTAAGTGTACCCAATAAAATTCTCCCTGGATATTCAACCCCTTGGGTCTGGGTGGACCGCAGGTTGGTTTCTCTGTTACGATAAACACAAGAGAACAAGAACATTCCATTTTACTTTGTGTGAACCTAATATTGAATAGTTTGGTTACTAAGAGCCCCTACCTTCTTGCTCACTCAAAATCAAGCTAAAAAAGGCACTTGTAAAATAAATTGTCAACTAGGGAAAGGCATCAGATTGCTATAATTTATGACATTCCATTAGCTCTTATTAAAAGGATACAAACTTTTAGTGAAAAAAAAACCTTTCCTTTAAAAGATATACAATGAAGAGAAAGGTGAAGTACAACATATTTTATTTTATTGTAATTTTAAATGAGAATTCTAAAAACATTTAACTATGGTGACTATTAAGTTAAAATATGTAAAGAGCTCTTGACTACTTTTTGCAAATACATCTCCTTGGTCTATGAAATTGAGATGACTATTATCAATCCAACATTCTTTCCCCATAATAGGCATAAAGTTGAGTTGATAGGGTAAGTATTAACATGAGGTAGTAAATCTAACCTTGTGGATACTGCTGAGATTTGATAGAATATGGCTTATAACTAGAGTATGGCAAAGGCCATGTATACTTCTTTAATATAAAGGGAGAGGTGAAATAGCTTTGTACATCAAAAACATAGTCAATTGTGTAGAATTTCACAAAACCAAGGATTTGGATGAGTATCAAAGCAGGCAAAAATAGAAGTGATATAGGGCTGGGAGTATAATATAGGCTACCAGGCCAGCTGAAAGAACTAGATGATGAGTTCCTGTGTCAGATTACTAATCTGTCACAGAAGCAGATTATGCTTATGAGAGAGGTTCCCAATTATGTACATATCTGCTGAAGGTCTTGACCTACACTGAAAATTTTTCCTTTTTTCCCTCATTTATTTAGAATTTTATTTCCCCCCAATTACATATAAAAACAATTTTCAACATCCATTTTTAAAACTTTGTGTTCCAAATTCTCTTCCTCCTCCCCCCTCCCCACTTAAGAACATAAGCAATTCAATATAAGTGATATATAAGTAGTCATGCAAAACATTTCCATTATTAGTCAGGTTGTGAAAGAAAAGTGACAAAAAACTTAAGAAACAGAAACTAAAAAAAGTCATGTTTCAATCTGTATTCAGACACCATCAATTCTTTCTCTGGAGATGGGTCACGCTTTTTTTTTTTTTTTTTTTGAGGGGCAATGGGGGTTAAGTGACTTGCCCAGGGTCACATAGCTAGTAAGTGTCAAGTGTCTGAGGCTGGATTTGAACTCAGGTATTCCTGAATCCAGAGTCAGTGCTTTATCCACTGCACCGCCTAGCTGCCCCCCACACTTTTCATAAGTCCTTCAGAGTTGTCTTGGATCCTTGTATTGCTGAAAATAGCTAAGTCGTTCTGATCATCTTTTTTTTTTTTTTTTTTTTAGTGAGGCAATTGGGGTTAAGTGACTTGCCCAGGGTCACACAGCTAGTAAGTGTGTGTTAAGTGTCTGAGGCCGGATTTGAACTCAGGTACTCCTGACTCCAGGGCCGGTGCTCTATCCACTGTGCCACCTAGCTGCCCCTCTGATCATCTTAAAATATTGCTGTTACTTAGTATACAGTATATTTCACTTTGCATTGGATCATGTAAGTATTTTCAGGTTTTTCTGAGAACATCTGATAAATGATCAAAAGATATGAAGAGTTTTCAGATGAAATAATCAAAGCTATCTATAGCCATATTTTTAAAAATGCTCTAACTCATTATTGATTATAACGATGTAAGTCAAAACAATTCTGGGGTACTACCTGGAGATGCCCATCAATTGGGAAATGGCTGAACAAATTGTGGGATGAGATCATGAGCAGGATGTTCTTTCTTTCTGGCTGCTTGCCATATTTTCTTCTTGACTTGGGAGCTCTGGAATTTGGCTATAATATTCCTGGGAGTTTTCATTTTAGAATCTCTTTCATGAGGTGATCAGTGGATTCTTTCAATTTCTATTTTACCTTCTGGTTCTAGAATATCAGGGCATTTTTTCCCTGAAAATTTCTTCTAAGATAATGTCCAGGCTTTTTTTTTGATCATGGCTTTCAGGTACTCCAATAATATTCAAATTATCTCTCCTGGATCTCTTTCCCAAGTAAGTTGTTTTTTACGTTGTCTTCTATTTTTTCCATTCTTTTGGTTTTGTTTTATTGTATCTTGATTTCTCATAAAGCCATTAGCTTCCATTTGTTCAATCCTATTTTTAAAGAGTTGTTTTCTTCAGAGAGCTTTTGTACTTCCTTCCATTTGACCACTTTGGCTTTTCAAGGTATTCTTTTCCTCATTGACTTTTTGTACCTCTTTTGCCATTTGGCCTAGTCTTTTTTAAGGTGTTATTTTCTCAAGTATTTTTTGGGTATCCTTTACCAAGCTGTTGAGTTTTTTCATGATTTTCTTGCATCACTCTCATTTCTCTTTCCAATTTGTCCTCTATCTCTATTACTTTATTTTCAAAGTCCTTTTTGAGTACTTCTATGACCTGAGACCAATTCTTATTTTTCTTGGAAGCTTTGCCTTTGTTATCTTCTTCTGAGGATATATTTTGATTTTCCTTGTCACCATAGAAACTTTCTGTTTACTCATTTTCCCAGCCCATTTCTTGATTTTTAACTCTTTGTTAAAGTTGGACATTGCTTCCAGGATGGATAGTTGCACTGTCCCAAGCTTCAGGGGCTTTGTGCATCTGTTTTCAGAGGTGCTTCTAGGAATTTGTAAGTTTTTAGTTCTTTCAAGGTGGTATGATTTAAGGAGAAGTATCTTTAGCAATCTCTTGGCCTGTACTTTTGTCTGCAAGCAACCACAGGCTTGCTTTTTTGCCCTGAAACTATGAACAGAAGCCTGATCTACTGGGGCTGCAAACTCTGGTGTGCTTGTGTTCCTCCCATGCCTGGGACCATCACCCAAGACTGTGACTTGGATCCAGCTATGGGCAAAACAACAGAGTCCTGCCTCAGTGCTAGCAGAGAGGTCCCTATAATTTCCTTCTGGCCAATTGTTTGACCCCCTTATCATCTGTGACCTGAATTCCAGAAGCAGTTGCTGCTGATGATTCAGAAGTTCCAGAAGTCTGCTCCTGGTTTGCTGGGGCTGGGGATGTGCTGTGGTTGGGTTTGCATTGGCACATCCTGTGCTAGACTGTGCTTCATTCTCACCCTGGTATAATAGACCTTTCTAAGTTGTCTTTGGTTGGAAAATTATATCATCCTGTCTTTTTGTGAGTTCTACTGCTCCAAGAATTATTTTATGACATTATTTGGAGGTATTTGGAGGAGTCTTAGGGAGAGCTCAGGAAAGTCACTGTCTTTCCTCTGCCATCTTGGCTCCACTCCCTCCAGAGTCAATAATGTTTGCTTTCAGAAGGTGGATGAGGTGACAAGGAGTGTTGTTATTCTATAGTTAATTTTTACTTAAAAGGAAGAACAGAAGTAACAATTTGTAGTGGGACAAGCACTGGACTTAAGAGTCATTGTTCATGGGGCAGCTAGGTGGCGCAGTGGATAAAGCACCGGCCCTGGATTTAGGAGTACCTCAGTTCAAATCTGGCCTCAGACACTTGACACATACTAGCTGTGTGATCCTGGGCAAGTCACTTAACCCCCATTGTCCCCCACACAAAAAAAAGAGTCATTGTTCATGCATTCAAAACCTAACTCTGTTCAGTTACTACTTTTGTTTGGGTCACCTTGGGTTAATAAGTTACTAAACTCTCCTCATTTGTAAAGTGTTTCCATGTGAGGAGGTTGGACTATATGACCATCAAAGTCACTTCTAGCTCTTAAATCTTTGCTCCTGTAATCCTGTGATTTTTAAAATCAAGGCATTGGATTATTTGCTAAATTCAAAATTTTTTGATGATAATTGTTAATGGGTTAGAAATGACAGAAATGCTGAAAGGCAGCAATAATGAAATCTTGGAATTTTTAATAGGTAAGGAGATCATTGGGTATAATCTAACAAGTGTATTTTAGAATAGTGGATTTCATAGAATTGAGAGTAAGCTAATGTAGGGGCCAAATTTAATATGGAGAGAGTTAATTGGGTGGCTCACCATAATATTGGGGTTCAGAAAATAATGAGGGACCTCTAGGTCCAAAGTTTCCTCCCCTCCCAACTGCCTTTTTTAGTTATTTCTCCCAGGCCTATAATAAAGGGGATCGACAGCCTCTTTTTCCACAAACAAATCAGATTTTATTAATGAGAATAAAATAAAGGACAAGGGAATAGGGAAAGAGGAAAATGGATAATCTCCCTGACTCTAGAAAAGGCGTATACAGTCCCCAAACTTGCTTCCAGCTCAGCTAATTCAAAGAGCTGGATGTTTTTATTAATTCACCACCAGGGGTCTGTAATTTCTATGCAGTCCATCTCCAGTCTGCTCCGAAAGCTCCTCCATGGTGAGAGAGAAAGTGAGCCACTTCCTGTCGGGGGTCCCTTTTTATACCTTTTTCTCCCTCCCCCAAAGGGGAGGTCCTTCAATTTATGTGGCTGAGATTGGTTCCCTGTTGATGACGCAGTCCACAGCCTCTGAGGATACTCCTCAGGGTTGGCCAAGTTTAAACTAGGTTTAACAGGGGTGGCCAAGTGTGGCTAAAATCTAATTATCTTTTAATGGGTACTTAGTAGTTTCTCATTCACACCCAATTCAAACACTACTAAATCAATCAGGTTGGACCCCTGGGCATCTGCCAAATTCCAATATTTTGCTACATTCCCCCCTTTGTTTCTTTGAGGAACACAGAGTGATTCCTTGATGAAACAGTAAAAAACAACAGAATATAATACTCCTTGCTAACAAACAATATGTTAATAACAATATAGGCAAGGGAGAAAGGGGAAATTTTGTTCAGAGGGGCAGTCCCTCATGGACCCATACTTTGACAATGTCTACAGAGGGAGGGCCTCTACAGAGAATACATATTACAGATGGTGTATATGATAACAGAAGGAGAAAAACAAAATTGTTCATTTAAAGTCTTTGAAATCTTATCTTCTTTGAGTGTTGAGATGTCATCAGGGAAACCAGACTCTGATCTGGGCTCTTGTTGTCTCTGGACTCTGGTTGTCTCTGGATTCTGGTTGTCTCTGGACTCTTTTACTTCTTTAGCTGTTGAACTGCTGGATTTTCACAAATCCTTAGTACAGCATTGTCAATGATCAAATTAAACAGTGAGAGTTCTTCAAAATATAACTCATATTTAAACTTGATATATACAGCATATTACAGTAGGGTAGAATACCATGGCTTCAGACTCTAAAAGTGGGAGTTGGCTTAAGACGTATGGGAGATCTTCAACATTGCAGTGACAGTCATTATTGATTATGAAGAAAAATTGGAGTAGTTGTCGCAAGAGATTGATGTGACTGAAAAGAAAATTCAATCATAGCTTTTTTAGACATGGTAATAAGAAGACTTCACACACACAATTAGCATAGTCCTGTGAGAACAGCACCAAGAACAAAGCCCACTATGTCTTGAGCCTTGTGATGAACATTCAAGTTGACCATTTTGGAAAGCAGTTTGAAACTATGCCACAAAAGCTATTAAATTGTGCATATCCTTTGACTCAGTGATATTGCTACTTGGTCTACAGCCCCAGAGAGAAAAAAAGAGGAAAAGAACCCATCTGTACAAAAATATTTATAGTAACTTTCTTTGTGGTGGCAAAGGACTGAAAACTGGCAGGGGGTGCCCATCAATTGGTCAATGACTGAACAAGTTACGGTATATTAATGCTATAGATTATTATTGTGCTGTAAAAAAATGGTTTCAGACAATCCTGGAAAAACTTGTATGAACTGATTTAAAGTGAAGTGAGCAGAACTAGAATAATTTATACAGTAACAACAATATCGTGGAGATAATCAACTTTGAAAGACTTGAGAACTTTGATCAACACAATGATCAACCACATTCCAGACAGCTCATGATGAAACATGCTAGCCCCTTACAGATTGAGAGTGGGTGGACTCAGAATGAATACTGAAGCATATTTTCTCTTCTCTTCTGTAATTGTAATTGAAGGTTGGACAGGTTTCCCAGAATTCTCTGGGTCCCAGGGGCCTTGCACTTGACCTGGGACAGATCATCCAGTGTTCCCCTCAGTCACTCAATTAGTCAGTAAACATTTATGAAGTGCCTATGTGCCAAGCTGAAATTGAGGATGCTAGTGTCACTCTGGGTTGCTAGATAAGGATTCTCAGGTGACTGAGAAAAGTTCTTTGATCATGGCATAGTTTCAATGGCCAGGAGCAAGGAACAGAGTTCAGTTCAAGATATGGACTAGACTGGACCTGCATTACTGACTGTTTGTAGCCTTGGAGATAATATGGTAACCTGAGGCCAGAAGCAGTAAGGGTCCTCAGTTCAATGAACAACTCCTTCTAGTCCCTTCTCTTTCCACCAAGAGAGGTAGATCCTCATACTGCTAGTAAAGATGGTCCTTAACTTCCTGTTCCTTTCTCTTACCTTCTGGGGGGGGGGGGGCTAGACAAGCTGAGGACAGTAAGAGAAGAAGCTTGGATTTCTCTATTTTTCTTTTTATTATCTATGTAATCTAAATGCTTACACAAATCTTATTGACTATTATTCTCTTTCTCCCCCTAATACAGTGTACTCTCCAACAAACAATTCTCTCAAACTTCAAGTCAGTTTTCATTGACAATATAAACCATATTGAGTTTATAAAATCTTACAGTCATTTAAATTGCTTCTCTCCTGAGTTTGTATTCCCTCTGTTCCCAATATCAATGTTAGCATTTAAATTAGTAGAATTAAAACAGATTTTAATGACCATTCAGTTTAAATACATTATGATATGAAGACTAAGAAAACACTTAAAACGTTACTATTTGCAAGGATACTTATTTTAAAAATAACTACAGTATGTAGCTAGCTGTAATGGGAAGAAGGGACCAAAGGAGCAGCATGGCTAGTTTTCCCAAGTGTGACTGACTTCTCTGTTTAGCTCTCTTGGGGAATTGGTAAGGAAAGAGTGTAAGTGAGACAGATAATAAGGGAGTGAACTTAATTCTTTGCCATCTACCCCAAAGCTTAGGAGAAGTCTACAAAGCAGTCTTATCAGTAACCCCATTTTTGCATCTTAAAAGTTTTGTGATTATATATATATTATATATGTAGATACATATACATATATATACATGTATAAATGAGAAATCATTGTAAGACATTGAATTAGGAAGGCATGAGTTCAAATCCTGTTTCAAACACTTATTTGGTCTTTGGTCAAGTTGATTAATCTCTAATTAAACTTCAGTTTTCTCATCTGTAAAATGACAACAGTAATAGCACCTACTTCACTGGGTTGTTGTGAGGTTCGAATAAGATTATATGTATTAAGTACTTTGCAAGCCTTCAATATTATTAAATATTATTACTAACATTATTATCATCATTATTATGTACAAAATCAAATGAATGAATTTTTTTTTTTACTAGAAAGGCAGCTTAGCATAGTGGATAGAATTTAGCCTCAGAGTCAGTCTGTCAATAAACATTTATTAAGCACCTACTATGTGCTGGACACTGTGTTGAGTGCTGGAGATAAAAAAACCAAAAAATAATCCCTAAGGAAGATGATTCAACAACTATGTACAAACAAGCAATATACTGGGTAAATTGGTAATAATGAACAGAGGGGAAGCACTTGAATTAAGCGAGATCAGGAAAGGTTTCTTGTAGAAAATGAAAATGAAAATGAGGATAGTGGATAGAGTTGGCCCCAGGATCAATCAATCAATCAGTCAGAAGAGACTTCAGATAAAGGCAGTACTTGAACTGAGGTTTGAATTCAACTAGGGATTCTAAGAGGAGGAGGCATGTTCCAGGTATGGAACATAACCAGTGCAAAGGCATAGAGAGGAGAGACATCAAGGACATCAAGAAGTCCAGTTTGTCTGGACCACGGTACACAAGAAGGGAAATAATGCATAATAAAACTGTAAAGATTGGTTGGGGCCAGAGTGTGATAGGCTTATCTCAGAGAATGAATGGTCAGAACTTTACCTTAGAAAAATCAGATGAGGGAGAGCCATGAGGCAGGAGACCATTTGGGAGGTTATTTCAATAATCTTTAGGAAAGAGGTAAGGAGAGCCTGAAATAGGGTGGTAGCTGTTAGTACAAAGAAAGGAAGAGATGTTGAAGAAGTAGAAATGACAAGATTTCAGAACAAATTGCACATGGAGTTTAGTTAGTCAGTTAATAAGCATTTATTATTTACCTACTATATGCTAAGCACTAGGGATACAAAGAAAGGTATGGTTAAGGAGGGTGGTGAGTGGAAGATAACATATTTCTGAACCTGAGAGGCTAGAAGGGTGGAGGGAGAAAGAGCTGACCACATATTCACTTTTTTTTTTTTTTTTTGCAGGGCAATGGGGGTTAAGTGACTTGCCCAGGGTCACAGAGCCACTGAATCCAGGGCCTGTGCTTTATCCACTGCGCCACCTAGCTGCCCCCCACATATTCACATTTAAGATAGTTTGAGGTGCCACAGTATTTCATAATTATCTGTATTGACCTTAAGACCCAGAGTACCTTCATTTGATGCATAATCTGCTGGGCACAAACTTTTTCCAGCAAGCTCAGCTCCATTGCTATTTATATTTTCAGACATCACAATATGTGAGTAGATGTGCTGTCATTTAAAGAAACACTGGATTAATTAACAATTTAACAAATCAATAAATTGATAATTAACTATTTAATTAGTTAATAAATAATTAAAATACTTAGTAAATAAATGACAATGATAAACAAATAATCAACTACCTCAACAAGCCCCTTTATACCTTCAACTTTCGAATTCCCAAACCTCCAGACATATTAAAGGTAATCTTATAGCAGCAGGTAGGCTGCTCACTTGGTCACCTCTCTAAGTTCAGATTTGACCATGTTAATCCCCTTTTCAATAAATACCAATTTCTCCCTGTTATCTTTAGGATCAAATATAATTCCCCTTTTGTCACTAAAACCACCAACCTATCTTTCTAGACTTATTATATATTACTTTCCTATACAATCCAGCCAAATCTCTCATCTCTCTGCCTTTGTACTGGCTGTACTCAATGACTGGTGTACTTTCTCTTCACTACTGCCTCATAATCCACCTTTCACATGAAACCTTTCCTGTTGTTTTTCCGCCAGCTGCTACTACCTTCTCCAAATGCTCTTATATATTTTGTTTATTCCCATAAACATGATATTCCCTTCATACTGTCAGCTCCTTGAGGGTAGGAAATGTTTCATTCTCATCTTTATATTTATCCTCTGTAATATAGCACTTGGTACATAGTAAGTATTTAAATGCTTGTTGATTGATTCTAATCTTGCATCACACCTGCATCTGAGGAAGGTCACATGACTTGTGTTGACCCAACTGTGATAAAATGTTGTCAAAGCCGGCATAGAGTGGGGTGTCTGGGACATAGGTCCAGTGTCCATATTTGGAATATGAAAAAGTTATGATCAATACAATGTAGAAGCTATTATCATAATTAATATCTCCTGCTTAACTTAATTCTTTCTAATTTGCTTATTTTATTTTCACATTATGAATTACAAAGTCGATCTGAGGGTGCTTTTTATATTGATGACAGGACTCCAAAATTTATAGTTACAATTCTGAATTTCAGTTTTATGTAGAATTGTCATCTATCCTTGCTTGGGCCAAGGACTCAATGGAATGTCCAACAGGTTTGTCATCCTTGCCTACTTCTCTTTATGGGAGTTCCTCTTTATGGAGTGTTCATAATGTTGAATCTTGTTATGGAGCTGCTTGCTTTTATCATATGGTTTCATTTCAGTGGCAGTAACATCCTAACCATTTTTTCCCCATACTAGACTTACCATGGATGTAGTTGTCTATTTGTTGTTGAAGGAAATTTTCTTTTTCCCCTTTCACTTTATCTCCAATTATAGGCCCTACTTTATCTCATACTTTAGGCCTGTATTATTTATACCCCTTCAGGTAGACTTACCATGGATGTAGTTGTCTATTTGTTGTTGAAGGAAATTTTCTTTTTCCAGGGCTTCCCCTTTCACTTTATCTCCAATTATAGGCCCTACTTTATCTCATACTTTAGGCCTGTATTATTTATACCCCTTCAGGTAATGATTCACCTTTCCATATAATTTTCAATGTGTTAAGCAGCTTTTTCTCAAAACAGATTATCCTTATGACCCCCTTTAGTGGTCTAAGATACTGCACAGAGAGATATCTGAACTGAACTCTAATATAGTATTTCTGGTACTATAGTTCCTATCATCAGGATGTCTGGGTTGGTCAAGTGCTCACCATATAATTTTGTTAGAATTAATGTCCATTTCCCCTCTTTTCTTATACAAAGTATGTTTTTCAACCACCTTTTCTTACATTCACCCTGTATATTACAGTTTCTACAGCTAATGACTAGCAGAGCAAGTTGAAGCATACTTAGGTTGACTTTTAGTGAGCAGTCAAAGTAGCATAAAATAGGAGAAGGCTATGATAGATTCCTACAGAAGGCCTTGCACATAAGAAACCAGGCACCTACTAAGTATCAGACACTGTGTTAAACTTTGGGAATACAAATAAGAATGGGGAAGACAACACATAAAAGGAAACTGGAAAGGAGTGGGAAGAAACACTACCCAGTAGCTCGTCACCCATCTGAGGGCATCTTGTTCCATGGAGTTGAAACCAAGTAAAGCTGCAGTTTCCTGGAAATTGGCAGAAAGAGCAGTACGTCCACTTCCCATATCTACCCCTTAGTTCTACTAGAATTTATTTCAGTGTATTTACCTCAACCCCAACTTATATACTTTGGATCCTTTCCTGTAATTTCTAACTGTGAATTGGCAGGAAAAATACATCATTCAAGATATCCTTGATGTACAGATGTGATAGGGCCACTTGGAGTGCCTAGTAAACTGGTAGGGGTACAAGCCCAAGGAGCAGACATTGGAACAAGTACATTATGCTTTACTATCTTTCCTCCCATCTATCTATCTATCTTTCATCAATTTATTTTCTATCATGTATCTTAATTTATCCATCTTTTTATTATGTATCTATCTACTGCCTATCATCAATTTATTTATCTTCTATCATGCATCTATTCATTTATCCATTCTTCCATTCATCCAGTCATCTATTCCTGTGATTTCATAGATATAGAGACCTTCCTGGTGAGAAGCCTCTTTCTATTGAAGCAGATCAGCAACTTTTCTCAAATTTATGGTCTTGGAGAATTGTTTCAGATGTTGAGAGTCTAAGTGACTTCCCCAGTAAGTATGTATCAGAGGTAGGGCTGCAACCTAGAAGTTCCTGATTCTGAAATCAGTTCCTTCATGCTGCTTCTTAGAAAATATATACACCCTGTATTTAGTAGTGACTTCTCAACCAACATCATCCCACCAAACTATAGACTTAAAGTCTCAGGACACTTTTTGTAAGGAGGTATTATTATTGCATCTAAATCCATGGTTGAAAAGATGCAGCTAAAGGGGATGGGAGATACTTCTAACTCTATAGGCATACAATATCAGGGAATGGGAGGGACTAAGAATATCAGTATTAAAGGGGAGACAGATGGTTGGCCTATGCGCATACCTCATAACTTGCTTCTACAGATTTCCAGATATGAATTCCTGTTTTTGAAGCCACTTTTCCTACTTGTTTTAGCTGTTTGGGTGTATGCACCTTGCAGACACCCTGGTACTCTGTTCTAGTATTTCACTTTATGTCTGTTTTCCTCTCAACTTGGTCTTCTGCCTGCTCTACTTCAATGGGAATTTCCCTTCCTCTGTGAGATTTGCTTAATCTTGCGTATGTTATCTGCCTGTGATTAGTGAAAGGTTTAAGAAAAGAAAAGAAAACTCTCTAATAAGTAGAGCTATCCAGAAATAAAATCAACTGACTCAGGCAACAGCAGGTCCCTTAACACTGTGGGGAGGGGGTCTCCAAACAGAAACTGGATGTTCCTCTCTCTCTCTCTCTCTCTCTCTCTCTCTCTCTCTCTCTCTCTCTCTCTCTCTCTCTCAGGGCAATGAGGGTTAAGTGACTTGTCCAGGGTCACACAGCTAGTAAGTGTCAAGTATCTGAAGCCAAATTTGAACTCAGGTCCTCCTGAATCCAGGGCTGGTGCTTTATCCACTGAGCCACCTAGCTGCCCCTGGATGTTCTCATATAGTGAATATTGTAGAAAGGATTTCTATTCAGATACTGGAGTTGGTGTTTTGAAGGAACACTGGATTTATGTGTTCCAATCCTGGTTCATCTACTTATTAATTGTGTGGCCTGGGGCAAACCACTTCACTAGGCCTGTTTCCTCACCTAAAAATGGAGGTGGAGTGGTTAGAATAGGTAACCTCTAAGATTCTTTCAGTTCTAACTTTTACTTTGTGAATTTGTGATTTCCGAGGCTCATGGATTCCATTTGAAAGTGCCTGATTCTCTTATGGGTGGAGGAGAAGGAATAGGATGCTTTATCCAGTTCCAGTAACAATCAGAAACTAATTGCTGGAGGCAGCATTGCTTTTAGAAGAAAGTGTTAAGCTGGAAACATTTTATTTTTCCTTCTTAAAGTCTGAGCATAACTTCCCTTTCTGGAAACTTTGCCAGGGAGATCAGACCAATTTTGCAGACCTCTTTTGGTTTAGCATGTTAGAAGGCTGGGAGTGGGGAGATTGTAATGAGGAAGGGGGAGGGTACGTGGGGGAGATCTGTCTTACAAACAAGAACTTGCATATTATCTTTTTTAACGAAGTAATCAACATTTTTATTTATAGTTTCTTTTTTTAATCTCTCCTTCCCTCCCTCCTAGTTTTCTGCTTCCCTTGTGATATTCTTTACATTAGTCTTGTTTGTCCAAAAACTTTTTAATTTTACATGATGAAAATTATCTATTTTACATTTTGTTTTAATCTCTATATCTTCTTTGGTCCTACATTCTTCCTCTGCCCATAAATCTGAAAGATAAAATGATTCCATACTCTCTTGATTTGCTTATTATGTACCCATTTTGATTTTATTTTAGTATATGGTGTGAGATGTTGGTCTATACCTAGTTTCTGCCATACTGTTTTTGAGTTTTCCCAGAAGTTTTTGTCTAAGAGTTTTTGTTCCAAAAGCTTGGATCTTAATTTCTATTCCAATGATTCACTTCTGTATTTCTTAGCCAGTACCAGATTGTGTTGATAATTACCACTTTATAATACAGTTTGAGATCTGGTACTGCTAGACCATTTTAAAAAATACATATTTTTTCATTGATTCCCATGATATTCTTGAGCTTTTGTTTTTGCAGATGAACTTTGTTATTTTTTTCTAGATCTATAAAATATTTTTTGATAGTTTGGTATAGCATTAAATAAATAAATTAAGTAGGACTGTTCTTTTTATTATATTGGCTTGGCCTACCCATGAGCAATTAATATTTTTCTAATTGTTTAGATTTGACTTTATTTCTGTGAAAAGTGTTTTGGGTTTGTCTTGGCAGGTTGAGTCCCAAAGATTTTATATTGGCCACAGTTGTTTTAAATGGAATTTCTATTTTTATCTGTTGTTGCTGGACTTTGTTGGTAATATATAAAGGCTGGTGATTTATATGGGTTTATTTTGTATCCTACAACTTTGCTAAAGTTATGAATAATTTCAAATACCTTTTTAGTTGATTCTTTAGGATTTTCTAAATATAACATTATAGCATCTGCAAAGAGTGATAGTTTTGTTTCTTCATTACTTAATCTAATTCCTTTAGTTTCTTTTTCTTCTAAAGAGATAAGTGTTAGCTAATATTTCTAGTGAATTCTAATAGAGGTGATCATGGACCACCTCTGATTATACTGGGAAGGCTTCTAGCTTATCCACATAACAGATAGTGCTTGCTGATGGTTTTAGATAAATAGTACTTATCATTTTAAGATCATTTCCTTTTATTCCTATGTTTTCTAATGTTTTTATTAGAAATGGGTGCAGTATTTTGTCAAAGGTCTTTTCTGCATCTATTGAGATAATCATATGATTTCTGTTGGTTTTGTTATTGATATGGTCAATTATGCTGATAATTTTTCTAATATTGAACCAGCATTGCATCCCTGGTATAAATCCTACCTGGTTATAGGGTATGATCCTTGTGAAGCATTACTGTAATCTTTTGCTAGTATTTTATTTATAATTTTTGCATCAATATTCATTAGGGGAGATTGGTCTATAATTTTTTCTCTGTTTTGGCTCTTTCTGGTTCGGGTATCAGCACTATATTTGTCTCATAAAAGGAATTTGGAAGGACTCCACATATTTTCTCAAATAATTTATATAGTATTGAGATTAATTGTTCTTTTAGTATTTGGTAGAATTCATTTATAAATCCACCTGATCCTGGGGTTTTTTTCTTAGGAAGATTCTTGATGGCTTGCTCAATTTCTTATTCTAAAATTGGATTATTTAAATATTTTATTTCTTCTTCTCTTATTCTGGATAATTTATATTTTTGTGGATATTCATCAATTTTATTTATATTGTCACTTCTATTGGCATATAATTGGGCAAAATAGTTCCTAATAATTGTCCTTACCTTTCTCTGTCTGCTCATCTTGCCTTTCTTTTACTTGACTTTTAGCTTCTTAAAGGGGAGCACTGTTTCCAGGCTATACTATTCCAAGCTTCAGACAGTCCCAGGTGGTACAATTTAATGAGGAGCAGGCTCTTCACTCACCTGGCCTATTCCCTGGTCTGTAGATGACCCCAGACAAACTTGCTAATCAGTGAGCTTTGTGTGCTGTGGTTGTCAGCTCCAATAAGCCTGTGCCCCTCCCCCACCTGGGCCACTGCTACTCAAGTCTACCTCCTGGTTCCCAGCAGGGGTGAAAATCCCAAGGTCTGCCTCAGTACCAACATAGACCCCTATAATCTCCCCCCTACCAAGGGATCAGTCCTCTCACCAGACTGTGAGCTTAGTTCCAGACAACACTGGTGCTGCAGCTGATTCAGAGGCTCTGGGGGAGTTTCTTTCTCTGGTGAGGCCTTTCTGGGACTGGATCTGTGTCAGGGTGACTGTGGGGTTGGACTCCACTCCTGTCTCAGCACAGCAGCTCCCTCCTTCTGACCTTCCAAGCTGTCCTTGGTTGGAAGATGATTTCAGTACATTCTTCTGTGGGTTTTGCTGCTCCAGGAATTGTCCTATGGCATTCCCTAATAATTGTCTTAATTTCCTCTTCGTTGTTGATGAGTTCACCCCTTTCATTTTTGATATGAGTAATTTGGTTTTCTTCTTTCCTTTTTCTGATCAAATTAATCAATGGTTTATCTATTTTTTTTTTTTAGTGAGGCAATTGGGGTTAAGTGACTTGCCCAGGGTCACACAGCTAGTAAGTGTTAAGTGTCTGAGACCGGATTTGAACTCAGGTACTCCTCACTCCAGGGCCAGTGCTCTATCCACTGCACCACCTAGCTGCCCCAATGGTTTATCTATTTAATTGTTTTTTCTCATAAAACCAGCTTCTAGTTTGTTTTATTAATTCAATAGTTTTCTTACATTCAATTTTGTTAATCTCTCCTTTGATTTTCAGGATTTCCAACTGGTGTTTAGATAGTGATTTATAATGTGTTCATTTTCTAGGTTTTTTTAGTTGCATGCCTGATTCATTGATGTGATTTTTCTCTATTTTATTGATGTAAACAGTTAGGGATATAAATTTCCCCACTAAGTACCTCTTTGGCTGCATCCCATAAATTTTGATATGTTGTCTCATCATTGCCATTTTCTTTAATGAAATAATTTATTGTTTTTATGATTTTCTTTGACCCACTTGTCTTTTAGGATAAGGTTATTTAATTTCCAATTGATTTTAATCTCTCTTTCAATTCTCCATTATAGAATGTAATTTTCACTGCATTATGATCTAAAAGGATGTGCTTTCTATTTCTGCTTTTCTGCATTTGGTTGTAAGGTTTTTAGCACCTAATACATGGCCAATTTTTGTGTAGGTACTATGTACTGCTGAGAAGAAGGTATATTCCTTACTCTTCCCATTCAATTTTCTCCAGAGATCTATCATACCTAACTTTTCAAGAATTTTATTCATTTCCTTGACTTCTTTCTTGTTTATTTTTTGGTTAGATTTATCCATTTCTGAGAGGAGAAGGTTAACCTCCCCCACTAAGATAGTTTTATTATCTATTTCCTCCTGTAACTCATTCACCATCTCCTTCAGAAATTTAGATGCCATACCATTTGATGCATATATGTTAAGTATTTATATGACTTCATTGTCTATGGTGCCTTTTAGCAAGATATGGTTTCATTCTTTATTTCTTTTTTAAAAAAATATTTATTTTAGTTTTAAACATTTGTTTACATAAGATTTCCAATTTCAAATTTTTCTCCCTCCCTCCCCTCCCTCCCCTAGACAGCAGGTAATCTGATATAGGTATATATATATATATATATGAAACATTAAACATATTTCTGCATTAATCATGTTATAAAAGAAGAATCAGAGCAAAAAGGAAAAACTTCAAAAAAGAAAAACAACAGCACCAAAAACAAAAGAAATAGTATGGTCCAATCAGCATCCATATTCCACAGTTCCTTTTTTTTCTTCTGGATTTGGAAAGCCTTTTCCATCATGAGTCTTTTGGAACTCTCTTGTATCTTTGGATTGGTGGGCAGAATCTAGCCTATCACAGTTGATCAACACACAGTGTTGATGATACTGTGTATAATGTTCTCCTGGTTCTGCTCATCTCACTCATCATCAGTTCATGCAAGTCCTTCGAGGTTTCTCTGACCTCCTCCTGCTCATCATTTCTTACAGCACAATAGAATTCCATTACATTCATATACCACAACTTGTTCAGCCATACCCCAATTGATGGGCAGCCCCTCAATTTCCAATTCTTTGCCACCACAAAAAGAACATCTATAAATATTTTTGTACATGTGGGTCCTTTTCCCTTTTTTATGATCTCTTTGGGAAAAAGACACAATAGTGGTATTGCTGGGCCAAAGGGTATACAAACATTTATAGCCCTTTGGACATAATTCCAAATTGCTCTCCAGAATGGTTAGATCAATTCACAGCTCCACCAACAATGCATTAGTGTTCCAATTTTTCCACAGCTTCTCCAACATTTATTATTTTCCTTTTTTGTCATATTAGCCAATCTGATAGGTGTCAGGTGGTACCTCAGAGTTGTTTTAATTTGCATCTCTCTAATCAATAGTGATTTAGAGCATTTTTTTTCATATGGCAATAGATAGCTTTGATTTCTTCATCAGAAAACTGCCTGTTCATATCCTTTGGCCACTTTTCTTTTTTCTTTTTTTGGTGAGGCAATTGGGGTTAAGTGACTTGCCCAGGGTCACACAGCTAGTAAGTGTCAAATGTCTGAGGCCAGATTTGAACTCAGTTACTCCTGAGTCCAGGGCCAGTGCTCTATCCACTGCGCCACTTAGCTGCCCCCTTTGACCATTTTTCAATTGGGAAATGACTTGGATTCTTATAAATTTGATTTAGTTCCCTATATATTTTAGAAATGAGGCCTTTATCAGAAATACTGGCAACAAAAATTGTTTCCCAGCTTTCTGCATCCCTTCTAATTTTGGATGCATTGCTTCTGTTTGTACAAAAACTTTTTAATTTAATGTAATCAAAGTCATCCATTTTGCATTTCATAATATTCTCTATCTCTTCTTTGGTCATAAACTGCTCTCCTTTCCAAAGATCTGAAAGGTAGACTATTCCTTCTTCTCCTAATTTACCTATAGTATCACCTCTTATGTCTAAATCATATACCCATTTTGACCTCATTTTAGTATAAGGTGTAAGATGTTGGTCTATGCCTAATTTCTGCCATATTATCTTCCAGTTTTCCCAGCAGTTTTTGTCAAATACTGAATTCCTATCCCAGAAGCTGGAGTTTTTGGGTTTATCAAACACTACATTACTAATGTCATTTACTACTGTGTCTCCTGTGCCTAGCCTGTTCCATTGAAGCTCCACTCTATTTCTTAGCCAGTACCAGATAATTTTGATGACTGCTGCTTTATAGTAGAGCTTCAGATTTGGTACAGCTAACCCACCTTCTTGTGCATTTTTTCATTATTTCCCTTGATATTCTTGCCTTTTTGTTTTTCCAGATGAATTTTGTTATTATTTTTTCTAGCTCTATAAAATAATTTTAGGTAGTCTGATTGGTATGGCACTGAATAAGTAAATTAATTTAGGTAGAATTGTCATTTTTATTATATTAGCTCTGCCTATCCATGAGCAGTTGATATCTTTCCAATTATTTAGATCTGATTTGATTTGTGTGAAAAGTGTTTGGTAATAGTGTTCATATAGTTAGTTCCTGGGTTTGTCTTGGCAAGTAGACTCCCAAGTATTTTATATTATCTACTGTTACTTTAAATGGAATTTCCCTTTCTATGTCTTGCTGCTGGACTTTCTTGGTCACGTATCGAAATGCTGATGATTTATTTATGTGGATTTATTTCATATCCTGCTACTTGGCTAAAGTTGTTAATTGTTTCAAGTAATTTTTGAGTTGATTCTCTAGGATTCTCTAAGTATACCATCATGTCATCTTCAAAGACTGATAGTTTTCTTTCCCCCTTGCTTATTCTAATTCCTTTAATTCCTTTTTCTTCTCTGATTGCTAAAGCTAACATGTCTAGTACAATATTAAATAATAGAGGTGATAATGGACATCGCTGTTTCACCCCTGATCTTATTGGGAAGGCCTCAGACTTATCTCCATTACCTGTAATGCTTGTTCATGGTTTTAGGTAAATACGGCTTACTATCTTAAGGAAAGTTCCACCTATTCCTAAGCTCTCTAGTGTTTTTATTAGGAATGAGTGCTGTATTTTGTCAAAAGCTTTCTCTGCATCTATTGAGATAATCATATGATTTTGGTTAGTTTTCTTACTGATGTGGTTGATTATATTAGTAGTTTTTCTAATGTTGAATCAGCCCTGCATTTTTGGTATAAATCCCACATGGTCATAGTGTATTATTCAGGTGATCACTTGCTGAAATCTCCTTGCTAATATCTTATTTAAGATTTTAGTATCAATATTCATTAAGGAAAGTGGTCTATAATTTTCTTTCTCTGTTTTTGCCGTGCCTGATTTTGGTATCACTACCATATTTGTGTCATAAAACAAATTTGGTAGAACTCCTTCTTCACCAATTTTTCCAAATAATTAGTATAATATTGGAATTACTTGTTCTTTAAATGTTTGGTAGAATTCACCTGTAAACCCATCTGGCCCTGGGGATTTTTTCTTAGGGAGTTCATTAATGGCTTGTTCAATTTCTTTTTCTAATATGGGCTTATTTAAGGATTTTATTTCCTCTTCAGTTGACCTGGGCAGTTTGTATTTTTGTAATATTTGTCCATTTCATTTAGATTGTTAAATTTACTTGCATACAGTTGGGCAAAATAGTTCCTAATTATTTCTTTAATTTCCACTTCATTGGTGGTAGAATCACCCCTTTCATTTTTGATACTGGTAATTTGGTTTTCTTCTTTCTTTTTTTTAAATCAAATTAACCAGTGGTTTATCTATTTTATTGTTTTTTTTTCATAAAACCAGCTCTTAGTTTTATTGATTAATTTTTATTAATTTCTCCTTTAATTTTCAGGATTTCTAATTTAGTATTTAATTGGGGATTTCTAATTTGTTCTTTTTCTAACTTTTTAAGTTGCATGCACAATTCATTGATCTCCTCTTTCTCTTTTTTATTCATGTAAGCATTTAGAGCTATAAATTTCCCCTCAGCACTGCTTTGGCTGCATCCCAGATTTTAGTATGTTGTCTCATTATTGTCATTCTCTTGGATAAAGTTATTTATTGTTTCTATGGTTTGTTGTTTGACCCATTCATTCTTTAGAATGAAATTATTTAGTCTACCTTTCCATGGCACTTTATTACATGTAATTTTTATTGCATCTTGATCTGAGAAGGATGCATTTACTATTTCTGCCTTTCTACATTTGACTGTGATGTTTTTGTGCCCTAATACATGGTCAATTTTTGAAAATGTGCCATGTACTGCTGAGAAAAAGGTATATTATTTTCTCTCCCCATTCAATTTTTTCCAGACATCTATCATGTCTAACTTTTCTAGTATTCTATTCACCTCTTTCACTTCTTTCTTATTTATTTTGTGGCTAGATTTATCTAATTCTGAGAGGGGAAGATTCAGATCCCCCACAAGTATAGCATTACTGTCTTTTTCCTTTTGTAATTCATTTAACTTCTCCTCTAAGAATTTGGATGCTATACCACTTGGCGCATACATGTTTAATATTGATATTACTTCATTATCTATAGTACCTTTTAGCAAGATGTAGTTTCCTTCCTTATCTCTTTTAATTAGATCTATTCTTGTCTTTGCTTTGTCTGAGATAAGGATTGCTACCCCTGCTTTTTTGACTTTAGCTGAAGCATAATATATTCTGCTCTAGCCTTTTACCTTTACTCTGTGTGTATGTCTCTGCTTCAAATGTGTTTCTTGTAAACAGCATACTGTAGGATTCTGGTTTTTAATCTACTCTACAATTTGCTTCTGTTTTATGAAAGAGTTCATCCCATTCACATTCACAGTTATTATTACTAGCTGTCTATTCCCCTCCATTCTATTTACCCCCTTTGTACTTCCCCACTTTTTTCACCCTATTTCTCCTCACCAATGTTTTGCTTCTTACCCCTGCCTTCCCCAATCTGCCCTCCCTTTTCTTTACCCTTTTCTCCCTTGCTTTTGCCCTCCCTTTCTATCAGTTCCCCCTTTCCCCTTACCCTTTTACTTCCCTAAAGAAAAAGCTAAGTTTCTTTATCCAAATGAACTTATATGTTATCACCTCTTTGAATAAAATCTAGTGAGAGAAGGGTTGAAACAATGTTCATCCCTCCCTTCTTTCCCTCTATTGTAATAGGTTTTTTCACCTCTTCATATGATGTAATTCACCCCGTTCCACCTCCCTTTTCCTCTTCTCCCTATAAACTCCCTTTTATCCCCTTAATTTTCTTGATATCATCACATCAAAGACAGTTTATATTCATGCCCTTTGTGTATAATCCCTCCGTCTGCCCAAATACATATAAAGTTCTCAAGAGTTATAAGTAGTATCTTCCCATATAGGGATATAAACAGTTTAACCTTATTGAGTAACTCCCCCCCCCCATTTACCTTTTTAAACTTCTCTTGAGTCTTGTATGTTAAGATCGTATTTTCTATTCAGATCTGGTCTTTTCATCAGGAAACCTTGAAAGTCCCCAATTTCATTGAATGT
Source organism: Dromiciops gliroides (assembly GCF_019393635.1). Classification (NCBI taxonomy): domain Eukaryota; kingdom Metazoa; phylum Chordata; class Mammalia; order Microbiotheria; family Microbiotheriidae; genus Dromiciops; species Dromiciops gliroides. Next base: position 568,892,493 of record NC_057861.1, on the reverse strand, counting down.
CCATCTTTTCCTCTGAAAGAGAGTGTTCAGTTTTGCTTGGTAATAGATTCTTCTTTTTTTTTTTTTTTTTTTTTTTTTTTTTTTTTTTTTGGCAGGCAATGGGGGTTAAGTGACTTGCCCAGGGTCACACAGCTAGTAAGTGTCAAGTGTCTGAGGCTGGATTTGAACTCAGATACTCCTGAATCCAGGGCCAGTGCTTTAACCACTGCGCCATCTAGCTGCCCCTTGGTAATAGATTCTTGGCTGCAACTTAAGCTCCTTTACCTTCTGGAATATCATATTCCCAGCCTTGTGATCCTTTAATGCTGAAGCTGCCAGATCCTGAACAATCCTGACTGTGGCTCCATGATACTTAAATTGCTATTCTCTGGCTGCTTGGGGTATTTTCTCCTTCATCTGATAATTCTGAAATTTAGTTACAATATTCCTTGGAGTTTTCTTTTTGGGGTCTCTTTCAGGAGGTGGTCAGTGGATTCTTTAAATGACAATTTTATCCTCTGATTCTATAATATCAGGGCAGTTCTCCTTAATAATTTCCTGGAATATGGTGTCTAGACTCTTTTTCTGATCATGGCTTTCAAGGCTGCCCAATGATTCTCAAATTGTCTGTCCTGGATCTGTTTTCCAGATCAGTTGTCTTTCCAATGAGGTATTTCACATTTTCTTCTATTTTTTCATTCTTTTGATTCTGCTTGACTGATTCCTGGTGTCCCATGGATTCATTATCTTCCAACAATCCAATTTTAATTTTTAAGGCATTGTTTTCTTCCACAAGATTATGCACCTTTTTTCCATTTGGCCAAATGAATTTTTTAAGGCATTGTTTTCTTCAGTGAGTTTGTCTTTTTTCCATTTGGCCAGATGAATTTTTTAAGGAATTGTTTTCTTCAATCAATTTTTGTGCTTCCTTTTCCACACTGCTGATTCTTTTTTCATAATTTTCTTGTGTTGCTTTCATTTCTTTCCCCGTTTTTCTCAATTGATTTTAAAAATCCCTTTTGAGCTCTTCTATCTTCCCTCTTGAGGCTTCACATGTAGGCAATTAGGGAGTATTATCCTCATTTGGCTTTGTCTCTTTTTAACTAGATCTATTTTTGCTTTTGTTTTGTCTGAGTTCATGATTGCTACCCCTGTTTTCTGTGCTTCAGCTGAAGCATAATACATTCTATTTTAGCCCATTACATTTACCCTGTGTGTATCTCTCTGCTTCAACTGGGTTTCTTTTAAACAACATATTGTTGGATTTGGGTTTTTAATCCATTCTGCTATCTGCTTATATTTAATGGGTGAGTTCATCCCATTCACATTTATAGTTATGATGACTATCTTTATTTCTCTCCATGCTATTTTTCATCTGTTTATCCCCCACTCTTATCTTCAACCCTTTCCCTTCTCACAAGTGTTTTATTTATGATCACCATCTTCCCCAAAATCCCCTCCCTTGTATTAGTCCCCCAACTCTCTCCTATTATCCCTGTCCCTTTTTTTTTGTAGGGCAATGGGGGTTAAGTGACTTGCCCAAGGTCACACAGCTAGCAAGTCTCAAGTATCCGAGCCTGGATTTGAATTCAGGTTCTCCTGAATCCAAGGCCAGTGCTTTATTTACTGTGCCACCTAGCTGCCCCCATCCCTGTCCCTTTTTAAACTTCCTTATAAGGTAAGATAGATTTCTATATCCAAGTGAATATGTTTTTTATTTCCTCTTTCATCCAACTTTCATGAGAGTAAGGTTTAATCTTTGTCCATCCTTCCCTCTTCCCCTCCATTATGATAGTTTTTTCATGCCTCTTTTTTTTCTTTTGTGTGGGACAATTTACCCCATTCAAATTTCCCCTCCTTCTTCCATGCAATTTCTTCCTTATCCCTTTATTTTGGGGGGGGGGTATTGTCTCATCAATGTCAACTTATAAACATACCCTCTGTCTACATATACTACTTCTAATTATTCCTAAAATAAATTTGGTTATCCTTACATATATTATTGTCTCTTCAATATCACCTTATGACCACATCCTTTCTCTAAATATATTCCTTCTAATTGCTCTTATAATAAAGTTGTTAAGACTTACAAATATTATCTTACCATATAGAAATAGAAACAGTTTAACCTTATTGAATTTCTTACAGTTTTTCTTTTTTATCTTTTTATTTTTCTCTCGAGTGTTGTATTTGGAGGTCAAATTTTTTATTCAACTCTGGCCTTTTATTTTATTTATTTATTTAATTAATTTATTTTTGTGAAGCAATTGGGGTTAAGTGACTTGCCCAGGGTCACAGAGCTAGTAAGTGTTAAGTGTCTGAGGCTGGATTTGAACTCAGGTCCTCCTGACTCCAAGGCTGGTGCTCTATCTACTGCGCCACCTAGCTTCCCCCAACTCTGGCCTTTTAATCAGAAATGCTTGAAAGTCTTGTATTTCATTAAATATCCATTTCCCCCTTGAAAGAAAACATTTAATTTTGCTTGGTAGGTGATCCTTGGTTGTAAACCTAACTCCTTTGTCTTCCCGTATATTATATTCCAAGCCCTGTGCTACTTTAATGTGGAAGCTGTGAAATCCTGTGTACTTCTTACTATAGCTCCACAAAACTTGAAGTGTTTCTATTTGGCTGTTTGCAATACTTTTTCCTTGACCTGTGAACTTTGAAATTTGGCTGTGATGTTCTGGGGAGTTTTCACTGTGGGATCTTTTTCAGGTGGTGATACATGGATTCTTTCAATTCCCATTTTGCCCTCTGATTCTAATACATCAAGGTAGTTTTCTTTGATAATTTCTTGAAAGTTATTGTCCAGGTTTTTTTTTCCATCATGGCTTTCAGGTAGTCCAATAATTCCTATATTTTCTCTCCTGGTTCCATTTCCTAGGTCAGTTGTTTTGCAATGAGAAATTTCACATTTTCTTCTATTTTTTTTTTTACTTTTTTATTTTGCTTTATTGTCTCTTGGTGTCTCATAGAATCATTAGTTTACATTTGTTCAATTCTAATTTTTACAGGATTATTTTCTCTAGTGACCTTTTGCACTTCCTTTTCCACATGGCTAAATCTTTTTTTTGGGGGGGGGGAATTATTTTCTTTAGAAAATTTTTGTATTTCTTTTTCATGGTTCTCTTGCATTCCTTTAATTTCTTTCCCCAATTTTTCTTCTACTCCTCTAATTTGCTTTTTAAAGACTTTTATAAGCTCTTCTAGGAATTCTTTTTGGACCTGAGACCAATTTACATTTTTCTTTGAAGCTTCACCTAAAGCCATTTTATTACTATTGTCCTCTATGTTTATTCCTTCATTTTACCTATCACCATAGCAATTGTCAATAGTCAAGCCTTTCTGTTTGTTTGGGGTTTTTTTTTGGCTCATTTCTGTGCCTTTTTTGTGCCTTGATTTTTTTTTTTTCATGAGAGACTTGGACTCTATACTTGTACTGTCCCAAGGTTTTGTGCTGAGACTCTGGGTCTTAATGTTGGCTTTCACTGGGCTTCAGGGCTTAGCTGCTTGCTTTATATGTAGAGTAAGCTTCCCTTATGATTGGTATTGGGGGCTTAGTTCTCACTTTAGGACTCTCCTGAATGTGGGCTGGCCTTCTCCATGGGTGGTGTCCTGGTACTGGGTTACAGAAGTTAACAAAGTCTTTCTGGTGGCTGGCCCTGGAGGAGTGATCTTCTTGTTGGTCTGCACCCAGGGTGGTGCCCTGCTACTGGGTTTCTCAGTTATCAGGCCCTGGAAGGGTAATTTTGTTGCAGATCTGCTGAGGGTTGAAGCCCCCTGCTGCTGGTTTGCTCTGGAAAGAGTTTCTCTGCTGGGAACTTCCAGGGGGTGGGAACTTGCTGTTGACCAGTCTTGGGTGGGGCTTTACTACTGGTCAGTAGCGACATCAAGGCCATCCTGGTGGTCTTTGCTAGGTATGTAGTGCCTGGTGAGGGTCCCTGCTATTCCTCCTAGACTTCTCACTTGACCAGGGGGCTGCTGGTTTTCAGGAGGTTAGAGCCTCAATGATGATTTATCCCAGGCTCAGAGTCCTGCTTCAGACTCCTTGCTGTGAGCCCAGAAACTGCTCCTTCTGCTCTTCCCTCCCTCCCAAGTAAGACAAACCTTTCCTGCTGGGCTGGTAGGCTACTTCCCTGCTCCTGGAAAGATTCAGAGGCAGTTTTATAGGGGAAATTTCAGAGAGCTCTAGAGGGTTGCTTCCTTACTCCACCTTCTTGGCATCAGAAGTACCCAAGAACTTGCATATTATATGCTGGCATCAAGCTTGAAAGATGATGCTCTCTTTACATTAGGTTTGGGGTGGGGTAAGGTGTGTGGAATATGGGAGTGGTGAGGGAAGAGCTCCTCAATCACAGGAGAAGGAAGCAGAAATGCTTCCCTCACTCTCTCCCCACTCAAGTCTCCTTCCAAAAAAAAAAAAGACATCATAGATGACTAAACACAGTTGGAAATATAAAACTAGTTTTAGATTCCTTGTTTTAATTTCTACTCTTACTGATCCACTGAGATAAAATAAACTTCTTGTAGAAGGTGGAGTTTTAGTTAGGACTTAAAGGAATCAAAGGAGATCAGTAGTTGGAGCAGAGGAGGGAGAGGACTCTAGAAATAGGGGACAGACAGAGAAAATGCCTAGAGACAACATATGGAGTGTGTGGTTTGTGGAACAGCCGGGAGGCCAGTGTCACTGGATCAAAGAGTACTTGTTAGGAAGTAAGGTATATGAAGACTGGAAAGGTAGAAGAGAGCTAGGTTATGAAAGGCTTTGAATACCAAAATGAGATTTAAAAAATTTGCTCTTGGAGGCAATAGGAAGCCACTGGAGTTTATTGAGTAACGTGATCAGACCTGCATGTTAGGAAAATCACTTTAGTGATTAAATGGAGAATGGATTGTTGTACGGAGAGATTTGAGGCAGGAAGACATACCAGAAGACTGTTGCAGTAATTAAGGCATGAATTGATGAGGGCCTGTACTAGAGTGGTGGCAGTACTGGGGAGAGAAGTTGGCATATTGCAGAGATGTTACAAAGGTGAAATTGGCAGGTGATAGCAACATTTTGGATATGGGGCATGAGAGATAGTGAGGAATACAGGATGTCTTTTAAGTTGTGAGCTTGAGGGACTGGGAGAATTGCCCTCTACAATAATAGGGAAAGTAGGGAGGGGTTCCAAAGGTTTGTCATGCTGGGGTGGGAGTGGGGATAAGCTCCCACTCTCCATAAAATGCTCCAATAGCGTGTACCTCAAATAGCCTCTGACAACTGAAGCCCAACTCCTGACTTTCTCGTGGTGGAACTGTTTGCACTAACAGGAGAAGGGGCGAAGGTGAGTCACTGGCACCTTAAAACCAGTTGCTTTGGGCAGGTGAAGCTCATTAGCTTGGCAGGCAACCCGCCTAGGGGAAGGAAACCCTGTTTTTAAACTTACACTGCCTTGCAGCTATACCCATATATGGGAAAGGCTTTGGGAGTTAACCCCAAGGAAAAATCAGGAGTCGAGTCCCTTAGGCAGTTGGATGTTGGACATCACATCCCTCTGGCAACTCCTGTGGCGGCACTGGTGCCAAACTGTATTGGCTCTGCCTTTCCTTTGGATCCACCAATGTCGCGGAAAGGGAAAACCTGCTGCATGGGCAACAGCTTGTTTTCTATATTGATTCGCCCAGGCCCTGGAGAGGACACTCCAGCTACTCCTCATGGGGTAGTTACAACACGGGATGCGGCAGTTACCAGTTATAAGTCACTCAGGAGCTGCAGCTCCCGTATCAGACTACACAGCCACGCTGTGGCCTGTGGCTCTTCAAGGCGCTGATCCATGGTCATCTGTGACTGGTGGAGGCTTACTAAGGAGGGGAGGTAGGGTTTAGGGGGAAAGATAATGAATTCTGTTTTGGACAGATTGAGTCTAAGATCATTCAGTTTGAGGTGTCTGAAAAAGTATTGGAGATTTAAGATTGGAGGTGAGCAGAGAGATAGGTCAGAAAAGGTTGATTTTTAGAATAATTAGCTTAGAGTAATTAAATCATGGAACTCATGAGATCACCAAGTGAAGGAGTATAGAAGTAGAAGGGAACAAGGCCTAGGACATGTAACGATTGGAATGAGGCCACCTGCTGGAGACTTACTGTAGAAGAGTTCCACCCATGAAGCGAAGGTCTTTGAGGGCAAGACCAGGAGTCTCTTCTTTGGCGTCAGGAAGTGACGCGGGCGAGTGGGAGGAGGAAGGAAGAGACTGGCGCTTGGGCTCACGTTCTTGCCTTTGGACTCTGGTGGAGAGCGGAGCTAGAAATGTGCTCTCGCTTTAATAGATAGGAATCTAGGCCTTTTTCTCTCTCTTAACTAAATTCTTATTCTCCTTAATAAATGCTTAAAAGTCTAACTCTTGCTAAAGCTTATAATTTATTGGCGACCACTCATTAGATATTTTAGACAGTTTAGCTAGAATTTTAGCCCTTAACAGACAGAACCAGCACTTGGAGAGTATAATCTGGCAAAAGAGATAAAGCAGTAGTCAGATAGGTAGTAGGAAAACCAAGAGAGAGTAGTGTCCTAAGGACCTAGAAAGAAAATATCAGGAGGAAAGAATCATCAATGGTGTCAAAGGCTCCAGGGAATTCAAGGAGAATAAGGATTGAGAAGAAGTCACTGGACTTGGCAACTAAGAGATAATTAGTAATATTGGATAGAGCAGTTCTGGTGGAATGATAATGTTGGAAGCCAAAATATAAGAGGTTAAGAAGAGTGTGAATTGGGGCAGCTAGGCGGCACAGTGAATAGAGCACCGGCCCTGGATTCAGGAGGACCTGAATTCAAATTGGGCCTCAGACCCTTGACACTTACTAGCTGTGTGACCCTGGGCAAGTCACTTAACCCCAATTGCATCACCAAAAAACCCAAAAACCAAAAGTGGAGGCAGTTATTGTAGATGGCCTTTTTGAGGAGTTTAACTATAAAGGGTAGAAGAGCTACAGGATGATTACAGGGATGGAAGGATCAAGTGAGGGTTTTTCCCCCCAGTATACAGGAGACATGGACATGTTTGTAGGCAGTAGGAAATGAACTAGTAGAGAGGGAAAGACAAAAATTAGAGAGAGGGTGTGGATGACTAAGGGAGTAGTCTCCTGGAGGAGATTGTTTTTGTTTTTCCTTCCTTTGTTCTCAAAGATCATGATTTGCAGTGAATTGGATTTAAGGGAGGGAGGACTTTGCATCCTTACTCTCTCCTCCAGAGCCATTTGGGTCCAGTGGCAAGATATATATCAAGATAGGGGGACAGCTAGGGGGTGCAGTGGATAAAGCACCAGCTCTGGATTCAGGAGGATGTGAGTTCAAATCTGGCCTCAGACACTTGACACCTACTAGCTGTGTGACCCTGGGCAAGTCACTTAACCCTCATTGCCCTGCAAAAACAAAAACAAAAACAAAAAAAAACCACAAATAAAAACAAACAAACAAAATAACCAAAGATACATATCAGGATGACTGGAGGTGGCCCCAGATGTTTTAAGACAATTGGCATTGTGACCTGACCAGAATCATACAGCTAGAAAGCATCTGAGGTGAGATTTGAACTTACGTTGTCCTAACTTCAGGGCAATCCACTGTGTCACTTAGCTGCTCCTCCTGGAGAAGATAGGATGGAATGGAATCACTTGGACAAGTAGAAGGGTTAGCCTCAGGTAGGCCACTTTGGAATGTGAAACAGTGGTGAAGGAGGAGAAAATGGCAGAAGGCATCTGGATGATAGGAGATGAAAAAGAAGGGAAAAGAGGGTGTTCACGGTGAATGACCTCATTTTTTTTCTATAAAATATAATTATCTGAGAGGGTGGAGGGAGAGGGAGCTATGAAAGATCTGAGGAGTGATGAAAAGCTTTGAAAGAGTTGCTGTAGAGAATGAGAAAACTGAATGAAACAAAATAAAAAAAGTGGTCCCTGACCTCAAAGTTTTTTTTTTTTTTTTTAGGCAATGGGGGTTAAGTGACTTGCCCATGGTCACACAGCTAGTAAGTGTCAAGTGTCTGAGGCTGGATTTGAACTCAGGTACTCCTGACTCCTGGGCCGGTGCTTTAACCACTGTGCCATCTAGCTGCCCCCAACCTCAAAGATTTTAATGGACAGTATAATGGAGGTTGGTCGAATGCTCTCAAAGTTTCCTGGGAAGTTATGTATGCCTGGGGAAGGGCATGCTGGGTATATACTCCTTCAAACTCTTTATCCCCTTCTCCTCCATTACTCATGAATTTGAATACAGTCACACATTTTGGCAAATTGCCTGGGTTGGTTTCAAAGACTAGACTGAGATTTAGTTAATACCTCATCCAACACATTTCAAGCAAGAGATGGTGCTCTTTTGTTGTTAGGCACCTTTCACAAATGATATTGGAACTTGATCAGTAACAATTAACTTCATGTGTTCCCAAGTAAATTATTAGCCTTGTTATAGTATAGAACTGTCTGCAAAGTCAGGGCTTGAGTTCCTAGAGTTTTGCCTCATTAACATAACACTGTATTGCAGGAACATAGATACAGAATCTCCAGTAAAGGTGGTTGGCAATTTAAAATATTAACTGAATGCCATTTGATGAGGTTGGGCATATTGATGGCAGGATAAAAGACTGTAGTTAGAAATAAGAGGGGAGGTTTTGCATGCTGAGGTGGGACAGATGTGTGTGTGTGTGTGTGTGTACATGTTTTTTCCAATCATTCTAGGTTTTACTGCCTTGATGCTCAATTTGTCTGTCTGTAACAAGAAAATAGATTTGATGTGAGAAGTTGCTCATCCAATACCTACATACATATTTGATAATTTAAATAACCTTCTCAGGTAGATGCTATTATTGTCCCCATTTTACAAGTCCAGAGAGGTTAAATAATTTGCTTTATATTCTGCTATGTATATATGGCAAGCCCCTAGAAACAAGGGTCATGAATTCATATTTTTCTGCACTTGATTTTTTAAAAACTATCTACATTTTGTGTAGAAATATGTATCCATATCTATGTAATAAGTAATATATATGCTAACATATTAGTATATATATGTATATATGTATGTATGTATGTGTGTGTGTATATATATATATATATATATATATATATATATATATATATAGTTTTTCAGTTGGTTCAGTTGTGTCTGATTCTTTGTGACCCCATTTTGGGGTTTTCTTGGGAAAGATATTAGAATGGTTTGTCATTTCTTTCTCCAGATAATTTTTATAAGTGAGGAACAGAGGCAAACAAGGTTACATGAATTGCCACATAGCTAGTCACATAGCTAGTAAGTGCCTGAGGCCAAATCTGAACTCATGAAGATACATCTTCTTGATTCTAAGCCCAGTGCTCTATCTGGCTACCCAATTATTGATATAGATATAGACATAAATATAGATATGTAGTATCCCAAAAATCTTATGGCAGTTTTAAGCTATTAAAGCTTAAAACTGTTGTAAGACTTTTGGGACACCCTGTATATGGGCATATGGCATAGTAGGGTTTTATATATACTCTACCTACTATACCACAGTGCCATATCTATAGGTGAGTGTATACACACACACAAATATACATGTGTTTATGTATGTATATGTATGTATATATTTATATCTATATAGAGTGAATGTATATGTGTGTATATATTTCTTCCAATCCCATAAACATAATATGTTCAAAAAGATAGCTAAAAATACAATACTAAAAAGTCAAATAATGACTTGTGTTATGTAACAATTGGAATGACGCCACCTGCTGGAGACTTACTGTAGAAGAGTTCCGCCCATGAAGCAAAGGTCTTTGAGGGCAAGACCAGGAGTCTTTTCTTTGGCGTCAGGAAGTGACGCAGGCTAATGGGAGGAGGAAGGAAGAGACTGGCGCTCAGTATCGCTCTCTTTCCTTTGGACTCTGGTGGAGAGCAGAGCTAGAAATGTGCTCTCCCTTTAATAGATAGGAATCTAGGCCTTTCTCTCTCTCTTTACCAAATTTTTGTTTTCCTTAATAAATGCTTAAAAGCCTAACTCTTGCTAAAGCTTATAATTTATTGGCGACCACTCATTAGATATTTTAGACAGACTAGCTAGAATTTTAGCCCTTAACAGTTACTAGGAATATATAGACATTTGCATATATATATATATATATGTATACATGTAGAAGCATGCACCAGAATGGCATAGCAAATAGAAAATTCTGTACTTCCTATATGTATTTACATATATACAAAGATATATGCACAGATACATGCATATGTGTATATGGGTGTGCATGTTTGTAAATAAATTAGCATGACATAATAGGTAGAGCATATTTATATAAAATGTCCTACCACATCATGCTAATCTATATCTATACCATCTATATGACTGTTTAATACACATATGTATATATATATGCATATGTAGATATTTTATAAATTATTTTCAGTTCCAAAATTTCTTCCTCCCTCCCTCTCCCATACATTGAAAAGGCAAGAAATAAGAAACTCTCTCTCTCACACACACACCCCTTTATATACACACACACACACACATACATATACACATACACATATATGGATACATATATGTGTATATAGGTATGTGTGTATGTGTAAGACCTATTTCACAACCATAGTTATAGGTCATTTGTATATACATGTAACAACATTATAAATGCATTAATGAAAAAAGTATTCATGGTGCTTTGCACCATGATAAGCCTTGGATATTCAAATAGAAAAGCAAGATAGGGTCTTCTTTTAAGGAGCTCACTTTCTATGAGTGGGAGACAGTATATATTAGGTGTTTTCAACTGCAAGTGAGATTGGAAGGACTAGTAATCCTTACAGTGCAGTAGCAAAGCAGTTCTTAATGCATCTTTTTTTTTTTAATTTATATTGATATTTCTTCTTTTTTACCCTGACTAAATTTCTCCCAGTATCATTCTCTACCCTCTTCCAGAGAGCTCTCTCATATAACAAAAACTATTTTTTAAAGAAAAAGATGGGGGTAGCTAGGTGGCACAGTGGATAGAGCACTGGCCCTGGAGTCAGGAGTACCTGAGTTCAAATCTGGCCTCAGACACTTAACACTTACTAGCTGTGTGACCCTTGGCAAGTCACTTAACCCCAATTGCCTCACTAAAAAAAAAAAAAAAAAAAAAAAAAGGAAAAGATGAAGAATAGGTTTAAGAAAATCCCAACAATCACACACACAAAAATCCCAACAAAACCAATCAACATATCGAGAAAAATCTGAAACTTTTGCAATGGAGTGTGTAGTTTAGGGATTGTTTAATATATCTTAATGTAATTTCCATTAAAAAAAAAGCTGTATCTCTTTCTGACATAGAACCATCTAGGGTCATGGATTTTGGTTGTGCAAACTTTATTTTTCAGCTCCTCAGGAGAAAAAAAATAAGGGCTCTGTTTTCTTGAGGACATATTTCAAATGACTCTTTAACTTGTACAGTAAGAACAGTAAAATGGACTACATTCAAAATATGGAAATCTGCATAATTAATGCTTCCTGTCCATCTTTTATCATATGGACATCCAGGAGTTTTCAGTACTTTTGCTTCATGCTGAACTTCCTCTTCCATCCTCCAAGTCCTTAGCAACATGATCATGACTTCATTTTCTCAATCTCTCTCTCTCTCCTCTCTGTCTCTCTGTCTGTCTCTGTGTCTGTCTCTGTTGCTCTCTCTCTGAAAGAGAGTTTCTCTCTTTCTTTATAGGCTAGTTAACATATTGTTGGATTTGTTAGAGCATCTGGATGACCTTCAGTGAATCATTTAACCTCTTCTGTCCTTGATTTCCTTATCTTTAAAATGAAAATATTCGACTAGATAACCTCTGATATATTCATTTCCTCTCTAAATCTATGATCCTATTATCTTATTTTTTTCCCTTACTAGTCAAATATTTCACTTTAGTAGTTCTTTTACTCCCTTTCTTAAAAAGAGTATCTTTCTGCCATCAATTAAGTTATTTGGGATCTCTAGGATCAGATTCTGTTAAAAGATCTTCAGTTTAGCTTCTGTCATTTAAACTAGGCTATACTTCATGTCTCATCCACCGGTCCCTGGCCTACCAATGTGGAATATCGTATGGTTTTCTAAGAAAAAATGTAAACAATGACAATTGGGAAGCTCAGCAAACCTTCATTGCTATTCAACTTCCTTTTCCTTTTTAGAGATTACGGTATTAAGAAATTTCTCAAAAGGAAGTTTAAATTTGTTAGTTTGCTAAAATATACTAAATTAAGGAGGCCACCTTCTTTGTTCTTTTGCAGAAGATATGCTACAAAAATCTGCTCAACAAAATAAATCAACTTTCTATATAGCCTCATCTTTTTAAGTTCTCCATGACCAGTCTCCAACCTACTTTCATTTTTTCTGATGTTTTGAAATTTTTTATTCTGAATTTAATAAATATCATGTAAAATGAGCATTTACATATACAAAGTAGAACATAAAATGGGGATCATACATCAAATTGAAATCTCTATTCTGTACTTGTTACATTTTAGTCATGTCTGACTCCTTGTAATCCCATTTAGGATTCTGTTGGCAAATATACTGGAATGATTTGCCATTTCCATCTACAGATCATTTTACGAATGAGAAACTGAGGCAAATAGGGTTAAGTGAGTTGTCCAGGGTCACAAAACTAGTGTCTGAGGCCAGATTTGAACTTAAGAAAATAAGTCTTCCAAACTCTAGTCCCTGTACTCTATCTAGTGCCCTACACCAATACATTGTAGGTCCCCCAATTATTATAGTTTACATTGTATTTTTCTATACAAGTTAAAAAATAGATTTATTTAAATGCAATCCTATTTAATATACACTCAAATATATAATTGAAATGGGTTCATTATTTATGGTACTATAAACATATTGTAGTTTCCCATATTATCTCTTTAAATTATCATTGCTACCTCTGCTATTTCAAATTTCTCTGATACATAATAGATTTTCCCCAGATCCTTATTGTAACTCTGTGAATATTTGTTTCAAGTGTATTTCTTTTAAACAACATACTGTTGCATTCTGCTTTCTAAACAAAATCACCCCCAAGGTCTTCTGTCTGTCTTATTTTAGTTTTTTTAAGACCCCTGAAAACATGAAGTTTTTAAGAGAACTCTTGTCTCCTTTTCCCCATTAGAATTTTAATATACTTTTCCATTTTATGGATGACTTTATTTCATTCACAGTTATGATTGTTGTTGTGTTTTCCCTAATCCTGTCTTCTTGTTCTTTTCCCTTTCTTTGCCCTCCTCCCCTTTACAAAGAATAATAAGGTTGTAAAAGATACAAAGTTTGATTAACCTTATCTTCCTATGAAACAGGGGACTGGCCAAGCCTAGTCCTTATGAGCACGTACAGTATACTCAGCTGATGCCCTCATCATATGAATTGCAGAAAACAATTGATTCTGATCCACTAAATACATAATGAAGAAATGGTCTTTTGGTTAGTGGCTGACTCAGAACTGGGTGCACATATAAACTAACCAAAGGCAAGTCACTCCTCCCTCTCTTTACTGACATGTTGATTCACCTGAGGAAGACATGTTGAAGAGAGGCTTTGGACTCTCCCTACCCAGGATGACATATGATGTATGAATATGGGCCTTGGTTTTTTATTCTGTTCATGTTTTCTTTCTTGCTATTAGGTGAAGTAGTCTCAGATGAGCCTGCAAAAGTTTGGAACAGAGACATGACAGAAGTCCAGAAGTTGGAGTTCACCATCAGATTTTCCAAACAACTGAGCCTACAAAGGAGCAAAGTCCCAAGCAGAATGCTTGATCATGCTTGGAAGGCAGCCAAGAGGGACTGACAACAAGTCCTCCATAGGCTTTGTAGTCCATTTGGTCTTATGGAGTTACTATCTTCTTAGAAGCTTGCCTCTTGGGCTTTTAAAAATTGTGCTCTACAGTTTCTTCTGTTTATTCCTATCCTCAGCCTCAATTTCTTGATTGGGGCTTTGTGCATAGGTCAGTTTCTACTCTTTCTAAGATTCCTGAATGGTGTTGGCAGGCCTTGCTTGGTCCTGGATAGAGCTAAAATTGGACCACATCTTATATGAGAATTCCAAGTCTCCTTATGGCTTAGGATTTGGTCTTGACTTCTTTATCCTTCTTTTTGAACAGTCCCAAATTTGGAGTTTGGTCCATCCTTGCAGGGACTCTAACATGCCCCAACCAAATGCTATTGATTGTACTGATAGCAGATCTCCTTCAAAATTCCCAGTATTTTGCTTCTCAAGTACTTGGCCCTTTATCCTGTTCTGTATGATTGCATGGCTTGGATAAGAACTCTCTGCTTCCAGGGATGTCTGGTTTCTGTTTTGTCCTGGATTCTTCTGTGGGCCAGGCTTCCTGGGATCTGGGTTTGGCTTAGGATGCCTTGATGTTAGGTGAAATGGAGTGGGGTGGGCCCTGGGTTGGGTTCTGTTTTGAAACCATATCTTGATGTCATGGGTTACTTGGGTTCTTTGCTAAGTCCTGCTCTGACTCTGCCTTTTGCCTCTTGGGTACTTGGCCTTCCATTCACCTTGGCTTATCTCTGCTTAGATCTTCTGCCAGTCTTTTTTTTTTTTGCAGTCCCAGACTGAATGGAGAAGCTGTTTGCATGATAGCTCTTTCCCATTGGTTTTCTTTATAGTTATTCCTTGTGGTACATTTTAGAACTAGTTTTAAGGGTCCCAAAAGATGATTATCTTTCCATAATTTCCTTCCAACCTACCTTTCTAATCTTATTACAATCTTCTTCATATATTTTACAATCAAATTCCTGACCAAGGTATTTGGTTTGTATAGCAAGCCCCTGTGCTTCTCCAAACTAAGAGTAGTTACCTTTTCTACTCAACCCCTCCAGCTTTGCTTGGACATGCTTCCTCAGATGGGTATAGTCCCCCATCTATGTAAAAACTTCTGTCCTAACTAATCAGAGAGTTACTTAGATTCTTTTCCTTCAGTCCCATTCTCTCTACTCATAGCTACCACTCTAATTTAGGTCTTGATTACATATCACCTGGATTATTAAAATAGCTTCCTAATTACTTCCCCATTGTCAAATCTCTCCCTAATCCAATCCATCCTCCACATAGCTACCAAAATTACCTTTAGGAATTACGACAGACCATCTCAATCTACAACTCAGTACACTACAGTGGTTCCATATTACCTCTGGCATAAAATATAAACTTTCTATTTGTCATTTAATATAGTCTATCTCTTCATAACCTGCCTTCAATATGCCTTTCCAGATTTATTATACATCATTTCCCTTTGAGTACTCATCAATCCAGCCAAATTGGTCTTCTCACTGTTCCTCTTTTATCACACCCAGTCTCTAGGCATAGAGATACATATCTAATATAGATATGTTATCTTGTACCTGGTATGTAGTCCCTCCTTTCCTTACCTTTTATAATCCCTAGTTTTCTTAAAAGCTCAGCTCAAGGGCCATTTTCTACATGAGATATTTCCTGATCTCTCCTCTGCTCCTGCCTTTTCCAATTGCCTTCTATTTGTTCAGTACATATTTTGCATACACTTATGTGTGTATATGCTGTCTTCACTGATTAAATATAAGGTCTTTGAGGGAAGAGAATAATTTATTTTGTTTTTTGACTCCCTAGTGTCTTGCATAGTGCTTTACACATGGTAGTTGCTCAATAAATACTTGGTAATTAATTGACCGCACCTGATGACAGATTAGAAAAGAAAAATTAGAGGAAAGATCTGTGAACTTTATGCAAATTGTGAGGGGGGATGGAGAAGGGACTTGAGATGGGGAGAGGGAGAGGGAAGTGGCAAGGGAGATATTGACATTCTGGTATGTGGTATAAGCTCAAGTATTCCTTTATTTAACTGTGCTTTGCTTAATTTCTTAATTTTTTTATTTCCAGAAGTAAAATTCTTAGTTGCAATGAATTCATCAATTTAAAGGCACTTCAGTGGAAGGGAAGAGAATGTATACTGGCACAAACAACCAAATACCCAGAGCAAATAACAGGCAATCATCTATCAGTCATAAAGATAAGCAAAAGAATTGGAATGCTTTTGTAGGTTGAGTCACTTGACAGAAACTTTGGCCTGATATGTTTCCTGGTTCAAGAGTTCAGCTCTAAGACCTACTTTCTCTGTCAGCTGGCTTTGGGCTGATAAAGTCCAGAAACAAGGAAAGGTTCTTTATTAGCTTTTATTTCCATGTCCTTGTGATGTAGGAGTTTTGAGATGAAGACGGAGGAAGTTGTCTACCCAGAGTAACTTTGAATAAGTCACTGCCACTCCTGGAGAGAGTAGAGTTTTTGACTGACTACCTAGCACAATGTATTTCAATAGTAGATGGCCAATAAATATTTACTGAATGAATAACAATAATTACTGACATTTCTTTAATAATTTAGGCTTTACAAAGTGCTTTCCTCATAACCACTTGTGAATGAATGAATAAATGAGTGAATGTCATGTTCTGTTTCTAAATGACAAAGCACCATTTAGGTGAAAAATGATCACCAAAGCAATTAATATGGACACTGAGATAGATGAAGAAAATATCCGTTGATTGTGAGGGAAGTTATTAGAAATTCAATTTGACATTTATTAAGTACTTTGTCCTATATAAAAAGTGAGAGCATGAGTGAAATAGTGGATGAAGAGCCATTCTCACAGTCAGGAAGACCTGGGTTCATGTCTACATACTAGCCCCTATGGCCATGGGGATGTCACTTAGCTTCTCATTGCCCTAGGCTACTTTCTAAGTTCCCTGGAAGTTGCTTGCTGAGCAGCATTACTAGGAGTTTCCATACTGGAAGTTCCTTATGCTGATGGCATCATAGAACCATAACACACTCCACAACCTCCACTATTCTTCCAAATAAACAAAGCTCTTTGATAGGGAAAAGGAGAGTTATGTATTACACTCTTTATTCAAAAAGCTTTATCATTTAATCAAAGGAAAGTCATAGTCTCAAACAATTATAATTCAAGGTTAAGAGCTATACACATAAAAAAAATTAAAAGCATTTAGAACATTCTACTAAGCACTGAGGGAAATATACAGTTTGGAGAATATATATTCACTACCTTCAGCGAGGATAGCTAGGAAAAACAGTGTATAAAATATTGGGCCTGGAGTCAGGAAGACTCAACTCTGAATTCAAATCTGGTCTCAGACACTTATTAGCTGTGTGACCCTGAACAAGTCAATTAACCCTGTCTGCCTTGGTTTCTTCATCTGTAAAATGAATTGGAGAAAGAAATGGCAAACCAATCTACTAATCTTTGCTAAGAAAATTCCAAAAGGTGTCATAAGAGTCAGACATGACAGAAAAATGAAAACAACAATATGCAATATACCAGGGATAGTTGAAGATAGTTTGGATGAAAGGATATCACATAGGAAATTATTAAAATGGTTTAGGAGAGAAAGAAGGAGGGCTTAAATCAGTTTTTTGTTTGTTTGTTTTTTTTTTTTTTTAGTAAGGCAATTGGGGTTAAGTGACTTGCCCAGGGTCACACAGCTAGTAAGTGTTAAGTGTCTGAGGCCAGATTTGAACTCGGGTACTCCTGAATCCAGGGCCGGTGCTCTATCCACTGCGCCAACTAGCTGCCCCTAAACCAGAGTTTTTGCAATGGGAAACATAGGAGAAAGGGGAGATGGATGCAAAAAGATATTATAGCGGTAGAATCAGCAGGATTTGACAACCATTTGGATGTGTGGGCTGAGAGAGAGGTGACTGCTACATTTGGTGACTACTATTTTATAAGCCTTAGCAACTGGGAGGATAGTGACGCCATTCAATTGAAGTAGAGATGTTAGGAGAGGGATAGAAGAGAAGGCAGCATTAATTTGTAGTAGTATATGTGAGAGGGAGGGAACATTAGAATTTTGCTAAAAACAATTGATATAAAATGGAATTCTGAAAAAAAAAATTGTCCGTCTTATATCCATCCACATGGATTTAGTGCTGAGCTAAGTAGAATTCATAATAATCATGCAATACTGGAGTCTAATGTAGTCTGTTTCTGATAGTACACTCCCTTTTCCACCTATTAATACCTACCTTAAGGCAATAGTTAAGCGTGTATCCTAGGGTTTATCTTCTCTCCTCTTTCATTGCCTCTACTTTGATTTGCATTCTATTATGTCTCCTAGGAATGTTCTGTGTGAAATTCTATGACTCATTTGGGCCTCTGGGCCTCCTTTCCGTCATCTGTGAAATGAATGAAGGGACAAAATGTTTCAGTGGAAAGAGTGAATACTTGGTTTGGAATCTCAGGACCTAAGTTCAAATCTATACCCTGCCAATTCCTATCAATGTGATCCTGGGGGAGCCACTTTACTTCTCCAGGCCTCTGTTTTCTTATCTGTAAAATGTGGGTATTGGACTAGATCAGAGGTTCTTACCCCGGGATTCATGGATAGATTTCAAAGAGCCCTTGAACTTTGATGGGGAGAAATGAGATCTTTATTTCAGCTAACCTCTAATGAAATGTAGTATTTTCTTTAATCATGGATGTAGGCAACAATCTTCAGTAATATTAGGCATTATCAGACTGTCAAAAGGGTCAATGATACACAAAAATATTAAAAATCCTTAGACTAGATCATCTCTAAGCCAGGTTCCAGTTATAAATCTGTAATTTTATGAGGACTATATGATTTTGAGATCCTTCTAGCTTTATGATTCCGTAATTTTATGAATACGTCGACTAATTTTAAAAATTGTGGGTAAAGTTACCTTTGGCTTAAATGTTAATTCCCCCTTTAAGAGTCTTTAATTAGGGGCAGCTAGGTGGCGCAGTGGATAAAGCACCGGCCCTGGATTCAGGAGTTCCTGAGTTCAAATCCGGCCTCAGACACTTGACACTTACTAGCTGTGTGACCCTGGGCAAATCACTTAACCCCATTGCCCCGTTTAAAAAAAAAAAGAGTCTTTAATTATCTAATTTTTTGTTTGTTCTTTTAAGCTACTAGTTATTATTTCTTTTATACTTGGGTGTGAAAAAACTTTAAAATAACTTTAAATGTTTCAAAGAGGTACTTCCATTAAATGCAAGGAGAAAGGGAAAAGTCAGGGGGGTGATCTCAAAGAAAATTTCTGATCATTGATAAGAGAGGAGTCCAAAGTTAAATACTGAGACACAAACAGGTTAAGTGACTTGACCATGGTAATACAGCTAGTAAATGTCCAAGACCTGATTTTGACAAATTAGTCATCACTATCAAGCAAACAAGGAAAAAATATTACCAAATTTAAAAAATGTACAAGATGAATTCACAATAAAAGTAAAAAGAGACTAGACATTGCTATACACAATTGTATGCCAATAAACTGAAATGTCAAAGAAAATGGATGATCATTTATACAAGAGTAAATATATAAGGTAACCAAACAAGAAATGCATATTTTAAACAATGTAATTTTATGAAAATAAATTGAGCAAATCATAAATGAATTTCTGGGAGTGTGGGGGGGAATTAATACCTATGCCATGAAAACTTTTGTTAAAAATGAAAATAGTTTAAAATAGAAAGAATAATACAATTAAAAAAGAGGATCACTGAAGTATTTTTAAATGCACAGAAGAAAAGAAGATTAGAAAGAATAAAAGACCAGCAAAACTGATTTGAAAGTTACAAGCTGAAATAATTATGTAATTTAAAAGAAAAGCCAACTTTACATAATATAGATTATAGTTACATGTAAAAAAAATCTCCTTTTTAGGTTCTACTACATATGGAAACAGTTACATTTTATTGCTGTTTGCTAAGGTTAGATTAAAAATTAAATTAATTTTAAAAATAGAAGCAGAAAGCTCTGTAGGAAACTCTTATGTGAAAATATGATCCTGATATTGAAAAGAGGGGACAACAGAGAAATTATAGTCAAATCATACTAAGGAATATTGATACAAAAATCATGTGTAATTATTTTAAGGGAACTGCAGAAATACATGCAGACAACAATGGATTATGGCACAAGAGGATTCATAACAGGGATGCATGGATGGAAAACAAATAATGTAAGTAAACATTAATGCTAGCAAAAAACTCATGATTCAATAGATTTAGAAAAAAATCCTTTGGCAAAATTTAGCACTCAATTTTGCTAAAAGCATAAGCATTAAAATGTCCCTTAATATAACCAAAAGTATATATTTAAAATCAAATCTAACATTTTTTTTTTATCACAGAGAAACACTAGAACCTTTCTCAAATGGCATAAAGGCATAGTTGGAAAACCTTAGCGAATCATAGAAAAAAATCAGTTTACACAATTATATAAATATTAATTGGTAAGGTTGGAGGATACAACAAATTTACAAAAAATATCATAATTTCTATACAATACTAACAAAATCAGGAAGAAAAAATTAGGAATTCTACTCTAAATAACTAAAAAATGCACAAAATACTTGGGAATTAACTTACCAAGACAGACACAAGATTTGTATAAATCCAAAAACATGTTTTAGAGAATAAAAAGAGCTTAAATTTTAGAGAAACATTTTCTTATCAATGATTGGGTTAAAACAATATAGAAAAATGATGATACTACTAAAATTAATTTATAAACTTACTACAATATCAATCAGATGACAGAAAGGATTCTTTTTTTTTTGATTTAGAGAAAATAAAGTAACATAGAGTGCTCTGAACACCTTAAAGTGCTGTATAAATTATTATTGTTCTTATTATTAACCCTACTGCTGGATATATACTCCAAGGAAGTCAAAGACAGAAACAAACATCTAACATATACTAAAATATTAATAAGAAATAGCTAGAGGCATAGCAGACATTTGACTTAAAATCATATATATATGTGTGTATAGTTATATGCAATAACATACATGTTTAGTGTTTTTATCTCATTTCATGTATGTTTTCATATTTTCATATTCTTATTAAAATTCATGTTATTGATACATTTTCACATCACTTTCATTTCAAAATTTACCTCCAGATTGAATCTTCCCTTGTAGTAAAGAAAAACAATCTACATCTACATAATGCAGATTCATTTGTGTGTCTAGATTTATCTAGATCTACATAATCTATTCACATCTAGTCAATCTATAGCTATCTTTGTCTACATTGATATCAATAGCGAGCTATATAATTTTACTGCACACCTTAAAACCCAGTCTTTATCATTCTTGACCTATCTATTGAATTTGATACAGTTCAACACACTTGCTTCCTTGTTCCCTTCCTATTTATTTATTTGTTTAACTGCTCCTTCTCAGTCTCCTTTGCTTATTCATTACCCAGATCATGTCCCCTAACTATAGATATTCTTCAAGGCTCTGTCCTAGGCTCTTTGCTCTTCTCTCTGTACATTTTCTGTTTTGCTGACATCAGTTCTTATGGATTTAATGACCATTTTTGTGTTGAAGACTTCTTTAGATCCACATAACCAGCAAGTGTCAGAATCAGAACTTGAACTCAGATCTTCTAGACCCTGAGGCCAATTCTTTATTGTTGCTTCTCATTAAAATATTATTCATATTTTTGAGTATATTTTTTTATTTTGAAAAAATAGAAACTATTTTAGAGTTTCATTTGGAGATTTGTTTGATATTTTATTTATTAATATTTGTTGAAAGTGTTATTTTTTAAGACTTAAAGGTGGAGCAGCTAGGTGGAGCAGTGAATAGAGCACTGGCCCTGGAGTCAGGAGTACCTGAGTTCAAATCTGGCCTCAGACACTTAACACTTACTAGCTGTGTGACCCTGGGCAAGTCACTTAACCCCAATTGCCTTACTAAAAAAACAAACAAACAAAAAACAAGACTTACAGGTATTATATTATTTCCTCTTGGAGTTTTTTTTTAATCTCAATCAATTTTGGAACTGATATAATTAGGATATATACCTACTTAATCCAATCTACTCCTCTCCTACCAGAACTAGGCTCTTAGTACTAAACCATTCCACTCACCAGTCTCCCTTTGGAGATCACGCTATCAAATAAGACTTTTGTCTTCTACTCATTTAAAAATTATGTTGGAAAAAAACCCACCACCTATTTTTTGGTGGCCATCTTACAAAATAAACCCTTTTATCTTTCACCCAATTAAAAATTATGATAAAAACCAGTCCTTATGAAAAAATTATTTTACTTTAATTTTTTAAAAGGTGAAAAACAAAGGGTTTATTTGGTAGGGTAGTCAGCAAAGGGGACTTATGAGTATAATAGTTTGGAGCTATTTGGAGTCTATTATTTATAAAGGCCCAAGCCTATCCCTTTACAATTTGGTCATTCCATTTCTACAAGTACAGTACAATTTGAATTCAGTGACCCCATTACTAAGTTCAACTTCGAATTGTTCTTAGAGTTTGACTTGAAGGAACTTAAGGTTTTTTTTAACCTTAGTTTACTAATTGATATTATTAGGTTTAGCCTGAAAGCTTTGTGTTTAATTGTATTTGAACTCCTGGGATTTTATAGCTAGTTCTTCCTCTGTATTTAATTGTATTGAACTCCTGCGTCTTCGTACCTATTTGCATTCTCTCTCTTCTTTATAAAATTTTTTGATATGAGAAGAAATAAGGATATTAATCTCTTTTCATGAACATGTCTTCATAGTGCAGACAGACCTTGAGAGTATCCTTTATTAAAATCCCTGAAGTGAGAGACTAGTTAAAAAATAGGTAAGCCTTATAGGCTCTAACGTAGATGGAGAAGAGATACTGGAATAAAGAATTAAGCCATTATAACAAAATTTTCACCTGAAGAAATTCAAACTCATCTCTCCTTGTTTCCCCTTTGTTCATATTTCTAAAGCTATTAATATCCTTTGATCACTTAGCTACTGGGGATTGATTCTTGTTCTTAGATACTTAGATATTTCTGTTAAATTATTATTTACCTAGGATACCAGCCTTTAATAGGTGATCAGGATTGGTAAAATATGTGTATGTATATATATACACACATGTATATATGTAATGTATATATGTGTGTGTATGTATGTGTGTATGTATATATATGTATATGTGTGTATATATATATATATATATATATGAGATCACCTCCATTCCTTAATTAAGAATGCTTTTCCAGATAATACCTGTGTAACTCAGCTTCTTCCCTTTTCTTCTAGTTTGTTTTGTAATTTGACTTTTTTATATTTAAGTTGCTTATCTGTTTGGAAGATATTGTGGCATATGGTGATAAGAGGGCAGTATAAACTTGCTTTTTGTCTAATAACTTTCCAGTTTTTAGAGCAGGGACTTGTTTATGCCTTTTGGTTTATCAAATACCAGACTACCATGTTTGATTTTTTCTAGAACTTCTTTGGTCTATTACACTGAACTATTTTTTTTTAAAATAAGTAACATGATTTTGATAATCACTGGTTTATACTGTATTGATCTCCACTCCAAAGGATAATAGATCCTTGGTGATTGATGTGTACTAGAGGGAATATACAAAAGTGACTTCAGTTTCTTCATTGGGAAATGAAGTGACTGAATTAATTATCTCTAAGAAAGCTTCCATGTTGGACTATACTTGATTTTGCTTATATTTCCCTCACATAAATAGGAGAAGAGGGACAGACAGTGTCATTTAGGGTAGAGGGAAAATAAATAGAATTAAAGGTAAAGAAAAAAGGGAGGAGGGCATCTAGGTGGCGCAGTGGATAAAGCACCGGCCCTGGAGTCAGGAGTACCTGAGTTCAAATCCGGCCTCAGACACTTGACACTTACTAGCTGTGTGACCCTGGGCAAGTCACTTAACCGCAATTACCTCACTAAAAAAAAAAAAAGGGAGGAAAAGCAGATGAGTTCTATTCTGGATAGCATGGCACATTTATAAAAATCACTAGGCTATAACTCTCACTTATGCCATGTATAAAAGAATGACTGAAAAAAACAACATTAAAAAGCAACTAAACCTCAAGGAAGGTCAAACGTACCAGTACACTCCTTTTTTTAGAGTTAATTTTTAAATTCTCCATTTCATTTCTAGAGAAATGTGTTTCTCTGAAGAGAAAAATAGTCCATTGCTGTGTTTAAATGAGAGAATTTAACCAGAGAAAGAGAAATCTGAAACCATGCTTTAAAGTAAATCCAGAGGGTGTGAAATGTTTTAATTAGAACATGGAAAAAAGCACCAACTCATTGGGAGAATGTTTTGCTTAACTTGAAAGCCTGTGAAAGAGGTAGGAAAATAGACTTCCTGGATCTCCTAGGTGCACAAGTAAATAAATCATTAACAGCACCTAAATGATTTTAACCTTACAATGGCCAATGTTTCTATAGCTTGTACTTTTATTGCTTTAACTCAGAATTTTCCCTGTTTTGCTACTTATTTCACTCTTTTGTCACAGCATCTAATAGTATCTAGTGTTACCTTCAAGATCTCTCTCTGTGTGTGTGTGTGTGTGTGTGTGTGTGTGTGTGTGTGTGTGTGTACAGAGACAGATAGACAAGACAGACAAGAAAAAAACAGAGAGAGGAGAAAGGAACATAGGGAGATAGAGAGACACACAAAGAGACAGAGACAAAGAGAGAAATTATGATATAAATGGTATGAGTCTTCTTTTGTTTGATCCTTTCTCCCTTCTTAGTCCCTCAGATCTACCATGTATGCATGGACAGCCTTGGGGAAAGAGATTCACTACATGGATGACAAGACCTGCCTTTTAGTATAACTGAATATATCCTCATATAGGGAGAAAGGTGGATATGGGAGAGAGATACATAGAGGAGAGACAGAGAGGAGAGACAGATAAGAGAAAAAGAGACAGAAGGGATGAGGAAGAGAGAGGGGGAAATGATAAGGTGGGAAGGGAGAGGTAGAGGAAGAGGGGGAGGGAAAAGAAGAGGGGGAGGATCATATTTCTCTTTCTGCCCAAGCAATGTTATCTTTATCTTTAAGGCAGTCAGGATGGAGACATAGATACATCTGCCTTGAATTTATGGTATTAAATCCAATCTCAGCTGAAGATCCAGTCCAAATTAGGAAAGAATTGATTTTGCTCTACAATATCATTAGGGACTTTTTTCTCTTTCCTCATCATTAAGGACAAGTCCCACTTTGAGGGCTGAAACACCCTACTCTCCAATTTGAGTCATGTTCTGCTCAAAAGCCTTGTAATAACAATTACTCTGGTGACCTTTTTGGGTTTTAGACCACTTTCCTAATGGTTAAAAAAATCTATACCTAGTCAAAAATGGGTAGTGTACTGATGTTGCTATGTTATAAAAGCTTTCTATTTCTAGGCATTTGTTTATAAATTTAAAATTTCCATTTTTTCAAAAGTTTCTATCTTCTGCCTTAGATGTCTATTTGGCTACTCCTTAGGGTATATTATTTTTGTATTTTAATGACAAATATAAGCCTAATAAGGATATAACCTGACACCTCTCTCCATCTCTCTTACTCTCTCTGTCTCTTTCTCTCTCTTTTTAAATAACCTTACACCACTCTAGTCACTCTCTTCTGGTCACTTTTTAGCTTGCCAGTGTACTGCCTACAATGTGGCACTTTTAATACAGTACTTCAGATATGATCTGATCAGGACAAAGTCCATCAGGAATGTCATCTCCCTGGGGCAGCTAGATGGAGCAGTGGATAGAACACTGGCCCTGGATTCAGGAGGACCTGAGTTCAAGTCTGGCCTCAGACACTTAACAATTCCTAGCTGTGTGACCCTAGGCAAGTCACTTAACCCCAACTGCACCCCCCCAAACACACATACATACACACACACACACACACACACACACACACACAAAGGAATGCCATCTCCCTTGTTAATCCAATTCACTTCACTTCAACACAGTCTAAGCATATGTCTCTATTAATCCAGAATAAGGTCCTTTTTGACTGACATATGAAACTGTTTACTCACATAAAGCTTATACTCCACTGAATCCCCCTGATACTGTTCATCTGAATCTCTTTTAATGTTGACTTCTTAGTTTGATTTCATTTGTACCAAAACCCTATACATTTTATCTTTTTAACCACAAATTAAACATGTGCTCAGAGACATATAAAACCAGAAAACCCCCAAAAGGGAAAATATTTATGCACATACAACAGTAATAAAATTACAATAGAAAACAAGATGGAAATCTTATAGTGAAATAGCTGATAAATAAATTTTTGGTAAAAGTTACTTTCTGGTGCTTCTCTGTATAAGTAAGCCTTCCTCAATGGAGTTGACTAGTTACTAACTAGGTATTTAAATAAACCAATTAGTTAATCATATCAAAATTATTGAACCAGTTTATATCTTCACAAACATACATATAATGCTTTTATCATGCTTCTGAGAGAAAAACATCAAAATATAATTAAGATATTAGGTAGTCAAGAATCAAGAATTCTAATTTTGTACAGTTTTCCCAGACTCCCTCAAGTCCCCTGGACATTTAGGGCAATGATTTCATAGTGCTTTCATATTTATGCCTTTTCTGACAGTCAAATAAGTTCCAGTTCACTGAACTGAGCAGTTTTACTACCATATATTATGTTGCCTTCATCTGCAATGCCCTTTAAGAAGGTCATGCAGCACATCAAGTAAGCAGAGTGGTAGAGAGGAAATAAAGAAAAACAAAAAGAAGAAATATAATTTCATCAGCTTATCCACTGTTAGTGTTTCATATCAGTAGAGATGGTAGAACTCTCATCATTCAGTAGCCACAAAACTCAGTTTTTCACTATGATATTTGAAAAGAATTGGATGATTTGTGGCCTGTTAGTGATACAGAGTGAATCTTTGATTTTGTTTCAATGGGTTAATCAACCAACAAGCATTAATTATCTGGCATTGTGCTAGATGTTAGGGATGGAAAGACAAAAATGCAATAGTCCCTGCCCCCAAAAGTTTGCTGGATAACCAGGAGAGGCAACATGTACCTATATAAATTCACACCACATAGGTAGAAGGTGATTTGAAGGGGAAGGAAATAGTAGCTGGAGGGAACAGGAGAAACATGTAGAAGGTAGTGATGAGCAGAGCAAAGAAAGAAATTAGGGAATCTGAGAAACAGAAGTGAGGAGATTTTGACTTATAAGCAAGGGCTTCAGCTCAATGGAGAAATTTGTGTTAAGAACAGCAAGAGCAAAAAACAAATAAAAGAACAGCAAGAGCATCAGTTTGGTTGGACCATAGAGTGTGGGAAGAGGATTCTTATGCATTAAAGTTGGAAAGATAAATGCAGCCATGTTGTGATGGGCTTTAAATACCAAATGGAGGGGGCAGCTAGGTGAAACAGTGGATAAAGCACCAACCCTGGATTCAGGAGGATCTGAATTCAAATCCAGCCTCAGACACTTGACACTTACTAGCTGTGTGACCCTGGGCAAGTCACTTAACCCTGATTGCCCCGCAAAAAAATGGCAAATGGAGTAATTTATATTAGTTTCTTGAGGCCATAGGTAGTCACTGGAGTTTATTGACTAGGGGAATGACATGGTTAGACCTGGGCTTTAGAAAAATCAGTTTGTCAGCTATGTGAAGATTGGCTTGTAGAAGGGAGGGCCTTGAGGCAGGGAAACCAATTAAGAGGCTACTACAATAGTCTATTTGATGGATGAAACAAGAGCTAGGGTGCAGGCTGTGTGAGCAGTGAGAAGGAAATCTGCTGTCAATGTAGCGATGACAAAATTTGGCAATTTAGTGAACATGTGGGATGAGATTGGGGAACTGAGCATGAGAAGAACATTTGGAACTAGAAGGATGGTGGTACTGTGCACAGGGAATTTCAGAAGAGGGGTAGCTTAAGGGAGAAAGATAATGAGTTTAGT
Organism: Dromiciops gliroides; assembly: GCF_019393635.1. Lineage (NCBI taxonomy): Eukaryota > Metazoa > Chordata > Mammalia > Microbiotheria > Microbiotheriidae > Dromiciops > Dromiciops gliroides. The sequence continues at coordinate 568,864,749 of NC_057861.1, read as the reverse complement.
TGTAGACATGTTATCTATAGGACATACAGTTCAAAATATCCATTGAGTGGCTGAAAATTCAAGCTCATCAAGAGCTCTCAGGAGAAGGACTAAATCTGAGAGTCTTCAACATGGAGATGATAATTAAACCCATGTGAGCTGAGAAGTTCACCAAAACAAGTATAGAGAAGAGATGAAGGCATAGTACAGAACTATGAGGAATGTTTCTTTATAGATGATAATCTAGCAAAGAAGACAGAGGAGGAATTAGATAGGAGGAGAGACAAGAGACAGTAGTGTCGTGAAAATCCTGAGAAGGAAGTGTATATTGCAAGAGAGTATCAAGCACTCCAGATAATTCAAAAAGAATGAGGATGGAGAAAAGGCTGTCAGATTTGACAATTAAGAAATCATTAGTAACATTGGAAAGGGCAGAGTCATTTGAGTGATGAAGTCAGAACCCAAATTGTAGAGTATTTAGAAGAGAATGAAAGGAATAGAGGTAAGAAAAATTGACAGCCTTTCCAAGAGAATGAAAAAGGGAAGAATGATACAGGACTATAGTTAGTGGGATAGTAGTATCTAGTGAGGGTGAGGGTGACTGGCATGTTCTTGTGGGCAAGAAGGAAGGAGCCAGCAGATAGAGAGTGATTGAATACAGTATAAAAGAGAGAGACAATAAAGAGGAAATCTCCTAGAGAAGGCAAGAAGGGGCAAGGGTACATGTTGAATCAAAGGATTATAGAATGTTTGGGCCAGAAGGAACAGTAGAGGTGCAACCTTTAGGAAGATGGACAGTGAAAAGTCCTTTTTAGTGGAACCTAGATGTATCAGAGATGTTAAAATTAGAATAAACACAAGTTCTGTACTGTTAGCTCATTCTCTACCCCTCCCCCAGAATCCAAGGCTTAGTGACCATGGTGAGTCTAGTTCATTTGCTTCTTATACCACTTCATGATAGTAAGTGAAATAATGGAAAGAGAAAAAAAAAGGCTGAGGTCTTTGAAGCAATTTTTCAGAAGTAATACTTCTGAAATACTGTTTATTTTAGTACCCGAGAGATTTATTTTGCATAGAAAACCCCTCATTTTTCCTAAATTGGAAACATAAGTCATTTCCTCTTCTCTTCACATAAGCTTTGCTCAGCACTTCTAACAAGTGTACTTTACCCACCTGGGTTCCAGTGATGGCTCTCACTATTAGAAAGGGACAGAATCTCTTGCACGTCCCTAATGTTCACACAGCCTCTGCTTTTTTTGTGTCTTTAGCACATTTTCTGTGTAATTTAATAGCCTTCATATTTGTCTCCTTTCTTCAATTGACTACTCATTTGAGTCCATCCTCTGCAAAATTGACAGTGATTTTCCTAAATCCCTGGAAATGCTAGAACAAAACAGGCTAACAGGGAGCATGAACTTCAGAGAAGTAAGGAAGTAGTAATAGAATTCCTTGTTGTATTTGACAAGTTGAAGTTACTGGCCCAGATGAACTACACCCTGAACTACTGAAAAAAACTTGAGAGTGGTGCCATAAAATTAAAGAGGGGTGAATGTTCCAATTTTTAGGAAAAGGGGAAAGAAAATAGGGTTTGAAAATTATAGACCAGTGAGCTTGAATTTGATTCTTTGGAAAATTTTAGAATAGGTTATTGTGATGTTTAAAATCTAAATGTGGGTTCAAATCTGCCCCCCACCATTTTTTTGGGGGAAGCTGGATAAAATCATGGATAAATTCAGTGAGAGTTTAGGCTTTTAGGTATTTATTAAAGTGTATTAGAAATTAGTGAAGAAAGAGAGAGAGAGATTGAGAACAGATTCCTTATAGCATGGAATTAGATCTATTTGGTATAGCCAGAGAGAAAAAAACAAACCTTCCTTTCCCAGCAGCCCCTGTGAAATCCTTCACCATGCCAAAGTCTTGAAATGAAAGGACCTCGCTCATAAGGGGCTTCTCCCAGAAGCCTCCTGTGAAACTGGAAACAGGGCCATCCACATACACAGCTCCAAGCTAATTGGCTGGTAACACTGATTGACAGGACCCACGGGTGGCAGACATCACTTCCAGATGCCAAAGTCACATGGTTTCTTTTCAGGCTAGAGCTCACAATGTCCCTCCCAGCAGGGGGTGTCATTCCAATTCTCAGTCATTAAAGAGATAATTGATGTAGCTATAGAAAGGGAAATGGGAATTACAAACAAAGCTGGAGGAGATGCCAGGTGTGGGGTAGGGGGAAGAGAAAAGGGTGCTGGATGGCAGGGACCCAAGGAGAAAAAATAGGTGGTTCCCCGACCACCATGAAAGAGTACTATGAAGAGATGGAGAAATGCATGAAGGCCCCAAAGCAGCTAGAACTATGTGCCCCCCATATGTCTGCCTGCCCTTGCCCTGAAGAGGACTGTACCAAGTTTCTCTTTGACTTCCTGTATGCTAGAGACCACTGCATGGCTTATACACTTTTCAAAAGTATGAAATAAATGTCTGCTCTCCCCTACCAATTGCTCCAGTCTCCAACCCATTGTGGGGGACATCTCATCAGCATCATTTCCTGTCTCCCTAGATCTCAAACATAGTTGTGCCATGTGTCTTGTTATTGCCTTGTGGTCTGGAGCTTGTGTGAACCACAGCAGCTGCATTAGAATAAAACCTATTTATCTGTGGGGGAAAAAAGCTTTATAAAGAGCAAATCATGCCAAACTATCCTTGTTTACCTTTTTGGGGGAGGGTTACTAATCTGTTAGAAAAGGGGAGATGCAATAGATTTGTTTTTTCTAGTTTTTCACACAGTTTATTTGCAGAAGATGGAGAGAGGTGGACCAGGTAAACATTTAGCATAGTGTCTGGCACATAGTAAGCACATGATGAATTCTTATTGACTGAATACAATTAGATGGAAGCAGAGCTGTATGAATGTCTGGGCTTAGAGAGCCCATACATTATTTGATGTATTTAAATACAAAGGGTGACCAGTGGATGCACCAGGGGATTTATGTGCTTGTTTAATAAAGGTTAGTGATTTGCTCATCAAATTTGTACGTAAATATGTAAGCTTTGAGAGATAGCTAATAAACTGGATGACAGTCAGGATCTCAAAAAATCTTGAGAGACTAGAACATTGGATTGATTCTAAAAAAGATGAAAATTAATAAGAATAGTCTTATACTTGGGCTCAAAAACAATTGCAAAATGAAGGAGGTATGGTTAGGAAGCAGTTTGTCTGAAAAGGATCTGGGATTTCAATGGACTGTATATTGCACCTAAAAAGTGTAGAAGAAAGGGATAGTTTCCAGGTATAAGGAATATTCCTCTATGTGGTCTTCATCAGACCCTATCTGAGCATTTAGGTTCATTTCTGATAAACAGTTTAAAAATAGTAAAGGACTTTGATTCCATTTCACTGAAAGAACCAGCATTTGAAAACCTATCTTGTGGAAGAAGGATTAGACAGTCTCTTTGTCCCTAGAGTCAAGAACAATGAGTCAAAGTTTGATTTCATGACAATGTTCCTAGTAATAAGAGTGTCAAACTCATAGGAGGTCTTTTAACAAAGGTCAGGTGATCATTTCTCAGGTATGGTTATAGTGGTGATTCATTTAAGGTATAGCTTGGACCAGGTGACTGCCAAGATCTCTCCCAATTTTCAAATTCTGTGATTCTGCAGTCTCTGTTTTCTTTCATATTCTTCACCATGCCCAGTATGGATTATTTTTTTTGCCCATTCCAAATCCATTTACTACAATCCTTTTATTTTTCCTACATATAATTCTGATACCTTTCTTTCCTTTGATTACCTGTCCTACCCCTGCCCCAGCAAGATAGAGGTAATTCCTCCTTCTTCAAATGTATCACATTGTTTTCTTTGAACTTGTTCTTTGGACTTTTCTTATGACAAACGTTATGTTTATGTATTTGCTTTGTATATATCCCCTACTGGATTATAAGTTCCATGAAGTCAGGGGCTATTGAGGTAAATCCATCTGGTCCCTATCACCTTTGTTGTTCTTTACTTTTGCACCGGCCTGGTGAACATTCCTTCCGTTGATCAATTTGAAGTAGTTCCATGGACTTCTCTTCATCCCTTTATTCTTTCCCTTCTACCCCAGTGAATTGGGTTGAAGATGCTTGAAAATGTCATTTTCAGATGGACTGTATTTGGGGCTGAACAGGGCTGGAGGAGTAGATTATTTTCTTCTTGAACTTGGTATCTTTAGTGCCTTGAACATAGTTCGACATTTTGAAGATTTTATATATATATATATTTTTAAAATTTTTTTTGGTGTAGGCAGCCATCTATGGCTTAGCAGATAGTCTTCAAGAGTTCCTGTGATGAACTAATTCATCACTCTGGGGTTGGTCTAGTGACAATCCATTCCAAATCTAACTGGGCCTGTCCCAAGATAAAAGAAATACAGACAGTCTGAACATTGTTTGTCTCATTATTTGAGGGCTTTCTACCATTGTATGACCTGTTTGAGATTGTGCTGTGATGTAATATTCTTAAGGAATTCAAAGTCATCTCCATGCCATGGTGAGTTATTAGAGACAGACTGTAGGCCAATATATCATAGTCCCTAAACTTAGAGCTGGAAGAGATTTTAGAGATGTAGTTCAAAACTCAATTTATAGTAAGGAACTGAAAGCCACAGGAAACAAGTGACTTGCCAAAGGTCAGACAGGTAATAACCAGCAGAGAGGAGAGGTGTCTTTTGCATAATAGGTCCTTAATAAAATTTTGTTGAATTTAGTAGAACATTTGAAAAGTTCGAGAGACATAGTTTCTGGGTAACAATCATTTTATTAATAAAGCTAGTTTGTTTATTAATAAAAAGAGGTCAGTGGCACTCTCAAATGTCAAAGATTCTCATGGTGATGGACTCATGATATATATGCAAGTATTCCTGAGGGTAGCAATGAACTCTGATTGGTTAACAATTAATGAGAGAGTAAATACTATAATGTGGGCTTATTTTCATGAGGGTTTTGAGGTACATGACTTGGATCACCCAAGTCTTGGTGAAAGAGACTTATCAATTTCCATATCACCTGTCTGACAAAAGGTAGAATTAGCATTTTCTCAGACCTGCCTGACTGAATACAATGAGTGGGAATCTATCCATAATCCAAAACTTGGAATTTCTTTTACTGCCTGATTAGATTTTAGCCTGAATAAGTCTTTGCATAAGACTTCCTGCAGTGGTTGATTTCTGAATGAGGAAGTAGAAAAAAGGAAAAACATTGGTCCTGATTCAATAATTAGGTAATACAAGACAGAAATAATCATTCCTCTCACTGGAATGGATTGTATAATTTAGGTGCTCATAGGTTTTCCCTGATATAGGGAACTGCTTGGTGGAGGGAAATGTGGTTTCACTGCCAGCTCTTTTTCTAACCATAGAGATATAAAGCATATCTAGTTATATTGTATGTGATCGACTAATGTATATATGTATATATTCATAGATATAGTACGCATATTTTTTTAAATAAGCATTGCTTAGGGAGGCAGATTAAAATTGAATTTGTTGCTTTCTTTTTTCAGTCACATAGAATTGAATATAGAAACCCACTTCGGATATGATCCTGCATTTAATTATTCTTAGAGATCCTAATGGTAACATAACCTTTTTGAGTTTTTCCTGAAATTTTATTTTTCAGCAAAGTATTACATAAGTGGGTATCTAGATGACACTGAGCTTGTAATCAGGAAGACTCCTCTTCCTGAGTTAAAATCTGGTTTCAGACATTTCCAATTTTGTGACCCTGGGTAAGTCACTCATCTCTGTTTGCCTTGGTTCCTCATATGTAAAATGAGCTGGAGAAGGAAATGCAAACCGCTCCACTGTCTCTGCCAAGAAAACTTCAAATAGGGTCACAGAGAGTTGTACATGACTGAAAAATGACTTAACAATGACAATTATATAAACAGGCACTATGCTATTAGAACAAGCTTTTAGCAGATGCTTAATTTTCTCTTTGGAGCTAGTCAGCATTAAGAGATAAAAATGAGATTTAAACAGGGTCCCTACTCTCAAGGAGTATATGCTTGCAGAATTTTTGAACTCCCCTTTGGGAACTGTCTTAATTGACCAATCCATTATCAAAATATGAATGGAATAGTCTAAGAACAAGGGAAGATTGTACTGTGTGCTACTAATCCTAAGAACAAAAGGAATTCAGAGAAGACAGGCATGGATGTGGTCAGCTAGTATATGGCAGAATAGATTCAAGGTCTCTTAAAAACCCTTTATTCCTTCCAATACATCAAAACTGCCATTGTATTTGTAGCAGGGTTTATGACACTTGTAGGCTTTTGAGTGGTGCCTTAAAGGATGGATGAGAATTGTGCTGAAGGAAGGGAGATCATTTCAGATGAGGAAAACAGCAAAAGTAAAAATACAGACATACCAAATGTTATATAACATGACTTTTAGTCCCCATGAATATCAGGCAGGAGGATAGGGAAGAAGCAAGTTTCGGAATTTGAATTGGGAAGATTTTATATTTGGTAGGTATTTTCTTATCTTCCTTTTGGGAGTCTTCTTCCTGGGCATCCAATGTCATGTTGTCTTAAGGCCTCCACTGTGATATCCCATTCAGTCCTACCCTAACCCCTGCATTTCTCTGTGCTCCATAATTCTCTGTCTCCCCTAGGAATGACTTCTAAGGATTTTTACCTATGATCCAAGATCATATAGGTAATTATTGGGACAATCACAATTTAAGCTCCATTCTTCTTACTACAAACCCAGTCCTTTCTCTACTAGACCACACCGTCTCATCTTGCAGCCAAAGATTGATTTAACAGCAGAACTTACATAAATACTCTGTGTTCCCTTTAAGTATTCACCTTGGGAGATAGTATACATTTCAATGATGGCTACCCTTTTTTTACTAGATATTTGTACCTCTTTTGGGGGAATTGTTTTCAAAGTAATTTCATAAGCCACAAAAAGAAACCAGTTTCAATACTTTTAAAGCCATGGTTCATTTGTAGGATTCCCAATTCTGATCCCCAGTGGTATTACTCAGATAAACTTCTTATTATTCAGCACACAATCCTGAAGGACTTTTGGCTATTTCACAAAATCAAATGTCCAGATAGTAAAAATTTGCCACTACTGAAAACTTTCCAAAGAGTAACCTCAATTGTAATATTAGTGACCTAGACACTGTGGTAAAAATTATTTGTGGTACAGGCAGCTTTTGAAGGACCTCCCCTTTCAGGGGAGAAAAGATTGAATGCTCCCTGAAGGGAGATTAGAGGGCACTTCCAGAATGCTAGCTCTGGAGTCACTTCTGGAATGCTAGCTCTCGATTAACTTCCAGAATGCTAGTTCACTCTCTCAGGGTGGCGACTGCTGACCTGGTGGCACCTGCTGGTTCTTGGTCTGGCAGGCTGTTCAGGTGTTTGGTGAGTTTAATTATGGAAAACCCTAAATTCCTTTGAACTAGCTAAATTAGAAACGGTCTGGGTTTTGAATAGGTTAAGTTCAGAGTTAAGAGTATCTGTATTTCTATTTTCCTATTTTCTTATCTTTGATTTTTTATTAGTTTTACCTTTGTTGTTTAATTAATTTCCAAGTAATAAAATCTGATCCTTTTGTGAACTAAAGCTTAGAGACTCCTTTCTTATTGGCCTGGGAGAAATATCTAAAAGGGCAGTTCAGAGTGGGAGGAGAACCTAAAAGGTCCTTCATATTTCTGGGACCCCCAATATTAAGGCGAGTCACCCAAATAATGCTCCGTATATAAAATTTTTGGCCCTCACAACACTACAGGTCTAACATTCTATACTGAAAACAAAAGATGAAAAAAAAAAGTTCACCATGGGCTCTGAATGCATTGTTCCAGAGTAGGAAGGAGTTCCCAATGAGTGTTGTGAACCATTTATTGGAATAAATGAACAGTCTCTTGAGATGATGATATATATATATTTTTTGCATGAGGCAATGAGGGTTAAGTGACTCGTCCAGGGTCACATAGCTAGTAAGTGTTAAGTGTCTGAAGCTGGATTTGAACTCAGGTCCTCCTGACTCCAGGGCCAGTGATTTGGAGATGATGATTTTTGAAGGGTACACTAATCCTTTAGATGAACACATTAAATAAACAGTTGAATTATCTGGACTATAGAGAAGGGTGATGCAGAAGAAAAAGATAAAATGGATAGAAACACAAGATTGTGGAAGGGCTGGTGAGGCAAACCCATCTGCTCCCTAACACCTTCGTTGTTCTTTACATTTGCACTGGCCTGGTGAACATCCCTTCCACTAATAAGTTTGAAGTACTTCTATGGGCTTCCCTTTATACCTTTATTTTTCCCCTTCTACCCCAGTGAGTGGGGGTTGAAGATGCTTGAAAATATCATTTTCAAATGGACCATATTTGGGGCTGAACAGGGACTAGAGGAGTAGATTATTTTCTTCTTGATCTTTAATAACTGAGCTAAAAGCAATATTTGTTTACTGGTTACAAATTCCATCCTTAGGTGTGGTGAGCTTCTGGAGGGCCTTTGGGCTCAGCAACTTCTGCTTTTGTCTGTAGCACTTCCTCTCCTAGCTTAAGGGTTAGTCCCTTCTCAGGCATGCTAGTTTTAGCCTCAGCTAGGTATCTGGATTGCAGTGTTTCAGCTGTGATGGTGATAGTGGTATAGTGGTATAGTGGTATAGTGGTAGTGGTAGTGGTAGTGGTGGTGGTGGTATGGTGTACGTGTGTATATGTGTGTGTGTGTGTGTGTGTGTGTGTGTGTGTGTGAGAGAGAGAGAGAGAGAGAGAGAGAGAGAGAGAGAGAGAGAGAGAAAGAGAGAAAGAAAGAGAGACAGAGACAGAGACAGAGAGAGAGACATAGAGAGACAGAGACAGAGAGACAGAGAAACAGGAAGAGAGACAGAGACAGAGATAGAGACAGAGAGAGACAGAGAGAGTCAGAGTCAGAGACATAGAAAAAGAGACAGACAGAAAGAGAGAACGAGAACAGACACAAAGACACAAACACTGAGACAGAGGCAGAGAGATGCACATAATGGGGTGTATTAAATAGGCAAAACAAAACAACATTTTTAGACCTTCACCTGGGGATCATTTAAATTGGTTTTTTGCCTGAGATGGAATGAGAAGAAAACATGTGGGGTATTTAAGGGGAAATATTGGAAAGGAACTGAAGAAAAATTGAAGACATCATTCAAAGAAGGGTAAACAGATAGGAAATAGGCTTTCTTGGTTCGATGTGGGGAATAGAAATGATCATTCCGCACTAAATTAATAGTTCTAGTACAAGTTCTGTTCTGCTAGCACAAAGGTGATTAGAGACTTCCAACCCAAATTTGGAACAAATACAGTTAAGTTCCTTTGTTTCTGTGTCTGCAATATCTCATATCTAGTTTCTTTTCTCTAATTCTCAAGTAATCAATCTAGTTTAGGCCCTCATCTCTTCTGGACTAGATTATTATAATGTCTAATTGGTCTTACCTCAAGTCTCTTTATTCTCCAATTCACCTTTTACACTGCTTCCTAAATAGTTTTCTAATGAACTGCTCTGATGGAATTGCCTTTTTCAGAAACCCCCAATATCTTTAGTAGGCATGGAGGTGTGCCTACTAAAAAGTGTAAACTCTTATTGCTGTTTTTTGTTTTTGTTTTTGCTTTGGAGGGGACATTTGAAAATTTTCACAATCTGTTTCCTTATTACCCATCAGGTCTTATTTCATATTTTTACTTCTCTTCATTTATTATATATTCTAGCAAAATTCTCTATCTTCTCTTCTCATTCTGCCCTCTCCCATCTCACTGACTTTGCACATGTTGCTGGCCCATATGAGTCCCATTTATTCAATCCAGATATCAATTCCTCCAGGGACTTGGGGAACATTCATATTTAGGAGACTGAGACAGCATAGAAATAGGAGGAAAACTGTGAAGAGGTAGGAGAAAAACCAAGAGAGAAAAGTGTTAAGAGGAAAGAAGAGGCTGGTTAGCAGTGTCAGGTTCTGCAAAGTAAAAAAGGATGAAAAATAAGAAAAGACCAGGAGATTTGGTAATTAAGAGATCCCTGGTATATTGGAGAGAGTGCCTAGAGTTCTATGATAAGGCCAGAAGCTAGATTAAAGAAGGTCTGGATGAGAGTGAAAGGAAGCAATGAGAGTTGATACCTTTTTTCAATTGAGTATGGCTAAGAAAGAGTGAAGATAGAAAGGATGATAATTATCAAAGATGATAGAGTCCTGGGAGTGCTTTTTGAAGATGAAAGAGACATGGATATATTTTTAGGCAGCAGGGAAGGAGCCAATATATAGATTAGGGAGAGAGTAAAGAGAAGAAAGAATGGAGATGACAAAGGTAGTAATCTATTGGAGAAGACAGGAGGGAATGGGATTATGGATTATTGTAGAATAGTTGGACATAGTGAGAATGCACATTTCTCTTCATCAGAGACTAGAGTAAAGGAGCATAGTGGGAAATGATGTCAAGGGTTTGTGAGATAATGAGAAGGAAAAAAGGAGAGCTCACAGATAATAACCTCAATTAAAAAATAAAGTATAGGGGCAGCTAGATGGCGCAGTGGATAGAGCACCGGCCCTGGAGTCAGGAGTACCTGAGTTCAAGTCTGGCCTCAGACACTTAACATTTACTAGCTGTGTGACTCTGGGCAAGTCACTTAACCCCAATTGCCTCACTAAAAAAAAAAAAAAAGTATTAATAAAGGTCCTCAACTTAAAGACCATGGGGAAGGGTTTGTATGAGAGACTTAAGGAAAAAGATTTGGAATGAATGAATAATAAATGAATGCATGAAAAGATCATATATTAAGAGCTCGCCTTATGCCAGGCACTATGCTATGCATTGACAACATACATACATACATACATAAACAAACACAAAAAGTTCCTGCCCTCAAAACTTACACTTTAACCAGGGAAATCAATAAATGTATAGGGGAGTCCTGGCTAGGGAATGTTTATTAATTTGAGAAGCAAAAGGGATTGTGAGCAGACTCATAGGGAAATTAATTGACAAGTTCTTTTCAGAAATGGGAGTATTGATTTGACTACTGTTTCCAGAGTAAGCAGTGGCAATTGAGGGGAGGGCAAGAGACAGTATACAGATGCTATTGTGAGTAGTATAGAGAAGTAATCAGGGAGGTATAAAAATAGAACCTTGCTTCAGGGGACATGATGTGATTAGTTAATACAAGTATGTAGGGAACCAGTTAGTATGTGTGACTTTCTCCAGCTCAGTTCAGCAAAACATGAGTAGGATTTAAAAAGTCAGATGGTGGGAGCAATCTAGGGTTACAATCCGGCAAGATGTCAATGGAGACAGTGCAAAGGGACAAAGTATTTAAGAGTAGAGATTAGAGCATAATTGAACTGGTTCACCAAAGGGTTGAGATTGGGAAGGAAGGAGAATATAGCCAGAGTAGGGATGGTGACCCAGGAAAGTACTGAAAGGATTGGAGTTCATGAGAAAAAGAGTAAGTTTAAGAAGAGAAGACATAGGGAGTTGTGGAATGAAAGAAGATTATGATCAGAAAGTAATTTCGGAGTTCTTAATCATGGAAGTAAATAATTGTGGATTATAGCAAGGCCAATTGTATGGCTATCCCTGTTAAAACGAGGTAGAGTAGAGAAATAGATCATGGGAGCTGAGTATAATGAGGAACTGGGTTTGGGGTATTTGAGACTAAGAGACAGGCACTGAGAAAAGAGGGAAAATGATCTTTCTCTATTTAGCTCATAAACTCCTTGAGAACATCATCTGTATTGTATTGATTTTTATAGCCCCAACATTTCCTACAGTGCTTTGCAAGCATCAGCTTGAGATAATGAACTGAATTTAACTGAGCCCTCAGTAATGGTGCTTTGCATGAAAAAATTTTAAATTCTTAAATGGATAGAGATGAACAAATCTTAATTAGGGTTTGGGATACCTAGAGTTAGCTTTTGTTGTGTATTCATAAAGTAATATGGATGACTCTTTCCCAAGTATGGGAAATAAAATTTTGAAAGAAAAAAATCTAATTAGTGATAGAAAGCCAGTTTGGTGAAGCAGAAAGGACAAAGACCTACAAAGAAAACAAGAAGATTGAGTTGGAATTTAGAAAACATATATGTGTATATGTACATATACACATGCACACATGTGCATATGTGATATGTATGTTTTCTATATATGCACACATGTATGTGCATTTATATATGTGTGTATGTATGTATATATATTTTCTAAACCCCAATTTGGTCTTCTTATTTTCTATATAGGTTCTTGTCCTTTCTGCTCAACCAAAATGCTTTGCATCACTACATAATACATGCATACATACATACATTATATATTTGTATATAGTGTTAAGTTCATAATCCTACTTCCTTAGAACTAATGGTAAATAATAGTATTACAGTCTGGAACTTGCAATGAACTTTGGCTCCTCAATATCAAAGATGTGACTCAGATTCAAACACCTTGAATCTCTTCATACGGTTTCTTTTCTTTTCAAAGTGTTTTCACACAACACCACTTGTGTGAAATGTTATATAATTATTTTGTAAAGTTTTTTCTCCCCACAACAAAAACATAATTGAAATTCTAACCACTCACATGCTTTGACTTCTGGGTTTCTTAATTGCTTCTTTTTTTTTTTTATTAGTGAGGCAATTGGGGTTAAGTGACCTGCCCAGGGTCACACAGCTAGTAAGTGTCAAGTGTCTGAGGCTGGATTTGAACTCAGGTACTCCTGACTCCAGGGCCGGTGCTCTATCCACTGCACCACCTAGCTGCCCAATTGCTTCTTAATCAGACTTTCATAGTGTGATCTGGTACACTCTCAGAGTCAGAGACTCAGGTTTCATTTCTCCTTTGTCACCTGCTAGGTGTGTGTCCCTTAAACTCCCAGCATCCTAGAAAGTTCTCTAAGACTACAAGTTACAGATGAATGGCTCAGTTTGCATCAGGAAAGGGAGTTTCACTGCTACCAAATGTTTCCTCAGTTATAAAATCAGGTTTGGACCAAAAAGCAAAGACAAAAAAGGTAAGATTCTAAGTCCCCTCAAGGTGCCATGTTGTATTTTATTTGGTGAAATTAAAAAAAAAAATCCTCCAAAAAGTTGGATTCTATTCCTAGCTCTTCTACTGACATGATGCATGACTTTGTGTAAATCATGTAACATCTCCTAGTCTCAGTTTATTCATTAGTAAAATTAAGAGAATTGCATATCTTTTAAAATTGCATTTTGATTAAAGAAATGTCCCATCTAAACTAAAATATTTATAGTAATTTTTTTTGTAGTACTAAAGACCTGGGGGGGGGGGGGAGTAGATTCCTATCAGTTAGTAGTTCCTATCAGCTAAATACTAGTGGATCTATGAATATAATAAGATATTTCTTTGCTGTATGAAAAAAAGAATAAGATGAATACAGAAATTGAGGGAAATTTTAGATGAACTAAGTTTAGATGAAATAAGCAGAATTAGGAGATCATTTTACAGAATATCTACAATAATAATAAAAATGAAATGAACAATATCCATAAAACAATAGATATTAAATTTTGTGACTTGAGGCCAAAGAATAAGATATCTTTTTCTTTTCTTTTCAGGGTGGAGGATTATGGATGTGGAACACTGTATATCATATTTAACTTGGTTCATGTTTTGGTTTGTTTTGAAGAATTCCCCCTCACACCCTGTCACCCCCTTCACTTTTCTCTTTTACCTTTCTTTTTTTCTTTCTTCATCACTCTTTCTCTTCCTTCCTTCCTTCCTTCCTTCCTTCCTTCCTTCCTTCCTTCCTCTGTTATTTCCTTCCTTTGTTCATTCCTTCATTCCTTCATTCCTTCCTATAACAGCTGGCTCTCTGGAAATGGGAAGGGAAAGAAATATTTTGGGGAATGTAGATATTGTAAAACAAAAGCTATCAACAAAAGTTTTCAAAAGGAATTGTATTGGGACAGCTAGGTGGCACAGTGGATAAAGCACTGGCCCTGGAGCCAGGAGGATCTGAGTTCAAATTCGGCCTCAGACACTTGACACTTACTATCTGTGTGACCCTGGGCAAGTCACTTAACCCCAATTGCCTCACAAAAAAGGAATTATATCTAGAAAGCTCTGGAAGCACCTCATAAGCAGTTCTACACAATATGGATTAATAATGTCATTCTGTGGATTCTGGGTTAAACTATATAATTTAAAGTTGGATAGCTTTCTAAAGCTGACTACTTCAGAGGATAATTAGGTACTCTCCTAGTGAAAAAAACTAGTACTTTGTAGTAGGAGTTTAAAAAATAAAACACCACACCTTCTTAGGAATGAGGAGAGAATGATTCCAATTTTCCCTTTTTTCAGTCTTATATTCCTGAAAACCCTGCCTAGCTGATTTCGTAGAATAATAATAGCTAACATTTATATAGTGCTTTAAGATTCAGAAAGTGCTTTAAATATATTAATGTATTTGATCCTCACAACCACCATTGGGGGTAGGTATTTTCATTGTCTCTGTTTTACAGATGAAGAATATGTCTAATACTGATACCAGTCTTTCGTCAGTTTAATATTTTCAGAGCACTTAAAGCATCTGTTTGCAATGGGGATCAGATACTGGATCCAACCAGAGGCAGTGTGTTGCAGCCAAGAGTTCTGGAAGTGTTGCAGTCAGATGAGTTGGGTTTAATTCTCATTCTGCCACATACATAATCTATGTAACTTTTGCCAAGCCTCTTCGGTTTCCTCACCTAGAAAATGAAATGGTTGAACAAGAAGGTTTCTAAGGTCTCTTCCTGCTTGAAATCTATAAAATGATCATATATATACACCTGTGTCCTAAAACTTGAAATGGCTGTTTGTTCCTTTGGCACAAAGTCTTTAGAGAGAAATGTCAGGAGCATTTTATCAAACCTGAGAAATAACAATATAATAACAATACTATAATGATAATGCCATGATATAAATACTTTACCTTTGGAGAGAATGCAAAATTAAGGGATGTGGAGGTAAAGACTGTGAAAAGTAATCGTGTGTAGAAGAAAGGCCATTTAAAGCAACTTATGCCTCCATATGAAAGGTAGTTGGTTAGAGAGTTGGCCTTAGAATCAGCAAGACCTGGGTTCAAATCCTACTTGTGTCTGTGTGACCCTGGACAGCTTATGTAACTTCTCAATGCCACAAGATTACAAACTGAAGAAGTATAGATCTGCACTGTTTGAATGGAAATTCACTATACTAATGAAATATAAGGGCTGGTAAAACAATATTTCCAGCTATTACTATTCTGCTGCCCATGGTGGGGACAATGGAGAGGATCAAAGTAAGCAAATTGATAATAGACTTGTAAGCTCATATATTTAAAGCTTAAGGCACCTTTGAGGTCATCTACTCCAACTCTTTCATCTTATAGCTTGAAAAATAAGGTCCAGAGAGGTTAAGAAATTTGCCCAAGGTCACAATATCCTATGTAGGACTGGGGATTAGAATCTAGTACTTCTGACTCCAAACTCACTGTTCTGAGGGTTCCTGAGAGACACGTGTAACTCAGAATTACAGCCATAATTACAGAGCTTTTATTTGTTGCATTGACTGTCTTGCAAAATACCTCACTTCCAATCTTTGACTTGATTAGAATTGATCCCACAAATCAGGATTGGAATCATATAACTCAATTCCTTATTATTTGCACACTTTTGGATGAAAGCAGAGGCAGGAAAAATAACCTCAACATCACATATTTGATTTCTGAATGTGTTTTCTGTTGGAATAAGGGTAATCACTTCCATCAAAATAAGTAAATTCAATTAAAATAAACAATGAAGTCACACAACGAAATCTTGCCTCAGTTTCCCTATTCTATAAACCATAAGGAAGTAGACTGCTCTCTTTCTTAGCAAGGTTTCGTGTTCTGTCAAGCCTTCCCTGGAGCAGAAGCCTGGGCTGAGCAAGTGGGTTTTAGAAAATTTGATCTGTATAGAAAGTAAATAGAGGGAGCTGAGTCAACAAAGTTTTCACTATCTCTCAAGCTGTGAATCTCCTAGATATTAACAAAATATGTACTTACATAATAAGGTACTAACAGTTAATAAACTTGAAAGCAAGATTTATGTCAGATAAGTTTCAAATCAGATGGACTGCTTTAACTGGATATCCTTGTTGTCATTACCTGTAAAGATTTTTGACCTATCAGGATCCCATCCCCCATCTCTACTTTTTACTTGAAGAGCCTGCCCTCTGTCCCAATTACCCAGTGTATCTGTTCCTAAGTATCCTGCTTTTCTCTCACTCCTAACCTCTTTAATGTGACTTTGAAGATAGTTTCTGAGGTGGCTCTGGGGAGTAGAGATGACAGATTTTATTTAGGACTTTAAGAGGTAGGAGAGTCTTTGACTTCTGTGAATAGAAAGGTTCAAGAACTGCTCAGTTGTCTGCAATTATGCCACCTAATCTAGGAAAGATTATATATATTATACATATTGTTATATATACAATATATACAGAGGCATATATACATGCATAATGTATAGTATAGTATATATACTATATATATATATATATATATATATATAGAGAGAGAGAGAGAGAGAGAGAGAGAGAGAGAGAATTATATATACAGAGGCATAGTGCCATAGGCAGTCCCACCTGATGAAACATCAATTTGTATAAACTTCAACTATGTGTAGCACATGCTGCGTGTAGACACATGCTTCCGGAAAATCACTTAGTCATTTAACAAGGAGACCATAGTGCAGAACAAGAATATTCAAGATACAGTTTCTACCCTGTAGAGATTGACAAGATTTAGTTGAGGAGTTGTGAACAGATTCATAATGCAAAGTGTCCGTGAATCAGGGGGGAGGGGAAAAAAGATTAAGCATTTAAATACATTTACTATGTGCCAGGCACTAAACACCTTACAAATATTATCTCATTTGATCCTCACAACAACCCTTATGAGGTATGTGCTATTTTTTTTTTTTGCAGGCAATGGGGGTTAAGTGACTTGCCCAGGGTCACACAGCTAGTAAGTGTCAAGTGTCTGAGGCCGGATTTGAACTCAGGTACTCCTGAATCCAGGGCTGGTGCTTTAACCATTGCGCCATCTAGCTGCCCCTGTATGTGCTATTTTTTAACCCTATTTTGCTGTTGAGAAAATTGAGGTAAACAGAGGTTAAGTGACTTGCCCAGGGTCACACAGTTATTAATTATCTGAAGCTCATTTTGAACTAATGTCTTCCTGATTCCACAGCCACCATCTACCGTGTGTGTGTGTGTGTGTGTCTACACACATGCACACAAACATGCATATATACATATATATGGATACATAGATCAACCAATATCTATATCTCAATAAGGTGCAGAAAAAATAAGATAATCAGTTTGGGAGGGAGTCCTTACATTTGACTCTTGTCCCTTTTACCCTAAAACTCATAGTACTAGGGTACAAGGAAGGAATAGAAGTTTCCCTGGAGAGGAAATACATACACTTTCAGTGCCCTAGTTATGGCTCAGATGAGTAAAGATGTGAAAAAAGGCAGATTGGATTAATGGGGAAAGAGTTTCAAAGAATGGTAGGTTTTTTAAGGTGTTTGGGAAGAGGCAAGGGGAAACTGGGATAGGTGGGGGGGTAGTCAGGGTTTTTCAATATGAAAAGAATAGCACCTATAATGACACAGAATTGGGAGTGTAGGGGGAAGTGCTTAGGGTCAGGGGGAGGGCATGGCAAATGGAAACATCTATTCCTAGACTTCACTGAACCACAAGACTAAGAAAGGACTTTGAAAAAAATGAGATTCCACCTCCCTGCTTTATATCAAGAGTAGGCTTCTTTCTTACATTCCAGACACATGAGACTTAATCCTGTTTTCAAAGACTCTCAGAAGAGGACCAGGTCCTAACTTCCTGTTGTATTGCTGCCAATGAACTGAACCTGGAGGGTTCTTTCATGTCCTTCTTCATCCTTCTCCTTGTTAGTCAGAGGCTAACTGAAGGACCATGCTACCACTGTTCTTTTGGCTCAGTTGGCAGATTGTAGAAGGACCCACCTTTATGTCCTGCTAAACTACCTTGAAATGGTTCTGAATAAACCATTAAAAAAGATTTAAAAGGCCATTGCATATGCTAGATGTGAATTTTTTATATGCTCACCTTAGGAATGTTAATTTAATTCAATTGAATAAGTATATCTCTAAGGAATCCATTCTATCTAGGCTGATGATAGATATAAGTATTCATCCATATTTCTTCCTTCATTCACATATCCTACTGCAAGCACAAATGTGCTATGATTTGACTGAAATAGATATTTTCTTATCTCTAACTGTGCCAAGATAAAAGGTATCTAGAAAATATCTGCATTGAAAAAAAAAGAGTGCTTGACAAAAATACATACACACATACATTATATGTTTTACACACACACATATACACACACGTTATAATTGTTGTTTAGTCATTTTCAATGGAGTTTCAGTTGACTCTTCTTGACCCTTTTTGGGATTTTCTTGGGAAAGATAAGGAAGTAGTCTGCCATTTCTTTCTCCTGCTCATTTTGCAAATGAGGAAAGTAAGGCAAACAGATTTAAATGACTTGTCCAGGGTAACACAACTAGTAAAGTGTCTGAGGCTGAATTTGAACTCAGGTCTTCTTGACTCCAGGCCCAGTGCTCTATCCACTGTGTCACCTAGCTGCCCCTAATATGCCCAAATATGTACACACATACGTACATGCATGCAAACATGCATATATGTGTATAACTTCATTTAGATTGAGAAGGTAATTTATTATATTGCAAAATTTTTCAGTAATAGGTTCTTTGCCTTTTTATCCAGGTCTGCTCAGCTGACTGAGGAAGAATTAGCTACTAATTTGTTAAATTCTCTAGTTGTTTGCATTCTTTTCATTTTTTAAAAAATAAAACATGCTAGTTCAAAGGAAGAGGGACTAAACTTACAATTCCTTTTAACATTTAAAAAATCTGTTTCCTATTTTGTTGATTGGGAGAGTGCCATGAATAAGAAACATGTTGTATTGAAAAGAAAAGACTTCATATTTCTCAGCTAGATAACAAAAGAAACTGAGAGCAAGGATTTTTTTTTTAGCATTACCAACTTTTTGACAATATTTATGCAATTTAAAGGACAGATGGATGCTTTGGAAGGAGTCATATGCCAATTGTAATAGTCTGTCCAGTCACTGTAGATAAATATTTGTGTTCCTGGGGATTATTTGATTTTTATCAAAATATATTGAATAGAAGAGACAACTTCTTTTAAGTCATTAGTTTCCTCTGTCTATTTTTTTCCCCATAGAAGTTTCCATGTGCCAAGAGAGCAACAAGCCCCCAGACAGACATACCATATAATGATCCTTATCATAGCCAGACAAAAGAAAAACCCTTTAAGAAACTACTTCAGAAGACAGCTGCTTAACTTTCTTCACAGGAACTTGTTGAACAAATACTGTAATGATATTGATTGGGTCAATCTCTTACATCAGTTTAACAAGAACCATTCCAAAATGTCTAGCCCATTCCACATTCCAAGTGGTTAATAATGGCATCTGGAAATTGGAATATATCCAGGGAATTTATGGTTACCTTTCCTTACTGCTTTAATGAACCATGTATTCCCCAATTCACAATAGTTTGTGCCAGTGAAATTATCCCCATTCCTGAGGTTTAATCAATTCATTCCCCTGCAGGATGCACTCTGGACTTCCTCTGCCATGTCCCAGAAATCTCTTCATCCTAGAAACTTTGAAATTAGCCCTGGATTCAAAAAATAGATATACCATATATCCTTGTGGCCTCTTCTTTCCAGAATGTCCATTTGAGGAGGGCACCAAGAAAGCCATGTCTTAATTCCTTTCCATGCTGACTTCCAAACTTTTTCTACCATGGTCCTCAAGCTAGATAACTGTCTAGTTCCCTGCCCCCCTTCTCCCTCTTTTATGTGCCACTCTTTGCTGATTAATTCCTTGAAGGCAAGGACTGTCTTTATTTCTGCTTGTATTTGATTCTCAATGCTTAGCACAGCACCTGGCACCTAGGAAGCACTCAATAAATAATTGTTAATTCATATTCAATGAATGGATATACAAAGACTTAGTTCTATACTTCTTCAAAGGGACCTCTCTCTCAGAGAGTTGTCATGCCTCCCGTAGGGAGATGAAAGTCCATCCCATCTATTCAATCAATCCATAGAAATGTAAGATCATCACTCCATGGGGATGTTTGGATCCCTTTAGGAGGCACAATCATTTTTTCATACACAATCGAAGGTTTCAGCCTTATTTAGATGTTCATGCTTGTTTCCAGCCATACTTTTATCTCACTTCAAATGTCACCTCTTCCTTGGATCTTTCCCTGAGATTTCCTCCCCCTTTTAATGTCCCTCCTTCTAAGGCAATTCTCTGATCATGTAACATTATTCAATGTTGTTTATCTGCATCTTATCCTTACTGCACTCTAACTTCCTTAAAGGAATTTGGAATTTGATTTCTATAAATTTTGTATCTTTGTCTCGGTGTCTAGCACAATGCTCTGAATACAATAGGTACCTAATTTTTCTGTGTGTATGTATGTATAAATGAAAGGGGGTAGTGCAAAACCACTCAGGAAAGTAAAAGGGCAGTGTAGATAAATGTATAATAACTTTGATGTGCCAAGGCCCAAGTCCAGAGTGGTCAACTACTGCAAAAACAAACAAACAAAAAAACACAGGCAGTTACTGTAGGTTCAGATGCAGGTCAGGTCCAAAGACCACATTAATGGAGGTCAGGAAGCTTTAATCAGGAACTCTGGTGTGGAACAATAAAATCTTATGATCCATGATCACAAGATTATAGCTTTAGATAAATGGAAGGCAATAAGGACAATCAGGACCTGGTGAACAACAGCACGGGATCTGAGTAGAAGGCATAGTACACTAGATAGAAGAGCGGAATTTGTTATGGAGCCATTCTTCTTAGGCAAGGGCTTCTCATATAATTTTTGCCAAGGGTTAAGACTATTTAACTACATATAAAATGTTCTTTTTGATTTTTGAAGCCTTTTACAACCTGGTCCCTTTCCATTCTTTTTATATTCTACTGCCCTCTACATACTACTGCCCAGTGACAATACCCTTTCTGGTGCTTGTGCTCCATCTACCAACTCTGTGTCTTTTGCACTGGTTTATAACCATGCCTAGATTGCTTTCCCTCCTCATCTCTACCTCCTGGTTTCCCTGGCTTTCTTCAAGATTCATCTCACATTTCACAGTCTGAAAGAAGTCTTTACTCTACACATTGCACTACTTGCCCCTCAGTCTCTTCCCTCTGAAGGTGCCTTCTTTTTAGCCTGTATATATTAAAAAAAAAGAATGGTTGTTGTCTCCTCCATTATAACATGAGCTCCTTGAGATTAGGGACTCTGTTTTTGCCTTACTTTGCAGCCTAGTATATAGTACAGTGTCTGACACAAAGTAAATATTTAACAAAGTCTTATCACTGATTTACTTTATGTCCATAAGTTAAGGAGGATTCTCAAACTGCAGCTGGAAGTAATTGACAGGTTAGAGATTCTGGCAGTAGACACTTGGAATTTAGGTGGGAGAAAAAAAATATGCCATACTAAAAGGCATACTTCCAGAAAGTGAGGTAGAAGCTGAGGAACAATGTCTTCGGGAGATAGAACCAGAATGAATATTGGTTGTTTCAAGGTAATAGAATTTAAACCTGAAAGAAACCTTAGGAATTGGAGGGTAAAGGATTTTAGAGTTGGAAAGGACCTCAAAAATCAGCTCAGCAGAGTCCCTTACTTTCCAAATGAGGAAACTGAGTAGCAAAGGAGACAAATGACTTGCCCAACATCTCACAGGAATCAAGCACCAGAGAGAGAGAATTTGAAGCCAGGTCTTCTTGCAGCTATTT
Organism: Dromiciops gliroides; assembly: GCF_019393635.1. Lineage (NCBI taxonomy): Eukaryota > Metazoa > Chordata > Mammalia > Microbiotheria > Microbiotheriidae > Dromiciops > Dromiciops gliroides. The sequence goes on along the minus strand of NC_057861.1, from coordinate 568,842,884 downwards.
GGCACAGTGGATAGAGTGCCAGGCCTGGAGCTGTGTGACCTTGGACAAGTCACTTAATCCAGTTTGTCTCTTTCCTCATCTGTAAAATGAGCTGGAGAGGGAAATGAAAAACTATTCCAATATCTGTGTCAAGAAAACCCCAAATGAAGTTGTGAAGAGTTGGACATGACTGAAGTGACTGAACAACAACAACCTCTTACTCTAATCAGTGATGCTCTTTCAAATGCCGTCACACTAAGATCATCTACTTTAGCTCCATCATTTTACAAAAAAGGAAATTGAGAACCACGGAGTTTAAATGATTTACCCAACACAGAGATAATAAGTGGTAGAATCAGGAATCAAATTCAGGTCTTATGACCTTAAGTTCACAGATTTAAAGCTAGAAAGATCCAACCCTTCATTTCTCAGGATAACTAAATTAACCATAGAGAGGTTAAGTTGCATCTCCCAAGGTCACTTTTGTGACAGAACTGAGACTTTTTGACCTACAGTATTAAGTTCAAATAGTAAGTAGTAGAAATGGTATTTGAAGCCATATCATTCGACTAAAAATCCATTTCTTTCCCCATAATACCACATTGCCCTCCAAGATAATAACTAAGAAAAAATACTCTGCTTGCTCTGTACAGTTATCTTTTTAGGTAAAGAGAGATTATTATGAGTCAGTGTGGTATTCCCCAGAAGTCTAGGTGGGTTTTCAGTTTCCTCAATATTGATATTCTTTCGAGAACTGCATAGTTAAGTATTATACCATGAATGAAATTTGATTCTATTAAGGAGACAACACTGTCTTTAAATAGAATAGGAAATGTGGCCTTGGAAAGCACTTCAGGCAACTAGGGTCAGTCTTTGGTTAATGAAAACATTCAAGTAGGTTTAGGCAGATATTGTACCCATTTGCCTTTATCTTAGGGGCCTGCAAAAAGACTCATAACATTACACATTGTGGTTTGTAAGAGTAATTCTGTGAAATTCATGCTATCTGAGAATATTGGCTCTTTTGTGACTAAAATACAAGGGACTTTATGTATATAATGCTTTTCAAAAATATTTTAGAAAACCAAGTAACATTTTTCAATTCTATCCTTAATATTTTAGGTCATTCTAGCACAGTGCCTGGCACTTGTTGTTATTAAGTCATTTTTCAATTGTGTCTAACTCTTTGTTACCCCATTTGGGATTTACTTGGCAAAGATATTGGAATGTTTTGCCATTTCCTTCTCCAGCTTATTTTACAGATGAAGAAACTGAGGCAAATAGGGTTAAGTGACCTGCTTAAGCTCAAACAGCTAGTAAGTGTGTGAGGTCAGATTTGAAATCAGGAAGACGAGTCTTCCTGATTCCAAGCCCAGCCAGCACTCTATCCACTATGACACCTAGCTGCACTCCCCTCACCCCCAGTAACAATAGAATTTATTTGGTTTGATAATTACTTTATCTATGACACATTATTAGATACTAACACTAACCCTGTGAGGCAGGTTGATGTTATCACCATTTTATAGATGAAAAAATATTGAGGCTGAGGAGAGATTAAGTGATTTGCCCAGACCCACACAGGTAGGAAGCACCTTAGAAAAGATTCAAAGTTAGGTCTTCCTAACTTGAGATCCAGTGCTGTATGTACTACCTTCAGAAAAACATTAAAAGATTCACATAACACTTTTATTTTATTTTTTTTTTGTTTAAGTGAGGCAATTGGGGTTAAGTGACTTGCCCAGGGTCACACAGCTAGTAAGTGTTAAGTGTCTGAGGCCAGATTTGAACTCAGGTACTTCTAACTCCAGGGCCAGCGCTCTATCCACTGTGCCACCTAGCTGCCCCCATCACATAACACTTCAAGACAACCAGAGAAGATTTGTAAAAAGACATTTATACATAAGATTTAAAGCTGGAGAGAAACTTAGTCCATCCCTTTCATTTTACAAATGAGCAATCAGATGCCTAGAGGAATTGAGTCACTTGACTCAAGGTCACAGCCATAGTAAGTAACAGAGCCAGAATTTAAATCCATGTCCTTTCACTGAAAGTCTAGTGTTTTATCCATTCCACTATGTTTTTTTTTTTTCTTCCTGACTAATTAAAGACTGTTTGGGAAGAAAAATAAAATTGGGTAGAATCTTTTTATTCAAATTCTTCATTCCCTTTGAAGAATTAGTGGGTCTGTTGCATTCCTAGACACATACCTCTGCTATTTTCCCAATTATCTTGTTAATAAGTAAATCATTTCCAGCTTCATTACCTTATTTCTTTTGTTCAACTTAACTTATGTATATGTAGAATGAAATCCACTCAGTGTGAGACCCATGTAAATTGTCTCTGTAATGCAGTGACCATTTCAATTCCTATTTTGGTGTGAATTAAAATGATATATTCAGTAGTAGGTTGTAATGTACTCCACATAATAACTCCCTTTATTTTCATTCAGTTAATAGCTCTTTATAAGTATTTTTTATGACTTAGCCTTTGACTTTTCACCTTAAGGGGGAAAATCCCACAATACTATAAATTTGTGTTTCTTTAATCTCCTGTTTCTTGAACTCATGGGAAATCCCCTCTTTTGGTAAGGATTAAAATTTATTTTGGATTTGGCTGATTAAAAAAAAAAACAAACCTGAGAATTGCTGTTCTGGAATTTTCCTGCCTACTGCTGAATCAGTTTTGGGTAGCAAGAAGAAAATTGTTAGGATTCATTAATTCAAGGTTTTAAACTCTTCTCCTCTTGTTACTAATTATTGGACATTATTGGACTTGGGGCAAAGCACTTCACATTTCTGGACCTTGGTTTTTTTCCCTTGGAATAATGGTTTCTGGTGCCCCCTCCAGCTCTCACATTTTTTTATTCCATGTTTCTGTTCTTTGTGTCTTATTCATCAATTCATTGTTTATAGTCACCCTTTGGAAAGAATCATGGAAGAATAAAGAGAACTACTGATGTCTTCACACTGAAATTACTTTATATACACTGTGTATATCTTATATATATGGGGCACCTAAGTGGTACAGTGGATAGAGTGCTGGACCTGGAGTCAGGAAGATCTGAGTTCAAATTCAACCTCAGACACATTAGATGAGCAAGTCACTTAGCCCAATTTGCTTTAGTTTCCTCATATGTAAAATGAGCTGGAGAAGGAAATGGCAAACCACTCCAAGTATTTTTGCAAAGCAAACCACAAGATGGGGTCACAAAGAGTCAGACATGACTGAAAATGACTGAACGACAACATCTTATATATGTAAATATTTTTGTATAGGCATGAGTGACATACAGAATAGCCACTTGATGATAAATTCTTTGGCCATGATTATCTGACTCATGAAACTCTACAAAAAGTTAAATACCCAATTATTATCATGGTAGATGAGCAATTGTTCTTAATTGCTAAAGAAAGATCCATGAGGTTTTTCTTTTTTTTTTTTTTCATTTAGGGAAAATATTGTATATCCAGTGTATAAAAACAAGAATTCTGCCTTAACTATTTTGCTACTTTCTTTCCCCTCCCTGAGTCAGATTTTCAGAGACACCATCCCCAACCTTTCTGTGTCTCTGTCAGTCTGTCTCTCATCTTTCTTTGTATCTTTGTCTTTCTGCCTCTGTCTGTCTCTATCTCTTTTTTCTGTATATCTCTGTTTCTCTGAGTCCTTTTCTCTCTGTCTCTGCCTTTTTATGCCTTTGTCTCTCTGTCTTTCTCTTGGCTGATTAAAACAAACAAACATTTAACATCAATAAAACAACTAAATTTATTTAATTTATCAACATAAAATTCAATTAATTCCAAAGCATAAAGCTTCACAACATTCTTTCAGTCATTCCCTAGTAAAAATGTTTCTTAAGACCTAGTGAGAACAGATAGTGTAACAAACAGTGAGGTCCCAACATGTTAGGTCCTTCATCGGGCATCTAGGTCTGCCCACTTTATAGGTCTCAGAGAACTTGGAGATGATTCATAAGAGAATAAAAAAAGAGAAGATGATTAAAGGTCTGAGAATGGGAAAAATTGTTAGTTAATTATGAGGGGAAAGGAAAGAAGGTGGGATTAAGGAGTCTATAGGTGAAGCTAAATATAGACTTTAAAATGATCTTCAGTTATGACAGAGTTGATAGACAAAGGATGATGACCATCTCCATTGCTATTGAGAACCAAACAGGAGGTTTATAGTGTAGCAAGACATATTTAGATAAGGGGAAAAAAGGAAAAATTTCCAGACAGTGGGGTTTGGAATATTGGAATGCTTTACTAGAGGGCTTATGGAATTTACTTCTTTAAAGTCCTTTAACTATCCATTCCCATATGCCAGGAAGATGGATTGTAGATGACCTCTCAAATTTCCTTCCAATCTAACAGGGCTTTTTCATACCTCAAGGAGTAACAATGGTTTTATGAGGATTTGATTAACAATTTCATTAGTATTATAATACCTACCTCTACAAAAGTAGGTCTGCACTTTTTCTATAAACTTATTTCATTTGTTCAGTCATTTCAGTCATGTCTGATTCTTTGTGACCCCATTTGAGGTTTTCTTGGCAAAGTTACAGGAATGATTTGCTATTTTCTTCTCCAGCTCATTTTACAGGTGAGGAACTGAGGCAGAGTTAAATGACTTATCCAGGGTCACACAGCTAGTAAATATTTGAGGCCACATTTGAATTTAGGAAAATGAATCTTCTTGAGTTCAAGTCTGATACTCTATCCACTGGGCCACCTACCAGCTTCCTACAATTTATAATCTTAGAGAATCATCTAGAGCAGGGAGAGATTAAGTGACTTGTTTAGGGTTACACAGCCAGTAGGTGTTAGAAGCTAGATTTTATAAAGCCTGGGTCTTCCTCCCTTTAAAATCAGCTCATTATTTTTCTAGGAATGCCTCAAAGTAAAAAAAAAATGCTTAAAACATAAGCTACTCTTAAGTGTGTATAAACACACACACACATATATAAACTATTACCTCTATTATACACCCTTAGGAAGTAGGAAAGACTCCTGGGACACTTGTGGGACTGCTGAATACATTTTCAACTCACTCAAGGTTCATGTCTTTTGGTCAGTCATGCATGCATGAATTTCTGTTGGTCATTTTCTCCTCTAAGAGGGGTGAAGTTGCAAAAACTACCTTCTGCAGGGCAATTGACACCCAATTTGATGACTATGGACATCTTGAGTTTGCAAAGGTAGCCACAGAGACTTAAAACAGATTTTTCAGGATCAATCTTTGGGAAAGAGACACGAAACAGGAGAAACAGGTGGGACTTGAGATCTAGTCTCAGGCTCATGCAGACAAGACCACCTACTCATTACCATAGTCTTTCATCCATCATGGCTGATTTTGATACCTTCCTTTCCTTTCCCCAGTTAGAAGTGCAAGGGAGAGCCAATATTATTTGTGTACCAATATGGACCACCTCAAAAAATAGCAATAGTTTTCTCCTTGATTTCTTATCTGAAGGCTCTTTCTGGCTCAGCTTTCAATTATCTTTGACAGAGCCCCACCCAATCCCACCCAAGGGCTCAACTGGAGCCTTTGGCTATGTATATCCTTTGATAAGGAGCCTAATCCATGAGGCTTACCAGAAGGGGCCAGTGTACACACACACATACACTCTCTCTCTCTCTCTCTGTCTCTGTTTTTCTCTGTCCCTGTCTCTCTGTCTCTCTCTGTCAATACAGACACCAAACCCAGAAAACAGTTCACAAGGTATGTGGCAAAAGGGGTGTGGTGGGCTTTCCTGATTTATTTCATTTTTAAGACTGGAGAAAGAAGTTCTCAGCATTACTTCAGGTAGCACGATAGGAAATATTTTCCTTAAGCAGGGAAGCTTTTGGTTTTGTTTGTTTGTTTGTTTGTTTGTTTCTTTTTTTTTTTAAGGAAAACATAGACAAATATATCAGGACACTTTGTCTGATTTGTGATCAATTTCCTGCTGTGAACAACAACAAAATCCTCAGATGTCTTAATAATGCCTTTAGTGGGATTAAAAAAATTATTTACTTAGAATCTGTATGACAGAACCTGTGTGCCAAGTGGGAGGAAGTTTTCTTTATTTAATTTCCTTTCATGGGATGTTTACCTTGCAAAAGTTCAAGGTCAAATGTTTGGCTCACCGGAAACTGCAATGACCTTAATGTCTGAATGGGCAAAGGGAAAACATATTGCTAGCTTCAATTTTGTAGATTGTAGTAAGGTTAAAAATAATAGGTGATATTAGTTTAGGATTTGCATTGGTTTAGGGTTTGCTAAGCTCTGTAATACAATTGATTTATTTCATCCTTATAACTAGACTCTGGGGTCAGTGCTGTGTCCCCCATTTTACTGATGAGGAAAATGAGGTTAGGAGAGATTAGATGACTTTCTTACAGTCAGTCAGTCAGTATTCATTAAGTATTAACTATATGTCAAACAATGTGGTCTGGGAATACAAATAAAAGCAGAAAAAACACTCTTTCCCTCAAGGAACATAAATTCTATTGGGGGAAGACAACATATAAGATACAAGAAGGGGGTATGGGAGAAAGGTACTTGCCTTGTTGTTTTTGAGTCATTTCAGTTGTGTCTGACTCTTCCTGAACCTTTTTTGGGGTTTTATTGGCAAGGATGCTGGAGTGGTTTGACTTTTTCCTTTTCCAGCTCATTTTGCAGATGAAGAAACTGAGGTAAACATGATTAAATGATTTCTCCAGGGTCACACAGCTAATAAGTGTCTAAGGTCAAATTTGAACTCAGGAAGATCAATCTTTTTGACTCTAGGCACAGCACTCTATCCACTGTGCCATCTAGCAGCCCACCCACCTTCAGGGCATGGTGTAAAAAATAAAAGCCACATAGAGATATCAGCAGTACAGCTTGAAGCAGGGTGAAGATATTCTCATCCCATGACTCTTCCTTAATTTGGAAGTTCTGGGAGGAACCAACAAATCAGAAGGTGAGTCCACATTGGTAGAGGCTACTTACAGTATGAGAAGTAGTCTAAGAATAGAGTGAGCTTCCAGGGTCAAAAGGTTTCTATGGTATGCTAGAGAAAGTCTTGTGGAGATTAACTCTAATGAGTACAGCCTGGAGAGGAATGAAGTCCTACAGCCAGTTTGTATTAGAAGCAGGAATTGAACTCTATGTCTTTCCTGATTCCAAATTCCATATTTGCCCCATTCTACCCTGCCTCTGTCCCAGAATTATAGTACTTTAATTATTGGCTCACTTATTTTCTTGTTCATTTCCCTACCCAACCTCTCTGATACATCCACTCTTACATCACTTGCATTCATATTCAATTTTGACCCCACAATTAAGCACTTTAATATTTTATTAGCCACTTTAAAATTCCTTGTCCCTCTGATCATTTATTGTCATGACTTCCAAACCTTTATCCCTCAGTAACCAATACCATGCATGTTCACCATGCCTGCTACTTGGTTGCTTAATATGCATAGGAAAAAATCATGAAATCAAGATCTCACTCACTATAGATTTATATTACATATTACATGACTTCAGAGGGCCCTCACTGGTGTACAATACTTTTATTATGCTCTTGAATTCTTATGTCATTTTTATAACAATTATTCTTCAATAGGCAGCTAGGTGGCACAGTGGATAGAGCACCAGGGCTAGAGTCATGAAGACCTGAGTTCGAATGTGCCCTCAGACACTTTTAGTTTTGTGATTGTGGGCAAGTTGCTTAATTCTTTTTGTCTCAGTTTCCTTATCTGTTGATCTGGAGAAAAAAAATGGCAAGCTATTTCTGTATCTCTGCCAAGAAAACCCTAAATTGGGTAATGAGGAGTTGCACATAACTGAAATAACTGACCAACAACAACTTTACAATAGATAACTGGGTGGTGTAGTGGGTACAGTGCTGAACCTGGAGTTTAGATCCAGCCTCAGACATTCTGTGACCCTGAGCAAGTCACTTAACCTCTGACTACCTCAGTTTCCTCATTTGTAAAATAAAGATAACAATACCATCTACCTCCTGGAGTTGTAAGAAAAAAAAATAAGATCATCTTTATATTTTGCTTTGCAAATCTTAAAGGATTATATAAATATGAACTTTTAAATTTCTAAACCTCATCTTTTTCTTATCCCCAAGAATTCCACTGCACATCCCATAATTATAGCAGACACCTTTACCTTCTAATTCATGGAAAAATCATCCAATTTATGGCCCTAAACCTCTTCATTGTTAAAAATTCTCAGTACCACCAGCCCATCATCCTACTTCTACTTGGTTATAGGATAAGAGGTATCCCTACTCACTGGAAGCTAATCACTCTTCCTGTGCCCTGGAACCTATTTTATCCTCTCCCCTCCAGGATCTATTCTCAGTAGTCATTGTCCCTCTCTCCTTTGCATCTTCAGTCTCTCCTTGTCTAAAGTCTCCTTCCCCCTGCTTATGAATATACCTTATAAAAAATCTTATAAATAGTTTTCTTTTGGCCTTTCTACCACAGTTTACTATGGCAGATTGATAATATGGAAAGATGATTGGATTTTGAGTCAGTAATCCTGGGTCTTAATTTTGGCTAATAAGCTTCTTGCTAAAGCTTCTGTATACGACTCACTTTTTTCACAACTCTTTGCTAATGGACTTCTGCCCCTATTATTGTACTGAAGCTCCTCTTCTACTTTGCTGATGGATTAATAGAACAAGAAATAAGTAATTTCTTATTTTTAGCTCAATCTAAAAAAAGAAAAGAAACTAAACAAATTGTAAATGAACCCTCACAGAAAGAAATACCATATCTATATTCACCCTCTTATTTCCATTGACCCAGACCATTCATGATCAGAATCTTGACTGTCATTCTTTTGCCTCTAGGGATAAGAGTCCTGACCATTCATGAATACAGATAACTAATATTGAGTCATGTTTTTCACCTCTGTGGTTATATGGTGATGGACCAGATGCGCAGAATGAGGCATAGGTTTTGAGTCATAGCCAAAGTATTTTTGCTTGACTGCAGGCTGATTTCAATATTCAATTCAATAAATATTTTTAAAACACTAAGAATTCAGGGGAGTTCCAATCAATAGGTGAGTTGTCCCTGAAGGTGTTCAGATATAATTTTATTAAGAAGGTCTAAGAAGTAATTATCTCAACTATTTGGGTCAGGAATCAAGCAATCAACTAAAGTCACTAGAAGAACTAGGGTGAAAGGCATGATTCTAATCCTTGATGGTCTGGGTAAATGGAACCAAAGTCAAGATGTAATTGTGGAGGGGCAGCTAGGTGGCACAGTGGATAAAGCACTGGCTCTGGATTTAGGAGGACCTGAGTTCAAATCTTGCCTCAGACATTTGACACTTACTAGCTGTGTGACCCTGGGCAAGTCACTTAACCCCAATTGCCTCACCAAAAAAAAAAAAAAGATGTAATTGTGGAGGGGAGGGCAAGTTAGAGGCCCAGTTATTGGAAAGATGGTAGTTTGATAACTTGAAGTAAGGCAAAAGCCTCATTATTGGAACCAGTTTATATACAGTGCTAGGGTGAAGTCAGAAAGAGTTAGAGGATAAAACAGATTTAGGCTCATGATTTAATGTAGTAGAATTAAGGACCCCAACTTTGTAGTCATTCTTCTCTTGGAATTATAGCTTGAAATATGAATGGCTCATGATAATGGCAGAATTAGAGATTGAAAACGCTTCATGGGCTGGAGGGTTGGGGATCCCAGCCTTGTACTAGGAAAAGTCACTTTTTCCTTTGTGACCCCTGGGAATACATAGTATCTTTAGGCTATTACCAGTGGGACACAAAGAATGGTTAATTGCCAGTCTTTATACAGTATAATATTAGATCACTCAGATTCAGTCTCAAACAGAATAAAAGGCCATGATTAGGAAAGGGTGACTCATGATCATTTGAAATAAAGCAGGAAGTGAGTTCAAATTTGGCTTCAGACACGTGACACTTACTAGCTGTGTGACCCTGGGCAAGTCACTTAACCCTCATTGCCCTGACAAAAAAAAGAAAAAAAAAGAAATAAAGCAGGAAGTCAGGGTAAGGACCCCTGCCACCCATCTTCATCTTGTATGTTTTTCCCCCTTATTGCTCCAGGCCCTTGAGCCTAGTTTTCACCTATTCTGGTCTCCAATGGAGGCTTATATTTGAAGATGGGAATTGACAATTCTATTGCTTCATGTGTTGTAGAAACCTTTCTTATCTTGGATCTCCTCTCCCCCTCTGTCTTTCTGTCTATGTCTGTGTCTCTGTCTTTCTCCTGCCTTTTAGTCTTGACTTCATGTTAGCTTTCCCTCTTTCCCTGTTAGAAAGAAATGAAGCTTTAATGACTTAGCCCAATTTGCAGGCATTCAGCCTAGGCCTATTACACCAGGCTAAATTCATACCAAATGACTTTAATGATGTATGGCTCCTTAAATTCCTCCTGACTAGGGACAGTCTTTGTTCTAGAATTTGGAATAGAGTTTAACTCTAGGAAGAAAGCATCACTCCGTAGTAGAATTTGAGAGAAAAGAGAAAATCTGGGTATAGTCTTTTTTGTAGCTTAAACTTTGGGAAACCAAATTCCAAAGAGTTCAGGAAAAATGATATCTAAGTTTCAAAGTTGGTCCAAAAGGGATTTCAGGAATTAAATTTTAAGGACATCAACACATAATTCTGAAGAAGAGGAAAAGGGGAATTTATCTAAAGAGTGCCACAGGCACTATTTTTGGTCAGTTCAGAGTATTGGAATACGTTTATAGAAAAAGGAAGCAATAACAGGTAAGTAACAATGAATGTAAAAGGGTAGCAAAGTCCTGTAAGAATCATTTTAAGGAGAACGAAAGCACAGAAGGCCCTGAGGCTAGAACAACCAGGATTACAAAATTGGCTTTAAAAAAAGCTGTGCCAAGAGAAAAATTAAAGAAGAGCTAGGACTACTACTCAGAGTATATATATACATACATACATACATACATATATATATATATATATATATATATATATATATATATATATGTATGAGGTTATAATAATAGATGGTAAGGAGAAAATCAAATCGCTAACCTTTTATTTTGTTTCTGTCTTTTCTTCCAAGGAGAATGCTATCTGTAATGGGAAATGTAGAACAAAAATGGTAGAGAGTTGAAACTAAAGATAAGGGCAATGATAAGCCATTTAATTGTTCTTTTAAAAATTGATGCCTTTTGTTTTTGGATTAATTTCTGAACATATTCCTCACTCCTCTCTTACTCAGCATTCCATCCCTAATAACAAAGATTTTTTAAAAAGAGGGGGGAGGGGCAGCTAGGTGGCGTAGTGGATAGAGCACCAGCCCTGGAGTCAGGAGTACCTGAGTTCAAATCCGGCCTCAGACACTTTAACACTTACTAGCTGTGTGACAAGCCACTTAACCACAATTGCCTCACTAAAAAAAAAAAAAAAAAAAAAAGAGGGGGGAAAGAACGATTTAGGAAAACTTATTTGCACATTGACTGCATATAGTATTCCACACCCATAAACATTGGCTTTTCACTAAAGAGATTGAGGACGATGATGGCAACATCAACCATTCACCAGTGGGTGAATCATCCATTCAGTTTGTGAAAATCACTTTTATATTCAAAGTTACTGCAGTTATGGAGGTATTTACATGACCTTATAGGTCATTTATTCTGAATCATTATTGCCCTGAGCATCTACATAAGAAAATGCTGTGCTGGTATTCTCAAGGCATCTGTATACTTATGTATGTGTGTGTCTATGTATGTACAGTTGTATTATGTATATGTATATGTATGCATGTTTGTTTTAAAAAGTCTTTGAAGGTCCACTTGAAAATAATAAAGATGCCTCCCCCTTTAGTTGACCAATACCCGAGTTGTCAGAAAAGGGATAGATTATTTTTGTTTGGAAACTATAAAGAAATGACAAAACCCAGATAAATTCTGAATGTTTTTATGTCACACTTTGAAATAAATTAAAAGCCTACTTATTTGTATCAAATGGGTGACACAATATTAAGACCTCAAGTCTTATACCTCCGGTTTTCTGTTCTGTGCATCTTTGGGGTTATGTGCATTTCCACCCACAATATCATGCTTGGAAGTTTGTAGTCTGACTCAGAGGAAGCTTTCCAGCTGAGTCCTCACATGGTCTTGTTTATAGCTTCTGAGAGTAGATAATGGCTAGGCTACTGACTTCCACAAGACTCAGCACACTTCCTGGGTGTCAGTGTGAATGAAAGGTTGTGTAATCTGCATGGTATTCAGCTATCTACAACAAGTTTTGAAATACTATTTGTTTTTCAGAACTTGAATTTATAAACCACTCAGAATCCGGCTCCTTGTGTGCCCTGAAAGAAATGTGCCTCTGTTTAACTAGTACTAAGGTGATTGAATTCCAATGCAACCAATCCCTGTTTTGATGTATAGATTGGAGAAAGGAATACCTTAAAGAGTAATTCAAAATAAAGTTGGCAATGGGCCTATAAACCTTATTCATCAGTATCAATATCCATATCATATCTATATCTTCAAAACGATATCTGTAATCCATATCTATAACATCTATCTATATTTATACCTATATCTTTATCTCTTTCCCCCATATGCCTGTATCTATATCATCTATATCTACCTCTATAATCAATATTTATAGCATCTATCTTTATCCATAGTACCTATCTGTCACTATGCACAGTGTTCTCCTGGTTCTGCTCACTTCAGCATACATCAGTTCATATAAGTCTTTCCAGGTTTTTCTGAAATTATCCTGCTTGTCATTTCTTATAGCAAAATAATATTCCATCACAATCATATACCACTATTTGTTCAGCTATTCCCCAATTGATAGTCATCCTTTTGATTTCCAATTCTTAGCTGCCACAAAACCTATCTATATTTATGTTTTTACCTATACTTCTGTTTCTGTCTCTCCATATCTATACCTATACCATATCATCTACATCTATATATCTATCTCTGTCATCTATATCTAATCCATGTCTATATATCTCTAGCATCTATATCTATCATCAATATATCTTGGACAGACATTACAAATGGACAATGAACAGGCTCCATACTTGAGCAAGAAATGAGCAAATTAAATCATTCTTGATAATTTTCAAAGTTCTTTTAATGCCACAAAAAGAACTACTATGAATATTTTGTACAAATAAGTATTTTTCTCTCTTTTGGGAGCTAGCAGTGGTATCTTTTGGGCATAGTTCTAAATTCCTCTCTAGAATGGTTGGATCTGTTCACAACTCCACCAAGAGTGAATCCACTGTTTAATGTCCCAGTTTTTCCAGACCCCCTCCAACATCCAACATTTTCCTTTTTTATTATATTTGTAATAGAGTAATGTCAATGAAAGTAATTTTTACCTTAAGATAAATGGGATCCGTTCTGTCTTTAGGCTGAATTATGCTGATATTGTTCTTTATAAATAGTCAGATAGTAAGACAACAAGCATTTATTGAGCACATGTTCCAGGCATTTTGCTAAATGCTAGGGATACAAAAAAAAGCAAAAAGATAGTCCTGCTCTCAAAGGAAATCTCATTCTAAAGTTGCAGATAATATTTAAATACCTAGGTACATACACTATACATACAGAGTAGATCTGTAAAGATAATTGCAGAAAAGAAGACATAAACAACAGAGGGAACTGAAAAGACCCCTTAAAGAAAGTGGGATTTGAGCTCAATCCTAAAGGAAATTAACAGGTGGAATTGAGGTATTAGCTTTAAAAAAAATAATTAATTAATTTATCTATTGATCAATCTACAACATTCTTTTTTTTTCCTTTTCTTTTTGCAGGGCAATGAAGGTTAAGTGACTTGTCCAGGGTCACACAGCTAGTAAGTGTCAAGTGTCTCAGACCAGATTTGAATTCAGGTCCTCCTAAGTCCAGGGCTGGTACTTTATCCACTGTCCCACCTGGCTGCCCCTAAAACATTCTTTTTTTTTTTTAATTAGAGTACCAAATTGGTAATATCTTCCAATGTAGTGCTCATACTTTCTCCTTGAACTCATAAAGTTGAAGTCTTTAAAGCCTAAAAAAAGATTGAAAATGATGATACTGTAGAGCAGGCATAGTCATTATATTGCAGGGACATATCAGTAATCCAGAGAAAATGGAACATGGATGGATTCTGCTAATTCTTCTAGTGAGTTTCAGAACAAAACAATGGAAGCTGAGTATGATTCATTTTGGTTTATGGAGTAGGATATAAACCAATATGACAAAGTGTTTGGATGTATTAAAAATCCAGAAACACATCTCTTCATGGTACCTTCTACAATCAAACAAGACCTTATTTGTCTTCACAGGAACAATTCTTGTTAATGTTGACATTTTTACAATACTGTATTGAAGTAGAAATTATAATCCTGAATATTTAAGCGACCATAATTATACCCATTTGTTTTATATTTATAGTGTTGCTAAGCTATGAAGCATGTGAAGTCCATCCAGTATCAATGTTATAATTCATTACTCTTTTTTTTCATAAAGACATTAGATCAGGAGTCCTTAACCTTGGTTCTTAAAATGTATTTGATAACTATGTCAAGATAATTGGATTCTTTCTAATCTTAAATATTTTATTTTATTTATTTGAATATATTATTCTGAGAAGCAAGCCATAAGCTTCACCAGATTGCCACAGGGCTCTATGACAGAAAAAAGGTCAACAACTAATACATTAATAAGGGAACTAGAAAGTAGTGATTCAGATTAAAAGACAAGAATTAAAATGTAAGGATGGTCATAAACCTTAAGATGTGGGCTGGGTATTCTTTTACTTCTCTACTGGGAGACTGAATTCTAAAAAACTGTCAAACTGACTTAATGGAAAAATAATTAAAATAACTAAAAATAATTAGCTCCTTCTACAACTTGTAATGTGCTACAGTGCATGTATTTAAGTCAGAAAGGGGATTCCTTAAGTAGAATTTGAAGAATTATCATGATAGGACCAATTGTCAGTATGTGGATCATTTTTAGGAGGTTATTTTTCATTCCTTCATTTATTGATTCAACAAATACTGATTAAGTACTTATACATGAATACAGTATGTAATAAAGACATGATTCCTACCCTGAAGGAACTTTTAAGCTAGTAGAGATAATAAAATAATAATTCACATATTTGTAATACAAATTAAAGTGATACATAAGAGCTAGAACTACAATATTGCATTATAGAATTATGAGTATAATGCAAATAAGAATGATAGGTGACTAGTAATAATAATAATACTTAGAATTTATATAATGCTTTAAGGTTTTCCAAGAATCTTACAAATATTATTTAATTTTATCCTCACAGCAATTCTGGGAGGTAGGATACTATTATTATCTGCATTTTGTAGGTGAGGAAATTAAGGCAAACAGCAATTACCTGACTTTTCCAGGGTCATAGAATAAGTGTCAAGGCTGGATTTGAATTCAGGTCTTCTTGACTCTGGGCCTGTGCTCTTCTTTATAGTGGGTTCTAAATCTCACATGATCTTGATTATAGTTCCTTAGTACTCACAGATTTTCTTGTTGGCTGCATTATTTTTTCTTTGACTTGAAAGATCTGGAGTTTGGTTCTGTTTTTTTTTTTCCTTTTTTTTTTCAGGTTGCTAATTGGTGCAGTAGATAGATTGTTGCTCCTAAAGCCAGGAAGTCCTAAGCTTAAATCAAGCCTCATAGATATTAGCTGTATGACCCTGAGCAAATCACGTGACCTAATTTGCCTCAGTTTCCTGAATTAAGATAATAATAATAATATTAATAATAATAGTAGTAATATAATAGCACCCTTCTCATAAGGTGAGTGTTAGGATCAAATGAGATAATAACTATAAAATACATAGCTCAATGCTTGGTAAATTGTAAACACTATGGAAATATTAGCTATATCTAGATATTGACATCTATCTGACATATACATTGTGAATGTATATATGTAAAGATATCTGTGTGTAATATATATCTCTATCTGTCTCTATCTCTCTGTCTCTATCTATCTATCTATCTATCTATCTATCTATCTATCTATCCATCTATCTTTTAGCTATGTGACTCTGTGTAAATCACTTAACCTCTCTGTGCTATCAACTGGATAAGAAGAAACATTCACCAGTGGAATCCCAAACATATATGAAAGTACTTTTCATTCATGTATGTGTGTATATATACATATGCATATATACACACATATATGCATTACACACATTTACATACACAATACATATATGAGAGAGAAAGGGAGGGAAAACAACAGCGACAGAGACAGAGAAAGAGAAAGAGAAAGACAGAGAATCCCATTCTGGCAGCATTAAAGATGCATGCAGCTCTGAAAAATGCAGAATATTACCCAGAAGCAGGTCTCTTCTATCTTAGGTGATTTAACCATGCATAAAACCCTGTAACATATAAGATGGTGGTGTAGATGCTTTCAGTTATAGCCCACAAACAGGATATGAAGTTATTGGATAATAAGGTAACGTATTAATATATGTAGAGTGTTGAGACTTCTCAGACACTAACTAGTGTGACTCATATCCTCTCTTTGAGTCTCAGTTCCCTCATCTGAAAAATGAACTGGTTAAATCAAATAAACTCTAAGTTTCTTTGCTGTTAACTGCATTGATCAACTAGTCTACCTCTGGAAGTGCTGTGCTCAATTCTAGTCTCCATGTATTAGGAACAATGGTCAAGGTGAGAAGAAAGAACAGCCAGGATGGTGAGAGATCTTGGAACCATGTCATATGAGGATTGACTGGTTGAAGGAACTAAGGATATTTTGTCTAAATATAAGAAGATTTAGAGGGATGGCACTTGTCTTTTTATTTGAAGGATTACCTTTTTGCATGTTTCATAGTTCTCTGCAGAAAGTGGGTTCTTTAAAAAAATGTTTAGAGGATGAAATTGGTGAAATAAAAGATCTCTCTAGTTCTCTTAACTAGCCAAAAAATGGAAGTGCCTGCCTTGAGGTCTAGGCATCAGGTAGAAGGTTGAAGGTTCTTTCAAATCAAAAAGAGAAGGGAGACGCTGTTAGGGAATCAATATTAAGTTAGATTGTGGGGCAGCTAGGTGGCACAGTGGATAAAGTATTGGCCCTGAATACAGGAGGACCTGAGTTCAAATCCAGCCTCAGACACTTGACACTTACTAGCTGTGTGACCCTGGGCAAGTCACTTAACCCTCATTGCCCTGAAAAAACAAACAAACAAAACAAAAAACAAAGTTAGATTGTGAGGAAATACCTTTCACATGTTGTATTTCAGAAACATGCACAAAAATATCACTTTTCTTTTGTATAATTTATGAGTACTGCATATTAATGACATAACAAAGCAATGAGGGTATGCAAGGGATGAAAGTGATTTATTTATACCAAAGATGAGTTTTGAGGAGCGGCTGAATTTATGTGGGTGGTACAGGAAGAGGCAGAAAAGTGACTAAACCACCAAGCCTTACAATCTGAGTTGTCAATCATTGAAAATTTGCATTTGGTAACATGAAGGATATTAATTCATATTAAGTGATTCATTCATATAAAATGGATAATTAAAACTCAAAGTCAGTGTCTGGTCAAAGAATTTTAGAGCTGGAAAGGATTGACAAAATTACCTAACTTAACCATATTACAATCCATTTTATGAAAAAAGAAAGACCAAGAGAACTTGTTAGACAATCTGTTCAAGGTCACAAAATAAGTGTTATAACTGATATTAATTAAAATCCTAGACTTTTAACTCTTAATCCAGTGTTATTTGTAATAGACTATTACTATGCTGTAACAAATTATGAATATAGTTAATATAGGGAAGCATAAGAACTTCACAATGAAAAATAATCAGAATTAGAAAAGCAATGTAAAAATAATGTAAATGGAAAGAATGTGTAAACAATCAAAACTGAACACTTTGGCCCCAAGGAAGAGACATTTTAAAATGCTTGCCATTTCCACTCACATTTTTTTTTTTTTTTTGCGGGGCAATGGGGGTTAAGTGACTTGCCCAGGGTCACACAGCTAGTAAATGTCAAGTGTCTGACGCTGGATTTGAACTCAGGTACTCCTGAATCCAGGGCCAGTGCTCCATCCACTGTGCCACCTAGCGGCCCCTCCCCTCACATTTTTGTAGAGATAGGGGCCTATGAATGTGATATGCTACAAGTAGCATTGGATCTGGTTGGTTTTTTTTTTAATTAATTTTTGCTCATTTTTCCCCTCTTTTTAATTCCTTGTTATAAGAAATAACTATGTGGGAGAATCAGGGATGCATTTGGAATGTGATTTTCTAGAAAAATAAGTGAATTAAAATTGTATTTAAAAAAATTCCATGCAAGATCCAAATTGGTCTCTTTTCCACAGAAAATGAAGTTTTATCTTGTCAACATCTGATGGCATTCAATGGCTTTAAGCAACATCATCATTTTGTGGTTTTCTTTTTCACAATGGCCCCAAAACACATGCAAAAAGAAAACATTTAAAACAGGAAAAAATAGGAAGGTAATCATCCCTTCTTTATGATAAAACAAAATATTATTTTAGTATGTATTCCCACTTCCTCATAGAACTAATTTAATTTAATTTAACTAAATGTAAAAGCTTTTTTGGGGGAATTTTGCAAATCTCCCTTCCTGAGAGGAAAGTATGATTCATGGGAAGGAGATAAACTCTAATTCATTTAAGAAGAGTCACTTGGGAATTTTCATGATAACAAAGTCACTTGGTAGTATGTGAACTCTAATCAAATGTCTCTCACCTAAAGCACTGGGTGATAACTGGAAAAAAATATATTAATATACCAATAATGGTACATCACTTTCCTTTGACCTAAAAGGGCAATAAAGTGGTCTAGGTACTGTATACCTCAGCACAGGTGTGAAGTAGATAAACCCAGTGACATTCTCTCCTTTATGGAAAACTGAAATAAGAAAGAACAATTAACTTTTCCAAGGCCATTAAAGATATCTTTAGACCAAGGTCACATTTGGACATTTTTGCTAACAACTTAGCATGCTTCTATTGTTTTGATGAAAGAAGATTGGCCAATGATCGTTTTGTGAAAAGATGAATAGTTCCATGACTTCTATTTAAAATAAGAAATTTATATTTAACAATTTATTCAGAATGATAATTTTCTTCAGAAATCCTCCAAATCATAGGATGAAAGAAATCTTAGGGTCATTGACTAATTAATACCCACCTTATTTTACATATGAGGAAATCAAGGCCCAGAAAGGCAAAGTGATTTGCACAAGGTCACATAAATAAGACATAGCACAGCTAGAATTTAACATGAGGTCTTCTTGCTTCAAACTTGGTACCCTTTCCACTGCAGTATTCTGTCTCTTTTTTATTTTTCTGTGAGGTGAGAAGGCAGGTTTCTAGAATTCCTTTTTGGGTAAAGTCAGACATATGAATGTCTCTGGGAAGTGTCTCTTTCAATCAATAATCACTCAATAACTGTTTATCAAACACCATTTGCCAGCCATTGTGCTAAGCAGTAGGAATACAAAAAGAGGCAAAAAAAAAAGTCCTCCAGGAGCTTACAATTTAATGGGGGAGACAAAATATAAACAAATATATACAAAGCTATCTATCTATCTTATCTATCTATCTATCTATACATCAGGAAGACCTGAGTTGAAATGTAGCCTCAGACACTTATTAACTGTTTGACCTTGGCCAAGTCAGCTGAATGGCTCAGTGGATAGAGCACTGGGCCTGGAGTGAGGAAGATTTGAATTCAAATCCCATCTCAGCTGTGTGATCAATTAACAATTAACACAATTAATTAACACAATTAACAATTAAGTTAATTAAGACAATTAACTTCTGTTGCCTTAATCCACTGGAGAAGGAAGTGGCAAATTACTCCAGTATCTTTTCCAAAAAAAAAAAAATCTATGGACAGTATGGCATGTGTGTATGTGTATGTGTGTGTGTGTGTGTATATATATATACACATGTGTGTATGTGTGTGTACACACATATGTGTGTATACATATATATGTATGTATATACACATACATATAATAACAATACATATATACACACAATATATAAATACTGTCAAATATTAAAATATAGCTTTTGTATTTGCCTGTCTTCTACAAACATGTCAGAGAAATAATGTTTAATTTCTCCTACAAATTAATAAACAGATCAGAGAAATTATATTATATCTCCTACTAACTAGAAAGAGAACATGTTATAACTGCCTGTCTCCTACAATGAACCAGATCAGAGAAATAATGTTTAATTTCCCTACAAATCAGACAGACAGAAAAAACATACCTGTCCTCCTACGAAAACAGTTCAGAGACAGACAGAAAAATAATATCAATTTAATATTTTATTGTCCCAAGAAGAAAGTTAACAAAACACATGATCATGTGGAAACTTCCCTCCTAAGAGAGAAGCTCAGAGGACTCCCCATTTCTGAGGGTATATATGGTTTTAGTCCACTGATTACAGGGTATTGTCAGTTTCAATAGTATGATACAGAAATCAAACCAGAAGCAAAAAGTAGTTTAACAATTTCAGTTATTACAAATATGGAGGATATACAGAAGCATCATGATAAGACTACAGGATTCCATAAAGGGTTTGGCAAGGATGAGGATGCCCAGATGTTACCATAAAGAAAGGGACTTACTATCCTGAAGGAAAAGAAGTCACTAGGTAAGGTCTTTTATCTGCTAGTTATATGGGTTCAGGTTTGGAGTTCAGTTGAAGGACATTTTTTTTTGTTTGTTCGTTTTACGGGGCAATGGGGGTTAAGTGACTTGCCCAGGGTCACACAGCTAGTAAGGGTCAAGTGTCCAAGGCCAGATTTGAACTCAGGTACTCCTGAATCCAGGGCCAGTGCTCTATCCACTGCACCATCTAGCTGTCCCAGTTGAAGGACATTTCGCTCCTATTAATCTTATGAATCCAGGGTTTTATAAAACTCCCCTTGGATAATAAGGTACCTCCATCAAATCCAGGTGATCTATGTATTCATATTAACAATACACACACAGGCTTATGTACATGTACACCATACTGTCCAAGGATTTCTATATATACCAATATATCAATTATTATTTTGATGATTATGATTAATTATTACTATATGTTGTGTGTATATGTACACACGTATATACAATATACACACGTATATTGAGTTGTTTCAGTTGTGCCCAATTCTTTGTGACCCATTTGGATTTTCTCGGCAAAGATACTAGAGCGGTGTGCCATTTTCTTCTCTAGTGGATCAAGGCAACAGAAGTTAAGTGACTTGCCCAAGAGAAATGAGGAAACTGAGGCAAATAGGTTTAAGTGACCTAACCTGGGTCAGACAGCTATTAAGTTTCTGAGGCTACATTTGAACTAAGAAAATGAGTCTTCCTGACTCCAGACCTGGAATTTTATCAATTGTGCCACCCTACCTAACTCTCTCTCTCTCTCTCTCTCTCTCTCTCTCTCTCTCTCTCTCTCTCTCTCTCTCTCTCTCTCTTTCTCTCTCTCTCTCTCCTAGCATCCAAGGTGTTCACTTACAGCACAGGTGCCATGAACTCATGAATTGAGCTGGATGCCTGTTCAAACTCAACTGGGCTTTGGACCTGGAACTTGGTGGGACTGAGTTAGGTTGTAAACCATATTCCCCTCCCTTCTCCAGAGACTAAATTGCAATAGGGGAAAGATTATACCCCATGATGTTGTGGGGGAGGGTGTATATTTGTTCTGGTTATACCTTTGAAGTAAATATTCCTTTATAAAATTGAATCAAATTATTAAATGGCTAAAATTGAATCAGCTTGCAAGAACCACTTAAAATTTGAGGAACAAAATTAGCCAGGGCTGGAGCCAATGACAGAGACAGTAGGCACTTCCTCCCAAATCTTCTTAAGAGAACCAGAGAACTTTGGGGGTGGGATAGAGAAGATACTGTCACTCGTCATTTTTCTGCCCATTCATAAAGTTTTGTGGGAACTTCCTGAAATTAAATCTTTCTCAGCTTAATAGCATTCATTGTCATGCAATTTAGTCATCCAAAGACTTAGAAACTTCATCGAATTTCCTCATCCAGGTTATATAAATATTACACAAGACAGGTTACTGAAGGACTCTTCTCCCCTTTTAGAAGGGAATACTTAATTCTGCTTTGCCTCCTGTTTATAACCCAATTTTATTTTAGGTCCAAATATTACTTCAAATCCAACCTAGTGGTTGTTGTCCATTTTTAAATCATTTACTCTTGGTATAGAAGCTTTACAGAATTTTAAAATTCTAACATAATTATGTTCACATAATCTTCTGGTAAGCAAGTTTATTTTCCTCCCACAATTATTGTTTTCTACTGTCAAATCTATTATACTAGTGAGGGATGATGTTAACTTGCAGAAAATATTGCCTTTTTCCATCAGGGCAAACTTGCTCCTAAATTCAGTAATCTCGGACTTCATTATAAATTATATATGATAGAATAATAACCTGATCATATAAAGCATTGTAAAGTTTACAGTGTGCTTTACATAGATTATCTCATTTGATGGTCACAACAACCTTATGAGGTAAATGCTATAGATATGACCAGTTTTATTTTACAAATGAGGGAATGGAGACGGACAGGCTTAGTCACTTGAACAGGATCACACAAGCAGTATTTGGAGTGGGATTTGAACCCAGAGCCTCCTCATTCCAAGCCCAACATTCTATGATATAATGATATAAGTTTGATATAAAACTGCCTACAGTTTTAATAGGGGAGGTTTTTGTTTGTTTCTTTTAGCATTTCACCAGTCACCTGACAGGGTAGTCATTTTACTGAATGCTTCTGCAACCATTTAGTTACTTCAGAGACCCAGTTTCCTCATCTATAAAGTGAAAGAGTTGCCTTTAATAGCTTTTGAGGTACCTTACCAGTTTGATTCTATATGATTCTATTGCTATTGTTTGTTTCTGATATTTCAATCCAGTTTCTCAGTAAGTGCAGCACTGGACATAGTAGCTATGCAATTCTATGATTCATGTTTAATAGAAGGACAATTAGAATCTTTAGCAAGGTCATTTCTTGTAAAATATGGTATTTTGGAAAGAATGCTTGATTTCATATTGCTATTCACTTATATTGTAGATATTGATATGACTGGAGAAAATGGGTTTAGCATTTTCTTTGTCACAAGTGGTTCAGGCAACTGATAGAGATTTCAGCAGTCTTAGATGCCAAATTTTGTTTTCCTAGTTTTAATGAAAGACAAAAAAAAAGTCACATGTAAGGCTAACAGGATGTAACTGGACACTACTGGCAAGTTCTCTCTTCCCAAGACGGTTATACTTTCTCATTATTACTCAAAATTAGTACTAAAATATTTGTATGTGTTCAGTTTCTGAGTATGGCAGGAAGTTTCCAAGAAGCAAACAACATGCCCTTCCGTCCCTGGCATATTTATAAGCTATTTAGGAGTGAGTCATCGGAATTCTGTGGTTTGTATATCCTGAGAGGAGAGAATACCCTGTGTTGTTAGCATTCATTTCAAACAGCTAGTGACCGGAAAAAAAAATCGCTTTGATAATGAAATTCAGTACTAGGTAAGAAATTGTGCAGATAGAGTCATACTTAAAATTATTCTTATGGAACTATTACATACGTGAGATTTTCTGGGAACATTATAATCTGTCCCTTTGTATATTAGGGCTTAGTTATCTTATTGATCTATCTTCATAATCACACTGCCAAGTCAGAGTGGTGCCTTAAGTGAAGGACTACATAGCTATGGAATCAAACATTTCTGACATTTAGCAGAGAAAGGCAGAGGGTAACTGAGTTCTACACTGAAATTTTGCTTGTTTGGTGTTTCAAAAAAACCTGCTTTATATTTTTATAGGATCTCAAATGGTACCACAACATTAATAGATACCAGGGAAACAAAATCACTGCATTGAACCATTTTGAACCATAGAGATTTGAGATCTCCCTCTCTCTCCCTCTCTCAATAACTATAATTATATCCATATATCTAGTTTTTTTGTGTGTGTGGTAATGAGGGTTAAGTGACTTGCTTAGTGTCACATAGCTAGTAAGTGTTAAGTGTCTGAGGCCAGCTTTGAACTCAGGTCTTCCTGAATCCAGGACTGGTGCTTTATCCACTGTGCCACCTCGCTGCCCCCTATATATTTATATCTGTATATCTCATCACTTAGTTCAATTATCCCTTCTTGGTTTGTCCAAGCTAGCTACCAGGCTAAATACCAATTTATTCATCTTGATAATTTGATGGATTTCATTTGTAATCTTAAAAATCAATCAAACAGGGCAGCTAGGTGGTGCAGTCATAGAGCACTGGCCCTGGATTCAGGAGGACCTGAGTTCAAATCTGGCCTCAGACACTTGACACTTACTAGCTATGTGACCCTGGGCAAGTCGTTTAACCCCAATTGCCTCACCAAAAAAAAAAAATCAATCAAACTGCTAAAAACTAGTCACTGGGGAAGAAAAAGATAAAAATGAAACAGTACCTACCCTCAAAGAACATATTGTTTAGGAGAAAACAATATGCACAAATATAGTTATAAACAAAATATGTGTGTAACATGCTCTTTAGCATACTTTCCCTAACTTGTAGTTGTAGATTCTGGACTTGTGGTCTCTAGAAAGCAGATGATACTTCAGTTTTAGTATGGTGTACCCCGTGACACTATCCTAAAATTGTAGTTCATCAGATTGCATTGTGCTTTTTCATTAACAATCAGCTAGTAGACTTAATTAGCTCTTGGCCATGATATTTACTCAAATGGCATAACAAGAATAGTAATTATAAAACCTGATATACTTGAGGTGCACTCTCTCACAAATACATATCATGTCTATGAGGAGAGTCACCACAAACTTTTCATCAATAAGATAGGTGTGTGGCCAAGGCAACTCACAACCTTGTTACTGTAAGGCATCTTGTCCTTTCTCTTTTGGTAGAGAACTCTGTTAAGAGTTCCACTGAGGGGCAGCTAGGTGATGTAGTGGATAGAGCCCCAGTCCTGGAGTCAGGAGGACCTGAGTTCAAATCCGGCCTCAGACAGTCAACACTTACTAGCTGTGTGACCCTGGGCAAGTCACTTATCCCCAATTTGTGTCACCAAGAAAAAATAAAAACAAAAACAAAACAAACAAACAAACAAACAAACAACAAAAAAAGAGTTCACCACTAGGCCAGAGGACTTAAGGTAGAGGCTACTTAAGGTCAAGGGTTTTACCTTCTAGCACTACTCTTCTAAATCTACAACTCACCAGTCCCTACTGTATTTTCCATTAAAAATCAGTTTATAGGGAGCAGCTAGGTTGCACAGTAGATTCAGGAGGACCTGAGTTAAAATCTGGCCTCAGATACTTGACACTCACTAGCTGTGTGACCCTGGGCAAGTCACTTAACCCTCATTGCTCCACAAAAAACAAAAACAAAAACAAATCAGTTTGTAGATTAAATTAGTTCTTAAATGTATTTCCTCTAATGGCATGGAAAGAACAATAGTTATAAAACCTGAGATGCACTCTCCCACAAATACATACAAGTGTCACAGGAGCAACATTCTACCTCTTTTTTCTTGCTACTTTGGCTAGCTTTTCCTTACAAAGCACCAAGGCCTGTTTATGACACTATTCCTAACTCCAATACTGACTATACCTTTTCTTGGACATTATTTGCACATTGGTCCTAATATTCTTTGCTTCTTGCTGCCACTTCCAACATTTTCCTTTACTCTTATCTCCCATCTCTCCTCCTTTGAAGTTCACTGAATCAAAATTTTCTACCCAATCAAAATTATATTAGCTATAGTACACTGACCTACAGGTTATTTTCCCTTTTTTCCTTTTTAAATTCAATACCTGACACCATCTTTTCTCTCACCTCCTTCTTCTCCTTCCATTATATTAGGAGTGGGCAGCTAGATGGCACAGTGGATACAGGCCCTCAAATCAGGAGGAACTGAGTTTAAATTTCACTTCAGATACTTACTAGCTGTGTGACCATGGGCAAATCACTTAAACCTGATTGCCTCAAACATCCAGGGCCATTTCCAGTCATCCTGATGTATATCTAGCCACTGGACCCAGATGCCTCTGGAGGAGAGAATGAAGTGTCTGAACTTGCACAGTCCTCTCTCATTTAAATCCAATTCATTGCAAGTCATGACATCACCTCCCAGTGTCTTGGTCCTCTTTGAGAATGAAGGACAAACAACAACAATAACATTAAAGGAGTTCAGTATAAACATTGATGTTCCCTCAGGCTCCCTAACTTCTCAATTCTTCAACCCCATAACCTATTCTTTCACTCTAACTCAACCATATATAGGGATAATCATATACTAATCTGACCATTACCCACATTACTCCACTTCCTTAATGTGAAACTCTGATATTATGGTATCTGATCATAACCTCTTATCAGTCCACATATTCCTATGCTCTCCAGCCCCTGCCACACCTCTTCTTCCCCTTAATTCTTTCATTACTTTTGTTCTACATTCACTTTCTTCCTTTTTCAATCTTGACTTTATAATTAACCATTTCAACTACACTCACCTACTCTTCTCTGGCCTGGTTCTATCACTGTTCCCATCTTGTTAAACCTCATTCCTGCATTACTCCTATCATCAGCATCTTTCATTCCTGCTCACATACATAATAAATTCATGATATACATCTTCAACTGGGCCCCCACTGTAGCAAGGAAATCCTTTTATCCTTCTGTTATTGATTGAATATTCTATTCTAAACCTTCTCTTCCCTCCTCAAGACTCATACATATTCCTCTATTTCCCTCTTTCAACTGAGGACCTTGCTTTTTTACTTTACTGAGAAAATGATGCCATTTGAAGTGGTTTTCCTCTTCTCTTATCCTCTTGTTATGTAAGAAAACAATTGACATAATCTTCCTCTCTTCTTTTTCCCCAGTCTCTGAAATAGAGGTGCCTCTTCTGTTTGCCAGGGCTAACAGATCTCCATGTGCACTTGATCCCATCCCACCTGTCTTCCCTAGCAGATCACAACCTGTCCATTCACTCTCTTCAATCTTTAGCTTTTCCCTATTTATTGCTTTTTATTTTTTTTACCAACTGCCTTTGGACATGCTCAAATCTCTTTCATTCTTAAAACCCTCAGGACCATTCCCGTAAACTGCATTTCTCTATCTCCTTCTTTCCAATCCAAGATTATTACAAATCTTCTAAGTCCAGGTCATCTTGCATACGGCTGCCAAAATAATTTTCCTCAAGCCCAAATCTGACAATGTGACATCCCTACTCAATTGACTCTAATGGTTTCCTATTGTCTCTCAGATAAAATAAAAAATCTGCTTAGCTTTTAAAAGCCTTCACAACCTGGCCCCTACCTATCTTTCTAGTCTCATTGGATACTATTCCCACTCTACTATTCTGGGATCCAGCCAAACTGGCCTTATCTCTGTTCCTCACACAGGACATTTCATCTCCTGTGTCCATGCCTTTGGTTTTCCCCACCCCCACCCCCTGCAGTGCACTTCCTCATCACCTTAGATTAACTAGTAGAGTCTCTTTTTCCCTTTGCCACATACCTCAAACATAATTTTCTGTATGAAGCTGGGCCTGATTATTTCCAACCCCATACCAGTTAACCAGTGCATTCCTTCCCAAGTAAACTACCTCATATTTAACTATTTTGTATTTATTTGTTTTATTCTTTTTATATTCATTTTGAATATGTTTATTTGTGCAATTGGTTTTTCCTCATTAAATTTAAGATAATTGGGAATAGATTGCTTCATACTTTGTAATTGTGACTGAAGTACTTAGCATACTGCCTGAAATATATGTGTGTGTGTGTGTGTGTGTGTGTATGTATGTATATATATATATATATATGCTTGATAAATATTTATTGAAAACTTTATGATACTTGTTAAAAAATAGAAAAGTTGATCAATGGAACATTTTAGGACCACAACAGAGATAAAAAGATGAGCATAGGGATATAGTTTTTGATTGATCCAATGACCACAATAGCTAGGGAAGGAGAGAACTGAAAAAAATTTCTAGGAAAACTGGAAAGCAGTTTGACAGAAGTTAAAATAGAATATATTGTGATATATTCTAATTATCAACATAGACTTAGATATAAAATGTCATAGTATAAACAGATAGAAAAGCAAGGAAGAAAAGACCTTTCTCAACTCTTGTAAGGGGAAGAATTTATGATTTGACAAGGAATAGAGAGGAACATAGAAGATAAAATGGATATTTTTTCTTTCTTTCTTTCTTTCTTTCTTTCTTTCTTTCTTTCTTTCTTTCTTTCTTTCTTTCTTTCTTTCCTTTCTACTTTCTTTTCTTCCTTCCTTCTTCCTTCCTTCCTTCCTTCCTTGCTTCCTTCCTTCCTTCCTTCTTTCTTTCTTTCTTTCTATCTTTCTTTTTTTTTTTTTTTGGTGGGGCATTGAGGATTAAATGACTTGCCCAGGGTCGCACAGCTAGTGTCAAGTGTTTGAGGCTGGATTTGAACTCAGGTTCTCCTGAATCCAGGGCCGGTGCTTTATCCACTGTGCCATCTAGCTGCCCCCTGGATATTTTTTATCACATAAAATTGAAAAGTTTTTCATAAACAAAACCAACATTAGAAGGGATACAATTAACTGGGAAAATCTTTATAGCACATTTCTTCAATAAAAGTCTGATATCCAAGATATAAGAGTAAATAATAAATATATAAGAATGACAGCTTTCCCCAAGAGATAGGATATTAAAAGGAGAAATCCAAATGACAAATAGCCATATTAAAAGTCTCCAAATTACTAATAATTAGAAAAACTTATATTAATGCAATTTTGAAATTTTCTACCTAACTCTTCCCTGATTAGTAAAGATAACAAAAATAAAAAAATGACAGTTGTTGACCTATGCCACAAATAAATAAAAGAAAAATGTCCATTTATGCAAGGTAAGTACACATATGGGAGTTCTTTTTGAGGTGGCAAAGAACTAGAAACAAAGTGGGTGTGATCAGTTGGGGGATGGCATAACACATTCTGATTGATATATATATATATATAAATATAATGGAATATTATTACACTATAACAAATGATACTTTTAGAGAAACCTGGGGAAATTGAAATGATGCAGAGTCAAGTGAATATAACAAGGAGAAAATTTTCCATACTACCAACAACACTGTAAAAATGAACAACTTAAGATTTAAGAACTCTGATCAATGCAATGGCCAACCATGACTCCAGAAGCCTGATGATAAAGGAAGAAGCAGGATGAGCTCAAGATGTGGAAGGAGATATACATTTTTGTACATGCACAAGTATGGATTTGTTTTCCTTTATTATCCTAATTTTTTTTACAAGCTTTGTGTTTCTCTTTTAAACATTTTTGAGCATGACATGAGGGAAATTGGTGGTATTCCTCTTTAGAGAATTACACCCTCTTGCACACAAATCCAATTAGAATAAAATAATCTTTTATTTAAGCATTAGAGAAAGGAGACCTTGAGAAGAGTCTTGAGGGGAGATAGTTCCAGAGACATGGTTCTTTGAGATACCTATCTCCTCGAATGGGAGAAAAGCCATAGCTTTTATAGATGGCAGATGGGGTGATCAACTGAGGGTGGAATGTCCCTTATTGGGGATGGGTTGGGAGAAGTTGGGTGAGGGGAGGTTGTTCTGATTTCTGGAGCTATCTCTGTCCCCTGGGCACAGACCAAGCAGCAGCCACACCTAAAGGGCTTATCTCCCTTACTTCTCAAGGTGTGTTCATCCTTTAGTTTAGTTGGCAAATTTAAACTTTAATAGTCCCAAGTTCCTTTAGTAATCCCAATTTCAAGGGGCAGTTAGGTGGCACAGTGGATAAAGCACCAACCCTGGATTCAGGAAGACCTGAGTTCAAATGTGACCTCAGACACTTGACACTTACTAGCTCTGTGACCCTGGGCAAGTCACTTAACCCTCATTCCACACCCCCCCCCCCAAAGTAATAGTCCCAAATTCAAACAGAGGAGATATGGAAGGAAAGGGTGAGCTAGAAAGAATGTTGCTAATGCCTACATTAATATTCAGCTAAGGATCTCCAGCTTCCCACCCTGATTAGTGAGAGTTTACCATATTTAGTTTGGCTTTAAATACATCAACCTTCTTCCTACCGTGCTACTACTATCATATCTATTCCCTATTCTCATTCTACCCATACCACTGAGAAATAGATTATTAATTAAACCAAATAAAAATCAAACAGTATTCAGATAGAAATCAATCCAGTAATTAACTTTACTGGAAAGAACATGTCAATTAGTAGGCTGTGATTTCATTCACCATTTCTGTTATTTTCCAGACCAAAATAATCTCTTGCCATCATTCCCCATTGTCTTTTTCCCACTATTTAATGTAAGTTCTTTGGTCAAGGAACCAGCTCTCTGTCTCTCTGTCTCTCTCTACACAGACACACACATACATACATACATATTTACGTATTTCAATTACTCTATTGATTAATTGATTAGCACAATGGTTGGCACATCATAAGCACATGCTATGTAAACAAATCCATTTATTTGCAGCACTATTTTGATCACATAAATGTCACCAAGGACATCAAGATGAAGATGAATGCCCAGTGGTTGGGTGGAGGTTTCCCAGTATTCCCTCCTTCTTCCTCCTCCAAAGAGTTTATCCAGATATTGGGACTGCCAGGATATGATAAAATAAGATTTCCCCATACTTGTCTAGAGACAATGAAAAC
Source organism: Dromiciops gliroides (assembly GCF_019393635.1). NCBI lineage: Eukaryota > Metazoa > Chordata > Mammalia > Microbiotheria > Microbiotheriidae > Dromiciops > Dromiciops gliroides. Next base: position 568,812,187 of record NC_057861.1, on the reverse strand, counting down.
ATTGGGAAGGGATAACAACAGCTGTGGTAGAGAGGATTAGGGAGTTGGAGAAGTGATGCCAAGAGGGGATTGTGGGGGGAAGCTATCACCATGATTTTGTCATCACCAGGCTCTTGAGGTTTATGTGGTATGTTTGAATTATGCATGCAATCAGACCTTGGTAGGTACTTCATTGCTGGAACAAGACAAGATAACTGGCACAAATGCCAATCAATAATGCATCATTCCTTTCCTTTTCCTTTCCCCCTCTTTCCCTTAGAAGCAGAAAGAGACTTACCATGACTCTGAAAAATTTGCTTATCTTTCTGTTTGTCTCTTATAGTGACAACTATCATAAATGGCTACTATTCACTGCATTGCTAATATGTATATTATCATCCACATGCAGTCAGAGAGTGATGATTGGACAGTAACCATGAGGAGAGAGAGAAATTTAAAAACTCAAATATTTTCCATTCCCTGGGTAGGAGTTTGGAATATAGAAGAGAACTTTTGGATTACTTTTATGATGTCCCAGGGGAGAGATATAATATTTATACTAGGATTCTTCTAGGACATTAATGGAAAAAAGTGACTGGAGTGATCTAACTAGGTGGGTTGATAGCTTCATTTTTCTTCCTATTGTTTCCCAAGGCCTTGTTTAAAAGGAAACTCACTGTTCTAGAGGGAAAGGGGCTGAAGGTGAGAACAAGTAAGAGTTACTGACAGCAATGTGTGCTTATTCTAGCTTAGCACTACATCACCATGGGTGCTTCTAGACATTCATTCTTAACAAGGAGAAGGGGCTGGTGATGGTGGCTGCAATACTCTACAAATTAAGTGGTCACTAATTGATTGATTTCTGGCTGGGAGTTATTAAGCATATAACTTCCATTGCTCTTATTTGATATCACCCAGAAGAAACCTACCAACTGGTAATTTGCTTCCTGAGTGAACCTTTTTACTAGAAGGGAATGTCTTACCAGGATAGATCTATTATCTTTCTTTGGGGCAGTTAGGTGGTACAGTAAATAGAGCACTGGCCACGAAGTTTGGAGGATCTGAGTTCAAATCTAACATTAGATATTTTACTAGTTGTGTGACCGTGGCAAGTCCCCTAACCCAAATTGCCCTAAACATCTGGGACCAGCCAGGACCATCTCCAGTGTCTTGCCATTGGACTTAGATGGCTCTGGAGGAGAAAGTGAAGCAGTTGACTTTGCATGGCCCTTCCTTACTTAAATCCAATTCATTGCAAGTCATGGCATCTGTCATGGTCTACTTTGAGAACAAAGAACAAAACAATTATCTTTCTTTAAATTACTAAATTATCTCTTTGTAAATGAGTAAATTGACATTATGGTTCATTGAATTAATTTCTTTTCTCTTGTGAGTTTGGTTAACATACTTTGACTCAAAGCTCATACCTTTGAACCAAAAAATCAAATTAATTTTGTAAAGGATTAGTCTTTAGATTGTAGTGAACACACCAAAATGAAGCACTAAATGAGAAAAAATCTTATGTAGCTTGGCAATTTGACCATCTTTCTTCAATGTCTAATGAGCTCAAACATTTTTGGTATACAATGATACTTGAATATTTTTAGTTCCAAAGACAAACCTCTATCACACTTTATACAATTTTCTTACCTATTTAGGTTGTTTACTTGCATATGATATATACATATATACTTATATAACATATACAAAATATGTTGTACTATAACATGAGAGTGTATTATAAATATATGAATACAATGGTTTATAATGAAGATAAACATTACACAATATCATATAATATGACATGAATATACATGATAATAGCATAATGTCATATCATTGCTATACCCATATCACATTATAGATAAAAGGTAATGTAATGAAATATGATATATTAGTTCTATGATAATATATAAGTTGTAACATAATAAAAGGATTAAACTATCTTAAGAGATAGCATGTCATAATAGCTTAAAGAATCAGCTTCAGAGCCAGGAAAATCAAAATTCAAATCCTGTCCCTCACACATGCTGATTATGTAATCCTGGCCAAGTTCCTTAGCCATTTAAGTGCTTCAGGCAAATCTATGGTTATAAGTTGTTGAACAGTGTGCTCTCCATTGGTTATTTTCTCTAGAGGATTTCTCTAATCCAATGAAATCACAGGTCTAGACAGAAAACAACAATGACAACAACAAGAAGAAGATCTTTTCCAAGTTGTTGCCAGAATTGTTTTAAATGTGTAGATTCTGAAGTTTTACTCTATTTCATGTGAGGAGCAATATTCTTTAGTTCATATAGGCTAGGCTAACTTTTACTAAGGCCTTAATCCACACAGGATAGTTTAGTTTTTCCTTAAAAGGTAATGAAACTTGACCCAGGAAAGAAGGCTTGAGCAACTGATGTAGCTCAACTGTGGTTTACTGTGGTTTTGCATGTAAACTGTGGTTTACATACAAAATCCAGTATGTAAGGATTCAGGTGCTCTTCCTTTAGGTTTCACACATGCTTCTGACCAAAGAGGTACTATGACAAATAAATGCAAAGGCAGAGAAGCTGTATCCATCTGAATCAATGCTATACCCTTGCTGAATAACCTTTTCATGCTATTGGTAAGTAAAGTTACCTTTGTTAACATTTAGATTATCTTCAGATGCCTTGTTTGATTCAATTCTCAAAATTAAACCATTCTATTGGCATGCATCAGGCTGAGCCTACCATACCATAACACCAAACATTTGCCACAAAGCTAAAAATTAAGAACAAATATGACTATGGAGTGAAAATTTTCTTATTTAATGTTGAATAACATCAATGTGATATCCAAATCAGATTATTCAGTCTTACAGGTCAATTCAATGAACATTGATTAAGCACATACAGGTGTTGGAAATGTGAAAACAAAATCAGAAACTTCTTGCCATTATGGAAATTACATTCTATTAGAGAATAACACATATAAACAGACATGATAATTTGAGAAGGAAGAGAATTCTAAGAATTAAGGGTGCCAGCAAGGACTTCCCATAGGAGGGGGAACCTAAGCTAGGGATTCAAAGTTGCAGAAATGAGGAAAGGGTACATTCCTTGGAAGGGTGCCAGCCCATGCAAAAGCACTTGGGGGATTTGAGGAGATATATGTTATGTTACATTGTATTAACTGAGTAACTCCTGGATTCCTACTTTGCTTTGCGCTGTAGAAATAGCCTTAACTAGGTTAATATCCTAAACCAATCTAATAGGGTGGAAGTGTGAAGAATCTTTTATTACCTCTGTCAGCTGCCTTGGATTTAAACCTATATAGCTAATCATTTATTGGCTTCTAATTTTAGAGGTGGTTTTTAGATGATAAGCCTCATAAAAAGCTAAAAGCAAGATCCTTTTGATAGGGCAGTAAATCATTAAGCTGAAAACTGACCAATTTATGACTTAACTTATTCACATATTTTCTACTATGAAAAATATACCTTGACTTCTGTTTTCCGTCTCTATCTAGCTTTTTACCACTTTTAAGCTCAGACCAAATGATGCAAATAAAGTTGGTGTAACCTGTTTTTTAGTGGATTACTGAGCAGGCAGTTGGGTGACATATTACAGTAGATGGGATATATTTATCTTTCTCAACTCATGTCATTTAAGTTATTGTATACTCTACCCACATGCTTAGGTAGGAAAAGAAAATGTACCTGACAATCTTGGTCCACAGACTTTGGGGGCACTCAGCAGAAGTAAATGACCTTGGAATGCAAGTCATTCTCCAAGGATATGAGCAGGCAGTTATCAGATGAAGAAATCAAAGCTATCTACTGCCATATGAAAAAATGCTCTAAATCACTATTGATTAGAGAAATGCAAATTAAAACAACTGTGAGGTACCACCTCATACCTGTCAGATTGGCTAAGATGACTGAAAAGGAAAATAATAAATGTTGGAGAAACTGTGGAAAAATTGGAACACCAATGCATTGTTGGTGGAGTTGTGAACTGATCTAACCATTCTGGAGAGCAATTTGGAACTATGCCCAAAGGCTTATGGGACTTTGCATACACAGTAATACCTATCCTAGGCCTGTATCCCAAAGAGAAAAGGGAAAAGACCCACAGGTCCAAAAGTATTTATAGTGGCTCTCTTTGTGTTGTCAAAGAATTGGAAATAGAGGGAATGCCCATCAACTGGGGAATGGCTGAACAAGTTGTGGTATATGAATGTAATGGAATACTATAATGCTATAATAAATGATGAGCAGGCAGATTTCAGAAAAACATGGAAAGTCTGAAGTGGACTGATGTTGAACGAAGTGAGCAGAACCAGGAGAACATTATACAGAGTAACAGCAACATTGTGTGATGATCAACTGTGATAGACTTGGCTCTTCTCAGCAGTGCAATGACGCAAGACAATTCCAAAGAACTCATGATAGAACATGTTCTCCACATTAAGAAAAAAAAAAAAAGAACCATGGAATCTGGATACAGATTGAACCATGCTGTTTCTACTTTTTGGCTGTTTTTTTTTTGAGGGTTTTCCCCTTTGTTCTGATTCTTCTTTCACATGACTAATGTAGAAATATGTTTAATGTGATTGTACATATATAATCTATATCAGATTGCTTTCTATCTTGGGGAGGGAAGTGGGAAGGGAGGGAGGAAGAAAAATTTGGAACTAAAAATCTTATGAAAACATGTTGAAAACTATCTTTACATGTAACTGGAAAATAATAAAATACTTTTATGATTTTTTAAAAGAAAGAAATGGCCTTGTTCTCTCTCTGTTTTCCTTTTCCTTTCCTTATGGTACAACTTAGGATGAAAGATTTAGTGCTGGAAGGGATCTTAGAAGTGGCTATACTTCATTTTGCCTGATTGTTATGGTAAAACAGTTAAAAATATTGGTGCCAATATTTTTCTTTTAAAATTTCAATTCTGCATGAACTACGACAACTGAACAGAATTCATTGCTGTGATCAGATAACATTTTAAAACTAGGTAAGGCTGGCATACCTAATGAGTTGCATAATCTTTGTCCTCCTTGGTATTTAAGTACTAATGTTAGGCAATTTATGTATGGCTAGAATTAATATTTTTTGTATACTAAATTAATTGTTTTGGGGTTTAACAGGAGGAAGAAAAGGAGGAGAACCAGAATCATTTTTAAGGTTGATAGTAAATCATTCTTGGTAGACTCTTTCCACAACAAATAGTCTTGGGGGCACATGTGAAAACTGGGGGATTTGGCAGTTTGGACGGGGAAATGAAAAAAATAATTGTGGAGAGAGGAAGATTTTTGAGCAGTACCACTGGAAAAAGGGGCAGCTGGTGGTGCAGTAAATAGGGTGCAAGGCCTGGAGTTAGGAAGACTTTAGTTCAAACCTGGCCTCAGCTATGTGACCCTGGGCAAATCACTTAACCTGTTTACTCAGTTTCCTCATCTATCAAATGATCTAGAGAAGGAAATGGCAAATCACTCCAGTATCTTTTCCAAGAAAAACTCAAATGGGGACACAAAGAGTCAGACAAAAGTGAAAAATAACTGAACAAACAAAAGAAAAGAGTCTGCAGCTTCAAGAGCTTATCACAGCTCAGTGCCTTCAGTGCCTTCAGGGACAAATCTATACTTCTAGGAGATTTTCAGAGACTAGGCACATCATACTTCCCCTATGTCTCTGCTTCTCCCAATAAGACTTCATTGATGAAATTAGATTGGAAGGATAATATAATAGAACCCCCCCCCATTTGACAGACTCAGAGAGGGAAAGTTACATTGCTTGAGGTCACACAGGCTGTAAGTAGCAGAGTTGTAATTAGAACCCAGGCTCTGTAACTTTAAATCCCTGCATTCCTTCTATTTCACTACCCAAAGTGCTTGAAGAGAAAATGAAACCAGAGAAAAGCTACATGTCACATGAGACATGTGGAAAAATATGAAGAAAAGCACTACTGCTTTTATTTTGTTCCCCTCATATCTTTTCTCACCCACCCTCTTGGTGGTGATACCAGGATGGGTTTAGTGATAGGTTGGTTGAACCATCTTTAAGAGTCATTTGACTCCCCTACCAGAATTTCTCACTGTTCCTATTGAATCCTGAAGCCCAGGGCCTGTGGGTGGGGAGGGGAGAGTCAAAAGGGATGTGGTTCTGGCAGTGTCTCAGATCCCTTTATCTCTGCCACAGCTCCTTCCTGTCCATGACCCTTGCCACAAGCTTCTTCTTGTGGGAGAACATCTACAATGACTAGATTAAGGGGCAGGTTGAAGTTCTGCTGAACAGTGAGCACAACTAGGAACACAACAGAATAGGAAGCATTCTCCTTTTGTGCATGGGACTGTGCCTTTTTTTTTTTTTAACAAATAAACTCCAGGAGAATTCAGAGCCATGACTTTGAGAAGCCAGAAGTGTTTCAGGGAGGACCAAATTAAGCTCCATATTTCAGTACAACATTGGGGAAAGACTTCAAAATAATAGGCAAATCATTCTACCCATACAAATTATTTTTACTCTACCAAATTTGCATGGGCCTCTTTAAAGAGATTATCATTGTTAGTCTCTTCCTTTTCTTCGTCATTCTAATGTCACTGGCCCATGAATACCATAAAAGAACACAGGTCCACCAGCAGTAACAGAAAATACCTTCTTTATATTTTTCTCCTAACCCCTAGCCATACCCCCCACTATCCCAATCATTTTCTCAGAATAAAAGGGCATCCTCTACTCAGCAGACAAAGGGATCTTACTGAAGTACAGGAGTGGCCATGTCACTCCCTTATTCAACAAATTCTAGGAACCTCCTTTTACTTCTCGATTAAAATATAAAATCTTCTGTTTGGCTTTTAAAGCTTCTCACCTTTTTACCTTTCCAGTTTCTCACAACCAGAACCCTTCTTACCATACTCCCCAGCATTGGCTAGGTGGAGCAGTGGACAGAGCAGTGGCCCTGAAGTTGGGAGGACCTGAGTTCAAATCTCACCTCAGACACTTATTAGCTATGTGACCCTGCCCAAGTAATAACCCCAATTGCCTTAAACATCCGGGTCCATCTCCAGTCATCCCTATGTCAAACCATGTTTTTGTCTCTCTTTGTGTTTTATAAATGCATGCTGACTGACTGACTGACCAGGAGGACTATTTCCATGGATTTTACAAACACAACTTCCTTGCCACTGAACCCAGATGGCTCTGGAGGAGAGAGTGCAAGGTTGGTGACCTTGCACAGTCCTTCCTCACTTCAATTCACTGCAAGTCATGACATCAACCCAATGTTATGGTCTTCTTTGAGAAGGAAGGACAAATAACAATAACAACAACCTTACTCCCCTCTACATGATCTATAATCTGGTGGTACTGGCTTTCCAGTGTCCTCACACACTAAATTTCATCTGCCCTCTCCCTGCTTTTTCATGGAACTCCATATTTAAACCATCTGTCTCTTCATTTCTACCTCCTGGCTTCTCTGGATTCCTTTATAACTCAGATCAAATCCCACCTTCTATAAAAGACCATTCCATGTCTTTTCCCTCCCCATCCCTAGTATCTCCCCCTAAAAGTAAGAACCATGTTTTTATCTCTCTTTGTGTTTTATAAAGGCATGCTGATTGACTGACTGGGAGGACTATTTCTGTGACTTTTACAAACTCAACTTTCAAATTGTCAGAGGGCTCCCCTTAAAAGGTTCATAGAGATCATAGGATTTAGTATAATATTTATATCTAGAAAGGATATTTGGTATAGTAGATAGAGGCGTGACCCTGGAGTCAAGGAAATCTCGGTTTAAGTTCTTCCTCTGACATATACTGACTTAGTGGCCATGGATAAGTCATTCAAACTTGTCTGTGCCCCAGACAGTGCTCTTATATAGAAGTGGTTGATTAATTTAACAAGCATCCATAAAATGTGCTCATATATTCTGGGCTTAGTTCTGGGGACAAGGCAAAAACAAGTCTCTTCCCTTAAGGAGCTTTATATCTATAGTTATTGAGCCTAAGATATGTACTCGACAAATACAACATATACAAAGTCATTGTGTGTGTTTATGGTGGGGAGAGGGCAAGTTCTAGCACTAGCCAATGTGTATTGGTGGAAGGAGCTCCTGTCCAAAGAGTTCCTCATCCTAGGAAGTCATAGGCCCAGAACTGTTCCCCCCAATCCCCATCCCTAATAATAACTGATACTTTTATGGTACATTTGCAAACATTCTATATGTTTTAACATTGAAAGGAGGGACTTGTATTTTTATTCCATTGTTCAGATAAAGACACTGAAGTTAAGAGAAAATAAATGTCTAGGTACCATTGGCAGTAAGCAGTCAAATGTGTGATTAGAGCTCATCTTCATTGTACTATGTCCAAAAGTCTATCTATACTGCAATGATATCTCCTTGATTTAGAGACTTTGGAAATCATTTACTCTGACCTTTTCATTTTACAAATTAGGAAACCGAGGCTCAGAGAGGTCACAGAAGTAGCAAGAAAGAGAGTCAGATTGCAGAGTCTTTGATGCAAATCATGCTGTGAAGGGTCTCCTCCTATTCAACCCTATCATTTTTTTTTTTTGTGAGGCAATTGGGGTTAAGTGACTTGCCCAGGGTCACACAGCTAGTAAGTGTTAAGTGTCTGAGACCGGATTTGAACTCAGGTCCTCCTGACTCCAAGGCTAGTGCTCTATCCACTGCACCACCTAGCCACCCCTCTACCCTATCATTTTTGTACAGGTGATGCTGGATTAAAAATGAACATGAAGGAAATCATGAAGGAGGATGAGTAGGGATATGGCAGAAAGCATGAGCATTTCCACTGAGAGCTGTGCATGTGTGCTGAGAGAGAAATATTTAAAGCTATTTCCAAACTACCTATTATCTATACTTCAATTCACTAATGGATGCATAGGTTAATGTATGGGGTATTTTTAGTAGTAACTGGCAGGTGTTACTTCCTCTCTAAAAGTTTAGGGTAGAAGTGAAAATTTGAAGGAACTGTTGGAGTCCAGCTTCCTCCCCAGTCAGAAACTTGTGCCAATTTAACCTTTAGTTCTGAAAAAAAAAAAAAAAACCAGCCCTGGCTAGGGGACATAATTATGTCTGGAATCCGGATTAAGGCCTGTAAATCTTTGGTGAATGGGATTATAACACATGCATAAAACTCCCCCTAACTCTCTATGGACCTTGAAAGGCTAACTTCCAAATGATGAATTGTTTTTACAGTAAAGGCTTATCTTTTCAGGTGCTTTATAAAAGTCTACAAAGTCAGTCTGTGAATGAATGAGTCATGGAGCTATGGTTAATTTACAAATTCTCCAAACATGGAGTACAGTCTAATGCCTGAAGTGGGGTAACAAAGAAGGGGGAATTCTTCATTGTGGTATTAATTATGCTTTTCTCCTTCTGAACAACATTTCTCCACTTTCTTTTCCATTTAATTTCTTTCTGTTCTACCTCCAAGGAGACAAATGGAGGATGGGAAGAGGGAGAAAGAGTAGGTATGGGAGGCAGATTATCCTTGCCCTGCCACTCCCCACTTTCCAGTCTTAAACCCATAACATGAAATAAAGACAATAGGGTAAAGTGAATGGAATACTGGACTTGAAGTCAGGTTCAAAAACTGCTGCTGAAAGTTAATAGCTACTAGTTACCTTGGGAAAGATCATTTCACCTGAGACTCTGGAAACTCTAAGACTTTCTATTAGATTAAACATGCCTGTATCCATGATGGAAATCTGTAATTCATCTATAATTTATGATCTTAGAGATCTTCCTCCCATCGTCACACAACAATTATGCCTAACTTCAAGATCAGTCCTCTATCTACTAAAACCATGCTTTACTTAGTAGGTGTTTAATAAATATTTTTTGAATTGAATATCCACATTGATGAAATAAAATAACAATAACATTTACAAGGCACTGTGCTAAGTGCTTTACAAATATTATCTCATTTGATCTTCTAACAAACTTGGAAAGTAGGTGCTATCATTACCTCCATTTCTGAGTAGAGGAAAGTAAGGCAAATTGAGGCCAAGTGACTTACCTAAGTCAGTAAATATTCATGGCTGGATGGGGTCAGGTCTTCCAAACTCTAGGCCCAGCTCTCAATCCACTGAGCTACCTAGTTCCCTCAATAGATCTTCAAGGGCTAGTGACTAAGAAATCTTATTTTATTGGGGGCGGTATAGAAACTGGGCTTAGACACCTGGATGTGGGTGTTAGAGTGAGGATATGGGGGTGAGGCAAAGATAGAGATCTCTCTCTCTCTATGTATATGTATGTATATGTGTATGTGTGTATCTGTATTCATATATTCATACATGCACACACAGACACACAATTCCATAGTGGGAAAGAGGAATTATCTCTCATCATTATTTCATGGTGAACTGCAGAACTCTGGCAAATTACTCTTTTCCTTTTTACATGAAGGAGATAGAGTGGAAAGTAGGGATGTTAGTGATGCTGTTCTGAGGAAGGGAAAGTGCTACAATTTGATTAAATTTTTTACAAGTTCATACTTTAATAACCTCCCAGAATATAATCATCCCATGTATATTTGTAGATGCATATCTCCTATTCAATAATAAATTGACCTCTGAGATGTTCTCTAAACTGTGCCATGCTCCTTTGCTGCCTAAGATAGAACAGGTGTTTTCATTGCCTCTTTAAAATCTCCTAGGACAGTAGGCCTGTGAGCAATCATTCCAAACCTAATTAAAAATTAAAATGAGCAGTTATTCCAATGAACTCTCTTTCATTTACAGTAGTTGAATTTCTCTACCTGTATGACTACCAAATTATACTTACTACCTTAGGGCATATAACTAGGCTAAATGGTGTCTTTTATCTCTAACTTTGTAGAAGCCCGGCCACTTAAGGGAACTTCTTTTATTATTTTTACTTTGAGGACATCTAGTGGTGATTTATTGGTTGAATCCCACAGGAGCACAATGGAGAACAACAGCCAATTTATTCGGTTTAAGTAGATGCTTTATTCCCCTTTATTTTTGAGATGATTCCTGATAACACCTGGATAGCTTCCCAGTTACAGATGGTAACTTCCTCAGAGTGGTGACAAAACCATTAGGGGTATCAGTTATGGCATGAGTTAAGCAGAGTAAACAAAACCTTGCCAAGTATTTGAAACAAATTCTTCCCCTTTTCTGCCTAAGTCCCCACAGCAAAGTTCTCCTGTATTGAATGTCTCACAATTACTTTCCAAGGAATATTGTATCTGTGCTATATATTCTAAATTAGAAGCCCAACTAATTGTCTGCATTACTATTGGCCTTCTTTTATTGGCTCAAATTGGTTTTTTAAAAGTCCTGCTAATCCTGTCTACTTGGGAAGGTATTTTGTGGCCCATGGATTGCCCAATCGATATGTATTTGGGGAATTAAATTTCCTCACCTCTTCTATCTCCTCCATTCCATAGATGTACTCAAAGAGCTTATAAACACTTCATCTTCTCTCATGAGAGGAATTATTTGATTCCTATTATCCATTTTGAATCCCTACTAAATAGTGTGATTTTTGTTCCACTGAGTCCTTTTTTCTTCTTCTGAATACCTTTCTTACAATGTGGTATATGAGAAAGAGTGTTGAAGTCGGAGTCAGGAAAGGCTTAAAATTGAATCCTAACTCTGGCATTTAGCTGAGTTACCACAGGCAAGTCACTTAATGTTGCTGAACTTTGGTTTTCTCATCTATAAATGAGTATGATATAGCACCTACCTTCTAAGATTACTAAGCAGATCAGATGAGATTCATGTATGGAAAGTGATTTGTGAACCTTAAAGTCTCTTCCTATTACACTAGTCCCTTGCCAGAAATCTTGGTTCAAATTGTTCCCATTTTCTTTTTTGCAGTTGCCATTTTTTACTTTAAAATAAATAGCCTTTGGGCAATTTTTTAATCTATGGTGCCTGAAAAACTGCTTTATGGTTTGAAATAAATAGTTTAATATTTTCAGTGTAAGTAATGGATTTACATTAGGAAGACTGAATTTTAGTCCTGGCCACTGATTAATAGCTAACATTTACATAGTTTACAAAATGCTTTTCCTCCCAACACATTGTGAGTTAGTGCAAATATTATTATGGCTTTTTTTACAGATGAAAAAACTGCAGTTAAGTTACCCAAATGGCCATAAAACAAAATGATGCATGCTAACGATGTAATAGTTGTGGTGCAAGGTTGGAGAGGTAATTAATTAATGGTCATTATCAACTGGAGCAGACAGGTCTAGCTTTCTGAATGAGGTTACATTTTGAATTGGGCTTTAATATTGTGTCATATACTGAGAGCTGGAAGTCAATTAATTTTAGTCAACAAGCATTTGTTATGCACAGGCTATGGTCCAGGCAATGTATTAAGTGCTAAAAGGGAACTTCGAGGTTCTTGAGTCCAAGTCCCTTATTTTATAGATGAGAAAAGAAAGACTGGAGCTGGTAATTGCCTGAGGCAAGATTTGACTTCCATTTCTAACTATCCCTGACTCCACTTCACTGCCAAAGATAGCCTGGTAGAGTGGTTATAAAGCTGGCCTAGGAGTCAGGAAGACTTGAATTCTACTCCTGTCTCTGACAAATAGTGAATATAAGCTCCTTGAGGGCATGAATTGTTTAATTTTTGTCTTTGCATCCTCAGGACCCAGCATATAGCAAGTGATTAATAAATCCTTAATTGATTGATGTCATCTGTTACATACTGGCCGAGTGAGTGTGGGAAGGTTACTGAAGCTCTTCATTTCACAGGCAAATCTCTTAGGCTATTTGTAGAACAGTTGTTTCAGGGCACTCAGGTGGCATGGTGGATAGACTGCTGGGCCTGGAATGAGGGAGACTCATCTTTCTGAGTTCAAATCTGGCCTCAGACCAGTTGGGTGACTGGGCAAATCACTTAAACCCGTTTGCCTTTGTTTCCTCATCTGTAAAATGAGCTGGAGAAGGAAATGGAAAACCACTCCAGTCAGTATCTCTGCCAAGAAAACACCAAAAGGGGTCATGAAAAGGCAGACATGATTGAAAAGGACTGAACAACAACAGCAGAGAATGGTTGCATATCTGCACATGTAGAAGGAATTTCCATATCTAGAGTTTCCTATAGCAATGAAATCATAGGCTGGGATAAAAAAGGATTCTGATAAGCAGGGAGGCTCTGAAGGGACATTCTAAGAGTAGAATGAAGAAAAATGAGGAAACCAAAAATGTAGAGGGATGTGCAATGATAAGTAGTGACTGGGAGGTGGTATACTCCAACAAGCATGGCAAAATAACAAAAAAAATTCATGTTTCCAGTGAAAATTCACTGATACTGAGCAAAATTTGATGTACCAGATTTTTAGTGTAATGGAATTATCTGGCCATCCTTTTGAAGTTTTTCTCTTTTAAGTTGTTTCTTCAGGTAAAGTATAGGCCATTACCATTCCCAAATTGTTATTTTGCTTATATCACCCTTTAGGCTAATACTTTCAGGCTCTGGGGAAAGCCTCTAAAATCCCCACTCTTTTTCCCCTGGGGAATTTTCTATCTATTTTAGGAACACTGGGCATGTAGAATCATCTTAATTAAGATTCCTGATTTCTGAATGTTGAACCTTTATTGTATATTTGAAATCAAAACAGTGAGTCATGTCAGAGGAGTTGTTTCAACAGGGATGAAAAGTGAGAAAAGACATGTATAAAATGTACTGTACTAATCAAATATAAGTTGAAAATGATGAGGTAGTTTTAGAAACATTAGTCATATACTGTCTAGGTTTTCCCCCAACAAAGATAGTGTCTACATTATTAATGATGAAATAAGAGCAGAATCTGTATTTATGCATGGCTGTGGAATTTTGCTCTAAAAGAAACTCTATCTAAACATGTATCTCTTGATGTCGATGTCAAGATTTCTTTCTTTTTATATGATCATAGGGAACAATGGGGAGGATATGAAAGAGAAATGCAAAATGATTATCAGTATTTTACAAGTGGGAAAAATTCACAGAGATCTTAGGGTGAAGCATGAGACTTGACTATATTGGATTCCCACCCAGACCCAGGTGCTGGAGAAAATGTTGCTCCTCTCCCCCCTCCCCACTCCCATGCCCCAATCAGGTCTGTGCCTTTGCACTAGCTATCCACCATACCTGGAATGCTCTGCCTTTTTACCTCTCCTTATTAGTTTCTTTGGCTTCCTCAACTTAAATCCTATCTTCTGGAGGAAGCCTTTCTCAGGCCTCCAGCTGCTCCCAATGTCATTCTCTCTGACTGCCTTCTGTTCTGGGAGGAACCCAATGCAGACCAGTCCCCTGATAATTGAGGTTCTAGCTTGGAACAAAATGAAATAGTCAGATTATTCAACAGTTAAAAAGATGAGATTTACTTACTCATGTTAGGAAAGGTATATTCAATAAAGGATAGGCATAAAGAACAACTAGAGCTGATTCAGCTGAGTAAAACTCTCTTGTCTGAGTTGCCCAACTTTTTCTACCAGCCATTTTCCTACCATTTGCTACCATCAGATAGTTTCTGGAGCTCTTCTAATGTATGCTATACTCAGGCAATCAGAAAGTGTTGTCAGCAACCTGAATCTTTGGTGTCCTAGAGCCAACCAAGAAGAATCAGAGGATAACTTCAATACCTTTTAAGGGAAAAGATCTAGGCTAACTTGAAAGGTGGCATGGATTAGCATATTGCCTCTAATCATACTTTCTTTCTAATACATATGAACATATATCCTATATGTGTATGTTTATATGTGTAATAGATAATCTATATGTATGTGCATATATGTGTGTATATATATGTATATGTGTATATATATATATATATTCTATGTGTGTGTGTGTGTTTATCTTAAGTATACTTAGCTATTTAAATGTTTTCTTCTCCATTAAAATGTAAGTTCCTTGAAGGCAGGAATTGTTTTTGTTTTTGTGTCCCTAGAACTTAGCATGTTATCTAGCACATAGAGTACTTAATAAATGCTTGCTATATTTGAAGTACTTATTAAATACTTGTTGACTGACTCTTATTGGTGCAAGTTATGAAATTCATTATGAAATATTTTTCTAAAATAAATACTTACTTTCAGAAATATCCCAGGCAATTTTTACTATAACTTACAGACAAGTCAAACATAATATTGAAATCAGTATCTAGACCAAAAGTAAAGGAGTACTTACCATTCATTCATTCATTCACTCATTCACTAATTCATTCTTTATGGATTCATCGAACAGATATTTATTAAATAACTAGTGAGCACAATTTGGTAGAAGGCAATACTTGAAATAAATGAAAGATGTATGATTTTATCAGTATAGGGTACTCCTAAATTTATGATTTAGTAGATGAAATACAGGAAGTGGCCTGAGGTATGGAGATGTTAAATGACTTGCCCATTTTAACTTTAACAGTAATCTTTAGAAAAGGGAATAGAATTCAAATTCCTCTGAGTTTAAGCCCAGCATACTCTCCATTACTCCGGACTGCATTTCATAAGAAATACATCTATATTATTATTAATAATAATATATGTGCATGCATATGTATGTATGAATTTAAGTATACATAATTGTATTTGGAGTGGATCTATGGTGTTACTACTATATTCTTTTCTAGACTCTATTCTTGATTCTCCATACTTCTTCTACTAAGTCTCAAAAGCTTCCTCATCCTGGAAGGTCACTCCACACTTGGATTTCTCATGCTGGAAGTATATTCCCTCCCTCCTCACTTTATCTTTTCTTCTGACTGATTGGTTCCTTCCACAACCTCCATTTTAAGGAAAGTGTCCAGACCAACCATACCTTTATTTCCTTCCAAGTTCTACAGCTGATTCTCTGGACTTTCTCTACTCTCTCCCAGATAGGGTTCCATACCCCTCTCCCTTTTCAGTTTCCTTCCCCTCTCCCATTAGAATGTAAGTTTCTTGAGGGAAGGGATTTCTTTTTTTCTTTTTTTTTTAATTAAATGCCTACTATGTGTCAAACAGTGTGCTGGGATCTGGGGTTACAAAGAAAAATGAAACATTTTCTGCCCTCAAGGAGCTTAACTTCAATCTGAGAAAATAGTATATATGTTGTCTTATACTCTTCATACTAGCCTTGGGAGAGGTGCAAGGGACATCATGAATTGAGAGGACTTGGTTAGAGTCAGCTCAGTGACAGATGGGATAATTTTTATTCATCTGTTTCCAGTTGTGTCCTATTCTTCATGGCCCCATTTAGGGTCTTCTTGGCAAAGATACTAGAGTGATTTGCCATTTCCTTCCCCCTCTCATTTTGCAGATGAGAAAACTGAGGCAAACAGACCTAAGTGATTTTTCCAGTCATACTGTTAATAAGTGTCTGAAGATAGATTTGAACTCAGGAAGATGAATCTCTCTGACTCTAAGCATGGCATTCTATCTATTGTACCACCTAGTTGCTCAGAGGTTCAGTCATATGTTACTCTTCATAATCCTGTGGATCATACTGTCCATGGGGTTTTCTTGGCAAAGCTACTGGAATGGTTTGTCATTTCCTTCTTCAGTGGATTAAAGCAAACAGAAGTTAAATGATTTGCTAGGGTCACACAACTAGTAAATATTTGAACTCAGGTCTTTTTTATTCTAGGTCCAGCACTCTATCTACTAAGCCACCTAACTGCCCAGTGGGAAAAAGCTATGTTGAAATCCTGCCTCAGATACGTTTTGGCTTTATGGACACTAAACTGCTTTTAGGGGCAGCTAGGTGGCACAGTGGATAGAGCACTAGCCTTGGAGTCAGGAGGACCTGAGTTCAAATCCGGCCTCAGACACTTAACACTTACTAGCTGTGTGACCCTGGGCAAGTCACTTGACCCCAATTGCCTCACTAAAAAAAAAAATAATAAAAAAATAAAATAAACTGCTTTTAGCCTCAACTTCCTTCACATGTAAGATTAGTAGGTTGAACTAAATTACACTCCAATGTTTCTTCTAGCTCTATGATGTTAGATGAGGAGAGAAGGAAAAAAAAGATGTCTCTGTTTCCAGTGTTCCTATCCTGGAATAATAGGGATGCTATTATCAGAAATGGGGAGGAGCTTTTATCATCCCCAAAGATATGTATTACCAAGAGATGGAAACTCTTACTTAATTACCATTTATACATTTTAAGCTTCTCAATGGTAGAGCCTTGTCTCTGGATTCAAATCTCACTTCTAATGCTTATCTTGTGGGTGACTTCAGGCAAGTCACTTAAATCGCCCTAGGCATCAGTTTCCTTATCTGCAGAATGAGGGAGTTGGGCCAGATAACCTCTGAGGTTACATCTACCTCTAAATATATAATCCTTTTGAGCGAACCAATTAGTCACTTTTAAACTTTCACACTCAGGCTCCAAGTTTTTAACCTCAACACATATATAATAACTCTGCTCTATTTAACATCCCCAGTCATAAGTCTCCAGACCATATTCTCTCATGAAGGGGGCTTCATGTCAAAGTAGAGTAAGTGAAACATTACATGTTGTCATTCTAGGTTGTCAGAATGATGTCTCCATTAAAAAATTATCTTTAGGGGGCAGCTAGGTGGCCCTGGAGTCAGGAGTACCTGAGTTCAAATCTGGCCTCAGACACTTAACACTTACTAGCTGTGTGACCCTGGGCAAGGCACTTAATCCCAATTGCCTCACTAAAAAAAAAAAAAAAAAAATTATCTTTAAATCCCTGAAGTTCCCTTAGCAAGGCATAGAACTTTTCACTCCACAGAGATAAGACTTAACAGGCAAATAGTCTTAGAAAAAGGAACACAGTCGATTAAATGTGTACTAAAATATAAATCAAAGGATTATAGATTTAGAACTTGAAGGGACTCTAGAAGTCAAATAGATCAACTTCTCACTTTATAGGTGAAGAAATCGAGGGTCTCAGGGTGCTTGGATGACTTGTTGACTCAGTTATACAAATACTAAAGTGGCAGAGCTGATGTTCAAAGCCAGGGCCTCTGAGTTGGAATCTAGCTCTCATTCCATCATACCCTCGGTTGTTGAAGGAAGCTCATATCAGTAAAGATCTGAATGCTAAATTTTCAATGGTAATATTTATACCCTAAAAATCAACAAAAAATAAAAACCAGGACTTGGTTGATTTTTGGTTGATTTTCTCTAAACTAAAGAAAGTAAAGGAGAACATATTAATGATGATTTAATTAATATATATATAATACATATATTCATACATACATACATATATGTGTGTATGTATTTTTGGTGGGGGAAGCCAGTTGTTAAATCACTACATCCCTTACTAAATCATTTAGTTTTGAAATGACTGATACCTAGCCTTTAGACTTGATATAGTCAGGGGTGTGCTGGTATATGCTTACATATACACATATGTATGTGCATATGTATATATGTATGTGTGTATGTGTATACATATATATGTGTATATATCTTAAAGTTTAATCTGCTTTATTTAAATACATGAGTCCCCATTCCTGTGATTATACCATACAAAATATAATTTCTAATGGAAGTTCTTTATCAGATGGCACAAGTTTGTTTCAATGTTTCAGTTATTAAGATTTCTTCTAGAAGAATGTTTATGTATACCTTGCAAAGTCTTGTAAACTTGTGAATTATTATTAACATATAGAAATTGCCTCCGTTGTTTGAGTGGGGATGGGATGGTAGGAGGGAGAGAAAAAGAGGAATTAAAGAGGCTGTTGGGATTCCCTAAGACAAACATAAATTGTTTAGTATCATCTCTTCTCCCCCCTCCCCCAGCAATCTGGATCAACAGAGCAATATTTTATACACACTAAAGAAGGGTTAAAGGGACTAACAATTACTTTATGCTTAAGTGTGAATTGGTTTAATTAATTTTCTTTGTATCTTAGCTGAGATCAGTATACACTGAAGGAATAAATGGAATGGTCCATAGTTTCTAGAAATAAGAAGATAAAAGATTTACCAAACCAGGTGTCCCAAAAGTCTTAGGGCAGTTTTAAGCTTTTAATAGTCCTACTCAGATCACATTTAAAGTATAATGTTTAGTTGCGGACACCACCTTTGTGGAAGGGCATTAAATAACTGGATAGTATCTAGTGAAGACAACCAGGATAGTGTAGGACCTTGTGAAGTTGGTTGAAGGAACTAAGAATGTTTAATCTGAAAAGAAAAGTCACAGCAGGGACAAAACTATCTTGAAATATTTGAAGAGTTGACATCTTCGAAGAGGCATGAGGCTTATTCTAATAGGAGAACTGGATGAACATTTCAAAGGTGCAAATTTAGAATTGGCATCAGGCATATAAAGCCTTCCTAACAATCAGGTAAACCTGAAGTAAATTAAACTGTTTCAAAGGAAGCAGGGATTTCCCTCTCACTGGAGGTCTTAAGAAAATGTTGTAGTGATTCAGGTACCAGTTGGACTACATGCACCCTGAGGTTCCTTTCTTTTCTGAAATTCTTTGGTTCTTTTAATGGAAGTATTGATCGTGGGTGGGAGGAAAAAGGTGAAGAGAATATAAATCATTCATTTTGGGGACAATTTAATTTTGGATAATCAAGCTTCCAGTAGTCTTTGTAACTGTAAAGAAAGGCCCTGCTGTTCCATGTATATCTCTATTCTAGAAAAATATTTTTTTCTAGTAAAAGTAAATATATTTCTCATGGCTGTGATTCTCTGCATTGGGTCTAATGCAATTGGAGTTGTGCGACCTTACATTTTTGTTCATATTCTTCTTTATTGAAGCCTGGGTTGATTTGGAATGTGCTCTAATTTCCTTCCGGGTGGGAAGTTCACAAGCATCTGTTTCTGTCTACACACACACACACACACACACACACACACACACACACACACACACACACACATTCATTTGCAATATATGTGTGTCTAGATATACATGTGTCAATTTACATGTACATCACACACACAATTATGAATACATGTATAATGCATGAATAACCATATCAATCTACATCCCTCTACACATATGTATACATGCATATGCAAATATGTACAATATACACAGTATAAGACATATGCTACACATATAAAAATTTACATATGCATTATAAGTAATATATACATACATATTATAATTTATGAATTTCCTTTATTGTCTCCTTTTCATCTTCCACAAGCCTTGCTTTTTACCACAAGATAACAGTTCTTGATAGCAGCTTCTGCCTTTATAATTCTCCATATGATAGCTTGCATTTTCAAAAGGGAGGGGAAACTTGTGGCTTTCCACAATCAAATGAGAAGATGGATGTGAAATGTTTTGCAAATTTTAAAACACTACACAAATGTCATTTGCTATTATTTTAAATTTTATTATTTTAAAATTTATTTGTTATTATATTAAATGTCAACTGTTATTATTTTCAGTGAATGTGTCAGACCTTTTATAGGTGTCATGTTGTACTTTTGACACTAGGTGGAACCAGTAAGCCTTGCAAAGAAACTAAAGAAATCTGACATAGCAACCTGAAACAGCCCTGAAATTAGACTCATATTAGTTTTAGAGATTTACAAACGAATTGTAAACTAGTGCATTATTTGAATCAGTTACTCAATTGCATTCACTCTCTGATGAATTCTTTGCTCCCCTAATCAGTTTATTATTTTGGAAATGAACAAGCCCTATGCTTGTCTTTCCAGTTTTTCCCCTAATACTTAGAGATAATTTTCAACATTGTATTAACTCTACTTAAGAATTAGGAAATGAAGGTAGGCTCCTTGCACTAAGTAGAATGTGGTAAAGTAGTAAAAGTATGAAACCCAAAAGACCTGAATTTGAATATCATGCCAACCACTTACTAAGCCATGTGATACTGAATAAGTAATTTCCTCTCTCGAAGCCTCAATTTCCTCATCTATAAAATGGGAATAAAAACACTTGCCTTTCCTATCCTACAGGATTGTGAAGAAAGCATTTTGTAGAAAGCATGTTACAGAAATGATGATGGTGGTGATGGTGGTGATGGTGGTGGTGGTGATGATGATGATAAACTATTGCATCCACCTTACATGTATCACACTGTTTTTTTCTTCATCAGGATCTTCAATTTCATAGGAAGGGAGTACTAATGTGTAACCTCCTTCCACTGATGGATTTTTGGCAACTTTTAGGTAAGCTCTTGGAGAGTTGTCTGCAGATATGAGGGCTTTAAGTGACTGGCTCATGTAACAAATATAGAACTCCAATTCTTGGCTCCAAGGCTGGCTCTTTATCTACTACACCTCCATATGGCTGCCTTTTCACTTTACTCTAGATCCTCCTCACTTCCCTATCTAGAAATTCTTCCTCCAATTTATTGATTAATGTTAGTTCATTTGCCTCATATATGTCCACTTGTACTTTGTTGACAACTCTTCTCCCTGGGAGTACATTGATAGTCAAGTTATTTATTAAAATTGGAAGAGTGCAATAGTAGAGAGTCATGTAGGTTGTCACCTTAGATTTTTTTTTTAATAATTTGTTTAGGGAGGCAACTAATGGGGCTTCTAATTACTTAAGAAATACATTTCATGAATGCCTTTTGCATTTATATCATGGTCATTTCCCACCTTCCCTTTCAGACAAAAGAATTAGACCAAAAACATCTGAAAAAGAAAACAGCCATGTCTGAAAATGTGTAAAATATTCTATTCTAAAAATTGCCTACCTCTAAGCCATGATAAGGAGGTCTATTTCATTATAGACTAGAAACTTCATTTTGTTGTTACCCAAGAGTTCAACTTCCATGTATATTGTAGTCATTGTGTATATTTTTCTTTTGGTTCCATTTATTTTGCTGTATTCATACAAATATAATATTTCTCTGAATTTCTTCTTTTGACATTTACTAATACATAAAATTCCATTAATTCAAATATCTGATTTTTTTCAGCCATTCTCTAATTAATGGGCACACATTTTTTTTCACTACTTTGCTATCACAAAGATTGCTCCCCTAAGTACTCTGGCATATATTAATCCTTTGTTTCTGTCTTTGACTTCCTTCAATCACATGATCAGTGGTGGGACTGCTGAGTCAAAGAGTATGGACAGTTTATTCACTCATCTTGTATAATTTTAAACAAATACAGAATGGTTGTACCACTCTATAGATCCGCAAATAGCACATTAGTGCACCTGCCTTCTCACAGCTGCTCCAACCTGATCTCTCTTTACTTCTCTTTTCTTTCTTCTCTCTCTGTGTCTGTATGTCTCTGTCTCTCTTCTCCCTCTCTAATTTGCATGGAGTAAGGTAAAGCAGAGTTTAAAAACACTCAATTATTTTATCATTAATGATTTGGAGCATGTTTTCATGTGGTCATTTATAGTTTGCAAATTTGTATCTATTGAACATCACTTACTTTTTGTGAATGGTTCTTGGTATAATGGATTGATGTCAATTCCTTTTATATTTTGGATGGCAAGTTTTTTGGGTGATTGATGCAATTTTTTTCTATTTTATTAATTCTCTTCTAATTCTGTATTAATTGAATTTAGTAATACAAAAACCTTATAATTTTATGTAGCCCAAATTGTCTATTTTATCTTTTATGGACAACTTATTTGCTTAAAAATTCTCCCCTGGCTGGAGGCTATGAAAGATATCTAATCTAATTTTTAATCACATTCTTTTCTAAGTTTCCTTATAGTGTGACCTTTAATATTCATATTGGGAATTGGTTTTAAGGTTAGTGTTGTATTTTGTGTAAAAATTTTGTTTAAACCTAATTTCTGACAGATTTTTCCAATACTTCTTGTGAAAAGGGGATGTTGATACTGGTAATTTATGTTCTTGGGTTTATTAAGCCTTGGATTTCTGTTTTTTATTGCTTCTATATCTTATGTATCCTGTTCCATTGCTCTAGTTTTTCAAAAACAAGTCCTTGATGTAGCTAGGTGGTGCAGTGGAGAAAGCACTGGCCCTGGATTCAGAGAACCTGAGTTCAAATCTGGGCTCAGACACTTGACCAGCTGTGTGACCCTGGGCAGGTCACTTAACCCTCATTGCCCCACAAAAAACAAACAAAAACCAAATACTAAATAACAGTTATGATGCTTTTTTGCTCTATAGTATAGTTTTTCCCATTTCCTCCTTCACATTCATTTATTTTTCCAAGTAAATTTTGTTACTTTGCCTATTTCTAAAAAACAATAGTCTCAGTAATTATTTTGGTATAATACTAAATCTATAAAGTGGAACTATACTTTTTATTATATTGGCATGACTCAACAATGCACAATGATTATCTCTTTAATTATATAATATTTTCCTTATTTCTACAGAGGATATTATATAGACATCTATATAATTCTGGTAAATATGTTTCTGTCTTAGCAGATTAATTCCCAGATATTTTATTATGGTTATTTTAAATAAAAATTCTCTTATCTTCTTATTTTTTTTAAAACTATATATGAGGGTGTGATAGGTAAAACTAAATGTTCGTGGTCACCTTACCTGTCCCCTGTGTGGGGAAAGCTAACTAAGACAACATTTTAACAGTTTAGGTATTAAACATTTATTAAAACATATTGGTGGTTAACAAAGAGAGAACAAGTGTCTCTGAAAGAATAGGAAAACCTCTAACTACTTCAACCACTCTTTTTTCAGCTACATAGGAAAACCCCGTGGTTCCAACCACCAACTCCCCCAAACTGACTGACCTTCCACACTGCTTCAAGCTGATTGGTTGAGGGTGGTCACATGCACACACAACAGGGGGCCCCTGTAATAATAATATTCTCACACTCCCCCCCCACCCTGTGCTTCATTAAGAAACAGAGTTTACTTAAATGAAGCAATAACATTACATATAATTAACAGTGTAAAGGGAATTAAAAAAAATGAGCAATGAATTGACAAAAACTAAAGAGGGCACTGCCCTTTAGTAGGTGGACGTTACAAATGGTGTATACAATGGGAAAAGGAAAACAGGAAAATGTCCATTTAAGTCTTTAGAAATCTTTTCTCAGATGATTCTTGGGATGTCCTCTCATTATAGCTCTGGATTCTGGCTCTGGATCCTAGGCATGGTCTCATGTGTGGTTGTAAAAAAAGTCTCTCAGGTGTTTCAGATACTGATGATCAGCTAGAAAGTCTCAGCTGGAGTTTCCTACAAAATTGATCTTAACACAACTTTATATAGCTTTGCCAATAACCAAATTAAACAATGAGAGTTTTCAAAAAGATGTCTAAGGAAATTCAGAATCTTTTAGAGATATAATAAAAACAAAAATTGAATTCTTTTTTAAAAGTTAATATTACTGTATACCCTCCTGCGGGGAATAAATTAAGAAGACAATTGTGATATTAATAAAGAAAATAATGTTTTTAATCTTTCTTTCATCACTTTTTGCATCATCTGCCTAATTATCCTTATGCCATTATGAGAAAGTAAAGAATCTAATATAACTGGTAACAGATGTCAAGGCCAAATTCAACATTGTATCCATCATGACATCTGAGATAATTATGGGGTTACCAGAAAAGGACAGAGAAAGAAAAGAAATGAGCATTGCCAAACTTTGTATGTTGAGGGCAAACTGAGTCAGACTTAATCAGATGCATAGGGGGGCCTATAACTGTTTTTATTCTGCCTCTCTGTATCCCTCTGAAAAGATCTATAATTATTCTGATTCCAATCCCTTTGCATAATTCTACAGTACTGCATTATGTGCCCCTGTCTATTGCAGTAATAGCAAAATCTAGGGGGTTGATAGTGATTCTCAACTTGCCTGACCTCACTGCCTCATGGTTTCCTGTACTGGAGCTAAAATGCCCTATCTGTTCCTTTCTTCCCTCTCATTTCCTTCATAAATATATGTTGCTATTTTTTAAATTCTGTAAGTACTCAGGACATTCCTACCTGCACACTGCCTTTCAAAATATTTCTGTATTTCTGGCAAGGATTGATGCACAAAATGATTAGAGATGAAATGAGCATGTCTAGAATCTAATGGGTCCAATCTAGTATATTGTTTGGCACTCTTATACAATCTATCATAGAATCTATTAGGTCTTTCATTATGTTCCTGAACTGTATCTATACTTTTTTTTTAATTATAAAAGTATTTTATTATTTTCCAGTTACATGTAGAGATAGTTTTCAACATTTGTTTTTATAAGATTTCTACTTTCAAATTTTTCTCCTTCCCTCCTCTCCCTCCCCCTTCCCCAAGACAGCAAGTAATCTGATATAGGTTATATATGTACAATAACATTAAACATATTTCTGCATTAGTCATGTTATAAGAGAAGAATCAGAGCAAAAAGGAAAAACTTCAAAAAAGAAAAACAACAGCACCAAAAACAAGAGAAATAGTATAGTTCAATCTGCATCCATATTCCACAGTTCTTTTTTTTTCTTTCTGGATTTGGAGAGCATTTTCCATCATGAGTCCTTTGGAACTATCTTGGACCATTGTATTGCTGAGAAGAATCAAGTCTATTACAGTTGATCAACACATAACGTTGATGTGTATCTATACATTTTTGCCAGTCCTCAGTCTTGCTAGCTCAGGATTCCATTGCCTTCAACAATGTTTTCCTTGCTTCCTGCAACTTCTCAAAATGCTCAAGGATATTGGGGTCCCAGTTAGGGTCTTCTAAAGGCCATCAAATAGTAACTTTTCCTGATGTTTCTAAGGAGTTTGCTGCAGCTAATATATCAGCTCTTTCCCCTGGGGATAGTATCATTTCCATGAGATCAGAAACATCACTGCAAGTGGGCTGATATCCCCTGAAAATTGCTCTAAACTGCCTGATAACTGTTGTTGGATACTCATCAAATTTAGGAATATTTTGTTTCCATGAACTCAAATCTTTGGACCCAAAAGGTGTATATTGTCTGGGCTTTACAATAGGACCCTTTCAGTCATGGGGAAGAATTTTGGGTTTTTCTGTCACCTCTAAAGGTGAATTTTCTGTAGAGGAAATAGAAGTTGGGCTATTTGGCATTCCAGCCTGAGAAACAGGCTCAGTTTCAAACTTGGGCATGGACCCCCTGCCCTTCTCTTTTATCTCCTTGTTTCAGTTTTCTGCTTGCTTTACTCCAGATTTTCCAGTAAAGTAAATGTTTAAGTGGCCAGTGGCAGAGGATTCCTTGTAAATTCCTCAATCTTTGGGGATTAAATGACCCATGTTCAGGCCATTCTTCCTCTAATAAGCTATGCCACATAAAACACAGTTCAATAAGATTTCTCTTAGTCATGTCTGATTTCACTGTAAGTTTTCCCTTATCCCAATCCATGAGTAGCTTTCCTAATGGGGTGTCCTGGAGTATGCTATTTCTAATCCTCTCC
This sequence comes from Dromiciops gliroides, assembly GCF_019393635.1. Classification (NCBI taxonomy): domain Eukaryota; kingdom Metazoa; phylum Chordata; class Mammalia; order Microbiotheria; family Microbiotheriidae; genus Dromiciops; species Dromiciops gliroides. The sequence continues at coordinate 568,785,966 of NC_057861.1, read as the reverse complement.
TTGATATTCAAAACTTTCCTTACCACAAAACAAAAAAATAAAAAGGTAAAAATAAAAACAAAAATAGGAATAGAATACTCAAATTCAAACCGATCAAGTGTAGACATGATCTTAACATCAGCTTGTCTGATTAACCAGACTAAACAACTTAGGCCATTGAAGAGATCCATTTGAAAATTGAAAGGGGTAGGCATATGGAAATAGGAGAAAATTTCTTACCCAACATGAAGATCAGAATATTGCAGGTTTGGCTCCTGGCTGGCTCACCAAAACTTTGACGGGTAAAACTAAATTTGTAGGGGGCAGTTAGGTGGTGCAGTGGATAAAGCACTGGCCCTGGATTCAGGAGGACCCAAGTTCAAATCCGGCCTCAGAAAATTGACACTTATTAGCTGTGTGACCCTGGGTAAGTCACTTAACCCTCATTGCCCTGAAAAAAAAAACAAAAACCCCAAACAAAAAACCAACTAAATTTGTGTGGTTACCCCATCTGTCCCCTTGTGGGCAAAGCTAACAGTTTAGGTATTAAACATTTATTAAAATATATTAGAGGTTAACAAAGAGGGAACAAGTGTCTCTGAAAGAATAGGAAAATAATAAATACCTCAACCACTCCTGGTTCAGCTGCATAGGAAAACCCCACAAGGTTCCAACCACCAACTCCCCCAAACCAACTGACATTACACACTGCTTCAAGCTGAGTGGTTGAGAGTGGTCACATGCTCACACAGCAGGGGTCCTATTCTCACACACTGTCTCATGCTCACACAACAGGGGGCCCCTGTAATATTAATAATATTCTCACAGATAGGTGGTGCAATGGATAGAGCACTGGCCCTGGATTCAAACCCATCCTCAGACACTTAACACTTACTAGCTTTGTGACCTTGGGCAAGTCACTTAACCCTAATTGCCTCACCAAAAAAAAGCAACAACAAACAAACAAAAAACCAACCAAACAAAAAAACCCTATATGTGAACTCCACCTTTTCAGTACCTCTTTCACAGTCTGTCTCTTCCTTTGAGACATAGTTCAAGCACAATCTTCTACACAAATAATTTCTGGATCCCAAAACAACTGCTAGTGCCCTCCCTTCAAAATAACCTAGTATTTAACATTTTTTAAAGTAATAAACATTTTTATTTATAGTTTGGGTTCCAATTTTTATCCCTTATTCCCTCCCTCCCCTCCAACTTCCTTGCTGCAGTAAGCATTTGGATATAGGTTATACATGTATGATTATGTAAAACATTACCATGTTAATCATTTTGTAAAAGAAAACTTGAATAAAAGAAAAAAATGAAAGAATGAAAAATAGCATGCTTCAGTCTGTGTCCCATCAATATCAGTTCTTTCTTTGGAGGTGGATAGTATGTTTCATCAGTAGTCCTTTGGGATTGTCTTGGATCATTGTATTGTTGAAAGTAGTTGTCTTTCACAGTTCTTCATCAAATAATATTGCTGTCTCTGGGCACAATGTTCTCTTGGTTCTGCTCACTTCACTATACATCAGATCATACAAGTCTTTCCAGGCCTTTCTGAAGTCATCCTGCTTGTCATTTTTTATAGCACAATAATATTCCATAACCATCATATACCACAGCTTGTTTAGCCATTCCCCAATTGATAGGCATTCCTTTGATTTCAAATTCTTAGCTACCACAAAAAAAAGCTGCTATAAATATTTTTGTACAAATAGGTCATTATTTTCCTTTTGGGGATATTTAATAATTTCATAAACTGTAGAAAAATTATCATTCATTTTATATTTATGATGTACATAATTTTATATTTACTTGCCTCTCTCATTAGCATATAAGCTCTTTGAAAGTAGATATTTTTGTATTTGCACAAACCCAATACTTAAAACAGTGCCTGGAAGTGTGTAATGTTGATATAGTAATGCAGTAATATTGATGTTCTTTGTGTATTTATTTTTATCCTGTATCTATTAATTGCAGCTACTAAGATCTGTAGCTATTAATTGCCTCAATTAGTTTTTTTCACTGATGGTCTGAGACTGTCTGCTATTATATCATCCTTTTACAAATAAGGATAAACTTAGCTCCTTTGTGCTGATCTTTATACCTTTGATTTTGTTCTTTTGTTTTATTACTGCAACCTTAATGTCTCGAGTTGTGCCAAATAATATGGAGATAAAGGGCTTCACTCTACTGCTATACACAGATATACATACATACTTATGTGTGCATATATGTTCGTATGTATATAGAAAGACATATATGTGTGTATGCTTTTATGTTTACTCATTTGAAAACAATGCTAGCTATTGGTTTTAAATATGTGCTTTTAATCATATTAAAGGGAGCTTCCATGCCCCTGCTTATTTACCATAAATGAGTACACATTTTGTCCAAAGCTTTTTCTGCATGTTTTGAATCAGGTAATTTTTTTCTTTATTATTTATATGACTAATTATAATAATTGTTTCCTATTCTTGTATTTCTGATATGACTCCAATTTTATTATAGTGAATTATTTTCTTGATACATTTCCAAAATCTCCTTGAGAGCATTATATTTAAAATGTTTTACATTGATATTCATTAGGAGATTGGTCTATAGTTATCTATCTCTCTTTTATCTCTTTTCAGGTATCAGATTTATTGAAGAAAAGGAGTCTGGTGAAATGTTTTATAACTAATTTTTGGCAATAATTTTGTAGCATGATTATTAATTAATTTGTATGTTTGATGCAATTAATTTAAAAATCCAGTGCCCTGTATTATTTTTTTGTCCATTGGAAATTAATTCATGATTTATTCAATTTTTTTCTGATACTGGGTTAGTTACAATCTTTATTATTTGTTGGTTTGGAAATTTAATTTTTTGTAGATACCAATTTCTTTTGAATTCTATGTTTTACTAGCACATAATAAGGTATAGTCATTTAAAATAATTCCTCTCCCCCATAATGTGAATTCATCTTATCTATATTTTATTTTAGTGATTTGATTTTTTTCTTGATTATATAGGCTAATCATTTATCCTTTTATTTTTTATTTTTTTTAATGTATAAGGTATTTTACTTTTTCTGTTACATGTAAAGATAGTTCTCAACTTTTGTTTATACAAGCTTTACAGTTTCAGATTTTTCTCCCTCCCTCCCCTCCCTCCACCCTCCCCTAGACAGCAGGTAATCTGATATAGGTTATATCTATATATCTCTATACATATACATATATGTATAGATATATATACACACATATATATACACATAATAACATTAATCCTATTTCTGCATTAATCCTGTTACAAGAGAAACATTTATCCTTTTAAAAATCAGTTCTTGATCTTGATCTATTCTATAATGTTTTTATTTAGAAGATTGTTTATTTCTCCTCAAATCATATCTAAAGTCCTCTCCAATTCTATGAAACTCTTCAGGAATAAGAGAAAACTCAGTTAAAAGAAAGATATGGTGTTTCTCTTATTCTTAGAAACCTATAGGAATAGATTGTTATGGGGCAGCTAGGTGGTACAGAGGATAGAGCACTGGCCCTGGAGTCAGGAGAACCTGAGTTGAAATTTGGCCTCAGACTCTTGACATTTACTAGCTGTGTGACAAGTCACTTAACCTCAATTGCTTCACCAAAAAAATCAAAACAAAACAAAACAAAATTTTAGGAATAGGAATGTTATGATCTTTATTTTTTATTTTGTAACTTAGATGTCATCCTATGCAGAATTGGAAATATGAACTTGATAACCTCTATTAATGACCTCCAAAGAAGAACGTACCCAATCCTTAGGTGAAAATGGAGGAAAATTGGTTACTAGTCTTCTTGAAGCAAGGATACTTCTATCCTTGAAGACTTCTCTATGCCACTCTTTCCCCATAGGAAAAGCTGGAATATAAAACATTTAAAGAATCTGAATCAAAGATTTCCAGAATGTAATTTATTGTTTGTTTTTAAATACTCTTGTTCCTAGAACCCCAGAATTTTAGAGCTGAAAATGACATTAACTGTCTCCCAGTCTAACTTCTTGTGTTGAAAAAAGAGAAATCATTACTTAGAAAAACTGTGGTTTTGCTAAGTTCACTGAGCTACCTGGTACTAGGACCGAATATGGAATTTGATTCCCTATCCAGTCCCCATACTCTCCCACTATATACTCTTGTTTTTCTCTATCTTATTTATCGATTGAATTAGAGAGTCAATGAAGACAATAAGGAAGAATAGAAATAATTAGGGCATCACCCAAATACAATAGTTCAGGAACATTTTGTCTGGATGCATACTTTTTTTTTAAAATTTTTTAGGGCAATGAGGGCTAAATGACTTGCTCAGGGTCACACAGCTAGTAAGTGTCACATGTCTGAGGCTGGATTTGAACTCAGGTCCTCCTGAATTCAGGGCCAGTGCTTTTTCCACTGTATCACCTAACTGCCCCCAGAATGCATACTTTCAAAATAGCACTGTGAGAATTGGAATGACACCCCCTGCTGGCAGAGATATTTCAGGGAAGCTCTGCCATGAGGAGAAAGCATGTGATTTAGAAACCGTGTGACTTTAGCATCCAGAAGTTACCTGGAGTCTGGAAGTTGCCTAGCGTCCAGAAATTACATCTGTAGAACCACCTGTGGGACCTGTCAATCAGAGCTACCAGCCAATTAGCTTGGAGCTGTGTGTGTGGATGGCCCTGTTTCAGGTTTCTCAGGAGGCTTCTGGGAGAAGCTGAGGAGCAAGTGTGCCTTTTGTGGGAGATGTCAGCAGGGGAGCAAGAGACAGGCAGGATAGGGAGAGCAAGCAAATTTCATTCTTGATCCACGTGTTTCTCTTTACTTACCCCTAATATACTTTAATAAATACTTAATGCTTAAAGATTGGTGCTATACTTTTTCTAATTTAAGGCAACCACTCATTAGATTTTAGACTTCATAGCTAGAATTTTAGCCCCTTACAACACTAAACACTTTTCTGAAGCAGACATTTTTGGCAAGATGTTAAATGGATACTCTTGCTGTAAAATGCATGGAGGGGTTTATTTGCTCTTCCATGGGTGGTTAGGGAACCAATGTGCTCACCTTTCTTTGATCCTGATGAGATGCAGGGGCATGGAGCTGCCACCTCTTCCCTCTCCTTCCACCAATTAGTTAAGGCTTAGAAAAGTGGGTCAGATGCTGGTGTAATCCAGTAGTGTTTGAGTGAAGTATAATTTTTGGATCCATAGCTGTGATCCATTCCTTAGCCTTTAGGAAGGAGAAAATTCATTTAGCTGCGTTCTCTTTAGAAATAGATAAAAATATCTTTGATCTAGCTGGATTGTCTAAGATTCACAGTGAGGTAGGAGACAGATGGCAACAAAATTATAAAATACCTCCTTTTCTGTTGTCAATAAAGAAATACTTACCTCTCCTGTTGATGTACTTAAGACAGCTTCAGAGTTAAGATTACTGTAAACCTTTTAAACAAACACAAAAATCCTGAGTCACTGAAAAATGAGAGTATATTGGATAACATGACACAAACTTTCTTCTAAGTAGAAGTTAGTTCATTGCTCTTTACAGGACTCCAGGTTTGGTGTGGAATGCTTCTTGTCTTCCAAGAAATGTAGGTTCTAGGCACTTAGACTTCCCCTATGAGTTTCATAGCTGCTTCCCAATATTCTTCATCATCTGTTACTAGTCGTAGAATCATATTGCTAAGGAAAAGGGTGGCTAGCTGGGACAAATATATATATATGTATTTGCTTTGGCATTGTAGTTTGGGTCAATAATATGACAAATCAGTCATGAGTCAGGGAAAGTTTAAGTACAGAACAACAAAATGTATAGTCATTATAGTAAAATAATCTTCCAATAAAGTCTCATCTCAATGCCTCATTGCATTCCACAGAGAATCCTAGATTCTAAAAGGCTATGCTGGGCTATCACAAACTCTGGTAGGTTCTATGATGTTCAAAAGGCTTCTAGCCTTTGGGCCAGACAACAGATTGGATGAATATTGTCCAGTGACTAGCCTAACTTGGTCAGGCTCATTGTCAGGATAATTTGAAAGTAGTGATTTTTTAAGCTATTGTAACTCACAGAGATCTACTAAGGAATTGGAAATCAAACATCTAACTTAATACAACCATGGATACTTGAAGTATTGAAGCAATATGTTTAAAATTCTCCATGGAAGTCCTCAATAAGGTTATTATTATGGTAGAGGTAACATAACCAGAGGTTATGACAATAAAGAACAAAACCTGGCAGATCTACCAAGGTGGAAAACATGCAAAATCATGCTGATTATGTCTCTACAACATGTCTCATGTCCTGTTCCTTCTCTTCTCTCCTAAGGCCACCAGCTTTGTTCATTCCTTCATCACCTGTCATCTAGATTATTGTCATAGTGTCTCTTTTTTTGGGGTGGGGGTGGGGCAATGAGGGTTAAGTGATTTGACCAGGGTCACACAGCTAGTAAGTGTCAAGTGTCTGAGGCTAGATTTGAACTCAGGTCTTCCTGAACCCAGGGCTGGTGCTTTATCTACTGTACCACCTAGCTTCCCCCAGGCAGAGTCTCTTAATAGGTCATTTTTTCTCAAAACTCTTCCCAGTTCAGTTTATCTTCCATATAACAGGTAAAGTGATTTTCCCAAAATATAGATCTAATCATCATTCATTCCCTTTCTTATGATTCCTTGGTGATTCATTATTGTTTCTAGGACCAAATATATATTCCTTTATTTTGACTTAGAAATGAAATGCTAGATGGTCCAGTGGAGAGAACACTAATGAAATGCCAGGTAGCCCAGTGCATAGAGCAATAGACTTTTAGACAGGAAGTCTTGAGTTAAAATCCAACCTTACACAATTATTAACACTAGGCAAACCACTAAATTTCTCTGAGCCTAAGTTTCTTCATCTGTAATATGGGAATAATAGTAGCACCTATGTCCCCAACATTGTTATGAGGATAAAATGAGACTATTTTTCTAAAGTGCTTTGTAGACTTAAAAGCACTACATGAGTGCAATTAAGCCTTTTACCTTTAAGGAACATGACTGCTCCCATTGGAATTCTCAGTCAATTGCTAAACAGCTTAATTCAGCTTTCTTATTCTGCCTTCTCAGCCAATACTATGAAGTTTTCTTGAGCTTTTCTGTCAGCTTTGTCATTCAGGGGCTAAGGGACCCTTCCTCTCAGCCAAGTTGCATAAGAAGATAAAGAGACCAAAACTAAGATTGAGTCCATTTTTAAAGTTCTATTAGATCTCTTTTATTTTGATCTTCTCCAGATTTTACCTTTCCCTTTAGACTTCTTTCTTTTGAACTGTCTTATTTTCTACTCTTTTTCCAGAGTCTCAATTCAACTCTCATTTAAAGGAAGAAAGAATGATTGTACTAAATAACATTTTAATTATTAATTCATATCATATCACAAGGCTGAGGTAAATATCCTCAAGGCACTACTTACGTAGCAGAACAGAAGTTGTGTTATACTTCTTTTTTTTAAAAATGGTCTTAATCACCACTCAATGAGCTCCTAAAAGCTAAAAGGTGGTTGATATTTGCCTACTTCATCCTCAATATACATCAAAGTCTTGCTTTCTAGGGTCTTTCTTTATAATAAAAAGGAACCAGTCCTAGTTTGGGGTACATAGTAGGTCAATGCTCAGTAGCCTTACAGTATAACTATGAATTTGTGTGACAGAAATTTTTCACAAGCATCATAAACTGTACATATCAAAATTAATGTTATCACCTTTAAAGCTGTCATTTTGCCAGTCAATACACAATGATGTCACCACTATTCACAAAATAGTTTGGAATTCCTGTTTGGGAACTGGACTTCAGTGTGGCAGGAACTTTGAATATACTTGATGGTGAAAAGTCTTGCTACTTTGACAATTAATCTAATTTTAAGAAACAAAATTTAGTCTCACAACAATTAAAAAGGAAATAAAGGAAATTATCAGAAGTTATTTTTTCTAACCATATGCTAACAAAGCTGACAACTTTGAGGAAATAGATGATACTTATGAAAATATAAACTATCAACAAAATTATAAATAAACTATTTAAATAACCAGTCTTAGAAAAAGAAATTTAGTAAGCCACAGATGAAATTCCAAAGTAAAAAACAAATTCCAGGACCAGTTTTTTTTTTTTACAAATGAATTATATCAAATATTTTATTAATGTAATTAATTCTGTTACTACATAAATGGTGTGCCAAAATAAGAAATTAGAGTGCTCTTCCAATCTTTTTCTATGACAAATGTGAGCTTTATATCAAAGCTAGGAAGAGACAAAGAAAAGAAAGAAAAGTATAACTGATGATATTGATGAGAAAATTTTATAAAATATCAACACATGATCTACAACAATGTATTAGAAAGATTAAACACCTTGACCAAGTTGTGTTTATTTAAGTAAAAGGAGTAGTTCAATATTAGAAATATTAAAAAAAGTAATAAACCATATAGTTAATGTAAGATAATATGAAACCATATAGACATAAGAAATTATAGGCCATAGATAGAAAACCCATAGATATAAAAGATAATATAAAACCATATAGACATAATAAACAGTAGATAATATATGGCCTTATGATTATATTGACATATACTCAATAGGCTTTTTACAAAACCTAATACACATTTGTGTTGGAAAGTCTAGACATCATTGGAATTAAAAGACCTTTTCTTGATATCTATTTATATTCAATTGCAAATAATATATGTAATGGAGAAAAGTTAGAGGCTTTTCCAATAAAAACAGGAATAAATCAAGTATGTCTGTTGTCATCACTATTCCTTAATACAGTGCTATTCTAGCACAGTTATAGCAAAAAGAAAAGAAAAAGAAACCAAAAGAATATAGACAAAATGTAGACTAGTTTTTTTTTTCATAGATGACATGATGGCATACTTATCGATATCTGGAGAATTAACTGTAATTAATTGAAATAATGAATAACCTTATTAAATTTCTAAGATATAAAATAAATCCATATAAATCATTAATATTCCTGCAAATTACTAACAAAAACTAGGAAGAAGAACTAGAAAGAAAAAAATCTATTGAAATAACTAAAGAAACTATATAATGTATGGGAGTGTACCTACTAAGATTCATCTAGGAAGTGTATGAATCCAAGTATAAAACTCTGGAGAAATAAAGATTGAAGAAATAAATAGTTGAAGAATGTTAATTACTCATGTATAGGTTGATCCAATATAACTTTTAAAAGTATAACACCAAAATTAATGTATTTATTCAAGGCATTACCAATCAAAATGTTTACTCATTTTTTATAGAGTTAGAAAAATAATAACAAAATCCATATGGTAGAACAAAAAAACTTAAAGAAGAATTTAAACAGTAATTATGGGGGGCATGGGAGCAGGGGAACTTTAAGCTACTCTATCAACAATAAGCATTAGAGAGAGAGAGAAAGAGAGAGAGAGAGAAGTGGATATACAACATACAGAAATAAATACAGTATCATAATCAATTAAACCCTAATTACAGGAAAAAGGATTCACTATGTGACAAAAAACTACTGAGTAAACTGGACAGCAGTTTAGCAGAAGCTAGGCTTAGACCAACACCTAATATCATATAACCAGACAAATTCCAACATGATCTCGATATAAAAGATCACACCATAAATTAGGATAAGGAAGAAATTATCTTTCAGATCTATTTCCAGTTTACGACTAACCAAGGGATAAAAAGGATTACACAGTTACTTAGGTAATTTTGATTATATAAAATTAAAATGATTTTGTATAAAGAAATCCATGTAGTCAAAATCAAAAGTGAAACAGGTAACTGGAGAAAAAATTTTGCAACAAATTTTTCTGCTAAAGGTCTCATATCCACTATATATGGAATTGATTTAAAATTATAATACTAAGAGTTATTTCAAAAAAGATAAATAATGAAAGAATGTAAGCAGTTTTCAAAGGAAGAAATCCAAATTATCCAAAACCACATGAAAAATGCAATAAATCACTAATGATTAGAAAAATCCAAATTAAAGCAATTTTGAGGACCTACCTCATACCTATCATAATGGAAAATATGTCAAAAGAGAAAAAAGGACAAAATTTGGAGGAACTGTGGTAAAATAGGGACACTAGTTTACTGCAGGTGATAATGTGAATTGGTCCAGCCATTCTGGAAAGCAATTTAGATCTATGCTACAAAAAGTTACTAAACTGAGTATTTCAATATAATCTACCACTACTATGCTCACACCTCAAAGAAACCAAATAAAGAGGAAAACTATCTATATGTAGAAAAATATTCACAGCAGCTTATTTAAGTATAACCCCAAATTGAAACTAAAGGAGTTTCTATTAAGGAGTAGCTAAACAAATTATGGTATATGAAGGATAAGTCAATATTATTGGTGTGTGGAAGTGATTTAAATTGACAGTTTCAAAGGAAACTGGGAATGTTTCTATGAAATGATGCAGAGCAACTTTTGAAAAACTAGGAGAATAATATACACAATGATAACTTTCTAGAGAAAACCAATTTTGAAATACTTTAGAAATCTGCAATCAAAAGATTTAAAATGAAATGAAATGAAAAATGAAAATGAAACATGACACTTATGTTAGAGGGGTGATGAACTTAAGATGCAAGAAGAGAATTATATTTATATATATTGTGAGAGTTGGGATAACACCCCCTGCTGGGAGGAACATTTTGTGAGTTCTGCCCTGAGAACATAGCCATGTGGCCTTGGAATCAGGAAGAGACATTTGCTCGTGGGTACTGTCAATCAAAGCTATCAGCCAAAGAGCTTGGAGCTGTGTGTGTGTGGGCAGCCCTTTTCCCTGTTTCACAAGAGGTTTCTGGGAGGAGGGAGAAGCAAGGGTCTCTCTTTTTGCCCAGGACCTAGGCTTGGCTAGAGCCGAGATACTGGCTCCCTTAGATAGATAGATGAAGGAACCTTGGCCTCTTTCTCTCTCCCCACCAAATTCTTATGCTCCTTAATAAATACTTAAAAGGTTAAATACTCTTGCTAAGTTTATAATTTATGGCAACCACTCATTAGATTTTTAGACAGTCTAGCTAGAATTTTAGCCCATTACAGATAGCAACTTTACAATATTATATATATATTTTCAGACATGCCCATGCAGAAATTTGTTTTACAGGTTTTTGAATTTGTATATTGTGGGCTCTATCTATCTTGTCATCTATCTATCCATCCATCATCCATCCATCTTTCAAAATTTTCTCATAGGGAAATAATGGGAGGGACAGATTAATCAAAGAAATAATAAGAAATCAAGATAGGTACATAAAATAGATGATAAAATTGAGCAATGCAGTATTTATTTTTAAAAAAAGATATAGTAGTGAAACAATGAGACTGATTTTCTTGCATGACTTTACTGACTCTGAAGGAATTTCCAATAGATAACATTTGTGTGGAGGTTTAAATGAAGGTGTCATGGGGCCCAGAGTAACCCCAGAAGTTCTCTGGGCACATCAAGGCATCTTCTCATTGAGGAACTAAACACAGAGGACAGATTTCGCCTAGAGAGGATAAGCAGAACCAGATCAGACTGAGCTAGCTTTGGGATATCCACACTTCATTTGGATCTCCCTTACCCCTGGGGAGATAAGTTTGGGTGTGGCTGCAGCCTTTGTGTACTGAAGAGAGAGATGGCTTGAGAGATTCATAGCAACCCTCACCCAATTCCTCTAGCCACCACAGTGGGGGATGGTCCTCTCTCACTAAAGGAACTTTCCACAGGCAGATGGCTAGTCCCCCGCACCGCCCCCCCCCCCACATACAGTCCCCTATAAAAGTACCTGCCAGCTTCCTGCTCGAGGAAATTGGTACCTCCGAGCCAGGTGCTTTGTTCAATACCTCTCTCACCATGAAAAGTCCAAGGATTTCTTTCAAGGCTTCCCACCCCCTTCCCTTCCCTTGCCCCTAAATAAAATACCATCTTATTCTAACTACTTTTGTGTGCAAGAGGGTGTAATCCTTTAAAGAGGAATTCCTAAGAACCCCAACCCCTAACACAAAGCCTGTACCCCATTTTCTCCCATAACAACGGGATTTACAAACACATTTTCATTTGAGCCTTGTTAAAAATCTTATTATGTGGCATTTATCCCACTTTAAAGATTATGAACTTGAATTGTAGAGAGGTTGAATGATTTTCCCAAAAGAAAAATCCTTCCCCAAGGGATGGAATCCAAGGGCCAGATCTCTCCCTCAATATAAGTTTATTCTTTCCATAACACTGTACTGCCTCTTGGTAAGAGTATCAAAAAAACTGTGGACAACATCATTGAATTGGCACATAGCCTCCTTAGGTTGTGACTTTAGAAGATAATACTCATTGGGATGTACATAATTACTGATATTTTAAAAATATTTCATTTATTTTACTAAGGCAGTGTGGTGTATAGTGTATAGAGTGCTGAATTAGTTGTCAGGAAGGTTAAAAAATCTGCCTCTGATACTAGATATTTGATCTTAGGAATGGCACTTAACCAATATGTGTGTTTAAAGAAAGTGCCTAGGATTTATTAACTAAGTAAGGGTATCTGACCTGTAATGGTTGAATGGTGGTTTCCACACTGTGGAGTCTGATGAAATTACATGACTAACATGAAAATGTTTTACATAACTACTACATGTATAACCTATTAAAAAAGGAATATCCAAAAGTATGTCATTTATAAGAAACACATTAAAATGGAAAGATACACATTAAAGTTAATGTATAGATTGGAACCGACTCTGTTATGCTTCTTCAAAGTAAAAACAAAAGGCCAGAAGTAGCAATTAAAATCCCAGATTGTAAGAGCATAAATTCTAGCTATAATGGCTAAAAATCTAATGAGTGGGTCACCTTAAATTAGAGCTTTAGCAAGATTTAGACTTTTTATAGCTTTATTAAAGTGCTGCATCAGAAGTTAGTGAAGAGAGAGAGATTGAGAACAGATTCCTTATAGTATGGAAAATCCTAGTTTAGATCTATTTTGTATAGCCAGAGAGAGAAAACTTGCCTTTCCCTACCAGCCCATGTGAAGTACTCCCTATTTTTATGTCCCTGCTGCAAACCTGTCTGGAAAATGCAAGGCTTCGCTTCCTCTGAGACTTCTCCTGAACCCCTCCTGTGAAACAGAAACAGGGCCATCTATACACACAGCTTCAGGCTAATTGGCTGGTAAGACTGATTGACAGCAGACACAACTTCCGGATGCTGAAGTAACATGTTTTCTTTTCAGGCCAGAGCTCACAATGTCCCTCCAGCAAGGGGTGCCATTCCAATTCTCACAGTCCCCCCTGAGCTTCCATGTGAAGAAACATGTGTTTCCTCACATGAAGCATAATGTTACAGATACTTATGAATAACAAAGTAAAGGGATGAAAGAGAGAAAAAGAAAGTGAATGATGCATTGACATAGGCTAAAGGGGGCACTCCCCTATTAGCAGGTGGACATTACAAATAGGAAAAACTAGAAGGGGCACTCCCCCTTTAGTAAGTGGGACATTATAAACAGTGTATACAAGTGGACTAAAGCGAACAACAGGGAAATTGTCAATTTAGTCTTTTGGAAGTTCTTTTCTTCAAATGATTCTGGGGATGTCCTCTGCGGTGTAGTCTGGTGAATGTCTTTCAGGTGTGGATGGTGTGGATACTGGTAATCAGGCCAGGATATTTTCCCACCAAAATTCAGCATTAACACAACTGTAAATTCGCTTTGCTAATTAATCAAAACAAACAATGAGGAGTTACTCAAAAAAAACATATCTAAGGAAATTCAGAATCTTCGTTGCTTACACATGAAACACTATAATAAAACAATAAAATTTAAACATTCTCTTTACAATATAATATTGACTACCACTCCCTCCCTATGGAAGATCAATTGAGAAGACAATTTGTGATATTAATTTAGAAAAGAACTTTTTTATCTTTGTCTCATCACTTTTTTGCATTCATCTGCCTAATTATCCTCCTGCTATTTTGAGAAATTAAAGAATCTAATATAATTGGCAGCAGATGTCAAGGCCAAAATCCAACATTGTATTTATCATGCCACCTAAGATAATTATGGGGTTACCATAAAGAACAGAGAAGAAATTACTGAGTCAGGCTTTATCAGATGCATAGGATTAATATATCCATGGCATCAGGCATATAGGAGGGGGAATTAAAGTCAGGTGTCGAATGAGATGGCCTAACTCCAGGTGGCTACCTGGTGCCATGTGAAAGAAAATTAAAACCAAGAATATCCAACCTCAACATTTACCATAGCCTTTTTCTGGCCTTTCCCAAAGCAGTGCAGTACCTGGACTTCACAGATGTTTCCCGTCATGTGACAGCTCAATGTCTGCTCTTGTATGTATTTCTCTTGTGATTGGATGGCATCCTGGCCACCTGGCATCTGATAACTCAGAATGAAGCAATTAATGTTTAAATAATAAGTTCCCATAATCCAAGTCTCATATGGATTTAAAGTGAGGATAATAATGATTGCAAAAAATATGAATGTACCCCTGACTCAGAATATAATATACAATTACGCAATAATTCCAAGTAATAACTTTTTTACTAAGTATACAATTATTTTTGTGAAAAATCAGAACATATTTTAATACAAGTTAAAAAACACAATCTTAAAAGAATAAGAATCTCTACAAAATAAGCCCATACTATTGAATTAAAAATGTAGTTGCAATAGCATTAAAAAAGAAATCTTGATTGTAACATTTGAACTGACTTTTTTTAATTAAAATTTTTCTAGTCTAGAACACTTTTTTCAATATCTAAAATCCCAAAATTGTTATATTATTATATATATAATATGTCACTATTTATGGCAATAATAAATTTGATTACATGAATATGAAAAAATTTTTGCAAATGTGCCCCTCTTTTTAATATGCTTATAAAAATAATATTTCTGTAATTAATTTACATTTGCCATGGCAAACAATTTGCCAGGGAAATGCTTTATAGAATTTGATTGAATAATCAGTTGGAAAAAACAAACAATTCAAAATATGGGAGCACAATATTTCCAGAATTAACATTATATTATGAAATCAAAACCATCTTGCATTGTTTCAAATTTGGAGAGATAGACGAATAGAACAAAATAAACATGGAAGAATAAGAGACAATGAAATTCAGTGGTCTACATATGCTGGTACCAGTTTTACATGGGACCAATGTATCTATGAGTCCTTCTCTCTGATTTTGACGGCAGTTGGAGTTGTTAGCAATATTTGGAAAGGACCTTCCCAAGCTGGCTGGGTCCCACTAGTCCTGAAAATTTTTGATATATACACTTTCTCCTGGGTTCAAATCATGTAAGGAGAAGTTCAAGGGGCCAGCCTGTAGTGCTGCTCCTGCCTCGTGGTGTTCATGTAGTCTGGCTTGTAATTCCTGTATATAGAAAGCAACAGAGGCATCTTCCCCTACCATATGATGTACATACTGGGGGGAAAAGGTTGTTCTTGGTTAGGGGTGGCCAAAAAACATCTCAAAAGGTGATACCATATAGTGCGCTCCTCTTGGCCTGCTATGCAGATAGAACAGTGCCAAGGATAGAACATAAGGCCACTTCAAATGAGTTTCAGTGCACAATTTGCCAATCATGCTTTTAAGCTCTTTATTCATACATTCCATCTGGCCTGAGCTTTGTGGGTAGTATGGTGTATGGAATTTTGGAGTAACTCCCAAGGAAGAGTAAATTTGGGATAGAACAGAATCAGTAAAATGTGTGCCTTTGTCAGAATCAATGTGGACTGGTGGGCCAAAGCAAAGGACTATTTCTTTAAGGAGGGTTTTGGCAACAAAGGCAACTGTGGCTCCAGAACATGGAAAAGCTTCTACCCACCAAGTGAGTCGATCAACAAGACAAAATAAAAACTTCCTGCCTTAGCATTGTGATCAACAGTGTCAAAAGCTGCAGAAAGATCAGGGGCTTACCCATTAAAGAAATGACCATTAGACTTGGTAATTAAGAATTGATGGCCAACTTTACAGAAAGCAGCTCCAGATGAATAATGGTGTTATGAATAAAATCTAATATGTGTCCTTACCTGCCACCCAGTTTGGTGATGGGAGGAACTACTTTACTGATTTACTGATAAATTCAGCAACAGTTTAGGCTTTTAAGCATTTATTAAAGTATATTGGGGGTTAGCAAAGAGAGAGAGGGAAAGCCGCTTTCACCTAGCAATCCAAAAGAGAACATGTGAAGTTCAGAAAGATAGGAAACCTGTCTACCCTGGCCTACTTCTTCTGCCACCACGAGCTTGTTCCCCCCCCAAAAAAAGACCCTGATCCTCAGTCTTTTTGAGCAGAAGCCCCCTGCAGGCTGGGAAGAGGTGTAGTCCCCACACATATCTCCAAGATAATTGGCTGATAGCATTCAAGTCCATTGTTTGACATGACCTGAAGGCAGTCCATGAATTGTGAGATCACTTCAGGGCATTGAGATGACCTAAGAAAAGTCATCTCATGCTTTCTCACTAGGGGGTGGGCACCCTGGTTTTCACAACGTGTTGGAAGCTCGAATTATAGAGATTTAAGAGTGAGAGGAAAAAAATAAGAGCAACAGATTGTAGACTTCCTTTACAATGAGGTTAGCCATGAAAGTGAGGAGAGAGATGGGGATGGATGAATCAACTGAAAGGGTTTTTTTGAAGAAGGAGGAGACAAGGGAATGCTGTTTTTTTATGCAGTAGGTTGGTAACCAGTAGATATGGAGAGATTGAATATAAGTGAGAGAGCAGGGATTGATAAAGGGAATTATTGCGTAGGGAAGATGAGATGGAATGGAATCACTTGTGCATGCAGAGAGACTTGCCTTGGCAAAGAGAAGGGCCACTTCTTCATATAACACAGGGATGAAATGTGTGGTTTCTAATTATGTGTTACTTCATAATCCGATTAATTGGAGCAGCTAGGTGGGCACAGTGGATAGGAGCACCAGCCCTGGATTCAGGAGGACCTGAAGTTCAAATCAGGCCTCAGACACTTGACACTATCTGTGTGACCCTGGGCAAGTCACTTAACCCTCATTGCCCCACAAAAAAATAATAATAATCCAATTAATTTCAATGTCATATCTAGAAAAAAATCAATATTGTTCTTGTATTTTTATTTATTTAATTATTTAATTATTTTAGTGAGGCAATTGGGGTTAAGTGACTTGCCCAGGGTCACACAGCTAGTAAGTGTTAAGTGTCTGAGGCCAGATTTGAACTCAGGTACTCCTGACTCCAGGGCCGGTGCTCTATCCACTGTGCCACCATAGCTGCCCCTTGTTCTTGTATTTTAATGAAAATTTTATCATGTGGGTAAATTATACTGGATTTTATTCCAGAATTTTTTTAAAAGGCATAAGCACTAGTTTTAAAATGTGGACCTTTTGTACAATTTGGACATATTGAGTGCTTTGCAGAAAATCACTTTTATTGAGAAATATGAGTTAGGAACTAGAAACAGATTTTCAAGTTGATACAAGAGTAATCAACTTCATAAAAACAGCCTGTTCAAATGAAGGCTCTGCAAAATTACGTGACAAACAGAAGCAGAACATAAAGCATTCCTATTTTATTATAAACATTCTGGCTGTCTGATGCTAAAATATACTCCAAGGGTTATTTGATTGAAAAAGAAAAATATTCCCATTTTTCTTAGTTATAATAATAAAGATAAACCAAGTTCATTTAAAGCAAAATTTCCTCCTGAAGCTTGCATATTTGGTTGATATTTTTTTTAAACCAAGTTTTCACCTAATAAATCAATCCTTAGGTGTCAAATTCACTCTGATCCAGAAAAATGTAGTGACAGTGTTGGTGGAAAAGATAGAGCCTACTAATAATATACCTTATGTTTCCCCAATTTATAAATGGCTGTCCTGCCAATGAAAGTGAAGAAAATAAAGATGTGGTTATTAATCATTTGACCAATTTACAGAAGCATTTCTCATTTTATTTTGAAAATTGCATTTTTTATATATAATGGATAAGAAACTCATTTTCCAAGGACAAATATAAAATATTTGAACTTATTCCATCTGAACCAAAGTGCCAAAGTGGCTAATAGACTTGTCTTGTGTAATGTAGTGAAGCAAGTGTTTGAACCTGAAAATCATGTTTTAGCTACAGGTGAATAAAGTGTTCTCTCTTTTATAGTGGTTGTATAGTGGTACTATTAATCATAATATCTTGTTTATATGAAATTGGGTTTTCTGCCATAGCTATTATGAAGATAAAATATCAGTTCTGATTAGCAGTTGAAAAAGAATTGTGAGTAGCTATATGCTCAATGACATCACATTTTAAGAAATCTTGTGCCACAAAATAAGCCCACTTATTACATTAATAAAGTAAATATTATTAATATTTTAATGTAATAAATATTGAAATTGTGAGGATTTTCCAAAAAATCTGAGAATTATTTGATTATGCATTTAAATCTTGTATTCTATAATAAAATGCAAGCTAATAATTATTTATGTAGGTTGTTTTATGAAAAATGGAGGAGAGGCATGACGATTAGTTTAAAGGAATGCATCATCCCATATCATTGAAGGCAAGAATTGTGGTTTTGCCTTTTTTTGTATCCCTAATCTTTAACACAGTCCCTGGAATAAAGTAAGAATTTAATAAATTCTTATTGATTGACAATTAAATGACCAATGCAGGGGCCACTGAATTTGTCTCAATCAAGCAAGCACTCTGTGAGGCTAAGAGAAGTATAATTCTCATAAACCATAGAAGAAATCACCTCTAGACTCCTGCACTCAACCCTGGAATTCACAAAGGGTCCTCTCCCACTCTAGAGTCTGGAGGAGATATTGAGATATATACCTATACCTATACCTACACATACAAACATTCACACACACACACACACACACACACACACACACATGCTGGACAAGCATGAAATACGGCATGATGAAGGCAGCAGCTAGGTTTAAAACCAACCCTAGCCTAAAAGAGAGGGCAGCCTCGGGGGCTTCCTGATAAAACTACGAGGGTCCTAGGTGCCCCAGTAAAATGTAAGAAAAAGGCATGAGACTAAGCAGATGCAAAATATTATAGTAAGTAGCACATCAGGGAATAAACCACTGAACCCAGGAAAAGGGGAAGTTTACAACAGGGAAAGGACATGTAATCTGGTGATAAGAGGCATTCATGGTCCTAGGGTCCCTTTATAGAAAAAGATTCTACTCTGGTCCCCTATAACTAAGGGCCCAATAGGTCTGATCACACCATTCAGTTTTGGAATTTGATCCAAACCCACCCTCACTCTCCCCATGAACGAATCAAGGAAAAACTCTAACCATCATGCAGAAATACCTTGGACAGAGAGACACCCAATGGACAAATGTAGAAGAAAATAGCAACCATACAACAAAGCCTCAGAGAAAAATAAATGTCCTGGCCACAGTGACTGCAGAATGACCTGAAACAAGAAATACAGAATGGAAATGTAATGAATGTCTCAAAGTCCATTTGCATAAAATTCTCTTTATTGGTGGAGATTGACCACTCGATGCTATTTTCTGACATGAGGGATGGAGTTGGCAGTTTGAGAGAAGTGAAATTTTAGTCTTCTGGCTCCCAAATTCAAAAGAGGAGACAGGTTCCAACTTCTCTCTGGGCAGAGGTCTCTTTTTTTTTTTTTTTTTTTAGTGAGGCGAATGGGGTTAAGTGACTTGCCCAGGGTCACACAGCTAGTAAGTGTTAAGTGTCTGAGGCCGGATTTGAACTCAGGTACTCCTGACTCCAGGGCCGGTGCTCTATTCACTGTGCCACCTAGCTGCTCCAAGGGCAGAGGTCTCTTAAGGGAAAGACGCTAGGAAGAAACCAACATGTAAAGTAGCCAGCACCTCCATCATGTATTTATCCCCAGTACACCACAGTAGAGATTTTAGAAACTTCCCCCTGGGTGAGATCTAGGACTCTGTCTCTCTTTGTCTTTCTGTTTTGCTGTGTCTGTGTCTGTTACTCTCTGTCTCTTTCTCTCTTCCATATTTGACTCCTAGTGAGAGAGTTTATTCAACCTGTGTTTTGTCTTGCTTATTTTCATCTGTTACTTTTCTGATTTCTGTTTACTATCAGTTTTATATACCATGGACTTTAGGTGACAGGTATTTGGTGGGAAGGGATTTAACCCTCTGCATGTATACCTTGGGGGCACCCCTTTTTCATTAAGATATAGGATTAGGAATGCAATTTGAATGTAAAAATTACTTTCAATAAATTAACAATATTTACAGTGGGAAGATAAATATAATTCTAGTCCAGTAATCTTTCTCTCAAGAAAGCAGAGTGACCAGCCTCTGGTACCAATCTCCTCTCCTCTCCTTTCCTGGAAAGAAAGAAGTCTCCCTTGGAGGAGTGGGGAGGGAAAAATGTACTGGTATCTACATATTTTTCCCTTTGAGTCACATCTAAATAGAACCATGTGACAACACATTACCTACATGGGCACACCCCTCCTCTCCCCGTACACATACACACCCTTACAGAAAAGCCAGGAAAGAAAAAAATGGTGTGGAAGGGTGGTCATTTTGGGGGTTGCAGGCATACTGGGAAATTATGTTCTTCTTGTTAGCAACCTCACTTTTATGCTATTACATAAAATAAGCTTTTCATATTATTTTGTGTATATGATGATATACAGAAAATTTAAATTGTTTAACAGTAAAGAAAAATGTCCATTTTCAGATTAAATGCATATTAACATTATCTATGCTCTTTTGTATTTTTATTTATTTTGTTAAATAATTTCAATTATGTTCTAATCAGGTTCTGGGTGCACATGGGAGAGTTGTAGCCAAATCTTGGCAGTATTCAATGCCTCTGGTTTAAATCAATTAAAATCATCTGGTTCTAAGCTTTTCCAGAAAATCTTTCAACCATATTCAGCCCAAATCTTTCTCCTGGGATCTCTTTCAGGTGATGATCACTGTTTTTTCCCCCCTATTTCTGCTTTGCCTTCTTGTTCCATAACTTCAGGGCAATTGTCTTGATAGCTTCTTTTTAACATTGTATCAAGATTCTTTTTTTATTGTAATTTTCAGGTAGTCTGATTATTTTTTTTCTAGGGCAATGAGGGTTAAGTGACTTGCCCAGGGTCACACAGCTAGTAAGAGTTAAGTATCTCAGGCCGGATTTGAACTCAGGTCCTCCTGAATCCAGGGCTGGAGTTTTATCCACTATGCCACCTAGCTGCCCCACATAGTCCAATTATTCATATAGTTTCACCTCAATCTGTTCTCGAAATCAGTTGTTTTTCTGATGAGATATTTCACTTTCTCTTCTATTTTTGTTCATTCTTTTGATTTTGTTTTATGATTTCTTGTTCTCTCAGAATGTCATTATCTCCCCCTTGCTGAATTCTAGTTTTCAAGGAATTACTTTCTTCCTTAAGCTTCTGGTTTTCTATTTCAAGTTGGTTGACTTTCTTTTCATAATTTTCTTGATTTTCTTGGATTGCTCTTTTTTGTTTTCTAATTTTATTTGCATTTTAAAGTCCTTTTAAAGTTCTAAGAACTCTTTCTGTGCTTTGGACCATTTGATATTTCTTATTGAAAAAGGAGTGGCTTTTTAAACTCCATTATCTTCCTCAGAATATGGACCCAGATCTTCTGTATCCCCATAGTAACTATCTATGGTTGGGTTCTTTCTCCTTTGCTTGCTCGTTTTTATTTACTTTCGTTTATTTTGGTTTTTCGCAGTAATTTTCTAAGATCTGTCTCAGGGTCCAACCTTAGGTTCTCCTCTTCATTTCTAAGCCTCAGCTAGGCCCCCAGACACACTGTCCCACAAAAGATCTTGCTTCCTGCAGTACATCTGGTAGTAGCAAACTACAGCTGTTCTTTCTTCCCTGAAACTAAAACCATGGATTCTGCTCTGCTGCAGGTACCCAGAGCCCACAGGATTCCCATCCCTTGCTATTGCACTCACCAGATATGTGCTAGCTACTTCTCCCCAAAGCCACAGCTGAGGATGCATCTGGTCAGCACAGCTCTGCTTGGCATCCCTCAACAGTGGGAGGTCTTTCAATCTTTTCTTACTTAACTGTCAGACCCTGACACTGTGAGATTAAAGTTTCTAAGACTGAGGCTCCTTCTCAATGCAGCTGCTTGTTGTCTGCTATTCTGCAGAGTCAACTTGGAGGTGTTTGCACTTCACTTAAGCTGAACCTCCAGCCCTAGAGGTCTGGCCTTTTCTGGACTCTTCTCCAGTTGTCTTAGGAAGACATCTACTTTACCCCATAGTTTATTTCTGCTGCTCTAAGGATATGCTTTGTCTTTTTTGCAGAGGAAACTTGAAGAGTTAAAAGTTTTCTAATGTACTCTGCCATCTTCCCAGAATCCTCTCCCCTTCCCTGAATCCTACAAACATCCCAATTTTAGTCATGATTGATGATCTAAAGAGTCTAATTCAAAATGGTGGATTACAGTTCAAGTCTTCACATTCTCTCAGGACTATCCTAAAATAATACTTATCCAGAGGTTGTGTGGAGAATGCACTCTAGGTACTTACTGATGTAACAATTGGAATGATGCCACCTGCTGGAGACTTACTATAGCAAAGCACTGCCATGAGGAGAAGGCTTCTGAGGACAAGCCATGTGGTCAAGATCCTTAGCATCAGGAAGTGACATTTGCTTGTGGGTACTGTCTATCAAGGCTACCAGCCAATCAACTTGAGGAGTCTCCCATTTCTGGGAGGAGGACATGAAGTAGGATGCAGATGCTGGTGGAGGGGTTCTGTCTCTTTTTGGTTCCTGACCTTGCCATGGTGGGTCGGATGATAGGGTTTCTTAGAAATAGTTTGATTTTTTACCTTTCTCTCTGATCCTAATGCTCTTTAATAAATACTTAAACATTTAAATACTCTTGCTAAAGCTTATAATTTATTGGCTACTACTCATTAGATTTTAGATAGTTTAGCTAGAATTTTAGCCCCTTACACTGAGCTCCATATTTGTGAGAAAATAAGCACCTTAAATTCTTCAAAATTAATGATTTGACTTTTCTATGAACATTCCTTTAAAGAGTGGACCTTCAGCATAAAATGAACAAACTTAGAAGAATTTTGACTCCTTTACAAAAAAAATATTAAGTTAAACTCAATTACTGTTCTGTTTCAAGGTATTCATTAATAGAAAAGAAGGAGTAAACTTTATTCCATCTTTTTGTCAGTATGCGAGCAAAGGCTTATTATTCCACGTGTTTTGCATGTTTTCTGTGGAAATAATCTTTGAAAAATATTTTTTCTGAGGAAGATAATGGAGGAAATAGTTATGATAATTGATTATAATTACAAAACATATGGTAGCTACTTTGCTGGACTAATATGAAGAAAATTCTTTGTCAAGTTTAAAGTACTATATACAGGTTGTGATGAACAGGATACTATCAGAAAAACCTGGAAAGGCCTACATGAACTGAAGCAGAGTGAAATGTACTATATACAAAATAACATCAATAGTGTAAGATGATCTGCTGGTAAGCATGTGGTTTTTTTCAGCAAGGCAATGATCCAATACAACCTCGAAGGACTTATGAAAGTTGCAACCCATCTACAGAGAAAGAATTGATAGTATCTGAAAACAGATGGAAACACACTTAAAAAAATTTTTTTTGACAATTCCTTAATCTGAAGTTTTGTTTTTTAACTGTTTTCTCTCACAACCTAGCTAATGTGGGAATGTTTTCCATAACTACTCATGTATTAATTGCTTAAGTTCTTGTGGGTGGGGGGTGGAAAGGGAGGGAGGAAGAGAAGTTGGAACACAAGTTTTAAAAAATTGATGTCAAAATTTGTTTTCACATATATTTTGGAAAATAAAATTCCATTCAACTAAGTGCATAAAATAAAATGCATAGGATTACAAAGGAAAAAATTATATAGCACCTTCTATATGCCAAGCATTGTGTTAATTGCTTACAAATATCTTATTTGATACATGATAGTGTGAAACACTTAAATTTAACCTTAAGAAAATAATATCAGGGGAATGAAATGATGAAAGTCATAATTTAGGAATAGCAGTTTAGCAGGTGTTTACAGAGTAGGTTAGAAGATATCAGGGGAGGAAGAGACAGAAAAGTTAGAAATCATTAATTCTAGTAAGAATAGCAATATAAAGGAAAGCTTAAGAGTGGATATGGAAAAGGAAAAAATTATTAGACCTTGGTGACTGATCAACAATGGAAAATGTAAGCAGGCATGAGTCAAAAATGACTGAGGTTCCAGGCTTAGGTATTTTGGAAAAGTGATACCATTTGGCTGAATTAGGGTAGCCAGGAAGGAAAGGTAATTTTTAAAATAAAAATTAACTTCGGAGTTCAATTTTACAAAAGTAGAATTTGAACTGTTGGTGGGTGATTTAGGTCCAGATGTCTTATAGTCAATTAGAGATATGGAATTATATGTCAAAAGAAAGGTCAGGCAATATACATTCAGTAGCCATACACTGAGAGATTGTAGTTAAAGTCAGAAGAATAGACAAAAATCTTTCTTAGAAAGCATCCAGGTAAAATATGCTATTTCCTCTCCTTATTTCTTCCCTCCTCAAAAAAAAAACACCCTAAAAACTAAAATCATATTATTTCCAAAGAGCTCTTTACTTAGCAACATATTAGAGGAGTTGTAAGAGTCAAAGCAGTGTAGTACAATGATAACAGTTACTTACCTTTGGCAGCAACAGAAGGACCCATGGTGTTCATTATCTCAATTACTTTAACGCTCATTTTATTCTTGGCCAGGTTGATATTTAGAGTAAATCTAGGTTGAATTGTGTACATCTTGACATCATACAGTTCATACTAGGCCCAGAGGCAACAATAAGCAATTATATTCTACTGATTAATGTGTAGTAGTAATTTTATAGGCCTGATGGTCCAAAGAGGTTCCCTGCTAGGTGAGATAATGAAGAGAAGATTGTCAAAATAATTAGCCAAGTCAGACCTCACAATTCTTCCTGTGTAATGGAAAGAAATAAGCAAATTATAAGTGCTTTTGGAGTAAATGGACAGTGAAGGATATTATGGAGGGGCAAAAAAATGAATAGAAAATCCACTTAACAGTTGGGAAAGGATGTTATTTTTAGCTATATTTGCATAGCATGTGAGTTATACATCACTGTCACATTAATTCCAAAGAAATGGTAGGCACTCTGAAAAGACTGGCATGTAGTCAGCATCAGATACTGTGTGTTGCTATTTGCTTTCCTCTTTAGAATGATCTCATTTAAAGAGGACACTGTAGGTATAGGTTTCAAAAGTGATTCAAGCAAGTTTGCCTCTTGCATGCTTCTTGGTACAAGAAATAGGAAACATTCCAGACTTCTTGTAAGTATTTCTAAAAAGTAATACTAGCCATACAAAAGAAAGCAAGACATATCTTGTTATATAGCTGAAATAGTTAATAAAGTCGAGGTCATAATACTATTTTGATTCTTCTATGGTCTCTTGATTTCTTTGATGTGTCCATTCTTTTCAATGGTACAAGAATGAATTCCATTCACACCTTCTCATACATGTGCCCCTTATCTTGGTCTTCCCATAAATCTTCCAAAAACCATGTAATTTGCCATAAGTTTTCCTGTAGATTTCTTTCTTTTTTTGGTGAGGCAATTGGGGTTAAGTGACTTGCCTAGGGTCACACAGTTAGTAAGTGTCAAATGTCTGAGGCCAGATTTGAACTCAGACCCTCCTGAATCCAGGGCCGGTGCTCTATCCACTGCTCCACCTAGATTTCTTAATATTCCTTAATATTTAATATTAATATTTCTTAATATCCCTTAGATTTCTTAATATTCCATTGATATCTATGGATCATGCAAATTGTCAATTGATTGGTTAACCCTTTCTCTCACAACATGATGGATCAGTCATCTGGTGCCATTTCTAGTCCTCCTGATATTTGTCTTGCTACTAGAACCAGATGGCTCTGGAGGAGAGAGTGAGGTTGGTGACCTTGCATAGCCCTCCCTCACTTAAAAAAATAAACCCAATTCACTGCAAGTCATGACATCACCCCAATGTCTTGGTTTTCTTTGAGAATGAAGGACAAAACAACAACAAACTGTGATGTTGGGGAAGTCACACAATCCCATTTGCCTCAGTTTTCTCTGGGGATGGATAGCATTTTTCATCATAAGTACTTCAGAGTTGTCCTGCATTATTGTATTTCTGAGAATAGGCAAATCATTCACATCTGCTGTTACTTTGTTCACAGTACATTTCACTTTGCTTCAGCGTATGTAAGTCTTTCCATGTTTTTCTGAGAGCATCCTGCTCATCGTTTCTTATAGCACAATAGTATTTCATCATAGTCACATGTCACAATTTGTTCAACCATTCCCCAATTGATGGGTATCCCCTTAATTTCTAGTTCTTTTCCACCAGAAAAGAGCTGCTATAACTATTTTTGTACATATAGGTCCTTTCCCTTTTTTAAAATCTCTTTTTGGATGCAGACCTAGTAGTGGTATTGCTATGTCAAAGTATATGCATGGTTTTATAGCCCTTTGGGCATAGTTCCAAATTGCTCTACAGAATGGTTGAATCGGTTTACAACTCCACCCATAGTACATTAATATCTAATTTTCCCCACATTCCATTCAATATTTGTCAGTTTCTTCTTCTGTCCTATTAATCTATTCTGCAATCTGTTTCCATTTTATGGGTGAGTTCATCCCATTCACATTCCAGTTATCATTGCTAACTGGATATTTCCCTACATCCTCTTCTCTTATATTTATCCTCTTTTTTATCTTATCCCCTCAAGAATTAGTTTTTCTTCTATTTCATCTCTTATTCATTCTTCTTAGTTATTCTTCCCCATTCTCTTAGCCCCCTCCCTGGCTACTTCCCTGTTGGGTAAGATCAATTTCTGTACCCAAGTGTGTGTATGTATATTTGCCATCCTTCAACCAATTCAGATGAGAGTGAGGTTCAAGTGCTGACTGCTACATTATCCCATCAATTGTATAAACTCTTCCTCATCTGCCTCATTTATGTGAGATAACTTGACCCATTCTTTCTCTCCCTTCCCCCTTCACCCAGTGGATCTATGTTTCTTACTTTCCATTCTATTTTGGAGTTCACTCCAACATAATAGACTCATATTCTTGCCCTCTATCTTAGTAGACTATTAATTGTTGTAATGATGATAAAGTTCATTGAAGTTACATGTATCACCTTTCTGTGTAGGAATGTAAACTATTTAACCATGTTTAGCCTGTTTCTCCCTTTTACTTACCTTTTTAAGCTTTTCTAGAATCTTGCATTAGAATATAAAATTTTCTTTCTTCTTTTTTTTTTTACAAACAAAATTATCCACTTTATATTTTATTTTACTCTCTATATCTTCTTTGGTCCTAAGTTCTTCCTCTGCTCACAAACCTGACAGATAAATTATTCCATACTCTCTTAATTTGCTTATTGTATCATCCATTAGGTGTAAATTATGTATCCATTTTTACCTTATTTTACTATATGATATGAGATCTGTCTATACCTAGTTTCTGCTCTGCTGTTTTCCAAGCATTTTTTGTCTGCTGGTAAAGTCATTGCTAATGGAGAATTGATTAAGGATATTATATCTTCCTTAAAGCTTCCCTCTGCTCTAGCTGTTGTTCATTGCCCTACCCACACAGGGAAGAATGACTCTGTCTCAAAAGGGAATGCATGGGCTGACACTGCTGCTAAACTTGCTGCTTTGGAAACCCCTGCACATGTATTTAACCTCTCATCTTCTCATGATGTTTCTATTTCTCTTACTTATAAGTCCAAAGTAGAGAAGTAGAAAAAGAAATTCAACGCTAAACAGGTCACTGGGGTCTGGGTGACTTCGGGGAAAAAGCTGCTTCTCCCCTGGAATTTCTACCACCAGGTGTGCCTATCTGTTTACAGGAATGACCACTTTGGCACACAAGGAATTGTGGACTCAGTAAAAAGGTCCTGGATTGCCCCTAGGGTTACCAATGTAGCTTCTTGAGTCTGTGCCTCTTGCCCCGCCTGTCAGATTTATAATCAACATGCTTTCCTGGCTAAAGTTTATGAAGGGCGTCCTTCAGCATATATACCTTTTGAACATCTACAAATTGATTATATGACAATGTCTAAGGTGGGACATTATAAGTTTTGTCTTGTTATTGTTGATCAACTTACTAAGTGGGTGGAGGCTTTCCCAAGCTCCCAGGCCACTGCTGCATTTGTTGCCAAAATTCTCCTTAAAGAGATTGTCCCTTGCTTTTGTCCACCCACCCACATTGGTTCTGACAAAGGCACACATTTCACTGATTCTGTTCTATCTCAAATCTACTCTTTCCTGGGAGTTACTCCACAGTTCTATACACCCTACTAACCACAAAGCTCAGGCCAGGTGGAACATATGAGTAAAGAGCTTAAGAGCATGATTCGCAAATTGTGCACTGAAATTCATTTGAAGTGGCCTTATGTTTTACCTTTGGCACTGTTCTATCTGTGCAGCAGCCCAAGAGGGGAACTACATATATCACCTTTTGAGATACTTTTTGGACACCCCCTATCTAAGAAAAACCTTTTTCCCCAGTACATACATCATTAGTAGGGGGGATACCTCTGTTGCTTCCTATATACAAGAGTTACGAGTCAGGCTACATGAACTCCATGAGGCAGGAGCAGCAGTACAGGCTGGCCTCTTGGACTTCTCCTTATATGATTTGAACTCAGGAGAAAGTGTATATATCAAAAATTTTCAGCGGACTAGTGGAACCCAGCCAGCTTGGGAAGGTCCTTTCCAGGTATTGCTGACAATTCCAACTGTCATAAAAACCAGAGAGAAGGACTCTTGGATCCATTGCTCCCCCATAAAACCAGTACTGACACTTGATGAGTAATGCATTGATCAAAATTTTGTAATTAATAATAATGTCAGTCATTTACATTTATCATCTGCTATATGGGATTGTGATTTTACAGTTGTAGTTGTTATTTGGAATTATTGTATATTGCATATTATATCCTGAGTTATAAAGCCAATTCACATTTTTTACTGTCATCATTATCCTCAGTTATTAAATCCATATGAGACTTGGATTATGGGAATTTACCATTTGAGACATTAATTTCCTTTATTCTGAGTTATCAGATCAGAGCAGCCAAGATAACAGCCATTTATGAGGGGAATACATACAAGAGCAGGTACTGAACTGTCGCAGAATGGGTGACATGCACGAAGTCCATATACTACACTGCCTTGGGAAAGGCCAAGAGAATGGCCATTGGCAAGAGCTGAAGTTGGATTCTTTTGGTTTAATTCTCCGCCCCCACGCACCCCCCCACATAGCACCAGATGTCTGGGCTATGGCATATCATTCTATTCCTGGCTTTGATTCCCCCTCCTATATGCCTGATGCCATGGACATCTCAATCTCCTGCATATCATTAAACCTGACTCAGTTTCCCCTCCATATATTTCACTGGATATCAGCAGAGCCATGAGGCTTGGCAATGTTCATTTACTTCTCTGTTCTTTTATGGTAATCCCATAATTATCTCAGATGTTATGATAAATATAATGTTGAACTTGACCTTGGCATCTGTTACCAGTTATATTAGATTCTTTAATTTCTCATAATGGCATGAGGATAATTAGGCACAGGATGACAAAAAGTGATGAAATTAAGATAAAAATTCTTAAGTAATATCACAATTGTCTTAGCCCTGTATTTTTTTCTGATAAAAGTATTTTATTTTTTTCCACTTACATGTAAAGATAGTTCTCAACATTTGTTTATACAAGCTTTCCAATTTCAGATTTTTCTCCCTCACCTCCCTCCCCCCACCCCTAGACAGATGGTAATATGATATAGATTACATATATAAATATGTATGTATCTGTATATCTGTATGTATATATATATGTATAATAACATTAAACATATTTCTGCATTAGTCATGTTATAAGAGAAGAATCAGAGCAATGAGGAAAAACCTCAAAATAGAAAAACAACAGCACCAAAAACAAAAGAAATAGTATGGTTCAATCAGCATCTATACTCCACAGTTCTTTTTTTTTTTCTTCTGGATTTGGAGATCCCCTTCCATCAGGAGTCCCATGGAACTCTCCTGTAACATTGCATTGGTGAGAAAAATCTAGTCCATCACTGTTGATCAACACACAATGTTGATGATACTGTGTACAATGTTCTTCTGGTTCTGCTCATCTCACTCATCATCAGTTCATGCAAGTCCTTCCAGGTTTCTCTGAACTCCTCCTGCTCACTGTTTCTTACAGCACAATAGAATTCTATTACATTCATATACCACAACTTGTTCAGCCATTCCCCAGTTGATGGGCAACCCCTCAATTTCCAATTCCTTGCCAACACAAAAAGAGCAGCTATAAATATTTTTGTACATGTGGGTCATTTTCCCTTTTTTATGATCTCTTTGGAAAAAAAACCAAAGAGTGGTATTGCTGGGTCAAAGGGTATACAAACATTTATAGCCCTTTGGACATAATTCCAAATTGCTCTCCAGAATGGTTGGATCAGTTTAGAGCTCCACCAACAATGCATTAGTGTTCCAATTTTCCCACAGCTTCTCCAACATTTGTTATTTTCCTTTTTTGTCATTTTAGCCAGTCTGATAGGTGTCAGGTGGTACCTCAGAGTTGTTTAATTTGCATCTCTCTAATCAATAGTGATTTAGAGTATTTTTCCATATGGGAATAGATAGCTTTTATTTCTTCATCAGAAAGATGTCTTCATATCCTTTGACCATTTCTCAATTGGGGAATGACTTGGATTCATATAAATTTGATTTAGTTCCCTATATATTTTAGAAATGAGATCTTTCTCAGAAGTATTGGCCTTGAAACTTGTTTCCCAGCTTTCTGCATCCCTTCTAATTTTGGATGCATTGCTTCTGTTTGTACAAAACCTTTTTTAATTTGATGTAATCAAAATCATCCATTTTGCATTTCATAATATTCTCTGTCTCTTGTTTGGTCATAAACTGTTATCCTTTCCAAAGATCTGAAAGGTAGACTATTCCTTCCTCTCTTAATTTACCTATGGTATAACCTCTTATGTCTAAATCATGTACCCATTTTGACCTTATTTTAATATAAGGTGTAAGATGTTGGTGTATGCCTAATTTCTGCCATACTATGTTCCAGTTTTCCCAGCAGTTTTTGTCAAATACTGAGTTCTTATCCCAGAAGCTGGAGTCTCTGGGTTTATCAAACACTACATTACTAATGTCATTTACTACTGTGTCTCCTGTGCCTAGCCTATTCCATTGATCCTTCACTCTATTTCTTAGCTAATACCAGATAGTTTTGATGACTGCCGCTTTATAGTAAAGCTCCAGATTTGGTACAGCTAACCCACCTTCCTGTGCATTTTTTTCATTATTTCCCTTGATATTCTTGACTTTTTGTTTCTCCAGATGAATTTTGTAATTATTTTTTCTAGCTCTATAAAATAATTTTTGGGTAGTTTGATCAGTATGGCACTGAATAAGTAAATTAATTTAGGTAGAATTGTTATTTTTACTATATTAGCTCTGCCTATCCATGAGCAATTGATATCTTTCCAATTATTCAGATCTGATTTGATTTGTGTGAAAAGTGTTTGGTAATAGTGTTCCTGGGTTTATCTTCGCAAGTAGACTCCCAAGTATTTTATATTATCTACCGTTACTTTAAATAGAATTTCTCTTTCTATCTCTTGCTGCCGGACTTTGTTGGTCATGTACAGAAATGCTGATGATTTGTGTGGATTTATTTTATATCCTGCTACTTTGCTAAAGTTGTTAATTGTTTCAAGTAATTTTTGAGTTGATTCTCTAAGTATACCATCATATCATCTGCAAATAGTGATAGTTTTGTTTCCTCCTTGCCTATTCTAATTCCTGTAATTCCTTTTTCTTCTCTGATTGCTAATGCTAACTTTTCTAGTACAATATTGAATAATAGGGTTGATAATGGACATCCCTGTTTCACCCCTGATCTTATTGGGAACATGTCTAACTTATTTCCATTACATATAATGCTTGCAGATGGTTTTAGGTAGATACTGTTTATTATTTTAAGGAAAGCTCTACCTATTCCTAAGCTCTCTAGTGTTTTTATTCGGAATGGGTGCTGTATTTTATCAAAAGCTTTCTCTGCATCTATTGAGATAATCATATGATTTTGGTTAGTTTTCTTATTGATGTGGTTGATTATATTAGTAGTTTTCCTAATGTCGAACCAGCACTGAATTTCTGGTATAAATCCCACCTGGTCATAGTGTATTATCCTGGTGATCACTTGCTGGAATCTCCTTGCTAATATCTTATTTAAGATTTTAGCATCAATATTCATTAGGGAAATTGGTCTATAATTTTCTTTCTCTGTTTTTGCTCTGCCTGGTTTTGGTATCACCACCATATTTGTGTCATAAAACAAATGTGGTAGAACTCTTTCACCTATTTTCCCAAATAATTTGTATAATATTGGAATTACTTGTTCTTTAAATGTTTGGTAGAATTCACCTGTAAACCCATCTGGCCCTGGGGATTTTTTCTTAGGGAGTACATTAATGGCTTGTTCAATTTCTTTTTCTAATATGGGCTTATTTAAGGATTTTATTTCATCTTCAGTTAACATCTTAGCCCTGTATTAAAGAAGGGTATACCAGTATAACTTATGGACTCTCTTGCAAGTAACTTAAGGAGACATCCACTTTTGTTAGAAGTTATTACAATTTACAACTTTTATATTACATCTTCTCAATTTATTCTCCACCTGGGGGTTTACAGTAATGTTGAGGGTTTTTTTAAAGTTTCAATTTTGTTTTTTTTATATATCTAACAGATTCTGAATCTCCTTAGACATATGTTTTATGAGAACTCTCATTGTTTGATTTGGTTATTGGCAAAGCTATTTAAAGTTGCATTAAGATCAATATTGTAGGAAAGAAACACCTGAAAGACTGAGAGACTTCTCTACAACCATACCTGAAAGTCTCCAGCTGAGACTTTCTAGCTGATCATCAGCATCCACACCTGAAAGACTTAAACTCTATAATCACACTGAAGACCATGCCCAGAATCCAGAGCCAGAATCCAGAGCTACACCCAGATGACATCCCAAGAATCATCTGAGAAAAGACTTCCAAAGACTTAAATGGACATTTTCCTGCTTTCCTTTTCCCATTGCATACACTATTTATGAAAGGGGACTGCCACCTTTATGTTTTTTTTTTTTTTTTAGTTTGTGATATCCACCTACTAACCCCCGTTAGTTTTGGTCAGTGCTTTCAAATTTCTTTTCTCTCTTTTCATTCCCCTTACATTGTTAGTCATCACAGAACCCTTTATAAGTGTCTGTAATGTTATTGCTCCATTTAAGGAAACTACATTTCTTAATGAAACAAGGCAGGGGCGGGGCATATGAGAAAATAATGGGTTTTGGAATGCCCAAAGGCCCCAGCTAGAGGGGATTGATTGGATTGACTGACTTCGATGATTAACTCACTTAAAGTTAATTCAATTAAAACCACACCTGCCTGGCTTTCAAGAGGGTGTGTTCTCAGAGACTGTGGACTCTGACCTCAACACAGGACCACCCTCAAGTGCAGTGAACCAATGGATTTGGGTGATGCTAGCCAATTACCTTGAAGCAGGGTCTAAGGACCACTTCTCCTCCTTACATAGGGAAAGCTTCCACTCTGTTTTCTCTCTCAAACAGGCTAGTGTGGAGGAAGACTTGAGAAAGAAGCAGGCAAGGCTAGATCTCTAGACTGGATAGGCCTTTTCTTAACTTTCTGACCCAGGTGTTCTCTTTTTACTAATACTTGGTATGCTTTACTAAATGCTTAATGCCCCAAACTTGTGCTAACACTTCTAATTTATAAATAACAAATATATTTGAAACCCCAGCTAATTTTCTCTACATTTGGGACAGAAATAAGGTGTCCACACATTTAATTTTAAATGTCACAGTATTGATATGACTTCATTGTCTATGGTACCTTTCAGCCCTGGATCCAGAAAGCCCCAAGCCCAAATCAAGCCCCAGATATAAGCCACCCTATCCTGCCTGCCCCACAAAAAACATGGACAAATCCTTTACAGATATTATCCCTTTATATTCAATTCACACCTGTGCCCTATCTATGTATATTCGTTTCAGCTGCCCTAATACTGAGAGAGTTCTTATGAGTTGGAAGTATTATCTTCTCAAGTAAGAATGAAAACAGTTTAACCTTTTAATGTCCCTCATGGTTTTTTTCCCCCCGTTTACCTTTTTATGATTCTCTAGGGTCTTGTATTTGAAAGTCAAGTTTTCTATTCAGTTCAGGTCTTTTCATCACAAATGCCTAAAAGTCTTTTTTTTCATTGAAGTCCCACTTTTACCCCTGAAACATTATACAAAGTTTTGCTGGGTAGGTTATTTTAGGTTGTAGGTTGTATTTTAGGTTGTTCCTTTGCCCTCTGGAATATCATATTCCATGTTCTCTGGTCCTTTAATGTAGAAGCTGCTAAATCCTCTGTTATCCTGACTGTGGCTCCACAGTATTTGGATTCCTTTTTTTCTAGCTGCTTGCAACATTTTCTTCTTGACCTGGGATCTCTGGAATGTGGCTATAATATTCCTGGAAGTTTTCCTTTTGGGATCTCTTTCTGGAGGTGATTGGTGGATTCTTTCAATTTCTATTTTAGCTTCTGCTTCTAGAATATCAGGGAAATTTTCCCTCACAATCTCTTGGAGGATGGTGTCTAAGCTTCTGTTTTGGTCATGGTTTTCGGGTAGTCCAATGATTTTCAAATTATCTCTCCTGGATCTATTTCCAGGTCAGCTGTTTTTCCAAGGAGATATTTCATATTGCATTCTATTTTTTCATTCAACTGGATTTGCTTTACTGTGTCTTGGTTTCTCATAAATTCATTTGCTTCCATTTGTTCAATCCTAATTCTTAGGCAATTATTTTCTTCAGAGAGTTTTTCTATCTCCTTTCCCATTTGACTTTTCAAGCTGTTGACTTTATTCTCATGACTCTCCTGCATTGCTCTCATTTCTATTTCCATTCTTTCCTCCACCTCTCTCAATCTTCCTTCTATCTCTCCTGTTTTCTCTTCAAAGTCCCTTTTGAGCACTTCCAAGGTGTAACAACTGGAACGATGCCACCTGTTGGAGACTTACTGTAGAAAAGCTCCGCCATGAGGTGAAGGTCTCTGAGGGCAAGACCATGTGTCTTTTCTTTGGCGTCAGGCAGTGACGTTTGCTTGTGGGAGGAAGAATTGGAAGCCTGGTGCTCTGACTTGCCCTCTTTCCTGAGGACTCTGGTGGAGAAGAGAGCTAGAAATGTGCTTTCCCTTTAATAGATAGATGAATGTAGGCCTTTCTCTCTCTATTTACCAAATTCTTATTCTCCTTAATAAATGCTTAAAAGTCTAACTCTTGCTAAAGCTTATAATTTATTGGTGACCACTCATTAGATATTTTAGACAATATAGCTAGAATTTTAGCCTAACAAAGGCCTGAGACCAATTCATATTTTTCTTGGAATCTTTGGATGTTGGAGATTTGACTTTGTTATTATCTTCTTCTGAGGGTGTATTCTGGTCTATCTTTCCCCCAAAGAAGCTCTCTATCATCCACTGTTTTCTTTGCTGACTCATCTCAAGCCAGACATAGATGTCTGATTGAATTCAGATTCTTTTTTACTTGACTTTTAACTCCCCCTTACAGTGGAGCCCTACTTCCAAGCTACACTGTCCCAAGCTTTAGAGGGTCCCAGGTATTTCAGTTTGAGAGAGGGCAGGTTTTTCTCTCACCTGGCCTGTTCTTTGGTCTGAAGATAACCTCAAACCAACTTACTAATTAACCAACCAGAAAAGCTTTCTGTGCTGTGGTTCTTAGCTTCTGATGAGCCAGCGCCCCTCCCCCACCTGGGCCTCCCACCGCTCAGGATTTCTTCCTGGTTCCCTGCTGGGGTGGGATAGCTGAATTCCTCCCTAGGTCCTGATGACACCCCTGCACTTTCCCCCTGGCCAGCCATTCAGCCCTCTCACCTGACCATAAGCTCAGTTCCAGAAGATACTGGTGCTGCAGCTGATTCAGAGGCTGGGGACTGGGGGGTAAGTTCCTCTGGCATGGCATGTCTAGGGTCTGTGTTAGTGTGATTTTGGGATTGGACTCTACTGACAGCCCAGCATGGCCCACTTTAATCTATCTATGGCTGGAAAATAATCTCAGCCTGTCTTTTTGTGGGTTTTTCTGCTCCAGGGGTTCTTATATTGCTGTTTATGGGGTAATTATAGCAGGAGCTCTGTGCATTTAATGTCTTTCCTCCACCATCTTGGCTCTGCCCCCAGCTTGTATTTGATTTTTACAATTTTTTTTGCTCTTTTTCTCCATTTATTTAACTCTTCTAGAGGTTCTTTTGGGGCTTGTGTCCCATCTATGTTTTTCTTAGAGGCTTTTCTTATAGGTGTTTATAAGTCATTGTCTTTTTCTGAGTATATATCTAAAGCTTCCTGAGGCTTTTCAGTCTATTTCTCAATTTTGTACTTTATATTAGAGTTAGGCTCTGCTCACTTCTGGGGGAGATGGGATGGTGGAGGATGATTGGACTGAGATCTTTTCTTTTATATCCTTCTGGTGCTTTCACAGCAACATATAGGATCCTGTTAGGTTTTTGTGCTTTTAATGTGGTGTTATCTGAAAAGGGTGCATTTACTAATCCTTCTATTTTTCAATCTGCACTTAGGTAGGATACCTGCTCCCTTGAGACTGACACCACTCATCCAGCCTAAAATGGGGTAATGGGCAATAAAGCTGCTGGATGCCACCTATTCCTGTGCCAGTGTTAGTACAAAAGTCCACTGTGATATCTTTCTGCTCAGGTTTTCAATCTTTTTACTTTTCCTGTGAACAGGGCTGCTCCCTACCTCTTTTGTCACTGCTATAGTCCAGTCCTGCCACCAGAGTCTGGTGGCACTTTTGTTGCTCTCCTTAACTTCTGACCAACTCCCACCCCCAGTGTTTGCAGATTTCTCCATTTACCTTCTTAAGCTCTGTGGACTGGAAAATGATTCACTGTGACTTTTTCTTGACTTTGCCACTCAGTGTTGAGTTTACCATTTTTTTAAAAGTCTTTTGGAAGAGCTTTTAGAGGAAGTGAGGCAATGTTACTAAGCTTTTGATCATCTCCCAAATAGTTTTATGCCCCAGACCAAAAGGTGTATACCGGAGTTTGTAAAAATCTGGCTTAAGTATTGAAGTAAGAGAGAAAGAGAAGGCAACAAAAACAAAATATTTTTTTCTAGAAGATATTCTAGAAATCAGTTCAAGAAATTTATTAATTAATGAAATTTGCCATTCTAATAAGGCATTTTATAAAGTTCATGGCTTTAAAACAAAATGTCAGCCAAAAGAAGTTGTCAAATGGATTCATTTTCTAGAATTTTGAAAGACAACAATTTTATAGTGGATGAGAAATTACAATCACATCTAGTTTCATTGAAAAAGTTCTGCAGTTTAAAAATTGCTTCTTTTGTAATCTTGGAAAATGAGAAGATAAGTTTTTAAGATAATATCTCAAAATAATTTTGAACTCCATATAATACCTTTGTTTACCTATAGATGGTGTAGTAATTCAAGAAGGAAATCCACAGGATCATGTATTTACAGTTAAAAGAGACTTTGAAAGCTTTCAATCCCTCTCATTTTAAAGATGAAACAATCAAGGACTCAAGGTATAACATCAAAAGGGTTGTAAATATCAGAACCATGATTTGGACTGAAAGTCTCTAATTCCTTAACTACATTTTTCTCCACTATATAAATACTGCCTTGCATCTTAATGATTTAAAAAGTCTTCTTGGATAAGTCACTAACTTTTAGGAGGGGAGGAGACCTTAGATATTATCAAGCTTGTCTCACTCATTTTATAGATGAGAAAATTAAAGCATTTATCAATTGACCAACAAGCATTTGTTCCATGCCAACTATAGTAAGGCATTGGGTATACAAATATGATGAATGAAGGAATCCCTTCTTTCAAGGACTTTACAATTAATATGTGGAGACTTAGGTTCTAGTTCACTTAGATAATTTAGGGGTAGAACTAGATCTAACACCTAGCTCTCTTGATTCCTTACTGACCAGTGCTTACAAGATCCTAAATCCAGGCCATTTTCTTAGAGATCTTTTTTATCAGTATTAAAAATTCAAGGACATGAGGGGTGGCTAGGTGACATGATCAATATGTTAATTATTCCTCCCAACACTCTTTAGTATTGGTTAAACAACTCATTCTGTTAAGTTCGCATTCTATAAGCCCTTGAAAAATGTCTATTTATAAGTAGGGGTGGTCTGCTTATATCTGTAAATTACATCTAAAAATATAAATTCAAATGCACTTATATGATTATGCAGAATGAGAACCCAAGCAGCATTTCTGGTTCTACGCTTACTTTATTCATGCCATTGCAATTTGTTTATGGAAAAAAAATACTCCATAATGTGAACAGTCATGAAAGAAGTCTGGCATTGGGTTAAAAAAATAGTCAACCTTGTGGCAACAGCACTGAAACAAAATTTTAGAAGGGCTTTTTGTCAATAGCTATTAAATGTAGGCATTCACTATAGTAGACAGTTTTCCTGTGGCAAATGACAGAAAATAACAAATAGTATTTCTCAGGGAGAGCATGACAGTGTTCTCTCCAGAGGAAACATGATAATTGGAGAACAAATTAGGAAAAGAGTGACTTTGTAAGAGTGGGTAGAAAGCATATAATGTGATGCCTGTTTAGGTATAAATTCATCACAGCTGTTGACATGGTTCTGTTATTAGCTAATATTTAAAATGTTGTAAGGAAATTATGAAACAGTACAGTACTAGTGGCAAGCAACAAGGAGATGGTTGTCATTAAAAACTCTTTGCTAATTGGGGCTGCCAGCTATAACTTGAATCTTCACGGTACTGATCTACCTGAAGCGAAACAATTTGAACTAAACAAACATTTGGAATTAATGTGTTTACTTTAAGAAACAAAGTCTGATTCAATTAGCATCCAAAATCAGAGAGGCCAGAGAAGTTGATGTTGGAGGGTATTTCCCCCCTTTTCCCTGTCAGTGTGTTTACAGAAGAAAAATTAATGACAGGGAAATTTTTTTTTTGTCTTATAAGATGAAAATGTTTTTAAAAATTAGATTAAAATTACGAGGCTACTCTGACATGATATATTAAGAGATCCGAATGATGCCCAAGGAGGTAGAGGAGAGGGGAAATAACCAGCATTTGAGCAAGTAAACTTGTTTATGATACTTGTTTATGCCAAAAAAGCAAGATTAATTGTTCTGTCTGAAAGTTAATTAACAATTTTGCCTCAGTGAGTCAATTTGTCATCTTAAACTTTGATTCATTAACTGCTAACTGTAAAGGTTGCTTGTTTCTTGGTTTACCATAGAATGTTTGTGCTAAATGGTGCTGAGATATTATGTTTTTTTTTATTGAAAGTAGTACAAGAGGCTATTATGCATAAGTATGACTTTTTAAGTGGTACTAAATACTTCTTCAGAGTAAATCCTTACTAGTGTATGTTGTACAAAGTTAATCAATCCTTATTAAATAAATAAGGACTAGGATCCTGGATTTTTGAAAACTGCACAATTAACAAGCCATGAAAGTTGCCAAATTGGCAAATCTGAAGTCTTAAAGACTTTTGTAAACTTGCTAAAGAGGTTCTTTCACATTTTCCCCATAATAAACCTTGACTCCCTTATAAGGTATAGCTCCTAGGGATGAAAAATAAACACTTTCCCCCCTACACATCAGGTCCTCTTTGAAAATGGATAATAACTCACCTGAATTGCTTATGCCAGTGAATTTGAAGTTCCATTTTCTAAAGTAATGAACCTCCTTAAAGCTTCAATGTGGCCAAATGAAATGTAATCCAAATTATTTTTATATAATCAATAGGACTTGGAAAGATATAGCCCTAGCCCTCATGGATTTTGAATATAGTTTACTCTCTCTCTTTTTCTCATTCTCCCTGGTCCCTTCAAGTATTTAGTTATACTACAAAGCAAATGGTCATCCAGGGTATTGAATCTCTTTCCCCAAGGCTGAATTTACAACTGGTTGTATATATACATAGAATATGTATCCTTCATCTCTTGATGCTTTGCTGCTTAATGATGAGCATATCCTAATTTCACACAGCAAAGGTTGTTCCTAGTGGAGGGGGAAAGACCATATACCAATAGATATCAATACCGGTTCTGTAATTTGTATACTTATGGAGGTTCTTAGGGGTACTGACAATATAAGTGATTTGACCAGGGAAACAAAACCAGTATGTATCAGAAGAAGGACTTGAATTGTTTTTTTTTTTTTTTAATATGAGTCCTGCTTATCCAATATTCTATGCCTTCTTACCATAAGGAAAATAAACCTAAGGTTACTATTTAACCTAAGGTTAAATTAAATGATTTGTATAAGGTTACCTAGTTCCCAAGTGGCAAGGTCAGATTTCAAACCCAGGTCCTCTGACTCCAAATTCAGTGATTTTTTTAACTGTAGTGTTTTTCCTCTTTTAAATAGAAGGGACTTGAGGCCCCCTGTGTTTTAAATCTCTTTCAAAAACATTATTTCATGTTAAATAATTCTTGAGAATAGTGATGGGAAGTTCTGTACTATCTACATTTGTGGAAATAGGAGATCAGGCTTAAATCAACTCAATCGCTAGTGGAAGATCGATGAACCTCAGTTTTGACCTCTGCAAAATGGGGAACAATAATAATTACACTTCTCATTTCACAGGATGGTTGTGAGAAAAGTGATTTGTAAAGCTTAAAACAATATACAAAGAGTAATTCCATATAACATGTGATATTAGAACCAAAAAGAAAGAGCTGGCTGCCATTCTGCACAATGGATTTCTTCAGAAGAGAGGGAGTGTGATTCTCATTATTTGGCAAAACCTAGGGCTTGTAGTTTCTAATGTAGAGATTTGTGCTTTCCTATAAGAAATACCATTTCAAGCACAAATCCCAGAATCCCTTGTGAATTAGAAGGACGAAGTACTATATAACTTGGGACATTCCCAGAAAAGTCAGTGGAAGGCAAAGTATTGCTTTTAATAGAGGATTTATGATCTTTAAAGTTGGTACAGAGAAATAGGATTGAACTTGGAGCTAGAAGGCCTAGATTCTAGCCAACACTCTGCCTCTTACTGGTTAT
The DNA here is from genome assembly GCF_019393635.1 of Dromiciops gliroides. Classification (NCBI taxonomy): domain Eukaryota; kingdom Metazoa; phylum Chordata; class Mammalia; order Microbiotheria; family Microbiotheriidae; genus Dromiciops; species Dromiciops gliroides. Next base: position 568,744,735 of record NC_057861.1, on the reverse strand, counting down.
GTCACTGAATATCTCTTTAAGTTTCACTGTCTTCAAATATATGCACTAGGGATGATACCTAACCCAAATCAGATATTGTAAGGATCAAATAGGGGAAATGTGTATGAAAAGGCTTTTGTAATAATAAGAAATTATATTATTTAAGCCATTATTTATATTATCATGCCAGAGAAGCAAAATCCTATTTATTTTGCCTTGGTGATATCAATTGCATGTATACCTCCCTTTCCATGCTCACTGCAATCCATCTAGTTCAAGACCTCATAAAGTGGACTATAATAACTGCTTCCTAAAAGATCTCTTTTACAGGAAAGGAAATTGAGACACTGAGATGTTGTTTTTTTTTTTTTAATGAGGCAATTGGGGTTAAGTGACTTGCCCAGGGTCACACAGCTAGTAAGTGTTAAGTGTCTGAGGCCGGATTTGAACTCAGGTACTCCTGACTCCAGGGCCGGTGCTCCATCCACTGCGCCATCTAGCTGCCTCGGACCCATCTTTTTCTATTGTCAGCCCACCTCTCTCATCTCTATTCCTTTATTCACATCATTTCTACCTCCACTCCCATTCATAGGATGGGTCTACTTCACCTCCAATTTCTCTATTTGTGTTTATTGAAATGCTTTCAAGGCCCAACACAAGGGCTGTATACTCTGTCATACAGTAAAAGTGATGTCTTCTTTCTAAGTTGCATCATAGTGTTTTGCCCAGATTAATCCTTTACCCTTATCATATTCTGCATCAAATTATAACTATTTGTGTGTATATCTTAGTTTATAATCCTATCAGCTAGTAAGCTCCTTGAAAGAAGGAACATTTTTTTTTATCTCATCTCTATATGGCCAGGGCTTCACAGAGCAAATACTTAATAACTGTTGAATTAAATTGAATGAATCAAATGGGACTTTTAAATACAAAAATTGCGAGTTGGATACTCATAATCAGCATTTACCAAAGTTGGGTCAGAAGAAGGATATTTATAACCCTATCTGTTTATCTCAATTTCCAAGAGATAGAAGCATCTGTTTCCAAAATCAAATTCTTTTGAAATTTGCCATCTTATTTTCAAATTTCTTGCATATATGCATGTATGATTTCAGATAATTCAATTCAATTGGCCAAGAATTTATTAAGCTCCTATTTATTAAGAAGATACTGTGCTAGGCACTGAAAATACAAAGGCAAAACAAAGAAAACAAAAATTGGGAAGAAATTGCCTAGCATGGATAACTGAAGAACATTCTCTGCATTTGGGACAGGGAAAAACAATTTTCCCTAGGATTAAAACTGCATTACAAGCTCAAGAATTCATATTCATTAAAACTTCAAAACATAATTATTTCTAGGATTGATCAAAGAATATTAACTTTTTATAAATAATATGGAAGCCAAAATGACATCTCACTTTGGAAAAATTATTAAGTTAATTTTCAAGTTTATAAATACTTAACTTCAACACAACATTTTCTGTTAAATATAATTTTGGGGCATATTTTCCAGGGGAATCTGATGCTTTTCTTAAACCACAAGAGGGAGCTCATGTGATTTAACATTGCAGTCTTCATTTAGCTGACTCAGAGTTATTTCAGGAGGAAAAGTAGGGCAGAGAGGAGGGGTCAAGGGAACTGAAATAGTTTGATAAAAGTTGGCTATAAAACATAACTAAATATCACTGAATCCAATCAACAGATCTCTTAAGTATGTGCCAGACACTATTCTAGGCACTGGGGATAAATGTACAAGGAAAGAAGCAAACTCTATTCCAAAGGATTTTATATCAAGTATATGCACAATATAGAAAAGATAAATATAAAGTTAATAAGCACAAATATTATATATGTATATATACATATGTGCATGTATTAACATATATTTATATAAACATACATGCATGCATATGTGTGTTAAATAAAATGTACCTTGGGAAGAGGGGCACTAGCATTAGTAGAGGGGTGGATCAAGAGAGACTTCACATAGAACATTGTTGTTTAAGGTAAGTCTAATTCCATTACTGTGTTACTTCACATTGGGGTGAAATGAAGCATTTAGAAGTTGTTGAACAGTTAACAAAAGGAGGTTTACTTTTCTCTAACATCATAAGAATGTGAGCACTTAGTTTAACTAGATGTGTTCCCCCTCATCTCCATATAGAAATATTCCAGGTCATCAGGACAGGATATGGTGAAGGATACAGAGATTTGTGTGGTCTTCAGAAATTCATGAAATCTGAGGGACCTCCAACCAAAATTTTGTAGGACTTTTTCTTTTGTTAGATATGTAACCAGGAAGGTATTTCAGGGAAGCAAGAACCAATCATTCCTGGGATCTACTTTGCTTCCTTTTAGGGAACACTAATTCCTGTCACTGATAACTAGATGGGAGAGCAGATAGAATTCTTGGCCTGGAGTCAGGAAGTTGGCCCCAGACACTTCCTAGCTGTGTGACCCTGGGCAAGTTGCTTAACTCTGTTTGCCTCAGTTTCCTTATATGTAAAATGAGTTAGAGAAGGAAATGGCAAATAACTCCAGTATCTTTTCTAAGAAAACCCTAAATGGGGTCACAAAGAGTTGGATCTGACTCAACACCAACACCAACACCAACACCAACACCAACACCAACACCAACACCAACACCAACACCAACTTCTGTTAAAGGAAGAAGAAAGGAGGCATTTTTTCTAATCTATGATGGGGATGGAGAGAAGTCAGAGGCATGGACCTAACCCATGTTGTGAGAAAAGTCAAGTCATGTGACACAAAGTTGAGAGACAGTTTCTGGATAATTTAATCATTTTATTAATAAGGCCTGCAGGTTATTAACAAAAGGATGGTCATTTGACTATCCCACAGTGGTGGGACTCATAGTTTTTATATCCTTGAAAAAGTAGGTGGTCAGTGGGGCTGACAGTTGACCCCTACATAGAGAAATTTTCTCTACTCAGATCACCTCCAGCCTTGGATTATCAATTCAAAGAATGTGTTCCCTCTTCAATGGTGGATGGGCTGAGTGAACCCCCTTTGAGTGACCCTCTTATCCCCCCTTTAGCCCCAGACAGAGTAGTAGCTGCGGCTGCTGCATCCTGTGTTGTATCTACCTCATGAGGAGTAGCTGGAGTGTCCTCTCCAGGGCGCTAGCCTGGGCAGATCAATTTGGAAAACAAGCAGTTGTCCATATAAGTAGGTTTTCCCTTTCCGCGACATTGGTGGATCCAAAGGAGAGGCAGAGCCAATACAATTTGGCACCAGTGCTGCCACAGGAGTTGCCAGAGGGATGTGATGTCCAACATCCAACTACCTAAGGGACTCCAACTCCTGATCTTTCCTCGGGGTTAACTCCCGAAGTCTTTCCCATATATGGGTATAGCCACAAGGCAGCAGAGGTTTAAAATCAGGGTTTCCTTCCCCTAGGCAGGTTGCCTGCCAAGGCTAATGAGCCCCACCTGCCTGAAGTGACTGGTTTTAAGGCTCCAGTGACTCACCTTTGCCCCTTCTCCTGTTAGTGGAAACAGTTCCACCACGAGAAGGACAGGAGTTGGGCTTCGGTTGTCAGAGGCTATTTGAGATGCACGCTATTGGAGCATTTTATAGAGAGTGGGAGCTTATCCCCACTCCTACCCGGAATGCCAAACTTTTGGAACCAGACAGAGTAGTCTTCAGCTATCTAGACAAAAGGATATGAAGTAGAACACAATGGATTTCCCTACCCTAGATTAAATTCCTTACAGGGTTGGGTGGAGTCTAACCAAGATCAAAGATAGATAATGCAATCATATTCAGTAATGTTCTGCAGGAAAAAGGAACTTTTTAAAATGAAGAACTTAGAAGAAGGGGAGAGCCTCTGAATCTTACCAAGATAATGGTTATTAATAATCATTTCTCACATTTCCCTACATTTGATTCTTAAGCGGCGTGGCCTCCTCAATGAATCACTAAATGATATTACAAATGCTTCATCTAGGGTTTCTAACTGTGGGATTTATTAGGGGAGATATTATGAGGGAAAAAAGGGAAAAGATGGATGGCACTTTGATAAAATCAAAGAGGGCAATTCCCACTGATAAGTATACTTTACAGATAGAAGGTGCAAAGGGAAAGAGTAAACAGCAAAATAAAATTCATAGATGTGTCTCACTGTGAGAAAATAATTATTTATAATGGATTTCTTGAGGGACCCAGAAATCAGTCCTTTCTTCCAAAAAGTACCCAATTAAATTAGCCTTGTCACAATAGCAAAGTTTACTAGGTATTTAAAAATTAACTCAATATCTTTTTCTTCCCTGTCTCTTTAAACACATCACTAGAAATCAAGAAAAATAATTGCATTGTAGAATCCCAATAGATAGTGATAGCTCATTTAAATCCATAAAACCCCCAAAACCTTTAAATTAATACACAAACATATACTGTATTCACTATTCACCCTTTAGAGCAAAATTGATCTTTAAGAGTAGAGTTTAAAACCAGGTTGCTTCAAGATGTATATAACCTCGGGGCAGCTAGGTGGTACAGTGGCTAAAATACTGGCCCTGGATTCAGGAGGACCTGAGTTCAAATCCAGCCTCAGACACTTGACAATTACTAGTTGTGCGAACCTGGGCAAGTCACTTAACCCTCATTGCCCCACCAAAAAAAAAAAAAGATTTATATAACCTCTACAAGTGATAGACAAATAACTTCTGGTAAAACTCAGTCTACATTATAAGTAAGCTTAAAATTGCAGTCCCATTTTGTGCAATGATTCACATTTTGTATACTCAGTAGGAATTCCATAACACATAAAACTCTTCCACAGGGTTGATAAGAATTTATGACTACATGGTCCTGATAGTATTTGTAGTTGTGCAAAGGAGACTTGACTGTGTATTTTCTTTGTACAATTACCATTTTCCTTTTTAAAAAAATACCTATGTAAGTACTTGGTTAAAACATTAACTCCAAATAGCATAGCTGTTATAATTAACAGCCGAATAATTTTAGGTAAACTCCCTTTTAAATATTGGCAAAACCTCCAAGTTCTTAAATTGCAGTATTCCAAAATATTACAAACATGTGGTCAGTAGGGTTGATATAATGACCTAACAGCTTCCTAACCCATTCATTTTTTCTTTTTAAAAGACAGTACAAGACTTCCTATGCCAAGATGACTGAGTGAGGAAGCAACCCACTGAAGCTCTCCCAGATTTCCTCTACAAACTGAAATAAAACTGCCTCTGAAGCATCCCAGGAGCATGAAAAAGCCTACCAGCCTAGCAGGAAAAGTCTGTCTTACTTGGGTGGGAGGGAAGTGAGGTTCAGGAGCAGCAGCAGCAGCAGCAGCAGCAGCTTCTGGACTCTCAGCAGGGAGCCTGAAGCAAGGCTCTAAGCCTTGCACAATCCACCAGTGAAGCTCTGCCCTTTGGCAAACCAGCAGCCCCCTAGGCAAGTGAGCAGTCTGGGATGCATAGCAAAGACCCTCACCAGATACCCCAAAGCTAGCACAGACCACTAGGGAGGCTTTGACCCCACTACTGACCAGTAGTGAAGGCCTGACCAAGATTGGTCAACAGCAAGTTCCCACCCCTTTGACCTCCCAGCAGAAAGACTATTTACAGGGCCAAACAGCAGATCACAACAAAATTACCCTTCCAGGGCTTGATATGAGAGTGAATGGTTACCATAGTAACCCAGCAGCAGGACTCTCCCCCACTCCCCACCCCCCAACGAACACTTGGGCAGATTGGAAACAAAGTTTCTCCTCCAGGGCAGGCTAACAGAGGACCTGCTAACAGAGTAATCCAGAAGCAAGGCACCATCCCTGGGGTTGACCAACAGCAAGATCACTCCTCCAGGGCCAGCCACCAGAAAGACTTTGTTAACTTTAACACCCTAGCAAAAGCAAGTGGATAAGCTCTGAATTCCAGTGAAAACCACCAAGAAGACCCAGAGCCTCAGCACAAACCCTGGGACAGTTTAGGAAGAGATACCAAGTTTAAAAAAAATCAAGGCACAAAAATGAGCAAAAAAAAAAAAATGAAAAAAGCTTGATTATTGACAGTTGCTATGGTGATAGGAAAAATCAAGGCATAAACATAGAGGAAGAAAATAGTAACAAAATGGCTACAGAAATTAAAGAAAAATGCAAATTGGTCTCATGCCCAAAAAGAATACCTGGGAGAGTTTAAAAAAGACTTAAAAAATAAAATTAGAGAAGTAGAAGAAAAAATGGGGAAAGAAATAAAAATAATGCAAGAGAAACATGAAAAAGAAAAACAAAAATTTACTAAGGAAAATAACTCCCTCAAAACCAGATTTAGCCAAATGGAAAAGGAAGTAAAAAAAAGTCACTGAAGAAAATAATTCTTTAAAAATTAAACCTGAACAAATGGAAACTAATGACTTTATAAGACACCAAGATAAAATAAAACAAAATTTAAAAAGTTAAAAGAGAAGAAGCAAATGTGAAATTTCTCATTGGAAAAACAACTGACCTAGAAAATAGATCCAGGATCTATTATATAAAAATTATTGAATTACCTTAAAGCCATGGCCAAAAAAAAAAAAAAAAAAAGAAAGAAAAAAATCTGGACAATATCTTTCAAGAAATTATCAAAGAAAACTGCTCTGAAATATTAGAACCAGAGGGCAAAGTAGAAATTGAAAGAATCTACTGATCACCACCTGAGAGAGATCCCCAAATGAAAACTCCCCAGAACATCATAGTTAAATGTCAAAGCTTACAGATCAAAGAAAAAGTATTGCAAGCGGTCAGAAAGAAACAATTCAAATACCATGGAGCTACAGTCAGAATTACACAGGATTTGACAGCTTCCACATTAAAGAATCACAGGGCTTGGAATATAATATACTTACTGAAATGCAGTTAGGTTTACAACCAAGAATCACCTACCCAGTAAAACTGAATATATTCTTTCAGGGGCAAAAATGGATATTTAACGAAATAGAGGACTTGCAATTTCTCAAAAAAAGGCCAAAGTTGAATAAAAAAATTGACCTCCAAATACAAGATTCAACAAAAACATAAAAAGTAAAAAAGAAACAAGAAAGAAAAACTGTAGGAAATTTAATAAGGTTAAACAGTTTCTAGTTCTATATAACAAGATAATATTTGTAAATCTTAATAGCTTTATGATGAGAGCAATTAGGAGTATACATAAAGAGGATTGTGGTCATAAGGTAAAATTGAAGGAATGATAATATTTGTAAGTCTTAACAATTTTACTATAAGAATAATTAGGAGTATATGTAGACAGAGGGTGTGATCATAATGTAACATTGATGGAATGACACCCCAGAAAACAATATAAAGGGGTAAAAAGAAATTGTATGGAAGAAGGGAAGAAATTGAATGGGATGAATTGTGTCCCCCCCCCCCCACACACAAAAGAGGCATGAAAGAACTATAATAACAGAGGGGAAAATGGGGAGCATGGGCAAAGATTAAACCTTGTTCTCATCAAAGTTGGCTCAAGGAGGGAATAAGAAATACTCAGTTGGATATAGAAATCTATCTTATCCTATAAGAAAGTTTAAAAAGGGATGGTGATAATGGAAAGGGGAGGAAGGATTAATACACGGGATGGTATTGGGGGAAGGTGTTGATCATAAGTAAAACACTTGTGAGAAGGGAGTGGGTGGGGCAATGAGGGTTAAGTGACTTGCCAAGGGTCACACAGCTAGTGTCAAGTGTCTGAGGCCAGATTTGAACTCAGGTCCTCCTGAATCCAGGGCTGGTGCTTTATCCACTGTGCCACCTAGCTGCCCCCTTAAACAACCCAATTTTAGAAAAAAAAATTTGAATAATCCTTCAATGAACTTTCAAAGAAAAAAATACCCAGGACCAGATATATTCAAAAGTGAGTTCTACCACACATTTAAAGAACTATTAATCCCAATACTATATAAATTATTTGAAAACATAAGTGAATTAGGAGTCATACCAAATTTTATGAGACAAATAAGGTGCTGATAATCAAACCAGGAAGAGCTAAAACAGAGAAAGAAAATTGTAGACCAATCTCCTTAATGAATATCAAAGCAAAAATTTTAAATAAAATACTAGCAAAAAGATTAAAGAAATATATCACAAGGATCATACACTATGACCGGGTGGGATTTATACCAGGAGTGCAGGGCTGGTTCAATATTAGGAAAACTAACAGCATAATTGATGATATCAATAACAAAAGCAACAGAAATCATATGACTAGCTCAATAGATGCAGAAAAGGCCTTTGACAAAATACTGCACCCATTCCTATTAAAAACACTAGAGAATATAGGAATAATAGGAGCTTACTTTAAAATGATAAGTACTATTTATCTAAAACCATCAGCAAGCATTATCTGTAATGGAGATAAGCTAAAAGCCTTGCATATATAATCATGGGTGAAGCAAGGATGCCCATTATCACCTCTATTATTTAATATTGTATTAGAAATGTTAGCAATAGCAATGAAAGAAGAAAAAAATTTAAAGGAATTAGAATAAGTGATGAGGAAACAAAACTATCACTCTTTGCAGAAGATACTATGTTATAATTAGAAAATCCGAGAGAATCAACTAAAAAGCTACTTGAAATTATTAACAACTTTAGCAAAGTTGCAGGATATACAATAAAACAATATAAATCATCAGCATTTTTATATATTACCAATGAAGTCGAGCAACAACAGTTAAAAAGAGAAATTCCATTTAAAATACTTAGGAACCAACTCCTAAGACAAACACAGCAACTATATAACCAGAACTACAAAACATTTATCTCAAAAATAGTCAGATCTAAACAATTGGAAAAAAATATTTATTGGTCATGGGTAGGCAGAGGCAATATAATAAAAATGACAATCCTACCTAAGTTAATTTATTTAGTGCTATACCAATCAAACTATCAAAAATATTTAATAGAGCTAGAAAAAATAATAACAAAATTCATCTGGAAAAACAAAAGTTCAAGGACATCATGGGAATCAATTAAAAAATTAAAAAGGAAGATGGTCTAGCAATACCAGATATCAAACTGTATTATAAAGCAGTAATTATCAAAACAATCTGGTACTGACTAATGTTAAAGCTAAAATTCTAGCTAGACTGTCTAAAATCTAATGAGTGGTCACCAATAAATTATAAGCTTTAGCAAGAGTTAGACTTTTAAGCATTTATTAGGGAGAATAAGAATTTGGTAAAGAGAGAGAGAAAGGCCTAGATTCCTATCTATTAAAGGGAGAGTGCATTTCTAGCTCCCTTCTCCACCAGCACCCTCAGGAAAATATCCCCAGTCAGAGCTCCAGGCTCCCCCCTTCTTCCTCCCACAAACAGACGTCACTTCCTGATGCCAAAGAAAAGACTCCTGGTCTTGCCCTCAAAGACCTTCACTTCATGGCAGAGCTTTTCTACAGTTAGTTTCCAGCAGGTGGTGTCATTCCAATTGTTACACTAAGAAATAGAGAGGTAGATCAGTAGAATAGAATAGATAGAAATTACAGTATAGTAAATGTCTATAGTAATCTAGTATATGATAAATCCAAAGTTTTTCAACAAAAACTCATTATTTGACAAAAACTGCTGGGAAAACTGGGAAAGTATATGGCAGAAATTAGGTATAGAACAACATCTCACACCATATACTTAAATAAGGTCAAAAGGGTACATGATTTACACTTAAAGGATGATACCCTAAACAAATTAAGGGAGTATGGAATCATTTATCTGTCAGATTTATGGACAGGGGAAGAATTTAGGACCAAAAAAGATATAGAGGATACAATTAAATGTGCAATAGATCATTTTGATTATATAAAATTAAAAACCTTTCACAGACAAAACTAATGTAACCAAGATTATAAGGGAAGTAGAAAACTGGGAAAGAATTTTTGAAATAAATATCTCTGATAAAAACCTCATTTCTCAAATATATAGAGAACAGAGTCAAATTTACAAAAATACAAATCATTCCCCAATTGATAAATATTGTATGAACAGGCAGTTTTCAGACAAAGAAATCAAAGCTATCTCTAATCATATGAAAAAATGCTCTACATCATTATTGATCAGAGAAATGCATATTAAAATAACTCTGTGGTCTCACCTCACACCTATCAGAATGGCAAATAGAACAAAAATGGAAAATATTAGATATTAGAGGGGATGTGGGAAAACTGGAACACTAATCCACTCTTGGTGGAGTTATGAAAAGATCCTACCATTCTGAAGAGCAATTTGAAACTATGCCAAAGGGCTATAGAAATTGCATACCCTTTGATCCAACAATACCACTGCTAGGTTTATATCCCAAAGACATACCCCAAAAGAGAAAAAGACCTCTTTGTACAAAAATATTTGTAGCAGCTCTTTTTGTGGTGGCTGAGAAATAGAAATCAAAGGAATGCCCATCAATTGGGGAATGGCTACTAACTGTGGGATATGATTGTGATGGAATATTATTGTGCTATAAAAAATTATAAACAGGATGACTTCAGAAAGGCCTCAAAAGACTTGTAGGAACTGATGTATTGTAAAGTGAACAGAACCAAGAGAACATTGTTCACAGAGACAGCAATATTGTTTGATGAAGTACTGTGAATGACTTGACTATTCTCAACAATGCAATGATCCAAGACAATCCCAAAGGACTAGTGATGAAACATACTATCCACCTCCAAAGAAAGAACTGATATTGATGGAACAGACTGAAGCATGCTATTTTTAACTTGCATTTTTTCTTTTAATCAAGTTTTCTTGTACAAAATGACAAATATGGTAATGTTTACATAATCATACATGTATAACCCATATCTGATTGTTTGCCACCTCAGGGAGGGGTAGGAGAGGGAGGGAAAGAGGAATAAAAACTGGAACCCCAAACTATAAATACAAATGTTTATTATTAAAAAAAGAATAGTTAGTGAACATATAAGAACATCAGACAATGGCATGTAATGGAGTCTACAATTTCAGTGAAATATAGATTATCTTCAAAATAAATTATTTGAGAATAAATGGGAAGATATTTGACTTTAACAGCACAGTGGATTTTGCTAGGGAAACTCCATCCGCCAACCCAGATTATAAACATCTGTAGATAACAGTGTAAGGTCTAAAATTCTAGTTGTAATGTCTAAAGTCTAATAAGTGGTCTCCTTAAATTAGAAAATGTATAGCACCAATCTTTGGGCATTAAGTATTTATTAAAGTATATTAGGGATTATTAAAGAAAAACACGAGGATAAGTCTGAGATTTGTCTACTCTCCCTATTCTGCCTGTACCTGCTGCCTCTGCCTCCAAGCTGCTGTCCGGAAAACAAAAGGCCTTGCTTCTCTGCAGCTTCTCCCAGAAGCCTCCTGTGAAACAGGAAACAGGGCCATCCTCACACACAGCTCCAATCTAATTTGTTGGTAACACTGATTGACACAATTAACAGGTGGCAGACATGACTTCTTGACATTGATCTGACCTTTGAAACCCCAGAAAGGTCACTTCCGGATGCTAACTCACATGCTTTCTTTTCATGGTGGAGCTTCCCTGCAATATCTTTCTCAACAGGTTGGTAGCACTCTGATTCTCACAACAGATAAGTCTTAAAAAGTTGCCCAAAGCAAGTATTAATTAAACAATGAGTGTAAATTCCATTAGATTCCATTAATTAATAATCAATGTTCTTTCAGTATAGGTATTCAGTCAATAATCAATCTTCCTAACTATATAGCAGAATGCAATCCACCTTTCTCCATTTCATCCATAAAAATATCATATAAGACTGAAAAAAAAAAAACCCAGTACAATTCTGTGTGTGTGTGTGTGTGTGTGTGTGTGTGTGTGTGTGTGTGTGTGTGTGTGTGTGACGGGGCAGGACAATGAGGGTTGAGTGACTTGCCCAGGGTCACACAGCTAGTAAGTGTCAAATGTCTGAGGCCACATTTGAACTGAGGTACTCCTGAATCCAGGTCTGGTGCTTTATCCATTGTGCCACCTAGCTGCCCCCACAATTCTTAATTTAACATCTAGATTAAGGAAAAATTGCTTTTTGTAACAATATAGTTGATACAATTATTTACCAAATTAAAAATATAAGAAAATTTATAGAAATAACAATATCCTGACTAATATTATGTATTTAAAATTTGAAACAAACCCATTAATTACTTATCAGGCCACCTTAATTTACTTGAATGCTCTTCAATGAACTAGAAATTGTGATCAGTATATAATGCAAATGTTGATAACATGAATGATTTTCTGTGTAAGGGAATTTTGGTTCTCATGGCTATATCCTGTTACCTACATGTGGAAATTTATTTTGATTTGGGGACCCTACCTTTAGGCTGAGATTAGAAAGCCTTAGGCCCTCAGGGTCTCTCCCCCTCCTCCTCAGCTTCAGCTGAGCGAAAAAGCCCCGTGGGCTATACAAGACGCCAGGTCAGACAGCTGGGGGGAAAAAAAAAAACCAGCTCCCTCCGACCTGAGCGGAGCTATCTGAAGGATCCCGGATGGCCTGTGCTGAGGCATAAGGCTGGAGAGCACACCCCCCCCCCCCACCAGCTGCAGCTCTGGCTGGCGGATTAGCTTGGTCTGTGGGGGCGAAGGAAGCCCCGAGATTTTAGTGGAGAGAAGAAAAGGTATATATAGACCTGGGAGACGGACTAGGGGGGCTGACGAGTTCGGCTGACTAGAGGAGGAAGGAGACTAGAGGAAGGATGGACTAGAGAAAAGGAAGGAGACTGACTAGAAAAAGGAGGGGGACGTACTAGAGAAGGACAGACTAGGAGAGAAGTTGACTAGAGGGGAGCCCGGACAAGGACGGAGGAGAGTTCAGTTCAGAGAAGGAGAGCCGGTTCTGACAAGGTTACAGACCTTAATACAAACCAGGGAAAGTGTAACGTGCCCTGAGGCCGGAGGCGGCTAAGGCCCTTATTGTATTCAAGAAGTTCAAGGCGAAGCAGGTGCGAAAGAGACCCAGGGGAAAGAGACCGCAGGAAAGCAGTCAGGTTGTACACTTTCTTTCCCTGTATTCCTACTTTTAAATAATATCTCATAAATAAACTCTGCTTTGATTATTTGGTTAAGAGGCTTCTTAATCTTTAGTCTATCAGTTTGGGAGCGGTGTGGTGGAACTTTATAAACGGCCCATATTAAATTAACGAAGTCAGCCAAATAGTCACAAATCCCAGATTAGTCCTCCAGTCAGATTAGCCCCCCAAATTAGGCCAGTCAATTCAAAAATATTTTTACATACATATGCTATAATTCTCTTTACCATTACCACACAGCAAAAATACTTTCCATCTGCAACTCCATGTTCCAAATTCCATCCTTTGTTGCAACTGCTTTTGTTTCATTTCATGATGTTTGATTAGCATAATAATAAATATTTTGGTTCATGAAAAATATTTGCAAAGTTCTTAATCACTTAGCATTTTTATTAGTCGATTAAAAAAAATTGAAGTAGAAAAGTGACAGAAATGCTATTTTCTTGTCCATGACTTAATTGATAAATCATAATCTGTTTCCATTTGCAGCAATGCAAATGCCATTGTAATCACAATTCACTATCTTATCAAGTTGGTGTCATAGAGCATTAGCTTGCAAATACACACAACAATACCATAATGTGATTGAAATTACTTGAATTAAGTTAGCTCCTTCCCCTGATATTCTCTGCATGGGCTTATTTCTTCCTTCCTGATATTTACATAGTTTTTATGTTAACTGTGTCTAGCATATCAATAGAATAAATGAGCAAAGATACGGAATTTATAGTCTAGACCACAAAAATCAGGGTTTGGGGTTTATTTTATTCTGTTGGTTTCTGGAAAAATTTCATTTGAAACCATATTCCTCCTTTGACGGGTGTGACCTTGGGCTTCCCCTAAAGCATCAGAGAATCACAGAATTTGAGTCAAAAGGAACCACAATCCATACATGTGTTAAGGGCTAAAATTCTAGCTAGTCTGTCTAAAATATCTAATGAGTGGTCGCCAATAAATTATAAGCTTTAGCAAGAGTTAGACCTTTAAGCGTTTATTAAGGAAAACAAGAATTTGGTAAAGAGAGAGAGAAAGGCCTAGATTCCTATCTATTAAAGGGAGAGCACATTTCTAGCTCCGCTCTCCACCAGAGTCCAAAGGAAAGAGAGTGAGACTGAGCTCCAGTCTCTTCCTTCCTCCTCCCACTAGTCCGCGTCACTTCCTGAAGCCTGGTCTTGCCCTCAAAGACCTTTGCTTCATGGGCAGAACTCTTCTACAGTAAGTCTCCAGCAGGTGGCGTCATTCCAATCGTTACACATGAAAGTAATCTTTATTTAAACATAACCACGAAGTCACCGCCGAGCTTCTTTATTAAAACCTTGAAATACAGGGAATTCACTATTTCTAAAAGCAGAACATTCCACTTATGGAAAATTCTAATTTCCAGCAAGTTTTTCCTGATATTAATCCTAAATGCAGCTCTTTTATGATTCTACCCATTGCTCCTACTGCAGTCCTCTAGGGCCCAATAGAAAAGAATGTACTCCTTTTCCTTAACCAGTTTTTTTCTTCTCCAAGCTAACCATTCCTTCAATTAATCCTTTCACAAACATGGATTTAGGAGCCTTCACTTTCCTGACTGTCCTCCTCTAGATGCAACTCAGCCTATCAATGCTCTTCTTTAGCTGTGTTATTCAAAACTGATCACAGTAATTCAGAAGTATTGTGAGGAGGGCAAATTGATAGATAGATGATAGATAGATAGAAAGATAGCAAGCATTCTCATAGTACTTTAATATTTCCAAAGTGCTTTATATGTTATCTTAATTGATTCTCACAGTAAACTTGTGAGATAGGTGGTATATTTATCTTCATTTAATAGAAGATGAAACTGAGCCTAGGAGAGGCCAAGTGATTTTTCTAGGATCACATAGCTTGTTTTCTTTCTTCAAGTTCAACATTCTAATTAACCACTGCTCCACCTAGTTTTCTCTAGTAACAACAATGACAACAGTTAACATTTCTATAGTCCCTACTGTGTGGGGGCAATTATGGATTTGAGTCAGATTAAACTCTGAGGATGGAGTATGAAAGATACCTACCCCCCCCCCCCAATTAGGGTTAGGGTTAATATCTGGGTGAGATGCAGGTTTAAGATTCAAGCTATTTGGCTTAGAAATTCTAGTCCCTTTCAGAATCTAAACAACTAGAATGTATAAGCATTTATTCTTGTCATCTGTCTGTTATTAGTTATGCATGTTAAAACTGAACCAGAGACATCTCAAGTCTGTTTCAAGAAAATAGAGGAGGGTAAATTATAGAATGTGTTGTTATACCTATGGAGAGGTAAACTATAAGTTTATTGTGTAATATAGAAATAATATATCTGTAGAGCATGTCCTATAATACAAACATGGTTTATTATGGGCAACTTATTTGACATGTACTGTTTTGAAATTAATTGGTTAAATGCCATCCTAAGTCTTTTATTAGAATTGAAGTTAACTTGGTAAATTTAATGTAAGTTCGATTTTGGTCATCTTCTTACAAAGGTATGTTGTAACCTAAGTTTTATGTGAGGATTAGATCTTAAACAATTAAATGAAAACTTTTGGAGAAATAAAGTGAAAAGATTTAAGGGTTCTGCCTTCTGTGGCATTTTGAAACATTTAGGTTATATGGCTTACATATAGCAAGGTAGTGGTAACCCTTTGATCTGTTGTTAATAATGTCTGTCAGATACAGAACTAGGTAAAGCTTCGAACAGCATGGGGCATTTGTGACACCTCTCACTGGATGAAGGACATCTGAACAGTTTTTTGCTCCTGATGCAGGATCCTGGGGTTCCTGCATTCACTCTTTTAGTTTGCCCCTTTTCCCTATCGTTGTTCTTTTTAATTTTTGGCCTTTGTCTCTTTAACCTCTTGATAGTTTGTTTTATCTAGGCTCAAGGCTTTCAATTTTATGGTAGCAATTCCAGCCTATGTACCTCTTCACCATCTGGACCAGGCCTGCAAGGATTTCTGCTCCTTCTACTGCCAGCTCTATACACATATTCAGCTGAAGCAATTACAGAAGAAGAGATCCTCGCCCTTTTCCCCTTAGCTATTAGAAGAAGGGGTGGGCAAATGTAGTGGTAGCCAGGTGGGCCTGAGTCTAGCTGGGGATGCTCAGGCCTAGAAAGGGTCAATTAGAGATTATTCTTTCCTTGGATAAAATTGGGAAACAGTTGTATTTGCTATTAAATTTGCTTTGTAAAAGATTCTAATAGGAGGCATCTGAGGTCAAAGATGAAAATTTCTAAGTGAATGGACACTGGGAGCATATCACTGAAATTACAAAGAGGCTTTAAATCATGTTTGTTGTTATAATATTGGTAGTTATTGACACCAGTTCTTTGTGTTATATCTGGGGGATTGTTATAGAATATTTCAAGGAACAAAACCAGTCTTGAGAGGACACTATTGGATTTGTGACAAAAACTGTTTACATGTCTTCCCAAGAATTGGACAAGTATATGGTGTATTGGGATAATTAATTAAATTCAGTTGTAATTTTTCAAGTTCCCCTTATACTTGTCCCTGTTTAGTCCCTTGCTTTATAGGTTTGATACAACGTACAGTTCAACAGATGCAGCTGACTGTGACAGGAGAAAAGGCCATGATCCTGAAACTTCACAAAGGAGAGGCTGGTGATGAGTTGGACTTGGACTGGAGGGCTGAAATCCTGTATGGCTGAAAGACTTGAAGACAGTGACTCAAATCCACAGTATGCTCTCTGAGCATAAAAGACAAAGGGGGGGATTGTGTGGGACAATTATGGATTTGAGTCAGATTAAACTCTGAGGATGGAGTATGAAAGATACCTAGCACCCCCACCCCCCACCCCAGAATAGCTAGCCTCTAGCTTTGCTTAAAAGTTAATTGCTTGTCAAATTCTCACTGTCTCCTTTAAGTATTATTGTTGAGATAATGACTTGGGACAGTTCTGTAAACTTTGGGGATGGGGTCTGGAAGATATCCAGTCCCCCAGTAAGTTTTATTACTTGTCACAGTTCTACCAGTTAGCACTATTTACCTTCTGCTTAGTTCCCACATGCCAGCTACACCTTGGTTTATGGCCTGCAATAAAAATCGTGTCTCTGAATAGTCGGCTTACTCCTCTCACATGTCAAAACCCCAGTCCCTGCCATGATTAATTGCAGTCAGATAAGGGAGTGATTTCTGCCTCCCTCTTTCTTTGACATTCCTCAGACTTGTACCCCTTCCCCTTCTCCCCTTTGTTCTTGGACATGTCTCCATACATGGATCACAAGCTGGGCACGCACCTTGGGTGAGGCAGGATTGGATGTTAGATTGTGAGCTCATCCACCCTAGGTGTACGTGGGGACAGTCCTTTTCAAGATTACTATAAAAACCTAAAAGATTGGGCATATCTTTGCAAGACTTCAATGTGTAATTGGGTTTTGCCCATCCTCATGAGGATGTAATAAATCTGCCTCTGCTTGACTTGGTGGTCTCCTCGAGTTATTTGTGTAAACTGAGGCAGTTTGTCCCAAACACTACTATGTTAGGCATTGTGCTAAACATTTTACATTTATTTCATTTGTTTCTCACAAAAACTCCGGGAGGTAGGTTCTATTATCTCCATTTTGAAGATGAGGAAAATGAGGCCATCCGAGTATGTGAGAAAATAATATTAATAATTGATTTCTTGGGGGATCCAGGAATCAGACCTTTTTACCCCACCCCCAACACCACCACCAAAAGTCAAATTCTTTTTGAGAGACTTCTTCAAATTTTGTTTGGGACAAACCGCAGGGATCAAAAAGAATGGAGACAGATCCTTTGTCTAGATTGCTGAAGGACTGATGGGATTAAACCACACATAGATGAATGGAGTTTGCATGTCTGCCCCCCACCCAGCTTTACATTCCTGTCCCTATCAAGAGTTGAGTGACCTGATGTTATCGGTAAAATTTATTATAAAAAAGCCCAAGAAAAAGAAAGAAGACCTATATGTACAAAAATATTTATAACAGCTCTTGTTTATGGTGGCAGAGAACTGGGAATTGAGGGGATACCTATCAATTAGGGAATAAGTGAACTAGTTAGGGTCTATGATTGTGATGAAATACTATTTTACTTTAAGAAATGAGTAACAAGGGGGCAGATAGGTGGCACAGTGGATAGAGCACCAGTCCTGGAGTCAGGAGGACCTGAGTTCAAATCCAAATTCAGATACTTGACACATTAGCCGTGTGACTCTGGGCAAGTCACTTAACCCTCATTGCCCGGCCAAAAAAAAAGAGAAAAAAAATGTTAACAAGGGCAGCAAGGTAACACAGTGGATGAAGCACCGGCCCTGGATTCAGGAGGACCCGAGTTCAAATCTGGCCTCAGACACTTGACAATTACTAGCTGTGTGACCCTGGACAAGTCACTTCACCCTCATTGCCCTGAAAAAATGAGAGAAAGAAAGAAAAAAGAAAGAAAGAAAGAAGCAAATGAGTGACAGTATGGTTTCAGAAAAACCTGGGAAAACATATATGAACTGATGCAAAATAAAATGAGCAGAACCAAGAGACCACTTTATATAATAAGAATAGTGTTGATTAAGATGAACTGTGAAAGACTTAGCTGCTCTGATCAAGAAAGTCAATGATCCATGACAATCCCAAAGGACTCATGATGAAAACTACTATCCACTTCCAGAGAGAGAACTGATGAACTTTGAATACAGATTGAAGTATATTTTCACTTTCTTTATTTTTCTTGCTTTTTTGCTTTTGCAACATGGCTAACATGGAAATATATTTTTGCATGACTTCATTTATATAAAAATATCATATTTCTTGCTTTCTAAGTGGGCTTCAGAGAGAAGGAGAGTTTGGAAATCAAAATTTAAAAATGAATATTAAAAAATAGTTCCTGCACTCAAGGAGCTTATATTCTAATGGGGGGGACAGGACAAACTGTATATAATTATTAAAAGTGTATATAGAAGATAATTTTCCAGCCTAAACATCTCCAGTTCCTTCAAATGTTTCCCTACATCATCCTGATTACTTTTCTTTAGGTTCTATCCTTGTAAGCACCTACTATAGTGCTCTGCTCACAAAAGGTTTGCTAAATTAAATCAAATTTATGACCTTGCCTTAAGGTGGCATTCTGAGCTATTAATGAACATCACAGTCCAATTCATCTTCAGCTTGATAAGAATAGAAACACTTCAGATATAAAGAGAAATTTATTTTTGAGTCAGCCCCAACTTGGTAATGAATCAATCAGAAAATGTCATAAAGTATTAGTATAATGAATTCTCTCATTGAGTGCTTATTGTTCCAATTTAAAGATGAGGAAGACCTTCACCAGGGCATAGAATATTCAGTTTACCCCAAGCCTTGATTATAAAAGTGAAACAAGCATTTATTTCTCTATGCGAGTTAATGGCACATTTATCAAGCCTTCACTAAAACAAACAAACAAAATACTTAAAATAGATTTAAGAACAAGCTTGATCTAAAAGACCAACATGATTCTGGGCACAATGTATCATTCAAAATATTTTCATTTCATTAGGGTTGAATTGAGTTGAATTTGACATGCAGGGTTAAGAGCAACCATATGGTTGGGGAGCAGAATCATTCTACTTTATCTTAGCTTTCTAATTATCCCAAAATTCAGTACTACCCAAAATGCAAGGGGAGAACATTTAACATTTGAATTGTGTTTTGAAATCTTCAAAGTTCTTTGTCATTCTCTTATCCACATAACTGTTCTGTGAAGCAGGAATTGTTAACCTAATTTTACAGATGCAATTTATCAAATTCAATTCAACAAAAAATTATTAAACACTTCGTGGTTTAAAAATCTATGTGTGCGGGCAGCTAGATGACGCAGTGGTTAAAGCACCGGCCCTGGATTCAGGAGTACCTGAGTTTAAATCCGGCCTCAGATACTTGACACTTACTAGCTGTGTGACCCTGGGCAAGTCATTTAACCCCCATTGCCTGGAAAAAAAAATCTATGTGTGGGTTCTAATGTGTTCCCCCAGTTTTGGGGGAAACTGGCTAAAATCACTGATAAATTCACCAAGAGTTTAGTCTTTTAAGGGTTTATTAAAAGATATAAGATAGTAAAGAGAGAGAAAGCTTGAATCCTTATAGCATGGAAATCCTAGCCTTCCTAACTGCCCACTTGAAGTGCTGCCACCAAGCCGATGTCTTGAACCAAAGAGCAAGATTCTGTTGGCCAGCCTCAACTCCCTCCTTCCTGTCCTCCTCCCAGAAATGAGAGGTTCTTCAAGTTGATTGGCTGAGAGAGGTCCCCTGTTGATGTGGCAGTCCATAGCCTCTGAGAACACACTGACCTCAGGGTTGGCTAAAATTTAATCACCTTTAAGTGGGTACTTAGTAGTTCCTCATTCACACCCAATTCAAACACTACTAAGTCAATCAAGTCAGACCTCTGGGCATCTACAAAATTACATTATCTTAACACAACACCTATGTGAAAGCCACTTTGTTATGTTCTGAAAATACAAAGAGAAACTATCTCTACCTTTAAGGGGCTATAAATAGAAAATTGTGTATAGCTAGGTCCCAACTAGTGTGAATAATGCATTCACCAAAGAAGTTGCATACATTTAAATTCACATTATTAGAATTAATAATTATGTAAAATGTGCTCCTTGGTTCCAGCCCAATGAAAATATGCAGTGTGAATTTGAATAATGGACCCACTTCAGGAAATTCATTATTTGCACTAATCAGGAACCTAGCTTTAAAGAGATGAGGGAAATGAACGATAAAGAAGTGAAATTACTTCCCTGATTGCTATGTATATAGATAGATAATGGAAGAGCCTGACATTCTGACACTATGTTTAGACAGCTGAATCAGAGACATCAGCACCAGACCAATATTATCACTGAGACATATAGAATAGAAAATTGCTCAATATCTATAGCAGTTCTGCATTTTTTATGCCTAAAAGTTATTCCCAGCTATTGCATTTTAAGCTTAGAAATAGGAGAAAAAGGAATAAGAACATTCAAATCAGGGTGTTTAAGAGGGAGCGTAATCACTTGGCCTGAAATTGGGTGCAATAGTGATGAAATTTGGACCCAAAGAAAAATTATTATTGTTATTGTTGTTATTATTATTATTGGCATTTTGAAATGGATTCTAGTCTAGCCTGGTCCCTAGCAATCTGGAATTTTGCTGAAGACAATCCTTACCCATCTTGATCAGACATATCTTCATCCATACATTGTTAGGCTTCAGGGTAATGAACAGAGATATTTCCCACTCAATCTTAACCACTTCTAATGTTGACAGAATCCAGGAGCAGGAACCAAAATGATCATGCAATAAATCAAACTTTAACAGGTCGTTGTTGGGGTCTGCTAATTAATGCCTTGGCTGCTCATTGACAGCACAAAGGTCAGAAGTTACACATCTTATTCTAAAAGTTTAGAGTCTACACTAAAGTTGGACAAATTAGATCACTGCTCCCTACAGAATAGTTCCTGAGAGTTCTTGCAATTCAACTCTCACCCAGCTTTAATGTTTAAAAGCTTTATCCCTCACTTCCACCTAATAAAATCCTCAATTGTAACAATTCTAATTAGATCAATTTCAAAGACTCTAACTTGAGACCACCCAAGCAACAAACCCAAGCTATGTGCCCTGATATCTCATTAACCTTCACACCTCAGTGAGGGAGGATTACAATATCTGGTGCTTGGAGGATTAGAGGTAGTATATGTGAAAACAAAGATAAGGGGTAAAGTGTTATATTTTTCTTGGCATGTGACACTTTGCATCATCTCTAAATATTACTGTTTCAGTACCTTATAAATGAGGACATGGTCCAAAGGTGAAATTAACTGAATCACTCTAGGCATGTCAACTGAGATGCCTCACTACAAATAAAATTGCTTTTTATCTCAAATAATCTTGTCAATATTACAATTGGCCATGCTGTAACTTAACTATGGAGTTATCACATTTCTGACACATTTTCTTAGTTGCAGTTTAATAAAGTTCACAATGTGTAGGACATGTAACTAATATTCTCTGGTTTTGCTACAAGAAATTCACAGTTTCATGTATTTCTTCAACTTTGCCAATTTAGAAATGATCAGCCAAAGGCTTCAGGCTTATTTTGATGAGAATTGATTTAGATCAATATGAGAGAAGTAAAGGAAAAAGGATGACAAATGCACCATTTAACAATACTTTTTAGTTAACTTTATATTCATACATTTTTTTAATCTTTAAAACTATGATCTTCATTTTTTAAAATAATAAACGTTCTTATTTTAAGTTTTGAGTTCCAAATTCTATCCCTTCTTCTCTCCCTCTCCTCTCCCCTCCCTTGAGGTTTTACATGATACAGGTTATACATGTTGAATTATGTACAACATTACCATATTAATCATTTTGTATAAGAAAATTTGAATAAAAGTTAAAAAAAATGAATGGAAATGAAAAATAGCATGCTTCAGTCTGTATTCAAACAATATCTGTTCTTTCTCTAGAGGCAGATAGTATGCTTTGTCATTACTCCTTTGGCATTATCTTGGATCATTGTATTGCTGAGAATAGCTAAGTCATTAACAGTTCTTTATCAAACAATATTGTCTCTGTGCACAACGTTGTCTTGGTTCTGCTCACTTCAGTATACATCAGTTCATACAAGTCTTTCCAGGCCTTTCTGAAATCATCCTGCTTGTCATTTCTTTTACTATCACAATCATATATCACAACTTGTTTAGCCATTCCCCAATCGATGGGGATTCCTTTTATTTCAAACTCATATTTGAATCTGTAGTCAACTCATGATTTTCTAGGCCAATAGGCCTTTCAATTCAAACTTATTTTTATCAAGTACATATTATGTGTCAACTAAGCAGCCACATGCCATCATGGATTTACTGACTGATCAGAGTCAGGAAGACCTACGTTCAAATCCCTCTGGCATATAGAGCAAGGACTGAACTAAAATTGTAGAATGAGGTTTCATAGGTCATGTCCACAGAAACAAGAAATCAGTAAGATAATGTGTTAGGTGTCTGGGTATACAATGACAAAAATAAGTGTCCTTGCCTTCAAGAAGCTTACATTCTGCTAAGGCCATACAATATAATAAAAATGAGTAAATATTATGTACATCATGCAAAGTGAGTGTACACTATTTTTAAGACATAGAGTTTACTAATAGCTAGAGAACCATTAAAGGCCTCAGGTATAAGTGGTACTTGAGTATACCCTTGAAGGAAGCTAAGGACAAAATAAGGTTCAGGTGAGGTGCCAATGCACAAGGCAGGAGATTGAATATGGGGAAAAGCTGGTATTCCAATTTGGCTGGACTGTGAAGTGCATGAAGAGGAATAATATGATATAAGCCCAAGAAGGTACATGGTATCTAGATTGAGGAGAGCTTTATGTGACAGGAAGAAAGTTTAAATTTTATTCTAGATCCAATAGAAACTATTGAATCTTAGATACGAGAATGATATAGTCATTTCTATATCCAATAGAAACATCCATTTGGCAGTAGTACAGAGAAGAGATTGGAGAGGGAGAGAAAAGACACATATATGCCAAATATGGGGCTATTGTGATAGTCTTTGTGTGAAGTGATGAAGGCCTGAACTAAAATAGTAAATATGTAGTATCTGTCTTGCCTCTAAAAACCACTTTTCTCCACCAAATCAAAGTTTTCTCCATTTCCTTCATCTTAATCTTCATTTCCTTATATCCCTTTCCAATTTCCTTTGGTGTTTGAGAATTGGATTTCTAGAAGTACTTTAAGATGATATTTCTACAAGAAAACATGGTAGGGATTCTTCAAGTTACATTTCAACTTTGGATATGCATAGCTAGAAGAGAAATGTGTTTTTACAAAGTGGCTTCTTTAAAATGACAGTTATGACTTGGGGTCATCTCCAGTTGTCCTGATAGCCACTGGACCCAGATGACTCTTTACAGCCCTGACTCACTTAAATCCAATTCACTTTGAGTCATGACATCACCTCCCATTGTCCTCTGAGAATGAAGGACAAACTACAATAACAACACCACCATCAGCAGCAGCAACAAGAACACAGCCAACAATAGTCATGACCTGAAAAAGAGAAGTGGGTAAATTTATTTAAAATCCCAAGCTCTAAGAGTTTTTCATTTAAGGAACATTTTATTGGCTTAGCTGAAGAGGAAAGGAGGCATCCAAAGGTAGAATATTGAGTACATTATTAAGACTTGTAAGAAAAATAATGGGTTTTGGGACACCCAGAGGGCCCCTCTCCTCCTTCCCCTTGAGGGGATTATATTAAGATTGATAGTATTGATTTTGCTGATTGACTCACTTGGAGTTAACTTGATTACAACAACACCTATCTGAAGGCCTGGCCCTCGGGGGTTGGGGGGGGGGTGTTCTCTGAACTCTGATCACAGCACATTCTTCTCATGGACTGCCCTCAAGTCCAGTGAACCAGTGGATTTGGGTGATGCTAGCCAGTTAGCTTGAAGCAGTGTAAGGACCTACTTTCCTCGGGATCCAGAGGAAGCTTCCACTCTCAGTTTTGGCTCTCAGACGTGAGCATGGAGGAGGATTTGGAGGAAGAAACAGGCCAGGCTGAGCTCTTATCTCTCCTCTAGGGTAGATATGCTTCTTAATTTTTTGAGCCAAGTGTTCTCACTTTACTAATATTTGGTATGCTTTAATAATAAATGCTTAATGCCCCAAACTGGTGCTAAAGCTTCTAATTTATAAGTAACAAATATATTAGAAACACCAGCTAATTTTCCCTAAACTTGTGACAAAAATAAGGTTACCACATATAATTTTAAATGCCACAGACTATGTAATTTTTTTTTCTGTTTGTTTTTTAAAATTTTATTACAGGGCAATGAGGGTTAAGTGACTTGCCCAGGGTCATATAGCTAATAAGTATCAAGTGTCTGAGGCTGGATTTGAACTCAGGTCCTCCTGAATCCAGGGCTGGTGCTTTATGGTACCACCTAGCTGCCCCAAGACTATACTATTATTTCAGAATTTGGGGGGGAGGGGTGTAATTATTTCTATTGATCATTTGCAGGCCAATTTTCTCTTTGTCTTTGCATTCTGCATTAAGTGAAATATATGTTTCATGATCTTTCATCTTTCATCATCTTTCATCATCAGATCCTTAATGGGGTTTCTAGCAATTTTGGGGTAGCGATATAAATTGTTCCTTTGATTTCTTTAGTATAGGGAAGCCCCAATGAGGACTTCTAGCAATAAAGATCTTTACCTTATTTGCAACTTAAAAGTCTTAGAGTTTTCTAGCATACTAAGATTAGTGACTTGCCCAATGTCACACTGAGTATATCTCATAGGCAGGTCTCAAACCTAGGTCTACTTGGTCTGAGGACAGTTTTCTATCTACTATTCCATTTATGGTTACTAAGCAGTTTTAAAGTGCCTTGGGGGTCTTCTAGTACCAAGATGGCAGAGTGAGGAAGGAATCCTCCAAAGTTCTCCCAAATTTCCCCTCCAAAACAATAGAAAACTGCCTCTGAATTATTCCAGGCTCAGGAAAACAGCTTAGCTGCCCTGAAGGAAAGGTCGGTCTTATCTGGGTTGGAGGAAAATTAGACCCAAGTGCAGCAGCAGCAGCAGTTTCTGGGCTCACAGCAGGGAGCCTGAAGCTGGAATTTAAGCCTGGGGGCAATCCACCAGTGAGACCATGCCCACTTGTAAACCAGCAGCCCCCTGGGCAAGAGAACAGTCTGGTCAGCATAGCAGGGACCCTCACTAGGCACCTGAAAACTAGCACAGACCACTAGGGAGGCTTTGACCCCACTGCTTACCAGTAGTGAAGCTCTACTCAAGACTGGTCAGCAGAAAGATTCTTTTTCCAAAGCAAACCAGCAACAGGGGGCCTCAACCCTCAGCAGATCTGCAAAAAGATTACTCCCCCAGTCCTGCTAGTAGAGTGATTCTATGACCATAGCAACCCAGCAGTAAGGCCCCCACACTTGGACAGATTGGAAATAAAACTGTTCCTCTAGGTACTGCTAACAGAGAGGCCCTGTTAACAGAACAACCCAGTGGTAGAGCACTACCCCTGGGGCTGAACAACAATAAGATCACTCCTCCAAGGGCCAGCCACCATAAAGACTTTGTTAAATTTTGCAATAGAGCATCAGGACACCACCTCTGGAGAAGACCAGCCCACATACAGGGGAGGCCAAAAGGGAGGACTAACCCACAAACACCAATCAGAAGGGAAGCTTACTCCATAGAAAAAGCAAGTGGCTAAGCCCTGAAACCCAGTGAAAGCCACCAATAAGAGAATTAGCACAAAAACTTGTGATAGTGTAGGCATAGAGCCAAAGTCTCTCATAAAAACACTAAATCACAAAAAAGGCAAAAAATGAGCAACCTCCTACTCTTCCCCCCTCCCTCCCCAAAAAGCTTGACTATTGAAAGTTGCTATGGTGATAAGGAAGATCAAGGCAAAAATTAGAGGAGGACAATAGCAACAAAATGGCTACAGGTGAAGCTTCAAAGAAAAAATGTAAATTGCTTTAAGGCCCAAGAAGAATTCCTGGAAGAGCTTAAAAAGGACTTTAAAAAGCAAATTAGAGAAGTAGAAGAAAAATTGGGGAAAGAAATAAGACTAATGCAAAAGAACCATGAAAAAAGATATTCAAAAATTTACTGAGAAAATAAGTCTCTAAAAACCAGAATTAGCCAAATGGAAAAGGAAGTACAAAAGGTCACTGAAGAAAATAATTCTTTAAAAAATAGATTTGAAAAAAAAAGAATAAATTTGAACAAATGAAAACTAATGACTATATCAAGAAACAATAAAACAAAATCAAAAAATGTAAAAAAGAAATAGAAGAAATTTTGAAATTTCTCATTGGAAAAACAACTGACCTAGAAAATAGATCCAGGAAAGATAATATAGGAATTACTGGACTACCTGAAAGCCATGATCCAAAAAAAAAAAAAAAAGCCCGGACAATATCTTTCAAGGAATTATGAAAGAAAACTGCCCTGATATATTAGAACTGGAGAGCAAAATAGAAATTGATAGAATTCACAAATCACTGCCTGAAACAGATCCCCAAATGAAAACTCAAAGGAACACCATAGTCAAATTTTAAAGCTCAAGATCAAGGAGAAAATATTGCAAGCAGCCAAGAAAAATGTAATTGAAATATCATAGATACAGTCAGAATTACATAGGATTTGGCAGCTTTCACATTAAAGAATAGCAGGGCTTAGAATATAATATACTGGAAGACAAAAGGGTTAGGTTTACAACCAACCCAGAAAAATTGAATATAATCTTTTTTGGGGAAAATGAATATTTAATGAAATAGAGGGTTTTCAAGCATTCCTGATGGAAAGGCCAGAGGTGAATAAAAATTTTAACCTCCAAATAGAAGAATCAAGGGAAACATAAAAAGGTAAAAAAGAAACAAGAAAGAAAAATTGTAAGAAAGTAAATACAGTTAAGCTGTTTATATTTCTATATGACAAGATAATATTTGTAAGTCTTAACTTTATTATAAGCAATTAGAAGGAGCATATATGGACAGAGGGTGTGGTTATAAGGTGACATTGATGGAACAAAAATACTTGTAAGTCTTAACAAATTTATTATAAAAATAATTAGGAGTATATGTTAAAAAACTATAAAAATATTTTATAGAACTAGAAAAAAAATTCATCTGGAAAAATAAAAGTTCAAGGATATCATGGAAATCAATTAAAAAAAAATACAGGGGCAACTAGGTGGCGCAGTGGATAGAGCACTGGCCCTGGAGTCAGGAGGACCTGAGTTCAAATCCGGCCTCAGACACTTAACACTTACTAGCTGTGTGACCCTGGGCAAGTCACTTAACCCCAATTGCCTCACTAAAAAAAAAAAAAAAATTAAAAAAAAAAACACAAAAGAAGGTGGTCTAGCAGTACCAGATCTAAAAGTGTACTATATCGGGGAACTTAGCTGAAGTTTCTAATATATTGCTACTTATAAATTAGAGGCTATTACACCAGTTTTGGCAGCAAGCATTTATTATTAATTTGGCTACATGTAAACCCAGAATAGAGAGAGAGCATGACCCCAACTTTCCCTAAGTTTTTATCCTTTCTCAGGTAGAGGTGGGTAACTGCACATTGATCCAAGCCAATTGGCCAGTATCATTCAATTCACTTGATTGACATGATTTAGGGGGTCACCAAGGTGATTTAACTTCCTTTAAGAGGTCAGAAAAGTCAATCTGCTTTCCTTTTGCATTTCTACTGACTCTGGGCTGGCTCTGAGAAACCAGCTAGAGTTCCTGAGTGGGGGTAGGGTCACTTGGTCTCCCCTCAAACCCATTCTTAATAATTATTTTCTCACATACTAAAATAAAATCAAAATGGGTATAGCATTTACACATAAAGGATGATACCAAAAGCAAATTAAGAGAGCTTTGGACCATTTTTCTGTCAGATTTATGGATAGAGGAAGAATTTAGGACCAGAGAAGATATAGAGAGCAAAACAAAATGTAAAATAGACAATTTTGATTACATAAAATTAAAAAAGTTTTTGCACAAGCAAACCTAATATAATCAAGATTATAAGGGAAGCAGAAAACTGGGAAACAATTTTTGAAACAAATATCTCTGATAAAGGCCTCAATTCTCAAATATATTGAGAATTGAGTCAAATTTATAAAAATACAAGTCATTCCCCAATTGATAAATGGTCAAAAGAAGTTTTCAGACAAAGAAATCATATCTATAATCATATGAAAAAATTCTCTAGATCACTATTGTTTAGAGAAATGCAAATTACCACAACTCTGAGGTATCACCTCACACCTATCAGAGTGACAAATCTAACAAAAAAGAAAAATATTGTATGTTAGAGGGGATGTGGGAAAGCTGGGTCACTAATCCACTGTTGGTGGAGTTGTGAAAAGATCCCACCATTCTGTAGAGCAATTTGGAACTATTCTCAAAGGGCTATAAAACTGTGCATACTCTTTGATCCAGCAATACCATTGCTAGGTTGATATCCCAAAGATATCCCCCAAAAGAGAAAAAGACCTATTTGTACAAAAATATTTATAGCAGCTCTTTTTGTGGTGGCTAAGAATTAAACTAAAGGCATCCCTGTTAACTGGGGAATGACTAAACAAGCTGTGGTATACGATGGTGATGGAATATTATTGTGCTATAAGAAATGACAAGTAGGATGATTTCAGAAAGGTTTGGAAAAAACTTGTATGAACTGACATATAGTGCAATGGGCAGGCAGAACCAAGAGAATGTTGTGCACAGAGACTGCATTATTGTTTGATGAAGAACTGTGAGTGACAACTATTCTCAGCAATAAAAAGATTCAAAATAAACTCAAAGGACTATTGATGAAACATACTATCCACTTCCAAATAAAGAACTGATGTTGTTTGAACACAAACTGAAGCATGCTATTTTTCAATTTCTGTCATTTATTTCTTTTATTCATGTTTTCTTATACAAAATGACTAATATGGTAATATTTTACATAATTGTGCATGTACAACCTGTATCTGATTGTTTACTGTCTCCAGAAGGAGAGAGGGGAGAAAGGGAAGGAGGGATAGAATTTGGAACTCAAAAGTATGATCTAATGAGTGGTTGCCTTAATTTAAAAGCTTTAGCAAGAGTTTAGCCTTCTAAATATTTATTAAAGTGTATTAGAAGTTAGTGAAAAGAGCAAGACAGGAAAACCCTAGTTTGGATCTATTCAGTATAGCCAGAAAGAAAAACTTGCCTTTCCCTAACAGCCCATGTGAAGTTCTCCCTATTCTTCCTCCCTTGCCACCAAGCCAAAGTCTGAATCTGAAAGGACCCCCGCTTCTCCTTGGCTTCTCCCAGAAGCCTCCTGTGAAACAGGAAACAGGACTGTCCTCACACACATCTCCAATCTAATTGGCTGGTAGCACTGATTGACATGACTTCCTGATGCTGATCCGACCTTCGAAACCCCAGAAAGGTCACTTCCCGATGCTAACTCACATGCTTTCTTTTCATGGCAGAGCTTCTCTGTAATATCTTTCTCAGCAGGTTGGTAGCCCTCTGATTCTCACAGTCACCCCTTGTGCTTCATGCAAAGAAACATGGTTTCCTCAATAACGTTACAGATACTTACAACTAACAAAGTAAAGGGAATGAAGAGAGAGAAAAAAGAAATTGAGGCATGCATTAACTAAAGGGGGGCACTCCCCTTTAGTAAGTCGACATTATAAACAATGTATACAATGTGGAAAAGGAAAACAGGAAAATGTCCATTTAAGTCTTTGGAAGTCTTTTCTCAGATGATTCTTTGGAAGTCCTCTGGGTATACTTGTGGAATGGAAGTCTTTCAGGTGTTTCAGATGCTGGTAATCAGCCAGGAAAATTTCCTACAAAATTGAGCTTAAGACAACTTTAAATAGCTTTGCCAATAATCAAATCAAACAATGAGAGTTCTCAAAAAAAAAAAAAAAAGACCAAACATGTCTA
Source organism: Dromiciops gliroides (assembly GCF_019393635.1). Taxonomy (NCBI): domain Eukaryota; kingdom Metazoa; phylum Chordata; class Mammalia; order Microbiotheria; family Microbiotheriidae; genus Dromiciops; species Dromiciops gliroides. The sequence continues at coordinate 568,714,234 of NC_057861.1, read as the reverse complement.
AGGAAATTCAGAATCTTAGTTGTTACACATGAAACATATAATAAGAACAAAAAATCGAAACATTCTCTAAAACTTAATATTGCTACAATCCTCTAAAATTTAATATTGTTACATTCCCTTCTATGGAGGACAAATTGAGAAGACAATTGTGATGTTAATTTAGAAAATAATTTTTATCTTTGTCACATCACTTTTTGCATCATCTCCTGCCATTATGAGAAATTAAAGAATCTAATATAATTGGCATCAGATGTCAAGGCAAAATACAACATTGTATTTGTCATGATACCTGAGATAATTATGGGGGTGACCATAAAAGAACAGAGAAGAAATTACTGAGCCAGCCTTAATCAGAATGCATAGGATTGAGATGTCCATGACATCAGGCATATAGGAGGGGGAATTGAAGTCAGGTGTCAAATGAGATGGCATAACCCAGCCACCTTGTGCTGTGTGGAGGAAAATTAAATCAAGAAGATCCAACCTCGACATTTGCCAATAGCCTTTTTCTTGGCCTTTCCCAAAACAATGTAGTACCTGGACGTCATGCATGTCTCCTATCATATGACAGGTCAATGTCTGCTCTTGTGTGTATTCCTCTTGTGATTGGATGGCATCCTGGTCACCTGGCATCTGATAACTCAGAATGAAGGCAATTAATGTCTTAAATGATAAGTTCCTATAATCCAAGTCTCATATGGATTTAAAAGTTGAGGATAATAATGATTGCAAAAAATGTGAATGTACCTTGACTCAGAATATAATATACAATCATGCAATAATTAGGAGTAATAACCTTTTTTTTAACTAAGTATACAATTACTTTTGTGAAAAAATCAGAACATATTTTAGTAGAAGTTAAAACACAATCTTAAAAGAATAAGAATCTCTATAAAAACAAGCCCATACTATTGTAACGATTGGAATGATGCCACCTGCTGGAGACTTACTGTAGAAAAGCTCCGACATGAGGTGAAGGTCTCTGAGGGCAAGACCATGTGTCTTTTCTTTGGCATCAGTAAGTGACGTTTGCTTGTGGGAGGAAGAAGGGGGAGCCTGGCGCTCTGACTCACTCTCTTTCCTGAGGACTCCGGTGGAGAAGGGAGCTAGAAATGTGCTCTCCCTTTAATAGGTAGATGAATGTAGGCCTTTCTCTCTCTCTTTATCAAATTCTTATTCTCCTTAATAAATGCTTAAAAGTCTAACTCTTGCTAAAGCTTATAATTTATTGGCGACCACTCATTAGATATTTTAGACAGCATAGCTAGAATTTTAGCCTTAACACTATTGAGTTCAAAATGTAGTTGCAATCACATAAAAAGAAACCTTTATGTAACATTTGAACTGACTTTTTAAAAATTAAATTTATTTTCTATATCTAAAATCCCCAAATTTTATATTATTATATTACACAATATGTCCCTATTTATAGCAATAATAAATTTGATTACATGAAAATAAAAAAAAATGTTTGCAAATGTGCCCCTCTTTTTAAAAATATGTTTATCAAAAATAATACTTTTATAATTAATTTACACTTACCATGGCAATCAATTTGCTAGGGAAATGCTTTATAGAATTTAATCAAATAATCAGTTGAAAAAAACAAACAATTTTGAATATGGGAGCACAATACTCCCAGAGGTAACATTGTATTATGAAATCAAAACCATCTTCCATTGTTTCAAAATTAGAGAAACAGATGAATAGAACAAAATACACATGGAAGAATAAGAGACAATGAAATTCAATGGTCTACATGTGCTGGTACCAGTTTTACATGGGAGCAATGTATCCATGAGTCTTTCTTTCTGATTTTGATGGCAGTTGGAGTTGTCAGCAATATTTGGAAAGGACCTTCCCAAGCTGACTGGGTCCCACTAGTCCGCTGAAAAATTTTGATATATATTGTTAAGGGTTAAAATTCTAGCTAGTCTGTCTAAAATATTTAATGAGTGGTCGCCAATAAATTATAAGCTTTAGCAAGAGTTAGACTTTTAAGCATTTATTAAGGAGAATAAGAATTTGGTAAAGAGAGAGAAAGGCCTAGATTCCTATCTATTAAAGGGAGAGCACATTTCTAGCTCCGCTCTCCACCAGAGTCCAGATGAAAAAGCCCCAGAGTCAGCGCCAGTCTCTTCCTTCCTCCTCCCACTAGTCAGCGTCATTTCCTCCCGCCAAAGAAAAGACTCCTGGTCTTGCCCTCAAAGACCTTCGCTTCATGGGCAGAACTCTTCTACAGTAAGTATCCAGCAGGTGGCGTTATTCCAATCGTTACAGTCCCCCCTGTTGTTCCTCAAGAAACAAAATGTTTCCTTGACGGAACAGTAAAAACAATATAATAACTATTGCTAACTAATAATATGTGAACAACAATATAGAAAAGGAAGAGAGGAAAGTTTTGTCCAGAGGGGCGATTTTTTTTTTGTCCTCATGAACCAACGCTTTGACATTAGTCTTGCAAAGGGAGGGCCTCTGCAGAGAATACATGTAACAGATGGTGTATATTATAACAGAAAGAGAAAAAAAACAACAAAAACAACAAATCAAAACTGTTCATTTAAAGTCTCTGAAAGTCTTTTCTCAGATGTCCTCTAGGTGTAGTCGTGGAATGGAAGTCTTTTCAGGGGTTGATGTGTGGATGCTGGTAATCAGCCAGGAAAATTTCCTACAAAATTGAGCTTAACACAACTTTAAAATAGCTTTGTCAATAATCAAATCAAACAATGAAAGTTTTCAAAAACATGTCTAAGGGAATTCAGAATCTTAGTTGTTACACATGAAACATATAATAAAACAAAAATTGAACCATTCTTTAAAATTATAATATTACTATAGTCCCCCCCTTATGGAGGGTAATTGAGAAGACAATTGCTGCGATATTAATTATTAAAAATAATTTTTTTATCTTTGTTTCATCACTTTTTGCATCATCTACCTAATTATCCTCATGCCATTATGAGAAATTAAAAAATCTAATATAATTGGTAACAGGTGTCAAGGCCAAATTCAACACTGTATTTATCATGACACCTGAGATAATTATGGGGGTTACCATAAAAGAACAGAGAAATGATGGGATATGAGCATTCCCACACTTGAGCAATATGTACTGCTCATACAGTATGCCAGGCTTAAAATAGGTGGATGGAATATATGTCCAAGCCACCGAACATATTGGAAGAAACTGAGTCAGACTTAATCAGATGCATGGGATTGAGATGTCCATGGCATCAGGCATATAGGAGGGAGCATAGAAGCCAGGTGTAGAAGTGAGATGGGTGGGATCAATACTTCCAGCCATCTGTACAATATTGTGGGGAAAAATAAAATAAAATATTAAACCAAGAGAATCCAACCTCAACATTTGTCAAAAGCCGTTCCCTCGGCCATACCTTGACTTCATGCATGTCTCCCTTCATGTGACAGTTCAGTGTCTGCTCTTGCACGTATTCCTCTTGTGATTGGACTGGCATCTGATAACTCAGAATAAAGGCAATTAATGTCTTAAATGATAAGTTCCCATAATCCAAGTCTCATATGGATTTAAAAATTGAGGATAATAAATGATTGCAAAAAATGTGAATACATCTTGACTCAGAACACAATATATAATTATGCAACAATTTCAAATAATACCCCTTTTTTGTACTTAGTATACAATTACCTTTGTGAAAAATCAGAACATATTTAAATACAAGTTAAAGCACAACAGAATCTCAAAGAAAACTTTTTTTTTGAAAAAAGAAAACTTTTACAAATGTTCCCCTCTTTTTTTTTTTTGAATATGCTTATCAAAAATAATACTTCTAGAATCAATTTACACTTGCCATGGCAACCAATTTGCCAGGGAAATGCTTTGAAGAGTTTGATCAAATAATCAGTTGAGAAAAAATAACAAAAACAAACAACTCAGAACATGGGAGCACAATACTCCTAGAATTAACATTGTATTATGAAATCAAAACCATCTTGCAATTTTTTAAAATTAGATAAATGTATAGAAGAAAATACACATGGAACAATAAAAGACAGTGAAATTCAAACTAAGGAAATCTAAATGAGCATGAACTTAATATTAATGAGTATTACAAAATATAAACTTGATCGCATGACTATAAAAAGCTTTTACAAATATTCTCCTTGTTTTAGAAACTAAGTATAAGACACAATCTCAAAAGCATTAAAATCTCTATGAAAATAAACCTATACCATTAATTCCAAAATGTATATGTAATAGCATAGAAATCCTATGTAACCTCTGAACTGACATTAATAATCTGAGTGAATTCAGAACACTCTTGATTCCGATATCTAAAATCCCCAATACTCATATCAATACCTTGCTGCTTACTTCTAGATTTCTGTAAAATATATACCCTTCCATGGCAAAAGAAGCAGAGTCTTGAACTATGTTGATTGTCATTCTTATTCAGCTTAAGTTTTTCTTCTTTAACCCCTCTATATTGTCTGTCGGGCTTTTCACCATACAAATGCTTTATAAGATTACTAATTAAAGACAAAAGCAGGTTAGCAAAATTATGAACAAAACGAGCATATCTGGAATTTAAAGAGTTTTCTAAGATTGTCTCAAAAGCACAGCCAGGCCAGGGAAGGGCTGAGCCTGAAGCTGCAAATGCAGGTAGAAAAAGTTGAGCATGCGCATCAGATCTCTGGACTTCCCAGGCAGGGGAAGCTATGGGCTTGGCCATAGGAGGAGTAGAGGGTGGGGTCTGGAGAGGAGGGGAGGGACCAGAGCAATTTGAATCAGACTTGATTTTGAACTCAGGCCTGGATTCCTCTTCCCCCACTTTGCCTCCAGGTGCTAGGGGATTAAAAGCTTCTAGAGGGTGGGTCATTGCCTCCAGGCATGCAAAATTAGAGCAACAATTAGTGTTAGAATTGGGAAAAGCTGCAGGAATCTCTTCAGGTTTCTCTGAAAAAGCATGGTTGGGAGAGGGAGAGATATTTCCTTGTGTGAGTAAGTTGCTGGCTCTTTTAACAAAAATAAAAAGAAAAATAGAAAATCCACAAAAACAAAGCATTAACATGATCTTATCTCCCATTTGTCTGGTTAAACAGACTAAAATCAAAAATAGGGTAATTAGGGAGTTTAAAAGGTCCATTCGAAAAAATTTAAAGGGAAAACACAGCCAGTGCGCCAGTACTTAGCAGTTTAAAGGGTAGGGGAAATTTCTTACCCAACCGGAAGATCAGAAGTGAGGTTCAGCTTTCCTCTTCGTGGTCAGCCATCTGTTAAGGGTTAAAATTCTAGCTAGTCTGTCTAAAATATTTAATGAGTGGTCGCCAATAAATTATAAGCTTTAGCAAGAGTTAGACTTTTAAGCATTTATTAAGGAGAATAAGAATTTGGTAAAGAGAGAGAAAGGCCTAGATTCCTATCTATTAAAGGGAGAGCACATTTCTAGCTCCCTTCTCTGCCAGAGTCCTCAGGAAAAAGCCCCAGAGTCAGCGCCAGTCTCTTCCTTCCTCCTCCCACTAGTCAGCGTCATTTCCTCCCGCCAAAGAAAAGACTCCTGGTCTTGCCCTCAAAGACCTTCGCTTCATGGGCAGAACTCTTCTACAGTAAGTATCCAGCAGGTGGCGTTATTCCAATCGTTACAATATACACTTTCTCCTGGGTTCAAATCATGTAAGGAGAAGTTCAAGGGGCCAGCCTGTACTGCTGCTCCTGCCTCGTGGAGTTCACATAGTCTGGCTTGTAACTCCTGTATATAGAAAGCAATAGAGGTATCTCCCCCCACCCATGATTTCTACACTGGGGAAAAAAGGTTTTGCTTGGATAAGGGGATGGCCAAAAAGCATCTCAAAAGGTGATATATGTAGTTCTCCTCTTGACCTGCTACACAAATAGAACAGTGGCAAGGGTGGAATATCAGGCCACTTCAAATGAGTGTCACTGCACAATTTGCCAATCATGATCTTAAGCTATTTATTCATACATTCCACCTGGCCTGAACTTTGTGGATGGTAGGGTGTATGGTATTTTGGAGTAACTCCCAAAAAAGAGTAAATTTGGGATAGAACAGAATCAGTAAAATGCGTGCCTTTGTCAAAATCAATGTGGACTGGTGGGCCAAAGTGAGGGACTATTTCTTTCTTTCTTTCTTTCTTTTTTTTTGGGGGGGGGCAGGACTATTTCTTTAAGGAGGGTTTTAGCAACAAAGGCAGCTGTGGCTCGGGAACATGGAAAAGCTTCTACCCACCAAATGAGTTGATCAACTATAACAAGAGAATTCCTTGTTTCAGCCTGAGAGACAGGCTTACATTCAAGTTCAGGCTCAGAGTCCCCCTTTTTTCTCCTTTTTTGGTCAATTCCTTCCTTGCTACATTCCAGAGGTTCCAATAAGTTGAATCTTTGGGGGACTCAAAGTGAAGGATCATTTGTAGAGTTTTCAGTGTTAAGTGGTCAAAAGATCCATTCTCTAACCATTTGTTTTCCAGTAAGCTAAAATATTTTTTATGCCACATAAAACATAGTTTGATAAGCCTTACTTTTGTCATGCCTGGCTGAATCAGTAGCTTATAAGAGTCCCATGTTGTGATTATTTTCTCAAGGGGGGAACCCTGAATTATGTGGTATGTTGTATCGGTCTTCTATCTGTAATTCAAAAATTTCCTTACTATAACACAAAGAAAAGTAAGAATAAAAATAAAAATAGCATAAACATAGGTCAATCCTGGCCTGTGTGAATAACCAGGAAAGGAAGCTTAAAATGCTAAAACTTTAGGAGGCTTTTTTTATCCATTGAAAATAGGAGGCTTAAATTAGAAAAATGGTACTTAAGAGGTAAAGTATATACTTAGTGGCTAATTTAAAACCTAAAGAGACAGCACATGGGAAATAGGTGAAAATCCTTACCCAACTGGAAGATCAGAAGATCTCAGGATTCAGTATTTCTCCTTGTGGTTGCCAAATTGTAAGGTCTAAAATTCTATCTGTGATGTCTAAAATCTAATGAGTGGTTGCCTTAATTTAGAAGCTTTAGCACGAGTTTAGCCTTTTAAGTATTTATTAAAGTGGATTAGAAGTTAGTGAAAAGAACGAGAGAGGAAAACCCTAGTTTGGACCTATTCAGTATAGCCAGAGAGAAAAACTTGCCTTTCCCTAACAGCCCATGTGAAGTTCTCCCTATTCTGCCTCCCTTGCTGCCAAGCCAAAGTCTGAACCTGAAAGAACCCTCGCTTCTCCCAGAAGCCTCCTTTGAAACAGGACACAGGGTCATCTACACACACAGCTCCAACCTAATTGGTTGGTAGCACTGATTGACATGACTTCCTGATGCTGATCTGACCTTCGAAATCCCAGAAAGGTCACTTCCAGATGCTAACTCACATGCTTTCTTTTCATGGCAGAGCTTCTCTGTAATATCTTTCTCAGCAGGTTGGTGGTACTCTTATTCTCACATGCACTAATTAGCAACAAAGAGGTAGAGGCAGATCCTAAAAACACCACATGTAAAAGTTACAGATAAAGCATCTTGATCTTGACTTTTCCAAAAAACTTTGGTAGAAAACTGCTAGAGGTTTAAATAAATGCACTGGGAATAGGGTGAGGGGATTAAGGAAATGGATAAGGTAACAAACAATCCCACAACTATGCTCCATTTTCTTTAGGGAAATCCTGATACTGTATAAGGTACTGTAGACAGAGTGCTGGATTTGAAGTCAGAAGATCTAAAGTTTTTGTCCTGTCCCCATTTCAGTTCTGTCAATTCTGTCAATTCTGTCATCTGTAAAATGAGGGTTTTATAACAGATGACTTGTGAGGTCTCTCCCAGTAATAAATCTATGATCCATTTTGGAGAAAGACTGTGCTAGGAGCGTTAATACTAAAAAAATTGCCAAATTATTAAATTTAGTAAAACTAAATTCTAAATAAACTTATATTAAAAAGGAAGGATTGTATGGGACAGAAGTAAGAAGTCTGCACTCAAATTCAGGAATATCTGGACTGAAGTTTTTCCTCTGTCATATCCACTCTGTAAGATCCTTTATCTGTAAAATGGGTATAAAAAAGCCTGTAGTGCATGCATAACAGGTTTCTTTGAGTCTCAAATGAGATAAAGAATGTGAAGCCCTTTGAAAACATTAAAGTGCTATATAAAGATCACCTATTGTTCTTACTAAAAGAATGAAGCCCATCTTATCTTCTATGGAATTTAAGTATGTAAATTTCAGGGGAGATCCGGCTCAAGCCTGCACTTTCTTTGACTTATGATCTTCAACACCCCTGGGAGATCATGGGGGCCAATTCATTAGTTCAGTTCAATTCAACATACATTTATTAAGCACCTGTTGGAAATATGAAGACAAAAACAGCCTCTGATGTAAGGATAAGGTCCTGAACTTTGAGTCAGGAAGTTATAGCTTTGACTCCCATCTCAGAAACTTTTAAGCTGTATGACCCTGGGAAAACCATTTGGCTTTTCAGAAACTCTCAGTTTCCTCATATGTAAAATAGGGATCATTTCTATTTTTAAAACATAAAACATTTCCATATTAGTCATTTTGAATAAGATTAGAATAAAAGAAAAAAATTAAAGAAAGTGAAAAATAGCATGCTTCACTCTATATTTAATCAATATCAGTTCTTTCTCTGAAGGTGCATGGAATGCTTCATTGTTAGTCCTTTAGGATTCTCTTAGATCATTGCATTGCTGAGAATAGCTGTCATTCACAGTTCTTCATCAAACAATATTGCTGTTACTGTGTACAATAAACTCCTGGTTCTGTTCACTTCATTATACATAAGTTCATCTAAGTCTTTCCAGGCTATTCTTATAGAAGAATAGTATTCCATTACAATCATATACCACAGTTTATTTAGCCATTGCCCAATTAATGGGCATCCCTTTGATTTCCAATTCTTAGCCACCACAAATAGAGATGCTATAAATATTTCTGGACAAATAGGTCCTTTTCTCTTTTTTTGGATGTCTTTGGGATATAAATCTATCATTGATATTGCTGGATCAAATGAAATACACAGTTTTATAGCCCTTTCGGCATATTTCCAAATTGCCCTCCATAATGGTTAGATCAGTTCACAACTTCACTAATAGTGAATTAGTGCCTCAGTTTTGTGTCCCTCCAACATCCAGCATTTATCTTAGCCATTCTGATAGGTGTGAGGTAGTACCTCAGAGTTGTTTTAATGTGCATTTTTCTGATTAATATTGATTTAGAGCATATGACTATTCTTGGTCTGAAAATTTCCTGTTCATATCTTTGACCATTTATCAATAATTTCTATAGCACCTGAATCATAGACTTTTTCGCAAGGAAAAAAATGGGATATTTTATGTAATGGAATTAGTGAACCAGGAAGTGCTCCATAAATGTGTTATTATTATGTAGAAAATTACTTCTTTTCATGTTGTTTGATAGAGTTGATAGAAAAAGAATTCTGGGACAAGACATTACTCCAATATTTTTCTTTTGTATTTATTGTTCTATGGTCTATTGCATAGATGGTTAAAATAAGCATTTTTAGTACTAAGTCAAAGTATTAGGATGTAAGGTTACCTCCTATAGGTCTACTGAAAGCATGCTCCAGTATCTGACAATATCACAGGGAAGATATATACTTCATCCTGTTTCTACATGAATTTGAGTTTTTCTGCTAGGCATCTGCATTTTGAAAGCTTTTCATTCTACGCAATTTTCAGATTAAAAGTATTTGGTGTGGTATCATTTTTAAAAAAATATTGTACTGTGGTAAAATAATGGAATTTGGCAGACATCCAGGAGTCCAAGGAGACTTGATTGACTTAGTTGTGTTTGAATTGGGTGTGAATGAGAAACTGCTAAGTACCCACTTAAGAGGATTAGATTGTTAGCCACCTAGTTTAAACTTGGCCAACCCTGAGAAGGAGTGTCCTCAGAGGCTGTGGACTGTGTCATCAACACGGAACCAGTCTCAGCCATACTACTTGAAGGACCTCCTCTTTGGGGAAGGGAGAAAAAGGTAGAAAAAGGGACTCCAACAGGAAGTGGCTCACGCACACTCTTGATCTTTCTCTGACCTTGGAGGAGCATTTGGAGCAGACTAGAGACTGGTTGCTGACTCCCATAGAAATTACAGAACCCTTGTGGTGAGTTAAATCCAGCCCTTTGAATTAGCTGAGTTGAAAGCGAGTTTGGGTTTGAGACAGCCCTTGCTAGAGCCAGGGAGATTATCCATTTTCCTTTTTCCCTATTCCCTTATCCTTGACTTTATTAATTTCACCTTTGCTGTGTATTTTATTCCCATTGAATGAAACCTGATTTGTTTGTGGAAAAGAGGCTGTTAAACTCCTTTCTTATTGACCTGGGAGAAATAACTAAAAAGAGCAGTTTAGAGGGGAGGAAGCTTTGGACTTAGAGGTCCTTCATTATTTCCTGAACCTCAATATTATGTCAAGCCACCCAATTAACTCTTCCCATATTAAATTTGGACCCTACAGTACTTAGGGTCTTAGGAAGCAATGTTATTATGGTCAACAATGTGATCTGTGATGATACTCCCAGTCTAGAACAGTTAATTTATTGAGATCTCCATGATATTTTGTGCTTTATAGTTATAGTTTGGGGATTTAACATGAATAAGCTTCTGATGTATGAGTCTAGCCATCACATCAAGCATTGCTATATACTCAGGGCATAATAAATATTTATAGTCTTCAGTTTTTTATTGCATAGTTTTTACATTTTCTTTACATAATCTATTCCTTAAGGACAACTTTTCTGTAATTTTTTGTTGCAAAGATGAATTTGCCTCCAAAAATGCCCCCACTTCTATAAACAAATACACATGATTCAGTTATGTTTGAATAATCTTTGTCAATCTTTTGTTGCTGAGTTTATGTTGATATTACCCATAGATAGCCTTTTGATTCTGATATTGAATTTTAACTATTTCATGGACTCCAGCTGAAGATAAACTACTTTCAGTTACTGGCAAATCAAATGGCATGTCCTTGTCTATTTGTTTCAAAAGTACTTTTTATCTTGTTTTCTGAGAATTTCTATGTTACCTTCTTTTTTGGCAAAGAATTATTAATCTTTCTAAACCTTAAGGTAATTTGCCTTGTTTCATTATTATTGCTCCTGTTGTTGTTATTAGTTGTTGTTAGGATAATTTCTAAATCTATTATGATTCTTTTAATCATTCCAAAATTATACATTAAGGCTGTAATTGTATAGGAAGAGGACTTTTGGGTGCACTCTCCCCCTCCCCCATACATTGTTTTTTTCTAAGTGTATAGAGTGTGTGTACCTTGCTAGTAATTAATATGCCACAGTGAAGCATTTAAGCTAACAATTATGCAATTTCTATTTTTTTAGTGCTTTAAAAATGTTCTTCCCATTCATACCACTAAGTCTCAACATATCTACCCACAATATTTTTCTTATTAGATTTGTCTACCATCTGTCTTACTTGGAGGAACAAGATATTTGTATAAACCTTGTCTTTTCAATTTGACCTTTAGATTCAAGTTCAAAGCCTTCAGTATACCTTTAGCTAGGCATACATTCAGAATTTTATGTTTATGAATTCCAAGTGACATTTTGATATTACTGGAGAAAGAGTCCATGAGGTGAAGGAGTTGTGTAATGGTAAATTTGCTGGGTCATCTTGTGGTTATCCCTGTACATCAAGTGATTAATCACTTTTAAAAAGTAAAGTGATATAAGCCCAGGTAGAACCAGAGCAAGCCTAACCTAATTCTCTCAAAAAATGCTATGCTTGATATCTAAGTTAGATATGAGCACTTTGCATTGTCTAAATGAATAGTCAAAGATCATTGGCAATATGGATAAATATTATTTGTGGTCTGACAATAAAGAGGATTATAGCCAAAGGCTTACATTGACCATATGCTGACTAGATGAGGGAGAGAGAAGGGTCTGGAAGTGCCAATAATGCTGGGACCTTTTTTCCTCCTCTAATCTTTGAGAGGAGTATAAAGGTATGTATTTGACATGCCTCAAATATCTATTTTGTCTAGGAATGTGAAGTTCAGGACAAAAAAATACTCTTCCTGGTAACTTTTTAAGGGAGAAAGTAGCCCTTAGGGAGCTAAGTAGTGTACTGGACAGACCACTGGACAGTCAAAGCTGATTAAGGGAATCTAAATTTTCTCATGTCCTTTTGATTTTACTTTTAACTTATAATTGTGTTTATTTTTCCCAAATTACATGTAAAAAACAATTTTAATGTCCATTTTTAATCCTTTTGATTTCACTATTCATTCTTGCATATTTCTTTTTAATTTTCTTCAAGTAGGCTGTATAGTATCCAGGCTTTACTATATCTATCAGCTAGATATTGTTTCTTTTAGTCCCTTTCCATAGATCTTCAATATCTCTCCCAAGTTGCTTCTGCCAGGGTAATAATTGACACCTATTCTTAGGTACATTGCTCAATAGTTCCACCTTTCTTCCTATTGTTCTTTTCAGGGCAATGGCCACAACATATACTGCTATGTATGTTTTTGTTCTTTGTTCTTTTTTTTTTAACTTTTTTCCAAATACTTTGTAAGAATGATGATTATTACAAATGTAATTTTACAAATTAATTTTAAAATTTTTAGTTCTTAATTTTCTCCCTTCCTCCATGCCCTCCTCAACTCATTGATAAGGTAAAAAATGTTATATCCATTATACATATGAAGTCATGGAAAACACATTTGCTCACTAGCAATATTCAAGGAATAAGGAAAGAAAGAAAGAAAGAAAGAAAGAAAGGAAAGAAGGAAGAAAGAAATGAAGAAAGAAAGAACAAAAGGAAGAAAGAAAGAAAGAGAGAAGGAATGAAGGAAAGAAAGAAAGGAAAGAAAGAAAGAAAGAAGAAAAAGAAAAATAAAGAAAAATATATACTTCAATTTGTACTCTGAGTCCATCAATTCTCTATTTGGAGGTGGATAGGCCTTTTTTTTTTTTGTCATGACTCATCTTGAATTGTCATGGATTTAATTGATTGATCATAGTTGCTAAATCTTCCACATTTGATTATTTTTTCATTATTACTGTTGTTATTTATTTTGTCTTCCTGATTCTCACTTCATTCTGTATCAATTCATATGTCTGACCACGTTTTTCTGAAACTGTCACTTTAATAATTTCTTATAACACAATAGTATTTCATCACATTCATATAATATAACTTGTTCAGCCATTTCCAAATTAATGGGTTCCCCCTGTATCTAATTGTTGCTGCTGTTGAATATTAAACTATAGTTTTGTATCTGCCTGTCTCTTACAAACAGATCAGAGAAATAATGTTTAATCTCTCCTACAAAATTAATAACACAGATCAGAGAAATTATAATAGCTTATAATATCTCCTATAAAACCAGATCAGAGAACATTGATACCTGTCCTCATACAAAACAGATCAGAGACAGATAGAAAAACATAATATCAATTTAATATTTTGTCCCAAGAAGAAATATAACATATGATCATGTGGAGACTTCCCTCCTAAGAGAGAAGCTCAGGGACTCCCCATTTCTGAGGGTATATATGGTTTTAGTCTACTGATTACAGGGCGTTGTCAGTTTCTATGATACAGAAGCAAGGCAGTTTAACAATTTCAGTTATAACAGATATGGAGGAAATACTGAAGCATCATGATAAGATTACATGATTAAAAAAAAAAAAGGGTTTGGCAAGGATGAGAATGCCCAAATGTTACCATAAGATAGGGACTTACTATCCCGAGGGAAAAGAAGTCACCAGGTAGGGTCTTTTATTTGCTAGCTATCTGGGTTCAGTTTGGAGTTCAGTTGAAGGACATTTTGCTATTAACCCAGCGTTTCATAAAAACTTCTTTTGGACAATAAGGTACCTACATCAAATCCATATAGGTCTTTTTTCCTTTTCCTTTGATTTCTTTGGCATATAGACTAAATACAACTATTGCATATTTTTATAGCCCTTTGGGCATAGTCCAAATTGTTCTACAGAAAGATTGGACCCGTTCAGAGCTCCAACAACAATATATTAATATACCTCTTTCCCAAAGATAATATCATTAGTCCTCTTTGTGAAGAAAGAAGGAACAACATTCTGTAAATAGTAGTAGTTGCCCTCTGGGGAATCAACCTTCCAGTTTGAATTTAGGAAGGCTGCTTTTTTCTTTCTTCTCCTTCCCCCTCCCCTCCTCTTTCTCCTTCCCCTTCCACTTCCCTTTCTCCTTTCTCTCTTCTTCCCATTCCCCTTTCCCTCCTCCTCCCTCTCCTCTCCTCCTCTTTTCCTCCTCCTCATTCTTTTCTTATTCTTCTTCTCCCTCATTTTCTTCTTGTCTCACCTCTCTCCACTTGGGGCATCATACCCTTACATATGTGCTCTGTCCAGAGTGTTATGGACCCAGGACACCCCAAAAGTTCTTTGGGGCACATCAAAGTATCTTCTCCTTGAGAAACTAAACCAGAGGACAGACATGCCTAGAGAGATAAGTGGAACCAGATGAGACTGAGCTAGCTCCAAGACCCCCACCCTTCAATCAAGTCTCCCTCAACCCTGGGGCGATAAGATTAGGTGTGGTTGCTTCCTCTGTGTTGAAGTGATCTGTGGCCACCCCTCACCCAACTCCTCCAGCCACCACCTGTGGGGGATGGTCCTCCCTCACTAAAGGAACTTTCCACAGTCAGATGGTCATCCCCATCAGTTCTCTATAAAAGTACCTGCCAGTCTCCTGCTTGAGGAGATTGGCATCTCAGAGCCACGTGCTTTGTGCCATGCCTCTCTCCCCATGAGAAGTCCAAGGATTTCTCTTGGTTTCCCTTTCCTTCCCTTCCCTTCCTCAGCCCCAAATAAACTACTATCTTATTCTAATTGCTTTTGTGTGCAAGAGGGTGTAATTCTTTAAAGAGGAATTCCTAAGAACCCCAACCCCATACCCCATTACCCCCATGACATTTTGGTGACCCATATGGGGACACAGGAAATTCCCTCTTGCCTCTTGGCACACAAAACCTAGGGGTAGGAACCTCCCTTATGGGTTTCCTTTCTCCCTCTCCCACCTGACTCAACCTCCCGTTTGAGTCACAGAGAGGTAGAGAGGGTCAGCTTTTGCATGCGACAGCAGACGGGTAGCCTGGGTCTCCCTCCCTCGCCAAAAGCTCAGCCAGATGTCTGGACCACGCTTGGAACACAAAACCTGGAGGTAGGACCCTCCCTTCTGTATTTCTTTTCTCCCTCTCCCACCCGATTCAACCTCCCATTTGAGTCACAGAGAGGTAGAGACTGTTAGCCTCTGCACGCGACAGTTGATGGGCAGCCTGGGTCTCCCTCCCTCGCCAAAAACTCAGCTAGATTTCCGAATCACGCTCGGACCCTCAGACTCCACATTTCTGGGTAAGAACTTTTGTGCTTGTGTGTCTATCCCTTGCCGGTGTGTCTCTCTCCCTTGAGGAAATTAAACCTCCCATCTGAACCATGTTCAGACCATTCTCCTTAGACAGGACAATATTTGGGTACAGCCATGGGATAGAAAGGGAGTGTACTGAAAGGCTCACCAATGGGGTGCATCCTAAAATATTGGAATAAACTAGAACTTACAAACTTGAGAAAGAGATGCATGATACATTATTGTAACACTGTCTAGCCACAGTATCCTATAGGATCTCAAGGAAACTGGCCTATACATGGGACTTTGGACTATAACACCATTTTGCAATTAGACAAGTTTTGCAAGTGTGAAAGGAGATGGACAGAAATCCCATACATTTTGGCCTTTATGGCTTTAAGGCAGAAGTCAAAAGGAAAGGACGAGGTCCCCTTGCTGGTAGAAAATCACCACAAGTCCAAGCAATTAGCTAACCCTTCAGGCACCTCCTCTGAGACCTCAATCCCTCCTGCTCCTCAGACTCACTCCCTACCTGTTTCTCATTTCAGTCTTTCTTCCCTGCCTGCTTCTGTCCCTATGGGTCGACCATTGTCATATCACTCTATGACTGAGACCTCTCTTTGCCCACCAGCTGATCTCAGAACCAGTTCCCTGTGCCCTCCACAGCTGAGCTTCAGGCACACTGGGAGTGGATGTCAGTATACTTATATTTTCCCTATCCAACAGTGGTCTCCACAACCTATACAGCTGTACCCCTCACAGCTCTACGCAATATATCATTTATAAGACTGTGCACTTCCTCAACATATAAAGGGTTAAAGAACATGAATAAGCAGTTTTCAAAGGAAAAAAAATCTAAGCTTCCAGTAATACTATAAAAATGCTCTAAATCACTAATTCTGTTGTTCTTTTGTCATTCAGTCATGTGTGACTCTACATGACCCCATGGATATTGTCCATGGGGTTTTCTTGGCAAAGATAATGGAGCAGTTTGCCCTTTTCCTTCTCCACTGTGTCCTCATTTGTAAAATGAGGAACTGAGGTAAATAGGGGTTAAATGACTTGCCAAGGGTCACATAGCTAGTAAGTGTTTGAGGATGAATTTGAACTCAAACTTCCTGACTCCAGATGCAATGCTCTACCACTGTACCACCAAGCTGTCCCAAATCACTATCACTAATGCAAATTGCAGCAATTTTGAGGTTTTATCTCATACCTATGAAACAGGCAAAGATCACAAAATAGAAAAATGTAAATATTGGAGAGATTGGGAAAATAAGTTAACTATTGGTGGAACTGTGAAGTGGTCTAGCCATTCTAGAAAGCAAAAGTAGTGTTCATTTGACCCAGTTATACCACTAATAGCCCTATTATGTTCTCCCCCAAATTAATTAAAGGAAGAGGAAAACAATCTATTTGTACAAAAATATTTATAGTAGCCCTTATCATGGCAGGTAACTAATTGAGAGAGAGCCTTCCTATTGCTAAATGTCTAAAGAAATTATGGTATATAAATATAATTAGATATTATTGTCATATGGAATCATAAAATGTATAATTTTGGAGGAAACTGTGAAGACCTATATGAAATGCTACAGAGCAAAGTGAGTATAACTAGTGAAATGATTTATTCAGTAAGAACTTTATAGAAAAAAAAACACTAAAAAGACTTTATAACTCATCAACACATTAATATTGTAATGATTGGAATGACGCCACCTACTGGAGACTTGCTGTGGAGAGCTCCACCATGAGGAAAATGCCTCAGAAACATTGTGGCTTTTCCTTGGCGTCAGGAAATGACGTTTGCTCATGGGTGCTGTCTATCAAGTCTACCAGCCAATCAACTGGAGGAGCCTCCTATGGTCTGGGAGGAGACAGGAAGGAGGAAGGGGAGCCTGTGCAGAGAGCGCTGGCCTTTTTGGCTTCCGGACTTGATGGTGGTGGCGGCAGAGGACTTCACAGGAAATTTGAGGAAAGATAGGAATGCCAGGCTGTTAGAATTCTGTTCTCAATCTTTTTCTTTCTATTTTTCAATAAACCCTTAAAAACCTAAACTCATTTTATCAGTGATTTTTAGTCAGTTTCCCCCAAACTGGGGGAACACATTAGAATCCACATTTAGAATCTTAAATTACACAGTTTGGCTGACCACGAAGAGGAAAACCGAACGTTCATCTTCTGATCTTCTGATTGGGTAAGATTTCCCCTCCCTTGTCCCCTTAAATTGGAAAGAACTACCAAGTATAGGCTATTTTAAATTTCAAATGGATCTTTTAAACACCCTAAGTACCCCTTTTCTAGCTTTACCTTCACTAATCAAAGATGTTGGCCAGCTTGAATTTGAATATATTTTTATTACTCTTTGTGGTTTTGTGGGGCTTTGTGGTGTGGTATGGAGAATTTGGCATGCTCTAGATAATGTTAGAATAAAGATGATTCCCTGGGATTCCCCATTAGGAAAGCTACTTATGTATTGGAATGAGGGAAAACTTAGACTAAATACAACCATGACCAGAGGAGAGCTTATCAGACTGTGTTTTATGTGGCATGAGGAATTACAGGAAGAATGGCCCAAATATGGGTCATTTGATCCCCAAACATTGAGGCATTTGCAAAGAACCCTAAGTAGATGTCCACCTGAACATTTACGTTATTGGAAAATCTGGGCCAGAGCAAGTGAAAATTATCATACTAAAAATATAAAACGAGGAAAATCCAGGCCCCAGTTTACATCTGAGTCTGCCACCCAAACTGAAACGATAGACTGCCAGACAGACATGGCCTGCCAAACCGAAACACCCAATAGAACAACTAAATCCAAGGCCATTCAGACTGAAATTCCAAATGACCCAACTCTTATTCCCTCACCCTCTACTTCCTCCATGCCAAACAAACAAATAAAGAAAGAAAGAAATGATTCCCCTGTAGAGGAGACAGAGAAAGTAAAAATTTTTCCCCTTCAAGAGATCCTCGCCCATGGTCAAAAAGGTACTATACGTAAGCTCAGACAATACACACCTTTTACACCCAAGGACTTGGCTTTATGGGGACAAAGCACTCCTAAATTTGATGAAGATCCCACAGCAGTTATCAGGCAGTTTAGAGCAATTTTTAGAGCATATCAGCCCACTTGGAATGATGTTACTGACCTTATGGAAATAATATTGTCCCCAGGAGAAAGAGCAGATATAGTAGCTGCAGTTCCTTGACGGAACAATATATCTTAAGAATGAAGATTAACCATGCTACCTACATCTTGACAGAGAAATGGTATACTTAAAATATTGAATGAGACATATATTATTGTACATGATCAATGTAGGTACTTGTTTTGTTGGGCCAGGCAGCTATTTATTATGGGTTTCATTTTTTAAAAATGGTTCAATATTTGTGAAAAGGTAGTGGGAGGGAGACATTAAAAAATAAAACACATATATATGTATATATATATGTACACATATACATATACATATGTAGATAAGCAAAATACTATCTATGATGTGTCAGTGACCATGGACAAATCATTTAACTAGGTGAAACTAGGTGGTGCACTGGATTGAGTTCTGGACCTGGAGTAAAAAAACCTGAGTTCAAATCCACTCTCTAATATTTAATAGCTGAGTGACTCTTGCCAAGTCATTTCACCTGTTTGCTTTAGTTTCCTCAACTGTAAAATAGGAATAACAACAACACCTATTTCCCAAGGGTTATTGTGAGGATCAGATGAGATAATACTTGTCAAGTGAATAGTTAGGTGGCAAAGAGCATAGAGTGCTCAGCCTGGAGTCAGGAAGACTCATCTTCCTTTGTTCAAATTCATCCTGAGACACTTCCTAGTTGTGTGACCCTGGGCAAGACACTTAATCATATTTGCCTCAGTTTCCTCATTTGTAAAATGAGCTGGAGAAGGAAACAGCAAACCACTATAGTATCTTTACAAAGAAAACCTCAAATGGGGTCACAAAGATCTTCACAGAAGCAGGAGAGATTAAGAAAAGATGGCATTAATTAAAAAAAACCAATTATACAAGAAAGATCTTTATATCACCAATAACCATTAAGGTGTGGTTTCTGATCTAGAGTCAAACATCCTAGAGAATGGAGTCAAGTAAGCCTTAGGAAGCATTGCTAATGATAAGGCTAGTGGAAATGATGGAATTCCAGTTAAGTGATTTACAATTCTAAAAGATGATGCTATTAAAGTGCTCCATTCAGTGTGCCAGCAAATTTGGAAAATTTAAAAGTAGTCATTGGATTGGAAAAGATCAGCTTATGTCCCAATTCTAGAAAAGGTCAATGCCAAAGAATGTTCAAATTTCCAAACACTTGCACTCATTTCTTATGCATGGTTATACTTAAGATTCTGCAAACTAGTTTTTTCAGAAATATGTTGTAAAAATTTTATTAACTGGGGCTAATCTGTGAACACCTGGCTGGCTATCTGACTGCTTTTAGCTGGTAAAGCTATAGCTGGCTATTAGCTACCTAAGCCATTCTGCAAAGGCTGT
Organism: Dromiciops gliroides; assembly: GCF_019393635.1. Taxonomy (NCBI): domain Eukaryota; kingdom Metazoa; phylum Chordata; class Mammalia; order Microbiotheria; family Microbiotheriidae; genus Dromiciops; species Dromiciops gliroides. The sequence goes on along the minus strand of NC_057861.1, from coordinate 568,694,365 downwards.
TTAAAAAATCCCCCACTGCCTCCCAGACTGATAAGCAAACACCTCTTTTTTCAATTAAAGCACAAGGGTTTATTTATGAGAACCAATTCAGATATACAATCTGAAACTTGACTCCAACGAACTTACTCTCTCTTTTAACTTTTTCTTCTGCTGCTGCTGCAGCCATGCCTCACTCAGACTGGTTAACCTCCCTTTCTCTAGTTCCCCACTTGTGCTTCCTCTTGCCTTTGTCTGCTTTGCTCATTTTTCTGTCTTTGTAGCATCCCTGTAGCATCCCCTTCATTGTCTAACTTCTTTCTCACTAGTGACCCCCCAGCATCTCTGCCCCCCAAGCTATATAACCCTTTTTTGTCCTCCTGAAATGGAGGGGGAGGGTCAGCTCCATTCATAGTGCTTGTGGCTAATTTCAGCCACTCACAATGTTAACTGAGAATTACCAGAAAAGTGGGCTAGTTTTCAAAGAGGTAGAGGAACTAGAGCCCAAATTATCAATATTCACTGGATTATGGAGGAAGTAAGGGGATTCCAGAAAAAAAAATCTTCTTCTACTTCATTGACTCTGTGTGAATAAGAACAAAATGTGACAGGTCTTCAGAGATGAGAATACCAGATCCTCTTACTTGTCTCCTGAGAAAGCTGTATGTGGGTCAAGAAGCAAAAGTTAGAAGTGAACATGGAACTGATTTGTTTAAGATTGGAAAAGGAATAAAACAAAGCTGTATATTGTCACCTTAATTTATTTAATTTATATACAGAGTAAATTATGCAAAATGACAGCTGGATTAATCAAAAGGTAGAATTAAGGTTGCCAGGAGAAATATCAACAATCCCAGATATGCAGATGACACCATTCCAATGGCAGAAAGTGAAGAAAAATTAAGAAGCCTCTTGATTGGGGTTAAAGAAGAGAGTATAAAAGTTGGCTTGAAGCTTAACATAAAAAAAAAAAAGCAATTAAGATCATGGCAACTGATTCCATCACTTCCTGGCAAATAGAGGGCAAAAAAAAATGGAAGCAATATAAAATTTTATATTCTTGGGCTCAAATATCACTGAAAACAGCAACTACAGCCATGAAATTAAAAGATTCTTTCTCCTTGGAAGGCAAGCTATGGCAAATTTGGACAAAAAGCAAACATCACCTATCTAACAAAGGTCCATATTGTAAAACTATGTTTTTTTCTTTAGCAATGTATGACTATAAAAGTTGGAGTATAAGGAAAGCTTAGTGCTGCATAATTGATGCTTTCAAATTTTGGTGCTATAAAAGACTTTTGAGAGTCTCATGGACAGCAAGGAGATCAAACCAGTCAATACTTGAAACATTAATTCAGGTGATTCACTGGAAGGTCAAATATTAAAACTGAAATACTTTGTCCACATAATAAGAAGAGAGGGCTCTTTTGAAAAAACCTTGATGTTGGTAAAGATTGATGGCAAAAGGAAAAGGAGACAGCATAGGATGAGATGGATGAGTATCATGGAAACAATGAACATGAACTTGGACAGACTGCAAGAGATAGTGGAAGATAGAAGGGCCTGGAGTGCTATGGTCCATGCAATCACAAATAGTCAGATTTGATTCAACAACAATAACAACAATAATGCAATGGTCTTTAGTTTTCTCACATATGATGATATGGATTTGATGACCTCTCTGGTCACCACAATTCTAAATGCAGTAGGCTATAAAATATAGTATTATAAAAAATTACTATTGTAAGAGGATATCTGAGCTAGAAATCTTTAAAGGAACTTGGCAGAAGTTAATGGAGGGGCAGCTAGGTGGCGCAGTGGATAGAGCACTGGCCTTGGAGTCAGGAGTACCTGAGTTCAAATCCGGCCTCTGACACTTAACACTTCCTAGCTGTGTGACCCTGGGCAAGTCACTTAACCCCAATTGCCTCACTACAAAAAAAAAAAAAAGAAAGAAGTGAATGGAGCCATGTAGAGTCAACTCTTTCCTTGGAAGAGTGCTGTTATAAGAAGATAAGCTTTAGCAAATTGACACAGGGGATTTGTGGTGGTTCTTAGGTATTCTTCAATAAAGAATCACACTCTTGCACACAGTCCATTTAGAATTAAAGTCATCTTTTTTGGTGCTAAGGAAAGTGACTGAGTGGGAAGTCAAAGACCACTCCTAGGGGAGGAGGGCTTAGAAATATTCTCCTCCTAGAACAGAGGGAAGGCAAAAGCTTTTATAGAGGATAGATGGGGTGTCCACTTGAAAACTGGAAAGTTCCCTTTTAGGGTGGGATGAGGAAAGCTTGGATGCTTGTCATATTCCTGAGAATAGAGGGGGATTTTTTGAAATAATGATCCTGACCTTTGGTGTCATCTGTGTCTCCTAGCTCTGGTCATGTAGTAGCAATACGTAACTGACTTTCCCACTATAGAATTTTATCTCCCTTTACTTCTTAGGTGTGTCTGTTCTGATATCTAGTTGGTCAATCTAAACTTTAATAGTCCGTTGATTCCTCAATATGTCTGTACTGTTATCTGGTCATCTTTGCTTTTGCTTCTTACAGGAGAAACTTCTGATTTATTCCAAGCCCATATCACAATGATGCATAGAATCACCAAGTAAGTACTCTAAATACATTTCTGAACCAGAAATCAGGACATGTAGTTTGAGGGAATGGATTTTGTTCTGATTTAAATTGGAGCTCAGTATGTGGCTTCTTATGCCCCTTGTTCCACTTAATAGGACCAAGACTCACATTCTTTATTTGACAAAACAAACAAATAAATAATCAAAAGACTTTGGACTAGAACTAGAATTTCTTTGGTATAGAGGATACAAAGCAAAGAAATCCCTTCTCTTCCAATGTAGATCAGTACCTGTTCTGAAAGTTAGAGTCTTAGAAAACCTGCCCTGGGGATGAGAAAAAGAGAGAGCAGAAAATCAAATCAATAAAATATGAAATGCAAGATGAAATCACATCAAACCAGAAGGAATAAAAAGACAATCCTCAGAATATATTGTGAACAGTTATATGTTAACAAAATTGAGAAAACAAAAGAAATGGAGGGATATCTTGAAATATACCCAAACTTTTAGAAGATCAGGTTGAAATGTTCAGCAACTTGATCCCAGAAAAGGAAATAGATCTAGCTGTAAAAGAACTACCAAAGGAGGAGGAAAAAACCTGTTCTTGATGGATTCACAAGAAAATTCTATCAAACTTTTAAAGAATAGTTAGTACCCATACTTCACAAATTGTGCTCAAAACTTGAGAATGAAAGAATCTGAAGAGAACCGCTTGGGGCACTAAAAGGAAAAGTGACTTGCTTAGTCGGCATGTCTCAGGCTCTGAGCCTGGTTATCTATCTGCTACACTATGCTGTCCCAATTTTATATCAGAATAAGAAATTTTTTAAAAAATTATAATTAATTGTAAAATAGGGACATGAAAAATCCATTTCAGAGGAATGTTGTGAGGATTAAATGAAGAAATATTCATGAAAGCACTTTCAAAGCTATAAAGCATGATACAGGAGAAATCATGGGACCATGTAAAGAATTCTGGATGTCAAGCTAGCTGTACTGGGTTCAGACTCAGGCTGTACTTTCATCTCCTATGAATTCCTGGACAAATCACTAACTGTTTCTGAGTCTTGTGTTCCTCATCTGCAAAATGAAGGGGTTGGAATAGATCAAAGTGGGTCATGATCCCCATAACTGAGTGTGGGGTGGTCACAAAAAATTTGGCAACTCTAAAAGATTGTGTATATCTATTTTGTATACCTATAAGCCTGGTGTCATGTAAAAAAAATCAGAAATGGAAAATGTTTAAAAGTGGAAAATGTTTCAGAAGCCCTGCACTAGGGAGCCCCTAGGTGGCCCAGTGGATAAAGCACTGGCCCTGGATTCAGGAGGACGTGAGTTCAAATCCAACCTGAGACACTTGACACTTACTAGCTGTGTGACTTTCAGCAAGTCATTTAACACTCATTGTCCCACAAAAATAAAAAAAAAAAGAGAAAGAAAAAAGAAACCCTTGACTACATGACCCCTAAAGTCTGCATCTATGATTCTAACAGACAAATATAACATATTATTGCTAAGAATCTACTGATATTCTTATTCTAGTCCTTCAAAGCACATAGGAGACTTTAAGAAAAGAGCCAGATAGAATAGTAAAGTATAAAGTAATATTATCATGAATTAAAAAAAAATTCTCTCACAAAAGCAGGATTGAGGCCTAAAAAAGCAACCAAACCAAACCAAACAAACAAATAAAAAACCCCTAAGGGAAGGAGTACAAGAAAGCAGGGGGGCAATGATTGATTAGAAGTTTGAGAAATGGATACAATAAAGGTTCAATTTTTTTATAGTTTGATCATCAGACTTGGGAATTATGGATATTTAGGTTATTTTGGGGGGTGAGGGAGCAAATGATGAACTAGGTTCTTTGTAGAGACAGTCTTCAAAAGGAGCACACATTGTTCCACAAAATTTTCCAATCTCATTACTAGTTTGAGAAATGTCTGGGTTTTAATATTACAGAAAAACTGTTCATTTAGATAGTCTTGGGTTTTAAACTAACAAGGTGGTTCTCACTGAGGCATGTGTATTTGATTCTTCATCTCTGATGTCACAGGCAAGGAGATGCTAGTTAGGAGTCTATTGAACCAAAATAGGGAGTATTAGCATAGGGTATGGAAGTTTTCAGAAAAGAGCAAGAAGCAAATGTTAGACAGAATTGAGGTACATGTCCAGTGTCCAGAACAGAAATAGTATGATACAAGTAAGTCTTATGGGAATCAGAAAATCTCATAAGCTTCGGTATTTTCAAACTAACATTATAGTTGAAACCAATTTGTTCTAAGAAATTTAAATATTATCCACTATATTCCCATTTTACAATCTTGTTTGAGATGTTCATTGGCTTAGCAAACAATATAAACTTCATGCCAACCTCAGGCTGTATAATAAAAAAAATTTTGAATTAGTGGAGTCCAAGTTAATGAGATTTAATTTTATTCATTTTGATTTCCTAAAATGGCAGTCCTGCCAAAGGCTGCTTCATACAGAATCAGATGAATATAGCATAATTATGCTATGTTAAACCAATATTGATTTGTTCAAAATATGAAATAAAAATCCCTAGATGACTAGATGCCCTTTATGTGCTTAATTAAAATATCTAATAATCTGATGACTATTAGTTCACAGTCCTATCTTTTCTGATCCTTGTTTACAAATTGTTGAAGGGCTTTGGTCTATAATATCTCTGTAATTAAATTCTGTGATTCTCTGGTTCTACATCATTATTGAAATGCTGGGTCAACATGATCTCTTCCTCCTTTAATTTCTCATATCACATTACTGAGACCTTTCATTTGCATTTCTTCATTTCCTCTTCCATCCTAGTTATTTCCATAGGAATCTCAAAGTTAACATATTCAAAACAGAACTCCTCTTTCTCACATCCTCCAAACCCTTCCATTTTTCCTACTTTTCTATTACTGTCAAGGGTACGACCATTCTTCCAGTCACCCTGGCTTCTAAACACATTTTTCTCCTTGAATCCTTCCTTGTCTTTATCCCACATATCCACTATATTTTGAATCATGCTTGTATTCTACTCACAACATCTCTTATAGGCTCTCTACATCCACTAGTGTAGGATTTATTTTTGTCTCCTTTTAACTGAACTATTTAATAGCATTTCAGTTGGTCTTCCTCCCTCGAGTGTCTCTCCACTTATCTGTCAAAAAGATTTTCTTAAAATCCAGATATGACCATGTGACAAATTGTTTCCTCAGTTATTACCTTTAAGACCAAATATAAATTCTTCTACCCTTTGAAGCCCTTCACAATCTGGTTCCTTAGTACTTTTCTATTCTTTTTATACTTTACTCTTCTCCACATACTCTTTGGTTCAGCCTCAAAGGCCTCCTTCTATATGACACTCTATTTCATGACACCATTCCTTTTCACTGACTGCAATGAGGGTTAAATGACTTGCTCAGGGTCACACAGCTAGTAAGTGTCAAGTGTCTGAGGCAGTATTTGAACTCATGTACTCCTGAATCCAGGGCCTGTTCTTTATCTACTGCACCACCTAGCTATTCCCTGTCCTTCAACAACTTCTGATCCCTAATACTTCCAATACCTTCTCTCTGTGATTACCTTTCATTTATACTGTGAGCTTCTTTATGACAGGGACAATATTCTCCACTCCAACTCCCCACCCTTCCCAGATCTTTGTACAGTTCCTGGCATTGTGCTAAATGAATAGTTATAGATAGATTTAGCACATATGAAGAATAGCCAAATTGTTTCGAAGAAAGGTAGAATGCTAATAAAAAGAAGAAACAGGGAAAAATATTTATGGCATTATAATGGAAGTGGTACCATAACAAGTTATGACAGAATCTAGAGAATCTAAGAGGTATTCAAAAGTAGGGATTACATTTTAGACATGAGTGACCACTTATTTGTGTAAAGGTGTGGAAGCCAAACAGGAAAGGTTGTACACAATAAAACAACTTATAAGTCATTTTCACCAGAAGAGAAAATAAGATTTGAATTGCCAGTAATTGGCAGATTGTGGAAGCCTTTAAAAAACTGGCTGAGATTTATGTATTATATCCTGAAGGCAATAGGGATCCACTGAATATATGTAAAACCTAAGTATATATTTATTAGTATCAGTCCTTACAGAGAACCTAGCTCATTTGTACTCTTCAACACATTCTGTTAGTGATTTTCTTTCTTTTTTAATTGAAATTTCCCCTTTAATTATGAATTTTATCAAAATAGGACTAGCAATTTAATATATGATGAACAGAATAGAATTTTATTTGAAATAGTGTACGCCTGTTATGTGTAGTTTTTTAAAGTGTAAATTAAATGTAACATTTAACACTGCTGAACTTCCTTCTGCTCTCTTCTTTGTATCTATTTATTTTTTGATGTTCTTTTCTTTTTCCTTTTAATTTTTTTTGATATCAATATGCACCAAACTTACCCTGATCCATTCCTCTGAGTATGAGCTCCTCCTCATAACCAATATGTGTGATCAAGCAAAACCAAAAAACAAACAAACCAACCAAAAAACTTGGTTATACCTGAAAAAGTATGTCTCATTCTGAACTTCTGGTCTATCAACTTCCTTGAAGTGAATGGAGAGCATGCTCATTAGTCTTTTGAAGTTGTGACTTGTTATTTCATTGATCAAACTTAAGTTTTTCAGACTTGTTTTCCCCCACATTCTAGTAGTCATTCTATAAATTAACTTTTTGATAATTCTCATCTCTTCATCACTTTATTCATGTCTTTCTAATTTTCTCAGAATCTATCCCTTTTGTTATTTCTTATGGGGCAAAATATGTCAGCATATTCATATACTATAATTTGCTCAATCAAGCTCCAAATGATAGATACTCATTTTGTTTGAAATTCTTTGCTATGTTAAAAAAAAAAAGTGATGCTAATTTTCTCGAAGGGGGATACAAAAATGAGTCCTTTCTCACCAACTTTAGCCTCTTTGGGATATAGGTCATATTGTCTGTTGTTGGTTAAAATAAATGTATAATTTAGGGACCTTTTTGAAATAAAGTCATGTACAGATATATATACCTTGGAGCATATTTTGGTATATCATGCAAATATTGTTTTGAACTTAATTTATGTCAGACTACTTTCTGTTTTTCTTTGCAGTTTATGTAGACCCTAGTAGTTGTTGGTCCTCAGTATATTTTTATGTTTATCCTTTAATCACTTGATTGAAATGGCACTGAAAAAGTAAATTAACTTAGATAATGTTATTTTTATTATACTGACAATTTAAACACAAGCAATTAAGATCTGTCAAAATATGTAAGAATGCCTTTATATCTATAAAGAGTATTTTGGGGTTGCAATCACATAATTCCTATATATGCCTTGGCAGGTAAAAACCCAAATATTTTATTCACTCTGTGTTTTTTTAAGTGGGATATATCTACTTCTTCCTATTTGTGGCTAATACACATATGTGCCAAAATTTTATGTAGGTATATTTTATTTTTTGTAACTTTGCTGAAAATTTTGTTTCAATTAATATTTAGTTAAATCTCTAGGATTTTCTAAACAAACCTTCATATCTTCTGCCCCCCAAATCATCATTTTGTTTGCTTTCTGCCTGTGTATATTTCCACAATTTATTTTTTTATTGTCTTAGTGCCATAGCTAGCAGTTCTAGAAATATATTGAATATATTCTTGATATTATTAGAAATGGCTCTGGTTTAATTGCAATACACATAATATTGACTCTTTTTTAAAAAGATAGATATAAATATGCCAAATAAAAATCCATGTATTTTTATGTTTTTACATTTTTAAAAACAAGAAATACTATTATATCTTATGAAATTGTTTACTCCATTTATGGATATAATTATATGATTTTCTGTTGATCTTATAATTAATGTAATTTATTATGTGGATAGTTTTCCTAATATTAAATCAATCTTGTCCTATTACAAATCCAATCAGACTATAGTATATATATATTTTTGATATGTTGATGTAGTCTCTTTGCTAGCATTTTATTTAAATTTATATTTGTATTAAGAATTATTGGGGGGGGCGGCTAGGTGGCACCGGCCCTGGATTCAGGAGTACCTGAGTTCAAATCCAGCCTCGGACACTTGACACTTACCAGCTGTGTGACCCTGGGCAAGTCACTTAACCCCCATTGCCCCGCAAAAGAAAAAAAAAAGAATTATTAGGGATAGTGATCCATAGTTTTCTTTATTTTTCCTCACCTTAATTTTTGTATCAATACCATAATTGGAGAAATTTAGTCAAGAAGATAATTTACATGATATTGGAATTAATTGTTCTTTGAATATTTAATTGTAAATTCATTTCATCTTAGGGCTTTTCCTTTGAGAATTCATTTATAGAATTCATTTATGTTGAAATTCTTTTTCTACATTTGGGTTGTTTAAATTTCTATTTCTTGTTCTTTTAATCTGGAGCATTTTGTAATTTTCTAAACATTCATCCAATTCCTTCTTTCTTCTTTGAGTTAAATGTATTTCTGTGCCCAAATTTCTATTAGTATCCTACTGTCTTTTGTCCAATTCAGATGAAAATTAGGGTTAATTGTAATCCACTCTCCCAATCCCTTTCTCTTTTTGTTTGCATATTCTACTCAATCACCTTTATTATGTAATATAACTTCCCTTATCTTTCTTCCATCTTATTTCCTTATAGTATTTATTTTGTCACACATTTCCTTTCTTCTTTTAACATCATCAAAAGAACAAAACCACTTCCAGTTTCTTATTAAATTCCCTCCATTATTCTTGTTGACATTAGGGTTCTGAGAGGACAAATTAATCTCTCCTATTAAAATGTAAATGACACATGATCTTTATTTAGTGTCCTGCACTTCTTTGCTTGAGTTTATCTTTTTCTTTCCTTTTGCTGTTGTCTACTGCGGTGCATTTCTAAGATTCAACTCTGCTATGGCCTTTTTAGTTTTGTTGGATAGGTTATTTGTGGTTGTAAACTTATTTTTTCTCTCTTTTAGAATATTGGATTTCAAGCTTTCTATTCCTGTATTTCTGACTGGTTTCTCAGTGCTTGGATTAATTTTTTTTCCCTGGATTTTTACAGTATTTTTGTATTTTTCGTGGAAATTCTGGATTGTGTCCATGAGGTTGCAGGGAGTTTTTATTTTAGGGTTTCTTTCAGGAGGTAACAGGTACTTTTCTACTATTTTCATTCTGCTCTCTTTCTGCATAAATTAGCAATTATAAATGTAAATTATACCATAAATATTACTAAAAATGATGGCAATGGACATTCCTATTTCATCCCTATTACATTGGAAAGAGTTTTAGTTTATCTCCATTGCATAATTTTAGACATGGACTATTTAACATTTTAAGAAAAGGTCAATTCATCCCTATTTTTTTTTTAGAGTGTTGCATTTGTCAGATTTTTTCTATATCTAATGACAAAATCAAATGATTATATTGATTTCATTCTTATTAATAAAATCTTTAGTTTTCCCAATATAAAACTATATTCCTAAACCCATAACAATACCTTTTCCCTTATTCCATATATTTGTAATTGTGTTTGTTTTAATTTTTTATTCATTTCATTAAATATTTCCAAATTACATGTAATTATCCCCCCTTCTTCACAACAAACATTTATTTTATTTTCTCCAGTTACATGTGAGTGTAGTTTTCAATATTCATTTTCCTAAGATTTAGAGTTCCAAATTTTTCTCCCTCCCTCCCTCCTTTTCCTCCACCCTCCACAAGATCAAAAACAGGTTTATATATATATATATATATAAAATCCACAAGTGTTCTTTTTATCAGTTCTTTCTATGGGGGTGCATAGTAAGCTTCCTCATTAGTTCCTTGGGATTGTCTTGGATCATTGCATTGCTGAGAGTAGTTAAGTCATTCACAATTGCTCACTGAACAATACTGCTGTCACTATGCACAATGTCTTCCCAGCTCTGCTCACTTCACTATACATCAATGTTCATTAGTCTTTCCAGGTTTTTCGGGGATCATCCTGTTTGTCATTTCCTGTAGCACAAGACCATTCCACTACAATCATAAAGCACAGCTTTTTCCATCATTCCTCAATTGATGGACATTCCCTTGATTCTCAATTCTTAGCCACCACAAAGAGTTGCTATAAATATTTTTTGTACAATTTCCCCCCCTTTTCTCTTTTTCATGATTACTATTTTTAACTGTTTCCCTTCTATCCTATTCCCTTCCCTATGATATTTATTCTATTATCCATCTTCTTTCATCCTGTAATGATTGGAATGACGCCACCTACTGGAGACTTACTATAGAAAAGCTCCACCATGAAGGAAAGTCTTTGAGGGCAAGACCATGTGTCTTTTCTTTGGTGTCAGGAAGTGACGTTTGCTGGTGGGAGGAGGAAGGGGGACCCAGGTGCTCTACCTCTTTCTCTTTCCTTTGGACTCTGGTGGAGAGCAGAGCTAGAAATGTGCTCTCCCTTTAATAGACAGATGAATGTAGGCCTTTCTCCCTTTACCAAATTCTTATTCTCCTTAATAAATGCTTAAAAGCCTAACTCTTGCTAAAGCTTATAATTTATTGGCGACCACTCATTAGATATTTTAGACAGTTTAGCTAGAATTTTGGCTTTATCAGATGGCTGACCACGAAGAGGAAAGCTGAACTTCACTCTTCAGATCTTCTGGTTAGGTAAGAAATTTCCCCTACCCTGTTCCTTTAAATCCGAAGTACTGCTGAATTGCCGGGTGTTTTCCCTTTAAATTTTTTCAAATGGACCTTTTAAACTCCCTAATTACCCTATTTTTGATTTTAGTCTGTTTAACCAGACAAATGGGAGATAAGATCATGTTAATGCTTTGTTTTTGTGGATTTTTTCTTTTTCTTTTTGTTGGAGGAGCCATCCCCCCTCTCCCAGCCATGCTTTTTTAGAGAAGCCTCACACTCCTGTATTTTTTCCAAATTCTAATGCTGAGAGATTCTCTAATTTTGCATGCCTGGGGGCAACGACCCAACCTCTAGAAGCTTTTAATCCCCTAGGAGTGGGGGTAGGGTCTGAGTTCAAAATCAAGTCTGATTCAAATTGTCCTGGTCGCTCCCCTCCTCTCCAGACCCCACCTTCTACCCCTCCCATGGCCAAGCCCATTGCTTCCCCTGCCCAGGAAGTTCAGAGATCTGATGTGCATGCGCAGCTTTCTCTACCTACATTTGCAGCTTCAGGCTCAGCCCTTCCCCAGCCTGGCTGTGCTTCTGACTCACCCTTAGAAAGCCCTTTAAATTCCAGATATGCTCGTTTTGTTCATAATTTTGCTAATCTGCTTTTGTCTTTAATTAGTAACCTTATAAAGCATTTGTATGGTGAAAAGACTGACAGACAATATAGAGGGGTTAAAGAAGAAAAACTTAAGCTGAATAAGAATGACAATCATCAACATAGTTCAAGACTCCACTTCTTTTGCCATGGAAGGGTACATATTTTACAGAAATGTAGAAGTAAGCAGCAAGGTATTGATATGAGTACCAGGGATTTTAGATATCAGAACCAAAAGTGTTCTAAATTCACTCAGTTATTAATGTCAGTTCAGAGGTTACATAGGATTTCTATGCTATTACATATACATTTTGAAATTAATGGTATGAGTTTATTTTCAAAGAGATTTTCATGCTTTTGAGATTGTGTTTTATACTTAGTTTTTAAAACAAGGAGAATATTTGTAAAAGCTTTTTATAGTCATGTGATCAAGTTTATATTTTATAATACTCTTATTAATATTAAGTTCATATTCATTTAGATTTTCCCTAGTTTGAATTTCATTGTCTTTTATTGTTCCATGTGTATTTTCTTTTATTCATTCATCTATCTAATTTTGAAACATTGTAAGATGGTTTTGATTTCATAATACAATGTTAATTCTAAGAGTATTGTGCTCCCATATACTGAGTTGTTTGTTTTTGTTATTTTTTTTTCTCTCAGCTGATTATTTAATCAAACTCTTTAAAGCATTTCCCTGGTGAATTGGTTGCCATAGCACGTGTAAATTTATTCTAGAAGTATTATTTTTCATAAGCATATTCCAAAAAAAAGAAAAGAGAGGAACATTTGTAAAAGTTTTCTTTTTTCAAAAAGAAAAAAGTTTTCTTTGAGATTGTGTTGTGCTTTAACTTGTATTTAAATATGTTCTGATTTTTCATAAAAGTAATTGTATACTTAGTAAAAAAAAAGGGTATTTGAAATTGTTGCATAATTATATATTGTATTCTGAGTCAAGATGTATTTACATTTTTTGCAATAATTTATTATCCTCAATTTTTAAATCCATATGAGACTTGGATTATGGGAACTTACCATTTAAGACATTAATTGCCTTTATTCTGAGTTATCAGATGCCAGTTGGCCAAGATGCCATCCAATCACAAGAAGAATACATGCAAGAGGAGACATTGAACTGTCACATGAGGGGAGACATGCATGAAGTCAAGGTATGGCCAAGGGAATGGCTTTTGACAAATGTTGAGGTTGGATTCTCTTGGTTTAATATTTTATTTTATTTTTCCCCACAATACTGCACAGATGGCTGGAAGTTTTGATCCCACCCATCTCACTTTTACACTTGGCTTCTATGCTCCCTCCTATATGCTCGATGCGATGGACATCTTAATCCCATGCATCTGATTAAGTCTGACTCAATTTCCTCCAATATGTTCGGTGCCATGGACATATATTCCATCCACCTATTTTAAGCCTGGCATACTGCATGGGCAGTATATATATTGCTCAAGTGTGGGAATGCTCATATCCCATCATTTCTCTGTTCTTTTATGGTAACCCCCATAATTATCTCAGGTGTCAAGATAAATAACAGTGTTGAATTTGGCCTTGACATCTGTTACCAATTATATTAGATTTTTAAATTTCTCATAATGGCATGAGGATAATTAGGCAGATGATGCAAAAAGTGATGAAACAAAGATAAAAATTATTTTTAGAAATTAATATCACAGCAATTGTCTTCTCAATTTACCCTCCATAAGGGGGGACTATAGTAATATTAATTTTAAAGAATGTTTCCATTTTTGTTTTATTATATGTTTCATGTGTAACAACTAAGATTCTGAATTCCCTTAGACATGTTTTTGAGAACTTTCATTGTTTGATTCGATTATTGACAAAGCTATTTTAAAGTTGTGTTAAGCTCAATTTTGTAGGAAATTTTCCTGGCTGATTACCAGCATCCACACATCAACCCCTGAAAAGACTTCCATTCCACGACTACACCTAGAGGACATCTGAGTAAAAACTTTCAAAGACTTTAAATGAATAGTTTTGTTTTGTTGTTGTTTTTTTTTCTCTTTTCTCTTTCTGTTATAATATACTCCATCTGTAACATGTACTCTCTGCAGAGGCCCTCCCTTTGCAAGACCAATGTCAAAGCGTCGGTCCATGAGGATAAAAAATTGCCCCTCTGGACAAAACTTTCCTCTCTTCCTTTTCTATATTGTTATTAACATATTGTTAGTTAGCATAGGTTATTATATTCTGTTATTTTTGACTGTTTCTTCAAGGAAACGCCCTGTTTCTTGAGGAAACAAAGAGGGGACTGTAATGATTGGAATGATTCCACCTATTGGAGACTTACTATTGAAAAGCTCCACCATGAAGGAAGGTCTTTGAGGGCAAGACCATGTGTTTTTTCTTTGGTGTCAGGAAGTGACGTTTGCTGGTGGGAGGAGGAAGGGGGAGCCGGGCGCTCTACCTCTTTCTCTTTCCTTTGGACTCTGGTGGAGAGCGGAGCTAGAAATGTGCTCTCCCTTTAATAGATAGATGAATGTAGGCCTTTCTCTCTCCCTTTACCAAATTCTTATTCTCCTTAATAAATGCTTAAAAGCCTAACTCTTGCTAAAGCTTATAATTTATTGGCGACCACTCATTAGATATTTTAGACAGTTTAGCTAGAATTTTAGCCCTTAACAATCCTATCACTCTTCAAAAGGGATTTGCATCTGTCTGTCCCCTCCCCCAATCTGTCCTTCCTTCTTTTGCCCCTCTCTCTTTATCCCCTTCCCCTCCTATTTTCCTGCAGGGTTAGAGAGATTACTCCACCCAATTAAGTGTGTCCACTCCTGAAGTATTCCATTTTTTGACCTTGTAAATTGTATTCTTTTGTCGCTTGTTATTAGTAGAGCAATTTCCATTGCATTTTATGATCAACAGTTAACTCATTGTATTCTAACTCCAAACACAAATTACTGGAGTGACCTTCATTAGGCCTGCTTCAGAAGATTATAGTAGAAGTATAAAGAAATTTAATGGGTATTGAAGTTTACCATCATTGAAAGGGATACATAAATTAAAATTAGATTTTCACATTTTACTTCAATTTACAAGAAAAAATCATTGATTTAAAACTAAAAAAGATGAAGCAATAATCAGTTGCTCCAACCTCTTCATTTTACAAATGAGGAGAATGTAAAACAAAAAGGTTGAAAATTTCCCCAAGATTTCACACTATTAAGTAACAGAACTAGGATTTAATCCCCAGTGTGTTTTCACCACAACAATAATTTTTCTAGTTATTCTGTTAGAGATGATAGGAAACTTAGAAATCAGTTACTAAAGCTGTGTTCACCTTCCAGATGAGGAAGAAATTCAGTGAAGTTCAATGTGTCTGTCAGAATTAGAAGTTAGAGTTCAAGTTAGAACTAGAATTCCATGTCTCTCAAGCTTCTAATCCTGTGAACATTCCACTATATCATTGAAAGAAACTTGTGAGACATTAGATAAACTAATTACTTAAATAGATCAATGAATACATGACTAATTACTTCTTCCAAGGATGAAGATTGTACCAATTTGTATTTTCTCAAGCTGATTCGTATAGGTATTTTCGCACACCAAAAAAATCCTTCATGAAAGATCTACTCAACAAGTTAGTGACTTTTCCTCTATGTCTTTTAGCATTCTATTTTAAGGTTGCCGTCAGTATGTCTATTTGTTTTCCTTTACTTTTCATATATGACTGTTCTACCTTATTTTCTTGTTGTTCATATCATATATTTTATGCCACCTCTTACACTAACAATATTGTTGGTGATATGTGATAGTCAACTTAGCCCCAAGATGTGCATCTTCTCTGACCTTAGGGTTACCCACAATTTCGATATTTTGAAAGTGTTGTGTTCTCTATTTTGTAGCCACAGTTTCATTAGAAAAGTATTCATGTTAAAAATATGCTTCCCCTCAACACCACTCCAAGCCACAATAAAACATTACAATAAAACTTTAGTTCATTGTATACAGAAGGGCTAGATAGATACCCTATTATGAAGTCTCAGAATCCTCACAACATTGGTGACCAAAAAACTGCCTACCCCTGGAGAAACCTTCAGTGTAAACACATAAAATTCAAAAGATGATTTCCTTAACATGAACAGATGGGCTTTTTCTCTATTGTAACTACTTTGGTATTAAAAGCATAACAGCAAAAGTCTCTGAAGTTCAAGTATTCTAGCAGTATACGACATTCATCAATCAAGAGGAGGAAAAAAGCAATTTAGAATTCTGCTATTCTCCAAACTTAATGAAATGCTAGCAGGTTGCCTTGTTGTTGTTCTGTGTATCTTGTATTTCCAGGGTTTGCCACCTGGGCAACAAAAGCCAGTGATCTATTTAGAAGAGTGTTTTTTATTCTCTTAACTCTGAAGGTCTTTATTCCCAGCATGAGATTATTGCAACAACTTAACAAGCTATGTCTCGCACCCCCCTCCCAATTTTCTTTTCTTTTCTCTTTGCACCTATGTCCTTTTAAGTCCATTCAGGCCTTAGGGAAACATTTAGTACTTAAGCTTTGGTTTTTCAAGCTCAATCGGGTAGAAAATCCAACACTGAATGTGTGCACAAACGATATCACTACACAATGGGAACTAACACACAACACAAAAGGAAAGGAAGAATATGAATGTTCAGAGAGCCAAGGCTGTGCTTGAATTTAATTTCCCAACATCAAACCTGAAGTTTTCTCCCAAGATTCCCAGGTTTCAAATTGGTCATAAATTGTAGGCCAGTTACCTGGACAATGGGGAAGAAATTGCAGTCCATAATTATGATCTTGCTTTCTGGGCTGTTAGGGGGCTAATATTAATCTTGAAATTGTATGAGGAATATGTTCATCTGGCCATAATTTTAGGGTTTTCGAAAGCATTCACAAATAAGGCCAATTGTGCCCAAGTCACTTCTGGGACATATTTGTGTGTTTGTAGAATTGGTAAGGTATTGGTTGTCTCATGATAATTTTTCATGCACAAAGCTACCAACAGCAGAGTCCCCAAATGACTGACAACTGCTTTTCATTTTATATCATGAGATCATATCCATTCAAAGATCACCACAGTTCTTTAAAAAAAATCGAACAACATCCAGTGAGGTTTTGGCAAATGAGAGTGTGAGCATTTGTGAGTGATAATTGAAAATAACACAAAGTTCTATTAGATTCATCCTCTTAAGAAAACATATATTTAGGTGACACAAAGAGGTTCAAACACTGTCCCTCATCATTAAATATGCTTGGAATTGAATTACCCATTGTGCTCGATAAATCTGATTCCAAATTGGTGCAGAATTTGCATTCTGAAAAATGATACACCCATGATAGAAGGGAGCTAGAGGATAGAAGAGTCTGAATCAAATCTTAAAGCATAATATCTTTAGTAAGATCTGCCCAAGTAAAGCAAACAAAAAAACCCACCCTAAGAACATACTTGATCTTATTTCATAAATAGAGATTATTTTTGAATTCATTCTTTTCTTCCTCTTTGTTTGATTGAATATCTTATCTTGGTTATAGCAAAGCAAGGGAATCTTGCTGATGCTATCAGAACTGAACCATTAAGCTCTTTCTACATCAAAAGATTTAGAAAGGGTGCTTTCATTATTTTATGCAACTCTTGTTTTCATATAGCTGTTTTTATCAAAATGTACCGTTTCCTAGTTCTTTAAGGGGGAGAGGACAGGGAGAAATGTCAGGTTGGAGAGAAATGGAAGAAATGGAAGAAAATTGAAGAAAAGTCAAGTTTTCTAGAAAACAAAATATGGAATTCCTTTGATCTTTCCATTGGTGAATTTCCTAGTTTCTAACTTGACTATTTTGAAAAAAATGTTAACTGTAATGTTGTGATTTATTTATAAAGTGCCTCCCTTTTCCTAAAAAGATATTAGCAGTATAAGTAAAACATTTTAAAATAGTTAAGTAAGTCCTTTTCTACTAATGATGGAAAGTTGGGGTTGAATAATGGACAAGACATGGGCCCTTTGTTCTGCAGTTGCCTACAATTCACACTGGTTTCTAGGAAGGTGACAGAATTCCCTGGTGGAGAATGAGATCCAAGAGACTTTAGTCTCTCGGAGCTGTCAAAGAAAGGAAAGGCAGCCTAGAGTCTATGGATACAGAAGTTTCACCCAAAATGGGATGCTGTTCACAATGAGCAAAATATTTGTCAGGATGGAGATAACAGTTCTGATTCTATATATGTCAGAACACAAGAAACCTTTGGAAAATGCTGTTGTTGTTGTTGTAGTGGTGGTGGTGGTAGCAGAAGTAGCAGCTAATAATAATAATCATACATACATACACACATACACACATACACACATACACACATCTGACTTTACAGATGAGGAAACCAAAGCTAAGAAAGATTCCCCCCACCCCATGCCCCCTGCTATTATCATACAGCAAATAATTTTCAGAGGCAGGATTTAAATTCACATCTTTCTGACTCCAAGTCCATCATTTGATCCATTCCACTACCTAGCTTCCTTTCATATAGTGAGATGTGAGAAAGGCAGGTGTTTTTTTTTATCATCCCTGAAAACTATTTTCCCTTTTAAATATCTTTCCACAACCAGAACCTTCATATTTCTCCATATTCCATGTTACAACTTCTCACTCATATCTACCTTGTCCAAGTAGTCCCAACAATTAGTCCTCACTATTCTTGGCCCCTTGCCATACCCATCAGTAATAATATGATATATGTAATCTACATAGTGCCTTGAAAATTCATAGGTGGTGCAGTGGCTAAAGCACCTGCCCTGGATTCAGGAGGACCTGAGTTCAAATCTGGCGTCAGATACTTGACACTTACTAGCTGTGTGACCTTGGGCAAGTCACTTAACCCTCATTGCCCCACCAAAAAAAAAAAAGAAGAAAGAACAGAAAATAAAATTCATAGTCTAGTTAATCTTCAAACCTCACTCCTAAGGTATTTAATCATTTTATGATTTGTACTTTTATCAGAGAAGTTGATTTCTCCACTTATACTGATTACAACCCTTCTGTAAATAGGTAGATGATCTTTGAAAATTGTTGTGACTGAAAAATACATCATCATATATGAGTGTGTTCTTAACCAATTTTTTATTGTACTGCTTTGACAGTCTGGTGAAGCCTATGGACCTCTTCCCAGAATAATGTTTTCCAATGGATAAAATAAAACATAGGTTTATGAATGAAAAACAGTTATTAAAAAACCAAATATACATTTTAAAAAATGTAATTTATGGAACTCAGATTAAGAACCTATTCTCTTCAGCCAAAATGGTAATGATCTTTTCTGAATTAAGCTCAGCTATTCTCTGGATTACAGACCAGCAACCCACTTGGCCCATGGCCCATGAGAATGTACATAGACTTTTTTTCCTGCCTAGTCACTCCTAGAGTTTACTCTCCATTGGTGTAACCTCAGATTCTAGAGTCATCTCAGAACCTGATCTGAAGTATTAAAGTAAGATGCCTATAAAGCTTGAAGTCTTATTAAGGGATAAAAATGTTATTACCCTACTCAGATATGTCTTCTGCATTTTAAATAAGGATGTTCTATGCCTTAAACCAAAGAAATAATGAATATGTAAATTTCAGGTACTATGGCAAAGCTGAAGCAATATATTTTTTTGTTTAATGCGTCTTTCTGAACTTCCCAAATTAAAAAAAAAATAAGAATTAATCAGCATATATATTCCTTGAACATTTATAAGGTAAATATTTTTGCATTAGGTAATTCCAGAGGGCAGAAGGATAGGATTAACCTTCTTTAAGGAACGTAAAATCTGGTGGGGAAAATTTCTACGTGAGAAACAAGATTCTTATGCACAACAATTTGTTCAGGTTTCTGAGGCAGCAACGAGGGTCGTCATAAGTGTGTATAGAAAGGGATGTATACCATGACTGCAATAGTCAAATACTACAAAGATAAGGGTTTGGATGGACAAGGAAGGAGGACTTTCCAGTGAAGGACAATAACCTGAGCAATGATAAAAAGGTGGAAATGAAGTTCATATAGGTAGCAATGTTGTTTAGTCTGTATTTGCATGGGATCAGACCTGCCTAGAAAGTATCTCAGAACATGAAATGGTAGGTGAAAATTACAACTCAATTAATTCTTAATTTGATCCATATGACAACAATATAAATGTAGGTTGTCATTGATATGATTATTATTATTAAAATTTCCATAGTAGATAGTGAATATCCCTGGGGAAGTATGTGATAATTCAGGCCAGAGGAATGGTTGAAAATTCTATGAATACATTTACTATATGTTTTTTGTTTGGGGTATACACTCAAAAAAGATTCAATACATCCAAATCTATCCCCACTAATAAACAATCACTGCAACCTGGCTTTGAGAAGGAGTATTTCCTGAGGATTACAGACCAGCTGGAGCTAATGTTCCTTTGTACATTAGCAGCCCCTGGCAGTTTATTAATCCTTTGGTAATACTTTGCATCTTAATTATTGTTGCTGAAAAGTTTAATTTTCCAACCACTTCTTAATGGGTAAGGGAGGTAGTAGCCAAGTTATCCATGACATTATATCATGTCTTTCTCATCCTCTCTTGCAGTGATTCTACCTTTGATAGCTTTGATGCAAAATCACATTAAATATTTTTTCCCAAACAGTATTCTAACATTTTAAAATATGACATTCTTACAAGGGATTAATACAACCTGATGTGATTATTATATGTCATACTTCATTAAGCTTAGTGTGCTGTATAGATGTGAACTGGTAAAACATAACATGTAACACTTGTCAGAAAAAAATCCCGATTCTACACTATGAAAGAGACATCCAAACTAAAAAATTGGCATAGATGAATGTGATTCCTTTGACTTCTCAACAATGAGAAATGTCCTTATGTAGTTATTTTCTAGTGTGGTGGGGGTGTGGTTTGGGAAGGGGAAGAATGTGGATTGTATCCCAGTGATGAATAGCAAGCATTTAAGAGCTAACAATACTTTTCCACTTTTCAAAGTGGTTTTGATAAACACATTAGTCTACTGATTCTCACTAAAATGTATGAAGTAGATTGATATTATTATCTCCATTTTATTGTGAAGGGAAACAGAAAAATGGAGAAGGGACTTTGCCTATTCATGAAACAAGGTTACAAGAAGAGCTAGAATGTAAGCCTCTTGACACCATGGAAAGTTCTGGGGTAAGGGACATGGTTTGGCTATGGAATAGGAAAAGAGCTAAATGGTTAGATGATTTCTAAGCTTTCTTCATGTCTAATTCTATGTCATGGAAATGCTGAACTTGATGTTATAGTCAACCAGATACAAATGTAATAAAGTCTAAACACATGTAAAGGCCCATTGTGAAGAAACTGTTCATCTATGGTAAAAATAATATAATAATACTATTCAATACCCACTTTGTCCCCAATAAAATCATTTAAAATATATTATACTTTATGATTTATATTACCTTTATTTCTGAATACAGAAATGTATTTTCCTTCCCCTTCTAAGTTCAACAAAACTAACAAATATATCAACTGAGTTTCATATGTATATGCATATGGGTATATGGGACCTATAGTCCCTCATCTCTGCAATGGAAACACTATAAAGTCTTTTCCATGCACTAAGGTAATCTTCCAGGCATTATTATTCCCTCTGAATGATTCCTTCTTTCAATAGAGGTTGTATTCAAGTTGGCATTGCTTCTGCCTTCTGTCTCACAATCTATAGTTACTAATATATCTTTAGCACAGATATGGTAATTCAATACATGTGAAATGATGTGATCACCAAAAGAGAGACTGGAGAGAGAGAGAGAGAGAGAGAGAGAAGAGAAGATGACCCAGAGCTTTGGGGTATGTTCACAATGAGAATGGAGGATATGTCTGATGATCCAGCAAAAGAGTAAAGAAGTCAAATGGGTAGAACAATGAGAGGGCAATGTTAAGAAAACCCAGAAAGAAAATAATACCGTGAAGAAGATGTTTAATAATGTCAAATGAGACATCAAGAAATCTGAAGTTTGAGAAAAGGCTTTCTTTCTACTTTCATGGCCACACCCTCATACAAGTGCAAATCACCCCTCATCTGGACTTAGGGTACCTAAATGGGCTTTCTGCCTCCAGTTTCACCCACTCTCTGTCATGTTTTCCACACAGCTGTCAAACTGATATTTTTAGAGCACAAATGTGACCACATCACTGCCTCTGGGATAAATTTCAGATTTTTCAATCTGTGATTTAAAGACCTTTATAACCACACCTTTCAAGGTGAGATTAGAAACTAAACCTTTTACATATTATACCTACCAGCTGAACTAGTCTACTTGCTGTTCCTTAATGCACCACATTTATATCACAATTGTTCCCCCCATGCCTAGAAGTGACTTCCTCATTTGTGCCTCTCTTCAAGGCTCAGCTCAATGACACCTTCACAAGGCCCCTTCTAAACTACCTTGTTGCAAGGCCTCCTGTCCCCATATGATTTTGTATTACACATACAGACACACACACACTTGTATATATGCTTATATATAGTTATATTGTGTATATGTATACAAAAAACAGAATATACATACCCATATATATATTTTGCATATTTATTTATACATGTTATTTCCCTTTAGTAAAATGTAAGCTTCTTGAGTGCAGAGATGATTTTTGTTTTTGAATTACGACTACCTAATATAGTACTTCACACAGAAAAACTCTCTTTTTTGGTGGGGCAATGAGGATTAAGTGACTTGCCCAGGGTCACACAGCTAGTAAGTGTCAAGCGTCTGAGGTCGGATTTGAACTCAGGTACTCCTGAATCCAGGGCCGGTGCTTTGTCCACTGTGCCACCTAGCTGCCCCCACACAGAAAAACTCTTAATAAGTGTTTGTGTAGGTGAATTGATATGCTTACAATACATAGTGTGCTATCCCAGGTGCTATGGAGGAGTCAAAATTAAGTGAAAGACCCTTAAGGTTCTTATTGTTTAATAGATTCTCTGTTGAATCTCACTTAGGTACTTGGTGCTAGATTTATATGGTGTTGAATTTTGGTGATCTAAAAAATTTACATGAAATCTTGCATTTAACATTGCTGGGTTGGTGTAAGATGGTGTAGTTAATACCAGTGTTCTCATCCTTATTCATTTTTAATAAACACCTGTTATCATTTACCTCTCCATGTAGTTACAGAGAGAACAGAAGGAAAGTTGGGAAGCCTTAAGGAGAGTTGTAGAGAAGGAAAGAGATACTCATTTCTTTTTCAAGCTTCCCAGATAAAAACTTCCTTTCAGCTAAAAACAAGGTAAAATCTGGGGCTACTATTTTTCAGGTGCCTCAAATAGACTTCTATGTTTGTGTGTTCACCATTTTGTTAATTTCTTAAATTCACTGAACTTAGTTAATCTATCTTTTGGTAATTAAGCAGTTTTACTGAGAGTAAGGGGATTCCCATAGTATTCCATTATTCTAAAGATCTTGTACTAAGGCATGTGTAGAGGAAAGAAGCAAAAAGGAGGAAATTGCTGGACTCTAAGGCAAAATTGGGCAGCTAGATGGTACACTGGGTAGAATGATAGGACTAGAGTTAGGAAGTTGTTGTTGTTGAGTCTTTCAGTCATACTTGACTTTTCTTTTCTCCATGAACCATAGCACAACAGGACCTTACATTCTTTACTATCTCTTGAAGTCTGTCCAAGTTCATATTCATTGTTTTATGACACTATCTGCCCACCTCATCCTATTACAGTCCCTGAAGACCTGAGTTCAAATGGGGCCTCAGACACTTACTAGCTGTGTGACTCTAGGCAATTCATTAAACCCTGTTTTCCTCAGTTTCCTCATCAGTCAAATGAGCTGGAGAAGGAAATGGCAAACCACTCCAGTATCTTTGCCAAGAAAACCCCAAATATGGTCATGAAGAATTGGACATGACTGCAAAATCACTGAACAATAACAATGGCAAAACAAGATCAGTTAATTTTGTCAATACCACTTAAAGAAATCTATGGAAAGCTAGAATCATCAGGATAATGTTTCTCCCCAAAGAAAAGATGGGAAAATGCATTTTTCTCCCTTTAATGCAGCTAGGTGGCTCAGTGGAGTGAGTGAGTGAGTGAGTGAGTAAGATCACAGGTCAAACTCTGCCTCAGACACCTTCTAGATCCTGGACAAATCACTAAATTTCTCTCTGCCTCAATTTCTCATTTCTAAAATGGGAATAATAGTACTTATCTTAAAGGGTAATTGTGAGGATCAAAACCAAGACAAATGAGATAATAGAGGTAGAGACATTTGTGAACTTTACATTTCTATTTAAATGATAGTTATTACCTGCAGAGATCTAAATATATGGGTGCAGAAAATTGCATGTATTGTTTGACTTGGTTGAAATAATGGTTAGTTTCGTGGACCTCCTTTTCTTTCTTTTTCATTTATTTATTTATTTTTCACTATAAAGAATGGCTTGCTGGAAAGGGGGAGTATGAAATTATATATTTGGAAATGAACATGATATGAAGACAAAACATTTTTTTAAGAGAGAAAGATATCTGATGACTATCCAGAAGATTTTGAAATGAAAACTCAATTTTAAATCCACCAGATCTTGGAGGCTCCATGTCATAGGGGAAAGTATACTGGTCAATAAGTCAGGACAGCATGGTTTAAATAGTAGCATGCTGCCTGAATTTTCTATTTGGCTTCAATCAATTCACTTTAACAACCAACAGAGGTTTCACAACTTCTGCCTCAGTTGTGTCCCACTTCTCTCCTACGAGGACATACTTCAGTATCTGTTATCTGAGGCCATGTTTAGTCTTCCAATTACTTATAGTTCAATTTCCCATTGGTGATCTTTACATTTATGTTTCTCTAGTTATTGAATATATTTTTCTTTTGATTCTGCTCATTTCATTCTGTCAGTTCATACAGATCTTCTCATCTTTCTCTTAATTCCTCATACTCATTTCTTATTGCAGAATATTATTACATTACATTAATATTCAACAGTTTATTCAACCATTCCCCAGTCAATGGGCATATACTTTATTTCTAGTTCTTGTCTACTGCAAAGAGTGGGGACAGTAACTTTTGAGAATAAAATTCTTCACTGTTATTGGAGCCATATGTAGGGTGGAATGATGGAGGCTTTGTTACAGGCACCATGATGGGGAAGGCATGTCACATAGCTAATGAAGAAATAAAACATTCATTAAGTGCTATCATGTCAGGTCCAGTATTAAGTTCTAAGTATACAAACACAAACAAAATAAGACAATTGCTACTCTGAAGTAGCTTACTTTCTAATGGGGGAAGATAATGCATAAAGAGGAGATGAAAATTAGGAAGAGTGATAATTTTATCAACATTGGAAACTCTTGAAAAAGAGTAGAAGAAGAAAAATTGGAAAAAGAAAAGAGCTCCATAAAAGGGACACAAAAAACCTGAAGAAAATAATTCCTTAAAAAGCAAAAATGGACAAATAGAAAAAGAGGTACAAAATCTCACTGAAGAAAGTAATTGCTATTATGGTGCTATACAAAATGACAAACAGGATGATTTCAGAAAGGCCTGGAAAGACTTGTATGAACTGATGTTTAGTGAAGTGAGCAGAACCAAGATAACGTTGTGCCCAGTGACAGCAATATTGTTTGATGAAGAACTGTGAATTATGCTATCTTTAACTTTCATGGTTTTTCTTTTATTCAAGTTTTCTTATACAATGGTATAACCTATATCTGAGGTGGGGGAGGAAAGGGAGGGAAGGAGGGATACAACTTGGAACTCAAAACTTTTAAAAAGTTTATCATTTTAAAAAAAAGTAATTCCTTAAAAATTAGAATTGGGAAAGTGGAAGCTAAAGATTCCATTAAACACCACAAAACAATAAAATTCATGCAGATCCAGCCACTTTTCTCTAACCATGGTCCCCACTACTTGAATGTCTAGGTAGGTTAGACTTCACCTTTCCTCTATGCTTCACTGGTATTCTTTTGTTTTTGTTTTAGTTTTTGGTGAGGCAGTTGGGGTTGTGACATGCCCAGGCTCACACAGATAGTAAGTGTCAAGTTTCTAAGGCCAGATCTGAACTCAGGTCCTCCTGAATTCAGGGCTGGTTCTCTATCCACTGTGCCATCTAGCTGCCCCTGGTCCTCTGGTATTCTTAAAGAGAACTGGAGGTGTCTGGGCTCCCTACCAATGTCTTCAGCCCTAACAGATGCATTGCCCAATTGTAAGGCATGTTCCACTGGACTCCAGAACCATTTAGCCACTAACAGTCTAATCGAACTTTTTTTTTTTTTTTCAGTGAGGCAATTGGGGTTAATTAAGTGACTCGCCCAGGGTCACACAGCTAGTAAGTGTTAAGTGTCTGATGCTGGATTTGAACTCAGGTACTCCTGACTCCAGGGCTGGTGCTCCATCCACTGTGCCACCTAGCTGCCCCCTAATCTAACTTTTACAAAACCTTTACAAAGAAAGATTTACTTCAAAAGATATAATCATAAATATACAAACTTTAGTCTTCAGTAAGTAGGAGGTATAATTCCCTGTCCTCCTCATACTACCTTAGTGTCTGATGAGAGGAATGGCTTGGATTTCATAGTTTAACTTGGTCCTTTAACAGAGTCCCAGTTCTAAATCCAATCCAATTTACAATCCTGGCTCCAAGGTAACCGTGGTTCAAATTCCCATGTTGGTGGGGATCATTGTCTGGCATCCAAAACTGAGAAAGACAAATTACAGAGTAGAGACAGAAGTCTTAGGCTAAGAGAACTCCATCCATGGGTTAAAAGTGAGAGGGACATAGGGATATGACCCTCCACTGAGATGGAAAGTGCCCCCCCTTCGGCCTAGTGATCTGATCTCAAAGTCTTAAAGCCCCTTAAAGCCCCCTATTTGTCTCTGTGTTTTTTTCTTTAGAGAGAGACAATAACGGGAAGCTACTATCCCCCTTTCTAAATATAGGCATATCAACTTAAAAATTGCTTCATAGGGTCTGCACCGAGACATTATGTAGATATGATAAATTGTTACTGAAACAGGAAATTTTGCAAAATAACCTATGGTTGAACCCCTGAGGTTGGGGCACTCTGACCCAGGAGAGAGACTTATTGCTGAATATCCCAGGAGAGAGACTTATCGCTGAACAACCCAGGAGAGAGACTTATCGCTGAACAACCCAGGAGAGATACTTATCGCTGAACATCCCAGGAGAAAGATTTATTGCTGAACATATAGTATTAACCCAATTACCGCATTTTGCTCAAATTAGATATCTGTAAAGAGTATAAAAACTGTTTGGTTTCTTAATCTCGGTGTGTCACACCTCCTGGTTGTCCCAGTGAGTGTGGTACACCTTTCTTTCGAAAGAAATAAAATAAGTGCTTTGGCTTCCTTTCTCCTGGAGTCTCGATTACAGGGGTTGGTGGGTGTACTTCCCATCCCACTCAAAAGAAAGAGCAGGGAAAGGAAGTCCTTCCCTTTTCACCATGACTAGATGCTGCAGGAAAGAATACAAGCCAGATAGCTCAGCATATAAACAGTCATTACCTGAGGCTAGTCAGTTTAAAAGACACAGTTTGTTTTGGTTACATAGCCAGTCAAAGGAGGTTACATCCACCCACATGGTAGAGGACAAAGAATGACTTCATTTTAGGAATTGTAGAAATTCCTAAGCAAACCCCTCAGGATGTTTTCATTTTGGATAATCTGGGCATGCTCCAAAGGCCCTGTTATACATCTATAACTTCAAAACTTAGAGTGTTTTTGGGACCCTTATAAGTAAAGTGACTTGTATGCTACATGCCAAAGAGAGTATGTGTCAGAGAAAGGATTTGAACCCAAGATTTCCTGAATCTAAAATAAACTCTCTGGGTACTATTCCACGTTGCTTTTCCTTTGAAGTTTAGAAGTTACAAAATTTAACAGTGTACTTTTTTAACAACCCAGAAGTCACCATAATAGCTAATTTACTCTTTTACTCAACTTAATTTTTATCAGTTATTTCTTATATTACTTTCACAAAATGAATTACAACACTGATTCCAGGGAATGTGATTCTTGCTACCTGCCTTGGTTCTAATTAATGTTTCTCGTCCAAGTGCCAAATGGCTTTTTGTGGCTTCTGATTTTGATAACAGATAATGGAAATAATATTTTCAATTTAAGAACCAGTCTCCTGGATGTCTGTTCTACTTGGAAATCCAGCTAGTAATATTAAATATGCTAGTCTGTGTGAGGAACCAGTTTTAACTTTCATTTCTGCTTGCTTCAATTCTATAACACTTCCTTTGAGAGATTTCACTATTATACCAAAGCAATGAAGGAAGATCATTATGAAACAAAGGATAAGGACGTCTGTGTTGCTGAAAGCAGACAAAAAAGAGCCTATCTTTAAAGAGCTGGCACCACTCTAAATAGAAATCCCAAGAACAATTGGAAAGTAGTTTTCACAGCTTTGTTTTCTTACCAACTGACTAAACATTCAATGAGAAACCCAATATGTGGTGAGGTGATCCCTTTCACACACTTTCAACAGTACTTTTCACATTTCCAAATAATTTGTTTGAGAAGCACAAGTTGTGCTTTTATTAAGCTGGCATGGGCAACATTGTGTGGCTTATTTTAGCTGTATTAGTCAATTTTATTTGCCAATGAACTATTGCTTCAAGTTGACCATCTGGAAAAACAAACTACTCAACAGCCATGTAATTTATCTTTTGTCTGGTTTCAGTCAGTAGATTGGAGGGGGGGGGTAGTTATTGGTATTAAGCAAACACTGAAAAGGAGCTTTCCTTATTCCTTGAAGCACTCTCACTTCTGACAGTGCCATCTTGCAAAGTTACAAGTTAACAAATGGCCTTTACCAACATAATACCTCTGCAAACACTAATTTTACATCACCTAATTTGAAAAAGAAAATGCACAATGCATTTTTTTTTTAAAAAAAGCAACTTTTCTTTTGTGCTCCAGTGAGGTAACAACACCATATGGATCAAAGTCTGAGGAAAGAAAAAAAAAAGTCTGGAATCCCAGCAGGCACACCAGCTGTAGCCATATACTAAGAAATGATGGCAACAGGAGGGGGGGGGGTTCTTTCTTTGGGTCAGGAAAATTTCATAAAGAAATTAGCCCAGCTGTTTGGGAAACCATGTCATGGGAAATCATCCTTAGTACTTTAGTAGAACCAATTGTAATCTTTTCTTAAAACATAAGACTAGGTCAGCTCCAACCAGGTTTAGCTTGTGAGAAACAGACAGAAAAGAGGCAGTGTAATGTAACAAAAGGGTCATCTGTCTGGAGTCAGGAGATCTCATCTAGTTTTCATATTTATTAGCTGTGTTACTATCTGTAAATCATTTAATTGTAAGACTTTGGCTAAGTCACTTCATTTCCTGTGACTCAATAAAAATATTCTTCCTTTATGGGAAAAAACTTTTTAAGTTTCCAAAATCTTAAAGTGAAAAATAAATGTCAGATATTATTATATCTTATCAGTGTCATTTTTTTTTTTTTGCAATGAGGGTTAAGTGACTTGCCCAGGGTCACCCAGCTAGTAAGTGTCAAGTGTCTGAGGCCAAATTTGAACTCAGGTCCTCCTGAATCCAGGACCAGTGTTTTATCCACTTGCCACCTAGCTGGCCCCAGTGTCATATTGTTTAAAACACTATTTTATATACTAAAGTTTTTAGATCACTAATGTTTCTAAAACTAATGAAGGGAGAAATGTCTTAAGTTAAATGTCTTAACCCTGCGAAGGTTACAATACAAATAGCCTGCAAAATTTCATCTTTTTTTTTTTTAAAGAATCATTGTTACAAAGATTGCTTCTTTACAAAGTAATTCTGAAATTTATTGCCTAACTTCTGATGATATTTATTATATAATAATCAAATTTATAGGCACTCATACCTTCACCTACTCTTTCTTATACCTTTTATCTTTACCGAAAGCAACCCTACTTTGTTTTGAATCTTCGATTGACCGCAAACATACCTTTGTCTTCTTCATCCTCTTCACTTCATCTATTTCCTGGTACCTGTTGTGCCATATTTCTAATTTTTTTTTTTAAGTGAGGCAATTGGGGTTAAGTGACTTGCCCAGGGTCACACAGCTAGTAAGTGTTAAGTGTCTGAGGCCGGATTTGAACTCAGGTACTCCTGACTCCAGGGCCGGTGCTCTATCCACTGTGCCACCTAGCCGCCCCTCTAATTTTATTTTTTATAGAAGACTTTCTGTGATCACTCTGTGTCTACATTTCTCTCATTGTCTTCTTAACTCTATATATTCAAATGAAACTGTACCCTCCAAAGTTGCCAATGACGTTTTGATAACCAAAGCAAATGACATCATTATTGACCTCTCTACAGTCTCTGACACTGTTGATTCCCATTTGCTCCTTGAGACTCTTTTCCATTTAGGGTTTGTGTGTGTGTGTGTGTGTGTGTGTGTGTGTGTGTGTGTGTGTGTGACACTGCTCTTTCCTAGTTCTTCTACAAATCTGACCATTCCTCAGACTCTTTTGCTGTATCTACATTTGGTTCATACCTAGGTGACTAGGTGGCTAGGTGTTGCTGAAGCAAAAGTTTAAATACTTCGGTCATGTAATGAGAAGATGGGACTCACTGGAAAGTATCCTGATGTTGGAAAAGATTGGAGGCAAAAAAGTAAAAGGAGAAGGCAAAGAATGAGGTGGATAGATAGTATCATGGAAACAATGAACATGAACTTGGACAGACTTTGAGAGACAGTGAAGGATAGAAAGGCCTGACATGCCATGATCCCTGGTTTTACAATGAGTTGGACATACCTGAATGACATAAAAACAACAACAACAACAACAATGTGGGTCTCCCAAGACCTTGACCAAGATCCTTTTCTTCTCTCTGTATTCAATTCTGCTTGATTATTTCATAATCTCCCATTGATTCAATTATTATCTCTTCTTTATGATTTCCAAGTCAACTTGTCCAGCCCTATTGTCCTTTCTAACCTCCATTATCACATCTCCAACTGATCTTTCTAGTGACAGAAAATGGAATAATGTATGCAAAGAACAGAAAGAAAGTTAGTATCACTCAAAAGAATTCTGTGTGGAGGTAAAATGTAAAAAAAAAAATAAAACAAAAAATTTTAAAGGTAGGAGAAAGGGGGCACAGGTTATTAAGGGTTTTCAATGATAAACAGATGGTTTTATATGAATCCTGGAAGTGATAGGAAGCCATTAGACTTGGAATAGAGAGGTGACATGATAAGACCTCTGCTTTACAAAGATCATTCTGGCAGTGGAATGGAGGATGGGCTAGAGTGGGAAAGACTTGAGGCAAAGAAACCAGCCAAAATGTTATTTAAGTCATCTAGGAATAAGGTGCTTAAAGCCTGGACCAGGGTGGTGATAATGTCAGAAGAAAAAACAGAACATTTTCAAGATATGTCATATAACGATTGGAATGATGCTACCTGCTGGAGAGCTACTATAGGAAAGCTCTGCCATGAGGAGAAGGCATCTGAAGGCAAGCCATGTGGTCAGTTCCTTGGCGTCGGGAAGTGATGTTTGCTCGTGGGTACTGTCTATCAAAGCTACCAGCCAATCAACTTGAGGAGCCTCCCATTTCTGGGAGGAGAACATGAAGTAGGAAGCAGATGCTGGTGGAGGGGTTCTTCCTCTTTTGGTTCCTGACCTCTCCATGGCCAGTTGGATGATGGGATCTCTTAGAAATAGTTAGATTTTTCCTTTCTCTCTGATCCTAATGCTCTTTAATAAATACTTACACACTCTTGCTAAAGCTTATAATTTATTGGCGACCATTAATTAGATTTTAGACAGACTAGCTAGAATTTTAGCCCCTTACAGTCATGAAGCGGAATGAATGAATAGTAATTGGCAACATACTGAATGGGATGTCCAATTGAATGTCCCCCATGCATGGAATTCTCTACTTCCTTACCTCCATCTCCTATTCTTCTTGGCTTCCTTCAAGTTCCAGATAAAAATCTTATTTTCTATAGGATGTTTTTCCTCCTCTCCCTAACACTGATTCATTCTCTCTGTTGACCAGCTCCAATTTATTATATATATTATTTGTTCATTAAAAAAAATTTTTTTTTGCATGTCGTTCAGTCATTTTCAGTTGTGCTTAATTCTTTGTGATCCCATTTGGGGTTTTCTTGGCAAAGATACTAAAGGGGTTTGCCATTTTCCTTTTCAGCTCATTTTACTGATGAGTAAACAAAGGCAAAAAGGGTTAAATGATTTGCCCTGGGTCACACAACTAATGTATCTGAGTTTTGAACTCAGGAAGTTTTAAATTCAGGAAGATTTGAACCCAGGAAGATGAGTCTTCCTGACTTCATGTCCAACACTATCCACTACAACACCTAGATGCCCTTATTTTGCATGTTGCCTCCTAATTACAGTGAGATCTCCTTGAAAGTATAGACTTTTTTTTTTTTGGCCTTTGTTTCCCTTGAATTTACTGTATAGATTGGCACATACTAGGTGCTTCATGCATGCTAATTGATTGATTAACTGATGAAAGAGAATACTTCTACCTTTATTCCTCTTCTTATCTATTGTTTTTCATCTCTGCTCTTGTTGGCCTCTCCTCTTCCTTCCTCTTACCTGTGGATAGTCAGGAAAGTTCTGCCTATAGCTCTCTTACTTCCTTTTTCTATGTCTTCTCCCTCTAATAAATCACCTGTTTTCAAGGCTTCAAGTCTTGTTTTTATACATATGAATCCCAGACATACATTTATTTTCTGGCATTTCACACAAGTTCCAATTTAGTATCTCCAAATGCCTTGATTTTTCCATTTGCATTTCCCATCATCACCCAAAATTCAGCACCTAACAAACTAAACCCTAATCCTTCTAAATCCCATACATTAGCTAAATTAGTTAGAAATAAAGCATTATTCTTAATGAATTTATTTAAAAAAAAACTAATGTTAATGCAATACCTTAAGATTTAAAGTTTATTTACTGATTTATTTTTACCACAAACTTTGAAATATATGATATCTGGGCATCTGTTATACTTGGGCTCTTCTGAACATTCCTCCCATTGCAAGTCACATAGTGGCTTTAGGAAAACATGCATGCACAAATAAATCTTCTACTCATGGGCCTCCATTGTTGTGTTTCTTTTACCAAACAACCAGAGGACCTATAAATTATTTATATCTGTTAGATACTTAGCTAAACAGAATGACTTTTTGTCATATTATTGAATTACCTACATACTTCCTACAATAAATCCTTATCAGAGATTTTTTCTTCAAAGATATTTTCTCAATTGACCACTGCCTTTCTTTGCTTAATTGTTTTATTTTTTGTGAAATTTTTTAAAAATTTTACATAATTAAAATGATTTATCTTTTTTTACTAATCTCAGTCATTATGGATTCATGTCTTAGTTACATTTGTGAAATTTACCTTGTAAATGCCTTTGCCTTTGCTAAAAAGCTATTGGATTCTGCTTTTTAGCAAAGGCATTTACTAAGATGATATAAGAAGCAAAATTCATACAAACTATTTTTAATAAAAGCATGAGGGAGCAGCTAGGTGGTGCAGTGGATAAAGCATCAGCCCTGGATTGAGGAGTACCTGAGTTCAAATTCGACCTCAGACATTTGACACTTACTAGCTGTGTGACCCTGAGCAAGTCCCTTAACCCCCATTGCCCCACAAAAATAAATAAATAAATAAAAGCATGAGATGAACTTTCCCACAAATAAATATATACAGTGTCCCTGGCAAGTATATGCTCAAACTTAGAATATGATAGTAGTGAGATATATATATATATTTATATATACATACATATACATATACATGAATGTGTGTACGTGTAATTTATGAAGTAAAAAGTAAGCTACAATTACTTGTGTGAGTTGTCCTTTCTTCCTTTCTAAGTCTTTATGTGATTGTTCTTTAGTGTATCTCTCACTTGGGCAGATCACTTAGTTGAACTTTAAGAATCTGCTTCTTCCCTGAGTTCATAAACTAATAGAGACTCAAGCTTGCCTGGCAGGTCATACACTATGGATAAAATGTGTTTTAAATGCAAGGGAAAATGTAGGGGAATGAGGACAGCTGCTCTTTGGTAGGCAGCACAAAGCAGTGCTCATTTATATTCCAACTGAAAGGAAAAAGAGATGGAAGAGACAAATAATTTGCTTTTGTATAATGATGAATCATCAGCTCTTCTGTTTCAGTATTAAAAGAATAAGAAAATAGTGATGTCAGGGAAACCTAGAGAGGAGAGAGTATTAAGAAGAGAGTAAACAACATTGTCAAAGATTGTAGGGTGGGCCAAAAGGATGATGACTAAGAAAAGATAATTAAAATTTGAAAATTATGGGATTTATGGTAATTTCAGAGTGTGTCATTTCAAAATTTATGGGGTAGGGGCAGCTAGGTGGCGCAGTGGATAGAGCACCGGCCCTGGATTCAGGAGTACCTGAGTTCAAATCCGGCCTCAGACACTTAACACTTACTGGCTGTGTGACCCTAGGCAAGTCACTTAACCCCAATTGCCTCACTAAAAAAAAAAAAAAAAAAAAAAAATCAAAATTTATGGGGTGCCTATCTCTTTCCCAAGTTTTAGGGAATTTAGCTAGGGTTTCTAACTTATTGTTACTTAGAAATTAGAAGCTATAGCACCAATTTGGACATTAAGAATTTATTAAAGCATATTAAATATTAGTAAAGAGAGAGCACATGACCCAAAAAGTTCAGAGGAGAGAGTAAAAACATAATTGCTTCCTCCAGCCTTCCCAGGCCAAGAAAGCATGAAAGAGTTTAAGTTACCTGTGGGTCTGGAGGAGAGGTAGCCCTTCCACACTGCTAAAAGCTAATTGCCTAGCATAGTTCAAATCTATTTGTTTACTGGACTTGAGCATGTGCTGCGGTCAGAGTCCAGATGACAGACCCTGGGAGGGGGAGAGGGGTAAATGCTTTCAGGTAGGTGTGATTTTAACCTCTATTTTCTCTATTCACAATCCAAGGTCCACCTTGACTGACTCTGGGCTGGCCTTAAAAAAGTCAGGGAAGGCTCTGAAATTAGGCCCTTGATGTGTGTGTGTGTATCCATTATTTTCTCACGAGAGAGAGCAGTTAAGTTGAATGATGAAGTTGAAAGCAAGACTATGGAACATGAAGAAGTCATTCTTTATTCCATCTATGAGTGTTTTGTAATTACTTGTATACATATTTTCCAGTGTATTTTCCAGGTATTTTGTGTCCATAGTAGTTATTTTGAATAGGACTTCCATGTCTGATAGTCTCTTTTGGATTTTGTAGATGATATATAGGAATATTGTTGATTTTCTGGGTTTGTTTTGTGTCCTGTGATTTTACTGAAGTTATAAATTGTTTTAGTTTCTTTGCTGATACTATAGCATTTTATAAATCAAGCATGTTATCATTAGCAAAGAGGGACAAGTTTTCATGTTCCATACTAAACTTTAGTAGCTTTAATTTCTCTTGTATTACTGCTATTGTGAGCATGTCTAGAACTATGAAAAATAACAGTAGGGAAGGGAATCATCTTATTTTATTCTTGTATTTATTACAAAGATTTCTAGTATTTCTTTTTTGCATTTAATAATAGACTGGTTTCACATAAATTTTTAAAAATAATATTTTTAAAATGCATATTATACATATGTATTATAAGTTATTTTTTAAAATCACAAATTAATATTATGTTTTGTTGAAATCTCCTTCTGGACCTATTATCATAATGATGAGGTATTGGATTTTATCAGTTTTCCATATGATTAACTTCTTCTTCTTCTTCTTCTTCTTCTTCTTCTTCTTCTTCTTCTTCTTCTTCTTCTCTTCTTCTTCTTCTTCTTCTTCTTCTTCTTCTTCTTCTTCTTCTTCTTCTTCTTCTACTTCTTATACTTCTTCTTCTTCTTCTTCCAGGGCAATGAAGATTAAGTGACCTGCCCAGGGTTACACAACTAGTAAGTGTCAAGTGTCTGAGGCTGGATTTGAACTTACGTACTCCTGAATCCAGGGCTGGTGTACCACATAGCTGCCTCCCAACTTTATTTATTATTTTCAAAATATTGAACCATTATTATATCTGTAGCATAAATCCAGTAAGATCTTAGTGATATTTTTGTACAGATACCCAACGTCTTTTTGCTTGTGCTTTAAATTGAAATGAATAATAATTATTAATATTGAATTATAGTTCTCTTTCTTTACTTTCTCCTTTGATTGTTCATATATATGATCTAAGTTTTTCTCCTAAAATAAATTTGGTATAGTATCTTTTTCTCAATTTTAGTGATAATTTTGCAGTATAAATACTATTTTTAAATTCTGATAACATTTTCTTATAAATCCATACAAAACAATGCTCATCTGTATTTGGTAATTCATTATATGTCAAACTTAATTTTTTTTGAAATAGGATTATTTGAGATCTATATTTGGTGATCATTTATCTTGGCTAGTTTACACACACACACACACACACACACATACATACATATTTTAAATTTTCCTCTGTTTCCTTTATACTCTCTGTTTTGTTGCCACGTAATTGTGTGTGTATACACACATGCACACACACATATGGTTTTCATCATTCTTCTCCTGTTTTTCTTTTTTCTGATTCCACCTTGTTCATTTACAAATTTTGTATTTTGTATTTTCCTTTTTTAAAATCATGTTGGCTATAGGTTTATTGATTTTGTTAGTTTTTTTAAACAGGTACAAATGTTACAAAAAAAAAGGTTTAGCAATTTTGTTGTCCTTTTCATTTTCCAGTTACAAACATGCTTTTTCAAAGCTTTTCCTTTCCTGGTCTTTCTGTCTTCTTGATATCAGCAATATGAGTCATTCTCCAGTTGAGGTCAAAATACCTGTATCCTTCTGATGATAGACTCCCTGCCCTGCTTTTCCTAGTACTAGCTATACCTTCATTTATTCTTCTGATTACACTGGTTGAGATAGGAATTTATAATACTCCTTCACTGCCATTTTAACTTTCAGATTCTTCCCTAACTCAGTAAACTCTCTTCCTTTGACACTGATGCAATCCCTATCTACCACCTAATAATTAAAATCTGGATAGCTTTTGTCTATAACCTTTAGGTAACTCTCTCCTTTCTTCCTCACCAAGTTCAGCATCTGGCTCACAATTTTTCTCTCCTCTCCAACTCCTGCCCCCAGAGTAGGAAATTTCAATAAACATATTGACTTCTCCCAAACATCCTAATTGTTAAGTGCTTCAAACTACTCAATTCCCATGACTTTCTCCACTCAACTACAGCCACATACAAAATTGGTCATACCTTGAATCTTGCTACTAATTGCACTACTTTTATGTTCAAGAATTCTGAAATCCCCTTATCTGACTAATAACCTATTGCCTTTCCTCTTCTTCCTCAATTTTCCGTTATCAAACCCTACTCTGTCCATACTGTTACCTCCAGTTTCCGGACTCTTCAGTTCTCTCTTAGGACATCACCCCTAAATGAAACACTCATTTTTCTTTTCCCCATTTTGCACTCTTGGTGAACTCTACACTGTCTTCTCTTGAATTCCTGGCTAATATTTCTAATCATATTTTGACAAGTCTCAGCCTCGGATCACTTCCACCATTTGTTCCTACAAGTGTTACTGAAGGTTATGAAAATCATACAACTCTTCTGACTCTATCCATTACAAATTTGTTAGATAACCTTAACCAGGCCCTCACTATAATCAGGCAATCTTTCCATCCATTCTCAAACTTCCTATGAATCCCTTCTCCTTCCCTCTCCAATGAAAACCTTTCCTCATATTAAAAAAAAAAAATCAAGGCCATGCTTAACAGAGAACTGAGATAGTTTTGATGATCTCTAAATAAAAGAATCATATCTTGGTTTCACAAGTCTTTGCATAATTTTCCTAATTATCTTGATACCATTGTGAGAAGGAATATATAGCTAAAAACAGATTTCAAGGTTAAATACTTAACTGGTTAGTTATTTGGAATTTAAAAAAGATGAAAATTTGAAATCAAATAACTCAACTCTTATACCTGCATCTTATTATAATAACTCAGAAGTGCTCTAGTATTAGTCTATAAGATAATGATTTAATATTGTGTTTTTGAGAAAATAATGATCAACAATGGGTTTTTGGGGGACTCAGGGACCACACCTTGGGAAGCATAGTTCTTAGAAACCTCAGCAAAAAGTTTTTGGTATAATAGTCTGAGTGTGAATTTTATGACCATCCCATGAGTCCATGGGAATAGAAATGGAGATTGGCTAATGAGATTAGCCAGACCTAGACTTCATCTGCCTTGCCCTTCAGATATGGTTTTTTTGCACACTTCCTCATTAAGTCATTACATCCTTAGGTCATAGGTAAAACTCATTTTAATATGGGCCACCCTCAGGTCATGTCAACCAATGGAATTGAATGATTCTAGCCAATTAGCTTTGATCAGTGTGTAAGAGCCACTTCTATTGGAAGAGGAAAAGAGACTGAGATCACAAGGTGAATGAAATTCTGCGTGACGCGGTTAGTGAGGAAGGCTCTGTGGTAGCTCTCTGTCTAGTTAATGTAGAGTTTCTGAACTCTGCTTGGGGCCATGTGCTCTCTCTTAGACAATATGGTGCTGGGGGGGTTTTCAGCTTGTGTTAAATGTGGTCAATGTTCTCCTAACATTTAATATGATTTAATAAATACTTACTACCTAAGTGGGTGCATTAGTCATTAATTTATAAGTAGCAATATCTTAAAAACCCCAGCTTAGTTCCCCAATAATTTAGGAAAGAAACAGACTAGTTCCACATGATTATAGGAGTTTTCCCATTAAAGAATAGATGCATAACTATACAGTAAAGGAATACTGTTTTCCTAAGTTCATGTTAGTTCCAGGGAAAAGCTATGTAGTTAGTTGCATTGAGCCAGGCTTAAAGTCAGCTAGGTGGGGTATGTTTTCATTCAACAAATATCATGTTGGGGAAATTGAGTCAACCCTTGCCAATATTCATTCTACCAGACACCTCCATGAGAACTCCACCTTCAGTTTATGCATATAAAACCCCATAAAGTTGCTGGCATTATGGATAATTGGCTCAGTAGCATTCCTTGATGATCATACCTGGAGTCAGACTCAGAATAATATCAGTTAATAGTCCCATAAGGTCTTAAATAGCAAGTTTCAGTAATCAGAGCTTCAGGTGGATTCACCTCTCTAGGATCACATATCCTAGATAACAAATATTGATTATAATCTCACATTGGTAACAGTGATTCATCATATCACATGTATTCATATATCAATCACATCTTGATATAACATTAGTACTTGTTCTAAGTAGATTTGTTTTTACTCATTCCTATTTTCAACATTACACAAATGATTCTGCTTTAAGACACTTAACAAAAAAACCCTTGGGTTGTGTAAATTTAATAATCTCAAAATATATAGAGAGAAGAAATTAGACAATATTTCATATACTAGCATATAGTAAAAATAGCATGTAGTACAGTATATAATAATAATATATAGTTATTAACCATATTCAAATGGACATAAACATAGACTACTATTTTCAGAATCCTTTTAAACAATGGGAACATCATTCAACTGATTCTTAAGTAGTTTACATGCATTTATGCATATGTTCTAATTCCAGGTTAAATAACAAACATAAGTAAAATCAGATTTCCATTAGGGTGACACAAGATAGCTTATAAGTCAATACTCTTCACTAACATAATTGGCTACACTGAAATCTTTTTCCCTAAAACAAAAATAAAAGAGGTTCCTGACTTTAACCTCATGACTTAATAGATGTACATCTATGCTTCACAAGTTTATTTACTTTTATCTAATTATATCATTCTGAAAGAATGAGATTCTCCAGGAATTGAATCTTATACATATAATAAATTAAAACACTAATTTAACTCTTGTCCATGGAGTGAAAACAAATTCAGGACCTCATCACCTCACCCTTGAAATACTGCAATTTTCTACTGAGAAGTGTTCTTGCTTCCATTTTTCACTCCAATTCACCTTCCATTTAGACACCAGTGATTTTCCTAAAATACATCTTTTCAAATGACCTTATTTATGCCTTAATAAAGCCCAATTGTTCCCTATCACCTCTAGGATCAATTACAAAAACCTCTACTTGGCAATAAGAGACCTTCATTACCTACACTCCAATCCCCCCTCTCCCCATCTTTTTGTTTTCTTGTACTTTATTCTCCACCATATACTCTTCAATACAATGACACTAACCCCCTTGTTGTTCTGAAAACTAGAAACTCCTTTCCTGAACTCTAGGGATTTTCTCTGGCTGCCCATGGGCCTGGAAGGCTCCTCCTCATCTCTTCCTCTTACCTTCAAATCCCAACTAAATTCTCATTTACTACAGCAAGCCTTTCCCAACCTTACCTAAATTATTTACTACTTGTCATTCATACAGCTTGTTTATACATATTTATTGGCTAGTTTTCCTATTCCTAACCCACTCCCATTATGTTGTGAATACCTAGAAGGAAGTGAAGATAGTTTGCCTGTTTTTGTATATGCAGTGCTTAGCAGAGTGCTTCTTACATAGTAGGCGTTTTTAACATTTTTTGGGGGGTGGGCCAATGAGGGATAAGTGACTTGCCCAGAGTCACATGGTTAGTAAGTGTCAAATGTCTGAGCCCAGGTTTGAACTCAGGTCTTCCTGAATTCAGGGCTGCTGCTTTATCCACTGCACCACCTAGCTGCCCTTAGTAGACATGTAATAAATGTTTACTGATTGACTTTTTCTACTTATTTCAAGGTTTTTTCCCCTTATTTTCATTTGGGATTTTAAAAATTACATTTAAAATAAGTTATACATTCAGTTTGTAAATCCTTTAATTATATATTTTAAAATATAATTCCTTAGTGGTATGTGTTTGTGTGTGTGTAGCTTTATGTTCATGTAATCCCCCCCACCCCAATCAATAAACTCCAGTAACTCCCTATCATCCTCTAGGATTAATACATGTTTTTATACACATTTATTTTCCCCTGAGATGTTTTAACTATAATCCCAGAAAAAAATCTGTGTAATTATTAATTGTATATATGTGTGTGCACATACATGTAACACATATAACATATATGTATTACATATATGCATACACACAGTCAATCCTCCACTTTTTCAGGGGAAGCATTCCTAGAAAAGTATATGACAGTCAAATACATCAATATTAACAATTGTATTTAGAGAAATAGGTTATTAGGTTTCCATGACCACCAAACCTAATATCTTTCATTAGATATTGTTGATAATACACTTTTCTTCATACAATTCTTTATAATAAAACATTAATTCTGATAACATGCAAATTTTCTAACACAATAAATATGAAATAACCCATAAAATACAGTACATGTTTTGAAATCTGGCATCAGTGGAACCAGCTTCACAGAAAGTTTCACATTTTCGAAACTGTACCATAACTAAAAACCTACCCTTGGCTAGCTGCAAAAGGTTTCACATTTGCTTCACCCTTCATTACATGCTTATAAATCTGTTGGACCTTTAAGTAGATGTTTATCTTATTGACCACAATTTTTCATTCTTCTACCATCTAATTTCCTACAAACAACTTATTTTCCACTTTTTTCAATCCCCTCATCCTAAACTTGAGAGGTGACATTAGAACTTTCTGGAGCAGATTCCTAAACACTTTTATGAATACTTTCCTCTTTTTTGTGGATATAACAAATAGTTGATTCATTAGCACCAAAGCCAAAGCCAACAGAGGCTTCAGATACTTCAGTACAAAGTTTATCTAACACCTGTATTTTCTCACTAAGCTGCATCACTGGCTTTTACAGGTTTGTTCTTATAGCTTAAAGGACTTGCACTATACTATGGGGATATAACTGAAACACAAAACTAGAGTTGCAGAGGCAAAAAATGAAAATATGCAATGAATATATGGAGAAGTCTTTACAACAATAGGTTGGACAAGACCAGTAAAGTATCTAGATAGATTCTAGCTGCTCCACAAATTTCTACTATCATGCTTTTCGTTTTTTTCTCTATTATGCATAGCCACAAATGCAATTAAGTTACAAAAAAAAAATCACATTAATGCAGTGAAAAGAGTTCTGGGCCTGGAGTCAGATGCATTTTCCACACTTTGAGTCTAGTCTCAGACACTTACTAGTTGGTGTGACCCTAAACAAGTTACTTAACCCTGTTTGCCTCAGTTTCCTCATCTATAAAATGAGTTGGAGAAAGAAACAGCAAACCATTCCAATATTTTTGCCAAAAAAACCCCCCCACAACCCAATAAGGTCATAAAGAGTTAAACATGACCGAAAAATTTTTGAACAATACACACACACATGTGTGTGTGTATGTATATATATATATATATACACACACATACATACGCATTAATATATATACATACATATATATGAATTGTTCTTTGATTCATTCATTGTTCAGGATATTGTTATTAACTATCCTTTTTTGTATTTTTTATTATGCTTGCTATATTAATTAGTATTTTTATCACATTATGGTTTATAAAGCATTTTTTTGCATTTTTGCTTTTTACATTTATTTATAATTTCTGTGACTGAGTACATTAAAAAATCCAATGCTGAGAAATAGATTTATACCTTAATGTTTCCATTACATCATAAGTTATTAAATTCCAAGTTCTCATTTCTATACTTGTCTTTTTGTTGCCTTTATATTAGATTTGTCAAGTCTCCTATTAGTGTGTCTACACTTTCAAAATTCAGTTAAATTTTCTTCATGTGTTTATATCTTGTATACATCCACATGTGTGTTTCTGTATGTGTGTGTGTGTGTGTGTGTGTGTATGTTCAATATTGAGATTGATGTATTGTTTGTGGTTCCTAAAAGCATGATATTATTTCTTTCTCCATCTTCATTGATATGACGGATTTAAATTGTTTTTAAATTTTAATAGTTTGATTCTAAATTCTGTGTTTTGTCTTTGTTCACCTGATATTTTCAATTTCGTTAAGCTCCTAATTTTTATGTGCAGATTTGCTTTCTGGTATACAATAGATGGTTGGTTTTTATTTCCTTAAGAATCAGATTATGCAGGCCTCAAATCCAGCCTCAGACACTTGACACTTACTAGCTGTGTGACCCTTAGCAAGTCACTTAACCCCCATTGCCCCACCAAAAAAAAAAATCAGAATACATTCTTTCATTTTATTGTATTGTTCATTTTCTTATCATGTAAAGTATGAATATCCATCCTGTCTTTTTCTTCCATTTGTTTCTATAGTATCATTCAATTTTTTCACCCCCTTAATTTATGCCATAATTTTATCTTG
Organism: Dromiciops gliroides; assembly: GCF_019393635.1. Lineage (NCBI taxonomy): Eukaryota > Metazoa > Chordata > Mammalia > Microbiotheria > Microbiotheriidae > Dromiciops > Dromiciops gliroides. The sequence goes on along the minus strand of NC_057861.1, from coordinate 568,651,207 downwards.
TGATTAACTTTACTATTTTGATGATAATCTGTTCTCAGACAGTCTCTCCCCACTTTCCACTCCCATTGTTGTTCTACCCTTTTATAGTTTGGGGTTTCACTTACATTATTGATTTATTTTATTTCTTAAAATTTTGATTATTTCTTTCTTCTCAAGTGAATGATCAATCCAAAATTTCCCCTTACATGTTTCCTCCAACTTCTTATACTTATTATGTTTCTTTTATTGCTCCTTTTAACGGTTTTTTGTTTAGTATTTTTCATAATTTCTCTTTATTTCATTGTATTTTGCCTCTTCTTATTACTTTCTATATTTCTTTAAATTCCACACAAAACTTAATGCTTTGTGACGTTTTATACTGTAACAAGTAAAACTATATGTGGTGGCCCTATTACTGTCCCAAGTGTAGGGAAAATTAGCTGGGGTTTCTAATATGTTACTTAGAAATTAGAGGCTACTGCATCAGTTTTGGACATTAAGCATTTATTAAAGTATATTAGATATTAGTAAAGAGAGAACATGTGGAGTTCAGAAAGTTCAGAAGCCCTACATACCTAGATCAAGGCATGCCCTCCACCACCTCGGAGTCTCAGACCAAAAAGAGGAAGTTCCTCTCCCTGTCAGAGCAGAAGTTACCTGTGGGTCTGAAAGAGAGGCGGTCCCCACACACCACTCCAAGTTCATTGGCCAGCATTGCTCAAATCTATCAGTTCACTGGATTTGAGAGTGGTCCATGAGTAGAACATGCTGATGTCAGAGACAGAGAACAGATCCTCTGGTGGGAACAAGGCTTTCAGGTAGGTGTGGTTTTGAGTGAGATAACTTCCTGACTCTAGGTTGACCTTAAGAAAGGTCAGGTCCTACTCTCTCAGCAACCCTTATTATTTTTCTTTCTTTATTTATTTTAATGAGGCAATTGGGGCTTAGTGACTTGCCCAGGGTCACACAGCTAGTAAGTGTTAAATGTCTGAAGCCGGATTTGAACTCAGGTACTCCTGAATCGAGGGCCAGTGATCTATCCACTGAACCTTTTAGCTGCCCCTCAGCAAAACTTATTATTAATAATTTTCTCACAATAACAAATACAGGGTGATAGACTTCTTTAAAAATAAATAACCCAAACCTCTTAACCAGGAATGATCTATTTTCAATTCTTTTCCTTCTTTGAAGTTATACTTACTTATGTTTCTTCTGTTTTTGTGTTTTGGGAAGTTGTATATTTTGATCATTTGTGATTTTCTTTTTTTGTAGGAATGATGTAATGTTGAAAATGTATATTTTTTTCACTGATGAATAGGCTCTAGATTGTAGAATGCCATTTCATATAGTGGCTAGTGCTGGAAAACTTGGTATCAAATAACTTCTTTAGACACTGATAGCCATGTGACACTGAGGACATTTAAATTCTCTCAGTCTCAGTTTCCTCATTTGTAAAAAGAAAGCAAAAATAGCCTGTACCTCAAAGTTTTTTTGGTTTTGTTTTTTGTTCAGGGCAATGAGGGTTAAGTGACTTGCCCAGGGTCACACAGCTAGTAAGTGTCAAGTGTCTGAGGCCAGATTTGAAGTCAGGTCCTCCTGAATCCAGGGCCAGTGCTTTATACACTGTGCCACCTAGCTGGCCCCCTCACAGTTTTTTTTAAAAAAAATATTTTCTGTTATCTTTTTGGAGAGCTATAATCTTTAAGTTGTCTCTATCCATCTTATCTTCTAGGTTTATATAAAATTATTTTCTTGGTTTGTATAAAATTCATATTTTTATATTGTCTTTTGATTTTTTTCTATCACATTTTCTTCTACTTCACTATTATGTTTTCTAAAACTTTCTAATTTCTCTTTAGAGATATTCTCCATTATTGAGTTTTTCTCCCAAATCGTTAGTTGGCATTTGGGACAGTTAGGTGGCACAGTGGGTATAAATGCCTGGAGTCAAGAAGATTCTTCTTCTGAGTTCAAATCTGACCTCAGGAACTTAGTAGCTGTGTAATCTTGGGCAAGTAACTTACTGTTTGCCTTAGATTCTCATCTATAAAATCAGCTTGAGAAGGAAATGGCAAACCTATTTGCCATGAAAATCCCAAATGGGATCATGAAGAATTGGACATCACTGAAATGATTGAACCACAAAAATGAGTTTTATATTCTGTGCTGAAAAGACTATGATGTATACATTCCTAATTTTTTAAATGCATTTTATCTTTTTCTTTTCAACCATTATGGAGTTTTTTGTTATTGACCTATGTTCTCTTGGGAGATCAAGTATGACTTAATTTTCCTTTGCATTATAATATTGAAAGAACTTTGTATTCTCTTTTTGAGTGTATTTAACATTCAATTTAATTTTAGAATCCTTACTATTGATTTATCTGCTTTTCCTTTGTGCCCTTATCTTGAAATCTTGGGTGTTTCAGTACTTTTTTATTCACCCACTATTAACTTTCTTGCTTTTCTTCCTTGCTGATGAGAAGTCCCCTGAGATAGGGCAACAAAGCTGAGTAAGCCTCTCTGACTGAGAGATCTATGGTTCCACAACCTGGGTTCATCCTTTGAACAAATTTCAAGGAGATCATTCAGGTGTCACCTGGGCTTCAGTACCTTTCATTCATGACTTCTATGTAGGCATCTCTTCTGGGTGATAGAGTTAGCTTGTACTTCTGTTGTAGGTGCATGGTGGCTGTTGGGAAAAAGTGATATGTGATTATTTTAAAAATTAGAGTTTCTAGTATTAAGTATTTCATTTGGTTGGGTTCTATCATCTTTTTCCTGTATATTTAACTATAATTTGGTGAATTTTCCTTTTTTGAAGGGTTGAAGTGGTTTGGGAAAACAATGACTAATACCTCATCTTTCCAGCTATGTGACCCAGAATCTTCTCTTATTTTAATTTTTAATAGCTATCATTGATTCTCCAGTCTGAAAGACAGAGAGTGATAATTAAATGCCTTCCTTTCTGTTTGGGTTTCTCTCCCCCCCCAATAACTCAAAGGACCTCTATCTTTGGAAAGTTCAATAAGTAAGCCTTACCAGATGGGACATTGAAGAATCAAATGATTTCTTGGCTTCAACTACATTAAACATATGTCCTTAGTTCTAGTTAAGGAATCTGGTTGGAAATGATGACAGTTGGATTGACAATGTATTTATCTTTAATGGGAGCAGAATGTGACTTTACCTGAATTCTAATCAATGACTAGACTACTTAGCATCAGTAAAATAATCCATAGCACTACTTGGAAATAGATGAAACAGGATATATTTAGGTTACAAGTTTTACAATGTTTCCTTGCTCAGACTCACAGTGGCTTGGTCTTCTTAGTAATGGCCATGACAGAAGTGGACACATGAAATTTATTTTAACTTTTCCCCAGCTGATATAGAGTCTTTGGGATACTTATTCTTTCTGTGGGAACAAGGCCACAAAATGTACACAGAGCCATAAATCTCTCATTGTTGGCATATGCAATGACTGAGATTTTTGGACTTTGGTCTCAATGTTCATAAATATGTAGGCCATGGGGTAGAATATGAGTAGCAATTTGTCTTGGAATGGAAGAAAATTGTTTTTTGTTTCCTTTCTCATACCAACAATGTCTAGAAGTCTAGTAAATCAATTCATCTCTTGTATGGAATTGTATGTGGGTGGTGGAGTAAGGCCAGACATTAGCATACCCTGGCTTCCTCTGACCCAACTCTCCTTCACTGAACAATAATCTTCTAGAAAGCAGATAAGAAGCATGCTGCAGTATCTGGTAAAACTCTTGGTACAACTTTGTATGTGATCAAAGTTGGGATTTAAGCATGATTATTTTAGAAAGTACGGGAAGTTCAGTAGTTACTTAAACAAAGACTAAATCATTGTCAGTGTGTGTAATTAGTTTTCCAAAACTTTATGTCCTATGGCAGGTATATTCCATTCTAAATCCAAACAGTGTCTGGAATATTTAATCATTGTTTCTAGACCCTGCTACACTTTTGGTGGTTAGTAATCTTAGCTCCAAATAAGGTCAAAAGTCTTTTGAAACTCCTGAGGGAATACCCTACCACAATTACCTACTACTTCCTGTATGTATGATTCACCGGTTACATTTTCCAAAGGATATCATAAAGACCACCATGAACTAAGCTGAGGGAAATCTCTGAAGTGAAGAACACCTTGCAATGATTAATGCCAATGGTCACCCCAGGGTGTGTGGCATGCCTGGCTCATGTTCTAAGTAAGTACATCACAGTTTTATATAACACCATTGTGGCAAAAGGGAGTTACATCTACAGAATTAACAAGAGAGTAATCTTAAGACTTTCTTCTGTCTCCATCTTGATTTAGTTGAGCCCTTAGACAAATAAGACCATGCTCTGTACAACAATAGGGTTGAGGTGTAGGAGGAATAGACTGGGGGAGGGAGAAGGGGAGAGATGGTCTGGGGAGAGGTAGTTCACATGAAGGAAACAATAAAAATCTTATGGAGGGGAGGAGAAGGGGGGAAGGAGTTGGGGAGTGAGTGAACCTTAATATCATCAGAATTGGCTCAAAGAAGGACTATCATACATACTGAAGTAGGTATAGTAATATATTTTTGCCCTGAGGGAGGGGAAGGAGATAAGGAGTGGGGTAGAAGGGAAGGAGGGAAGGGCAGATTGGGGGAGAGAGCAGTAAAAAGCAAAACACTTTCAAGGAAGATGAAGATGTTCTGCATGACTGCACCAGTATGACATATTGAATTGCTTGATCTCATAGGGAGGGTTGAGGAGGGAGGGAGGAAGAAAAATTTAGAACACAGAACTAGCTCAGGGACCTTCATCTCATCGGAGTGTGCTCATGGAGGGAATAGCATTCATACCCAGTTTTGAGGAGTAATCTATTTAACCCTGCAGGAAAGTAGGAGGGGAAGAGGATAAGGAAGGAAGGGTGAAAAAAGGGAGTGAAGAGTTGGGGAGAGGATAGTCAGAAGTAAAACACTTTTGAGGAGGAATAGGTAAAAGGAAGATAGAGTAAATATCATGAGAAGGCTGTGGGATGGAAGGAAATAGTTATGATGATTAATTATAAAGGCAAAATGTATGGTACCTACTTTGCTGGGCTTTTATGAAGAAAATTCTCTGTCAAGCTTAAGGTACTATATATAGGTTATGATGAAGAGGATACTATCAGAAAAACCTGGAAAGACCTACAAGAACTGAAGCAGAGTGAAATGCACTGTATACAAAATAACAGCAATAGTGTGGAATGATCTGCTGGGAAGCATGTGGTTATTTTCAGCAAGGCAATGATCCAATATAACCCTGAAGGACTTATGAAGATTGCAGCCCATCTGCAGAGAAAAAACTGATAGTATCTGAAAACAGATGGAAACACAATTTTTACATTTTTTTTCTTTTCCTCTTTGACAATTCCTTAATCTGAAATTTTGGGTTTTTTTGACTGTTTTCTCTCACAACTAGCTAATATGGGAATTTTTCCATGATGTAGCAATTGGAATGATGCATTGCTTGAGTTCTTGTGGGTGGGAGGTGGGAATGGAGGGAGGAAGAGAAGTTGGAACACAAAGTTTTCAAAAATTGATGTTAACATTTGTTTTTACATATATTTTGGAAAATAAATTTCTATTCATAACATAAAAAAGACTATGTTCTGGATGCTGCTTTGCCTACACCTATCCTGTACTCATTTTATTATTATTATTTTTTAACACAACACTTATCTTTTCAAGATATCATTTTGTTGGACTAAGTTGAATTCCTGTCACTTTGATTATTTCCATGTGTATTATTCAAAGTCTAGAGTACAAATGGACAAATATAGCAAGGATATTTAATCAATTTAAAAACTATATCTCTTTGTGTGATTTGATATCAACAAAGTCATTAACAACATCCACTACAAAAATAGTCAACTTTGATTTTTCAGACTTACTGCCTGAACCTCAAAGAAAAAGGAAGAAGTAATTTTTTTTGGCTACCTATACTTCTGCTATCAAATTTTCTTGTAGGATATTTATCCATCCACTAGAAAAACACACAGACAGAATCTTGAAAAATAATGCTTCTTTTCTGATGAATAGATAGTTAACTAATGGGAGAATAGGTATATTGTGACACTCTGGTGTCAGTTTTTTTTCTTTTTAAGTTCCTATTAGTGCTTTATTACTTTTGAGTTTCTATAATTGTAGGCCATAATGACTTACATATGTAGCTTTGCCTAAAATACTTTTATATCAATAAACTTTTCACCCCTTGACCATTTTTCTAATATCCAATGGGACAATTATGTATTTGTGGGGTTTTTTTTAAACTGGACTTGTATTTTCATTCCTGTAAGGGAACTCCCATTAAAGAAATTTCCTCAACTAATACTAATTTGAAAGTTAACTTACTCTTATAGAGTTTCCTGGGCCTGGGGCCACTAAGTTAAGTGACTGGCTCAGGGAATTTACAGACAATATGGGAAGTCAAACCCAAGCTTTCCTGGATGGCTTTCATGTACTTTTCCATGCTTCATCAAATGCATGTATATTTTTCTTTGCTTTTAAAAAGTAATTATTTTAATCATTCATGGTATAGTATGCATTTTTTTCACCTTAGCTACTCTTTTCAGTGTAATGCAAAAAAGTAGAAGGTTTGCCCTCCATGGATAATGAACTACTTGGTTAAAGTCTCCTTAGTCTAGTTCCTCTGTAGAAGGAGGTTATTAGTAATCCAAATTTCCTCCTTTATTTAGAGTGGCTCTCTGCAGGCTGCTCACCAAAAGGAAAATATCATCCTGAGGTGAGAACAAGTGTTTCTGGAGAAAAAAAAAATGTTTGAACTTGTACCTTGCTGGATTTCTCAAGTGGAGTGGAAAGGGGTGGGAAGATGACAGGGGAGGCACCAGAGATTAAAGCTGCCTTTCTTGTTACATGCAAAAAGCCCATGTCTCATTATTTCTTTCACGCATGGGTACCCTGTTTGCTGAAGGTGGTGTGAGAAGTTGCCAAGAGATAATTCAACTGTTCATGATTCTCATTGCTTGGCACTCTTAATTTCCTGAGAACAGCCCACAATCTAAAACTTGGAGCTGAACAGCTACTTTCCAGCATGTACAAATTGTTGGATTTAAATATGTCTTTAGACTCATGGCTTGGAAAATGTACACACAACACAATACCTTTTTTTTCAGCAGTGGAAAAGTAAAAAGAAGGAAAAGGAAACTTTATCATTTGAATACTGCTAACATTCATTGTGAGTTTGGGGTAGTGTTACATTCTCTTGGTGCCAGTTTGAAAGATGGTAATTAAGTAGGTGTTCCTCACAGGACTTTTACTCAAGCAGAAACATTTCTCATGATCTGGTTTTAGCTTTGACTATCTGTGCAGTGGGACTTGGAAAGTGAAAACCAAAAGACCTTTTAAGCCACACAATGCCTGGTCTGTACTGGCTTATTTTGTTGCAATATTGTTGTCAGATAGCAGGATAATTCATTTCAAAAAAGTATGGTCTGGTGTTTTCTTTGCAGCAAGAGAACAAGTTGAGTTCCACTATATTCTTGTGTAACCATTTCACTCACTGCTCACCCAGTACTGAGACAGTGAAAGGTAATTGGCTAACAGGGAAGGAGGTGGCTTTTGAGAAAGAATGACACATAAAGAAGCACTGGGGACACTTGGCCTTTTTCCTCAACAATAGTTGACATTGCCAAGATGGCAGAGTAAAGGCAGAGACTCATTTGAAGTTTCCCAAATTCTTTTTCAAACAACTATAAAACAATACCTCAAAATGATTTCTGGAGTGACAAAACCAACAAAAACATGGGGACAAACAAGTTCCCAGCCCAATACAACTTAGAATGTTGGCAGGAAAGGTCTGTCTAACTGGAGTTAGAGTGGAACATAGTCCAGTGCAAGCCTCCCCTAGGAAGCCAGCAGCAGACTTTGGGAGTAACTGAACCAGTAATAGCAATTTCCAGATCTCAGTCCACAGAGGCTAAGGGGCTGGGGGTGAGGGCCAGACAAATAGTAAGAAGAAGATTACAGGGAACCCTTTGTTGGCATTCATGTAGGACTCTGTTGAATTGCATGGTTCTGGGTCACAGTCCCAGGGTAAGAAGCAGCAGAAGCAAACAGGAACTTGAGGCCTCAGGGGAACAGGGACCCTAGTCACATTTATGGGGTGGAAATAAATACTTGTGGTCACTCACAGATCAGAGCATAGGTCAGGGTAGCAGTGACCACACCTCTCCTTAGATCATACCACCTTGGAATAATTGAAAAGTTATAGACCCCAAGAACTAGCTCTGAAAACAGCATGAAAAATCTCAAGCTTGGGATAATGCCCCTTACTCCCTGGGAGCAGAACCCAAATTTTATAAGAAGTTAAAAGTCAGGAAATAGACTGCAAAATGAGGGGAAAATAGAACCTGACCATAGAAAGTTACTATGGTGACAGGGAAGATAATACAAACTTAGGAGAACACAACAAAGTCAAAATAGCTATAGACAAAACCTCCAAGAAAAATGTTAATTGTTGTCAGGTCAAGGAAGAACTTAAAAAATTAAATCAAATGAAAGAGGTAGAGGAAAAAATGAGAGTGATTCAAGAAATTCATGAAAAAGTGTCAACAGTTTGGTAAAGGAGGCACAAAAAAACCTGAAGAAAATAACACCTTAAAAACAAAATAGGTTAAATGAAAAAAAAAATTACCAAAATCCACTGAAGAATAGAACTCCTTAAAAAGTAAAATTGACCAAATGGAAAAGGAAGTACAAAAGATCACTGAAGAAAATAATGCTTAAAAATTAGAATTGAGAAAGTGGAATCTAATGACTCCATGAGACATCAAGAAACAAAAAAAACAAAATTAAGGGAATGAACAAAAATAAAAGAAAATGTGAGATATCTCATTGGAAAAGCAACTGAACTGGAAAATATATCAACAGATATTTTAAGAATTATTGGGCTGCCCTGATATTCTAGAACCACAAGGTAAAATATAAATTGAAAGAATCCAGTGATCACCTCCTGAAAAGAATACCCAAATAAAAACTCCCAGGAATATTATAGCCAGATTTCAGAGCTCCCAGTTCAAGGAGAAAATATTACAAGCACTTAGAAAGAAACAATTCAAATATTGTGGAGCCATAGTCAGAATAAATCAAAATTTAATCACTTCCACTTTAAAAGAGTAAAGGGCTTGGACTATGATATACCAGAGGGGAAAGGAACAAGAATTATAACTAAAAACAACCTACCCCATGAAACTGAGTATGCTCCCTCAGGGGAAAGCAGATATTTAATGAAATAGAGGACTTTCAAACATTCCTAATGCCAAATAGAGAATTCAACTTTCAAATATAAGATTCAAGAGAAGCATAAAAAGGTAAAGAGGAAAGAGAAATCATAAGGAATTCAATAAGGCTAAAATGTTTATATTCTTATATGTAAAGGTGATACTTATAACTCTTAAGGACATTATCATTATTAGGGCAGTTAAAAGGAAAATACATAGGCAAAGGGCAACAATATGACTTGACTATGACGGGATGATATTTAAAAATAAAACTAAGGCTGAAAATGGATGTATTGGGAGAAGAAGGAAGAGAGAGGTAGAAAAGGGTAAATTGTTTCATGTAAAAAATTGTCTAATGAAAGAACTTTTACAATGGAGGGGAAGATGGAGGAGGTGGCAGACAATGCTTGAACCTCACTCTCATCAGACTTGGTTCAATGAGGGAATAACACTCAGTTGTGTATAGAAATCTATCTTATCCTACAGGAAAGTAAGATAGGAAGAAAATAAGAAAAGGGGGGTGTATATAGAAGGGAAGATGGATTTGGGGGGGTGGCAATCAGAAACAAAACACTTGAGGCAGGGTGAAAGGAGAGAGAGAGAAGGATAAAAAGGGAAAATAGGTGTGAAATAATACCTGAAAATCTTTTATATGTTACTCTGATAAAGGCCTAATTTTTCTTCTTCTTTTTTTTTTTTGTGAGACAATTGGGGTTAAGTGACTTGCCCAGGGTCACACAGCTAGTAAGTGATAAGTGTCTGAGGCCGGATTTGAACTCAGGTCCTCCTGACTCCAGGGCTGGTGCTCTACCCATCTAATTTTTCAAAAATATAGAGAACTGAGTTAAATTTATAAGAATAAATGTGAAGGTCAAAGAATATAAACAGGCTGTTTTCAAGTTAAGGAATCAAAATTATCTATAGTCCTATAAAAAGATTTAAATTAATATTTTTAGAGAAATGAACATTAAAACAACTCTGAGGTACCTATTCATTCCTATTAGATTGCCTTATGTGACAGGAAAGGAAAATTACAAATGTTGGAGAGGATGTGGGAGAACTGGAACACTAGAGCACTCTTAGTAGAGTTGTGAACTGATTCGACCATTCTGGAGAGCAGTTTGGAACTATGCCCAAAGGACTATAAGACCATGCATTCCTTTGTGGGTTTTTTTTTTGGGGGGGGGTCAATGAGGGTTAAGTGACTTGCCTAGGGTCACACAGCTAGTAAGTATCAAGTGTCTGAGGCCATATTTGAACTCAAGTACTCCTGAATCCAGGGCCAGAGCTTTATCCACTGTGTCACCTAGCTGCCCTACATGTATTCCTTTGACCAAGCAATACCAATACCAGATCTTTACCCCAAAGAAATTTTTTAAAAAGGAAAAGGATCTATATGTACAAAAATATTTCTAGCAACTCTTTTAGTGGATACTAAGAATTGGGAATTGAGGGGATACCCATCAATTGGGGAAGGGGTGACAAGTTATGGTTCATAATTGTGATGGAATACTATTGCACTACAAGAGAAAAATCTGGAAAGAATTACATGAACTGATGCAAAATGAAGTGAGCAGAACTAGGAGGACATTGTGCATAGTAAAAGCAATATTGTATGATGATCAGCTTTGAATGACTGCTATTCTCAACAATAGGATGATCTAAGACAATTCCTAAGGAATTATGAGGAAAAATGCTATCAACCTCCAGAGAAAGGACTAATGGAGTCTGAATGCAGATTGAAGCATTTACTTTATTTTTACTCGTTTTTTTTTTGGTGCGGGGGAGGGATTCTGTGTTTTCTTTACATGACTAATATGGAAATATGTTTGCTATGACTGCACATTTATAACCCATATAAAATTGCTTGCCTTCTCAAGGAGAAGATTTGGAATTTAAAATTTTTTTAAATGTTAAAAATTGTTTTTACATGTAATTGGAAAAAATGTTTTTCCAAAAAGCAAAACAACTGTCATTTATCCAAAGTTTTAAAGTTTATAATGCAATTGATATGTTCCAAAAGTCTCAATGCAATTTTAACCTATTAAAGCTTTTTTAAAGCTTGAATAAATAAGCTTTAATAGTTTCAAACTGCACTAAGACTTTTGGGACAGCCTTTATAAATTACTTGCATGATCCTTGCAACAGTCACATTAGATAAGTGTTATAGTCATTATTATATCCATTTTACACATGAAGAAACTGTGGCCTGAAGAGGTAAATGACTTACCCAGGGTGACACAGTTAGTAACTACCTGAGGTGGCATTCAAACCTAGTTCTCCCTAATTCAAAGTTCAGAGCTCTATATCTCCTCAAGAGGGAAAGAAATACTACAGAGACTTGGGATGAATGAAAAAGGATGAGCCACAGTCTAGAGAATCAAATGCTACTTTACATTATTTATTGATTGATTGATTGATTGATTTATCTATTTATCTATTTATTTATTTATTCATCCATTTATTTATTTATTCATTTATTTATTTATTTATTCATTCATTCATTCATTTGTTTGTTTGTTTGTTTGTTTGTTTATTTATTTATTTTTTAGTGAGGCAATTGGGGTTAAGTGACTTGCCCGGGGTCACACAGCTAGTAAGTGTTAAGTGTCTGAGGCCGGATTTGAACTCAGGTACTCCTGACTCCAAGGGCCGGTGCTCTATCCACTGTGCCACCTAGCTGCCCCACATTATTTATTTTTTACTTCTTTTATTTCTAGCTACCACTTTATGAGCTCGGCATCTATCTCACAGGATTGTTGTGAGTATTAATGGGATAATATGGGTAAAGTGCTTAGCAAAAATGCTTGTCAAATAGTAGGTGCTTATTAAATGCTTGTTTTGTTCGCTCTTTTATTCTGACTTTCATGGAGGCATAGGCCTTGATTCTCCAATTTGTGTCAATAGAAGTAAACTGTCATAATCCTGTGGCTTATGCATGAAACAGTAGCTAATAGTGCATTTTCCTCTGTGCAACAGTAGAAAAGTAGAAAATAGGACTGCTTTCCTTTCCTCAAAATTACTTCATGCATTATTTTGATAGAGTAGAGAAATGGCTATATTCACTCTAGTTACTTTGTGGCATACTTGTTAGAGATGGTATTACGGTAAAGAACAAGTGTCATCTGCTTTGGTGGTTGGTGCTTAGACCACTGAGTGGAAAAAGGACAAGAATAAGAATCAGAAGACTTGGGTTCTAGTTCTGGATACATTAATGACTTTTATTACTTGAGGTCAATATAGTCACTTTTTTCTGTAGTTCTGTTTCTTCCTCTGTAAAATGGGGATAATATCTTCTTTCCTTAGGTATTTTATTGGCCTTTTGCATCAGATAAATAATAGATATGAAAGTTTAAAGCATTACAGTGGACAGTAGAAAGAATGTTGGAGTTGTGGGTAGAAGACTGGGCTTCAAATCTTGGCACTGCTATTTATGTCCTGCATGACCTATAAAGCAAGTCAATTCACCACTTTAGGCCTCAGTATCCTCATCTAGAAAATTAAAAGATTGGGATAAATGGTCTAAAAAATTTCTTTAACCTCTAAATATATCATCTTATAATTATCATCATTGTTATCATTACCACATCATAGAGATGAGCATGCATTGGTTCTATTCTAAAAAGAGAAGGTTCTTTCCCTTTTGGGGCTAATAATGTATTTTACAGTACTCAAAGCAACTTAAGCATATTGCTTGGTTTATAAGAGAATTCTCTAGGTGCATAACTGGCAGTATTTTCAAAAATATGATTCAAGGAAAAATGTATTTTATGGGATTAATCTCTAATTTACTAACTTAATAAATAAAGGCCTTTCCTATTCAAATGAAAAAATATTTTATTTTTCCAAATAAAAGCTTTTCATACATCACATTCATCAATTTATTTATTTATTCATTCATTCCTTAGGTTTGTCATAATCCTTTTTCCTTCTGAGTGTGAAAAATTCTATTCTACTTTATTTACTTGAGTTATGCCCTCCTCTACATGGGCCTCAGTCTTAGAGATTTCCTGGTAAAGTTAACAGACATTACCTACAGTAAACATATGAATACTTTGAATTTCCTTTGAAACAGATGTTCTTTCATTTTACTTCCCCCCAAAGCCCATTTTTGATGTGTTCATCAGTGATTTCTTTGATATCTGTATAGAACATTTTCAGAAAGATTTTTATAGATTTGGGAAGTAGACGTGTGGCTCAGGAGTGTCTTATTTCTTCCCAGTTACCTCATATTTGGTAATAATAATATCTATAAACTTTTCCAAGCTTTAGAAATTTCCCTCTTTTTGATGCTGATATTGACCACAGTCACACAGCATATCCTACCTCAAGTCCTATGAAGGGGGGATCCTCTATAGATAGTGAAGCTATATGATGCTCCTGTTCTCAAAAATTGTTTATTACATCAGGCTGCAAACTACTATTAGGTCTTTTTTGCTGAGACTGATGACCACTCAAAAGAGAATAGGCTGTCTATCAAGACATGTGGGAAAAAGAAACTAGATAAAGAACACATTATCTACATTATTACATGCAGTTGAATAATTAACCCATTGTTATAGTCAGTATAGATATAAGTACCTAGTTGAGAACTCTGAAATTAATAGGATAAGTAATTTGGGAAATTACATAGTGCTTTCAAATATCTTTAGCTTCTTCTTCACATAGACTCCCATTTTGCTAATATCCTGGTGCTGTTATATGATTATAAATCTTAGAACACAATGATTGCCAAAGAATCAAAATTGGAAATAGCACAGAGAACAGTGTAAAAATGGGCATAAGTGGAATGCTATATTACTGATGTAGACATATATGAAAAAGACCTCATTAAGGATATATACAATGAGAAAGCGAAGGATAACCTGAATGTTAGTTTCAATCAAATATTAAAAACACTGGAGCAAGACTTTCAAATTGCTACATAGATTCTCTATGGAGGGTTTGGAGAAGGACATAGAAAACAATTATAGAAATAAGGAAGGAAGAAAAGGAAAGGAAACGAAAGGAAAGGAAAAAATCATTAATAAGTATGTGCCATGTATTATACTAAGCACTTTACAAATATTATCTCATTTGATCCTCACAACAACCTTGGGAAGTAGTTGCTAGCACCATTATTATCCCCATTTTGTAGTTGAAAAAACTGAAGCAGATGCATGTTAAGTGATTTGTTTAGAGTCACACAGCTAGCTGGATTTAGACTCACTTCCAGGCCTACTGTTTTATCTATTGTGTCACCTAGCACATGGATGGGTAGCAATCTGCTTCTGTGGAAGCAGTGATTTCATAAATGAAATCATAGATGATGGTATAAGATTTCTTCAATGCCCAGCATCTTGTTTCTTCAACAGATTTCCTTTAGCCAGAGGCTACTTCTTATTATTAACTACTGCCATGTTGAAAAGTAATGAGATGAAATATGCTCACTGAAGGAAGATATTATTAGATAAACCTTATTGAGAGCCAATTTGTGCCAATCTTTGTTAAGATTGCACAATGCTAAATAAGTTCATCATTTTCTAAAGATGAACCAGAAAAGAATTCTAGTCAAATCTGTTTTGTTTTGTTTTGAAAGAATATTAACATATAAAAGAAAAATGTAGAACTTCGGAGCAGGAAAGAACCTTATTGATAATTTCTTCTAACTCCCTCATTTTACATATGAAAAAAAACCAACTAAGGTCTAGAAAGGTAATGTCTTTTTCAAGGTTATATGTCAGAAGTAGATTTAGAACCCAGGTCTCTGGGTTCAATGCTTTTCAGACTGTACCAGCCTATAAAAGACTTCTGTAAAGACTGACTAAAGGCCAGAGGGGTGAATAGAATTTCAGGAGCTTGTGTGTTAGTTCTCATGAAAATAATGCCTGGGTTTAGACAAATAGAAAGGAAGTGAAGGAAGGTTTTATGATTAGCCCTACCCTGCTGAGAAGATCTCTGCCATTTAGCTTCCTTTGATGAGATTACAGATTTCTGAAACTTTTTCACACCAGGAAGGTAGCTATTTTGAAAGGACATCCTTCTAAGAAGGCATAGAACACAGTCCTTATTCTTTCTAAAGTATACTATTATTCTCTTGAGAAAGACTTGATCATGTTTTTAGAAAGAAAGTATCAGATTCTCAGTCCTGGAGTCACACCCTGCATGAGGCTACTAAATAATCTATCTAAAAAAAGAATTTCCAAGATAAAGGAGTTTACGTTTATTATGAGAAAGTAAAAGAATTCCAGAAAGCCTAATACTGCTATTTTGTTTTCCTTATGACTGTAATTCAGGAAACATAGTCCTGTAAAGGAACCCAATTACACACACATACACATACATACTTACACACATACATACACACATGTACATACATATATGTGTGTATAAACACATTATATAGATAGATAAAGTAGTATTTCTAATTAATGTAGATCCAATTTTATTGTTTCTTCAATTATGTCCAATATGGTATTTTTCTGCTGAGAGACTGTAACCCTCTTGGCTGTGGAAGAATTTCTAGACTGACATTATTGCTTTAGAAACAGTTCTTGAGTTTATGACTACCACATCTTTCCCAGTTCTGTTGTCAAATACACATTTTCTTCTCACTTGGAATCATGGAATCTTCAAATTGGAAGGAATCTTAGAAGTCATCTAATCCAAGTGTAAACCCACTGTGAGAGTCACTTTTATAATAATCTTTACAATTGGTCATTTAGCCTTTGCCTTAATGCTTTCTACAATTTAGAACTCACAATATCACTAGTCCTTTATTGTTAGCTATTTTCTTCATATTTATTCTCTACATATACTTATATAAAGTATAAATACACACAGTATTTACACTTCCTCTTTTTTCCAATACATACGTACACACACACACACACACACACACACACACACACACACACATATATTCTCAGCACTTTGTACCAAGCCTGGAACATAGTAACTACACAACGAAATTTTTGTTGATCATCTCATTTAAGTTGGACAATTTTAATTCTTAAAAAGTTGTTCCTTTTATTGAATTGAAATCTTTATTCTTCCAGCTATATGTAATAAGTTTAGTATGTCATTATTCTTTTTTTTTTTTTTAGTGAGGCAACGGGGGTTAAGTGACTTGCCCAGGGTCACACAGCTAGTAAGTGTTAAGTGTCTGAGGCCGGATTTGAACTCAGGTACTCCTGACTCCAGGGCCGGTGCTCTATCCACTGTGCCACCTAGCTGCCCCTGTCATTATTCTTTTACATATAATCACAGGTTTTACCAAGTCACACAGCCTGCTACCCAATACCCAATAGCATATCTCTTTTGGGGGTATTCTTCTTATTCCTACAGTCATTTACTTACCCAAAGAACCTCATTTGTCCTCTTTCTCATAGCTTATCCCTCTCTATGTCTTTATCTTTAACTTTACTCTCTAACACCAGAAGTGATATGTTTGCTATTCTTCAGAAATTTTCTCAGACTTTTTCTATCATCCCTCTTTACCTAAAGCATTGTTTGATAGGGTGTCATATGAAAGAAAAGGCTGATTAACTGAAGTCATTCTTCTCTATGCACACACACACACACACACAGATATACAAATACCTATACACACACATATATATTTATAATACATTTAAGAAACTGATTTCTAGGGACTAAGCATGGCTAGAAGGAGGAAGACAACATATTAATCTTAGAACCCTATAATTTCTATATCCTACACCAAATGCACACATGTATTTTTATTGTTGCACACAAACACAGGCTTTTATAAGTATTGTTTACATTGTATTTTTCTCCAGTTTTTTTTCTTTTTAAACCTTTCATTACAACCAAACATAATACCCCTTGTGGTTTTCTCTCTTTGTGCTTTGTTCCCACAATTCTATCTACTTGTAATGCTCTTTCTACTTTTCTCTATCTCCCTAAACACTAACCATTTTTCAAGATCTGCTCCAATCTTACTTCTTCCCTTAAGTCTTTTCTTTTGTTTCCATTCTGAAATTATTTCTCCTTCATCTGACTTTTTATAGCAGTACATGTGTACTGTTGTGACATTTTTCCTTTAATTTATTTGAATATGTTTCAATCTGTTAGTGTTATTTAACTATTCATGTATGTATTTTATTTCTCTCAAGGAAACTATATGCTCCATGAGGCAAAGACCATCCATGTCTTACACTCCTTTGTATAGTTCTTAGCACTATGCCTTAGATAGAGAAGGTGAACGAATGAAGAAACTAAGGCCCTGAGAGCTTAAAATAACTTGTATCTGAGAGTTAAATTTAAAATTTAAAATAAAAGATCAATAACAACCATTCCACTATCTCTCAGTAGCCATGTCTATATCTAAAATCTATTTAGAAGCTGAGAATATAAAGAAAGTATCACTGCTTCCTTGAAGGTAGCTTATTATAGTTTATAATTATTAACAGTCTCTAAGTTGAAGTAAATAGCCTCTGGAGTGGTGAGCTTGGAAACCTCAGTATAAATGGATAACAACAAATGCCATAATAGTAAAAGCTATAAGTTGAAGAACACAAGCAATGGACACAACAGAAGAAGAACTAAAATAAGGAAAAACTGCTAGATACTAGTTTATATACCAAGTTACAAACAAGGCAGAGAAAATATGACTTTGTCCTAGGACATGGACATTCATTTGGGAATTTTGCTTCCTCCCATGAGAGGTCACCCCTGTCATCAATGCTTCAGGGGGCCCCAATAATTAGGCTGACATTTCCAGGATCTTATAAGCACAGAATCTTCTCCCAGGGCTTACCTCCCTCCCAGAAGCTCTTCGGGGGATAGGGGATAAGGTGTTCTGACTCTTACTGGATTTATCCCATGTTCACAATGTCCTCTACCCTATTTCAGATTTTCTTCAACCAGTCAAATTCTCTTCAGGCACTTTCCCTTCATCCCTTTAATTTTATCCCAGTTGAAAGAATTCATAGTTATGGCCCAGATCACATGAAAAGCAGGGAAAAAGCTAAAGGAGAGAAGAGGGAGTAAAAAGAGGATGTCATGAAGAAGGGAGTCAGACAGTGGACAATCAGAAGATGAAAGGAGAGGAGTACCACAGAATTTCAGGTCTCAAGGGAGACTTAGATATCATTTAATCTATATTAGCTTATAATTGAGGATACGGAGGCCCAGATAAAGGACTTGTCTAAACCAGTTTGTGGTAGAGACAGGACTAGAAATGAGCTGTCCATGGTTAATTGTTCTTCATGTTTACCCTGTTTACTCAAGGAAGAGGTAAAGCAGAAGTAAGCAGAGGTAAAAAAAAAAAAAAGACATGATGAAAGAATAAAAAATAAAGTGAAGCCATATAGAGGACAGATTTTAAAAGCATAAAAAGAAGGAAAAGAACGTTTAAAAAACTAAATAATAGGATATAGACAATATGAAAAAAATAATATTTTTAACCATGAGGTTTGAGCTAAATTCATTTTTAAGGGAAATATTATATTGCTGTAATAAATCAATAACTGGCAAAATTGAAGAGAATACAACACCAAAAAAGAGAACTTAACACTTACTGTACCATGACACAGCTCAAATGCTACCAAATCACATTTCTCAAACCTTTGCCAAACCAATATGTTTTAACTATGAATAATTGTAGAATCCTAAAAGCATCCAGCTCACAGAATTAAAGTAACATTTTCATCAATTTTCCCCCCTAATTCCTTCCCTTAGCTCTCCTGTGTTATCTTCTAATTTGTCTTTATCCTTTCCCGTTCATTGTCATTTGCTGCTCAGTGAATGAGAGAGCAAGCTGAGGACTTGGGGTCTTTGATTTCAGAGGCAAGCAAGTGACCCATAAAATGGAAGGTGAGAGAGAAATAAGTGGTAAATCTTATGTAGGGAATGGAGAAGGGGCCCAGAGTGAACAAAACTAAACTTTCTCTGCAGTACTCACATAATCTTAATGACTTCAAGACTTTCTAACAGAAAGACTTTGGGTTAAGGCTGTAGCTTTTTTCACTTAAAAAAATCTTCATGACAAGGGTTGACTTGCTGACAACTTTGGTTGGAAGAATATATACAGAAATAAATGTGATATAAAAAAATCTTGACAATGAGATTAAAAATAATCATCAGAAAAATATTAATATGACACAAAAATTTGAGACAACCAGTAGCTTAGCCAGGTGCTATTCAAAATAATAATCTTCAGTATTGGATAATTCAAAGACAGAAGACTAAATAAAATCTGGAATATCTCATTTGTAATGCATATTATATTCCTTTATGCCACTTTTTTTCTGGCAAAGGTAAAATACAATATGAAAAGTATCTCATAGCTTTTGTAAATTCTATTTGATTCAGCAGTTCACATTCAACAAACACTTTATTTGGTACCTGTTCAAAATCTTTTGTTTATGCCCATGGCAGATAAACATGTAAATAAAACACATTAGCAAAAATCAGGATCAAAATATGCATCCTCTGAACAAAGCATGGCTTATCAGATCATGATATGTGAATGTAATGAAATACCACGGTGCCATTAAAATTGCTAATTGAGAGAAATATACTAAAGCATGAAATCATATAGAATGAACAATGATAAAGAAAACATTACACATAGTGACTAGTATTTGGAATGTAAGGACAATGAAACAAAACCATATGCTGTATAATTGTAACAATCAGTTTTAACTCCAGAGTTTAAATGTTTAAATGAGGATATCTATTCCTGTTCTTGGAGAGGTAGGGGATATGGATGCAAAGTATTGCATATGTTATAAGTGGTTATTATTATGCCAAGGCATTTTGCTTAACCTTTTTTTTTTTTTTTGGTCACAAGTGAAGGCTCACTAGGTTGTTGGAAGATATATCTAGAAATGACTGTAATGCCAAACAGCAACAGCAATAACACAACAACAAACCCAAAGGCCATTAACAAAAATGTTTCATAAAATTACAAACTTTGGAGAAATAGCTCATAATATAATGAATAGTTGTTTTGGGAGTTAGGGAGAACTGACTCCAAGTCCCTCTTCTGTCATACACTGGCTATGTGACCCTATGCAAGTCACTCAAGCCCTCAGTGCTCCCAGGCAACTCTTTAACACAGTAAGTCGTATAGCAGGTGCCAATCCATATTGGGGAGGGATTTCCTACATGGACGAAACCTCAGATATGGTTAAAAATGACCTCAAGCAGCATGCAATTCAAATGGAAAAATGAAGCATGTGCATGATAGTTGTAATACTAATTACAACAAAATAAATTCATATGACACCTCAAAGTACGATGAGATCAACACAGAATTGGGAATCAGACGCTTTGGGTTTGAATCCTGACTTTGATATTTATTTTCTATGTTTTATTGGGCTATTTATTTCTTTTTCTTTCTTTTTTTTCAGGGCAATGAGGGTTAAGTGACTTGCCCAGGGTCACACAGCTAGTCTGAAGTCAGATTTGAACTCAGGTCCTCCTGAATCCAGGGCCGGTGCTTTATCCACTGCACCACCTAGTTTCCCCCTGGACTATTTATTTCACCATACTTGACCTCAGTTTCTTTATCTATAAAATGAAGAGGTTAGAACAAATGGTATCCAAGGTCCTTTCTAGCTCTTATATTCTATAATCCCTATGATTTCTGAAGGCAACAGGAACATTGAAATAACATTTTCCTGTTTTTAATTCAAAGAAGCTCATCTTATCATTGTTCACACAGATCATATAACAGGTATCTAGAATATCTTTTAGAAATAGTAAGTTCTTATTTTGCATCTTGAGCACTGCCTCCTTGTGGAAATTATAACATTCTCCTCACCATGACATCAGCATGGAAGTGATTCAAATGCTATTGTAGATTTGGCAACCATTGTTCATGACTTGTTTAGATGTTTACCAATCTGGAAGTAGTAGGGAGTGAACATGTAACCTTTTGAAACTCCTTCCAGTACTTGAACTGTATAACTTTTACTGTTACAATTCCAATATTTTTATCTAATGGGATAAAGCATTCTGATGATGATACAGCAACACATTTAATTATTGTTTTCTTTATTTAAAAATATGAAATATTTTCACACATCAAAATATTTTCAAGTGAAAATTACTTGCTGCTGCTAAGGAAGCAAGAGCTATAGTGTAGTAGGAAAGACATTGGAACTGAAATAAGAATGCCTTCAAGACTTGGATTCAAGTGGTGGTTCTTTTACTTAATAATTATATGATTTAGGGTATAGTAGAAGAAATATCTGTCAGTTAGGTGGTATAGTGGATAGAACACTGGGCTTGGAATCAGAAGGATTATTATGAACTCATTTTTATGAATTCAAATCTGTCCTCAAACACTTACTACCTGTATGACCCTGGGCTAGTGACTTAATCCTATTTTCTTCAGTGCCAGTTCTGTAAAATGAGTTGGAGAAGAAAATGGCAAGCCATTAAAGTATCTTTGCCAAGAATCTCACAATGGGATCATGAAGAATCTGAAATGACTGAGTAACAACAGAAGCAATATCTGATAAGAACCTTGACATGTAGGCTAGGCTATTCTTTCCCCTAAAAGATATTGAGGGGGCAGGTAGGTGGCACAGTGGATAAAGCACTGGCCCTGGATTCAGGAGGACCTGAGTTCAAATCCAGCCTCAGACACTTGATAATTCCTAGCTGTGTGACCCTGGGAAAGTCACTTAATCCTCATAACCCTGGAAAAAAAAAGAAAGAAAGAAAGAAAAAGAAAAAAAGAAACAATACTGAGATACCCACTAGATCCAATAAACAAATACATTTTTTATTTAAATTAAAATAGTAAAATTATAATTAATAATTAAACTAAAGTTCAAACCATTGATGGAGCTTCCTGTTGAACTAATAAATTTCCCTAAAGTTTCTTTCACTACATTAAGCTATACTGATCATTTCCTACTGTCACAGGGGAAATAGGTGGTGGGGTTCCTTATATGTTCCTTTTTAAAGAATTACACTCTCTCACACATAATTCAATTAGAATAAAATAGTCTTTTATTTTTGTGCTTAGAGAAAGTGACCAAGAGGGAAGCCCAAGATCTTGCCTCAAGGGAAGAGGAGGTGGCTTAGAGACAGGATTCTGAGTCATCTTTCTCCTCAACCAGAAGGGAAGCTAAAGCCTTTATAGAGGGGGATGACCACCTGACTGTGGAACTTTCTCTTTGGGGATGGGGAAAGCTTGAGTGAGGGATGGTGGTCCTGACTTCTGGAGTTATCTCTGTCCCTTGGCACCAATTGGGAAGCAGCCACACCTAATGGGCTTATCTTCCTTACTTCTTAGATCTGTCTGTCCTTTAGTTTCTCAAGGAGAGTTACCCTAGACCCATATCACTACTTTAAATTCCTATTGTACTTACAGAAAGTAAAATATATATATATTTTAGCACTCAATTCTTCTTCTTCTTCTTTTTTTTTTGCGGGGCAATGAGGGTTAAGTGACTTGCCCAGGGTCACACAGCTAGTAAGTGTTAAGTGTCTGAGTTTGGATTTGAACTCAGGTCTTCCTGAATCCAGGGCCGGTTCTCTATCCACTGCGCCACCTAGCTGCCCCCATAAATTTTTCTTAAATTGTTCAGATAGATATGATGATCTTGGATAGTTACTATGACTGAAAAATTCATGAACTAGCAGCCAAGCAAGTAATGACCTTTTCCTAATTTAGCTAAACTTGTCCTCAGATTATAGGTGTACAGTCTTTCACCAGGTCAATACTCAAAAAGAGCTCTTTCAGCTTTCTAGGACTAGTCTTTGAAGTTTACACTCAGCAGACTTGCTTTTGTAAACCCTGGGCCACCTCTAAGCCATGATGAAGCATCCAAGTAGGAGTCTTGGAAGAGGTTAATTAATCAATAAACAAGCATTTATTATGTATCTGATAGAGACCAGGCATTGGTCTGATCCTTGAGGATACAGAGACGTTACTACTAATACTAACAAACAGCAAAAACGATAATTCACATTTATCTAATGCTATGTTTTTCAAAGTCCTTTAGATATGCTATTTTATTTGATCCTCACAATTACCTTGGGAAGTAAGTTCTGCTATTATCCCCATTTTACAAATGAAGAAACTGAGGCTGAGAGGTTAAATGACTTTCCCTGAGTCACATGGCTGATGTTTCAGATAGGATTTGAACTCAGATCTTTCAACTCCAAATCTGACACTTTATACCCTGTAACACTTAGGTGCTTAGAAAAGCAGCAACAGCCTCTGTCTTCCCCGAGGACATTTTAATGGAAGAGGAAACATGTATATAAACAGGTACATACTATATTTATCCAATGTAGAGGGATGGTTGTTATTTGTTCTTCTAAGAGGACCATGACATCTGGGTGATGTCATGACTGGCACTGAATTGGATTTAAGTGACGTGACAGAGGGCTATGCAAAGTCACCAACCTCACTCTCTTCTCCAGAGCCAGCTAGGTCCATATATACATACATACATACATACATACATACATACATACATACATACATACATATACACAGACACACACACATGTATATATATATATATATATATATATATATATAGGGGTTAAGTGACTTTCCAAGGGTCACAGAGCTAATAAGTGTCTGAGGTGAGATTTGAACTCAGGTCCTTCCAAATATAGGACCAGTGCTCTATCCCGGCTGTGTGCCACCCAGCTGCCCAGAGAGAAGGTAATTTTAGAGGAGAAAGGACTGTGAAAGACCTCTAAATCACACTGAAATGTTAAAAACAGTACTGTGGCATTGTTGAGACAATTCCTTAGTCACAGCATTGTTATTATGGAAAGATAAATACTCTGCAATGCTTTTGTGGAATAAATAACATTAAGTAGGATACATTTGGAGAAAAACATTCAGATTAATAAAAGTGTCACTACAGCTGCTCTAAAGTACTGTGCTATTCAGTCACAGACCCATTCTTTTGCTTATGTTGGATTACAGAAAATAGTCCAATATTTAATTTTTTTTTTTTAGTGAGGCAATTGGAGTTAAGTGACTTGCCCAGGGTCACATAGCTAGTAAGTGTTAAGTGTCTGAGACTGGATTTGAACTCGGGTACTCCTGACTCCAAGGCCGGTGCTCTATCCACTGTGCCATCTAGCTGCCCCCAATATTTAATTTTTAAAGGTGTTACCAATATTCTTATGACTGATTTAATGGCTATTAACATTTACTACTTTTAAATTTGTGTGATCTTTAAAACAGCAATTCTTGTTCTTGGAAATTTTGTTTCACCAAGAATATTAAAGTTGAGTACAATAAAAATGTACTCAAAGAAAGAAATTGACAGTAAAAAGGAAGAATTTGAAATTATAAAAATAAATAGCACTTTTTTTGCTTTGAATAGAATTTTATTTTCCAAAATATATGTAAAAACAAATTTTAACATCAATTTTTGAAAACTTTGTGTTCCAACTTCTCTTTCTCCTTCCATTTACACCCCTACCCACAAGAACTCAAGAAATTCAAAATAAGTTATACATGAGTAGTCATGGAAAAATTCCCATATTAGCTAGTTGTGAGAGAAAACAGTTAAAAAACGCCAAAACTTCAGATTAAGGAATTGTCAAAGAGGAAAAGAAAAAAAAATTTAAATGTGTTTCCATCTGTTTTCAGATACTATCAGTTCTTTCTCTGCAGGTGGGCTGCAATCTTCATAAGTCCTTCAGGGTTATATTGGATCATTGCCTTGCTGAAAATAACCACTTGCTTCCCAGCAGATCATGCCACACTATTGCTGTTATTTTATATACAGTGCATTTCACTCTGCTTCAGTTCTTGTAGGTCTTTCCAGGTTTTTCTGATAGTATCCTCTTCATCATAACCTGTATATAGTACCTTAAGCTTGACAGAGAATTTTCTTCATAAAAGCCCAGCAAAATAGGTACCATATGTTTTGCCATTATAATCCATCATCATAACTATTTCCCTCCATCCCACTCCCTTCCCATGACATTTACTCTATCTTCCTTTTACCTATTCCTCCTCAAAAGTGTTTTACTTCTGACTATCCTCTCCCCAACTCTGCACTCCCCTTTTTTCACCCTTCCTTCCTTATCCTCTTCCCCTCCTACTTTCCTGCAGGGTTAAATAGATTACTCCTCCCTGAGCTAATTCTATGTTCTAAATTTTTCTTCCTCCCTCCCTCCTCAACCCTCCCTATGAGATCAAGCAATTCAATATGTCATACTTGTGCAGTAATGCAGAACACCTTTATCTTCCTTGAAAGTGTTTTTTTTTTACTGCTCTCTCCCCCAATCTGCCTTTCCCTCCTTCCCTTCTCCCCCCCAACCCTTATCTCCCTCCCCTCCCTCAGGGCAAAAATATATTACTATACCTACTTGAGTATGTATGTTAGTCCTTCTTTGAGCCAATTCTGATGATATTAAGGTTCACTCACTCCCCAACTCCTTCCCCCTCTTCTCCTCCCCTCCATAAGTTTTTTATTGTTTCCTTCATGTGAACTACCTCTCCCCAGACCATCTCTCCCCTTCTCCCTCCCCCAGTCTATTCCTCCTACACCTCAATCCTATTTTAATGATGTCATCATGCGGTAGTTAGGTGGCACAGTGGACAAAGCACCAGCCCTGGACCCAGGAGGCCCCAAGCCCAAATCTAGCCCCAGAAAAGAGACCCCACCCTGTCTGCCCCACAAAGAACAAAACATAAATGCTTTACAGATATCATCCCTTCATATTCAGTTCAGACCTGTGTCTTCCATGAATTCTTTACTGAGATAGTTCTTATGAGTTTGAAGAATTATCTTCCCATGTAGCATTGTAAACAGTTTGATCTTTTAATATCCTTCATGAAATTTTTTTCCTGTTTACCTGTTTATGCTTCTCCAGGGTCTTGTATCTGAAAGTTAAATTTTCTATTCAGTTCAGGTCTTTTCATCACAAATGCTTGAAAGACCTCTTTCTCATTGAAATCCCACTTTTTCCTCTGAAAGATTGTGCTAAATTTTGCTGAGTATGTGATTTTTGGCTGTAGTCCCAGTTCCTTTGCCCTCTGGAATATCATATTCCATGCCCGTCAGTGCTTTAATGTAGAAGCTGCTAGATCTAGCTTTATCCTTATTGGAGCTCCACAGTATTTGA
Source organism: Dromiciops gliroides (assembly GCF_019393635.1). Classification (NCBI taxonomy): domain Eukaryota; kingdom Metazoa; phylum Chordata; class Mammalia; order Microbiotheria; family Microbiotheriidae; genus Dromiciops; species Dromiciops gliroides. Next base: position 568,624,878 of record NC_057861.1, on the reverse strand, counting down.
ATTGATTTTTTCTCACGGCTTGCAATATTTTCTCCTTGACCTGGGAGTTCTGTAATTTGGCTATAATATTCCTGGAGGTTTTCCTTTTGGGATCTCTTTCAGGAGGTGATCGGTGGATTCTTTCAATTTCTATTTTAGCTTCTGCTTCTAGAATATCAGGGCAATTTTCCCTCACAATCTCTTGGAGGATGGTGTCTAAGCTCTTGTTTTGGTCATGGTTTTCAGGTAGTCCAATGATTTTCAAATTATCACTCCTAGATTTATTTTTCAGGTCAGCTGTTTTTTCAAGGAGATATTTCACATTGCCCTCTATTTTTTCATTCAATTGGATTTGCTTTACTGTGTCTTGTTTTCTCATAAGGCCACTAGCTTCTATTTATTCAATCCTAATTCTTAGGCAGTTATTTTCATCAGACAGTTTTTTAATCTCCGTTTCCATTTGGCTTTTCAAACTGTTGACTTTACGATTCTCCTGCATCGCTCTCATTTCCCTTTCCATTCTTTCCTCCTTTTCTCTATATCTTCTTTCTATTTCTCCTACTTCCTCTTCAAAGTCCCTTTTGAGAGCTTCCACGGCCTGAGACCAGTTCATATTTTTCTTGGAAGCTTTGGATGTTGGAGCTTTGACCCTGTTGTTATCTTCTTCTTCTGAGGTTGTATTGTGGTCTACCTTACCCCCAAAGAAGTTTTCAATGGTCTTCTGCTTTCTCTGCCTACTCATCCTGGCTTACTATTTTTTGGCTTCTAACCCCTTCTTAAAGTGTGGCGCTGCTTCCAGGACACACTGTTTGAGCTATAGTGTGGCCTAGGGGATGATTTGACTTCTTCTCAGCCTGCCTAGCTTCACTTTTATTTGATTTTAACCTCTCCACTGGGGGGTGGGGCTGCTTCTTGGCGCTCCTCCTGTTTCCAGCTTCAGAGGGTCCCAGGTGTTTTGGTTTGAGTGGGGGCAGGTTTTAATCTCACCTGGCCTGTTCTCTGGTCCAGAGGTAACCTCAAGCCTACTTACTAAACAGCCAACCAGCAAAGCTTTCTGTGGTGTGGTTTTTAGCTTCGATCAGCCTGCTCCCCTGCTCCCCTGCTCCCCTCCCTGGGCCTCCCGACACCCAGGATTTCTTTCTGGTTTTCCGCTGGGGTGGGACAGTCAAATCCTTCCCCCCAGATCACTGGTACCCCTGCACTTACCACCCTGGGCCAGCTGTTGAACACGACCATGTGCTCCCTTCCAGAAGATGCTGGTACTGCAGCCAATTCAGAGGCACTGGGGCAAATTCCTCGGGTGGGTATCTGGCGTGTTGGCCCAATTGTGGGGTTAGGCTTTATTTGTGGCCCATTATGGCCCCCTGAAATCTATCTATAGCTGAAGAAAACTCTCAGCCCATATTTTTGTGTTTTTCTGATCCAAGGGTTCTTTTATTGCTATTTTTGGGGGTGATTGTATCAGGAGCTCTGTAAGTTTAATGTCTTTCCTCCACCATCTTGGCTCCCAATAAATAGCACATTTACAGCAATAATAAAGGACTATGATTAGTGATTGAATATAATATTGCTGAATAATATCTTAAAGATACAAATATAGTAATTGCAATAGCCTTATAATTTTTTTAATAATAAGGGAGGATGGAAAAAATAATAAGGGAGGACTCATATATTGCAATAAAATGAATTACTATGATTTGCATATTACTTTATATTTCTTTCTTTATTTCCCATTTATTTAGCATTTTATTTTCCCCCAATTACATGTAAAAACAATTTTAATATCCATTTTTAAAACTTTATGTTCCAAATTCTCTTCCCTCCTCCCTCCCCACACCTCCCCCCACCTTAAGAATGCAAGCAATTTAATATAAGTTATACATGTGTGTCATGCAAAACATTTCCACACTAGTCAGGTTGTAAAAAAAAAAAACAGACAAAAAAACTTAAGGAAAAGAAACTAAAAAATATATGCTTCAATCTGTATTCAGACACCATCAGTTCTTCCCTGGAGAAGGATTGCATTTTTCATACGTCTTTCAGAGTTATCTTGAATCATTGCATTGCTGAGAATAGCCAAGTCATTCACAGCTGATCATCTTACAATATTGCTGTTACTTTGTATACAGTACATGTAAGTCTTTCCAGCTTTTTCTGAAAGCATTTTGCTCATCATTTCACAGTTACTATTGCTAACTGAATTTCCCTCCATCCTACTTCCTCCCCATCTCATTTACTCTGTTCTCTATCTCCTTTCATCCTTTCCCTCCTCAAAGGTGTTTTGCTTCTGACTGCCCCCTCCCCAAATCTGCCCTGCTTTCTATCACCTCCCCCTCCCTCTCCACCTTATACACTTCCCTCCCTACTTTCCTGCAGGATAAGATAGATTACTATACCCAGTTGAGTGTGTATGTTATTCCCTTTTTGAGCCAATTCTTATGAGAGTAAGGTTCACTTAATCCCCAGCACTGTCCCCATCTTCCCCTCCACTGTATAATCTTTTTCTTGATTCTTTTATATGAGATACTTTACTTCATTTCACCTCTCCCTTTCCCTTAATACCAGTGCATTCCTCTCACCTTTAACTTTATTTTTTAAAGATATTGACTCTCCATCCAGCTGCCCTAATAATAAGAAATTTCTTATGAGTTACAAGTATCATCTTCCCCTGTAGGTATGTAGACAGTATAACATTTTAATATCCCTTATACTTTATTTTTCCTGTTTACCTTTTTGTGCTTCTCTAGAGTCTTTATGAGAAATCAAGAAAAAATAAAGAAAAACCAAAAGAAGAAAAAAAAAGAAGGCAATGTGAAATATTTCACTGGAAAAACAACTGACTTGGAAAATAGACACAGGGGAGATAATTTGAAAACTATTGGACAACCTGAAAGCTATGATAAAAAAAAAGCCTAGACATCATCTTCCAAGAAATTGTCAGGGAAAATTGCCCTAATATTCTAGAATCAGAAGTTAAAATAGAAATTGAAAGAATTCACCAATCACCTCCTGAAAGAGATGCCAAAATGAAAACTCTCAGGTATATCATTGCCAAATTCCAGAACTCCCCAGTCAAGGAGAAAATATTGCAAGCAGCCAGAAAGAAACAATTCAAGTACTGTGGAGCCATAGTCAGAATAACACAAGGTCCAGCAGCTTCTACATTAATGGATCAGAGGTCATGGAATATGATATTCTGGAGGGCAAAGGAATTGAGATTAGAACCAAAACTCACCTATGCAACAAAACTGAGTATAATCTTTCAGGGGAAAAATGGAACTTCATTGACAAAGAGGACTTTCAGGCATTCATGAAGAAAAGACCCAAACTTAATAGAAAATTTGATTTTCAACTACAAGACCCTAGAGAAATATAAAAAGGTAAACAGGAAAAAGAAATCTTGAGGGAAGTTAAAAGGTTAAACTGTTTAAATTCCTACTTGGGAAGATGATACTTCTAACTCATAAAAATTTTCTCAGTATTAGGGGCAGCTGAAAGGAATAAATTTAGAAAAAGGACACAGGTGGGAATTAATTATAAAGGGATGATATATGAAGGGATATATATATATATATATATATATATATATATGTTGTTTATCATTTCATTTTTTGTGGGGCAGTCAGGGTGGGATGGTGTGCTTAGCGTTGAGCAGCTGGTGAGTGGCTTGTGTCTGAGGCCAGATTAAGGCTCAGGTTCTTCTGGGTCCAGGGAAGATGCTTTATCCACTGTGTCACCTAGGTGCCCCATGATGTTATCCTTTTTTTTGCATTATGAAATGTTTATAATAAAATTAAGGGATGAAAGAATTGCACTAGGAGAAAGGGAAAGGAAGAGGTGGTATTTAGAAAAAATAAAAATATTCATTTTCTCTTCACAGCAACCCTGGGACATAGGTGATATTATTATCCTCACTTAAAAAAATAATAAACATTTTATTTGAAATTTTGAGTTCCAAATTTTATCCCTTCTTCCCTCTCTTTCCCTCCCTCTTCCCTGATGTGGGAAGCAATCAGGTATGGGTTATACATGTGGAATTATGCAAAACATTACCATATTATTCATTTTGTATAAGAAAATTTGAATCATAGAAAAAAATGAAAGAAAGTGAAAAGTAGCATGCTTCAGTCTGTTCTTTCTTTGGAGGTGGATAGTATGCTTCATCATTAGTCCTTTGGGATTGTCATGGATCATTATACTGCTGGGAAGAGTTAAGGCATTCATGGTTTTATATCAAAAAATATTGCTGTCTCTGTGCACAATGTTCTCTTGGTTCTGCCCACTTCACTATATATTAGTTCATACAAGTCTTTCCAGACCTTTCTGAAATCATCCTGCTTGTCATTTCTTAAAGCACAATAATATTTCATCACCATCATATACCACAGCTTGTTTAGCTATTCCCTAATTGATGGACATTTCTTTGATTTCCAATTCTTAGTCATGCAAAAAGAGCTGCTATAAATATTTTTGTACAAATAGGTCTTTTTCTCTTTTGGGGCGGATTTCTTTGGGATATAAATCTAGCAGTGAGTTGTATTGTTGGATCAAAGGGTATGCACAATTTTATAGCCCTTTGGCAATAGTTTCAAATTGTTCTACAAAATGGTTGGATCCATTCACAACTCCACCAACGGAGGATTAGTGTCCCAGTTTTCCCACATCCACTCCAACATCTAACATTTTCTTTTTTTTGTTTTATTTGAACATGCTTTTTTAAAAAAAATGGTAGTCATATTTCTTTACTATTGTGTATTTACATTTCTGTGATTGTACCTTCGTAAGGGAACATCTAAAACCTGAGTGCCTGTTACCTTTGAAACATTTTCTATTGTGGACTGTAAGTCAAGCCTGCTTATACTTGCCTGTGCATGACCTGTATATAAAAATTCCTGTTGCTACAAGCTTTTTATTTCAGCTAGAATAGTGGAAAGAACAATGCACTGGCAGACACACCTATATTCTTGTGCTCTTTATGCCATAAACTAATGGTGTGACCTTCAACAAGTTATCTGAAGATTCAGCATAATTCAGTGGAGAGAGAACTGGGTATGGAGTTAGAGGACATGAGATTAAAACCTAGTCCCACCTTTTACAATTTAAAAGATATTGGATGTATTGCTTAAATTTTATGGGCCTCAGTTTCCTTATCTGAAAATTAATGGGAGCTAGACTAGCTTACACCTAATGTTGGTTTTTTTGTTTAAAATTTATAACATTAGAAAACCTTTTTGAAACTCAGTTTTCTAAAATAATAGACTCAATAAGATCATTTATTAAATCCCTTCTTGCTCTGAAAAGCTATGAATTTAGGATTCCTATATAGGGGAAATCTTAATAATGTTAGATGTTCTGAAAACCTAAACTTTTATGGGTGATATCTGATCTTCAGTTCAGTAATTCAAGAAGCACTTATTAAGCGTCTGCTGTGTTATATGATTCATTGTAGGTGTTAGGCATAAGTGGAACAGTCTCTTCCATAGGAACCTACATTTCATTGAGGATAAAACAACATTTACATAGAAAAGTACATTCACAAAGTAAATACAAAACAATTTTAGGCCAAGGTGGATCAGGAAACATGTCTTATAGGCACTTGAGTTGAGCCTTAAAGGGAACTTACGTAATGATAAAAGGTGAGATTGATCAGTTTAGCCTATAAAAAATGTGATGATGTTTCTCAGTGTTCTGAGACAACTGAGAAGAACCTTCCTATGGATTGTAAGCTTATCTACTGGTGGGCTTGCTGATGAGAAAGGGAACTCAATATGATTGACTGATTGGGAAACAGGAGTAGCCTTTCTTGGTCTTAAAAAGGGAGACATGAGAGCTCTTGCTCTTGATCACACTTTGTTACCCAAATTCAAAGAAACTTAAGGTATGGGAGCTCCATGTGTGCACAATGAACCAAAGAAAGACAAAGACTTTCATGGCATCAGTATCCAGTATCAAAATTGATCTTTGTGAGCTTAGAGTTCTGAGGAAACCCTGGACTTTGAGTTATTTAAGGTGGGCCAGAAGTCATGTAGGAATCTCAATACTTAATAATTCCTTTATTTTTTGTTTTTAATTTATAATACCATAGCAACATATATACTATGTATAGAAAATTAATTTGCATTATGTGTGAGAAATTAAATCTCATAAATGGTGAAAAATAAAGAAAAATAATATTTAGAAAGCGATTAAAATATCATGACTTTTGGATCACCCTGTACATATATGGGCTACAGCATATACACTGAGATGGAAGATGGGATTTGTTGCAAAAATTTCTATGTCCAACGAGGGAAAGAAACAACAAAGTCTCCAAGCTGAAGAAAATAGGTTTGTTGAGAGAGGGCCAGTCTCACAATAAAGCCGGTCTCAGGCAGGAGTAGGTCCTGAGAGACCCCAAGCTTGGGGCTCACCAGGGTTTTACACCCTCACAGGGCTTACAAATTCTAGAGAAACTTCTCGAATTGGTTGATCAGCCAAAATTTACTTTCCAGCTTTGCCATTAGTGGGGAATACCACAATCTGCAAACTGTGATGTAATAGATGTTAGGTAGAAGCTACTTAGGATTGCTAATCAGAATCACAATCTACCAACCAGAATTACTGGACAGCAAATGCTGAGATGGCCAGGATGATGTCTAGAAGCAACAGATGATGGCTAGGGATAATTTCTAGCAAGACTTGATGATCAGGGGCAGCTAAGTGGCACAGTGGATAGAGCACTGGCCCTGGATTTGGGAGGACCTGAGTTCAAATCCGGCCTCAGACACTTATCACTTACTAGCTGTGTGATCCTAGGCAAGTCAGTTGGCCCCAACTGCCCTGCCAAAAAAAAAAAAAAGACTTAATGATCATCCAGCCTTGCTAATCATCCAGCATTTGCTGATTATCCAACATTTGCTAATCATCCAGCATTTGCTAATCATCCAACATTGAGATTAGCTCTGTTATTAACTTAATCTACAAATACAATAGAATAAAATATCTAGATAGAGTAAATCACAATTTTCAGTTGATGTAGTGATTATTATCATAATTAAATCTTTTATAACTAAGGGGTGGGGAAAATCTCACTAACAGATGTTATATATAAGGAACTGTATTTCTTATATAGCACATTTGTTCATCTGGCTTGATGATTGCTTTGTTGTATGGAGCTCTGGGCAAGGACATATGTGTTTTTTTGTTGTTATTTTTCTTTTTTAAAATTTGTATATTAATTTTTAAACCTCTTGAATTTCAAATTTTCTCCCTCCCTCCCATTGAAAAGGCAAGCATTATATCAATTATAAATGTGAAGCCATATAAAACATATTTCCATATTGCTAATGTTATAAAAAAATAAAAACCAAGAAACATAAAGGGGATTAAAAAAAAGGATGCTTCCAAAGTACATTAAGAATCCATCAGTATTTTTGATATGTTTTAGATCATTGTCATGATAAGAGTAGCTAAATTTTTCTGAGTTGATCATAATTACAGTTTTGTTGTTGGTAGAGTTTGGCTGCTTTTTCTACTCTGTCATCCTTTCTCTGTCACTGTAATTCCCCATGCACATCCTTTTATCAATGGAGTTCAGCACCTTTTCTGTAACTTGTTGCTGTTGTTGTTGTTTGTTCTAGAAGAGCATCAGGGTGATATCATGACTTACAGTGAATTGTATTGAAAAGAGGCAGGGCTATGCAAAATCACCAACCTCTCTCTTGCCTCTAGATCCATATGGATCTTATGGCAAGAGATATATAGATATACACACAACACACATATACATATATGTATATACACAGAGATATGTATATACTACACATCTCCAGTCACTCATATATATGTATATGTGTGTGTATATACACAAACACACACATACATATATACACACATATATATGTATATACACACACACATATATATGTATATATATATACATATACACACACACATCTCCAGTCATTCATATATATATATATGATCATGAGATCAACATGCATCTGAGGGGCAGCTTGGTGGCGAAGTAGATAAAGCACCGGACCTGGATTCAGGAGTACCTGAGTTCAAATCCGGCCTCAGACACTTGACACTTACTAGCTGTGTGACCCTGGGCAAGTCACTTAACCCCCATTGCCCCGCAAAAAAGAAAAGAAAAAAAACATGCATCTGGAGCAAAGAGAGAGATTGATGACTTTGCATAGCCACACACACACATACATATATATATGTTTATGTACGTGTATATGTATATGTTTATGTACATGTATATGTATATATGCATGTATGTGTATATATACATATTTATATTTATATATATACATATATAATGGCTGGAGATGTCCCTGGAATTTGAAGGCAATTGGGGTTAAGTGACTTTCCCAGGGTCACACAGCTAGTAAGTGTCTGAGATGAGATTTGAACTCAGGTCCTCCCCACTTCAGGATCACTGTGCCTCCTAGATGCCCCTATTCAACTTTATAGTGTAGTGCGGCTGCCTGGGACACTGAGAGGTCAAACAATTTATATAGATAGGATCATATAGCCAGTATACAACAGAGAAACTTTTAAACTCCAAGGCCTGCTTTCTATCCACTGTATCATTTGGATGAAGAACATTCTCTACTTTGTATCTTATGACATATTCAGAAAGAGCCTAACCCATTTTGACTTATGTGCATCCTAAGAGAATGTGGATGTAGCATGAATAATGTCAGTTAAGAAATACATATCCACGTTGATAAAACCTGAAGCCCATTTATTGACAGGCTCCAATTTCTTTTAGATTGACTTCATCAGATATGGGGCTAACTAATGTTAGAATTCAGGTGAGAAAGAGATACTCTCAGGACCAGAAATAGAAATTATCATTTGTTCCTGTGACTATAAGTGTTGTCATTTTTTCAGTCATGTCTGACTCTGTGACTGAATTTAGCATTTTCTTAGCAAAATTACAGGAGTGATTTGCCCTTCTTTGGCTCATTTTATAGATGAGAAAATTGAGGCAAAGAAGGTTAAATTATTTGCTCAGGGTCATGCAGCTAGTAAGTATCTGAAGCCATTTTTTTGAACTCAATAAGTGGAGTCTACCTGTCTCCAGGCCCAGTATTCTATCCACTGTGCCATCTAGCTGCCCCAATTTAAAATAAACACAACTTAAAATAAAGCTCTTTCTAATGAAACCATTAGCTGTGTTGAAATAATTCGCTTCTTTCTGTCTTTCTTTGAATTTATGTTGCTCTCTGTCTTTGTATTTATGTCTTTCTCCCTGCCTCCGTTTCTTCTCTCTCTCTTTTTCTGCCTCTGTTGCTTTTTCTATCTGTCTGTTTCTCCCTCTCTTTCCATGATACTCTGTATTTTTAACAGAAGCTGTATATACTATATTCTAAAAGTACCTGAATGAATACAGCACTGATTGGATTCCCAGACTCAACAAGTAATTGTTAATGGTTCAAAGTTAACCTGGTAGGAGGTTTCCCGGTATCTGTGCTCGACCTTGTGCTCTTTAGTATTTTTCTCAGTGATTTGGACAAGGGAAAAATAATATGGGCATTACATTTACAGAGGACATGAAGCTGGAAGAAATAGCTATCATCCTTGATGACACAGTCAGTCTCCAAAAGGATTTGACAAGCTAGAGTCCCAAACTAAATCCTATAAGGCAAAATTATATTTGGATAAATTTAAAGTTTTGCACTTGGATGGTGAAAGCATGTATAGACTACAATTTTTTGAAAAAGTATGTAGGGTATTGATGGACTACACACTCACCTTGAGTCAATAGTGTGATGTGGCAGCCAGAAAAGCAAATGCAATCTTAGGCAGCATTAAGGGCATGGCTTCCAGGAACAGGAAAATAAGAGGCCTGCTGACCTCTGCTCTCATTACATTTCATCTGGAATATTAAGTTCTAACCTGGGAACCTACTGGATTTTTAAAAATTAGAGTTTTAAAATTAATTTAATAATTATTTTTCAATTAACAAGCAATGCTTTTCCTTCCCCATCTCCAATAAAAACATAAATCTTTGTAGTGAACATGCATAGTCAAGCAAAACATTCATTTTTTTGCAGGGCAATGGGGGTTAAGTGTCATGCCCAGGCTCACACAGCTAGTGTCAAGTGTCTGAGGGTGGATTTGGACTCAGATCCTCCTGAATCCAGGGTCGGTGCTTTATCCACTGTGCTACCTAGCTGCCCTAAAACAAATTCTTACATTGTATATGTCCAAAAATATATGTCTCATTCATCATCTTGTGTCTACTACTACTCTGTCAGGTAGTAGGCAGAATAGATCATTATTAGGTCTCTGGAATCATGATTGCTTTCTGCATTGATCAGATGCCTCAAGTCAAAAAGCAATATGAAAGGTTACTTTTGAAATTTTCATAGTTATAAGCAAATCATTACATAGGAGTAAAAAGGATTAGATTTATTTTTTCCTATGCAGGTCAGGGACGCCTCTGTAACTTACTGCATTAGAGAATTTCCTAGAACATTCAGAGGTTAAAAGATTTTCTTAGAATCACAAAGCCAGTAAATATCAGATATTGGACTTGAACTCAGGTGTTCTGAATTTTAAGTACAGTGACAGTCCTTATTGTAGCTTCTTTCTTAAACTACAGAACATCTTTTTTTTTTTTTTAAAGGACTCACTGGATATTCCAAACTTTTCAATTTAAACTTACCATAATTTTCTGTGCCAGCTCAACTCTGACTATACTTTGTTATCAGATTTGGGGAAAACATGTTTATGAAGCAAGCTCAAAGAGCAAGCTATTCCTCAAAAGGTCATCAAGTCCATTCTTTCCCCAAATACAGAGCGAAACTTAAAATACCCTAAATATATAAAAATTCCTTCTTCTTGTACTGCAGTTTCATTTGCGAGAAAAGTTAAAGGGAATAGATGAAGCTAAATCATTTTCAGAAAATTCCAATACATATGGGAAACTGCCAAAGTCACCTGTGAGCAGGATGTGCATACCTGTTGCTGACATTAGTTAAAGGCTATATTTGGCCAGATTACAAGGAAAAGAGTTGTTATGCCATCAGAAAGGAAGCTGACTTACATGTGAGTAATCGTTATTAAAGGGGATTTCAGGAAGCTGGACACTTCAGTAAAGCAGGCAATTGTGCAAATAATATCTCCTGCTTTACTTTTGTAAAAACCCAACAATTACCCAGGTAATCAGTTGTAATAGAGTTGATATCTGGGTGAAAAATAGGGGGACAGTTTTCATTCATTCAGAGGTAAACCTTTTATTATGGTCCCTTTTGCTTTATCATCTTTATTATTATCTCCTCCCACCCCAACTGTTTTCCATAGTGTTCAGAGATAGTCTGAGGAAGGAATGACTTTGGAAGCTCTTCTTAATGCAGGCCTTCGTATGCATTGTTCCAGGATCAAGTCTTTCTCATCAGCAGGCTTTCCTGACCTATCATTAGGCCTTGTTTCAAAATTAGTCACATTCTCATCAGCTGACCCATGCTCCAAGCAGGTCACTTCACATTAGGTACTATTTTGTGTCATTTTTATTCCAGAAGGCATTGTGGATGTCCAGAAGCTAGGGAGAATACAGGAAGCAGGGAAAATGCTTTTTTGCTCATCCCCAAAGACCTCTAGGGCCTAGGTAAGGAATTGTGTTCAGGTTAGGAAAAAGGAGAATGTGTTGGAGGAATTCTCAGCTTTGGTATTTGCATTTGGTAAGAAAAATCTGTCTGTATGAGTAACAGTTAATTTCCCCTAGATGTTACCATAGTTTTAGAAGAATAAATCTTTTCTCCCCTCCTTCATTCCCTCCTCACTTCTACTTCAAAAACATGTAATTGGAGCAGCCCCTGTAAGTGTAATCCTGCCCAAGGGCTAAGCTTTACATCTACTGGCCCACATTTGTTCTTCTTTACTGAGTCATTCTTGCACTCATTATCCCTAAATTAGCTCCTTTTTCTCTTTTGCTTTAGTCTTCTTTCCACTCCCCTTTTCCCATATGTATTTTTACAAGTGAACCATGAAAAAATGTCTTTGTGTGATTTCGTGTCTGCTTGAAAGTCCATCTGTGGGACTGAGTTGGGGGTACTGAAACTTGTAGGTAGATTATACACTCTCCACTAGGTTCTTCATTTGCTGTTAAGTGATAGTGAGAAAGCAGTTAATTTCTATATACGGATAAAGCCAGGTGGAAAACCAAAGCAGAATAGGAGATGAAGCTGAAATACTTCTAAGTACCCTCTCTTCTGGAAAAGCCAACTGCAATGCAGCACTCAATTTAAAGAGATAGAAGCTAAATCTAAGTTACACAGGTCATTTTTTTTCACTAAGGACCTATGTCCCAAATATACACAAAGTATTTTCCGAGGATAATGGATAGGTGTAATATGAAGGTCAATCTAACAAAGAACAAAAACAAAAACAGGGATTCCAGATAGCACAATGGGAGAGTGGGGAAGAACCAGTTTAGAATACTGGAAGAAGGGGTTTGATTAGAAATTAGGGAGTGGTAGAGAGAAAGAGAGAGAGTAGTGCGAGAAAAGTCTATACTGGTAGATTGATGAGGAGGGAAGCAGAGAGAGACAACTGTGGCAATCCTTGAATACTAGAATCAGGAGTTTTTACATTGGTAATGGAGCTTAAGTGTGCTCCATGCATCCTGAGGTTTAAGTGGCTTCCTAGGAACAGATAGAGATCAAGTGTCAGGGTTGAGTGAAGTCAAGGAAATACCAGCCTATACATTTCCTCTTTTGGCTTCTCAAACTCCATCACTTTATCCATCATCTTCTTTCCAGAATTACTAATACATCAATTACTATCATGTCATCCTATGCACAGCTTGAGAGAATTTTGTGTGGTTTTTTTTCACCCAAAATATCCATTGCTGCATAGTTCTAGATTATTGTGAATCCTGGAATTCTTGTGCTTTAAAGTTGTTTGACTATAGGAGTGATATATTCAGAATATTACATTAGGTTCATTATGCAGGAAGTCACATTAAGAATGGACTAGAGAGGGGTGGCTAAGTGGTGCAGTGAATAAAGCTCAGGAGTACCTGAGTTCAAATCCGGCCTCAGACACTTGACACCTACTAGCTGTGTGACCCTGGGCAAGTCACTTAACCCCCATTGCCCTGCAAAACAAACACACCAAAAACAAAACAAACAAAAAAGAATGGACTAGAGCAAAGACAGACAAAAAGTAGGAAGGATGGTTAGTAAGTAATTTTAACTCTTCATATGAGGGATTATAAGGACCTAACCTGGATTGCTTATAAAAGTAGTAGAAGAAACTTTTGCAAGAGATTTGCCATAAATAGAGACAGCTTGCTCAGGACATAGTGTACAGACATTAGGATAGCCTGAGCTTAAACTATACTTCTTGCTATCTATGTGGCCCACAGAAAAGTCATTTAACCCCTCTGCCTTAGTTTCCCTATGTGAAAATGCTGATGACATTTGTATTGCCTTCTTTATGTTTTTTTTCCTTTTTTTAGGTTTCAAAGGTAAAATTTAGGTAAAATTATTTGTAAACATTAATGTACTATAATTGTACCAGTAATTATTACTAGAATTGACAGGACTTGATCATTATTAGCATGTGTGGGGTGAGGGTGAGGTAAAAGTTAATAATTCTGCCTACAAATAACTTTCTTTGTAAAACCATCTATGTTTTCCCCATCTTCGTGATACACTGGAAAGAGCACTGGATTTGGGTCAAGAATTAAAAGTCAGAAATGTCACAAATTAGGTTCAGAGCTTGGTATTAACTTTTACTCGTTGTATGACTTGTGACAAATCCCTTAAATGCTCTGAGCTTCAGTTTCCTTATGTGTGAAATGGAGTTAATGATATTTGTATTATTTAATGTCATAATGTTTGATGAGTAAAGAGGTTTTCTTGTATGAAATCATGAAATGCCATGTAATAGTAAAATTATTATATATCTATTGTACTTAATAATTTATACCTTATATCATAATTATTATTATCATTATTATTATTTTGGTGAGGCAATTGGGTCACACAGCTAGTAAGTGGTAAGTGTCTGATGCCAGATTTGAACTCAGGTCCTCCTGAATCCAGGACCACTGCTCTATCCACTGTGCCACCTAGCTGCCCCCTTATGTCATGATTATTGTGAATATGCCTTGTCACCTTCTTGAATTGTGAGCTCTCTGAGAATAGAATTGATCTTATTTTATCTTTTATCCCCAGCTCCAAACATGATACTTCATACAAAGTAATTCCTTAATGCCTGCTTATTCAATGAATTGGAACTTGTCTCTGGATCAATCCATTTCCATTGATTGCACTGAAAAGGAAACTCTTCATTCTTTCTGATCTTCATCTTCAGTGATGATGAAATTGGAAGGCATTGCAAAGCTTGACTAGTAGAAATGGAGGAGTTGCCTGAATCAATAAGGTTAAAAAGCATTTATTACATATTTGCTACGTTCCATGTACTGTACTAGGTTCTGAATTTATAAATATAAAAAATGAAACAATACCTATTCTCAAAGAGCTTACATTCTATCTGGGGAAAATAGGTTACTATAAAAGAATAATAAGAAATACCAAATAATTAAATACAAAGCAGTTTGAAAAAGACAGCACAAGAAGGTAAGAGGATCATGAAGGGCTTTAAAAAGAAGGTGATGTTTGAGATTAGTATTGAAGGAAAAGAGATGTTCCATGAAGCAGAGGTGAAGAAGGAGTACATTCCAGGTCTAAGGAAAAGTCAGTACATAGGAATGGATAAAGTGGGCAATTTTTTCTCTTTTTTGGCATTTTTCAATGCTGTCAGTCTCTTCTTAACACTGGAAAGTTTATGTCCCAATTCTCAATTCCCTATCAATTTTTCTCACCTCCCTCAGTCAAGAGAAATTCTTGAGCATCTTCTCTTCTAATTCTTCTGATCCTTATGCTATATTTTTGAGAAAATTAATGATTTCTGGGATCCTCATATTATCTGTGACCTGTACAGCAAAAACGTGCTTTTCATTGTGGATTCAAAAATATGCTCGAACAAAGTTGGATTCAGCCACTTCATTCTGACTCAACAGGGTTATTCTCAAAATCTATAAAATTTAGGCCTTAAACTTTTTGGTATAAGTATCATATGGTCATATTTTTTTTCTGAGTCAAAATGATCATATAAATTGTATGGAAGGGTATCAGGAACATGCTCTAATACATCTATTATCTCCTTTCTGTTTCCAATGCCATTAACTTGTTTCAGGGTTGGAGATATTGCAGAGGGAGGATTAGACGTATTGTGTGGCCATCAAGAATATTCCATATGGAGACTTGACTTGGACTAATGATGTTTTCTTTTTTTCTTTTTCTTTCTTTCTTTTTCTTTTTTTTTTTTTTTTGCAGTTTTTCAATTGATGGTCAACTTCTTTCTTTGAAAGTAGTCCTGGGATAGAGCAAATTTAATATGTTTCTTGATTTCAGTGCTCAAGGGGCTGCTGGTATCACAAAGATAATTTTCCTCTACAAGGTAATCAGTTCACTCTACTATTAATAAGAAAATCAAATCCATCTATCTTTATCCAAAAAGGTGCTGATGTCGATTGGAGAAGGAAATTTAGAAGTTCCACTATTAGCAACCCAGTGCAGTACATTGGCTAAGCATGTTTTTTCAATATTTAAGCCCATATTTTTTTTTTTAAGGAAATTACCTGCCTCAGTCATTTGAAGTAAAATAAGTCTTATGAATATTCAGGCTGTGAATTCAGGAAGTTACTTCTTGCCAACTCTTACTTCAGAGTCCACAAATATCCCATGAATTCTAATCTTGGTGTAATGTATTTCCTTCAAATTCCTGGAGGAACACTGATATCAGGTAAGAATAATGAAAGAAACATGAGAAGAATTTTGTTATTATTTTTTCTAGCTCCATAAAATATTTTGGTAGTTTGATCAGCATGACATTGAATAAGTAAATTAATTTAGGTAGAATTGTAACTTTTATTATATTAGCTTAGCCTACCATGAGCAATTGATAATTTCCCAATTGCTTAGATATGATTTTATTTGTGTGAAAACTTTTGTAATTGTTTTCATATAGTTCTTGGGTTTGCTTTGGCAGGTAATTTCCCCAATTATTTTTATATCATCTACAGTTATTTTAAATGGAATTTATCTCTCTATTTCTTGCTATTGGGCTTTGTTGGTCATATGTTGAAATATTCATTATTTATATGGATTTACTTTATATCATACAACTTTGTTGAAGTTGTTAATTGTTTCAAATAACTTTAGTTGATTCTCCAGGATTCTCTAAGTTTACCACCTGCAAAGAGAGAGAGTTTTATTTTCCCCTTACCTATTCTAATTTCCTCATTTTTTTCTTCTCTTATTGCTAAAGCTAACATTTCTAGTACAATATTGAATAACAGTCATGATAATGTATATCCTTGTTTCATCCCTGATATTATTGGGAATGTTTCTAGCTCATTCCCATTACATATAATGCTTACTGATGGTTTTAGGTAGATACCATTTATCCCTAGTGTTATTTAGAGGAAAGGGTCCTGTATTTTGTTAAAAGATTTTCTCCATCTATTGAGATAATCTTATGATTTCTGTTAATTTTATTATTGATGTGGTCAATTATGCTGATGGGTTTCCTAATATTGAACCAACCATTTGTTCTTTGTATAAATACCACCTGGTCATAATGTATTATCCTGGTTATAAATTGCTGTAAACTCTTTGTTAATATTTTATTTAAAAGTTTGCATCAAGATCATTAGGAAAATTGGTCTATAATTTTCACTTTTGGTTTTGGCTCTTCTAGGTTTAGGTATCAGCACCATATTTGTGTCATAAAAAGAATTTTGTAGGATTTTTTATTTGACTATTTTTCCACATACTTTATATAGTATTGGAATTAATGTTCTTTAAATGTTTGATAGAATTCACTAGTAAATCCATCTGGCCCTTAGGGAGTTCACTGACAGCTTGGTCAACTTTCTTTTCTTAAATGGGCTTATTTAAGGATTTTATTTGCTCTTCTTCAATTTATATTTTTGTAAATATTCATCCATTTCACTTAGATTATTACATTTATTATCATGCAGTTGGGCAAAATAGCTCCTAACTATTGTTTTGATTTTTTCTTAATTGGTAGTGAATTTACCCATTTTTAAAATTTATCTATCTATCTATCTATCTATCTATCTATCTATCTATCTATCTATCTATCTATCTATCTATCTACCTACCTACCTACCTACCTATCTATTTATTTTTGCAGGGCAATGAAGGTTAAATGACTTGCCCAGGGTGACACAGCTAATAAGTGTCCTTGACACTTTGTCTGAGGCCAAATTTGAACTCAGGTCCTCCTAAATCCAGGACTGGTGCTTTATTCACTGCACCACCTCATTGTCCCTTAAGTATTTTGTGTTTGTTTGTTTGTTTTTTTGTAGGACATTGAAGGTTAAGTGACTTGCCCAGGGTCACACAGCTAGTAGGCGTCAAGTGTCTGAGGCTGGATTTGAACTCAGGTCCTCCTGAATCCGGGACTGGTGCTTTATCCACTGCGCCACCTAGCTTCACCCTATGTTGTTTTTTAAGAAAGAGAAATACTGGGGGCAGCTAGGTGGTGCAGTGGATAAAGCACCAGTCCTGGATTCAGGAGGACCTGAGTTCAAATCCAGCCTCAGACACTTGACGCTTACTAGCTGTGTGACCCTGGGCAAGTCACTTAACCCTCATTGCCCTGCCCCTCAAAAAAAAAAAGTAACTCTGTAAATACTTGATTAAGATAATAGCTCCAAATAACAATCTCATAATTAGTTAATAATTTCATAATTTTCATAAGCAATAATCTAATAATATTAAGCGAACTTCCTCTTAAATATAGGCAAAGCTTGGAAGTTTATAAGTTCTTAATTACAGTACTTCAGAACATGTGGTCATCATGGTGTCTGACACATTTAAGGTACTTAATAAATGTTTATTGACAATTGTTTGATTGTAGTAGACAAATATTTAGTTGTAGTTTCTTTCTTTCCTATCTTCCTGGTAATTAAGAAGAAAAAATAAATGCTGTATCAGTTTTTTACCCCATACTCCTAAACAGTTATATAACAACTAAAGAAAAAAAGTGATAGATTATACAAGGAGATTTGTATTTGGTCAAGGAGAAGGAATGTGATTCTTAAGCCACTGCTGATGCTGTTGCCAACTGGAAAGAGACCAGCTTGGGCCTATTGTGTAAAGAAGCATTGCAATTTGCCATATTAACTATAACCTTATCTATGTTCTTCCTCAGGCAATTTTTTTTTCTTTCACTATAAACAAGCAGAACAGGGCCCGAATTCATAGCTAGATACTTAATATAGATTGATTCTTTCTTCCTAGTCAGTGAATGGGTGAGACTTAGTTCAAACTTCTTTTACATGTGAGATTCCATTCCTTCTATTCAATATTTTTCTTACAAGTAGGAACTTCTATTTTTTTCTGACTATGTAGAATTCAGTTTACATCTGCAGAGAACTAAATCTATATACGTCTGAGTCTATGACTATGCCTATATCTGTATCTGTATCTATATATCTACATCTATCTCTGTCTTTGTCTTTGTAATCTATTATCCACATATGCACGGGAGCTCATCTTCATGTCCTTCTTATATTCTATATCTTACATAGACAGGACTAACTTTTTATAGGTCTACACACAAGTTAAATATACATATGTGGTTGTCAAGTGGAAGAGAACTTAGATTTATTATGCTTTGGTCTAGAGGCCAGAACTAGCAGAAAGGGGTAAAAGTTATAGAGAGCTGGATTTAGGCTTCCTGTAAGGAAAATTTCCTATTGACTAGAGCTATCCCAAAGTAAAATGAGTCTTCTTAGGTAGTAGTCAGTTCCTTTTCACTGCATGTCTTCAACATAGATGAATACTTTCAGATGTGTTTCAAAGGTAATTCTAATTTGTGTATATATTTGGTATGATGGTCTCTGAATCCTTCCTATCTTCAAAATTCCATAATTCTGTGTGTACCATGCACCTAAGGCATCATTAAGCCTCATAATGTTAGCTATCTTATCAAGTATTGAGTAGATGCCTCGGTTAGATTATATAGAATCCTCAGGGTAGACACTACCAGGATACTACTTTGTATCCCCAAATAATATTTGTAAAGCACTTAGTACAGAGCCTGGTACATTGTAGGTGTTTAATATGTGCTTATTACTGCTCCCCACTCCATGCTTAGAATAATGCTTACACAAGGCAAGAGTTCTATACATGTTTATTGTTGCCACTTATATTAATGGTGATTCATCAACATCAACATTATTATGGTTGTTTTGTCTATGAGAATATGAGTTTCATTGCTTATCCTATCATAATTTTGGTAGCAGGTCAGGAGTATAGAGAGCTTGCCAAGCAAAAAGAGAATATTCATTCATATAATTTTGCACTCAACAAGGGAGGGCTAAGATATTTCATTCCTCACTTGCAAGCATTTTCAAAAAACGAATGAGAGATATTGTGAAAATTATGTTGCATCCTGATTTTCTGAAATTTCCTGCCTGTGAATAAAGTAAAATACCTTATGGCAAAATACCTCATGGAAGCCTCATCCCACTTTCCTGAATGTTCAGTGAGGTGTTATTTTGAGAAATTGTAGTATTCCAATTATGACACTGTAGTAATATTTCTCCTCAAGCATAGTCATCTTGCTAAATCAAAAATTTGTTATGTGACATAGATAACTAAATTATCAGTACAATATAAAGTGCTTTGAAAATCTGATGGAGTTGAACATGGGGTAAAGTTATTTTTTAAACCCAGTCTTCTATTCTCAGTTAAATGATAGCATTTCCATTGATACATTTCACTCCATCACTGACTTTTCCTAGGACTATCAGATGACAACTCAAGACACCTAAGATTCTATAAAAAATCTGACATTTCATGCTCTGAGATTCAAAATTTCTAAGAGATAGAAGCATTTTATATTTATGCACACAGAAGAAAGGAATGGAGACTTTTCAGTCATTGAACTGGAACTTAGCATTTATATCTTCTTTTTAAAGGCACAAACCTAGTTGCAAGACTATTTTTAATCTTGGTTCTGATTTATTTGATGTGATAAAAATTATTATTCTTGCAGAATTCTTACTACAAAGCTGTGCTATCACAGAGAAAACATACCATCTTGAAAATGAATTGAGGGGCAGCTGGGTGGCACAGTGGATAGAGCAATGGTCCTGATTTCAGGAGGACCTGAGTTCAAATCCAGCCTTGGACACCTGACACTTACTAGCTGTGTCAGGGCAAGTCACTTAACCCTCATTGCTCCCTTCAAAAAAGAAAGAAAGAAAATGAATTAACAGATATAGTTGACCTTTTATTGGTGTTTTTTTTTTTTGTTTTGTTTTAGTTTATTTTTTAGGAGCAGACCTGGCCACCAGGGCATGACGTTTCAAATATTCTTCTTGCTTGCTTCCACCTGTCTATGAATATGCATGAAATCTCTTCATATAGATAAGACAAAGACCAACCAAGATAGAGCATATGAGTGGTTCTGACTATTTGCCATGAATAACTCTGAGATCCAGTATCAAGCCATTTTTCAGCTGGAGCTACAAAATAAAGTAAAAGAGGGAGTTAAAGGAAAGGAATTTTAGATCACACTGTTGTGAGTGATCTTTTTCTTATCCTATGTCTTATGGAACTGCTATAGTTCATGTCAAATTTAAAATGCCAATGTTGTAAATATTCCTTCTTGTAGACTAAATGATGTCTCAAGTTCCTGAATAGAATATGATTCATTTATTTCTTATTTTTGATATATCTCCCTTTGTAACCTGCATTTTGGTAAATTCCCCTCCAAACATATGAAATATTTATAAGCTTAATGTAGTGTAACCTTCTCTGATTTTGCATTGAGTTAATCATGCTTTGAGACGTATATCATAATAACTTATAATCTCTTAGCTTGCCTATTTAGGTTTCAACAATATATTTTTTAGGGTTACTCTGCAAATTCTGTACCACCCCCTCTCTAAGATAACAGTTGCTTCTTCACAAATATTTTTATAGTAATTCATTGATTGGGCAGCTAGGTGGTATATTGGATAGAGTGCCTGGCCTGGAGTCAGGAAGACTCATCTTCCTGAGTTCAGATCCAGCCTCAGATACTTATTAGCTGTGTGTTCCTGAACTATTCACTTAAATCTATTTGCCTCAGTGCCTCATCTGTAAAATGAAAAGGCGAAGGAAATGGCAAACCACTCCAGTATCTTTGCTAAGAAAACTTAATGGGGCCACAAATAGTTGGACATGACTGAATAACAGAACAGTTCACTGATCAGGCTGTTTAATCTGATATAAGTACCATTTATCAAATACCTCATTTCAGGAAGATTATTGACAAGCTCAATCAATGACCTGAATAATCAATAGCCCCCATCCCAAACCTCCAAGGTCTTTATCAGAGATGAAATTTTACTTGGGAATCAAATCAGGTGATCTGAAATGAAACTTTGACATAGTCTGCCGAAGCCATCCAATTTCAGATCTTAGTATTGCTAAAGTTTCATTGCTCCACAAGAAAGTTCAATGTCAGTGTAAAAACATGAATATTCACCGCAGTCTTAAAAAAAATGGCTGAACAGGAGTATGCCAATATCTTTTGCTATCATCTTGGGACATGGCTGACTATATTTTATCCTTTAAGAATAACTACTTAGTTACAAATTTATGTTCTGGGTTATATTATCATTTTAGTGGAGTGTTGATAACATCATGAAACCATCCATTTAGAGAACATTTCCTATGAATAATTGAGAAATGGGCAGTAGAAATCTCTGAAATTATGTTATTGAAATCATGGCACAGAATAAATGTGAAAAAAAGAAATCAGAGATACAGGAGAAATACTCAAATAAAGATTTAGCTAGAATAAGACTTGTTCAGAGCACTAGTAAGATAACTTTTTTATCTTAACAAATTGTACCGAATTACTTCTGATTTCTCTTCCATCCTAGATTCTATTATTTGACTGGTAAACAAGGCCCAACTTCCTCAGAATTTTCCTGATATGTCATTTTTTCTCCCTTTGAGTAAAAATCATACTAAGGTCACTATTCTTTAATGTTAGCATCTGAACATAGGATAAAGTAAGCACAGAAGGTTAGGGTTTATGCTGTGTCTGACAGAAGCAAAGATATTCTGGGGCTCAGGAGTATGCTACCATGACTACCAATGAACTACAAGAGGACCTGGTTATCCTAGATGTGGTGTCTAGAAAGAGCAAGTGTCTAGACAGAACACACCAAACTAACAGCATGTGGATGGTGGAATTAGTTGTTAGTTAATCAGTGAGCATACACGAAAATTTAAATGTTAGATAGTTATAATTTCAGGAGGACACTGTTCTTATGTAGTGACACTGGATAAAGTTACCTTTGTAGCATCTACCAAGTTGCCTACTAATATGACTCAGTACATATTACTTTAAGTTAGTCCCTCAAACACGGTCCTAGGGAGAGTATGGGTTCCAAAGAATTTTTTTCTCTAGAGAGATAGGAAGCCTGGTAGGCCTTGACTAGTCTGTGTCAATTAGATCTCAGAGGGGAGATGAGAAATTGCTAGGCAGAAATATGCTTAATGGAAAAGAAGCTGCTACGGATACAATATGTAATGGGAGAGAATGAAGGGCATGGCTTTTCATAAATGCGTATTTATATGTTTTATCAGAAAATATTACCTTTTGTAGCACATAGGTTTTGTGATAAATCAAGTCAAGGGGATTACATTGAAGTCTAAAAATCTGTGGTAAATAGTAACACTTTCTTGAGACCACAGCAATCAAGGGAAACAGACTTAATTGATAATTCTTTGTGATATCAAGTGCTACATAATGCAAATCTAACAGAGAAACTTTGAGTAGACATCAGCATGCTCATCTGATACAATCTTCCACGTGGAAGAGGTTGAGAGAAAGCTTTTGGAATAGAATTTTCTTAATAAAGATACTGGAGTGGTTTGCCATTTCCTTTACAAATCATCTTGTAGGTGAATAAATGGGAAAACAGAGTTATGTGACTTCCCTAGGGTCATACAGCTAGTAAGTGTCTGAGGCCAGTTTTGAATGCATGAAAATGCGTCTTCCTGAATCCAGGCCTGGTACTTTATATGTGGTGCTACCAGCTGCACAGGGACAATACTGAAGACTAAAAGGCAATTGAGGAGGTATTAAAATTCCTTTCTTAACCATTAGACCTACAGGAGATACTGAGAGGGGAAAAAGCTGGATCACCCAATTGCTCAGGAAGAGGACACATTTGGTTGCAATTTGCCTTGAATCAATTTGATATATATGACAGGGATTCAATGGGAACTGTGGGGCTGAAAGGGTTCCTAACAGATAAGAAAGCTTCAGTGAGGTGAAAGGCCACAGATGTGTGGTACAAAGAAATCTGACAATTGGAGCATCCTGGTCAAAACTAATGTATTATATTGAGACAAGGATTCTAAAATGGTCTTTTCTTATGAGTCTATGACAGAAAATTAATTCTAAGAGAAAGGAGATAACTGATTCCCAGAGCTGAGAGCTAAGGACTGAAGGTGGTGTCATATATACAAGAGGATCTTGCAAAGAGGAAAATATTAAGTGCTGCCTGCTAGCAGCTACAGAGGGAAGTGAGTAGAGTGACATGCTATAGATGATGTCAAAAGAGATTGTGATTAGAAGAGGCAGTTGGGATAATCTGCTTGAGAAATTGCATGGTATAGTGGATAGGACACTGGAGCTGAAGCCAGGATGACAGGCTCACAATGCACTTTAGAAACTTATTAGCTATGTTACCTTGAACAAGTCACTAAACCTTGATTATCCTCAGTTTCTTCATCTGCAAAATGATATCCTTATACACCCTTAACTCTCTTCCTCATACTTCTCCTTGAGAGAAATGATTATTAAATAACAAATTCTTATCAAGGTGGAGTTGTTGCCTCACCCAAGTTAAAACCTTACAAAGAATTTAATCTAAGGTGAATCCCTCGTCCATTGTGTTCCACTCAGGCAGATTTGGACAGGAGGTTAGATCCTTTGTCTAGATTTCCCAAGGCTGGGGGTTATTTAGAAGTAAATGTCATGATCAAAGTCATATTCCCCCGAGCCCCTCATTAGAATAGGTCCCCCTCTCATTATAATATTAATTGTCTCTCATTACTGGCAATCAGAGTCAATTGCCAACCTCAGGAGCACCCTCTCTTCCAAAGGCTACTACCATGATTCATTTTTGGCATCTGAGAGTGTCACTGACTCATTTTATTGCTAATATGCTAGCATTGTTAATAAAGTGATTAATTACCCAGGAACTATGTATCTTAACCTTTTTAAACCACAGTCCTATCACTTTGAAATTGCAGAGCCATAAACTAGCTAACAGGGTCAGTTTACAAAGCTCAGCTCAGGAAAGTAAGGATTAGGCCTTCCCTTCAATTGGATTACTTAGTGCACATTGAAGCTTGTTGGTCCCCAACCTCAGCCACCATTGAAGTCTATGGTGAGCCTAATATTTAATACCTATACAAGACAGGCAGCAGGACCCCAGAGATTTTAGGTCACTACCCTTCAAGACCCTGAAATTAACTTCAGAAGTGGACAGAGCCTGGGTCTAATATGAAATCTCAATTTGGTAAGGCTGAAAGAATGAGTAAACAAAACTACAACCCTAGTTGAGGCCCTCATCACCTCTTTAATGTACATTTGTTATAGTTTCCTAATTAGTCTCTGTTACTGCAAGTTCCTTTCCAATTGGTTCTCTATAGAGCTGCCCAATGAATCTTCCTAAAGCAAAAGTCTGACCTTGCCATTGCCTCCCTCAAAAAAATTCTGTGGTTTCCTTTTACCTGTATGGGGAAAAAATATCGTTTAATTATCTCTACAATTTAACTTCCACCTGCCTTTACAACATTTTTTTCCATATTACTTCCCTTCACAATTTACACATCCCAGTCAAACTTGGCTATTAAGCTGTTCCTTTAATGTAACATATTCCATCTCTTGCTTTTCTTCATTTGCACAAGGAACCATAGGGTTACTTGAATGCACACTCCTTACCTTTTCCTCTTAGAGTCCTTATTTTCTTTCAAGGGGTGACCTCCTCTTGAAAATCTTCTCTTGGTTCACCAATCTCAGCTTCCCCAAATTATCTTGTATGTACTTATCTGGATTCATATTGTTAGATAAATTTTTTGAATTAAGGAACAATGATGTTTCTGTTTTTGTATTCTCCATGCTTGGCATCCTCCATGTGCTTTGCACATGATAGCTACTTAAATGTTTTCTCAATTGAACTGAAACCTGAGTGATAGTCTCAGTTGGCCACTAATTAGCGGAGAGGAGTTGAGCAAGTCACTTAATCTTCCTGAAACACAGTTTCCTTATCTTTAAAATGACAGGATAGTTCTTTATGGATTTCAAAGATCTACTCTAAAGTTTGATAATAAACCAAGTTGCATTTCTATATTACCTTTGCAATAGGACACAACAAAATATTAATACTGATCTTTTTGTCATCTTTGTGTTACTTGCATGCCTACAGACAAAACATTTTTTCTGCTTTTTCTTCTAGATGTTAGTCCTTCCTATAAACAGAAATTCAATGTAGATACTCACAACCAGTAATGCATGAGTAGGCTCACTAAACTACTATATTGAATTATAAAATAATTAGAGTGACCTTATTAGAAATAAGCTTTTGTATTCTAGTGCTCTCTTACCCTTTGTAACTACCTGGTATAAATTGAGGATTGTCCTTTAGATGGCAACACTACGTATAAAGGAGAGGCGTGGAAAGAAATCATCCTTTTTTTTTTTTTTCCTGATGCTAATAAAGAGGTTTCTAACTCCTAAACAATGAATCAATCCTATGGGTTCAAGATGTTTTAGGTATTTGAAGGGTTCAGTTTCTAGAGGTAATCTGCAAGTACCCATAACATAGTGAGGTGTGTTCAGAATTGGTTCTTAACAGACCTGAAATATATTGCTTAATGAAAAAAGGTTCACTAGAAGCAAATTCTCTATTGGAGTGCCAAGGGCTCTGCTCTTGTATCTGGTTCAGGGATACTTTTTACTTTTGTTTTTATCCCCATTACTTAGTAAATGCCTAGCACATAGTAAGCCTTAATAAATGCTTGCTAATGACTTGTTAACTAATTTGTTTATACCATTCTATTCAACATTTTTTTATTCAATGACTTGATTGGAAACATAGATGGCATGTTTATCAAATTTGCAGACAATGTGAAGGTAAGAGGGAAAACTAATATGTTCCATAACAGATTAAATAATTAAATTAATCAGATTAAATTACTTAATTAAATTAGATTAACTAATTAAATGTGTTACATAATAGATTAAAGTAAGATGTCAATAAGCTAGAACACCTAAAGCTGATAAAATGTGATTTAACAAATAAACATGTCAAAATGTGAAAATTTCTCAAACATGGGATGGGGGAAATTTCACTAGAAATCAATTCATGGGAAAAATGACTCAGTGATTCTAGTGAACTGCAAGTAACTTATGAGTTTCCTTTTAGTGGAAGTCTTATTTTGTATATTGTGGGCAAGATTCCTGACCAGATATAAATTGTGCTGAATTACTTTTATTTAAAAAAAAATTTTTTTCTGGATGACTTCTGAAGTTCTTTCCAATGCTAAATCTATGATTAAAGATTGATAAGAAGGAATTAGGTTGGGACCAAAAAGGTGAGCAGGTCCATCTGACATTAGTAGTGTGAGAAATGATTATTAATAACCAATATCTTGGGGAGATTCAGAGGCTCTCCCCTTCTTCAATATTCTGCATTTTTAAAAAGTCTTTTTTCCTGGAGGACATTACTGAATGAGATTGTATTAACTCCCCTTAATCTTGGTAAGAACCCACCCAACCTTGCAAGGAATTTAATCTAGGGTAGGAAACTTATTGTGTCCACCTCAAACTTGGGTGGAGACAGATCCTTTTGCCAATATAGTAGAAGTTTCTTCCATGGGAAGGTGTCATGAGTCCTCCCCCCACAACATGTTTGAAGAGGGGATACATTCTTTGAATTAATAACCCAAGGCTGGGTGTGATCAGAATGGAGATAATCTCTCTGTGCAGGGGCCAACTCTTGGCCCCATTGACCACCTACTGTTTCAAGGATATAAAAATTATGAATCCCACAGCAATGATTGTCTTTGGTCTGAGAAAGATATCCAAATGACAATCCTTTTATTAATAACCTGCTTGCCTTATTAATAAAATGATTAAATTACCCAGAAACTTTGTCTCTCTAATTTTTAATAATCACAATTGTAAATTCCTGGCTTCACTCTGGAAATCTATACCATGCTACAGTTTTTCATACTGAAGTGAGCCTCACTCCAAGCCAGGAGTCCACATATTAGGAGTGACCCTCTGCTCCTGTGATTTTTCCCTCTGGTTAGATTGGCGCATCCCAGAACCTCCATTTAAGGAGAGAAGCCAGGCCAACCAAGTCACATTTCCACTCCAAGCTACTCTCTGTACTTTGTCTATCCCTGGTAGCTTTGTTTCCTCCCCATCCACTTTTTAGCTTCCTTTTTTGTATTGTCTTCTGCCCATTATAATGTAAGCTCTATGAGGGTAGAAGCTGTCTTTCTACTTGTATTTGTATTCTCAGCACTTAAAACAGTTCCTGGCACATAATAGCAATAAATTAAAATGTTTGTTTCTCCTTTGTTGGCCCACTGACCTACTGGCATATCTTCTCTAACTCCTTCACCTTCTCTCTTTAGTTCTCTCCTACATATTAACTTCTATCCAACTCATCAGAAGTCTGTTATTATGAGGAAAAATGTAATGAAGCAGGAAGATCAGTTTACAAATGCTCAGCCATAGCAAATAATCTGCCAGGTGAACTCGATCAAATCATTTTGCCTTTGAGACTCAGTTTCTTCATTTGTTAGATTCTAGACTTGAGATAAATGAACTTTAATGTCCCTTCACCTATAGGAATCAGAGATTCCATGATTAGAGGCACTGACCTCAATGTGTTAGTAGCCAATGAAGCTCCCCCATTATAATGGTATCTCAAAAGAGGAACATATTATAGCAAATAAACTTTCAATTGGTAGAAAGTATGTTGGACATATTTTTTCAAATAAAAGTATTTTATTATTTTCCAGTTGCATGTAGAAAAAGTTTTCAACATTTGTTTACATAAGATTTCCAATTTTGAATTTTTCTCCCTCCCCTCCTCAGCTAGACAGCAGGCAATCCAATATAGGTTATATATACATAATGACATTAAACATATTTCTGCATTAGTCATGTTATAAGAGAAGAATCAGAGCAAAGAGAAAAAACCCCAAAATAGAAAAACAACAGCACCAAAAACAAAAGAGAGTTTGGTCCAATCAGCATCTGTATTCCACAGTTCCTTTTTTTTCCTGGATTTGGAGAGCCTTTTCCATCATGAGTCCTATAGAAATTTCTTGTACCATTGGATTGGTGAGTAGAATCTAGTCTATCACAGTTGATCAACACATAATGTTCTTGATACTGTGTATAATGTTCTTCTGGTTCTGCTCATCTCACTCATCATCAGTTCATGCAAGTCCTTCCAGGTTTCTCTGAACTCTACCTGCTCATCATTTCTTACAGCACAAAAGAATTCGATTATATTCATATACCACAATTGTTCAGCCATTCCCCAGTTGATGGACATCCCCTCAATTTCCAATTCCTTGCCACCACAAAAAAGAGCAGCTATAAACATTTTTGTACATGTGGGTCCTTTTCCCTTTTTTATGATCTCTTTGGGGAAAAGACCAAAGAGTGGTATTGCTGGGTCAAAGGGTATGCACAGCTTTATAGCCCTTTGGGCATAATTC
This sequence comes from Dromiciops gliroides, assembly GCF_019393635.1. Lineage (NCBI taxonomy): Eukaryota > Metazoa > Chordata > Mammalia > Microbiotheria > Microbiotheriidae > Dromiciops > Dromiciops gliroides. The sequence continues at coordinate 568,596,031 of NC_057861.1, read as the reverse complement.
CAAATTGCTATCCAGAATGGTTGGATCAGTTCACAACTCCACCAACAATGCATTAATTTTCCAATTTTCCCACAGCTTCTCCAACATTTGTTATTTTCCTTTTTTGTCATATTAGCCGATCTGACAGGTGTCAGGTGGTACCTCAGAGTTGTTTTAATTTACATCTCTAATCAATAGTGATTTAGAGTATTTTTTCATATGGCAATAGATAGCTTTGATTTCTTTTCTTTTTTTTGTTTTTTTAGTGAGGCAATTGGGGTTAAGTGACTTGCCCAGGGTCACACAGCTAGTAAGTGTTAAGTGTCTGAATCCGGATTTGAACTCAGGTACTCCTGACTCCAGGGCCGGTGCTCTATCCACTGCAATACCTAGCTGCCCCGATTTCTTCATCTGAAAATTGCCTGTTCATATCCTTTGACCATTTCTCAATTGGGGAATGACTTGGATACATATAAATTTGATTTAGTTCCCTATATATTTTAGAAATGAGGCCTTTATCAAAAGTATTGGCCATGAAACTTGTTTCCCAGCTTTCTTCAGCTCTTCTAATTTTGGATGCATTGCTTCTGTTTGTACAAAGCCTTTTTAATTTAATGTAATCAAAATCATCCATTTTGCATTTCATAATATCCTTGATCTCTTGTTTGGTCATAAAGTGCTCTCCTTTCCAAAGATCTGAAAGGTAGACTATTCCTTCTTCTCCTAATTTACCTATGGTATCACCTCTTATGACTAAATCATGTACCCATTTTGATTTTATTTTAGTATAATGTGTCAGATGTTGGTCTATGCCTAATTTCTGCCATACTATCTTCCAGTTTTCCCAGCAGTTTTTGTCAAATACTGAATTCCTATTCCAAATGCTGGGATCTTTGGGTTTATCAAACAGTTCATTACTAATGTCATTTACTACTGTGTCTCCTGTGCCTAGTCTATTCCATTGATCTACCACTCTATTTCTTAGCCAGTACCAGATAGTTTTGATGACTGCCGCTTTATAGTAGAGCTCTAGATTTGGTACCGCTAACCCACCTTTCTGTGCATTTCTTTTCATTATTTCCCTTGATATTCTTGACTTTTTGTTTTTCAGATGAATTTTGTTATTATTTTTTCTAGCTCTATAAAATAATTTTTAGATAGACTAATTGTTATGGCACTGAATAAGTAAATTAATTTAGGTAGAATTGTCATTTTTACTATATTAGCTTGGCCTATCCATGAGCAATTGATATATTTCCAATTTTTTAGATCTGATTTGATTTGTGTGAAGTGTTTTGTAATTGTGTTCATAGAGTTCCAGGATTTGTCTTGGCAAGTAGAATCCCAAGTATTTTATATTATCTACAGTTACTTTAAATGAATTTCTCTTTCTTTCTCTTGCTGCTGGACTTTGTTGGTCATATATAGAAATGCTGATGATTTATGTGGATTTATTTTATATCCTGCTACTTTGCTAAAGTTGTTAATTGTTTCAAGTAATTTTTGAGTTGATTCTCTAGGATTCTCTAAGTATACTATCATATCATCTGCAAAGAGTGATAGTTTTTTTCCGCTTTGCCTATTTTAATTTCTTTGATTCCTTTTTGTTCTCTGATTGCTAAAGCTAACATTTCTAGTACAGTATTGAATAATAGAGGTGATAATGGACATCCCTGTTTCACCCCTGATCTTTTTTTTTTTTTTTAGTGAGGCAATTGGGGTTAAGTGACTTGCCCAGGGTCACATAGCTAGTAAGTGTTAAGTGTCTGAGGCCGGATTTGAACTCAGGTACTCCTGATTCCAGGGCTGGTGCTCTATCCACTGAGCTACCTAGCTGCCCCCTTCACCCCTGATCTTATTGGGAAGGCCTCTAACTTATCTCCATTACATATAATGCTTGCTGATGGTTTTAAGAAGATACTGCTTATTATTTTAAGGAAAGTTCCACTTATTCCTAAGCTCTCTACTGTTTTTATTAGGAATAGGTGCTGTACTTTGTCAAAAGCTTTCTCTGCATCTATTGAGCCAATCATATGATTTTGGTTAGTTTTCTTACTGATGTGGTTAATTATGTTAATAGTTTTCCTAATGTTGAACCAGCCCTGCATTCCTGGTATAAATCCCACCTGGTCATAGTGTATTATCCTGGTGATCACTTGCTATAATCTCCTTGCTAATATCTTATTTAAGACTTTAGCATCAATATTCATTAGGGAAATTGGTCTATAATTTTCTTTCTCTGTTTTTGCTCTGCCTGGTTTTGGTATCACCACCATATTTGTGTCATAAAACAAATTTGGTAGAACTCCTTCTTCACCAATTTTTCCAAATAATTAGTATAATATTGGAATTACTTGTTCTTTAAATGTTTGGTAGAATTCACCTGTAAACCCATCTGGCCCTGGGGACTTTTTCTTAGGGAGTTCATTAATGGCTTGTTCAATTTCTTTTTCTAATATGGGCTTATTTAAGGATTTTATTTCCTCTTCACTTAACCTGGGCAGTTTGTATTTTTGTAAATTTTTATCCATTTCATTTAGATTGTTAAATTTTTGGCATACAGTTGGGCAAAATATTTCCTAATTATTGCTTTAATTTCCACTTCATTGGTAGTAAGATCACCCTTTTCATTTTTGATACTGGTAATTTGGTTTTCTTCTTTCTTTTTTGTAATCAAATTAAGCAATATTTTATCTATTTCATTATTTTTTTCATAAAACCAGCTCTTAGTTTTATTGATTAATTCTATAGTTTTCTTGCTTTCAATTTTATTAATTCCTCCTTTAATTTTCAGGTTTTCTAATTTAGTTTTTAATTTGGGATTTCTAACTTGTTCTTTTTCTAGCTTTTTAAGTTGCATGCCCAATTCATTGATCTCCTCTTTCTCCTTTTTATTCATGTAAGCAGTTAGAGCTATAAAATTTCTCCTAAGCACTGCTTTAGGTGTATCTCATAGATTTTGGTATGTTGTCCCATTTGGTATGTCATCATTCTCTTCGATAAAGTTATTGATTGTTTCTATGATTTGTTGTTTGCCCTACTCATTTTTTAGAATGAAATTATTTAGTTTCCAATTTATTTTCAGTCTACCTTTCCATGGCTCTTTATTACATGTAATTTTTATTACATCATGATCTGAGAAGGATGCACTTACTATTTCTGCCTTTCTACATTTGACTATGATCTTTTTGTGTCCTAATACATGGTCAATTTTTTAAAATGTGCCATGTACTGCTGAGAAAAAGGTATATTCCTTTCTATCCCCATTCAATTTTCTCCAGACAGCTATCATGTCTAACTTTTCTAATATTGTATTCACCTCTTTCACCTCTTTCTTATTTATTTTGTGGCTAGATTTATCTAATTTTGAGAAGGGAAGATTCAGATCCCCCACTAGTATAGTATTACTGTCTATTTCTTCTTATAACTCATTTAACTTCTCCTCTAAGAATTTGGATGCTATGCCACTTGGCACATACATGTTTAATATTGATATTACTTCATTATCTATAGTATCTTTTAGCAAGATGTAGTTTCCTTCCTTATGTCTTTTAATTAGATCTAATTTTACCTTTGCTTTGTCTGAGGTTAGGATTGCTACCCCTGCTTTTTTGACTTTAGCTGAAGCATAATATATTTTCCTCCAGCCTTTTACCTTTACTCTGTGTGTATCTCTGTGCTTCAAATATGCTTCTTGTAAACAGCATATGGTAGGATTCTGGTTTTTAATTCACTCTGCAATTCACTTCCGTTTTATGGGAGAATTGATCCCATTTACATTCACAGTTAAAATTATTGACTGTTTATTTCCTTCCATCTTCTTTTCCCCTTTGTACTCTTTTTTTCCCTTCTTTCTCCCTATTCCACTTGACTAGTGTTTTGCTTCTGACCACTGCCTCCCTCAATCTGCCCTCCCTTTTATCAGCTGCCCTTCTTTTTCTTGCCCCTTTTCCCCCACTTTTGCCCTCCCTTCTATCAATATCACCCTTTTCCCCCTTCCCCTTTTGTTTTCTTTCAGAGTAAGCTAAGTTTATTTATACAAATGAGAGTGTATTTTATTCCCTCCCTGAACTAAGTCTGATGAGAGTAAGGTTGCAACAGTGCCCATCCTTCCCTTCTTTCCCTCTGTTATAATGGGTTCTTTTTGTGCCTCTTCCTATGATATAATTAACCCAAATCCACCTCTCCCTTCCTCTCCTCCCCCAGTCTTCTTTTATTCTGCCCCTTAAGTTTCTTTATATTATCACATCAAAGTTGATTTAATAACAATACCTTTGCAGATATACAGATCTCAAGAGTTAAAAGTATTATCCTCCCTCATATGGACTCAAGCAGTTTAACATCATTGAAGAACCCTTTTCTCCCCCTTGTTTACCTCTTTATATTTCTCTAGAATCTTGTATTTGGAGATCAAATTTTCTGTTCAGTTCTGGTCTTTTTCTCAGGAAGCTTTGGAAGCCCCCTAGTTCATTGAATGTCCATCTTTTCCTCTGAAATAGAATGATCAGTTTTCCTGGATTGTGGGTTGTAATCCAGGCCCCTTTGCCTTCCTGTATATCATATTCCAAACCCTGCAATCCTTTATTGTTGAAGCTGCCAGGTCCTGTGCAATCCTGACTGTGGCTCTATGATATTTAAATGGTTTCTTTCTGGATGCTTGGATTATTTTCTCCTTCACCTGATAATTCTAGAGTTTGACTACAATATTCCTTGAAGTGTTCCTTTTGGGGTCTCTTTCAGGAAGTGTTCGATGGATTCTTTCAATGATGATTTTATCTTTTGATTCTACAATTTCAGGGCAGTTCTCTTTAATAATTTCCTGGAATATGGTGTCTAGACTATTTTCTTTATCATGGCTTTCAGGTAGTCCAGTAATTCTCAGATTATCTCTCCTGGACCTATTTTCCAGGTCAGTTGTTTTTCCAACGTGGTATTTCACATTTTCTTCTATTTTTTCAGTCTTTTGATTCTGCTCATCAGATTTTTGTTGTCTCATGGAGTTGTCAGCTTCCATCTGCTCAATTTTAATTTTTAAGGCCATATTTTCCACAGCAAGCTTTTGCACTTCTTTTTCTGTTTGGCCAATTTTTCTCTCATTTTGCCAATTGTATTTTTTAAGGAATTGTTTTCCTCAGTCATTCTTTGTGCTTCTTTTTGCAGTGTAACTCTCATTTCTCTTATTTCTTTTTCCATTTTTTCTTCTACCTCTCTTATTTTGTTTTTCAAAGCCTTTTTGAGTTCTTCAAAGAAGGCTTTTTGGTCTTGAGACAAGATTATCTTCCCTCTTGAGTCTTCACTTGTGGGTGTTTTGACCACCTCATTTGTGTTTGAATTTTGGTCTTCCCTTTCACCATAGTAGTTGTCAATGGTAAATGTCATTTTTGTTTCTTGCTCATGTTGTAGGCTATTTTTAAACTTATCAAGTTGAAGTCTGCTCCTGGGGCACAGGGTTCTCAATTGCAAGCTTCTTACAGCTCTCAGCTGCCCCACTCTCAGCTGTGTCGAGTTGCAACAGCGTTGAGCTGCCCACTGAGCCAACCTATGCTGAGAGAGTTGCCCACTGAGCTGACCTTTGCTGAGGTGAGCTCCCAGCTCAGATGAGTAGTGCTGAGCCGCCCTCTCCTTTCACCCAGATGAGATAGACCTTTACTGAAGTCTTATAAATTACCTCACATAACAGGATTTTGTCTCTCTTTTTGTTGGTTCTGTAGTTCCAGAATCTGTTTAGAGGCTTGATTTAATGTTGTTTTTGAGGGAAATACAGGAAGGCTCAGGAAAGTTCCTAGCTTCTCTCTGCCATCTTGGCCATAATTGAACATATTTTTGATAAAACTCCCTGCTTGAAGTGGCTGAGCCACCCTTTCTCCACAAAAGAATCCTTTTATGGGATAAGATACTTTGAATCAATGGTTTATAGGGTATTTAGGGAGGCCTCATACTGCTGGTGTGAAGACTTGTTGAGCCCTTTTCAGGGCTGCTCATCCATTGTTGATGTCCAGTTTTCACTCAACGTTCACCTGTGGCTCCAGAAGTTGTAGCATGCACAGTGGCCACATCCCAGTAATGCTGTTTTGGCAGACAAGCTAAACTAAGTTGAGGGTAACCAACAGGTCCCAAACCCATCAGAGACTCAGGGGAATGTCTGCCCCAAGCATGTGACAACTTTCCTTGGCAGAATAGGTAGGAAAGAACAATTTGTTCTAGTGGTCATTAATGTGGCTGAAGCCAGCACTGTGAAACACTTAGTGCTTGGTTCTACATTGAAGATGCAAAGGTCATCCACTACATCCTAGGCCATAGGCAGTCATCTTTACTTTTGTCTTTGTCACTGGAGTTCAATAATTATGGAAGAGTAAGTGAAGCTGATGACTTGGTGCAACTCTGCCCCACTTAAATCCAATTTATGCACAAATTTAGATATCACCCTTCTGATGTCAGTGTTCCTCTTCAAAAATGAAGGATGAATAACAGATAATATTAAACACTTCCCTTTCTCTTTTTAAAACGCAGTTCTGTACCTTAAATGGTTTAACTAGAAAGAGCTAGTCATGTGTAAAATGAATATAGGTTCATGGAATGCACATTTCCGAATGATAGTGAATAATTTAGAAAGATTAAGGGTTCTTCTGTTTTTCCCAAGGATGAGAGTTACAACAAATGTTATTTTAAACAGTTATTAATTATTTTGCATATGTGGCTAAGCTTTTCACTCATATTTCAATCTTTCAAATTGGCATTAATTGAATAATATTAATTTGTAGTCAATTTAGTGATTTACCTAGTAGGTTTGTTTTTTCCAATCCAATCCTGTGACAAATTAATTTTCTAGCATGAAGCCTCATAAATTAAATTCTTACAGCTATTCAAAGTGGATCTTTTCTCCAGTGTAACAGCATAGCTGTCTTTCTTAGCACTTAGTAACTTGGCTATGGAAACTAAGTTGTTTAATGATTTTTTAAAACTGTTTCAAGGATTAAGAAGAGAAATATAATTGCAGTTAACTGTATGGAGCTAGAAACCACAAATATGGTATTTGTAGAAATAAATCATGGACCTTATTCCATTACAAATATTTCATTTTTCTCCTGCTAGTAACCTGATGTAATGGAAGGAATATTGAAATAAGGGTTGAGAGAATTGAATTCTTATCCTCATTCTTCCATTAACTAGCTATAAGATCTGAGCAATCACCTAACTGGTTTTGGAATAAATGATCTTTAAGGTTTCTTCCAGTCCTTTCTGTTATTCTACAAAGCCTTATTTAAGATTTTATCAGCTCCAGCTCCTGGTTGCTGATAATTTAGACAACTTCATAATGATATTATGTTTTCCTTTTCTACCTCAAAAATGACTTTTACCCCCTTTGGATCAAAAATCTTCATTTTTTTTCTTCAATCAATAAGGCATTTTAGAAGTTTTTTCTTCTCTAGTACTTAACTTTAAAAACCACAGGTATGTTTTTAAAGGCAATTCTAGGTTATTGAAAAGCCATTACTCAAGTACTTTTATTGTTTTTTTTTCATTTCAAACATTTTTTAAAATTTTAGCAATATTACTTTAAATTCTAGAAGAGTGGGGATTGATCCAAGAAATTAAACATGTGCTTTTTTCATTTTCTACTTTAAATATTCCATTTTCTCCTTTGATCTTAAAGGTCTGTCCTGGTATTGTCCCAGGAAGATTTGTTTGTTTGCTTTTTAATGAAGCTGCTTTTTTACCTCCGATAATTCTCCCTTAAAGACTAGAAATTAAAACCATTTTAGATGAATCAGAAAATAAAGTTGTTCATTTGTCATTTTTCCTTTTGACTTAGAGATTAGAGACCATAGCCATAAGGTTCTACATAAATCTATTTTCCCATAAGACAGTATAGTTTCATGATTGGTTAACTCCAGAAGCAGAGAAAATGCTATGATTGGTTGAGGGGCATGTCCATCAATCATTACCACTTTGTCAGCAGGCTTTGAAGTCTATACTGCAGGTTCTTCCTGGTCAAGGCATTCCACCTGCCACTTTAGTAGAGGTTTTCATAGGAAATCAAACATCTGTTGTTTTGGTCAACAATATCCTAGGAAATAAGGAAGTAGTGGGTGAAAAGAAAGGTCACAATTGAAGCAGAAACAGTGATTCATATGAGTGAAGGGTATTGATGCTGCAATAACAAGTTCCAGGGTTAATGTAATGTAAGAGACAGTCATATGATCTTATCCTATAATTTACAATTATATCATTAACATATAATGTCAATATCACTAATACATAAGACGTTATTTGGTCATAACTTATATAACTCTTATCCTAACAGCATTAACATATGTAACTAACTTAAACTTAATCCTATTCTGCTTAATTCACTAACAAAATCACTGATACCCATCAAATCACAATAAACTGAGTAAATATTGATTTATTTAAATACAGAGTATCAAAATTATCATCATAGTCAGGAAGGCCTGAGTTCAAATCTGCTCTCAAACATTTAATAGCAAGTGACTTAAGCTCTGCCTGCCTCATTTCCTCAACTCTAAAGCAGGGATAATATCCCTCCACTTCCTAGGGCTGTTGTGAGTATCTAATGAGAAAATATTTGTGAAGTGCTTTGCAGAGTTTCTGATAAATAGTAATTATTACATAAATGTTAGCTGTTATTATGATTTTTTATTTTTGCAGGGCAATTAGCGTTAAGTGACTTGCCCAGGGTCACTTACCTAGTGTCAAGTGTCTGAAGCTGGATTTGAACTCAGGTCCTGCTGAATCCAGGGCTAGTGCTTTATCCACTGTACCACCTAGCTGCCCCCAGCTGTTATTATTAATCATAAATCAAAATTACTAGCTCTATAATGTATTACCAGTAATAGATAATGTAAAAATATATGTGTGTATTTAATAGTATATTAGCTGTGATATACTTCTTTCATTTGGGGGTTATTTTTCATGCTTAAAATATCCAGCACCAATCACTTCTTTTCTTGAAGAAAGTATATATGACATAAAATATAGGCCTTCTGGGAAACCTACAAGTCTTGGGTCTTTCTCAGTCCTTCTTTATGAATCATGCTTTTCTTTTTTTTTTTCTTGTTTTGTTTTGTTTTTCAGGGCAATGAGGGTTAAATGTCTTGCCCAGGGTCACACAGCTAGTAAGTATCAAGGGTCTGAGATGGGATTTGAACTCAGGTCCTCCTGAATCCGGGGCTGGTGCTTTATCCATTGCACCACCTAGCTGCCCCTAAATCATGCTTTTCTATATATCCCTCCCCCCTTCACATTTTCTCTCCTTTGCATTTAAATTGCCCAGCATCAGTGTACATGTTATTTTTAATTTAGAAGGATTCATTTATTTCTCTACCTTTTCATCCTTAGGAACTAATATTGGTGCATTCCTATCCTGACCAACAGGGGAAAAAACTTTTTTATAAATGTGTGATTTACCACTGAGTCAACTGCCTGGATACACCAGCAACTCAAAGCTAAACTAAAAATATTTGGCCAAAAATATAGACACACATAATAGTAACAATTGAAACAACTTAATTTTGAACTATTTAAGCAATATATAGAACATAGAAAAGACATCAGCAACCACCACAATAATTTTTTTCAGAAGTTTAGCCAATGTAAATTAATTACTACCACAGGGAGACCAAAAAAGTCCAGAAAGCAGTTTAGTATGAAAACATCTGACTTCTTTTGCCAAGCAGGAGAAATGACTGCCTAAAGCAATATTACTTTCACATATAAACTTATTTATAAAATCTTTAAAAAAGGATAAAGAGGAGTATAAGTAGTATCATTCAAAAAGCAAGAGAAACAGTGAAAACTAAAAACCACTTTAAAGGAATATTGACAAGATGTCTAAGTAATCAAAATCATCCCAAAGGTGTTATAGAAAAATGAAGGGTTGCAAAAAGCATCACCATGTATTTTTTTTTCTTTGTCAAGGGGAGTGGAACCCCTACAAGTGAATTGTAACTTCATGACCTTGTTTGTGCTTATCTGGGTAATAAAGATGGTACTGTCATTTCCCAATATTCTGTCCTTTCTCTTTTAAAGATGCACTAACAAAATCTTGCATCTATGAGAGAGGCTAATTAAACTGGTTACATTGTGCAAATTGACATTTTGGATTTTTTTCTTCCCTCTGTATCAGTTCAAACCAGTCTTCTAAATGGAAGATTTTGAATGAAGCTACTTTGTTCTTTTTCACAACTGGTTTCTATTTACAATAGCCTCCATACAAAGAAGAGATGCATTTTATTTCAAGGTTCTATTAACTACCCTCTCAAATAGACTTAAAAAAGGTCCAATCTAGTCCAAGTTTTTGTAAATAGCTATTTTCATCCTACTCATTTGATCTGAATTTGGTGAATTGTCAACAATATTTTAAAGGGTTATATCATTTTATAAAACTGTGCATACCCTTTGATCCAGCAATACCACTGCTAAGTTTACATCTCATAGACATCTCCAAAAAGAAAAAAAGACCTATTTATGCAAAAATATTTATAGCAACTCTTTTTTGTGGTGGCTAAGAATTGTAAATCAAAGGACAGAATGTCTATCCACTGGGCAATGGCTAAACAAACTGTGGTATATGATTGTGATGGAATATCATTGTGCTATAAGAAACGATAAGCAGGATGACTTCAGGAAGGTTGGGAAAGACATGTATGAAATGATGTATAGTGAAGTGAGCAGAAACAAGGGAACATTGTGCACAGAGACAGCAATATTGTTTGATGAAGAACTGTGAATGACTTGACTATTCTCAATAATACAATGATCCAAAACAATCCCAAACGAAACTGATTTTGATGGAACAGAGTGAAGCATGCTATTTTCCACCTTCTTTATTTTTTTTTTCTTTTAAGCAAGTGGTGTTGTACAAAATAACAAATATGGTAATGTTTTACATAATCATACATGTATAACCCATATCTGATTGCTTGCCACCTCAGGGAAGAGGTATAGGAGGGAGGGAAAGAGGGATAAAAATTTGAACACCAAAGTATAAATAAAAATGTTTATTTAATTAAAAAAATAAACAAATTTAATATTGCAAAAGTAAGCTATATAGGATAATATAGGGCAGCTAGGTGGCACAATGGATAGAGAGCCAGCCCTGGAGTTAAGAAGACTCATCTTCATGAGTTGAAATCTGGCTTCAGATCCTTACTAATGTGTCACCCTGCGCAAGTCACTTAAACCTGTTTGCCTGAGTTTCCTCATCTATAAAATGAGTTGGAGAAGGAAATGGCAAACCACTCAAGTATCTTTGCCAAGAAAACCCCAAATAGGGTCACAAAGAATCAGACATAATTAAAGAACTCCAAAGAAGAATGAAAGGAGAAAGAATCTAAGAGATCACTGTGGTTTCACAGGGAGCTCATTATGGGATTATAGCCTTAGAGCTTAAAAGAATGGCAGAAGCTACCTAGTCTGTCTGACTCATTTTACCTATTGGGACACTGAAGCCCGGAGATATTGAATGACTATCCCCAGGCCAAATCTAGTCCTCTTTTTACTATCCCTAAACTGAAATTAAAACCAAGGACATGCTAAGATATGAGAGGGTATCTAAATGTGGGTGGGGTTTCAGAAAAAGAGGTGGTGCCGTGACAATAATGATTTAAAAGCTAAATCCAAGAATGTTCTCAGACTTCCCAAAATGCTAAGGATAATATGATGCTTGCACAAGGCCTGAAACTGTCATATCGAGTCCTCCAAATCCCAGACACTTCCTTTTGACTCTCTGTTTCATTTTCTGAATTCAGGTCTATGACCAAATGCAACACAAGCTCCAGGAATGCTGTCCCTTTCCACACTTGTACTAGCATATTGAATCACCAGAATATAGCTAACATGTTACCTCAGGGTTTTAAGGGGAGCACTGAAGTTCCACAGGTGTTTTTCTAATACAAGGGCTTATAAGCTCTCCCCAGTATGCTTCTAGTCTTGGTTATGGGTCATTACTAATTATACAGCCAGACTTAATTAGTTGTTAGTAATTTTAGAAAGAAGTATTTAAGAAGGTATCAGAATAAGAAAATTGGAATAAAATACCATTCCCCACCTATTATTCTCCAAGACATACTTTTTTTCCTCATCTATTCCCCAAGACATACTTTACCACAAGTAAATCCAATATATAAGGAAGTAGTTTTCAAACTTTCTGATCTCAAAAATGGTTTTGACCTCATATATTCATTGAAAGGATATTGGAGCGCCGCTAGGTGGGTTAGTGGATAAAGAACCGGTCCTGGATTCAAGAGGACCTGAGTTCAAATCTGACCTCAGACACTTGACAATTACTAGCTGTGTGACCCTGGGCAAGTCACTTAACCCTCATTGCCCAGCAAAAAACAAACAACAAAAAAAGAAAGGATATTGGGAACACTCATCCTTGAACCAGACTTTGAGAACTACTACTAGGAAAGAAGGTTCAGGCTTAGAGATCACATATGTAAAAGAGGTAACTCACAGATGGAATGCTTAAGATGTTCTCCTTGGATATAAATTAGCTTTCTTCTAGGCTCCTTAGAGAGTCTTAAATCTGTAGACACTCCGTCCTTAGTTCCCGATTTAGATACTGCCAGCAACTGGTTGAGGGATGCTACTAGGAAAATGATGAGAAGATGGGAAGCCCTTTGAACTTCTGAATGTAGTTTTCCTCTAGTCAAGGATATGGGGATAAAGACCAAGACTGGAGCCACAGATCTAATTAATCCTACACCTATGCAAATTTTCCTTCTCAAAGGTTTATCTAGAACTCTCCTGCTGAATTGCTTTAATCTCTTAAATTTCTGGCTGCCTGGTTTTATACCAATACCACAGGGAATCACCAAAGACAACCTCCAATCAGAATAGATTTCTTATGCAATATCACTGCAGTTCATCCAATAGCTTTCCAGGACTTTTCATACTTTGTCTAATTTTTTTGAGACCTCAGGAAACACACACAAAATACATAAAGGATAAAAGAGTTGGTATGATTCTGATGCCACTTTTCCATTCTGAGAAGTGAATTTGCAGTCTTGGAATTTCTTAATGGGTAATTTCCAAGTTCAAAAGTTCCCGTGTTGAAAGATTAGACACACCAGCCATCTAAGGGGAGAGGATGAGAAAACTTCCTCAATATTTTTCTCAGAGGAGAACACAACTGACTAAAGGGGATCCTTCTTCTGGAAGACAAAATTAATGCCATGAAGAATCAGACAACATGGGCATTGTCAATTCTCTATCACACGTCTCTGGTTTGCTCACATTTTCCTAGTCCAAAGTCAATGAAAGTACTTCTTCAGTGAAAAGGTCTTTATTTCATTATATATTTATTTTTGTATTCACTTATTTACTAACTTACTTTTTTACTTACTTTTCAAGGGATCCTAATGAGCATAATGGGCTCTTCTATGTTGTTTATATGTTCCTATTTCTCCTTTAAACTTACACAGTTTCTATGGTGAAGAAAATTTTTTAAAATCTCATAACTGAATACAAATAAAGAAAATCCTAAAAATGACAAAAAGGACCTTTTAGCTGCTGTTGGAAAGAAGCACAAGGGAAAGATAATGTTGTTTGGGTTGGATGATAAATGGTAAAATGTTGCAAAGAGTAAGCAGAACTACTCAGTTATTATTTTATTTCTGTTTCTTTATAAATGATATAAAGAAAGAACAGAAATAATTATGAGGAAACTGAAACCCAACATAACTGGAGACTGTAGTATAGTACATACTTGCCCTTAATGAGTTTGGATCACTTAACCCCGAAAAATTACATCCAAGTGTATTGCTGTTGAATGGCTATTGTTGATAATTTGTGGAGTAATTTGTAATCAAGTTTCATATTGTTTCCTTGTGGATGAGGGTACATGTTCTGAAATGTAACTGTGAATTCTGGGAGTTGAATCAATGTTCTCTCCCAATACTGGGAAGGACTGAGTGTCTCTGAGATAAGGAAGGAGTTCTGACATATTGGATCTCCCTTCTATCCTTCCTCTTTCCCTTTTCTCCCTCTCTCCCTTTCTCCCTTCCTTCTCCTCTCTTCTTCCAATTCTTTCTTCCTCCCTTTCTCCCATCCTTTTACAATTGAAAAAAAAAATTATCACTGTGACAAGAGATATACTAAATTTGGAATGATAATGGATGCTTTGGATATTAAACAATACTGGGGTGCTGATGAAGCTAAGGTTTTACTTTGATTCTCCTTTTGTGCTTTTTAAAAATATAATAAACATTTTTATCTATAGTTTGAGGTTCCAATTTTTATCCCTCCTTCCTAAGCCCCCTCCCTGAGGTGGCAAGCAATCAGATATGGGTTATACATATATGATTAAGTAAAACATTACCATATTTGTCATTTTGTACAAGTAAACGTGATTAAAAGGAAAAAATGAATGAAAAATATAATACTTCAGTCTGTTCCATTAATATCAGTTACTTCTTAGGAGGTGTATAGTATGATTCATCAATAGTCCTGTATGGTTGAGAATAGTCAAGTCATTCACAGTTCTTCATCAAACAATATTGCTGTCTCTGTGCACAACTCTTGTTTTTGCTCACTTCACTAAACATCATTTCATACATGTCTTTCCAGACCTTCCTGAAGTCATCCTGCTTGTCATTTCTTATACCACAATAATATTCCATCACCATTATAAACCACAGTTTGTTTAGCCATTCCCCAATTAATGGACATTCCTCCTTTTGATTTCCAATTCTTAGCCACCACAAAAAGAGCTGCTATAAATATTTTTGTACAAGTAGGTCTTTTTTCTCTTTGGGGGGAATGTCTTAGGGATGTAAAAGTAGCAATGGTGTTGCTGGATCAAAGGGTATGCAAGTTCTATAGCCCTTAGGACATAGTTCCAAATTGCTCTCCAGAATAGTTGGATCTTTTCACAAATCCACCAACAGTGGATTAGTGTCCCAGCTTGCCCATATCCCCTCCAACATCCGATAATTTTTCATTTTTGTTGTATTTGCCACTCTGATAGGTGTGAGATGATACCTCAGAGTTGTTTTAATTTGCATTTCTCTGATCAATAGTGATCTAGAGCATTTTTTCATATGATTATAGATAGTTTTGATTTCTTTATCTGAAAAGTGCCTGTATCCTTTGATGATTTATCAACTGGAGAATGACTTATGTTTTTTATAAATCTTACTGTTCTCTATATATTTGAGAAAAGAGGCTTTCATCAGAGATATTCATTTCAAAAATTCTTTCCCAGTTTTCTACTTCCCTTGTAATCTTGGTTACATTATTGCGTCTCCTTTCAATTTATTTTTAAAGAACTCAAAGTATGACTGAATTGTTTTACTCTGAGGAACAAAATGCTACAATTAATCATTGTTGCTTTATGATGCATGCTTGTAAATTAAGTGCATGAAGAGGAGGAAATGCAATGGGTGATCTGGGTAATTAGTTGTAATATACCCATTAGACAGGTGTCTGAACCTTAATAATAGAAATAGCTTGTATTTATAACACTTTCAGGTTGGGAAAATGGTTTACGTATGTTATCTAATTTGATCCTCACAACGACCCTGAAAGGTAAATGCTGTTATTAATCTCATATTGCATATTAGGAAACTGAGGCTGAGAGAGATTATTTGTCCAGGGTAACAACTGGTGAGTGTCAGAGAAGGAATTCTAATTGAAGTCTTTAAGCATATGTAGCTATTCTCAGTGTAATTCCTCTTATCATTCTTTTCCTGGATAATGTTATTACTATATAGGAATGTTGATGATTTTTCCATATTTATTTCATTTCCTGCTACTTTGTGAAAACTGATACCATCATATCATTTTGAGATAGGGATCATTTTGTCTCCTCCTTGACAATGTTTTTGTATTTTATTATCTTGTCTTAAAGCAATTGATGATTTTCTGGAACTGCTTTAAGTCATAATGAAAAAAGAGAGAATTTTTGGTTTACTCTTGTTTGTATTTGGAATGCCTCTAATGTTAATTCACTACAAGTGAATTAATTAATCAATCAACAAACATTTATTAGGCAACAAGTATGACAAACCATGTGCTAGGTACTTGGGATAATATTATAAATAATAAAACAATATATAGTCACAAGAAGCTTACATTTTTAAAAAAAATTTTGTGGAGCAATGAGGATTAAGTGACTTGCCCAGGGTTACACAGCTAGTAAGTGTCAAATGTCTGAGACCTAAACTCAGGTCCTCCTGAATCCTAGGCCAGTGCTTTATCCACTGCACCACCTAGCTGTCCCAGAAGCTTACATTTTAAAAGAATAACATTAGCACTTTAATCATATTAAAGTATAACACATGCAAATTAAATACAAGACAATGCTCCTCTATTTTGCAAAAATATTTTTCTGTATTTATTAAAACCATCATGTTTTTGGTGTTTTTATTATTCATTATTTTATTTTCCTCCTCATGTTTAACTCTCCTTACATCTCTGGTATGAATCTAACTTGTTCATAATTATTTCCTAAATGTATTGCCATAGTCTATTTAAATTCTATTTAATGTTTTTTGTTTGATGTTTTTTATAGTGGAATGATGGAATAAATGAAGCCCAAACTACAGAAAAATAGAGAGCATTTAAAAATAAATTGCTCATTCTACTTTAGGTTACATATACATTGATTAAGTCAATGGACTTGTTACTATTTCACTAGGAACTAGAAAATGTATAGCACTTCATTAACTCTAAAAAGTTACAAGTCAGAGTAATAAAAAAGGAAGTATTTTCCTGTTGGGAGCTGCATTCCTTTAGAAACAGCTCTACTGTCATGACCACAACAAAAATTATAAGTAAATTGTAAATTTACAATTTATTGCTGCAGTTCTTGAAACAATCAAATCTTAGTTTGCCCAGAGGAGGAATTCCAGATGGGGATTAGTTCCTTAATCTTGATTATAATATGGTCCCGGGAATTCATGTGGCTGACAAAATGGCACTGCCCAAATAAGGATTTTCCATATCTGGTTGAAATGTATTAACCGATGAGAAAAATGCAATGTTAGAAAAGGATTTCTGAGATGACCAAGTTTGAATCCGCACTGATCCAAAGATTACTGCATCTCCACATATAGGTGAGCTAAATTTAAGAACTGCTCTGCAGGAATTTTCAGCTAACGATTTTGAGAGATACCCACAGTCACCCCAGAAAAGTTAACATTTACCTTATAAATTTCCTAGGGGGTATCCTTTTAATATCCAGTGGGAGGTACAATTATTCCATTGTAGCACATCCTTATACAAAGAGTTTCCCAATATCGTGGTAGCAATATACTTTATGTTTTACTATGAGTCCCTTTTTGTTATACCAGCAGTTTTCCAGTAGTGTGTAGGCAGTAAATTCCTTGTTCTTATATTGTCCACTTTGTACATTATCTTATGGGAGTAACAAATAAGTGCTTTTTTGATTAAAAGCCTACTTTTATTATTAGAAACCTAAATAAGAATTAATAAATGGAGATATCTTTAATTCATTAATTTTTTCCATCTACAAATGTATCTGCCAAGAAAACCCCACACAAGGTCATGAAGAGTTGGACATGACTAAAATGCTAAAATGACTTAACAACCCACAAATATCCTGACACAACTTCAAATGTCTATGCCATAAATTATCCCTGCTGCACTTATAGAAAATATGGCAGACATATAAGCTATCAAAAAGGTGTCATATGATCTTTCATTTACTTTGTTTATTTCAGAAGATTTCTGGTTGTTATCAGAGCTAGGATCTTTCTAAAGAAGATCAGTGCCAGGTAGAATAAAGGGGAGCTAATGCCAGGGGAGATTGAATATATAGAACAGCATGTTTTTGGAAGTTACATTAGGATAATGGACAATAGATTCATATGATATATATTTGTATAATAACTGCACTAAAACTACATTATATGTTACTTAGTCCATGCCTAACTCAGTAGTTCTAGTATCTAATAACTACTTAGTTTCATGCTAGGACCTGCCATGAATAATGAACCCTACTTTAGAACAGTGTAATAAACATGAAGTCCAATGGAATGTACTCCATTATGTATTCCTAAATTCATTCAACAATCATTTGTCTGAGCATTTACTATATAGTAACCTGGGACACACCTAGAAATTCTACATCTATCAATTCATGGAAATAACAACCATTCATTACTATATTTTCTTAAAAACTTAAGATCCGTGACATAGTAGCATAGATAATACCTCCATTTAAAATTATCATAAACTCCTCCATGTCTTTGAAGATGGTATTCATTAAAAAGAAATCCCTTCAATTCTCTCATTACAAGTCCCACCAAACTTAGCCAGGTGTGTCCTTAGATGAGGGGTGTATAGTACACCACTGGGTACATGCTAAATCAACTTGCATAACAATTGTCAGATCTTGTGCTATGTTGTTATAGCTTTGAAGATTTTAGGTTTATCTTCACATACCACAGTGAGAAATGAGAGGAATATTTTAGCAAACATCATTATACATATATCAAGAGGGGATATGTGTTAGGTGTATGTATATATGTATATACGCATATACATACATGTATGTGTATGTATATGTGTGTAGATAGATACATAAATATGTTGTTTTTCCATTGTGTTTCACCTATTGGGACCCGATTTAGGTTTTTCTTGGCAAAGATACTGTAATGATTTGCCATTACCTTCTCTAGTAGATCTAGTGGGTCCATTATTGTCAGGCAATAAGTGGTTAAGCCTAGGGTCACACAGCTAAAAAGGTCTGAGGTTGGATTTCAAACTAGGTCTTCCTGACTCCAGGCCCCCAGGCCCAGTCAACTATCCATGCATGTGTGTGTGTCTAAACACACATATACATATATGTTTATGCATACATACATATTTATATACATATAGGTTGACAGATCTATAAATGATAGATGATAGATAGATAGACAGACAGACAGACAACATGATGTATTATCTAGCAAGCTGACTAAGGAATCAGAATGGCTTGGGTTTCAGACCTAGTGTTCTCTTCCCTTGACTTAAATTAGCATTACCCATTTAATGTCTCATATATAAATTAGAAATGAGATTTGTATCTCTGTCAAAAAATGGGGTTTCTATACCATGCATTATATACACTAATGAAATAAGAAATTCAGACCAAAGAATAATATGCACATTATTCTTATACTATGAATTATATTTTGGAGCTTCTTTTCTCTCCTTGTTCTGGATTTTACTTCACACTCACAAATATTTCTTATTTTCAAAAGTCATTCAATCATACAACCGCAACAAATAATTCAAATATGCTTCAAAAGTGTTTAAAGGCAAAATGCTTCTTTATTCCATTATTTCCAAAAGGAAATTAATCTTTGGGTGAATGAATTGGGATTCCTCTCTTAAGTGCATGTTTGATTTGTGGAGGCACCTAAATACACAGCATTCTCATGGCTCAAAGTTGTGTGATACATTAGCCGAAGAATTCCTGGTGCTCTTTAAAGGAACTAAAATTCTGTCAGGTTTCCCTTGTTGTACAGTTGCCTAATTAGACCATTTGAATACCTTAGTGGAAGATAAGGGAGAAAAGAAACTCTCTGGTGATTAGCAGCCATTCAAAAGTAATAAATCATATGTTTAAACAAGGTGGCTTAGTTTTGCCTGTCAGTCTGTCATCAAGTGAGAAGAGGTGGGGAAGATTTGGAAGAGGGGGAAACAAAGGGAGAGTAAAGGAGGGGCAGCCTTCAGAGGAAGCAAAGAATCTTGTTAGACTTGAACGTCTATGGGCAATTGAGGAGCAAACAGAGAGACAGTGATTTGAAACTCTGTGATTTGAGACTCTGGAACCCTTGATCTAATTCATAAAAGTACATGCCACAGAGATGGGTCAATGTTGATGAGCTATAAGCAAGAAATTGACTGGCTCTTACATACACATAATTCTGGTTAGCAGCAATGGACATGGGAAGGGAAAGTAAGGCTAACATAAAAAAATAATTAATTTGAAGAGCTTACTCTGATAATAATCCATTTGATTTGATTATTTTCAAAAATCTACATATTCTTTTGGGGATAGAGAAAAGGAGAAAATCAGAATAAAGTCTTTCAATGAAGATATCCTGGGGCTTACTGTCCCAACCCTATTTTCATGGAGTAGTCAGTTCTGCAGAGTTTAGATAAATTCCCCTTTGAATTATTTGGGTAATGTGGACGTATCTTCCTCTAATTTTTATAGTTCATGAGTCCCCATCCAGCATGTTACCTCCAATATTTATTAATCAGTTGAAATCTCTTCAATGCCATTTAACCAGTTATTAGTACTCCTACATCAGTACACACAGTGATCTCTCTGTAGGATTAATTAATCAATTATGACTAATTAGACTTTACAATGCAGGCATTTACTGAGAAGCCATGGCAATATGTGAAGTACAATAATCTGAAAATCTGGAAACACACCCCCTCTACCACTTGTTACCTGGATAAAGTGGATTCAAACTTAAAGTGGCTGTTGCTAAAAAATGTCCGCACCAAATTCACTACTGGATGTGGTATAGCCAAAGGACCAGTTTTCTAATGTACTTAAACAACATGGTGTGTCAGCTTCCAGGTCCATTCACTGCCAGACTAGATTAATACAGGTCACTCCTCAGGGTTGTTTCCTCACTGGTCTTGGCTAGTGTAATTTATAGGTTACTCTTCTATGGCATTCTGTTTCTAGACCTCTTGTGATTCTTATGACTTCAAAGAGATCCCAAGATGAGAACTGACTTCATCCATTTTCAATAATTATTCACCTAAGTGCAGGAAAGAATGCACAAAACACAATCTTCTGGTAATTCTGATCATATAATTCTTCTGAATTATAGACACCTTCTGTTCATGGACACAGACTGGTCCCTATCAGGAGATAAGGCAGCTGCTCTCACCTCTTTCCCCATCTGGAAGCTTAAAATATATCTTTCTCCTCACTGGAAACTCCTCAGGGAGAGTTTGGGTTGTTCCATTGAAGGCCTTTATATACATTCTCAATTTTGTTTCAACAGTTATTTAAAAGCTTTTTCAAAGGACTACCACCATCACCACTACCAACAATAGTTTAACCTCTTAACAAGACAATATGAAATGGTGGAGATACCTTCTGCATACTGTGACTTGAGGGCAGGACCCCTTCCTTATGAGCCATTTCCATAAAATACCTCTTAACCAAGCTTCTACTTAGATTTCCAGCAGGCAAAGAAGATTCTGCATTTTCCAAGAATTGGGTCTACATGAGCCAGTCCTCCAACTTATAGGCATTTCTGCACATTCTAATTCATCTTACTGGATTGCAAGGTCTTTGAGAGGTAGTACTGTGACATTTGTCTTTGTAGCACCACTCTCCCCTAAAAAAAGCCAAATATTATAGTGTCTTTTACATGCTAGGTTCTCTATCTTAATACATACATATATGAATACACACATACATGTACATATATGTATATACACAAATACGTAGTTTTAATTACATTTTGGTTGAATTTTAATATAGATGAAGTGAAAACTATTCTGTACCTTTGATGATATTGCTTTGAATATGATGGAAAAATTAGAACTTGATGTGGGCAAAATTTCCTGAGTTGACTAAAATATAAATTTCAAAGTTTTGGCAACAATTCAATTCAACAAACATTTATTTACTATTATGTGTAAGGAACTATGCTATATGCTTGAGGATAAAAACACAAAAATTTAAAGTCACATATAGGATGTTTATATACTCTGTTGCAAGAATAGGACATGTATAAGCAAAAACAAATTATTTCAAAAGAGGAGAGAGGTCCAAAAACAGGGTCAGAGTTGAAGAGTTTGGGAGATAGGGAAGACTTTGATATAAAGTTTCATCTGAAATAAGCTAGAAGATAATGAAATGGGGAAAAATTGGTGGTGGGGGTCCTTAGGTATTCCTTTTTTTCTGTTGAGGCAATTGGGGTCAAGTGACCTGCCCAGGGTCACACAGCCAGTAAGGGTCAAGTGTCTGAGGCTGGATTTGAACTCAGGTCCTCCTGAATCCCAGGCCGGTGCTTTATCCACTGTGCCACCTAGCTGCCCCTCTTAGATATTTCTTTTTAAAGAATTACACCTCTTGCACACAAATCTCATTAGAATAAAATATTCTTTTATTTAGGCATTAGAGAAAGGAGACCAAGAAAGAAGTCAAGGACTTCTCTCAAGGGGAGATCATTCAGAGACATTCTCTGAGATACCTATCTCCTCCAAAAGGAGAAAGGCAACAGCTTTTAGAGATGGTAGATGGGTGATTAGATGGGGTAACCACCTGACAATGCAAAGTTCCCTTTGGGGGTGGGGAAAGCTTGGGTGAAGGCTTGAACAAGAGGACTTCTGGACTTATCTCTGTCCCCTGACACCAATCAGGCATCAGGCACACCAAATGGGCTTATCTGTCGTACTTCTCAAGGTGTGTTCATCCTTTAACTAGTGGGCCATATTAAACTTTAATATTTCCAAATTCCTTGATATGTCCCAACAACATTACAATAAGAATTCTAAAAGGTAAAGATAAGGAAGAATTTTATTTAAAAAAAATAATGTTTGTTAATCATCACTGTTTGCAGATGATATGATGGTATATTTAGAGCATCCTAAAGAGTCAATTTAAAAATTACTTGAAACAATTAAGAACTTTAGCAAAACTGCAAGATATAAAATAAGCCCATATAAACCATCAGCATTTCCATCTATGACCAACAAAGCAGAGCAGGAAAAGATAGAAAGAGAAATTTCATTAAAAATAACTGTAGACAATATATAAAATATTTGGGAGTCTACCTGCCAAGGCAAACCAAGGAACTATATGAATACAATTACAAAATACTTTTCACACAAATGAAATCAGATCTAAACAAATGGGAAAAAAATATCAATTGCGATCGGGTAGGCCAAGCTAATATAATAAAAATGACAATTCTACCCAAAGACTCCAGCTCTCAGGATAACAACTCATTATCTGAGAAAAAAACTAGAAAGTAGTATGGCAGAAATTAGGCATAGACCAACATCTTACTTCATCTACTAAAGTAAAGTCAAAATGATTTAGATGTAAAGGGTGATACTCCAGGCAAATTAAAAGAGGAAGGAATAATTTACTTGTCAGATGAACAATTTTCCTTCTAATTTTAACTGCACTGATTTTATTTTTGCAAAACATTTTCAATTTTATGGAATCAAAATTGTCTATTTTATTATCTATAAACTTTTCTATTCATTGTCTGATTATAAAACATTTGCCTATTTATAGTTCTAAAACATTTTTGTTGCTCCTCAAACTTGGTTATAATGTAAATTTTTTATATCTTAGTCATGTATCCCTTTGAAAAGTATTACAGTAAATATATTAGAACTTGGACTAAACCCAATTTTTCCATATTGCTTTGAGTTTTCCCCAAAGTAATTATCAGCTAGTATGAAAGTAAAAATGACAGGAGGTGGAAGCTGATTTGGAATGGAGAATGAGAGCAAAGAATTGAGGATGATGACCAAGTTGTGAGCCTTGGTTACTAGGAGGACAGTGGTACCCTCAACAATAACTTTTAAAAAGTTAAAAAGAGGGGAGAGTTTTGAGGGGGAAGATAATGAATTCAGTGTTGGACATGTTGATTTTCAGATGTCTATGGAGCATCTAATTTAAGATGTCTGAAAGGTGGGGGAGATGGAAGATTAGAGCTCAACATCATAGAAAAGACAATGGAATTCATGGGAGTTGCTGAAATCAAGTGAAATAGCATAGGAGAAGAGAATAGGGCCCAGGACTGAGCTCTCTGGGCCACTCACAATTAATGGACATGATCTGGATTAAGATCCAGCAATAGATAGTGAGAGTGATCAGACAGGCAGATGGAGAACCAGAAAGAAGTTTCAATTTCTATTTTACCTTCTGCTTCTAGAATATCAGGGCAATTTCCCCTGAAAATTTCCTGGAAGATGATGTCTAAGATATTTCCTTGATCATGGTTTTCAAGTAGTCCAATAATTTTTAAATCATCTCTCCTGGATCTATTTTCCAGGTCAGCTGTTTTTCCAAGGAGATATTTCACATTACCCTCTATTTTTTTATTCATTTGGATTTGATTTATTGTGCCTTGATTTCTCACAAAGTCATTAGCTTCCATTTGCTCAATCTTAAATTTTAAGCAATTGTTTCCTTCGGAGAGTTTTTGTGCCTCCTTTTCCATTTGGTCAATTTGGCTTTTCAAGCTGCTGACTTTTTTTTCATGAACTTCCTGCATCACTCTCATTTCTCTTTCCATTTTTTCCTCTACCTCTCTTACTTTATCTTCAAAGTCCTTTTTGAGTGCTTCTATGGCCTGAGAGCAATTCATATTTTTCTTAAAAGCTTTGGATGTAGGAGCCCTGATGTTGCTATCCTCTTCAGAGGGTATACCTCAATCTTCCTTGTCATTAAAGAACCTTTCTATAGTCCTCACCTTTTTTCCATCTACTCATCTTTTACTTGACTTTTAACTCCTTAAAGTGGGGCATTATTAACAGGCTGCACTGTCCTAAGCTTCAGGGCATCCCAGGTGGTATGATTTAAGGAAGGGAAAGTTCTTCACTCTCCTGGCCTGTTATCTGGTCTGTAGATAACCCCCAGCCAAATTGCTAATTAACCAGGCAGCTAAACTTTGTGTGCTTTGGTTGTTAGCTCCAAAGCCCCCTGTGCCCCTCCCCCACCTGGGCCACTGGCACTCAAGCCTACTTCTTGGTTCCCAGCAGGGGTGAAACACCCAAGTTCTGCCTCAGCTCCAGCAGAGACCCCTGTAATCTCCTCCCAACCAACCACTCGGCCCTCTCACCAGACTGTGAACTTAATTCCAGACAACATAGTGCTGCAGCTGATTCAGAGCCTCTGGGGGTCTCTTTCCCTGGCTTGGCCTGCCTGGGATTGGAGCTCTGTCAGCATGACTGTGGGGTTGGACTCTACTACTGCTCAGCACAGCAGCCCTCACCTTCCAACCTTCTAAACTGTCTTTGGATGGAAAATTATCTCAGCCTGTTCTTTTCTGGGTTTTGCTGCTCCAGGAATTGTCCTATGACATTATTTGGAAGTTTTTTGGAGCTATCATGGCATGACTTCCTAGAGTTTACTGCCTTTCCTCTGCCATCTTGACTCCACCCCGGAAATTCCAGGAGAGTAGTTTCATGGAAACCTAGTAAGAACAGTAAATCAAGAAGAAGAGAGTAGTCCACACTGCCAAAAGTTGCAGAGATATTAAGAATAATAAGGACTAAGAGGAGACCTTTACAATTGTCAGATAAGAGTTCATTGGTTGCTTTGGAGACATCAATTTCATTTGAATGTTGGAAACTAGACTGTTGAGAATTAAGAAAAGAGTAAGAAGAAAGTAAGTGCAGACAATGATTGTGGATGGTCTTTTCAATGAATTTAGTGACAAAAGGGTAGATAGTTATGGGACAATCTCTGATGAAGATAGACTTTTTTTTTTTGCAGGGCAATTGGAATTAAGTGACTTGCTCAGGGTCACATGGCTAGTGTTAAGTGTCTGAGGCTGGATTTGAACTCAGGTACTCTTGAATCCAGGGCTGGTGCTCTATCCATTGTGCCACCAGCTGCCCCAAAGACAGACATTTTAAGAGTGATTTTTGTTATTGTAGACATGAACATTTTTAGGTAGGTAAAGGAGTCTTTTAGCAGGGCAAGATTGAAGATAAATAAAAGGGTTAAAAATGATAGATGGTGCAGTAAGCTAGAGGAGAAAGATTGAATGGGATTGATTGTGCATATAGAGATGTTTGCTTTGGCAAAAGAAGGGCCACCTCTTTTTCTGGGAAAAGCATAAAGGAGGAGATTGTGCCAAAATGTATCTGAGCAATGTAAGATGGGTAGGTGGGGAGAAGATGAAATTCTTGGCTAATGTTCTCAATTTTTTAAATGAAATGAGGCAAATTTTTTGCTTGAGAGGTTGGGAAGAGAGGGAGCCATGGTAGATTTGTGGAGGAATGGAAAGTTTTGGAAAATCCATTGTTGTGATTGGTAGAGTGAATATATTCAGGAGATGTAAAAGTATTGCCTTGAAGAAGTGAAGGTCAGTTGAGATTATGTAATATAAATTTGTAGTGGATTCAGCAGTTTTATTATTTTCTCCAACTTCCTTCAACTACACGTTAGTGGGAGTGAAGAAGAAACATAGTGTAAAGAATTAATTGTCATTTGAGGTTCTTGTGACTCCATCTTTTGGCTAGAATTAAAAACAACAACAACAAAAAAAACCCACCTCAACATCCACACTGGCCTCTGGGGCTCTGCAAACAGCACAGTGCTCCACCCACTGGTTGTAGCCATCACCATGGTGCTGACACCTCACATCATCACCACTCACCGACACTTACATGGGCCTGGCAAAATTATAATGATCAGAAGCCTAGTGAGGGCAGTCATGTGACTGTCAGAGTGGCTAGCCAATTGGCTGGGGGCTGTCTGGGGTCTGCTGTGAAGAAGGAGATTTGCCATTCTAGCGGGAAGCTGGAAGGCAACAGGAAGCTGCTGTATATTCTCAGCTGATTCCTGGGCGGTGGTGTTATTCAGGTTCTATAATTTCCCTTTCCCCATTTTATTTCCTTTCCCTTGATCCTACTGATCCTGTTTGTGTTTTTTTTTTTCCTGTAAGTTCATTCTTGTTAAATAAATCCTGCTGTGTTTTGGGGAGGCTGCCGGTCTCCTTCCTTGCCCCAGTATTGTGACGAGCCACTTAGCTGACACTTCCCAATTAAAAATTGGTCCCCACAATAGTGAGTAGTAATCCAAGGCTGAGACTTTACAGGGTAAGATAAATTATAGGGTAAGAGGGAAAGTAATTGAAGGCTAGTGTAGAGTTGTACTTATTCACCAACAGGTCAAAATGGGGAAGTCAAGAGAATGTAGCTAGTAGAATGCTGATGCCTAGGGAAAGACCTAAAGGGTTGAGGATTTGGAGATCATGGAGAGGATGAAGAGTATTAGGTAGATGGAGATGTGGATTGCTAAGATAACATGAAAAGCCCTATATCATTTTGCTTTTTGATGCAGGAAGTAAAGTGTAGTGAGCCATAAGACTGGAGAAGAAGGAGGCAATAATTTTAACAAAACAGGAATTTTTCTAATAACAGGAAGAAAAAAATGCTAAAATTCTCCAAATTGCTCTATAACCATTCAGAGAAGTTTCAAAGCAAAACAACCCAAAACAAACAAAAGTTCACTAAGAAAAATAGTTTTTTAAGTCTTTAGACACAGGCGTCCATGATGTGAAATAACTGAATCTATTACTGGCCTTACAGTGGATTTTATCTGTAGAATTTTTAGTCTTGTATTTTTGAATTCATTATTGAGGCATGAAAAATTGAATACTCTTTGAGGATTATAAATGAGGAATGTGGTAACTATGAAGTAGGGGAAACATAATTGGTCTTGTCCCTGTGGTTGTCACACACAGTCCCATCTCAGCAAGAATTCTGAATACAAAATGATAAGAGGAAGCCTATTGAATATGAATCACTATTATTATAAAAATATGTGAATTTTATTTTTTATGCTCCCCTCCCATTTTGTTTTGTGGATTTTTGTTTTTGTTAGAAGCAAGAGGTATCAATATGATGTTTATAAACCATGCCCTAACAACAGAGTCATGATAATTTCTAAATTCTCTAATTCCCCAAGTTATATTGTTTTGCTTATATTCTGTGTTGGAATTCCATAATGTTTGCAATATAAAAAGATTATATTTGTATTTGGATGGCTAAAACATGCTCATATTTGATTATATGTGTATGCATTTTTATATTCTATTTATTAAACAACAGAATGGTAGGATTTTAGAGCTGGAAGGTTTTCTAGAATTCATCCAATATAGCCATTTTATGTTATATATGAGGAAACTGAGGCTCTGAAATGTTATCTGACTGAAACAAGGCCTCTTCATTCCTAAAGATAATGTCCTTTGCACAATGAATTATTATTATTTTGACATTCATTTTGGAAAACTAAGTTCAATATAAAATGGGTTGGTTTTGATCCCTTTCCCTGCCACTTAACCTTCGTGAGTTTAATTTTCCTTATTCAAAACATTTTCATTGCCTACCTTTCATGTTTTCTGCAAAAACTAAAAATCTTTGGCGGGGGGGGAGGGGGGGTCAAAGCAATATATAACTTGGCATGAATTTTGCTTAATAGCTTTTGAAATTCAAGGCTATATGTATATTTATTAATCTTCCATAATTTTAGAGTACCTAAGTATTTGTGAAGGTTGTTATGTTATCACAAAAAAAAAATACAAAGTTGAGAATTATCTCTCTCCAACAGTTGGTAACAATAAATGCAGTTTATAAAATGAGATCATAGGAGTAAAAATAATGTAGTAGCAGGTATGGGCATACCTATGTTCTAACATTCAGACTAGGCAGAAACAGTTTGTGGCCAGTTCTTTTCAGTTCTATCACAGGAATAAAGAGAGCAGACAGCCTGGTACAGCTCAGCTGCTTTTTCCATCTATTTAATGAGTCTCTTAATACACCCCATTGTTACTCAGCCTTAGGAGAACATATGGCACATTTAACCCTTAATCGTGAATATCATTTAACTTGTTCTGATGTTTTATTTTTTCTCTGCTAACTTTGCAGCACCTTTCCATTGTCTTGATATGAGATAAGAAGTGACATAGTCATAATTAAGTATCTGATTATCCATTTAAGGTACGTTTACCCTCTTATTCCATCTTAGTGATCACATTTAGCTACTGAAGGACAATGGCAGGGAAAAAAGTCCCAGCAACTTCAGAAGTATTATTTTAAAATAACTGCAAACATCAATGCTTTCCTAGAAAAGCATTAGCAAAAAATGATTAACTGTCATCACCATCACTGAAATCTCTAATGCTAAACTTTCATGGGATAATTACACAAGTGGCCTCTGAAATTAGATTAAATTGTTACTGTCTTATAACAAAGCTGCAATGTTTTAAAATTAACATAACAAAATAATTAGAACTGATCTGTCAATAGCAATCATAATTATCAGGTAAGGTTATTTGATTTGGGTATGATTGTTTTAAAATTCCTTGTGTGAATCTAAGCAGACAAATCTTAATGTTTATTTAAATATTAAATATAAGTACTAGAGAGGATTATAATTGATTAATTACAATAAGGCTAAATAAGAGAATTTAGTCTTGCCCAACAGATTTCATACTAGGCCAAATATGAACTAGTTTATGGCATTCAGTTTTGATGTGCAACTATTATTTTGCAAGCTTTGACTTTGAAGACATTGATCAAAAACTACCACCTTCTACCACACACAATAACTCTGTCAAAGGCCTAACAACACCTCATAACAACAACCTAATGCTCACAAAAGAAATGTATTTCAAAGACAACACAAAACCAAAAGATGTGAATGGCAAATAGCCAAAGAGGAATTGACTTTGCCCCCTATTCAAAGCTCTACTTGTGAATGTATACCATTTTCTGATTGCACATCTCTTTTAATTGGAACAATCCTAATGAAGGCTCCAGAGGAGAGACTGGCAGAAGGAATTTAAGTCAATGGAAAAGACAGGGGTGTGGGTAGGGTGAAAGGGAAACCCACTGATGCTTTACAAACTCATTCTCTATCAGTTTATACCACAAGTGATTAGAGAACAGTTGTTTCCTAAATCCAAATAGCAGGTGTATGGGAAGAGAGAGCTAAGAATCTGGGTCCATTTGAGGAAAGAGTCCCTCATTGATGAGCATATTTAGCTTTCATTTATTTCCATAAGCACTGAACATAATAAGAGGTATAATTAAGGAGAAATATATCTCCTGGGCTTTCCATTTTTGGTTACAAAGAGTGCTTGTCAGGGACAAAGCTTTTGTTTTTACAAAGTTCATTATCATAAGTTTCCCAACCTTCAGTATCAAGGCTGTGTGACAATAACCTTGGTGAAGGGAGAGCTTCTCAATGTTAAACCTTTGGAAAGAGTGAAAAATATGCATCCAACTGCATATGATTCTGAAAATCCTGGACTCTTTCCCTGCATACTGCGAATTTCTAGCACAACCAATATATAAAGTCATAAATGAAGACTGATGGTGCAATGCAGTAGAATTTAGCAGAACCTCATCACAGCAGCTGTGATGAAGTCTGCATATAAACAGGTTTTGTTGGATGAATTTGTGGAGTGGCATAAAGAGGAACAGATAACATGAGAGTTTATGTTCAGCAGTAGCTTAAAAATCAGATTGTATATTTTTGTTAACTATGAACCACAATTTACTGTTTATATCAAAGTCCAAGCCCCTTGTCTTTTTGCTTTTGTGCATAACATCTCCTATGTAAGAAACTAGTCTTTGCAATTTCATAAGCTAGCCACACTTGCTGCCTTGCCTTTTTCTTTTTGGAGTAGTTTTGCATTTTGTATTTTGCACAAATTGATATATTTGTCAACATCTTTGTGGTGATTTCATTTGAATTTTATATGTGTGTATAAAAAACTCCATTTAAAGATAATGTCACTGAAATGTGTTGTAAATATAATTGTATGGCATTCTAGTCATCACTACTACTAAATGAATGTTATTTCACATGGAGTGCTTCAAAAAATGAAAACTAGTGCAGTTTGGATATTGCTACCAAGAGCAACGATTTGCTAGTTTTTACCATTGCAAAAAGATGCATTATTTTTGGTAGCAAGTAGAAGTCAAGATTTTCTTTAGAAGTATGTGCAAAATGTTATTTTAGTTTAGTTTTAACCTTTAAAATGATTTAAATTGTAGAGAGTTGGCCATCTTATTGCAAAATATCACAGATGATTTCCACCTGTTGCAGAAAGCATCTCTTCTTTGAGTATTAAAATTATAATAATTTCAATATAGGTTCAAATGAAGAAATCAAAAATGCTTTGTTGTATTTGTGATCTCATCAATGAGTATAATTTCTATAATGATGCAGATTACAAACTACCTGCACTTTTCATCCCTTGTGACTCTTGTACACATCCTCTGGGAACTTCTCCACAGAGAATCTGTGAAGAGGAGAGAGTGTTTTGGGGTATGGTTGGAATTTAAAGGGACAGGAAAATCAGAGGAGAAAGCATAGGAACTTCTCCCCACCCACTGCCTTCACTACTTCTGGCTAAGAAGTAGTTTGAGAATGAAAGACTACAATTCTAATTCACATGAAATAACTCACTACCATGGAAAAAAGCTAAGGAGGGGGAAATGAGAAAGAAATGAAGTACCTATCAATGACCAGTTTGAACTTGTCAAATGTTGATTAGCAATAAAAATCAATGAAGCAAAAATAGATAAAGTAGATAATTTTATTCCCTTCTCTAGTTGTGTTTGATCTGGCATCTTACTTATCCAATAATTATTATCCAATCTAGAACTTTAATGTTGCCCTAGAATCTTTACAGTCATTCTTAACTTCATTTTTTCCCTCCATTTGTTGGTTTACCTCCCAGTTATGCTTCTGACTTTCTGGACTTTGCCAAATCTCTTCTCAGCTGCTGTCTCACATTATAACTTCACTCAGGACCTATAGTGTTCTAGCTCTGGAACATTCATTGATGAATTCCTATCAGGGTTTCCATTTTGGGGAGGAGTTTAATCTGACTTAATTTGTCTCCTGGTTCTGCATCTTACTTTCTGGACCTCAGGACTTGAAATCCATGTCTCTATTACAGGTACCTTCCTCCTCCACCTTCTCTTTTCAGATCCCTTTTGTATGTTTTTTTTTTTTCATCACCAAAATATAAGCTACTTGAAAGCAAGGACTTGCTTTTTGTTACTAATTGTATCTCCAGAGCTTACCCCAGTGCCTAATACATAGTAGGTGCTTACTAAATTGTTTTTGCTTTTTGTTTCTCTCCTAGTGCCTAACATAATGCATTGCATATACTAGACAAATAATAGATGAATAAATGAATAGCTTCACTGTCTATGCCAATCTAAAAGTATCACTTATAAATACCCAAAAAGTAATTGTGCTGCCAAGAATGCCCTCTATATATGATGATCAGTCCCATTCTCTTCATCATTGTCTTGACTGATCATAATTCTAACTTCTCATATAATTTTCCTGAAAGTCTCCCTAATCTCACATTTTTCATTATTATTCTCGATGTACCATGACTATTCAAATATCTGTAGCATAATGGTAAATAATTTTATCCTGAACATATTCTATCATATGTCAAGGGCTAAAATTCTAGCTAGTCTGTCTAAAATATCTAATGAGTGGTCGCCAATCAATTACAAGCTTTAGCAAGAGTTAGACTTTAAGCATTTATTAAGGAGAATAAGAATTTGGTAAAGAGAGAGAGAAAGGCCTAGATTCCTATCTATTAAAGGGAGAGCACATTTCTAGCTCCCTTCTCCGCCAGCGTCCTCAGGAAAGAGAGCGAGACTGAACGCCAGTCTCTTCCTTCCTCCTCCCACTAGCCCGCGTCACTTCCTGACTCCTGGTCTTGCCCTCAAAGACCTTCCCTTCATGGGCAGAACTCTTCTACAGTAAGTATCCAGCAGGTGGCGTCATTCCAATCGTTACACATACTACTGTTTACTATCTTGAGCTGAGACTATCTCAATTATATTGCTTTCTGATTTTATGGTACACCTCTGTGCTATATGCTTAGCCATAATGCTTCTTCATGAGCCTGCTGGGGAGTAGACAATGAAATAAAGATGTTCTAGAATTTGGAGACAATATTGAAAATACTGGTTAAGGCATGTACTTGGACATCCAAGGAAAATCAAGACATATATGAACTCTGGACAAGATACAAAAAAATTGTACTTTTGTTAACTGTCACAAACTCCTTCCACTCACTTGCAATTATCAACACCTCAGGTCCAGATGGTATTATATGGTTGCGGTACTATTTAGAAGCTTTGAAATTTTATTAAAATGTAACACCCACTAGACCAGCCTTCAATGCCTGCTGACCAGGTATCTTATATTTCACCCTTTTGCCAGGATTCTCTAGTATTCTCAAAGGAGAATAGGGCTAAATAGGTTTTCTACTAATGGCTCCAGCCCCCACTAATGATTTTCTCAAATATAGGATGGATCCCCTGCATTCCAGTGCCATGTAGTTGCTAAGTCTGTCTAGCTTTTATAAAGTACACCTTTTACTTCAAAGATATAGGAGAATATTTCTACGTCTGTCTGTCTGTCTGTCTATCTGTACAACACATGAGCAGTATAATTTCTTTCTTGCTGTCATACCACTTTAGATTTTGGGGAGGGAAAGGGGATCAGATTCACAATTTACCTTGGATCCTATATAGTTCAGTTCAAGTTCCAAGTCCAAAAACTTGGTTGGACTCAAGTTCCAGGTATCCTGTGTTCTCAGGACTACAACATTGTACCTGGCATCCTCCTCCAAGTGTAACATGGCTTGAGCTTGGTGGGGATTACTCCTGAGAAAGACAAATGAAGTAGAAAAGAAATAGAAATTAAATATTATTAAATGTATTATATACTATATTAAGTATAACAAGATATCTTATATTTATATTAAACATTATTATATTGAATTATTATATTTAGAAATATAATAAAAAGATAAGAGGAGGAAAGGAACCTCTCCTCCCAGTTCAGCTTGTTACCAGCTCTGTAAGTGAATGGTGTGTAATCTTTACTCTCTGGATGCAGCAGACAAAAAAGAGCAAGTCCATTGAAAGAGTCTGCTCCCTAGCTGCCCACACTCCAAGTCCCCATTATAACAACATATACAAGGTGACTGATCTCAAAATAAACAGTTTTATATTATGGTGAGAGGGATTTTCTGATATAAAAATTATGTTTTACAAAAAACTAATATAAGGTAGTATTTGTATACATACTCATATATATGTGTCTATGTATTTGAAAGAGGTGTTCCTTATGTTTTCATATTGTGGGGCTTCCTACCTGTTCTACAGGCATAGGCTTTTTAGTGCTTATATTTATGTAGTTGAAGGTACTTTACACATAGTGATAAACAAT
Organism: Dromiciops gliroides; assembly: GCF_019393635.1. Taxonomy (NCBI): domain Eukaryota; kingdom Metazoa; phylum Chordata; class Mammalia; order Microbiotheria; family Microbiotheriidae; genus Dromiciops; species Dromiciops gliroides. The sequence goes on along the minus strand of NC_057861.1, from coordinate 568,562,067 downwards.
GTTACCTTATGCATTATATGCATATATCTGTATCTGTAACTGTATATTTTTAATGTGATCAGGACATTTTAAATAACATTTATTAATTGGTTCTTGTTCTTTTTCCATTTATATCCACAGTTATATGAATAAAATATTTATGGACAAAATTAATTAATAATAATTTAACTTCAAAGTTTGACGTATTTTATTCAGGCTGAAATAATTTATTATAATAACTCATGCTCACTCTATATTTAGATATGTTTCTTATAGGCCTGTATTTCTTTCTTTTTTTAAAATATAATGTCCAATTATTTCAGGAGGAGAGTTGTCAGGACAACTACAACTCAAAAAATTTATCTCAGTCCAACAGCATAACTTTACCTTAACTATACAACAGATTAAATATAACAATACAAAATTTGCATGTACTGAATGCATATTGACATGCAGATGTAACTCTACCATGATTCATTAAAGTAAGATGAACCAAAGATATGCTTTTTTGTAAATGTGTTAAATGCACCTAGTACATTTATGCAATTAAACACAATAGCACCATGGTCTCCCCTTAAGGTCATTTAAATCAACACCACTCCTTTAAAAAGAATTGTTTAAATTAGCAGTTACACAATAGACTGTGTAAATTACTCAAGAAGTCATTAGAGTGTATTACAGTGACTAAAACATTTATAATGATTTGTTTCAACTCTCTCCAACCATACTATATGAAGGTCTTTTTTTTAAAAAGAGGGTATGTGTTATCCTTTTATCAGTTTAAATCTAATCCACAGCATAACTTGTCCAAATAAACCTGTTGTAATCATCCTCAATTCAAAAGGAAGGAGTCTATATTGCATACAAGAGAAAGTTATAACTAATTGCTAGGTAAAACATGCCAGCACTAAATATTCTCATGAGAATAAGCCATATTGTACTAAATTTAAGAGATTAAACCATTAGAAAAGTAGTTAGAATAATCATGTTTGTATCAGTTTTTTTTAATGACATTGTAATGTTGTGGAAAGAAGGTTTTACCGTGAGTCAGGAGATGTGTGTGTGTGTGTGTGTGTGTGTGTGTGTGAGAGAGAGAGAGAGAGAGAGAGACCTAACTTTGATACCAGCTATCAATGTAACCGTAGGAATGTAGTTTCATTTTTAAAATAATTTTAATTTTTGCTACTAATTTAACAAACATCAGCAAATGCAAAGATTTTTGTGCATAAAAATAGTAGACAAAGAAGTTAAGATTTCATCATATGAAATTGAATTATTACTACATAGAGTGTTTTTATTTTTTTAATTTATTTTTTCTGGGCAATGAGGGTTAAGTGACTTGCCCAAGGTCACACAGCTAGTAAATGTTCAATGTCTGGCAGGGTGTGAACTCAGGTCCTCCTGAATCCAGGGCAGGTGCTTTATCCACTAAGCCACCTAGCTGCCCTCTATGTAGAGTGTTTTTAAAGTATATATTAAATTTAACATAAGGGAAACAAAACTTCCGCTTTATGAGATATCTGTCCCCATTTTAACATTCTTCTTCCCTTTTCTGTTTCACATCTTTAATTCTTAATCTATATTAAGGAGAGAACTGGACTAGATCAGCATTTTCCACTTATTGACCATGGGACACTTCTAGCCTTAGTATTTATTAACATATTCTTTTCTTATTGGTCCATATGGGGTTTTGGAATACCCTAGGGATGAAGGAAGATTAGGAGAACTTGGGAACAAAATAAGCATTTTATTGTTAAAAAAAAGCTGATTGAATCCACAAGAATGTTAGACATATGCATTATTTAATATTAATATTTTATTTTAAAGAGAAAATATTAACTGGCAAGCTTTTTCATGTTCCCTTGTACTTTAGTAATAAAAAAGATGGAAATTTGCATAAATATGCCAGATCAGTAATTTTGCAATTTGTTTATTAGTAATTCATGATAACTACCAAACATTCGTTCCAAAAGCAATTTACATCTAATAATAAAACTGAGATCTGTTCAATCTCCTTATTTCATAGATAAAGAAAATGAAAGGATCCTATCTGAGATGATTTGCCCAAAGTCACATATTTAGTGGCAAATTCAGGACTAAAACCAAATGCCTCCTGTCCTTAACAAGACTAATGCATTTGGAAACTCCATCTCATTTTAGAATGTTCAGGTTCCAGCTAGACATATTCACTCCCTCCCCTACTCCTGGCAAATTCAGAGGCAGTGTGGCAGAGTAGACCGTGTGGACTTGAAATCAAAAGTCTTGGTTTGAATTCACCCATTTGAAACTAAGTTTTATGACTGTGGGTAATGAGCTTAATAGCTCTCCTTATCTGTAAAATGGGTGTATCTTGGACTTGCCATACAGGGCTCAAAAGAGATAATGTAAAGAAATTTTCAAACTTTAAAATCATTATATATGTGTGTATATATATGTATATATATATATATACACACATATATCAATATCTGTATGTATATTTGCATCAATATCTGTATCTTTCATCTGCCATCTATCAATCTACCTATCTCCATATCTATGACTTCATTGTTATTAAACTTTTTGTGTGGGTATATGCATATCTTGGCAGGAGTTAAAGATCAAAATAATCTTTCTTACCTAGCAATTAAGGATAGTACTTGTTTAACCTGAGCAAAGGAGATACTCAAATGTAATGGAAATAAAGAGTAGTATCAAAGAAAATGAAATCATGCAAACTTGCTCTGGGTAACTCATGCGATTGGAGAAGCTCTTACACAACAAAAAGGAGCCTCTATATGAATATATGCATTAGGGTGAGTTAGGGGTGGTAGTGTAGGCAGGCGTGTAGTCATGTTACAAAAGAATCTTTTAGACATTCCTGAAATGACAACCAAAAGCAAAGATACCAAGATACCCACTTCCAGTTCCCTCTCCAGTACCACCCCCAACCCACTTTGGTCTTCCCTTTCAGCCCTAAGCTCTCTTTTGGTCTCAGCTTTTCCAGGTGATTGGTGGGCGTGGTGCCCTCATCCACAGAGGCTGTAGCTTCCACTTGGGTCCGTTGTGGCATTAAGTGCGTGCACCAGAAGGCGAAAGAGCGCACAAGGCAAAAGGAGGCGGCCCTGGAAGCTGTAGTTATTCCACTTCCCAGTTTCTGAAGCTGCTGTCCCAGACTTCATTACGCAAAGAGCGGACAACTTTGTTTCTGGCTGGATCAGGGATAACCCTGCTAAGTGCCTGACCCTAATCCCCCTCTTCAACTCTAGCAGCGGCTGGTTGTGGGCAGCACAAAGAAGGTTGAGCTTCCTGACTTCTTGTAAACTGCCCCACCTTAGCGTCCCGGGGATGGAGGCTGCCAACCGGAGCAGTAGTGACTCGAGCAGACAGGCCTCGTCCTCAGGGCCGGCGGCCCCATCTACAGCGGCCGCTTCCTCTTCATTGTCTACGACCTCCGGGGTAACCATCCCTCCAGCTTTCCTTCGGCCCCCTACCCTGTTCTTGAGGGCAGCAGCAGTGGCGGCCGCCGGGAATGGAGCTTGTCCCTCTGCTGCAGGGCTGGAGAGGGGGGTTGGCGCCTTGGGCTGTGGGGGCTACCCACGGACACCCAAGTGCGCCCGCTGCCGCAACCACGGGGTGGTGTCCGCGCTCAAGGGCCACAAGCGTTTCTGTCGCTGGCGGGACTGTGCCTGCGCCAAGTGCACCCTGATCGCCGAGCGCCAGCGAGTGATGGCCGCGCAGGTTGCACTCCGACGGCAACAGGCTCAGGAGGAGAGCGAGGTCCGCGGGCTGCAAAGACTCCTCTACCCGGGACAGGCCGCTGGTAGTCGGGGAGCTGGAGGCTGCGTGAACTCAGAACTTTCCCCAGCAGCAGGGGGTGGAGTGGGGGTTGCAGAGGGGCTGAACCTGGGAACTGGGTGTCTAGGGAGTCGGCGGGCTGCTCCTTTCGATATTTTCTACCCAGATTACCGGGAAGATAAAAGAGGTGAGTTGGTTACCTCCTTTTTCACGACCAGATGAAACTATGTATGTGACATACACCAAAAGCTAGAGGTATACTTAAGGATATCCTCTTTCGGGGTATGAGATGCTGATTTGGGGGCAAATTAAGAGTTATTTGCTGTGAAAAAAAATTTTTCAACAAATTGTTAAAAATCACTTAGCAACTGTTAGGTAACTCAACAGTGTAGTGAGGTTTCGAAAAGAAAGTGCTAATCTACCGGGGGATAGCTTTGTTTTGTGGGATGTTTATTTGTCCATAAGAGACTGAAGGGACGAAAAAATGGCGTTAAAACCTGAGGGCCCAAAGTGACCCCTTAGGAATTGTTACTCTCCTACCGTTAATTGGTTCGCATCTTTTTTAGGAATGTATAATTATCTTGGCACACTGAGGTAGCAAAACCTGCAAGTCAAGGGTGCAATGGGGTTCGGAAGGGTTGATTTAAGTAAAAAGTAGGTTTTGAATCAACTATCAAATCCTTCTTTCTGATATTGTCGAGTTGGAAAACTGTAGAATTGCCTTTTTGATTCTATTGTAATCCTATGTCAGGATCCAACTCATGGACAGGATCTTTATTCATATTTCTTTATATATATTTTTATATATAGGGCCTTTAGAGATTACTTTGTTTAATCCTTTTATTTTATAGTTGAATTAACTTAATCCAGAAAGTGGAAGTGACTTTCCCAGAATTATACATAGTAATGAGTGCAAACTCATCTCATCAAAATTTAAGTACCCTAGCAAGCAAACCAGATCTTAACTTGGGGATTTAGCAAGTACATGGAAAAACTATGAGATACATCATGTTGCTTTCTTTGTAAAGTCTTTTGGTCATTCTTTTGATTTTGAGCTCTGTATTTGTTGTTTGCCTCTGAAGAGTGAAAAGTTTTAGTAGTCCCCACTCCTCCATAATAATACAACTAAGTCTTTAGGACACTCTGAACTCTGGAAATCATTTAAAAAACCACATTAATTCTTCCCTAAAGTGTTTTCTAGATGTTGTTGTTTCAATAGCATAGTAAATAAACCACTTTGCAGTTGATAATCTAGTTAGTTTTAATATGTAGGCAAAATAATGATTTTTGAAAAAAATCTACAATTACCTCTTAAAACAAATGGAAAGCTATTAAAATTAAAATTGTTTTCAGTGAAATTTTCTGTAACTAGGACCTAGAAGTGGTGAAAATGTATATTTTAGTATTTTAACATAGCAGAAAGACAAATAATATCAAACTAAAAAAACCCCACCACCAACAACAATTTAATGTTATTCACCAGAAAAATTACAGTTCTTATAATTGCTTATGGGCAATTCTTGGATTCTTGGTGACATACAACAATCCTTGGTGACATACACCCTTATAGGCAAATAATTACTACTTATGAAAAGGGAATTAAATGAAGTATATCTATGTATATGTACACACGTATTTAAATATGTTATCCATTACAAAATTCCAAGTTTATTCAATTAAAACATACAATCGAGACTTTACTACCTTTCTTTTGGAAGGTTATCAAATGAAGTTATTAGAGAAAGTTAACAATGTGAGGCATATGAATTGAATTTCATTAACCTATTGTGTTAACCTAAAACCTGTTAAATAATTTTCTGGTGCAGTGACTTCCAAACTTTTATAATTGCATAATCTGTGAGAAAAAAATTTCTTCAGTGTACTACTGTGCTGTTTTGTTACATATATTATTAAACTGGGCAATTTATATTTTAAGGATTAAAACTGAAATAAGCATATTTTAAAATTTATTTATTAATGGTTCAAAATCCTTTTTTGCTGTAAAATGTTATCAAAAACAATCCTAGAGCTGTTATTGAATAAGCTTTATTGTGTTTAAAGAAATTGGTATAATATGCTCTGACACAGGAATATGTCTTAATATGTGGAATGTGTCACAATAATCAATTGAGAACTCCTCTGTTAACTCTTTTGTGTTAAAAATCTCACACTTTTCCTTAAAGCTACTTTGTACATTATATATTAGAGCTGACTAACCATATGGCATATGGTTCAAGTAAGAGAATCAGTGTCAATTGATATATTACATAATTCATTTTTGTATTTTTAATTTAATTTTTGCCATCATTTATAGTCACCTTCCCAAGGGATACCTTAATAATTATACCTCGTTTTGTAGCACCTGATTTGCCATAAAACACTGAAGACTGGCTGGAATCTGAATCTTACTATTGACAGGTGGGGAGTATAGAGTGTGTGGGGCCAACATTGTTAAGAAAGTCATATTATTAGAATTCTAGGCTAAAAAGAATGATTGATTGGAATGAGCCTCTTGATTTTATTCTATCCATTGTTGTCTGTAATATCAAAGTAAGTAAATGGAAATAACTATGCTGGAGCATTGTTGTGGTTATAGATAGATCTTCCTAGACAATCATCTTGTACTGTATCTCCCTCTTTAATGAATCCATAAGTACCAAGTCAGTTGTGATAACTCAGACATTTTTTTTCCCCTTTAGGAAAGCAAGCTATTCATCCAGTCATCAAGCTCTTCCTCTGTACTTGATGGTGGTTTAGATTTTAAATCTTTGCATCAGTCATAGAAACTTTTCCAGGAATGGTTTTCTGTTGGACCACATTCCTCTCTTTCTTAGTTTTGGGTTCCTGAGATATCTAAGTTCTCAGAGTGTTATAACCTTCCTCCTTTATGAAGTATCAAAATTTCATAGCAGTTCTTCATCCAAATGGTCCCCAGTTGGCTGCAGTGGAGGAGCCATTTTCTGACAAGCCTACAAAGTGCTACAAAGTCTGTCTTTATTGGGGTACTACATAACTGGCAGCATTAAGTATTACATTAGAGATTAGGTAGCTAGTTGGTACAGTAGATAGAGTACTGGGCCTGGAGTTAGAAAACCTGAGTTCAAATTTGACTTCAAACACTTAACTAGCTGTGTGACCTTAGACAAGTTATTTAATCCCTGTCTGCCTCAGTTTCCTCAATTGTAAAATGGGGATAACAATAGCACTTACCTCCCAGGGTGGTTGTAAGGAAATGAGATAGTATTTGTAAAGTGCTTAGTACAGTGAATAGAATATAATGATCACTCAGTATATACTCCCCCATGCTGCCCCCCTTCCCCCTTCCCTCTAAGGACCAGATCATGTTTGTTGTTGTTTTTTCTTTGTTTTCAAAGAGAACCAATAGCATCATGGGGTTACATCTTGACTTGTGCAGGAATTGGATTTAAGTGAGGCAGAGTTACACAAAGTCATGAGCCACACTCTGTCTTCCAGAATCATTAAAGTCTAGTGGAAAGACAAAAGTCAAGGTGAATGTAGTGAATGATCTTGGAGTTTTTGTAGTCTGATCAAGCTCTAAGCATTCCACAGCATCTGCTTCTGCTGCTTTCATGGCCAAGGCCATTGGAACATTTTCTCATTTGCCCATTCTGCCTGGGAAGAAGTCTTCACATGCTTGGGCTTGATCACTCACTCTCTCACTTACCAATGGGTTTGAGACCTTCTGAGACCTCAACCTTGTTTAGCCTGTTTGTTGAGAAGGTGTAAAGGCTGTACAAGCTACAGCTTTTTGATGCCATAAGTGAGAGTTAGGTGAGAGATGTACACCAGAGATAGATGAGCAGCCCTGAACAGAGTTCAGCAAGCCCTCAGACCAGACCTACTACTAATTCTTCCTCATATATTCCAGTCATTTGTGGAACCATTTCCTTGATAACTTCTATTTTTTTTTTTTTTTGGTTTGCTGCAGTCGAATTATGCTTATTCCAGTACTCATAGTCCAGAGGGCTGAGATCAACATAGGAGATGAATCTGTAGTATTCCATTCATTTTCTCCTCAAAATGCAACTTTGAAGAGTCACTGGAAAAGCTAAGCAGGGCATTAATATCTGCCCCCTCAATGGTTAATTTTTTAAACCATCATCTTCTTTCTCTTTCTCAATAACTTGATACCCAACACAGTTAGAAAAAAAGAATTGCTCTAGTATTCTCCTAGTCCATTACCAGGTTTCATGATATAAACACCATATGTCAAAGGGAAGACCTATATTTGTGTCATCTCTATTTGGCTTTTGGCACATTGCTGGGTTTGGCGTGCAAGAATTGTTTGATTTTTAAAAAAATCTTAATAATGAATTTCAATAATTTTTCTGTGGGGGTTTCTCCTTTCATTATTTCCTTCTTTATAAAGTTCTATCTACATCATTGTCCTCTCTTTGGTATTTAAAGCCCTTCCCAACTTGGTCTTAACCAATTTATCTTTTTAGCCTTATTATTCACTTTCACACACTTTTCCCACCACACTTCTAATTGTTTCCTCAACAGGACACCCATCTTCCATCTCTTGTCCTTTTCAATGACTATCCTTCAGGCCTGGAATTCTTCTTTGAATCTCTGGTTTCCTTTCAAGATTTAGATTAAGTAGCCACTTCTATATGAGGCCTTTCTTGATCAACCCAGATGCTAGTGCTTTTTCCCCAAATTATCTTACATATATATTTTTTTGTCTATGCCTATATATTTACCCATTATCTCCTCTGTGAAAAAGTTAGATCCTTGAGGGCATGGGTTTTTCAGGTTTGTCATTGTATCCTCTGTACCTAGTTCAGTGCCTGAGACTTGGTAGGTAATTTGCAAATGCTTGCTGATTGTTGCCTATCAGCCCACTACTGCTTTCCTTTCTGCCAACATTCTACACAGCACCTTTCCTCAGCTTTCAATTGTCCTAGCCACAATAAATGGCTAGAACTTGGAGGAACATGAGGAGGGAGAAGGGAAATGGCCAGTGGCCCCAAGGTCACCTGCCAACTCTTGGGCCTGTAAAGCCAATCTGGTGCCAGCCTTCTAAAGGGTATTGCTTATGACTCTTATCATCTCTGCTTCTTTTGGCTATTGCCAATACTGGTTCAGGCTCCAGGGCTAGGCCTAACAAATTCTCTCCAGATGGGATGCTGCAATCCCCAGCTGCCTGGCCTGGCTCCCACCTGTTATTTAGCATGCATCTATCCTCACTACCACCACTTCCTAGCCCTTAGAGGGAGGTGAGGAGAGGGAAAAACAGATGGCCTATCCTTTTCCTACAATTGATAGCCAGAGAGAGGTCCTGCCTAGAAACTAGCCTTGTTGGGATGAGTGAGGCCCTAGGATTATATTCTAGCTCATTATTTTACCCATCACTGAGAGCATGGTTTCTCTTTCTTTTCTTTTCTTTTCTTTTCTTTTCTTTTCTTTTCTTTTCTTTTCTTTTCTTTTCTTTTCTTTCTTTCTTTCTTTCTTTCTTTCTTTCTTTCTTTCTTTCTTTCTTTCTTTCTTTCTTTCTTTCTTTCTTTCTTTCTTTCTTTCTTTCTTCCTTCCTTCCTTCCTTCCTTCCTTCCTTCCTTCCTTCCTTCCTTCCTTCCTTTCTTTCTTTCTTTCTGTCTGTCTGTCTGTCTGTCTCTCCCCCCCCCCTTACTTTGGACTCTTTTGGCAGTCTAGTGACACCTATAGATCCCTTCTAAGGATAAAGTTTTTAAAATGTATAACAAAGTCCATAGGATTACAGAAAACCTACAAGGGGCTCCTACTTTATAGACCAATGCTTTAATGAACCAGAGTTGTGTTTGGTTGTTCTATGTAATTAGATATTTGGTGCAACCTCAATTTGCTTTTAAAAGCCAACTTTTAAAGAAAAGAATAAGCTATGAGGGTTTTTGTATTGGTTAACTACTTTTCTTTTGTCCAGGTACTTTATATTAGTTATCTATTATTGAGGACCTACAAAGTACTCAGTACAATGTACTGAACTAGGTGCTCTGGGAAAGTAAAAAAGATGAATAAAATATTACATTTGCTCTCAATTTTATAATGAAATAGGCAAGAGGACACATATACAAATAACTAATACAAGGTAACACATGGTACTTATTATTAGAAGAGTGAAAACATTCAAAGGAGTAAGGCCTACTAATCATAATTATAAAATGTAAACAAACCCGTACCAATTTTCACCTGTAATTTATTTTTGTGGGTTTTTTTGTGGGGTTTTTTTAGTGAGGCAATTGGGGTTAAGTGACTTGCCCAGGGTCACACAGCTAGTAAGTGTTAAGTGTCTGAGGCCGGATTTGAACTCAGGTACTCCTGACTCCAGGGCCGGTGCTCTATCCACTGTGCCACCTAGCTGCCCCTTCACCTGTAATTTAAAAGAAATATATTTCATAAATGGCTGAAAACAATTACTTTAAGATATTTTTATACAAAATCAATTATTATAAGCATAAGATATTAACATTTTCAATTTTTTTATTGGATGCATATTTGGTCAATCTCATTATACAAAGTATGCAGCACAGAATAATGTTAACATTTCACCATATGAATCACTTTAAAAGCTTATTATTTTAAGTAAAATTGTAGGTATTGTATTCAATGCAGTTCTGAGATATTTTTGGAGTCAAAATACCATATAGTCTTTTTTTCAATTGCTTGTTAAACTTCACCCATATCCTAGACATTTTAAAAACTTTTAATTATATATATATATGTATACACATATATCTGTGTATATCTGTGTATTTACATATGTACATATATATATATATATATATATATAAATTGGGAATGTCTCTGAATAAATTTGAGTCATTTGGGCTGTTTCAAAACTAAGACTAGGAATCATAGCTTTAGACAGTGATGGAATTTCTGTACATAGTATTCATAAGCCAGGCAAGATTAAATCATATAATTTTCAGGGCAGCACACCAAATATGCATCCTAAATAATTCTATTATTTTGTCCTTTTGCATGAAAATATGACTGATACATTTTTAGATTAATTAAAAATTAAAACAATAATTTAATATAGCTAAATAATACAGTTTTTTGTTGCTGTTTCTCAATTATTTCTGCATTCATAGAATTATTTTGGTACTATTAATTTCTAAGTATTCATGGTATTAACTTTCAACTTGTGGCAGAAAAAAAACACCACGTTTTATTATTAACCAAATGAATGTTTTTGTTTTGTTTTGTTTTGTAAAACAAACACCTAGGTAATGTGTTTTGATCTAAAAAAAAAAAAAAGCTTTGAAGGCTCAGGGTACTGCCATTTAAAATCAGTGGTGCCATTTTGTTATAAATTTCTTGGATGATATTTGTAAACTTATTTATGTTTCAAAAATATATTAGAGAAAATTAGCTCTTAGAAAAATAGATTGTACATACTCATCAATATTTCTAGTACTCAAGATCCATTACATCTTTGATCAATGTCTTAAAAGTTCATTGCTCAAGTGTAGTTGTATATTCCCATTTTCCCACATCATTTTCTTGTTTATTCCCATGTACATTGCATGAAGGGAAGCATGGCATGGAGGATAGAGAGCTGTTCTTATTTGGGTGTAGGTTTTGTCTCTTCCACATACTATGTAACCTTGGGCAATTTATTCAAACTCTTTGTGTTCAAGTGAACTTTCCAAGATTATAAATTGAAGAGAAGGTACAGAGCTGCATTAGCATAGGCCCTCCCTTGCCAGGAGTTTCCCACACTAATGAAATTCCAAGTCTTATAAAAATAAATACAAACTGAAATTTGAGGATACGCACTAATTATTGAAATTTTAAATTTAGTAGGCAGTTTTTCTCAAGCCAAAAAAAGTAGCTTCTTCTTGCTTGTGACCAATTTTAATAATTTCATTTTGTGATAATAAAGAATCTTTCTCTGCCAACTTCAATGATTTTTTATTACTATTCAAAACCATAAATAGAAGAAAAATATCTCAAGTCATAGCAAACTTTATACATTTTGAATCATAAATAATCATTTTGTTAATGTGAATTATGAAACGTTTGATCTTATAAGCCAAAAAAACTTAAGAAGTTTTTAAAAATAGTTTTCTTTTCCTTTTTTTCCCTTCAAAAAGTCCATTAAAGTGAGATATGAATGAAACTACTTACAGTAAAGAAATACTGCAAATATGCAATGTATGGATATATGTTGGTTTAAGTATGATTATTACTAACTAGCTAGTTTGAATACTGACTGGAATAGTTTACACTTAATTGCTTTTTTTCCTTTCTTTCAGATTCAAAGGTTCAGAAAGTTGGCTCATACCACAGTAGTCTAGATAGTCCAATAACCACCTCACTTCAGCTTTCCTTGAGATCTCCTGAGTCTATTGGTGCTAATGGAGATGATGAAGAGAAGCCATCTGGGTCAGAAAACTCAGACAAGGAAGAGAGCATTCAATCCCCTCACCCTGAGGAGCAGTCAGAAGGTACAGAGAGTCCTAGATCTTTGTCATCCTCTGATATGGAATCAGGAAATGAAAGTGAATTGGCCAAAGACTTTGCTGCTCCTAGGTCCAATCTTCCCACAGTTTCCTCCAGATCAAGAGACCCACTTGATATTCTTACTAAGGTTTTCCCAAGTTACAAACGCAGCCGACTAGAAAGTATTCTGCAGTACTGCAAAGGAGATGTAGTCCAAGCCATAGAAGAAGTCCTGAATGGAAAAGAACACAAACAAGACACTGCAGACTTTGTAAACTCAGTGGGAGCCGAATTGACAGCTTTGCAAAGAACTAATTTTAGCTTAGCTGGGCTAGGGAAAGGAACGCTAGGGAATAAATCAGCCTTTTCTCCTTTGCATACTAGTTCCACTCCATTTGGGGGTGATCCAAATCTCTATAGCCTAAATCCTAGGCTAGGTATCAGTCCATTACGTCTATCATATTCCTCTCCAGGAAGAGCACTGTCTAGTTTTATGTCACCCTACCTAACAACTGGGCTGGTTCCAGCTTTGCCTTTCCGGCCAACTATAGACTATTCATTTTCAGGAATGATCAGGGATGCTTCTTACTTTACCAGCAAAGACTCAGTGACCAGTAGTGGACTATATTCCAGATTAAATCAGGAAAATCAGTAATTTTTGTCCCTTTTCATGGAATATTTTGGGGATCATGCAAGTGTTGCCAGTGTTGTGACATCTGTCCTCAAAAATATTTTTTTCTTCAAACATTAAATTACTTCCCTAAAGAAGCATTTGACAATGATGTGTGCCTTGAATGAACCTGTATTAAGAAATGTTATATTTCTAAAGTGAAATATTGAAAACCACCTATTAGCAATAACTATGTAAAGCTGTTTATCTTACTTTCTAAATGATTTTCTGTTAAAAAGTTGCTTTGACAAAAATAACAACTGTAAAACTGAAATTTATTTTGGTGAAAGGTAGTTTTATTTGTCTTTAAAAAACTTTTGTAGTTGAAAATCTATCCAGTGTATGGTAAATTGTTGCAAGTTAAATGTTCACTGTGAGATCGATAATTGTTAAGGTTATTCTAAGGAATTATAACTATTTTTTAACTTTTTTACCTCTCTTTCATTTTTTCTACTAAGTGGTATACTTTAGTGTTTCAAAAGTTCTATTTCCATGCTAAAAAGTAATTTATTCAGGACCATGAGAAAAAAATTAATTCTCTCAGCATCAATAGTTTATAAGTTGATTATTTTCCATTCATACCAACAATTTATTTGGGACATTAGAGGCATAATTTTTCATGTACTTTTTTATACTTCTCTTTCAATTTAAGCTTTCCAGGTTTCAAGACCCAAGGTTGATCATGACAGGTAAGAGGGCACCATCTCCTGGCCACTATCCTTTATTACAACTCTGGTATTAGACAAAAAATAGCTTTATGAAATCAGGAGTTTAAAAACTTATCCATTTTACAAGAAAACTACTTTATGGCAAGTTACTTAGAACTTTAATTTGTATTTTTTTTTATTTGTAACTAAAGTATGTGTTAAGGCTGACAGAATCACTTTACTTTTGACAGGAATGATTCCATATAATGGAAAAATAGAACTGACTATTGAAAACATTAAGAATGACTTCTCAGGGCTACTTTTGTTTAACAGTAGACATAACCATTGAGAATAAGAATAAAAGAATAGGGTTCTTAACCTTTTTTTTTGGTTGTTTGTTTCATGAACCTCTTTGGCAGTCTGATGAAGCCAATGGATCTCTTCTCAGAATGTTTTGTGTACCACATCCATAATTGAAGGAAACATTAAATTTCACTTATAGGTTAGTCAAAATTAAGACATGACTTTTTTCACATCTAAATTCATAGACCCTCTGAAATCTATTCACAAATTGCAGGTTAAGAAACCCTCCTCTGAAGAAATTAAAATACATACACACATATAAAATACACATAAAACTCTATAACATAACTTTCTCTAATTTGTGCAGGAGATTCTTCCACCCCAACAGATTTTTGAAAAATCTTGTGTGTTCTCTGCTAGTCATTTATTTGTAAAAAGGATTTTGTTTCAGTGATTTTATGTTTTTTCATATCTTGTTAATTGGTTTTAACAGATAACTGTTTCATCCTCTGATCTTCATTTGTTGAATGAGAACTGAGCCAAAAGACTAAATGAGTATTTCCCAAGTATGGTCTTAACCCAGTTAGGTGTCGCAGAATTGAGAATTTATTTGTTATTTTTAGCACAAAAACCCCAAATAAACACATTAAGCATTTATAATTTGCTAGATATTGTGTTAGGCACTGAGGATGGAAAGTTAAAAAAATAGCACACACCCTGATATCAAGGAACTGATGTTCTACAGAATTCAGTGAGAAGTATATTTCTTTTTTTCTTTCTTTCTTTCTTCCTTCCTTCCTTTCTTTTTTAGTGAGGCAGTTGGGGTTAAGTGACTTACCATGGGTCATACAGCTAGTATGCGTCAAGTATAAGAGGCTGGATTTGAACTCAGGTCCTACTGAATCCAGGGCCAGTACTCTATCCACTGTGCCACCTAGCTGCCCCCTGAGAAGTATATTTCTAATGCATTTGATTGGCAAGTAGCTGGTTGAATGACTGTATTCTTTATATCCATTGATGTTTTTATATAAGATTTTATATATGCTTATATGCAAAAAGTATTTGGGAATGTTAATCTTAGGCAAAAGGAATTCAAATCTTTTAATATTAATTTGTTACAATTGATTTAGAAACTTTCATCCTTGTTAAATCTTTGAATAAGTCAACAAAGTTTAGAGTAATAATGCTCCTATTATAAGGAGGGAGTTAATGAATCCCATCCTTATAATTATCACCATGTATTCAATATAGATAATAATAGTAATGATGGCTGACATTAGTATAGTACTTACCTTGTGTCAGGAACAATCCTAAGCATGTTGCAAATATTATTTCATTTTTAATACTCTGAGAGGTAGGTGATATTTTTCCCATTTTACAGATGAAAAAACTGAAACTTGAAGGTTAAGTGGTGTGCCCAACGGTCACATAACTAGTAACTGTTTGGTTCCAGTTTCTAACTAAGATCTTCCTGATTTGTAAACACTGACCATATGAGCAGTGTTATAACTTTGAAGGTTGATTTCTAGAATTTCAATATTTTAACCTCTTCTAGGTAGAATTATGTTAATATTTAATATTAAGCTATCCCTAAAAAGGACCTTAGAGATCACCTAATCCAATATCCATATGGTTTTTGATGAGGAAACAAAGGACCATGAGAGTGAAATGGCTTGAACTAGGTAACACTGCTAGTTGTTGGCAGAAGTACACCTAAAATTAATCATTCTCTGTTTTCATTCTGAAAAAAATGTTAAAAATAATTATATAAAAATTATCTTGCAAAATAAAAATTCAAATATATTTTAGTTTCAAGATACAGCTTAGTAATAACATATGTACAGTTAGTGAATTCTGAGGAGAAATCTATCTCTTTGAAGTCTTTGCAGATGGCTGGAGAGCCTGGATAGATGGCAGCATGCAATGTGAAGTATCATCTGCCAGGCCCAACTGACTAGATATGGTGACTTAGGTGTGTTTGCACTCACTAAGTCCTCATTCAAAATGCCAAGGCTTTAGGGAGTTACAAAGATGAGTGGGTTACTTTCTCCATAGACTGGAGCATGGATTTTGGATGTACATTGCTATGGGTGCTAGTCTAGATGAGGTAGAGCAAAGCAGATCTCAAGTGGCTTGAGTGGATGATAGAAGAAGCATAGGATAGAAAAGAGTGAGTGAGTACTCAGAGAAGGAGGAAATGAAGACTCAGAGCACGTGACTGAGCTGAGAATGGAACCCAGCCCTTCTTATTCTCAATCAAATAATTATTCCATTATACCAGGTACTTCCAACTAAGTTTCAATCCTTCAGAAGTAGTCATCATTTAAGATGCATACAAGACAAGTTCTAGCAGAGAACTTAGAATAGCAAGAGACTTTTAGAGGACATCTAAGGTCTCTTGGGAAGCTCCAGCTCCTTCCAAATTATAAATATTAATTTTTCAGTTTAGTTCTAGATATATAAGAAATGCTACTTTGCACATGGCACTGGGATAACATAACATTGCACCTGAAGCTCACATATATAATCAGTTACCTACAAGAACATATGGTAGTTACATCATTTCCCCCCAAGAATTGTTATTTATTGCTTTATAGATAGCTAATGCAACATTTCCTTATATTCATATTCAAAATCTTAACACGCATTAGAGATAGGTCAGCTGGGTACAATAAAAGTCAAATTAAATTATTTTAATTACTGCCACCTGCTTACATACATTTTGAGTTTCTAATTTTTGCTTTAAAAATTCCCAAATAAAAGTAGATACTACTGTTTATCTCAATGGTTTTAGTATTTGGATTATAATGATTCTCTCTCTCTCTCTCTCTCTCTCTCTCTCTCTCTTTCTCTCTCTCTTTCTCTCTTTGGAAATACTTTGTTTAATGCTAATGAAACAGTGAAAAGATTAAAATACAATCTAACCTTTTGCTTTCTAGTTCTTGTAGAAAAGGAAGCAAATAAGCATTTATTAAACACATACTGGGCACTGTGCTAAGTGCTTTACAAATATTATATCACTTGATCTTCACAACCAACCCTGGAAAGTTTTTATGGTTGAGGAAACTGAGGTAAGCAGAGGTGACTTGTTCAGTGTCACATAGCAAGTAAGTGTATGAGTTCAAATTTGAACTCAGGTCTATCCTGACTCTTGGACCAATGATATATCCAACATATTACCTGGCTCCCTTCCCAACCAACTCTACAAATCTATAACTATTTCGGGTCTGCTATTTTTTTGTTGTTGTTGTGAAAACTTTTTTGTAAAGTTTGTATGTAATTGCATGTATTATAATTATTTTAACCCTTTAAAATAATAACTTAGAAATTAAATAAATTAATAAATTAAACTATCTAACCAACCAAGTAGTGTTTATTAAAATCCTTCTATGTGTTCAAATCTGGCCTCAGACACTCAACACTTATTATCTCTGTGACCCTGAGCAAGTTACTTAACCCTCATTGCCCTGCAAAAAACAAAAAATGCAAAAAAACGAAACAAAAAATACCCAACAAAATGTTTGGGGCAGCTAGGTGGTGCAATGGAAAAAGCACTGGCCCTGGATTCAAGAGGACCTGAGTTCAAATTTGGCCTCAGACACTTGATACTTACTAACTGTGTGACCCTGGGCAAATCACTTAACCCTCATCGTCCCCCCCCCCCCAAAACAAACAAACAAACAAGCAAACAAAAACAAAAACGTAACAAAACAAAACAAAAGCCTTGTATGTGGATAGAGCACCAGCCCTAGGCTACTCCAAGGACAATTCCCTTTTGGCCTCTAGTATAAAACCCTTCAGCAAGAGTTGGGCAGGGGGAAGCAAAAATGGACCCATAATAAAAACATAAATCATATATGAAATGAGTGGTTTTATTCCCATGCAGAAAAGAGAATGCTAAAACAATTAAGAATCAGAACAATTGAAATAGAATTCAGTAACAGATTGCTACTAGTGAAATAAATTGTGAGATACTATTCAAGTCTTACTGGAATATTTATAAAATGTTTCTTTTCAAGGGCTCAAATTTCTTCTCTGCAAATTTTTCTCTGTTCTTCAAAAGCTACCCAATTGATTCCAAGTCTTCCAAATCATCTAGAAAGAATTTTGTTCCTATTTGGTTTCAAGTTTTCTCCCTTACTCTATTTTTTCTTATCCCTCTGATTGAATTAATGAAAACCTGAAATAAGCATTCAAGTCCTTATTATGTGCAAAACACTAGGTTAAGCACTGGGTATACAAAAGGAAAAGATAGTCTCTACTCTTATGGAGCTCACATTCTAATAGGGGGATATAATACCTATAAAAGATTTTGTCTCAAAGTTATATGGAAAGGTCCTGTGATCCTTAGGCTACAGCAGCAACACAGATGGTAGAACATTTTCTTTAATATCATCCCATTAATAATACCATAAATTTTGTTATTGGTGCTATTCTTTTGCTGAACCATTTGGGAATTCCAAGGACTTTGGTAGGAAAATTATTTTTTCCCTCATTTTCAGTGACTATTGAGGAGGTGGGAGCTAAAGCACGCTCAGAGGAAGTTTCCAGGTTGTTTCTCCTCAAAAGTTGTTTTCCTGGAGTATGGTGGCAAGATCCAGTCTGGAAGCAGAACTGGTGTTTGAGGAACATTAAGGCTCATGAGCCTCCTGGGCCAGAAATGGTTGAAATAAATGAAAAAAGAAAGAAAGAAATGAAAAAGGATAATTTTTTTCTAAAATTTTTGTACAAATCTTTACCACTATTCAGTAATCATTTGTAAACCATGAAATTAACTATCTTCAGTTAGAAATTCCATATATAACATTAAAAATGTAAAAATGCAAAACTTTTAACCCCATTGCCTTGTTTAATAAGAAGACAAGGTTTAATGTTCAAATGACCCACAGAAATACTGGGTACCAAGCAAGTCTTGAGAGAACATCTCTTAGAGCAAATAAATAAGAGTTTATAATATTAATATGTCTACTGTCAAGCTATTTAAAGTGATGTCTGTCAAAGTCTAGTCACTATTTATGAAGCTGAATGAACAAAAGAATGATGGAGACCCCAAAGAATTTGTGCTAAACTTTCCCTTTTGGGTGTAACCGTATTTGAATGACCACATTTTGTGCATCATTTCCCTATTTTTTTCTCTGTTCATTTTGTTTTATTTTTCTTGGTAGTTTCTAGAGTGATCAATTCTGCTTTGAGTAATTCATCTTCTAAATAGAAGTAACAAGTGAGAGTCCAGAGCTTAATATATTCTATTCCAGGCTTAGATGACTTTATCTCAAGGAAGATGGGAGAATGAGTCATCCAGGCTAAGTGCCTCTGGGTTCTCTTTTGTTTAATGCTCAAGTCACTTTCCCAGAGCCCCTCTCTTCTTTGCTTTTGTTTCTCTGCTCAGTGGGCTAAACAATGTCTTTCTGTTTCTGCTTCTGTTGCATCCTGTGACTATCTTGGCACTAAATACATGTAAAACAAATAAGCACCACAAAGACTAACAAGTACAGCAATTATACTCCAAACACTGCTTGACCTCTTCTATAACATTCTGGGGGAGGGTGGAGAACCGATGTTATTGTAGAAGATCCACTTCTAAGTTAGGTATAATGACATTTATTTGATGCTACTGTTTTTATCCTCCTCCCCCTTCAGGCCCAGAAACTTACCAGCATCATTTCACATCACAAATCCTTCCTGTCTATATAAAATCCATTCTTACACAGCATACAGTGTTTGACTCCTGTCTTTCACCTTGTAACAGTTGTAAAGCTTTCCACAGTGGGTAATCTTCACACCATATGTGCTGCAACCACTATTTTCCAGTGTGTGAATAACAGGGCATTTTAGCTTTGTATGTTTTTCCTTTCATCGCTGGAGAATCATAGAACCTTAAGAACAGTAGCAATAATCCTTGGTCCTTGTTTATATAACACCTCAGACACTGGGACACAAAGTGTTTCATTAACATGAATGTAAAACTCTTCACTTGGCTTTGCAGGTAAGTGCTAAGATTTTTGTTTAATTTTATAAAGGAGAAATTGGCAATCAATCAACAAGGATTTGTTAAGCACCTACAATTTTTCAGGTCCTGTGGTAAGCCCTAGTGATACAAAGAAAGGACCCTCCCCCCCAAAAAAAATGAAACAATAGTTCCTGCTCTCAAGGAGCTCATAGTATAATGGGCGAGGCAACATGCAAACAGCTAAGTATATATGGGATAAGTTGGAGATTATATTAGAGGAAAGGCACTAAGAAGGACCAGAAAAATCTTCTTGTAGAAGGTTGCCCTTTAACTGAGACTTAAGTGAAGCCTGGTAAACCAGGAATTGGAGAAGAGGAGTGAAAGAATTCCAGGCAAGGTATGGAGCCAGTGAAAATACATTGAAATGGGAGAAGGAATATCTTATGTGTGGAATGGTAAGGAGGTTAGTGTCCATGAATCATAGAATATGGGGATGGGTCAGTAAGGTAGGAAAAGGCTGGAAAGATAGGAAGGACATTTGAAGCCAAACAGAGGATATTATATTGCATCTTGGAGGTGATAGGGATCCAAAGGAGCTGATTCCTTCATTTTCCATCTAGTTGCACTCTTTGAAATTTCTTCAGATTTTTCCATGCCATCTCCATCATACATCTCCATCAAGAAGCACCTTGGGAAATTCCATGATAATGAAAGATCCAATCAGCCTTATTATTCACACTTTATCAGTGCCTTCTAGCTCTCTGATTTGTAGGGCAGAACCATGAACTCTAAAACTGTCATTTAAGAAGGGGGCACATACTACTCTTTTCTTTATTTACCATTTTGCTGCATTCTTTTGGAATCTCATCATTGAAAAGTCTCATTATGCTCCAAAATGTAAACTGCCTTGATTCTCATACATCCATCATTAGTCATCTTTGACTCTCTGATTTGGAGGGATGATCCATGAACTCCAAAACCTCCATTTAAGGAGCAAGCCTCAGTCAGGCCAAGTCTCACTTGGTTGTACTCTTTTGAACCTCTTAGGATTTCTCTACCATACCCCTGCCCCTATTATCTGTTTCCTTCCCAACCTCTCTTTTAAAGTTTCCTTTTGTGTGTTGTCTTCTTCCATTAGATTTTTAAGCTCTTTGAACATAGGGGCTGTCTTTCTTTTTGGTATTTGTATTTACATCTCCTGAATTTAGCACACAGTAAGAAATTATAAATGTTTAATGATTAACTGACTGATTGAATAGAAAAGATGATATAATCAGATATACACTTTACAGAGATCAATTGGGATGAATTCGAGAGGAGAGATTTAAGTCAGAGAGATTAAGAAAAAGACTGGGATGAGGAAGGAGAGAGGTTCCAAGCATGGGGACCGACTAGTGAACATGTTCAGTGTTGGGAGATGAAATTTTATGTAGAAGGAAGCCATGTCACTGGATTAAAGAACATATGGTGGGGAACAGAGAAGCTATAAGGTATAAGAACACTGGAGATATAGGCACTGAGAAGTTAAATGTCTTCTATAAGGTGAAACAGTAATTCAGTAGCAGATTTGGGGTTACAATCCTCTTTGCTGTTTTTTTAATAAATTTTCCTTACAAATCAATTTATTTTTATAAGCACTGATATGTTTCAGTGTGTGTGTGTGAAAATGAATATGATGACTATTTTATGGTCAAAATGAATACCACTTTTAGGAAATTAAGCTATTTGTTACTGAGTTGCTTTCTGAATTATAATTATCATTATTATAATCAGACATTTATTAAGTAATTTTAATGTGCCAGGCACTAGGCTAAGCACTACAGATACAAAGGCGAAAAACATAGTTAAAAAACTTTAAGGAGTTTATACACTTAAACCTACATATATTTATGTACATATAGTATATAGATCTGGCTATAAAAGATATGGAACCTATCTTGTATTAGAGAAAACCTGGGTTCAAGCCTCAAGGCTTAAATCACCTTGAATGGCAATGAATCTCCATTTCTCAAAGTGTGACCCTGGATAAGTCACAACCTTCAGTGTCTCATGCTTTGTAAAGCAGGTAACAACCTTTATCAGTAGAGCAAATTTCCATTGTCACAAAGAGTCAAACAAGACCAATTCATCCACCCCAAACAAAAACTAAAATAAAACCCTTGAAATCACAGGTCTAGACCACATTCCAAAAAGAAAATGATGTTAAGTGTATATGACACTCTCCTACATATTATTGATTTAGAGACATTGGCTAAACTGAATTTCCAGGCTCCAAAGAAAAACTTTCTTAAGTCTTCTCATATCTTTTACTCTTATTTCCAGAAGCTGCTCCAAGTTAAATAACTATATCTTCCAAATTGCTGCTAAAGCTTATGGACTTGGAAAATTTGATTCCTTAGTCCTAAATGATATTAATGGATTAAATGTTCACCCATCTTCTTATGAACTATAATGCCTAGGCTGTCTCTTCATGACTGCAACTTTCTTCCTCCTCTTCTCTACGTCCCTTCGATTACTGTTCAGTTCAAATACCACCTCCTTCAAGAGGCCTTTTGGGATTCTTCCAGTTGTTAATCTCCCTCCCCTGCAAAAAGTACACTCTCATTGTTGCATGTATTTATTTATCTTCATATGTGGTATATTCTTCCAGCCTAATCATACCTCTCTTCTTCACCCCCGCCAGAGACATATCAATACAAACTTTCCTTGCATACACCTAATACTTCATGTGATCCCATTTTGGGCAAAGACTAGTTTTCTTTTGCCTTTGCATCTCCAGCAATGCCCGTTATGTAGTAAGTGCATATAAATGCTCTTTGATTGATAGAAAGAAGCATGTCATCTGTAAAGTTGCTAAAATTCTAGCTATACTGTCTAAAATTATCTAATAAGTGGTCACCAATAAATTATAAGATTTAGCAAGGGTTTAGACTTTTAAGCATGTATTAAGGAGAATAAGAATTTGGTGGAGAGAGAAAGAGGCCTAGATTCAGCTATCTATCTCAGGGAACCAGCATCTCTTGCTCCACTTCCCCCTGAGGTCCTCGCAAGAGAGAGAGAGAGAGAGAGAGAGAGAGAGAGAGAGAGAGAGAGAGAGAGAGAGAGAGAGAGAGAGAGAGCGCAAGCTTCACCCCTTCTTCATCACACCAGGTTTCTGTGGAACGGGGAACATCCCATCCACATGCACACAGAGCTCCAAGCTAATTGGCTGATAGCTTTGATAGACAGTACCCACGAGCAAACATTACTTCCTGACACCAAGGAACTGATCTTCTAAGCCGCATGGCTTGCCCTCAGATGCCTTCTCCTCATGGCAGAACTTTCCTACAGTAATTTTTCAGCAGGTGGCGTCACTCCAATTGTTACACAACTCTGTTGAAAAGTTCAAAATATGCAGATATGCAGAGGGGCAGAGTTCTAATTCCTGCTCTGAAAGCTACTTAATACCTGTGCCAGCTGAAACAGTTACTTCTCTTCTTTTTAGTTTTCTCATGTATAAAATGAGAGAATTGGATTAGATGAACTCTATCAGTTTCCTCATCTATAGAAGGAAGAAAGTAGATTAGATGATCTCTGATATCTTAGAACTCTCCATGTAGGATCCTGTGATTTTTAAGGACACTAGAGCCAAGTGCCATTAGGAACCTCCAAATATATTTTCAGAGTGTCATTCATAGGATTTAGAAGGGCTAATTACACTAGTTCAAATAGTACCCTAGCTAATGTGATATAACTGTTCCTATAGATCTAAGAAATGTATGGATAAGATTGCAAGCTACCCTTTCTTGAAACCATTATGATGATCAGCTTAATTTGGAAGATGGTAGAGCAAGTGTAGCTCCTACAAATTAGATGTAATAATGCCTCACCTGGTAGAAATGCTTCAACATGAACACACACAGTGACACAGGAGTTGCTTTCAAAGCACCTGGTCAATTTCCTCTCTGAGATGCCAACATGTTTCTTAATTGTAGGGTTCATATATTTATTATGAAAATATGGGAATACCAATTACCATTCCAAATGTAAAACAAAAATGTGTTTATAATTCCACAAAAGTTTCCTCTGATACCTCATCATGCAGAGCTGACCTTGGGTTCATGAAAGCTTATGCCATAGAAATTCTGGCTTCTATGGAAAGACTTTCTATATATGAATAGCAAAAAGCCAAATCTTTTTTCTTAGGACCCTAGCTAATTATATAAATGCACATCACCATGGGGCTGGCCACCTGATGATGATTTTTTTTTTTTAGTTATAGCAACACTTGAAAATAAAAAAAAAATAGTCTGTATTCTTGTCTGCTCCCTACCCTCTTCAACTTCTACATTAATGGTAGGAGAGTGTCAGGAAAGAGTTCTGAGAATGATGCAGTTTTTGTATCATTAAAAATTTAAATTTGACTGTAGTTGAAACTAAGATTGTTAATTGTCAGATGATCAAGGAGTAAATGTGTGAGGTGAATCATATTAATATTGATATTTTTACTATAGATAAAACTAGAGGAAAGAAAGATATTACAGCTAAATTGAAGGGTAGCTCATGGGTACTCTTTAGAGAAGCAAAGAAAAGAGTTAGCAGAGTAGGTTTAATTGTATTTCAAGAGAATAAAAAACATCATTTCATGGGGAATTTAGTCATCGTTTATTGCAGTGCTACTGATAAATGATCACAAAAAAAGATCATTGTAGCCTATGCACCAACACTGTTTGCTGAAGACAAAGTGGTACAGAAGTTCTATGAAGAACATGATTAAAACCTCCAGAACAAATAGACATATACTCTGATACTTCACTTCAATGAGAAAACATCCAGAAGTTTAAACAATATAAATTAATTTACACAAGTAATACAAAATAGCCCAGAAAGCAGCTTAGTCCAAAAATGTCTGATTTATTTGCCAAAAATAGATGACTCCCAAAGGCAACATTGGGTTAGACTATTAACTCATCTGTAAAATTTTATAAGGAAGGATGATGGATGGTTATGAGCATTATTGTCTCATAAAGCAGGGAGAAACACTCAACTACAAAACCAGGGTAAGCCAAGTTTAGCAAGATATCCAAACAAGCAAAGAAATCCTTATGGCATTTAATGATGAAAATGATAACAGGACATGAACAAAAGGAAAATAGAAAATATTTTTGACAGCCACTTTTATGAATTTTTTTTCCATGAAGAATAGTGGAACCAACACATTTATACCCTAACATCAAAATTCTTGAGGTGCTTATAAATTAAAACAAGTATAAGGAGAGGCGATCCATGGTGCATGAGGGGATTAACATTGTTAAGAGGCCCAAAGGCTGATACACAACATATTTGAAGAAGAGAAAGATTGAAAAATGTGTGAGGAAAAAAGGTGTGAAGAAAAGAAAATATCTTTGATTTATCAATACAAAAATAGTCACATTAAACATGCACAGAAATATTTATAGCTGCTCTTTTTATGGTGGCAAGGAATTGGAAATTGAGGGGATGTCCCATTAATTGGAGAATGACTGAACAAGTTGTGGTATATGAATGTAATGGAATTCTATTGTGCTGTAAGAAACGATGAGCAGGAGGAGTTCAGAGAAACCTGGAAGGACTTGCATGAACTGATGATAAGTGAGATGAGCAGAACCAGAAGAACATTATACAAAGTATCATCAACATTATGTGTTGATCAACTGTGATAGAATAGATTCTTCTCACCAATCCAATGGTACAAGAAAGTTCCATAGGACTCATGATGGAAAAGGATCTCCAAATCCAGAAAAAAAAAAAAAAAAACAGAACTGTGGAATATGGATGCTGATTGGACCATACTATTTCTTTGGTTTTTGGTGCTGTTGGTTTTCTGTTTTGAGGTTTTTCCTTTTTGCTCTGATTCTTCTCTTATAACATGACTAATGAAGAAATATGTTTAATGTTATTATGTATATATAACCTATATCATATTACCTGCTGTCTAGGGGAGGTGGGGAGGGAGGGGAGGGAGGGAGAAAAATTTGAAATTGGAGTAGTAGTAGTAGGCCTCCACCAGTCGCTGACGAACATGGATCAGCACCTTGAAGAGCCACAGGCCACAGTGTGGCTGTGCAGTCCGATATGGGAGCTGCAGCTCCTGAGTGACTTATAACCAGTAACTGCCACATCCCATGTTGTATCTACCCCATAAGGAGTAGCTGGAGTATCCTCTCCAGGGTGCTGGCCTGTGCAGATCAATCTGGAAAACAAGCTGTTGCCCATGCAGCAGGTTTTCCCTCTTGGCGACACTGGTGGATCCAAAGGAGAGGCAGAGTCAATACAGTTTGGCACCAGTGCCGCCGCAGGAGTTGCCAGAGGGATGTGATGTCCAACATCCAACTACCTAAGGGACTCCAACTCCTGATTTTTCCTCGGGGTTAACTCCCAAAGCCTTTCCCATATATGGATATAGCCGCAAGGCAGTGGAGGTTTAAAATCAGGGTTTCCTTCCCCTAGGCAGGTTGCCTGCCAAGGCTAATGAGCCCCACCTGCCCAAAGCAACTGGTTTTAAGGTGCCAGTGACTCACCTTCGCCCCTTCTCCTGTTAGTGGAAACAGTTCCGCCACGAGAAGGCCAGGAGTTGGGCTTTGGTTGTCAGAGGCTATTTGAGACACTCGCTATTGGAGCATTTTGTAGAGAGTGGGAGCTTATCCCCACTTCCACCCCGGCATGACAAACCTTTGGAACCTTGAATTTGGAAATCTTGTACAAACAACTGTTGAAAACTATTTCTACATGTAACTGGAAAATAATAAAATACTTTTATTTAAAAAAATAGTCACATTAATAAATATCAACTATAACAAATAAATAATTGAATAATTTAAATATCTTTGAGAATTATTTGTACATGAATGGATGGCAGACTGAATGAGGACATTAGCAGGGAACAAGCAGACTTTCACAATGGACCATATATTTATCACCTAAAACTTGACTGAAATGTGTAGAGGCTATAAGATCACATTGTGCTTATTGTTTGTTGATTATCAAAAGCCTTTCATCCAGTAGCCAATCACTTTAATAAGAATCTATCATGTACCAGACTGTAATAAGTTTTGGGGACCCAAAGAAAGGTGAAATAATGAAATCATCAACAATAATACAAATTTTAAAAATAGCCCCTACTCTTGAGGCACTCATGGTGAAATTGAAAAGGCAAAATGCAAATGACTTGGAACAAATACCATATGTACAGAATAAATTGGAGATAATTTAACTGGGAAGTACTTCTTGCAAAAGGTGAGACTTTTGCTGAGATTTGAAGGAAGCCAGGGAAGTCAGGAGGTAGAGATGAGGAATGACAGAGTTCTAGGAATTGGGGGCAGCCCAATGAAAATGCACAAGCCAAGATATCACCCAAGATGTCATCAGTCCTCTTTGAGAACAAATGATTAAGAACAACAACATTGAAGTAATGTTATTGAGTGTCTTGTATGAGGAAAGGCTAGGAGGCCCTTGCCACTGGATTTTAGAGTCTGGGAAGACCAGAAGGTTAGGAAGGGGCCAGGTTAAGAAGGACTTGAAAAACCAGATAGATTTTATTGATAGAAGTAATTGGGACCCACTGGAGTTTACTGAATAGAGGAATGAAAATGTCAGACCTATGCTTAAGGAATATCAAATTGACAGCTTAGTGAGGATGATGGACTATAGTGGAAAGAACTTGAGGTAGGAAGACAAACCAACCAGCAGACTTGCAGTAGTACAGGCATGAGTGATGAGGGTAGGCCAGTATGGCAGACTCAAAGGAGAGAAGGTGGAGATTTGCCAATCAGTTTACATGTAAGCATTACAACAAAACTGTGAGGCAGATGCTGCAATTATTATTTCCATTTTTTAGATAGGGAAATAGAAGAACAGAAGTATTCAGTGACTTGTCTAGTGTTATACAACTAAGTGTCAGAGGTTGAGTTTGAAATCTCATCACTGACTATATCCAGTATGTCAAGCTGCATCAAAAAGGAGTTTGCAAACAGATGCTTTTTCCTCAACACTAGAAAGAATTAAAAATAGCCATCTCCGCCTCTTCCTCCTCCTCCTCTTTTCCCTAATCTTTCACCCCCAATCCAATACCAAATTTGCCTCTCAATCACCTTGTATGAATAGTTTTCAAGATTTGCTCTTTCAGAGGCTAACAAAATATTTCATTTCCACCCTGTACTCAAAATGAGTTTTTGGAGTTTTTTTTTTAATAAATAAAATGGTAGTGGAAGTTCAGTGTGGGGGTGGTAATTCTAAAATTGACAGAAACCAATGGACAAAAATTCTCATGACACAGTAAGCCACAGTGAAAGCAGTGACTCAGTAAAACAGACCAATGAATGAAGAAAGGACTGCTGTAGTCAAGAGATATCCACCTTATTCTTCTCACATAAGCCTAATTTCTGCCTCAGTATGTGCATAACCCCCTTCCCGTCCCAGCCTAGGGGATTTACCACATCATTCTAATAGTTATGAATAAGTCTTTCCTTGCTTTTCAAAGGTGTTCCTCTCTATCAGAATGAACTGACATGCCTTAAGTAGAATGTGTGGCTGCTAGGCATTAGATTTTAATATTTTTGGGACAGGGAGTGCCCCTTTGGCCAAACTAGAAAAAATATATTTCCCTTCCAATTGAAATTATAATGGAGAGTCAGAAATAGAAATTTTGAGTGTTTTCTTCTTCTGTGTATTCCTTTATTACAGAAATCATTCCTTAATCTGTAAACTCCACTGATGATTTTTTTTTTTTTGCACAATTGGGGTGAGGGTAGGAGACACTGCTAGAATAATAAAAGAAGCATATTATTTAAATATATTATATATACATATACAATATCTGCATTTTATATAGAAATATATGAACTATAATATAATGATGTGTAATACATTATCATGAACAATATAAATGTGTATATATATACATATATATGTAAATAAACAGATACATTTTACTATATGAAGGGAAATCTCATCTTATTCATTTCCTATCAGTATTAAACATCAGAATGCTGCCAAAGATTTTATTCTTCTAATACAAATCTGATAGAATCAGCCCCAACCCTTTGTCAGTTTTGTGTGTGGCACAAGCTAAATGTTCTTGTGATGACTTTGATAAATAGTGAATAAAAAAGAAAAACCCCAAAAGACATTATAGAAGAGTTTTCAAACATGGTGATGATAGCAATAAAACAGTACAATTTATATAGTTCAGTGATATTTTTTAACTCTTTTAGTGTCATGGTCCATTTTGGAATCCTGGTGAAGCTTAGGGTTCCCTTCTCAGAATAACATTTTAAAATATATAAAATACCTAGGATTACAAATGTAAACACTTATGGTAAAATCCAGTTAGCTATTTTTTTTTAAGTTTGAAGACTTCATTTTAATAACTTCTGATATATTGCATCAAAGTTTTCAGAGCATTTTAACATTTTTGAGTCTCACAACTACCCCATGAAGTAGGTGCTACAGATATTTTTATCCATAGTTTAACCTGTCTTAGAAAGGTTAGGTGACTTGCTGATTCCCTTGTAAAGATTAGTCAAAGTTAGTCCAGTACGTGAAAGTTACAACAATATCATCCTAGTGTCACTCCTAAATAATAGATGTGAAAATGATTTAGGATGAGATATTATTGTTATTCAGTCATATCCAATTCTTCATGATCTCATTTGAGATACTAAAGTGCCTCTTTCTCCAGGGGGCAGCTAGGTGGCACAGTGAATAAAGCACTGGTCTTGGATTCAGGAGGACCTGAGTTCAAATCTGACCTCAGACACTTGACACTAGCTGTGTGACCATGGGCAAGTCACTTAACCCCCATTGCCCTGCAAAAAACAAACAAACAAAAAAAAAACAAAGACAATTCCTTCTCCAGTTTATTTTACAAATGAGGAAACTGAGGTAAACAGGATTAAGTGACTTGCCTGAGGTCATGTAGCCAGATGTGAACTCAAATCTTCCTGACTGCAGGCCCAGAACTCTATCCACTATAACACCTAGATGTCCTATATCCTTCATTAGAAGTATAACAGGCAGATTCCTAAGGGTATGTGCAGGGGACTTATGTGGATATTTGGTGAGCCTGCCTCCTCTAGATGATATGGAACAGAGAGTCCAGGTTCTCCATTTAAGAGCATGTGTAGTTATTATATGATTGTTGTGCCTCAAGGCTATGTTGTGCCTCAAGGCTTGTGTTAGAGAGACAGGTTTTAAGTCTGGATCACCCAAGGCATTATGTTCCTCAGGTCTGGGAGAGCCCAGAACCTGAACTGGGGAGAGAAGTGGAGTGCGGGTTCCTTCCTCAGCATGTCCTGAATCTATGACCCAGAAATGGGCCTGTGACCAGTTCCGTGGCACAGAATTGAATGAAAGAGCTGACAGCTGACACTTGTACCTTTTGAGATATCCTAGGATGGTTTGGGGGTAGGGGGGTATTTTTTATCGGTCTAGGACCTTTACTAGTCCTGGTATACAGCCTCTCCCTGGGTGCTAAAGTATTTCCTGAATGCTTCTTTATTTTATTTTTTGCATCCTAACAAACATTTATTTTATTTTTTCCAGTTACATGTATGAGTAGTTTTCAACATTCATTTTCATAAAATTTAGAGTTCCAAATTTTTCTCCCTCCCTCCCTCCCTCCCTTTCCTCCCCCTTCCACAAGACAGCAACCAGGTTATACATGTGCAATCCCCAAGTGCTCTTTTTATCAGTTCTTTCTATGGGGGTGGATAGTAAGCTTCCTCATTAGTCCCTTGGGATTGTGTTGGATCATTGCATTGCTGAGAGTAGTTAAGTCATTCACATTTGCTCATTGGACAATACTGCTGTCACTATGCACAATGTCCTCCCAACTCTACTCACTTCACTATACATCAGTTCATGAGTCTTTCCAGGTTTTTCTGGGATCATCCTGTTTGTCATTTCCTATAGCACAAGACCATTCCACTACAATCATAAAGCACAGCTTTTTTCCATCATTCCTCAATTGATGGACATCCCCTTGATTCTCAATTCTTAGCCACTACAAAGAGTTGCTATAAATATTTTTTGTACAATTTTTCCCCCTGTTTGGGAAAAACTGCCTCAGTTTATCCAAATAACTCGAGGAGACCACCAAGTCAAGCAGAGACAGATTTATTACATCTTCATGAGGATGGGCAAAACCCAATTACACATTGAAGTCTTGCAAAGATATGCCCAATCCTCTAGGTTTTTTATAGTAATCTTGAAAAGGACTGTCCCCACGTACACCTAGGGTGGATGAGCTCACAATCTAACATCCAATCCTGTCTCACCCAAGATGCGTACCCAGCTTGTGATCCATGTATGGAGACATGTCCAAGAACAAAGGGGAGAAGGGGAAGGGGTACAAGTCTGAGGAATGTCAAAGAAAGAGGGAGGCAGAAATCACTCCCTTATCTGACTGCAATTAATCCATGACAGGGACTGGGGTTTCTGACATGTGAGAGGAGAGTTTTTTATTACAGGCCATAAACTAAGGTGTAGCTGGCATGTGGGAACTAAGCAGAAGTAAAGTAAATAGTGCTAATTAGTAGAACTGTGACAAGTAATAAAACTTACTGGGGGACTGAATATCTCCCAGACCCCATCCCCAAAGTTTACAAAACTGTCCCAATCCATTATCTCAACAATAAAACTTAAGGGAGACAGTGAGAATTTGACAAGCAATTAACTTTTAGGCAAAGCAAGAGGCTAGCTATTCTGGGGGCAGGGGGCTAGGTATCTTTCAGACTCCATCCTCAGAGTTTAATCTGACTCAAATCCATAATTGTCCCACACACCCCTTTTCTCTTTTTCATGATTGCTATTGTTAACTGTTTCTCTTCCATCCTATTCCCTTCTTCATGATATTTATTCTATTATCCATCTTCTTTCATCCTAGAATCCCTCTTCAAAAGGGATTTGCTTCTGTCTGTCCCCTCCCCCAATCTGTCCTTCCTTCTTTTGCCCCTCTCTCTTTATCCCCTTCCCCTCCAATTTTCCTGCAGGGTTAGAGAGATTACTCCACCAAATTGAGTGTGTATGTTATTCCTTCCTAGAGCCAATTTTGATGAGATTGAGGTCTTTGAGTCAATTCTGATGAGTGTTAGGCTCATTTACAGCCCAGATTTTAAATAGATTACTCCACTCAGTTGGGTGTGTGTGTGTGTGTGTGTTAATCCCTCCTTGAGGCAACTCTGATGAGTTTAAGGTCTTTGAGCCTTTTCTGCTGAGTGTAAAATTCATTTACTGCCCTGCTCTTCCCCCATCTATTCCCCCACTCCATAAACCTTTTCCTGTTTCTTTCATGTAGGATTTCACCTCTGCCTTCCCCCCCCCCCCCCGCCATGCTTCTTGCCAGACCCTGTCCCCACTGTTTGTAGACTTCTAACACTGTTTCAGATATTTACCACAAGTATGTGAAGACTTGGTGAAATGGGAGGATGTTGTTCCTCCCAATTTGTTCCAATGGCTAAGAAGATGGCTGAAGCAGTTGCTTTGGAATGCTTAGAGCTTGATCAGGAATCAAAGACACCAAGGTCATTCAATGCATCTCAGGACATTTTTAATCATCATAACTTTTGTCCTGCTGCTGGACTTCAATGACTCTGGAAGAGAGAAGGAAATTGACTATATTGTGCAAGTTTGCCTTGCTTAAAGCCAGTTTACTTGTAAGTCAAGACATCAATGTCATTTTTCCTCTTCAAAAATGAAGGACAGCAACATTTCCCTGTGGACACCTGGGCTGAGTTTGGTCTCTTGAATTTTCAGTTTCTTTTTCTTTTCTTTTTTTTCTTCTTCTTTTTTTTTTTTTTTTTTTTTTTTTTTTTTTGCAGGGCAATGAGGGTTAAGCGACTTGCCCAGGGTCACACAGCTGTGACACTAAAGTGTCAGGTGTCTAATCCGGATTTGAACTCAGCTCCTTCTGAATCCAGGGCCAGTGCTTTATCCACTGTGTCACCTAGCTGCCAGTCTGTTGCATTTTCTAGATTTGTTTGGAAGAGTTTTTGTGCAGAACTTTTGTACAGCTCTCTTGTACTCCACTATTTAGGTTTTGGTATACTGATGTAGAATATCACACGTAGCCTCTGATATTGTCTATCTCAAAGAGACCTTGGCCTGGCTGTGTTCCAAGATGCAGCTGCACCTTAATCTCTGCTTTCCAACCTTGTCTGTCTCAGACAGGCTCTGGCCTTGAAGTACCCTGGCTACAATGCCAAGCCTCCCTTAACCCTCCCTTAATGGTATCCCAGCTCCAACGCCAAGCCTCCCCTAACCACTAGATGCTACTATGCATACTTTGTTAGGTGAATAACTGACCTCATCTTCATTTGATAAACTTGCCACTATACCATGCCTACTCTTTTTGTATATAACCATGTGGGCTATAAGACTCATTGCTCATTGTTGGAGGAATGAAATCCTCCCCTTGTGTCTGCATGTAATAAACTCTCTCTCTCTCTCTCTCTCTCTCTCTCTCTCTCTCTCTCTCTCTCTCTTTCTCTCCCTCTCTCCACCTTGAGTACCTGGCTGAGTATTTTTCTGTGTCAATTGTGCTGTAACATTCAAACATATACATGTTAATAAGTTCCCTGTGAATCCACATATGTTTCTTTAGGTCATTCTTTCTTATGTAGACCACTGAATAAAAGGTTGATTCTTTTTCATACTGAATCATTTAATTTTACTTCTGGCCTATATATACATACATTCCCCTTTGACACCCTGCCCCCCTCCCCCCCACACACACACATGAAACCACAGCCAAAAGGTGGAAATGTGATGAAGAGCTCATGGAGAAGGAGAGCAACAAATTTCTGAACTAACCTGCTGCAATATCATATTTCATATTTTACCTGGTAAATAATCTTCCATATAGGAGTTAGGGTGGATTATCATTATCATCATCCACTCATAACAAGCAGGGTGAACATTGCTGTGGAGATACATTTCTTTCATTCTTTTTTTTTTTTGTTAGGCAATTGGGGTTAAGTGACTTGCCCAGGTTCACACAGCTAGTAAGTGTCAAGTGTCTGAGGCCGGATTTGAACTCAGGTCCTCCTGAATCCAAGGCTGCTGCTCTATCCACTGTGCCACCTATCTGCCCTGATATATTTCTATTCATTCTTTGAGAACCTGAGACCAAGCTCTTGGTACAGTAGACTTTAGTGGTAGGGAACTAATGAAGTTAAACATAAAGTGGGTGCAGAAAAGAGAATACAGATTTCCCCCCTGCCCCGAACACACACACTGGAAGCAATTCTTAACAAATTTTTGGGTTAATAAGAGCAGATCAATTGGGAATTGATATTTCAGACCTCACTACTCTACTATGTAAGTGATTTGTCATTTTGGATCACATGAAATTGGGAAGAAGGGTAGACTATCCAAATTGGTTGTATGCAAGAAAAAGCCAAGTATGTTAGGAATTTTTGTCCAAAAAGTATTCATAATTTTTGAGCCTCTACTAAAATGAACCTGGGTTTAAAGCAGTGAAAGGAATGCTGGGAGCCTCAGGAACCAGTACCTTTTACACAAATGCAAATGAAGGGAATTGGAACAGTTTGATATTGGAGCACCATCTAGAGGCTTATACAGAAAATGCATGCAGTAATATTTCAAATCTCAATTTCTCCCCAGGAGACACATGAAGCACTGATTGTCCCTATGTGTGGGCACATATTCTCTCCCTGTTCTTTATATACTTGCCTATCGTCCTCTTCATTCCAGTGTAAGTCATTTGCTCAGGTGGAAAGTAGCACTCTGACTTTACATAGAGTTAGAATACAGATTCAGAAAAATGATAGCAGATCAGCCTCTTGGTGAAGGAGGTGGGAGGTTGTCATGTAGAGCTGCCTTTAAAAACTAATTGGATTAAAGAACACTTTAAGAATATCAGATTTGGAATTAGGAAGATTTTGATTCAATTATTCCTTAGGTGCTTACTACTGTGTAACTTTAGGTAAGTCACATAACAAGTTCCCTGAGAGCTCTATCTTGGTTGCTTCTGTAAAGAGAAATGACTGAATGTGATGTCTACTAAGGTCTTTTACAGCACTAAATCTATGAATCTTATGAACTATGATTGCATTCCTCCTGAAGAGTTATTGAGTCCCTAATAATTAATGGAGATCATTAAGCAAACGCTAGATGGTCCCTTGTCAGAGATTTTAAAGAGGGGATTAGGTTTAAATCATTAAATTTTGAGTTCCTATTCAACTCTTAAATTGCATGATTTTATTCTGGAACAATATCCTTGTGTAGGGGAAAAAAGAAGGGAAAGATTCCCTCATCATTGGAATTGCAATTAAGTTTTTCAAGGGCTTTAATCACTCTATCCTTCAAATATTTGACTATATAAATTCTGTATTCATGTAAGTTTATTTTTCTAGAAGACAGAAGTACAGCAAAATTCATACAACCACATTTCTCCCATCCCTTTCCCAGACCACTTTTGATTTCCAAGAGAAAGACTTCTTTGCTTTTAAAAATATCTTTGGGCGGGGGGGGGGGGAGGGCTAGGTGGTGCAGTGGATAAAGCAACAGCCCTGGATTCAGGAGTACCTGAGTTCAAATCTGGCCTCAGACACTTGATACTTACTAGCTGTGTTGTCCTGGGCAAATCACTTAACCCCCATTGCCCAGCAAAAAAAAAAAAAAAAAAAATTGTCCCTCTTTTCCAGATTAATGTAAAAGCAGGTGGTTCAGAACAAAAAATATTGAACACAAGTATTTTGGTAGAATCACCATATTTACACAGTAGCAATGTAAAATACTATAGTACTCCAACCCATTTCAATAGAAATATATATTTATAATTCCCCAGAATTTTTTATCATGTATAATTAGTTGAGCCCTATTGAAGAGGGTTCCAAGGGGAAAACACTAAAAGAACAAGGAATAAAGGAGAGAAATTATGATTATTATCATTTTGTAAGAAATTGATAGTGGGTATTACTAATTTCTACTCTAGAACAATGATAGCTGGGGCAGTAATGAGTTACCTGAGTTTCTCTCTTCTGTTTACAATTACATTCAGCATAACTGTGCAGTTACTATGGCAACTAGAAATCTATAGGGTCTGTTTCAGGCTCACTGCATGGAAGTTTATGTGCACAAATCCTCTCTAAGATGAAGATAGATTATGTATTTTATTAATTTGTATTTTTATCACATATTGGATTTTAAAAAAAGAATCTTTATAAAGATGGGGAAAATAGCATTTCTCTGAAGAATCAATTTCTCTTGGGAGCTCGACCCAAGGGACCTCAGAGAAGTCTGGCTTATTAGTGTGGAAACCAAACAGAATACTTTGCATACCTGAGATTTTACATAAGAACACTAATTTTTAATCTTAACTCGGTTTAAGCACTGACCATTTGCAGCTCAGCCTCCTCAGCAGTACATTAATTGCTTCTCTCACATGGAGGTTGGGAGATTGAATATATTTTTAAAAGAGGCAAAACAATGAAATGTTTTCCATTATTGGAGAGCCTTCAGTTCATGTTCATTTCTCATTCCACATCAGAACCTCAGCTTAGGGGAGAAATTATTTTAGATGCTTCTCTCAGTTTATTAGTCCACTCCTTTCCAAATTTTAATTTGCTGAATGGCTGAAACTGTGTATTTCTCATCTTTGTTATCACTTCCCAAATACCTTGCAGAGTCTTTCACAACCTGATTCCTTCCTACCTTTTCAGTTCTTACACTTTACTTCCTTCCATGTATGCCATGATCCATTCACACCTGCCTTCTTGCTTTCCTTCACATTCAACTCTCCATTTACCAACTTCACTCAGAAAAGAATACTCTCCTTCCTCACCATAAAGCTTCCTTCAAGAATCAGCTCAAATTTGATCTTCTACAGTATTCCTTTCCCAAATTGTGCTTTCATTAGATTATCTTCTATTTAATCTGTATACATCTTGTATGTATATAGTTATTTGTATTTTGTCCCCTTCTTAGAGTGTAAGATCCTCTGGAGTCTTAAAAACACTTTTCATTTTATCCTAGCATTTGACAGGATGCATGGTAGTATAAAGTCAGTGCTTAATGAATGTTTATTGAGTCACTACATTTAGTAGATGTTTAATAATTGTCTATTCAATTGAATTAGGTCAATCAAATGGTATCAATGTATTTAAGATATCCTCAATGAGTCAAAAAAAATGGGAAATTAGGAAGACATCATATAGACGGTGTTTGAGTCATTTCTTATAGGATTCTGTGGGTAAATTTGAGGGGGGTGATATACATTTCAGGTATGGAGTATAGCCAGTGGAAAGGAATAAAGATTGTAGATGGAGTTCTATGCTTGAGTAATAGAGAATAGTCCAATTTGCCCTATTGTTAAGTACATGTAATGAATAATGAAGAATGAACCTGTAAGGACAAGTTAGTGCCAAGTTATGAAGGGCACTAAAAAGCCAAATAATGGAATTTATATTTTATCCTGAAGGAATTTGAGAGTCATTGGAGTTTATTTAATGAGGACATGAAATGGATCTACACTAAAGGATAATGATTTTGGTAGCTTTGTGGAACATTTTTTAAAGGGAGAAATATGAGGGAAGGACAGGCTCACTGTAATTGTTCAGATGATAGATGAGAGCCCGAACTAAGATTGTGGCCATGTAAGTAGAGAAAAGGGGTCAGATGTGAGACATGTCATGCAAGGAAAAATGCCAAAATTTGGCAACCGATTAGGCATTTGGGGTGAGGGAGACTGAAGACCTGTGGACAATGCCAAGAATTTGAAGCCTGGAAACTGCAAGAATAGTGGAATTTTTGACAAAATTAGGGACATTTAGTAGATAGAAAGGTTTTATTTGGGGGGAATAATAATTAATTCTGTTTGGAACTCAATATCTCAAGGACATCCAGATTTAAATTTCTAATAGGCAGTTGATGCAGGACTGGAAAGAGCTGAGGAAAGAAACTTAGGCTACGTATATAGAGCTGTGAGTATTTTGCTAATGAAATCACAAAGTAAAAGAGTATATATAGAGAAGTGAAGTTTAAGGAAAGAGTTTTAGGTTATACCCAGAGGGAGGTAGCATGATAAACTAGCGAAAGAGAGATAAGGACTAGTCCAATAGGTGTAAAGGAAAACAAGAGAGCACAGTATCATTAAAACCCAGAAGTGAGGTAGTATTTAGGAGGTTATCAACAGTATTGATGCAAACATATACACATATACATGTACACACATATGTACATATGTACATATATATATATATACGTATATACATATGAGGAATAAATAAAGAGAAAAAATGGCCACATTTAGCAATTATGAAATAATTAGTAACTTTGAAGAGAATGGTTTCAGTTTAGTAGTAAGTTTAAAAGCTAATTTACAAAAAGGTGAAAAGGGAGAGGTGAAGAAGTTGAGGTAGAAAGATTTTTATGTATTTGGATAAAAAAGGAGAGATATTAAATGATAATTTGAAGGGATTGTAATGTGTGGCTAAAGGGGTATTTTGTGCTTGGTTTCTTAGAATAAATGAGACTTGAGTATGCTTAAAAGCAGTTAAAAAGGAACTAGTAAATTAAATGGTAAGATATTAAATGATAGAAACAAACAAAGATTGTAGAGGCAATCTGTTGAAGGGGACAGTAAAGAATATTATCAAAGGTACATGTAGGGTATATTTTACATCAGCATTAATTATGTATGCATACATGTAAATGTACACATGTACAAATGTACACATGTATATAAATGTAAAAAAATAATATATACACAAATCATCTATACACATATATAAATAATGTATAAATGTACAAAATAAGAAAATATATACACAAGTGCCACATGTATATATGTATATAAATGGTTTTCCAAAGTCTTAGAGCAATTTCAAACCTTTATAGCTTAAAACTGCTCTAATAATTTGAACACATTAACGCATTTTGTGTGTGTGTGTGTGTGTGTGTGTGTGTGAGAGAGAGAGAGAGAGAGAGAGAGAGAGAAAGAGTATTGACAGGAGAAGTAGAGGAAAAACAGTATCAACCAATCTCACTTAAGAATATTGATGCCAAAACAAACAAATAAAAAGTTTGCAAAAAGGTTACAATAATATATTTTAATATGTGTATGTGTATATATATATACATACATACATACATATGTACTATGAATAGATGGAGTTTATATTAGGAATACAAATTTTATATTAGGAAAACTGTTAGGACAACTAATTACATAAGTGTTTAAAACAGGAAAAATAGAATTCTTATATTAAAATGTAGAAAAATCATTTAACAAAATAGAACAGCAATTTGTGTGTTTTTAAAGTAAGAAGAGCAAGAATAGAAGACTTTGCCTTTATCATATTAAAAAAGATAAATCAAGAAGAGATAGTATTATTTATTTTTTGCCATTTAATAAACATTTTTATTTAAAGTTTTGAGTTCCAAATATAATCTCTCCTTCCCTCCTTCTTCCCACCCCCTTCCCTGAGGTGGTAAGCAATTAGATGTAGGTTTTACCTGTGTAATTATTTAAAACATTACCATATTAGTTATTTTCTATAAGAACACAACTAAAAGAAAAAATGAAAGAAAAAAGTAAAAAATAGCATGCTTCAGTCTGTATTCAATCAATATCAGTTTTCTCTTTGGAAGTGGATAGTATGTTTTATCCATTGGGATAGTCTTGGATCATTGTAGCACTGAGAAGAGTTAAGTCATTCATGGATCTTCATCAAACAATATTGTTGTCACTGTGCACCTTGTTCTCCTGGTTCTGCTCAACTCACTATAGATCAGTTCATACAAGTCTTTCCAAGACTTTCTGAAATCATCCTGCTTGTAATTTCAGAATAATATTCCATCATACCACGTCTTGTTTAGCCATTCCTCAGGCATTTCTTTGATTTCCAATTTTAGCCATCACAAAAAGAGCTTCTATAAATGTTTTTGAACAAATAGGTTTTTCTTTTTTGGAGGGGATATCATTGGGATATAAAGATAGCAGTGGTATTGTTGGATCAAAGGTTATGCACAGGTTTATAGCCCTTTGGGCATAGTTCCAAATTGTTTTCCCAGATGGTTGGATCAGTTCACAACTGCACCAATAATGGATTAGGATCTCAGTTTTCCCATGTCCTTTCCAACATTTTCCTTTATTGTTATATTTGCTGCTCTGATAGGTGTAAGGTTGTACCTCATGGTTGTTTTAATTTGCATTTATCTTATCAATAGTGACCTAGAGCATTTTTTCCTATGACTATAAATAGCTTTGATTTCTTTGTCTGAAAATTGCTTTTTAATATCCTTTGACTATTTATTAATTGTAGAATGACTTGTATTTTATGAAACTGACTCAGTTCTTTATATATTTTAGGGATGACATCTTTATCAGAGATACTTATTGCAAAAATTATTTCCCAATTTTCTGCTTTCCTTATAATTTTGGCTACACAGTTTTGTTTGTGCAAAAGCTTTTTAAAAAAAAATTATGTAATCAAAATTATCTAGTTTATATTTTGTAATGCTTTCGATATCTTCTTTGGTCCTAAATTCTTCTCTTGTCCATAAATTTGATAGATAAACTATTCCATGCTCTCTGAATTTGCTTATGGTATCACCCTTTATGTGTAAATCCTGTACCCATTTTGACCTTATTTTAGTAAGGTGTTGGTCCTTAGTAAGGTCCTTTAGTAAGGTGTTTGACCTTATTTAGTAAGATGTTGGTCCATACATAGTTTCTGTTATATTGTGTTCCATTTTTCCAGACAGTTTTTGTCAAATAATGGTTTTTTGTTCCAAAAGCCTGGGTCTTTGGTTTATCATATACTATATTACTATAGTCATTTATCATAGTGTAATTCATACTTTGTCTATTGCACTGATCCACCAATCTATTTCTCAGCCAGTACCAGGTTGTTCTGATAATATGGTTTTATAACACAATTTGAGATCTAGTCCTCATAGACCACCTTCTTACCCAGTTTTTTTAATTGATTCTCTTGATATCCTTGAGGTTGTGTTCATCCAGATGAATTTTGTTATCATTTTTTTCTAGCTTTATAAAATATTTATGGAAGTAAACTTATTTAGGTGGAATTGTGATTTTTATTACATTAGCTCAACCCAAACATGATCAATTGATATTTTTAGAGTTGTTTAAATATGATTTTATTTGTGTGAAAAAGTGTTTTATGTTCATATAGTTTCTGTATTTGTATTGGTGGGTAGACTCCCAAGTATTTTATATTGTCTACCATTATTTTAAATGCAATTTCTCTTTCTATTTCTTGCCACTGGACTTTGTTGGTAATATAGAGAAATGCTGATGATGTTTTATGTGGGTTTATTTTGTATACTGCATATTTGCTAAAGTTATTAATACTTTCCAGTAGTTGTTAGTTGATTCTCTAGGATTTTCTAAGTTTACCATCAAATCATCTGTAAAGAGAGATAGTTTTGTTTCCTTATTGCCTATTCAAATTCCTTTAATTTCTTTTTCTTCTATTATAGCTATAGCTAACATTTGCTAGTTTTACTTCTTAAAGGAAAAACACTGTAAACTTCTTTAGAAAGATAAGAGTTGAAGTAGTAGTACCACTCCGTATATCAATTATTGTTGTTATTGTTTAATATTAATTATTTAATTAACATAATTATTATTAAGTTAGGATTCTTAGTCCATGTGTCAGATGTGACTAAATGACTAAACACCACCACCAACAACAACAACAAAAGAGAGATTCCACTTAAAGCAATAAGGGAAACAATTAAGGGAATGTGCATAGGCAACAGTAGAGTTTAACAAAATTATTTTTATTTGTGTTTGTTTATAACAAATTCAATTTGTTTAAAATTAATCAAGAAAATGAATAGATTCAGTAAAATAAGATAAAAATAAATATATATCGATATTTTACAATTACTTAAGCATGAGAAGGAAGAAGTAGGAAGAAAAAATAAAGTGCATTAAATATCCTATAGTTTACCTCCCAAGGCACTCATAGAATTTATATTAATGCAATGCAAAACAATTTTTACAGTGTAAGTGTGGGGGTGATCATTAAACCAATCACCTTTACTGTAATTAAACAGCATGATGATATACCCCTCAATCAATGATATCAAACTATGTGTGAAAAACATTGTTAATCAAGTTGGAAATATAATGCTTCTAGCCATTGGATGAAATGAAATGACACTATACAAGAAGTATATTACGATGCATTGAAGAGATTTGGTCACACCTTTGCAAGTTTTAAGTAAAGAATAAAGACTTTAAAAACCCAGCAAGTCCAGTGATATTCCAGAGAATAACACTTCTAAGTTACTTAGAAGGAACTCCTTGGGTAAAGAGGAAGAGAAGAATTTCCTTCTGCTTCTCTGCTCACTCTGACCAGAAGAAAGACCTTGTGACCTTTTAAGGGGATAAAAGATTTAGATTTTTTCATTAGTGCTCTGGAATTGTCCCAGGAACAATAATGAC
Organism: Dromiciops gliroides; assembly: GCF_019393635.1. NCBI lineage: Eukaryota > Metazoa > Chordata > Mammalia > Microbiotheria > Microbiotheriidae > Dromiciops > Dromiciops gliroides. Next base: position 568,519,837 of record NC_057861.1, on the reverse strand, counting down.
TGCTTATAATGTCTTCTTTGGGAGTCAAGGACAAACTCAGACCCCCTGAGGTAAGGAAGCTTCAAAGATGTTCAAGGAATCATAGAAGAAATCTAAACCATACTTATTGGGGACTTCATGAGTACCCCATAACAGAGGAAAAGACTTCCAGCAGAATTTCTAAGATTTGTGTTAATTCCCTCCCCTTAGCTACATGAGTTCTATAATCTTGAGTCTATTCCCCACCCACACCATGATTCTTATGAGAGTATTTTTTTGGTAGAGGATGGAGAGGGGGGGGGATGTAATTTTATCAATTATTCTTACTATATCATCTTATTAAATGTCCCTAGCTAAAAGGTAATGATCTGGTTTACTAAATTGATAGCACTGAATAATCAATGAGAAAAAAGGATGGTCTGGTGAGGATTACTTTGTCATTCCCAACCCCTATATTCAAGTAGAGGATTGGGAGAACAAGTCCAGTTTGTGTTACAACTGAAATAAATGCTAAAATAGAGATATATTATGGCTTGCCTAGGCCAGTGTAGAAAAAAAATGATAATTGCTTACATTATTTTATAGATTCAGTGTCCTACCTATCACTTTAGCATGGGGATAATTTTGTTTTGTTTTGTTTTTGTTTTTTGTTTTTGTTTTTTTGTAAGGCAATTGGGGTTCAGTGACTTGCCCAGGGTCACACAGCTAGTAAGTGTCTAGTGTCTGAGTCCAAATTTGAACTCAGGTCCTCCTGACTCCAGGGCCGGTGCTTTATCCACTGTGCCACCTAGCTGCCCCAGCATGGGGATAATTTAGAGAATTAGATGTTCTAATAACCAAATTCATTTGGATAAATACAAAGTCTATATTATCAAGGGATAAATAGGGAAAAAGGAAGAAGTAGTAAGGTTTGGTGCTATGAAATAAAAATATCACAAAACATTATAACTAAAACTTATTTATATGATGATCACTGATTTTGTTTGAGACCTCTGTGCCCGGGTTGCTGCCTTCTGTATAAAAACCTGATTAGACTATCTCCCTTTCTCCAACCCATGCTATCATTGCTTAGTCATTTTTCAGTAGTATCCAACTCTTTGTGACCCCTTTAAGAGTTTTCCTGCCAAAGATACTGGGGTGGTTTGCCATTTCTTTCTCCAGCTCATTTTATAAATGAGAAAACTGATACAAACAGGATTAAATGTTTTGTTCAGTGTCACAAAGCTAGTAAGTGTCTGAGGTCAAATTGGAATTCAGGTATTCCTCACTCTAGTACCAGTGCTCTATTCACTAGTCCACCTAACCTATCCACTGCAAGTGCCTATAGGGCATGACTTCACCACCTGTATTTGTTTAATTACACTGATGAGCTCAGGAAGAGTAAATTGCAATGTATTAGACACTTCAAGGGTTTCTAGTCTTGCAGACAGGGTGTGGGATCTTCTTCCTGTCAGTGGTTATCTTTTCTGATGCAGAAACCTCCTCCTGATGATTGTCATCCAGGACTCAGTGTCACAGGAGCTTACCTTCATCAAGAACAGATCATGCAACTCTAAATCTTAGGAAAATGAATGTTGAAAACTACCCTTACATGTAACTGGAAAAAAATAAAATAAATGTTTATTGATAGAAATAAAAAAGAACAGATCATGCTAGACTATTGTAATTTTCTTTTATAATGGACTGGAAGATTGAAAAAATAGGTGAATTTTATTCAGTTTTTACCAAAGCATTTGATACGTTTTCACACATATTCTTTATGTAGAAGATGAAGCAATATGGTCTGGATGATAGTCAGATGGATTTGTAACTTGCTGAACAATTAGATCCATCAATGGATTAATGTCAGCCTGAAGCTGTCTCTTGGGAGCCTGAGAGGAAAAGTTCAAATACTGAATGACGCTTTAGCCAAGTTCTGAAAATTTCTTGACAAACTGGAAGGATTATCCAAATTGAATAGAATGACAATAGTTGGAACAAATGAAAAATTCCATACTTGGGTTCAAAAATGAATTTTGCAAATAGTTTCTGTATTTGCAACAGCCTGAGGACTTTTTTTTAAAAGTTAACTATTAGTTCAGTATGAGTCAAAAGTGTGACATGGCTACCAAATAAGTTAATGCTACAAAAACAGACCCAAAACAATAGTTCCTCTATTTTCTTTTCTGTTCCTACTACATTTGTAGCACCATATTCAATTCATTATAACATATTTTAGGAAAGAAGCATGTCCAGAAAAGAGTGACTTTGAGGTAACAGAGAATATCCAATTCTGTGTTAAATGAGTTAAAATATGTAAAGTGCTTTAAAAACTTTACAACATAAAATGTCATCTATCATTATCCTCATCATCATTACAAATGGGGGTGTAGTTTGTAGAGATTATCTAGGGCAGATTTGAGAGTATCTATCAGAGAACAAAGTAAGTAAAAGGAGACACCTTTCTGGAGTGGGAGATTTAGGATTCATTTAACAAAATTTCCACCCCTTAGATATTTGGAATTCAGTTCAGTAGATAAGCAGTTTTTTCTTTTTCTTTTTTAATTTAACATTTTATTTTTACAATTATATTTAAAAACTTTTTTTGTGGGGCAATGAGGGTTAAGTGACTTGCCCAGGGTCACATAGTGTCAAGTGTCTGAGACCAGATCTGAACTCAGGTCCTCCTGAATCCAGGGCTGGTGCTTTTATCCACTGTGCAAACAAACTGCCCTAAAAACAATTTTTACTATTTGTTTTTTTTAAAGTTTTGATTTCCAAATTATTTTTATCCCTCCAGCCATTCACTCCTCTTTGAGAAGGCAAGGAATTTTATGTTATACATGTGTGGTCATGCAAAATGTATTTTCATATTAGTTATATTGGGCCATCCCAAACCAAGAAAAATAAAAACAAAAAACCAAAAATGCATGCTTCGGTCTACATTCAGACTTCATAAGTTCTTTCTCTGGAGGTGGAGAGCATTTTTACAATTGAGTCTGTTGAAATTGTTTTGTTTCATTGTATTGCTGAGACTATCGGTTCATACAAGGTTTTACAGGTTTTTCTGAGAGGATCCTGCTCATCATTTCTTATAGCACAGTAGTATACCATCACCATCATTTATGATAACTTGTTCAGCCATTTCCCAATTGAGGGACAGTTCCTCAATTTCCAATTGTTTGCCATCACAAAAAGAGTTGCTATAAATATTTTTGAGATATAGATCCTTGTCCTTTTTAAAAAATCCTTTAAGGTAAAGACCTGGAAATGGTATTGCTGGGTCAATGGGTATGATTTTATAGGCCTATGCACATAGATTACTGTGGACAAGTCACTTAAGTACTACTTGACTCCATTTTCTCATTTTTAGAACGAGGGCAATAGTAGCACCTAACTCTTAGGGTTGTTGTAAGGATAAACTGAGATAATATTTGTAATGTTCTTTACAAATGTGAAAGTGCTAGCTCCTTCAAGTAAGGAGTTGGAGTTAAGGATGGATGATTCTTGGATTCAAGTCATCTCTTTTGCTGTGTGATTTTGAACAAATTTTTTAACTTCTGAAGACCATATCTGTAAAATGAAACCATTTGTCTAGGTAATTAATTTCTAAAACTTCTTTATAACTTGAAATCCTATAATACCATGATTTTATGACATGCTAAATAAAATATAGCCAAATGTCATAGTAACACATAGATAATAACTGTTATAGGAAGTCAGAAAAGAAAAAGGCTAATGTTTGGAGTTAATAGGGAAGACTGCTTCATGGAAGAACTGAGACTTGAGATAGTCCTTAAAAGATTGAAATAGGTGGAAGATACTAGATGTTGGTAGGACAGTGTGAGTAATGGAATGTGGGGTGTTGGAGAAGAATAATTTCTGAGTTCATATCAATTAATGGTGATTTGTGCTTTAAAACATTATTTAAAGGGATTATCACCTTTTTAATAGCAAGAGCAATCTCCTAGCAATGATGTCTGTATCTTGTGTCTGTTTATATTCATAAGAGGGATGAATTAATTCAGCATCTGGAGAAACTTGATATTTCTATTTATGGTCTTGAATTATGGATCAAGATTTAATGAGATGTTGTATTTTATTGGGTATTGTAAATATTTGTGGACTGTTTGCCTAGTCTTTTAAAAGCATCTGATTTACAGATGTCTGACAAGGTTAGATATTCTTTAATAAGTTACAAATAACAAATAGGTTTTATTATAATATTTCAATACACAATAAATTGGTTATATGAGAAATGACTGATTTTCAACTCAACTTTCTGAACAAAGGTTTAGTGAACTACTCACTAAAAATATTGTCTACATTTATGTCTAGTTTTCATTCTTGATTATTGGTCAAGACTATTATAAAGCAATACTCATTAAAAACTTTTGCTATTGGAAAAAATGTAGGAGGGGAATATGGGGGAATTTAGGGGGAATGATTGAAACTTATTCTTAACAGAATTTGCTCAAAGAGGGAATAACATGCACTCTAATTTTTAGAATTTCCAGTTTGGTGTTTGATATAAGCAGTTAGGAATATGTTTTCCCTTAAGTACAGCTTTGGCTCCATTCCATAAATATTGATATGTTGTCTTTTTGTTGTCATTTTCCTTAATGAAATCATTGATTATTCCTATGACTTGTTCTTTGACCTACTTGTTTTTTTAGGATCAAATTATTTGATTTCCAATTACTTTTATTCTATCTTTCAGTTGTTCATTATTAAATGTAATTTTTATTACATCATGATCTAAAAAGCATGTGTTTACTATTTCTGCTTCTGTGCATTTGGTTGTGAGGCTTTTATGCCCTAATACATGTTTTTGTGTGTTTGTGTGTGTTTAGGTCACATGGACTGCTGAGAAGAAGGTATAATCCTTTCTATCTCCATTCAATTTTCTCCAGAGTCAAGAATTAGAACAATCATTTTGGAGAGTAATTTTAAATTATGCAAATAAAGCTTTCCATACTTTTTCACTCAGAGATTCCACTTCTAGGCATTCCAAGGAGGCCTAAAGAAAGGCTCAATAGGTATGAACATATTTATAGCAAAACTTTTGGTCATAGCAAAGTAGATGCCTATCAATTCTAGGATGTCAAAACAAATCATGGTATGTGAATATTAATGGAATGCTAGTGTGATGTAAAACATGATAAATATGATGAATATTTAGAAGCATGGAAAAGAACTTCCATGAATTAATGCAAAGTAAAGTAAGCATCACAAAGGAAAATGTATACAATGACTACGGCATTATAAATGGGACCAATAAATATAACAGAAAGAGAATATTACACAATTACAAGGAATATGCTTGGTTCCAAAGAAGAACCATGAGAAAATACTTTTCCCCATTTCTTTGCAGAGGTAGGAGACCCACTTTGGAGCATTAAACATATTTTGAAATTTTCCCCAATGTTTTGATTGGTTCCTTCCTCTTATCTTAAAAAATTTTTATTTTATGGGATGGTCCTCTAGATTGAGGTACAGGTAAGATAACTAGGAGAAATAAAAGCATTATAAATAATATCTTATTAACATCTTTTTTTTAAGTTTAAAAATAAAATAATGCATCATTTCTTCCTTTGAAGAGCTTCCAATGTAAATGAGAATCTAAGACAGGCAGACACTTCTAGTCGTTACAAAAATGAACTGAGTAGGGGCAGAATGGTTCTCAACAGTATGTTTGATGAAAATCACAAGAAATTGGATTATTTTGAAGATTCACTTTTCAAACAATTCCTTCCCTAATACTAACTGACACAGCCTTTACTAAATCCTTTAAGCTCACTATATTCTAATTTATATTACTGTTATAAGTATTCATCTCTCTTTTCTACTCTCCTTTGCTCCCATTGGGTTTTAAGATCATTGATTTTAAGTACTATATTATTTTTCATCTTTGTATCTTCCAATCTTATACACAGCAGAACTTTAAAAATGTACAATTGAGTTACACTGATGGTTCTCCATGAGCCACCCCACTTTTCTCATACTTTTAATTCCTTTGTTTTTACCCTCCTCATTTTACTGCCATCACTATATTGCTTATTTTGTACTGTACAAAATGTTTCAACAAAAATTAAAGTGTTTACAAAATAGTTTTATGTAGTGTATGTTTAGCCTCCTGGAGGAAAAGTAGCTTTATATGTTTACAGATAATTATTTTGGAGCATAAGCATGTTTTAGAAAATTGTCACTAATATACCAAAATTTCTATAAGCTATACTTATATAAGCTCATGGATGTAGATTAAATTTATATAATACTAGAGCTGAAAAGAATCTTCAATATACTTTCTTTTTTCTTTTTTTTTTTGGTGGGGCAATGAAGGTTAAGTAACTTGCACAAGGTCACACAGCTAGTAAGTGTCAAGTGTCTGAGCTGGATTTGAACTCCAGTCCTTTTGAATCCAGGGACAGTGCTTTATCCACTGTGCCACCTAGCTGCCACCTAGCAGCAGAGCTAGGTTTACAAACCAGCTATACTAATTCCCAATTCAACGTACTTTGTATGTTATTCAAGAATCTTGAAAAGAATACAGATGTTAAAAGTATTAAAATATTAATTAAATGATAAGGAGAAAAAACTTTCAGAATGAATGCAGCATTGGCATAGAGCATGCAGCTGATTAAACTCAAACTTAAATTAAACTCAAAATTAAATTTATGATAGTGAATGCTAGACAGCTCCATAATCCTATATTTTCTGACTTCTAAGTGTAATAAAAATGACAAGATTGCATGGTGTTTAACATTTTTGAACTTTTAAAATTTCTTCTGTGGAGAAGTTTGAAAGATATATTTCAACATAATTCTAAAATTCTTTCTCTAATTTTTGGAGGAATAAATAGATCATTAGAAAGCAATTCTTAAAAAGTCCTGTGCCTTAGAGGGTAGCTAGGTGGTGCAGTGGATAGAGTACCAGCCCTGGTTTCAGGAGGACCTGAGTTCAAATCCGGCCTCAGACACTTGACACTTACTAGTGTGTGACCTTGCCCAACCAAAAAACAAACAAACCAAAAGAAAAAAAAAAGAAAAAGAAAAAAAAGTCCTGTGCCCAATGTTTTAGCATGAGGCCATATGAAGTAGTCAATTTCTTATGGATTTTTATTACAGTTTCCCATCTGGTTAATCATCAGCTGCTTCTTAGAGGCAGTATTGTTAAGGCTGGTAGGCCTGAAATTAGTAATACCAGCTGTATTTGAATACCTAGGCAAACTATGTAACAAGATGGGAAAGTATGGAGGCAAAGATGGCTATACCTTTCCTTTTCAGTGCTCAAAGTGCTAAAGAACAAAAATCCCCCCAAATTTAGGATTTGGGACTATGAATGAGTAAAATAGGTCTTTATGCAAAAAAAATCTAAATTCTGAGATTAAAATTGGCTAATGGGGTGAAATAGTTTTGAATATCATTAGTAACCCAGATTTTACTTTTACATATTTCTTGGGCATTTAAAAATAAATACACATTTGACAAATATATTTTGGTCCATCCATATTAACAATTTTTTTTTAATTAGAGAATTAAATGAAACAGAAAACTGGGAAAGAATTTTTGCAATAAGTGTCTCTAAGAAAGGCCTCATTTCTCAAATATATAGAAAAATAAGTCAAATTTACAAAAATACAAAGGATTCTTCAATTGGTAAATGGTCAAAGGATATGAACAGGCAGTTTTCAGATGAAGAAATCAAGGCTATCTGTAGTCATATTAAAAATGCTCTGGATCACTATTGATTAGAGAAATACAAATTAAAACAACCCTGAGGTATCATTTCACATCTATCAGAGCCGCAAATATAACAAAAAAAAAGGAAAATATTGAATGTTGGAGAGGATATGGGAAAACTGGGAGGCTAATCCACTGTTGGTGGAGTTGTGAACTGATCCAACTATTCTGTAGAGCAATTTGGAACTACACTCAAAGGGCTATAAAATTGTCCGTACCTGTTTCCCAAAAATACCACTTCTAGGTTTATATCCCAAAAACATCCCCCCAAAAAAGAAAAATAAAGATTCATTTATACAAAAATATAGCAGCTCTTTTTGTAGTGGCTAAGAGTTAGAAATCAAAGAAATGCTCATCAATTGGAAAATGACTAAAGAAGCTGTGATATATGATGGTGATGGAATATTATTGTGTTTTAAGAAATGACAAGCAGGATGATTTCAGAAAGGCCTCAAAAGACTTGGATGAACAGATAATATAGTGAATGAGCAGAACCAGGAGAACTTGGTACACAGTGACAGCAATATTGTTTGATGAAGAACTACGAATGACTTAATTATTCTCAGCCATTCCAAAGGACTAATGATGAATCATACTATCCAAGTCCAAAGAAAGAGCTGATATTGATTGAACACATCCTAAAACATGCTATTTTTTCACTTTCTTTCAATTTTTTCTTTTATTCAAGGTTTCTTATACAAAATGACTAACATGGTAATATTTTACATAATTCCACTTGTATAACCTATACCTGCTCACCACCTCAGGGAGGGGAGAGAGAAGGGAGGGAAGGAGTGATAAAATTTGGAACTCAAAACTTAAAACGAAAACATTTATTATTAAAAAATAGCATCCAATGAATTTGATTAAGCTATGTGTTAAATGCTCTTGGAATGTCTGGAAATAAAAAGATGGTGTTAACCCCCCCCCCCCAATATTTTTTATTGACAGTTTCTCACCTGAGTATTTTGGAAATGCTTTATAAATCCGTAGTTAATAAATGATAACCACTCACACTATCAATATCATCACTTGTTTGGCTCTCTGTGCCATATTTTGAAGTTCTAAACATTTTCTTTTGAATGTCATTAGTTGTTCTGGTTATAAATAGAAACAGGATGCAAATTATCATACCATTTTACCAGATCAGAAAATTGAATTTAGTGTCTGCTGTATGTTTCATTCTAACTCTCTTTGAGGAAAAATATTTGACCTGGCTTCTTATCCTATGAAGCTTTAGGAGAATTAAATACCATAAGTGGTATATATCAATACCACTTAATTTCAACGAAATAAAAAAATGGATCTTCTTCTTACACATGAAAATTTTTGAAACTGTGCTTTGGGGACCATTAACACTCACCAGACTAGCTTTCTAGCAGCTGTTCCTATACATCCCTCTTCTGATTGGGTGCCCAGATCTGTGAGTTTGTTGAGTTAAGTTAAAAGCATAGCCTGTAGCTGTGGATCAGTGTTTCTTCTGTGTGAGACTCTCTGTATTGTAAATGAATTAAAACTGTGACCTTGGCCTCATTAGCATCATTTTCCAACCACCAAAACTAACTGATATGGGGTCAGGACTATTAAAATTCAAACTGGGGGCAGTTAGGTGGCGCAGTGGATAGAGCACCAGCCCTGGAGTCAGGAGGACCCGAGTTCAAAACCGGTCTCAAATACTTAACACTTACTAGCTGTGTGACCCTAGGCAAGTCACAATGCTAATTGCCTCACAAAAACAAAACAAAACAAAAAATTCAAACTGGCCAACTAGCTATCAGGATGGACAAGTAGGGGGAGATTAAATTCTATTACAAGAAAGTCAGTTAACCTGCTTTTCCCCCCCTTTTCTTCAGCAATTTTTTTTTTTATGTCAAGGCTTTTGCAGCCAGCAAGTATTAAGACAGGGTGTGGCCCACTTTACCTGAGTTAAATAATTAAATCAAAGATAAAAGCTGGTCTTAGGGAAGTATTTATGGTTCAATGGTTACTTTTAAAAATATTTTTTTCTTTGCACCTTTTACACATTACAAATAATTCCTGATTTTAAACTATTATACTACAAAAGATTTCAAAAATGGCAGTATATAACACATTTCAACCATACCAAAATCCTTAGGCACTAGATGCTGTCAGATCACTCTCCTCCCCCTACAGCAGATACCACCATGAGGAAAGAGAGGGGCTCAGCCCTATGGTAGAACTGCCACATGGAAAGAGCGGGACTCTTGGATATGTGGTGCCCTCCATTTGATTCAAGCCCCCTGTAACCATATTGGAAATTAAAAAGACTGTGGTTTTGCAGAGATTAATCTTGTAAGCAACAACTTTCTGTCCAGATATACAATCACAGCAATTGATAGACACAAATGCACATAAGACAAGATTGCAAACTAGAGCCTATTGCCAATGTGTCCTTAAGGTTGATCTGCCTTAAGGACATGAGGGTTTTCTGTAGCACAAAATGAGTCCAATTTTTTTCCCCCAGTCTCCAAGTTCAGGGTCAGATTTAACTCAATTGTTCAGAATGCCCCCAAAATGGAATCCTTAAGGATATTCTCTCTGCCCCAGGGGAGGATCCGAACACAGTTCAGATGTCTGGCCAAACTTTTCTAGGGGGAAGGAGATGCCAAGCTGTCTGTCACAGCATGTGCAAAAGCTGACCCCCACTACCCCTCTGTGAGCTCGGGCAAGGGGCAGGAGAGAGAGAATAAATGAAAAGGGTTTCTTACCTCTGAGCTTTGTGGCAAGAGGGAAGAGGAACTTCTGGTGCCCATGTTGGGCACTGGAAATATGTCATGAGGAAATAGGTGGTGGGGGTCCTTAGGTATTTCTCTTTGAAGAATTATACCTCTTTGCACACAATCCAATTAGTATAAAATAGTCTTTTATTTGGGTGCTTAGAGAAAGTGACCAAGAGGGAAGTCAAAGACTTCACCTGAGGGAAAATAGTTCAGAGACATTATTCTCTGAGATACCTTTCTTCTTGACGAGAAGGGAGGCCAAAGTCTTTATAGAGGATGGATGGTGGGAGGACAGATGGAGTGACCACCTGACTATGGAAAGTTCCCTTTGGGGATGGGAATTTTCTTTTGGAATGGTCTCCTAGCTCAGGTAATAGCCATGCCTAACTGACTTTCTTGTGATAGAACTTAATCTCCCCCTACTTCTTAGGTATGTCCATCCTGATAGCTAGTTGGCCAGTTTAAATTTTAATAGTACCAACCCCATGTCATAACTATCCCACTTCTAAGGGATAATTTGAGTCACTGGTTTGGTACTGAGTAAGACGAAAGAAGAAAAACTGATAATTATAACTACAACCTTAAAGAAAATAATTACATCATATTTGAATTGGAAAATTGTGTGAGAATTGATTACAGAGAAAAAGCAAGTCAATGTCAGAATCATTACTTATCAAATTTCATATTTTAATGATTGGTTTAACCTTGGATCCTAGTGGGTAAGTCTATTTTCCTTGCCTTTAGTGTGAATATCCCAATGATTCAGATTTGACACTGTGAGAATCAGAGTGCCACCCTGCTGCTGAAAAAGACATTGTGAGAACCAGGGTAGCGCCACCCTGAGGAGAAAGCACGTGACTAGCATCTGGAAGTTACATCTATTCATAGAAACATTACATCTATTCATAGAAACAGCTTTAAGTCATGTCAATCAATGCTTCTAGCCAATTAGCTTGGAGCTATGTGTAGGGACTGTGCCTGGGTGACCCAGAGGGAGCTTCCACTTGAGATAGCGGGGGATCTGTCTCTTCTTTCCATTGGAGGTCAAGATAGGAGCAGCTGCAGATGCAGGGAGCTAGGGTCTTTCTTTCTCCATGTGTTCTCTTTACTAACCCCTATTATACGTTAATAAATGCTTAATGCCTCAAAGACTGGTGCTATGAGTTTCTAATTTAAGGCAACCACACATTAGATTTTTAGACATCACAATTAGACTTCAAACCTCACAACACTTTAGTTTCATGTATTGAATGCTAATACTAGACAAATTCTACTAACAAACTCTGGTTTCAACAAATGAAAATTTTAAAACTAAAATCTTGAAAACAAATAAGTAATGTGATTGAGTTATGGATAATAACAATTAGAAATAACTAACATTTTAAAGTGCTTTCCACTTACTATTTTATTTGATCTTCACAACAGTCCTGTCAGGTAGGTGCCATTATTATCCCTATTTTGTAAAAATAGGTGAGGAAACTGAGCTGAAAGATGTTTGAATGACTTGTCCAGAATCATGTAGTTTTTAAGTGAGGCAGGATTCAAATCCAGGTCTTCTTGACACTGTCAGATTAGTGCACTATTGTAAAAAAAAATATTAACTTCTCCTAATTGAAAAATTATAACTGTAAACTATATGAAAAATTATAACTATACTCACTGTAAAATTATAGCTAGCTGAAAAATTATAACTAGCCTGTAAATCCTGCCATGGTCGCCACTTAATGTAAAAAATATTTTAACTTAACTGGGCCCTAATCTGTGAACTCCTGGCTGGCTATCTGACTGCTTCTAATTTAATATGGGAAGAACCAATTAATTGGGAGTCTCCTCCTCTCCCCCACTGCCTTTCCCCAGCCTGATCAGGAAAAGATTTAAAAACTTCTTTTCTATTAAAGCAAAACAGTTTATTTATGAGAACCAATTTAGAAATAAGAATACAGCAGAGTAAGATATACAACTTGAAACCTCTGCCAACGAACTCTGCTGCTTCCTATCACACTGTGTGTCTCTCTGTGAGTGTGGATTGGCTGCTTTGCTACTGCCTGTGCTTACAACCCCGAGCTGCCTCTTCTTTGCTTCACTGCAGTGACCTCCTCACTTTCACTGCTCTGCTCCTCTCTCAGTCTCTATAGCGTAAGTATAGAAGAGGATCCCCCTTTTCTAATTTCTCTCTCTTTAGCAACACCCCCAGGGTCTCTGCCTCCCAGGCTTCTTCTCTCCTTTTCTCCCCTCAAACTTTGGGCTGACCGCGTCCCTGCATGCCAAACTAATTCCTTGGCTGTGCCCAGGTCTCTAGGGGGCTGTGTTCCCTGCTGCGTGCCTGGGGCCTCTGTATGGGTGGAGGCCAGGATCTCTGGCTATATCCCCTCAGGGTGGATGGAGTTGGGGCTTTCCCCAGCCTTCTAGCCCAATCTGTAAGGTGCCTTGAAAGCTCCAAGGCCCACAGGGCTTGGGAGGGGTTCCAGCCTGACTCAGAGAAAAAAACCTGAGAGCGTGGGGCTAATTTTAGTCACTCAAACTATGCTGCCTTTAGCTAGGCTACCTTACAGATTACTTTTTTACATTATACATTGCCTGATTGTGTGTGTGTGTGTGTGTGTGTGTGTGTGTGTGTGATGGGGTTTGAACTATATATATTTTTAATAAAAGTAATTATATTATTGCCCTGAAAAGAAAATAGCATTTTGATCATCATAGAATCAGAGATTAAAAAGAACTACAGGCAAGGATAACTATTTTGAATAGAAATTATTCTAACTTCTGTCTTTTTCCCTTGTCAGAAACTGTTTTATCAGTCAAGAGTATTAAGATCTTATTGTCTCCTTCTTTTGATGAATAAAAGTCCCTCTATCCATGAAAAACAAAACATATGCAAAAACATCATAGATCATAATGAACAACTATCTTGCATGGAAATATCAAATAAACAGAAGACATAATACATTTAAAAGTAAATCATAAGCTAAATGAGGAAAGCAGGCATAACATGTTCCTTCCAGGAGTTTGGGGTAAGTTGCTAGGCAATATCAATGAGGAAAACATAATTTACTAGTGCTTTGAAGACAGATTTTTTTTCCTCTTCAATTTTTATTGCTGTAGCATCTTTCTTCCCAAATCTTAAAAAAAAAAATTAGACTGAGAAAGAATATTTTGAAGACTACGCTAACAAAATAACATTTGCCAAACCCCACAATATAACAAGCTTTCTTGATAGAGGTCTCAGTGCCCCAAATGAATTGTATCAGTTACATTTTCAAGTGGACTTTCTTAACTTATTTAATAGCAGAGAATATGGACTTATAGATGGACAGAGTTCATATACATAGGTATCAACAGACACACACACACACACACACACACATACACACAAAACCTGGAGATTCTTCTTGCTTAGGAAATTCTATCTAAGACTCTAAATTACAAAAGAGTTGCCAATCTGCATGTGTGGAGTTAGTTTCCAGTACAAGAGTTGCTTACATGGGTGAAATCACAGGTTCAGATTTGTCTTTTGCAGCAAATAATCAAATAATACCTAGGACCTTTTTTTATCTTCTCTTTTATTATGTGCTTCCAGGTACCTTCTCTATTCACTTACCAAATTGCTATTATAGCTCAAATTTTGTTAAATAAGAATTATTCCCATTCATATAGTGCTTTCATTTGAATTCAGCTAATAGTCATCAAGTCTCTGCTAACATCCTACAGTATTTTAGACACGGGGGGAGGGGGTCAAAAAGAAAAAAAAAAGTATTTTTTCTTGTGGCATGGACATATTCAGTGATTTGCCCAAAGTAGCTAGTAAGTGGTAGTTGAGGGGACTAGAAGCCAATTCTTTTCATTCTCAGTTAATTAAAAGCTAAACTAAACTAAACCAAACACCACCACCACCACCAATAGCATAATTCGAATATGTGTATCTTATGTATGCACAAATATATGTAAGCATGCAATGTATGTGTGTATATGTGTGTTGTGTGTATGTATGTATATATATGTATATTCTATCTATGTTCAGGTCACCATGTTAGAAGCATTATAATTTTTGTTTTTTAAGAAAAGTTTCTGCCCTCAGGGGGTTTAAAATAGTACAGCTATCAAACACAGTAATGAGAAAAGTATATGAGATCAAACAGAAATAAAACAAATTGGGAAGGAAGTTGACTTCATTCCTCCCCTATTCAATTTAAACTATGGATTCCTATGCAGGTGTAATGTTTTTACTCTACTTTTATGTGTAGATACAAATGATTATGCTCATCTATGTTATGAAATGCAAGAAAAGAAGATTCCTGTGTACTGCTTTGCTACCAGAAGCAGCATACTGCATGACAGACACAACAAAATTCCATTTATTTGCAATGTAATTGTCCTTATTTTTTATAGCTTCAGTTCCCCACTTCAATGGAATACTTCATTGCTATGTTTTAGGGGGGAAAATCAGTTTCAAGTAAAAAGAGAAAAGCAACTGATGAAAGGCAACATTGAGCATAATATTCCTTAGGAACTATAGCACCTGCAAAATTTCCTAAGGCTTAAAATGGTCTCTGCTGCTTCTGCTACTAGTTTAGCCATCTGCTCGGCTGCCATGAGGTGTTTTGCAGCAATAAAGTACCTCTAGAAATACATAATGTCAGTGTTGCTGGCACAGGAAGGAAACGGATCCCATAATGAAGCCAAAAATTGGGTCTCCTTCCTTTCCCTTCACTGTCATTAAAAAAAAAATAGCAAAGGATGAAAAGTTACCATCGAGATAAACATGATTTAATGAATCTTTAGTATTTTCATAACTGCAACATTGGCAGGAGCCTTGGAAATGGTTTAATTGTGAAAATGCCAAAATAATTACCTGGCAGGCTATTTTAAAAGCAGATGCATTGAGCATTCTCCATTGCATCTGCTTATTAGTTTATAGTATTCCAACTATCTTCAGAGAAATGTGTAGAATTTAAGGGAGATTTGCCCATCCTTACTCTAAGATAAATATCATCAAGCTTCTGTAGACAGCAATCTATTTATCTTATCTCCTTTCAGTCTTCTGTATCCATTCAGTGATTGAGAGTGGTCTGCCTTAAGGGTGCTTGTTCAATCAATAAACATTTATTAAGTGTCCTGTGTCAGACATAATGCTAACTTCTGGGTTCCTGTTCTCAAGGAACTTACAATCTAACAATGGAATTTGAAAAGTAGTGGGAATGAAAAAGGAGGGAATGTATCCAAGACCATGATGGAGAATTTCAAAGGAGTAGTCAGTTGAGAAATGAAGAGATGGCTGGCCTGGGAGTGCTCCTTAAATAGAGGTTTAGGAGGAGTTATCCTCTTTGCCTTCTAATCAGAGGGATCCTAGAGTATTCCAGTTGCAGAGGGTACTGATGAACTGTGAGTTTCAGGGTTAATGTAATCTTACAAGATGAGATTACCCAGTGATGAGGTTCCTTGGGGATAATGGAGATGTCCAAATATTCAAATGAATGAGGTGACTAGGGATGAGGAATGAGGCCCAGAATGAATGAATGAATGAAAAAAACATTTATTAGGCATTTTGCCTAAATTCTGGTGATACAATTATAAACAAGAAAAATTGTCCCTGCATGCAAAGGATTTAAGATTCAAACAAAGGACACAACATTAAAAGGGAAGCTTCAGTTGGATTCAGATAGAAGTGTTTGGAGGAGAAGTAGTAAGGACATGGGCCCATGTCAACATGGTTTGGACACCACTTGGAAGTGGCATGGTGAACTGGTTCCAGGTTACAGAAGATAAAAGCTCTCCTAACAGAGCCCAAATTCCCAGGCTCAGAGGTCAAGATCTACTGGAAAAAAGAGGAAGTCTATAGTGGGTTTAGAAATTGCCTTGCCCTTTGAAATGTCTTCTTCACTGATCTCCTACTTCCCTTTGACTAGAAATTTCTACCACTTACTAATTATGATATGGTACCATGATAATATG
Organism: Dromiciops gliroides; assembly: GCF_019393635.1. Lineage (NCBI taxonomy): Eukaryota > Metazoa > Chordata > Mammalia > Microbiotheria > Microbiotheriidae > Dromiciops > Dromiciops gliroides. The sequence continues at coordinate 568,503,447 of NC_057861.1, read as the reverse complement.
GAAAACCAAAGCATTTCTAGAAATCTCATTTTCCACAAAAGGATGATTCTTCCCTAGACACATCTCTTTCTCCCACCTTACATTCTTCCATCTTCATTTATTAAGTTCCTACAATGTGCCAGGTACTGTACTAAGCACTGGAGGTACAAAGAAAGGTAAAACATACATTACTGTACTCCTTCTCCCCAAAAAAATAAGGGTCCCTGAGCTCAAGAAGCTTCAAGTCTTAATGGAAAACTTATGTGTTAGCAATTTCCATTTCTTATGCTAACTTGTTGATTCATGTTTTTATGCTTATCATTGGTGAGAAACTAATAAGAAATGATTTGAAATTTGGTCTCTCCATTAATAAAAATTATAATTATAACAAAATTAATTAGCACTTGGCTTTCTGAAATGCAGGTGTGCAATACTAAAGAATTAGAAGAGTGACTGAGAGATTGACATAATTTGGAAGACAGGGCAGACCATTTGCCTGGATCCCTTTTCTCCTGTTGAACCTGAATATCATCACACGAAATGCCTGTATTTGGCTACCACTGGAGTTTCTATTGGGTTTGTGTGTTTTTCTGAGTATTTAACTCCATGTTTATCCTTGTCTCCTCTTCTTCTCTATCCTCATCAAGTTAAACCCTTTCCTTGTTAAGAGTAAATTGATAAAGATTGCAGAGAGAAGCCAGGAAGTTGACTGAGCTCTCCTAAGTTTCCCTAAAAAACAACATTAAATCAAGCTTCTAAATGGATTCTGAAACTACAGAACCTACAAAAAGACAGAGAACACAATCTTTCAACTTGAAAAACTTTAGAAGACTTCAGGAAAGGTCAGTCTCACTCAGGCAAAAGGGAAGTACAGCACACCTCAGCACAGCACACCATGGAGGGGGTCTGGGCAAGTCAGCAGGAAGCTCCTGGCCACAACAGAGCAACTGAGGCCCCTTGATCCTAGCTCAGAAAGCTGCTAGTACAGCAGACCAGTTGTGAGATCCACCAGCACCAGCTGAGAGGGCCGGCTGCCACTGAAGGGTGACCCATTGGACAGGTATGACTGCTGCTGACCATCCCAGCACCTGGAGGAAGCCCAGAGCACTGAGAAATCCACAAGCCACAGAGGCCTCAGAGCAGAAAGCCAGTGACAGTGCCACTAGACCCCAGCACAAAAAGCTTGAAACAGTTACCCTTGGGCCCAAAGAGCAGAACTCAACTTTAAAAAAAATAAGCTGCAATATGAGTAAGAAACAAAAAAGAGCTCTCACCATCGAGAGCTTCTGTGTCAACAGGGAAGAGCTAAACACAAACTCAGATGAGAACTATACTCTCAAATTGCCAACATGTGAAGCCTCAAGAGTGAAGATGAATTGGTCTCAAGACCAAAAAGCCTTCTTGGAAGAGCTCAAAAAGGATTTAAAAAATCAATTGATAGAGGGAAAAGAAAAAATGGGGAGAGAAATGAAAGCAACACAAGAAAATTGTGAAAAAAGAACCTTGGAAAAGGAAGCAAAAAGATTGACTGAAGAAAACAATTCCTTAAAAAATTCATTTGACCAGATGGAAAAGGAGGTGCAAAACCTTTCTGAAGAAAACAAGGCCTTAAAAATTCAAATTTGAATGATGAAAGCTAATGACTCCATGAGAAACCAGGAATTATCAAACAGAATCAAAAGAATGAAAAAAATAGAAGAAAATGTGAAATACCTAATTAAAAAGACACCTGACGTAGAAAATAGATCCAGGAGAGACAATTTGAGAATTAATGAACTGCCTTGAAAGCTGTGATCAGAAAAAAATATTCTAGACACCATATTCTAGGAAATTATTAAGGAGAACTGCCCTGATATTATAGAACCAGAAGATAAAATCATCATTGAAAGAATCCCACAATCACCTCCTGAAAGAGACCCCAAAAGGAAAACTCCAAGGAATATTGTAATCAAATTCCAGAATTATCAGGTGGAGGAGAAAATACTCCAAGTAGTCAGAAAGAATCAATTTAAATATCATGGAGCCACAATCAGGATTGCACAGGACCTGGCAGCTTCAACATTAAAGGATCTCAAGGCTTGGAATATAACATTTTGGAAGGCAAAGGAACTTGGTTTGCAACCAATAATCAAGTGCCCAGAAAAACTGCGCATTCTCTTTCAGGGGAAAAGATGGACAGTCAGTGAAATATGGGGCTTTCAAGGTTGTCTGATGAAAAGACCAGAATTGAATAGAAAATTTGATCTTAACATACAAGACTCAAGAGAAGTTTAAAAAGGTAAATGGGAAAAAAAAGTTATTCAATATGGTTAAACTGTTTACATCCCTAAATGGGAAGATAAGACTTATAACTCTTGAGAACTATATATCTATTTAGGCAGACAGAAGGAATATACACAGAGGGTATAAATATAAATTATCTTTGATGTGATAATATAAAGAAAATTAAGGGGTAAAAAATGGAATTTATGTGGAAAAGAGGAAAAAGGAGGAGGAATGGGGTTAATTACATCATATGAAGAGGTGCAAAAAACCTATTGCCATAGAGGGAAAAAAGGTAGGGGTGAGAATTGTTTCAAATTTCCTCTCATCAGATCTGGTTCAAAGAGGGAATAACATATACCTTCATTTGGATAAAGAAATTTAGCTTATTCTTTAGGGAAGTAAAAGGGTAAGGGGAAAAGGGGGGGACTAATAGAAGAGAGGGCAGAAGCAGGGGAGAAAAGGGTAAAGAAAAGAGAGGGGGGCTGATAAAATAGAGAGCAGATTGGGGGAGGAAGGGATAAGAAGCAAAACATTGGTGTGGAGGAATAGGGTGAAAGAAGGGGGGGAAGTACAAAGGGGGTAAGTAGAATAGAGGGAAATAGTTAATAATAATAACTGTGAATGTGAATGGGATGAACTCTGCCATAAAACAGAAGCAAATAGCAGAGTGGATTAAAAACCAGAATCCTATAATATGCTGTTTGGAAGAAACACATTTGAAGCAGAGAGATACCTACAGAGTAAAGGGAAAAATTTGGAGCAGAATATATTATGCTTCAGCTGAAGTAAAAAACGCAGGGGGTAGCAATCCTTATCTCAGACAAAGCAAAGGCAAAAATAGATCTAATTAAAAGAGATAAGGAAGGAAACTAAATCTTGCTAAAAGTTACAATAGATAATGAAGTCATATCAATATTAAACATGTATGTGCCAAGTGGTATAGCATCCAAATTCTTAAAGGAGAAATCAAATGAGCTACAAGAGGAAATGTACAGCAGAACTATATTAGTGGGGGATCAGAATCTTCTGCTCTCAGAAGTAGATAAATATAGCCACAAAATAAATAAGAAAGACGTTCAAGAGGTGAATAGAATGTTAGAAAAGTTAGATATGACTGATGTCTGGAGAAAACTGAATAGAAAAGGAATATACCTTTTTCTCAGTGGAACATGGCACACATTAAAAAATTTGACCATGCAATAGAGCACAAAAACCTCATAATCGAATGTAGAAAGGCAGAAATAGTAAATGCATCCTTCTCATATAATGATGCAATAAAAATTACATGTAATATAGAGCCATGAAAAGGTAGACAGAAAATTAATTGGAAACTAAACAATCTCATCCTAAAGAATGAGTGGGTCAAACAACAAATCATAGAAACAATCAATAACTTCATCCATGAAAATGACAATAATGAGACAACATACCAAAATGTATGGTACAGCCAAAGCAGTGCTTATGGGAAGTTTTATATCTCTAAATGCTTACATGAATAAAAAAGAGAAAGAGGAGATCAATGAATTGGGCATGCAACTTAAAAAGGTAGAAAATGAACAAAACAAAAATCCCCAATGAAATACTAAATTAGAAATCCTGAAAATCAAAGGAGAAATTAATAAAATTGAAATAAAGAAAACTAGAGAATTAATCAATAAATCTAAGAGCTGCTTTTATGGAAAACCCAATAAAATAGATAAACCTTTGGTTAAATTGATCAAAAAAAATACTTCTTATTATTTTAAGGAAAGCTCCACCTATTCCTATGGCCTCTAGTGTTTTTATTAGGAATGGGTTCTGTATTTTGTCAAAGGCTTTTGCTGCATCTATTGAAATAATCATTATTTTGTCAAAGCCTTTTGCTGCATCTATTGAAATAATCATTATTTTGTCAAAGGCTTTTGCTGCATCTATTGAAATAATGATTATTTCAATAGATGCAGCAAAAACCTTTGACAAAATAATAAGAAGTATCTACCTAAAGCCATAAACAAAGTTTATATGTAACAGGGATAAGTTAGCAGCATTCCCAATAATATCAGTGGTGAAACAGGGGTGTCCATTATCACCTCTATTATTTAATATTTCACTAAAAATGTTAGCTTTATCAATAAGAGAAGAAAAATTAATTAAAGGAATTAGAATAGGCAAGGAGGAAACAAAACTAACCCTCTTTGCAGATGATATTATGTTATACTTAGAGAATCCTAGAGAATCAACTAAAATTACTTGAAACAATTAAGAATTTCAGAAAAGTTGCAGGATATAAAATAAATCCACATAAATCATCAGCATTTCTATACAAAGTCCAACAGCAAGAGATAGAAAGAGAAATTCTATTTAAAGTGATGATAGGCAGTATAAAAAACCTGGGAGTCTACTTGCCAAGACAAATCCAGGATCTCTATGAACATGATTACAAAACATTTTCCACACAAATCTAATCAGATCTAAATAATTGAAAAAAATATCAATTGCTCATGGAGAGGCCGAGTTAGTATAATAAAAATGACAATTTAACCTAAATTAATTTATTTATTCAATGCCATACCAATCAAACTACTTAAAATTATTTTATCGAGTTAGAAAAAATTATAATAAAATTTATCTGGAGAAACAAAAGGTCAAGAATATGAAGGGAACTAATGAAAAAAAGGCACAGGAAGGTGAGTTAGGTGTACCAAATCTTAAGCTTTACTATAAAGCAGCAGTCATCAAAACTATTTGGTACTGGCTAAGAAATAGAGTAGAGGATCAATGGTTAGGCACAGGAGACACAGTAGTAAATGAGTTTAGTAAAGTACTGTTTGATAAACCCAAAGACTCCAGCTTCTAGGATAAGAACTCAGTACTTGACAAAAAAACTGCTGGGAAAACTGTAGGATAGAATGGCAGAAACTTGGCATGGACTAACATCTTACACCTTATACTAAAATAAGGTCAAAATGGGTACATGATTTAGACATAAAAAGTGATACCGTAGGTAAATTAGGAGAGGAAGGAATGGCTTACCTCTCAGGTTTATGGAAAGGAGAACAGTTTATTACCAAACAAGAGATAGAGAATTTTATGAAATGCAAAACGGATGATTTTGATTACATTAAATTAAAAAGTTTTTGTACAAACGGGAGCAATGCATCCAAATTTAGAAGGGATGCAGAAAACTGGGAAATGATTTTTATAGTCAGTATCTGTGACAAAGGCCTCATTTCTAAAATATTTCAGGAACTAAATCAAATTTATAAAAATAAAGTCATTCCCCAATTGAGAAATGGTCAAAGGATATGAACCGGCAGTTTTCTGATGAAGTCAAAGCTATGTATTGCCATATGAAAAAATGCTCTAAATCACTATTGATTAGAGAAATGCAAATTAAAAGAAATCTGAGGTACCACCAACCAGATTGGCTAATATTACAAAAAAGAAAAATAATAAATGTTGCAGAAGATGTGGAAAAAATTTGAACACTAATGCACTGCTGGTAGAGCTATGAATTGATCCAACCATTCTGGAGAGCTGTTTGGAACTCTGCCCAAAGGGCTATAAAGCTGTGCATACCCTTTGACCCAGCAATACCAGTATTATATCTTTTCCCTAAAGATATCATAAAGAAGGGAACAGGACCCACATGTACAAAAGTATTTATATCAGCTCTTTTTGTCATGGCAAAGAATTGGAAATTGAGGGTTGCCCATCAACTGGGAAATGATTGAAGAAGGTGTACTATATGAATGTAATGGAATACTATTGTGCTGTAAGAAATAATGAGCAGCCAGATTTAAGAGAAACCTGGAAGGACTTGCATGAAGTGTTGATGAGCAAGATGAGCAGAACCAGGAGACCACTGTACACAGTATCAGCAAGATTGTGTGTTGGTCAACTATGATAGATTTGACTCTTCTCAGCAATACAATGGTCCAAGATAGTTCCAAAAGACTCATGATGGAAAATGCTCTCCAAATCTAGAAAAAAAGAACCGTGGAATCTAGATCCAGATTGAATTATACTTTTTCTATTTTTTGGGATGTTTTTCATTTTTGCTCTGATTCCTCTTGCACAACATGACTAGGGAGAAAAAATTGAAACTAGAAATCTTATGCAAACAAATGTTGAAAACTATCTATATGTAACTGGAAAATAATATAATACTTTTATGGAATTAAAAATATATAAATAAAAAAGAATAAAATGGTAGAAGTCAGGGATGGGGAAGGGTTTTGAAAGCATATTGTTTTTAGCATTATTTATTGTTTGCTTTTTCAGTGGAAATGTCTAAGTCTCCCAGAAGTAGTTGAAGACAACTAGAGCATGTGGTAATGAGTCAAAATAAAAATCAGAACCTTGGAAAACCCTAGTGTAGAGGTTTGAAGAAAGGGGGAAAATAGGTGGCAGCTAGGTGGCACAGTGGATAAAGCACTGGCCCTGAATTCAGGAGTACCTGAGTTCAAATCCTCAGACACTTGACAGTTACCAGCTGTGTGACCCTGAGCAAGTCACTTAAAAGTCCTCTTTTTCATAGAAGTCCCATTTTTATCTCTGAAAGATTATACTCAGTTTTGCCAGGTAGGTAATTTTTGGCTGTAGTCACAGTTCCTTTGGCCTCTGGAATATCATATTCTATGCCTTCTGGTCCTTTAATGTAGATGCAGCTAGACCTTGTGTCATCCTTACTTTAGGTGCACAGTATTTGAATTCCTTTTTTTCTTGCTGCTTGCAATATTTTCTCCTTGAAATGCAATCTCTGGAATTTGACTATAATATTCCTGGAAGTTTTCCTCTTGGAATCTATTTCAGTAGGTGATTGGTGGATTCTTTCAATTGAAATTGTTGGAGCAGAATATATTGTGTTTCAGCTAAAGTCAAAAAAGCAGGGGAAGCAATCCTTATCTCAGACAATGCAAAGGCAAAATAGATCTAATTAAAAGAGATAATGAAGGAAACTACATCTTGCTAAAAGGTACTATAGATCATGAAGTAATATCAATAATAAACATGAATATGCCAAGTGGCATAGAATCCAAATTTTTAGAGAAGTTAAATGAGTTACAAGAGGAAATAGACAGCAAAACTATACTAGTGGGGAATCTGAATCTTCCCCTCTCAGAATTAGATAAATATAGCCACAAAATAAATAAGAAAGAAGTTCAAGAGGTGAATAGAATGTTAAAAAAGTTAGATATGATAAATTTCTGGAGAAAACTGAATGGGGATAGAAAGGAATATACCAAAAGTGCTTAGGGGAAATGCTATATTTCTAAATGCTTACACGAATTAAAAAGAGAATGAGGAGATCAGTGAATTGGACATGCAACTTAAAAAGCTAGAAAAATAACAAATTAAAAATCCCCAATTAAATACTATATTAGAAATCCTGAAAATTAAAGGAGAAATTAATAAAATTGAAAGAAAGAAAACTATAGAATTAATATATAAAACGAAGGGCTGATTTTATGTAAAAAAAACCCCAATAAAATAGATAAAGCATTGGTTAATATGATTTTTAAAAAAGAAAGAAAACCAAATTACCAGTATCAAAAATGAAAGGGGTGATTTCACCACCAATGAAGTGGATATTAAATCAATAATTAGGAAATATTTTGTGTTACTTTTATTTCTCTCCCCATTTTTTCTTCTCCCTCTCTCAAATGACTTTTAAAATCCTTTCTGAGCTCTTCCAAGAAGGCTTTTTCATCTTGAGAACAATTCATCTTCCCTCTCGAGGCCTCACATGTTGGCAATTTGAGAGTATTATCCTCATCTGAGTTTGTGTTTGACTCTTCCCTGTCAACATAGAAGCTTTCAATGGTGAGAGCTCTTTTTTTTTTACTCATATTGCAGCTTATTATTTTTTTTAAGTTGAGGTCCACTCCTTGGGCACCAGGGTCACTGTTTCAAGCTTCTTGTGCTGGGAGATAAGGGCCGTGTCACTGGCTTTCTACTCTGAGGCCTCTATGGCTTGAGAATTTCTCACTGCCTTGGGCTTGCTCCCTGTGCTTGCTCCTGGCACATGCTCGGATGGTCAGACCTGGTTGCACCCATCCTGTGGGTGGCCCCCTGACTGGGAGCCTGCCCTCTCAGCTGTTGCTGGTGGATCTCACCACTGGCCCGCTGTGCCACCAGCCCGCTGAGTCAAGATCAAGGGGACTCACTTGCTCTGTTGTGGCCTATTGCTTCCCTCTGACTTGCCCTGACCCCTCCATGCCGTGCTACCTCTGCCTGAGTAAGACTGACCTTTCCTGAAGTCTTTTAAATTTTCTCAGTCTTTTTGTAGGTTCTATGGTTTCAGAATCTGTTTATAGTCTTGATTTAATGTTCTTTTTGAGGTTACTGAAGGAGAGCTCAAGGAGCTCGCTGGCTTCTCTCCACCATCTTTAACAGTAGATACTTAATGCATGTTTGTTAAATGGATAATGCATAATGATGAGAACCCTGGAAAAATTTAATTGAATTATGCTATATATGTCAAAGCCTGGGTTCTAGGTCTTATTATTTGTGTGACCTTGGATAAATCATTTGCCTCTCTGAGCTTCCCTTTCTTTTTTTTCTTTTTCTTTTTCATTTTTTTTTTTTTAGTGAGGCAATTGGGGTTAAGCATTTCCATAACATGATAGAATAGAAAAAAAAAGATGATTGCAACTGCTCTGGTGAATCAGTTGTTGACTTTATGTTCTCCTTGAAAACATCAGATGGCTCTATGTGAACATACTGCTTCAGAGTTTTCCAAAGACCCCAACACTGTTATTTGCTCCCTTGCTCTTCTTAGCTCTTTGAGAAATTTATGAAGTTGATTCTGCATATTCTAATGATCAAGTTTTTCTCTTTCAAAATCTATAGTACAAAGTTAGGCCTGTTGTTCCAATAAAGCCACCCATGTGTGTTTCTCCTGTTGCTTTAGCAGATATGTGTAGAGAAACTAGACCTTATATAAAAAGATATTTGGACCTTTTTTTTCTTCTCCAAGTTTTTAACAATTTTATTACTTTTCTTTAGTTTCTATATATTCTCTATTTTGTATTTTTTCCATATGTTGTACATCACCCTCTCTTAGAAAATATGCTATTTAAATCTGAAATTTCTTTATTGGTTTACTCATATTTCCCTTGGAATTCAATATATTATAATTATAGTTACTCATGGTTTAATGTCATGCAGTATGATCAGCAAGTTAGAGAGATATTTTAAAGCATTGGAGCATATGGGATATAGCAATGGCCCTATTTGTATGAACAGTTTCCTCATATCTAAAATAAAGGGCATTGGACTGGAAAGTCTCTGAAGTCCCTTCTAGTTTCTTCTATGAGCCTATAATTTATAATTACTCTAGTCTGAGATTTTTCTTCATGGCACAAGGTTGAGGGAGTGAGTAGGTGGATGCATTGCATGCAGAATATAGGCATTAGGCAATTTAGGTCTAACTCTACTTCACTATTCTTTTCAATCTTAATAGTATTTTATTTTTCTTCCCAGTTACTTGTAAATATAGTTTTCAACATTTGTTTTTATAAGATTTTGAGTTCCAAATTTTTCTCCTTCCCTCTCCTTTCTCCCCCTCCCTAAAACTGAAAGCAATTGGTTATAGGTTTTATATAAAATTAGGTTAAACATATTTCCACATTACAAACTTCATTAATTAAAGATTCATTGTTTCATCATTGCATGCACTTTAAAACTTCTTCATAACTTAAAAAAATAACTTAGTAGACAGTATTAATTTCTGGGGGAAAAGGAGAAAGAGGAAGAACAGAAGCAGGAGGGACTGAAGCAGAAGATTAGGAAGAAGGAGGAAGAAAGATAATTGGGAAACTTCTGTTAGTGAAACTGGAACTTAATCTACAGATACAATTTTTTAAAATGGCATTGCTTTGTCTTATCTCACATACAATATTCTCATACTTGAAGATTGAGCTAAACAGTCTCTCTCTCTCTCTCTCTCTCTCTCTCTCTCTCTCTCTCTCTCTCTCTCTCTCGGAGCAATGAGGGTTAAGTGACTTGCCCAGGGTCACATAGCTAGTAAGAGTCAAGTGTCTGACACCAGATTTGAACTCAGTTCCTCCTGAATCCAGGGCCAGTGCTTTATTCACTATGCCACTTAGCTGGCCCAACAGTTTTTATTGTATTGCTAAGTTTCTTCCCTCCCTTCGTGCCTTCCTCCCTTACTTCCTTCTTTTCCCTTTTTCTCCTTTGTTTCAAACTTTTATTGATTTTTTTCTTCTTACACCATATTCTTTTCCCAATAGCCTCCATCCATTATTATGGCATAGAACTCAAAATCCTAATTAAAACACACAGATGTGGATTTTTTTTTTTTGGTGAGGCAACTGGGGTTAAGTGACTTGTCCAGGGTCACACAGCCAGCAAGTGTTAAGTGTCTGAGGCTGGATCTGAACTCAGGTCCTCCTGGCTCCAGGGCCAGTGCTCCATCCACTGTGCCACCTAGCTGCCCCTACAGATGTGGTTTTAAAAGGAATCTTTGTAGAGTTTTGCTTATTCTTTTGACAAAGTTGAGAGAATTCACGTGCAAGGAAAGAGTCCAAAAGTGCCTGGAAACATTGTCATCATCAGAGATTTATCAGTGTGTACTACTATATAGAGTTTTATAAAGTAGAACCTCAAGGAAAAGACTGAATAACTTGTGTCTTCCACTTGTTTCCTGGAAGCAGAAACATGAAAGTTTTATGATAATACAGTGAGGTACATTTACTAACTTCCTCACCATAAATGTATAGGAGATATAGATGTGTTTTCTTATCTAACTCCTACAAAACCTAATTTGAATGTCTACTGAATGTCTAGTAGTATTTCCAAGGTAATATATAATGCTCAATAGAGAAAACAGACTTAGACTCAGGAAGAACTGGGGACAAGTCTATCCTGATGTATTAGAGCTGAGTGACAATAGGAGTAATAATTACATCTATGTATCTATGGAGGAATTTTTCCATACTTAGAGTTCCCTTGTTAATGAAATTAAACAAAAATATGTATTCCTTTATTTCTCCCTGTTATTTATTTTCTCAAAAATGTTCAAGTTTCTAAGAATTTGATGCAGAAAAAAGAATTTCATTATTTCTTAACTCTGTGCATTTATAATCTACCCTTAAGTATTTTTGTTTTATCATCAAGAGGATGGATTTCCTTAGATTTCCAGATTAGATGTGTCAATATTCATTTTCATTAGATGTTTGTGCTGGTGAACTGCTGCCCTAAGCATTTAATGATTTTCTTCTAAAGAGGTTTTGCAATAAATTCTAGAAACATAATACATGCTTAATCATTTCTGTCACTTGCTTAGCTTAAGGTTTTGGTGGCATTCCTTTGCTTTCTTTTTAGCTCAGTTTGGAACAGGATTTAGTGAATAGAGAGGCAGAGAAGATCTAAGTCCAATGTTCTTATTCAAGATACCAAACAAAATTCTGCTATGGCATGTTTTTACCACAGAGAGGCATTCCTGGACTTTTCTTTTACTGTATCAGCCATTGATTCAGGGAAAAAACAAACCAAAATGTTAGAAACTCAACTCTTATCTTCCTTTAGAGAGAGAGAGAGAGAGAGAGAGAGAGAGAGAGAGAGAGAGAGAGAGAGAGAGAGTCATTTATTAGTTACATTTGAATTTTAAGCTAAGAAAATGTTCAGTAATATATTTTAGGCTGCACAAGCTTCACATCTCCTAAAGGGAGAAGCAATTAACTATTTTCTAGCTACATCAGATTTCTATATGTAGAACAGTTAAATGTTTTAAGAAAAGATATATGAAGATTATTTGAATATAATTCTGGGACAAATCTTTCTCAAATGCAATGTGTCTCATCAGAAGAAAGTGGCATCATTAAAAATTATTGCATATTTAGATATCTTACATAGGAACTTGGAGTTTTAAAAAAGAAACATAACAAAGCCACACAATTTTCTCTGTCTCTTTTTCTTCTGGTTCAAACTTTTGGTGCCTTTCCAAGATAAACTTGCTGCTTATTGAACAAAGATAATTTTAGGACCTAGGAAAAGAAAAAAAATTAATAGAAAGCAAAATAGAAAACAGAACACTAATAAGATTTTATGTTTGTACAGTTCTTCCAATGAAATTGGCAAAAACTTGACACTTCCTACAAAATACATGGTAATGGAAATGATTATCAAGTCCAACTTGAGTCTGAGTCTAAATATGTTACTAATTAAGAGTATGAGCACAAGACAAACATCCATAGAGCACTTTTGAGCTGAACACAATTAAAATAGTGCTAATGAGACAGTCCTCAGATATTCCCTTTAGAAAATAGTACCAATACAGCTGTTTAGTGATGTTCCCTAGAAATTCCTGGGAAAAAAACAGCAGTTCAAAGGGCATCTTTCAACAGTAAAGACACAAGCTAATAATTAAAATAGTCAATATCCTTTATATCTTGTGTGTGTGTAGTGAATAATTTCTTTATTTTTTTCTTAATAGTATTTTATTTTTTTTTTGCCAAGTACATATAAAGATAGTTTTCAAATTTTCTCCCTTCCCTTTCCCCTCCCCAAGACAGCAAGAAATCTGATATCAGTTATACATGTATAATCAGGTTAAATATTTCTATATTAGTCATGTTGCAAAAGAAGAATCTGAACAAAATGAAAAACAAAACAAAAAAGAGGAAACAAAAAAGTGAAAATAGTATGCATTGATATGCTTTTGGACTCCATAGTTCTTTTTTGGATGTTCTATCATAAGGATTTTGGAATTGTCTTAGATCATAATGTTGCTGAGAAGGGCTAAGTATATCACAGTCATCATCACACAATGTTGTTGTTACTGTGTTTTGTCAAGATAATGGAATGTGGTAGATAAGGGGATTTATCAGATACTCAAAGGCTCACCAGGAGATTAATCTAAACTGATTGAATTAAATGAGAGCCATTGACTGCTGATTAGCCAACTTCTAGTTAACTAGATTGTAAGCACATCTGGCTGGCCCTTAAGAGGGTATTATTCTCAGAAGTTAAAAACTTTGAACTTAACTGGAGACCACCTTTGAGTCCAGTGAAGCAATAAATTTGAATGACGCTAGCCAATTAGCTTGAAGAACCTCCCATTTCTGGGAGGAGGACAAGAAGGAGGAAGTTGACACTGGCAGAGCACTTCTTTCTCTTTTGGTTTGAGACATCGGTTTGGTGGCACGACTAGAAGTGGGAGGTTTAGGAAGGCTAGGATTTCCATGCTATAAGAAATCTGTTCTCAATCTTTCTCTTTACTATCTTATATCTTTTAATAAGCCCTTAAAAAGGCTAAACTCATTTATCAGTGATTTTAGCCAATTTCCCCCCAAAACTGGGGGGACAGATTAGAAGCCACATTTAGAATTTTAAAATACAGTTTGGTGACCAAGAAGGGACAAGCTGAACTTCTGTCTTCTGATCTTCCGTTTGGGCAAGATTTCCCCTCCCCTGTCCCCTTAAATTAAAAAGTACTGCTAAGTATCAGCTGTTTTAACTTTAAATTTTCAAACGGATCTTTTAAATGTCCTAAGAACCCTTTTTCTAGCTTTAGCTTCGCCAATCAGAGAAGTGGAAAAGATCACATGGATACTTGGTCAGTTTGAATTTAATGAATATTTTTTTATTCCTATTCTTTGTTTTGTTGGGCTTTGCTATGTGGTATGGAAAGTTTGGTATGTCATGGAGGATATTAGAATGAAGATTATTCCCCAGGATTCCCCATTAGGAAAGCTACTCATGGATTGGAATAAGGGAAAACAGAGTAAATAAAACCATGACCAGAGGCATTACAGGAAGAATGGCCCAATCATGGGTCATTTAATCCCCAAACATTGAGCCATTTGCAAGGAATCCTATGCCAATGTCCACCTGAACATTCACATTATTGGAAATTCTGGGCCAGAGCAAGCAGAGATTATCATACTAAAACTATAGGATGAAGAGAACTAGTCCCCAGCTTAAATCTGAGTCTGCCTCCCAAACCAAAATAATAAATGATCTGACTCAATCCAGACCCCAACTTAAAAACAAGGCCTCCCAAACTGAAACACCCAATAATACAACTCAATCCAAACCCAAGATTGAATGCAAGGCCATTCAGACTGAAATTCCAAATGACCCAACTCCTATTCCCTCTCCCTCTATTTCTCCCATATCAGCCAAACAAATAAAGAAAGAAATGATTCCCCTGTAGAGGAGACAGAGAAGATAAAAATTTTTCCCCTTCAAGAGATCCTCACCCATGGTCAAAAAGGTGCTATATGTAAGCTCAGACAATACACACCTTTTGCACCCAATGATTTGGTTTCATGGAAACAAAGTACGCCAAAATTTAATGAGGATCCCACAGCAGTTATCAGCCAGTTTAGGATAATTTTTAGAGCATATCAGCCCACTTGGAATGCTGTTACTGACCTTATGGAAACAATATTGTCCCCAGGGAAAAGAGCAGATATTATAGCTGCAGCAAACAGCCTGGAAGTCATGAGAAAGGCTATTGGGTGGCCTATTCAAGACCCTGACTGGGACCCCAATAACCCTAGGCATTTTGATATGTTGAAAGATGCAAGAGAAACATTGCTGAAGGCAATAGAATCCTGTACTAGAGAGACTGAAAACTGGCAAAAATTTATAGATACAGTTCAGGGACCTGATGAGAGATCTAATAGATTCTATGACAGGTTGTGTAAGTATGCCAGGCAAAATCCTGGACTAGACCCATTAGACCCGTATTATCTGCTCTCATTTTGTATATCAGTCCTTACCAGAAATTCAGAAATATTTTAAAAGGCAGTGTCCAGGCTTGAATAGTTTGAGTCCTGACAGACTTAAAGAAATAGCAACATATATTTATGAAGGAAATGAGAGAGAAGAAAGGAACAGACAGGACATTTTAGCTCCAGTACAGGAAACAACAAGGCATTGAGACCGAACAGTTGAAAATCACTATCAGCCCCCTAGATTTTGCTCTTACTGAAATAAACAAGGACACTTGTTGAGGGAATGTAGAACTAGAAAACAAGAACTTAAGAGGGCAATGGCCAAGAGCCTTGAAGAATTCTTTAGGGGAAATTGGAATAATGATGGAAATTTTTAACAGAAAGGAAACGATTGAGGTAATTATAGGCCTTATTACAGACAGAATCAAAATGGATATAAATCTTTTCAGGGGGATACAGAGAGACAGTATCAGAATAACCATAGACCCTATCAGAGAGGTACAGAAGGACAGAACCAGGATCAGGGTAACCATGGACTCCCTCAGAGAGGGGCACAGGATGGATGAGATGAAGGGGAGGGGTGGAAAATTAATACTGAAAGCTACATATTTCCAGACCCTGATTATATAAACCCCCTATGCCAGTCCATTCACCTCCTCAGAGTAACAAACCTCATGTGACCCTCAAAGTTGGGGACAAGTCTGCTAGATACAGGAGCCTCTAAATCACTATTAGTGAGTAAACCAGATCCTGGATGTAAAGCTTTAGGACCTTTGAATGTGGTAGGAGTCTTGGGAAAAGGCCAAAGAGTGGCAAAATTAACCCCTCACATGGTATCTATGGGGCCTTTAACAGTGGAACATTCATTCTTACTTATGCGTAATGCCTCTGTAAATTTATTCGGTTGTAATCTCCTTTGCAAGCTTAGAGCAACCATATCTTGTGCTCCAGATGGGGCTGTCTCCCTACAATTGCCAGAGGATAAAGTTCATTTATTACCAATTTTGATTACAGAAGCTCAAGGAACAGTAGGGGATACATATAAAATCTCCTCTGACATTCCTGAGTCCTTATGGGCCTCATCCCCTATTGAAGTGGGGCTCCTTAAATCAACCATGCCTGTCACCTTTAAAGTTAAAGGGGGACCACCCCCATCTATTTCACAGTATCGATTGTCTAAAGAAGCTATAGAAGGAATCCCCCCTGTAATTGAGGCTTTGAAAGGGGGTCATGACATAGCAACTTATTTTTTACTTTTTACTCTTTTTTTTTTTTTACAGGGCAATGAGGATTAAGTGACTTTCCCAGGGTCACACAGCTAATAAGTGTCAAGTGACTGAGGCCAGATTTGATCTCAGGTCCTCCTGAATCCAGGGGTGGCGCTTTATCCACTACACCACCTAGCTGCTCCCAAGACTTGTATTTTTATAAATTTGATTCAATTTTCTACATATTTGAGAAAGGAGGCCTTTATGAGAAATACTGCATGTAAAAATTGTTTCCCCACTTTCTGTTTTCCTTCTTATCTTGGTTTCATTGGTTTTATTTGTGTAAAAAATCAAAATGGTCTGTTTTGCATTTCATAATTTGATATCTCTCTCTTGTTTGGTCATAAATTGTTCTCCTCTCCATAGATCTGAAAGTCCTTCCTTTCCTGATTTGTCTATGACATCACTATGTCTAAATCATGTACCCATTTTGGCCTTATTTTGGCATAAGGTATAAGCTATTGGTCTGCCTTGTTTCTGCCATCCTATTTTCCAGTTTTCCCAGGAGTTTTTTGTTAAATAGTGAGATCCTGTATGAGAAACTGGAGTCTTTGGGTTTATCAAACAATGGATTATTATAATCATTTACTACTGTGTCTTATGTACCTAATCTATTCCACTGATACACTACTTGATTGCTTAACAAGTACCAAAATAGTTTTGATGATTGCCACTTTATAATATATTTTAGATATAAACTTCCTTTGCATTTTTCAATAATTCCCTTGATATTCTTTACCTTTTGTTCTTATTTTTTCTAGCTCTATAAAATGTTTTTGGTAGGTTGATTGGTATGTTACTAAATAAATAAATTTATTTAGGTGGAATTGTCATTTTTTATTACATTAGCTCAACATACCCATGATCCATTGATATTTTTCCACTTGTTTAGATCTGATTTTATTTGTGTGAAAAATGTTTTGTAATTGTGTTCTTAAGAGTTCCTGGGGGTTTTTTTGCAAATATTTTATATTGTCTACAGTTATTTTCAATTGAATTTCTCTTTCTATCTCTTGCTGCTGGCCTTTCTTGGTCATATATAGAATAGCTGATGATTTACATGGGTTTATTTTATATCCTGAAACTGCTAAAGTTGTTATTTCCAGTAGTTTTTTAATTGATTCTCTAATTATGCTATCTGTAAAGTGTGATAGTTTTGTTTCTTCCTTGCCTATTCTAATTCATTTCTAGCACACTTTTGAATAATACTGGTGACAAATGGGCACCATTGTTTCACCCCTAATCTTATTAGGAACTCTTCTAAGTTATCCCCATTATTTTGGTATTTTACATTTCTTCTATTTTTACACTCTTTTGATTCCGTTTGACTGATCCTTGATTTCTAATAGAGTCATTGGCTTCCACTTGCCCAATTCTAATTTTTAAGGAATTATTTTCTTCAGTCAGTCTTGTACCTCCTTTTCCATTTGGTCAATTTTATTTTTTTAAGGGCTTGTTATCCTCAATCAATTTTGTTTCTTTCTTTATCCTAGCTATTGACTCTCTCTTGCATAACTCATTTCTTTTTTCTGATTTTTATTCTATCTCTATTATTTGATTTTTAAAATAATTTTGGAACCGTTCCAGGAGGGCTTTTTGTTCTGGAGATAAATTTATCTTCCACTTTGAGGCTTCACATTTAGGAATTTTGGCAGCATTGTTCTCTTCTGAGTCTGTGTTTTGGTCTTCCTGTCAGCACAATAGAATTCTACTTTCTATTCTCAGTGTTCTTTTCTGTTATTTTACTCATATTTTAGCCTATTTCATGACTTTAAAGTTTGATGTCTGCTCCTGGGGGACAGGGGGTACTGTGCCAAGATTCATGTGCTGGGAGCCAAGGGCCTGATGACTGACTTTTTGCTCTGAGGCCTCAGGAACCTCTGCACTGCAGTGGCCTGGTGTAGCTGTGCCTGTTGTGTAGGGGATATCCCTAATGGCAATTTGCATTCTGTGTTGGGGCTGGAGGTCTTACAACTAGCCTGCTGTTCCATTAACCTGCTAAGCCAAGATGGAGGAGTTTCAGCTGCTGATCTGTGCTGTGACTAAGAGCCTCCCACTGGTTTGGCCAGATACCCTATGTGTTGCACTGCACTCTCCTTTTAGCCAAAAGAGACAGACCTTTCCTAAAGTCCTTCTAAGTTACCTTAAGCTGGAAGATTGTTTAAGTCCATCTTTTTGTAGATTTTATAGCTCTACAATCTGTTTGGAGGCTTCATTTAATATTGTTTCTGAAGGAAATTGGGGAGAGCTCAGGCAACTTCTTGGCTTCTCACTACAATTCTCCTAATGCCTTTTCTATTCTTTTAGGTTTAACAATACTTAGCTTTTTGTCCCCATTTTTTTAGACCAGAACTTCTTAATAGTTCAAACTTCTTTCTTGTGCCCATATTTATTTTGGGGTAATCCCAGCATAATTTACTCATATTTGTGCCTTCTGTTAGAGCAGAGTTCTTCTACCTGCCGTAATAATGATAAAATTCTTATGAATTGCATTTATCATCTCTGCATTGTGTGATCCTGAGTGTGATTCCAAAATGTTTTAATTGTTTCTTTCTGACTGCTAACAATATATTAACTTTTGTTTTCAGGGCATTGAGGATTAAGTGACAGAGCTAGTAAGTGTCAAGTGTCTGAGGAAAGATTTGAACTCAGGTCCTCCTGAATCCAGGGCTGGTGCTTTATCCACTGTGCCCCAATATATTTACTTTGATATAGCCACTCTGGAATTTGGCTTATAATAATTCTGGGAGTTTTCATTTTGGGATCTATTTTAGGAGGTGATTGGTAAATTATTTTTAAAAAATAATGAACATTTTTATTTATAATTTTGAGTTCCAATTTTTATCCCTCATTCCCTCTCTCCCTTCTCCCCTCCCTGAGGCAGTAAGTAATCAAATATGCATTATACATGTGTGATTAGGTACCATTTTACTTATTTTAGTTATTACTTGAATAAAAGAAAAAAGAAAGAAAGTGAACATTAGCATTCTTCAGTCTGTGTTCAATTAATATCAGGCCTTTCTTTGGAGGTAGATAGTAGGTTGCATCAATAGTACTTTGGGGGCCAAGATGGCAGAGAGAAGCCAGCAATCTGCCTGAGCTCTCCATCTGTTCCTTCAAAAACAACATTAAATCAAGGCTCTAATTGGATTCTGAAACTGCAGAACCTACAAAAATACAGAGAGACACAATCTTCCAACCTGAGATAATTTAGAAGACTTCAGGAAAGATCAGTCTCTGGCAAAAAGGGAATGCAGTGCATCACAGCAAAGCACGGAGGGGGTTGGGACAAGTCAGCAGGAAGTTCTAGGCCACAGCCAAGCAACTGAGGCCCCTTGATCCTGACTCAGCAAGCTGGTGGTGCAGAAGGCTGGTGGTGAGATCCACCAGAACCAGCTGAGAGTGCAGGATGCCAGGTAGAAGGCCACCCACAGGACAGGTGCAACCAGACCTGGCCATCAACAATGTGTCAGGAGCAAGTGCAGGGAGCAAGCCCAGGGTGGTGAAAAATCCACAAGCCATAGAGGCCTCAGAGTAGAAAGCCAGTGAAATAGTCCCTATCCCCCAACACAGGAAGTTTGAAACAGTGACCCTGAGGCCTGAGGAGTAGACCTCAACTTTAAAAAAAATAAACTGCAATATGAGTAAGAAAAAAAAGAGCTCTTACCATTGAGAGCTTCTGTGTCAACAGGGAAGAGCAAAATACAAACTCAGATGAGTATAATACACTCAAATTGCCAATATGTGAAGCCTCAAGAAGGAAAGTGAATTTGCCTCAAGACCAAAAAGCCTTCTTGGAAGAACTTAAAAAGAATTTAAAAATCATTAGAGAGGGGCAGCTTGGTAGCACAGTGGATAGAGCACTGGCCCCGGAGTCAGGAGGACCTGAGTTCAAATTCGGCCTCAGAGACTTAACACTTACTAGCTGTGTGACTCTGCGCAAGTCACTTAACCCCAATTGCCTCACCAAAAAAAAAAAAAAAAACAACAAAAAAAAAACCAATAGAGAGAGGTAGAAGAAAAATGGGGAGTGAAATTAAAGCAATGCAAGAAAATTATGAAAAAAGAATCAGCAGCTTGGAAAAGGAAGAACAAAGATTGACTGAAGAAAACAATTCCTTAAAAAATTCATTTGGGGGGCAGCTATGTGGCACAATGGATAAAGCACCAGCCCTTGATTCAGGAGGACCTGAGTTCAAATCTGGCCTCAGACACTTGACACTAGCTGTGTGACCTTGGGCTAGTTACTTAACCCTCATTGCTCCATAAAACACACACACACAAATTCATTTGGCTAAATGGGAAAGGAGGTGCATAAAGATCATTGAAGAAAACAACTTGTTAAAAATTCGAATTGGACAGTTGTAAGCTAATGACTCCATGAGGCACCAGAAATCAGTGAAACAGAATCAAAAGAATGAAAAAATAGAGGGAAATGTGAAATACCTCACTGGAAAGAAAACTGACCTGGAAAATAGATCCCAGAGAGACAATCTGAGAATAATTGGTCTGCCTGAAAGCCATGATCAGAAAAAAAGTCTAGATACCATTTCCCAGGAAGTTATTCAGGAGAACTGCCCTTATATTATGGAATCAGAGAATAAAATCATCATTGAAAGAATCCACCGATCACCTCTGAAAGAGACACCAAAAGGAAAACTCCAAAGAATATTGTAGTCAAATTCCAGAATTATCAGGTGAAGGAGAAAATACTCCAAGCAGCCAGAATGAAGCACTTTAAATATCAAGGAGCCACCATCAGGATTGCACAAGACCTGGTAGCTTCAACATTAAAGGATCACAAGGGGGGCAGCTAGGTGGCTCAGTAGATAAAACACCAGCCTTGGATTCAGGAGGACCTGAATTCAAATCTGGCTTCAGACATTTGACACTTACTAGCAGTGTGACCCTGGGCAAGTCACAACCTTCATTGCCACCCCCCCCCCCAAAAAAAAGGATCACAAGGCTTGGAGTATGATATTCCAGAAGGCAAAAGGAGCTTGGATTGCAGGCAATAACCAAGTACCCAGAAAAACTGAGCATTTTCTTTCAGGGGAAAAGATGGACATTCAATGATATTGGGGACTTTCAAGCTTTCCTGATGAAAAGACCAGAAATGAATAGAAAATTCGATCTTAACATACAAGACTCAAGAGAAGTTTAGTAAGAAAAATGGGAAAGATAGCTTTTCAATGAGGTTAAACTGTTTATATCCCTACATGGGAAAATAATACTTATAACTCTTGAGAACTGTATATCTATTTCAGTGGTGTGAGGGCCAAAATTTGACATATGGAGCGTTATTTGGGTGACTTACCTTAATATTGGGGCCCTGGAAATAATGAGGGACCTTTTAGGTTCACCCTTCCCTCTGAATTGCTCTTTTTAGATCTTTCTCCCAGGCCAATAAGAAAAGAGTCTTTAAGTTTTAATTCACAAAAGGATCAGATTTTATTACTTGGGAATTAATTAAACAACAAAGGTAAAACCAATAAAAATCAAAGATAAGGGGGCAGCTAGGTGGCACAGTGGATAGAGCACTGGCCCTGGATTCAGGAGTACCTGAGTTCAAATCCAGCCTCAGACACTTGACACTTACTAGCTGTGTGACCCTGGGAAAGTCACTTAACCCTCATTGACCCACCCTCCAAAAAAAATCAAAGATAAGGAAATAGGAAAAAAAGAAATACAGATTAATACTCTTAACTAAACTTAACCTATGCAATCCCCAGATCATTTCCAATTAATCTAGTTCAAAGGAATTTAGGGTTTTCTGTAATTAACTCACCAAAACCTGGACAATCTACAGTTGCTCGCGACACTGGGACAAGACACGCCAGAGAAAGAGTGCATTCTGGAAGAACCTAGCATTCCAGAAGAACCCTCCACTTCCCTTCAGGGAGCATTCAATCTTTTCTCCCCCAAAAGGGGAGGTCCTACAAAAAAACTGCCTAAAAACTGCAATAATAATTTTATCACAAATAATTTTTAGCACATTCAACAGAAGGATTATACACTGAGGGTATGAATATAAATTGTCTTTGATGTGATGATATTACATCACATTAAGGGGTTAAAAAAGGAGTTTATGGGGAGAAGAGGAAAAAAGAGGTGGAATGGGATTAATTACATCATATGAAGTAGTAAAAAATACCTTTTACAATAGAGGGAAAGAAGGGAGGGGTGAAAATTGTTTCAACCTTACTCTCATTATATTTAATTCAAAGAAGGAATAACATATACTTTCATTTGGATAAAGAAATTTAGCTTATTCCTTAGGGAAGTAAAAGGGTAAGGGGAAAAGAGGGGACTGATAGAAGGGAGGGCAGAAGCAGGGGAGAAAAGGGTAAAGAAAAGGGAGGGGGGCTGATAAAGGGGAAGGCATATTGGGGGAGGCAGGGGTAAGAAGCAAAATGTTGGTGAGGAGGAATAGGGTGAAAAGAAGGGAAAAAAGTACAAAGGGGTAATAGGTTGGAGGGAAATAGACAGTAATAATAACTGTGAATGGGAATGGGAAGTGAATAGCAGAGTGGCTTAAAAACTAGAATCCTACAATATGTTGTTTACAAGAAACACATTTGAAATGGAGAGATACCTATAGAGTAAAGGGAAATGGTTGGAGCAGAATATATTATGCTTCAGCTGAAGTTAAAAAAAGCAGGGGTAGCAATCCTTATGTCAGACAAAGCAAAGGCAAAAATAGAACTAATTAAAAGAGATAAGGAAGAGGGGTGGCTAGGTGGCACAGTGGATAAAGCAACAGCCCTGGATTCAGGAGTACCTGAGTTCAAATCCGGCCTCAGACACTTAACACTTACTAGCTGTGTGACCCTGAGTAAGTCACTTAACCCCAATTGCCTCACTAAAAAAAAAAAAAAAAAGAGATAAGGAAGGAAACCACATGTTGCTAAAAGGTACCATAGATAATTGTGAAACATCAATAATAAACATGAATGTGCCAAGTGGTATAGCTTCCAAATTCTTAGAGAAGAATTTAAATGAGTTACAAGGGGAAATAGACAGCAGAACCATACTAGTAGGGGATCTGAAACTTCCCCTCTCAGAATTAGATAAATGTAGCCACAAAATAAATAAGAAAGAAGTTAAAGAGGTAAATAGAATGTTAGAAAAGTTAGATATAATAGATATCTGGAGAAAATTCAATGTGGATAGAAAAGAATATAGTTTTTGTCAGTGGTACATGGCACATATTAAAAAATTGACCATGTATTAGGGCACAAAAACCTTATGGTCAAATGTAGAAAGGCAGAAATATTAAGTGAATCCTTCTCATATCATGATGCAATAAAAATTACATGTAACAAAGAGCCATGGAAAGGTAGATTGAAAATTAATTGGAACCTAAGCAATCTCATCCTTAAGAATGACCTGGGCGGTGGATAAAGCACCGGCCCTGGAGTCAGGAGTACCTGAGTTCAAATCCGGCCTCAGACACTTAACACTTACTAGCTGTGTGACCCTGGGCAAGTCACTTAACCCCAATTGCCTCACTAAAAAAAAAAAAAAAAGAATGACCCGGTCAAACAACAAATTATAGAAACAATCAATAACTTCATACATAAGAATGACAATAAAGACACAAAATACCAGTACTTACGGAATGCAACCAAAGCAGTGCTTAGAAGAAATTTTATATCTCTAAATGCTTACATCAATAAAAAAGAGAAAGAGGAGATCAATGAATTGGGAATGCAACTTAAAAAGCTAAAAAAGAAAAAGGAACAAATTAAAAAGCACCAATTAAATACTAAATTAGAAATCCTGAAACTTAAAGGAGAAATTAATAAATCTGAAAGCAAGAAAACAATAGAATTAATCAATAAAACTAAGATCTGGGCTTATGAAAAAACAATAAAATAGATAAAACATTGGTTAATTTGATTTAAAAAAAGAAAGAAGAAAACTAAATTACCAGTATCAAAAATGAAAGGGGCGATTTCATCACCAATGAAGTGGATATTAAATCAATAAATAGGTAACTCAGAGTTGGGTTTTTGTTTTGTTTTGTTTTTTTGGTGAGGCAATTAGGGTTAAGTGACTTGCCCAAGGTCACACAGCTAGTAAGTGTCAAGTGTCTGAGGCCGGATTTGAACTCAGGTCCTCCTGACTCCAGGGCCAGTGCTCTATCCACTGTGCCACTGAGCTGCCCCTCTAAGAGTTGTTTTAATTTGCATTTCTCTAATCAATAGTGATTTAGATCATTTTTTCATATTGCAATAGATAGCTTTGATTTCTTCATCAGAAAACTGCCTGCTCATATCCTTTGACCATTTCTCAATTGGGGAATGACTTGGATTCTTATAAATTTGATTTAGTTCCTAATATATCTTTTTAAATTTTTTTTTCCCAGTATATTTTAGAAATGAGGCCTTTATCAGAAATGCTGACTAAAAAAAATGTTCCCCAGATTTCTGCCTCCCTTCTAATTTTGTATGCATTGTTTCTGTTTGTACAAAACCTTTTTAATTTAATGTAATCAAAGTCATCTATTTTCCATTTCATAATATTCTTTATCTCTTGTTTGGTCATAAAATATTCTCCTTTCTATAAATCTGAGAGGTAAACTATAACTATTCCAGAATTACTTTTTTATGATAGCTTATTACCCTTTCCTATTCCCCCCAGCAAGGAAGTTAGTGTGCTTGCTTTGTCAATTTGCACATTCCTGACATGCTTTAACAGAAACAGAAGACTCTCTGGAGTGGTGTGTTTTCTGTGATAGGGCATAAAGTATCAATCCATTTAATTAAAGTGATTCCTTACTTCTCTTAGTCTTTTCTCACTGAAGCTCAAATAATTCTTTGTCTTTATCAAGGAGCTTCAGTATTGCTCCTCCTATTATGAGGCAGTTTTTTAAATAGTGGAGAAATACATGATTTGGATATAGAATTCTTGTGTTTGCATTCTGGATTTACTACTTCCTGAGTAACTTTTAGGGAGTCACTTAACTTCTCTGGGCCTCTATTTCCTCATCTGTTAAATTATAGATCTAGACTAGATGTTCACTAAGGCCTCTTTTAATTCTGTCAATTTAGTTATAATACATTTATGACAATCTTTCTATCATTTCATTACATATTTCAATGCTAACTCACATAGCTGCTTTTGAGAGACAATCAGCACATGATTTCAAAATCCTGAAGTTAATTTAAGATTTTTCTTGTGTATGAAGGTAGAATAAATAATTTATGTATCAACCAGTCTAAATAGATGTAATTACTCATGTATTTCTTTTTTCTTTTTCTTACTGAAGCTCAGGGAACTACTTATACTTCTCCAAGGGCTTTACTCTTTCATTTGAATAAAAGGATTAAATTTGGAGTGTTATATTGGAATAGAAGTGTATGAAGATTATAAAAATGATTAGTCGACAACAACAACAAAAATAAGCTCTACCTTTATTTCCCTGTTATTCATGAGTCTGAAATTCTAGATTTATTTCTGTCACAAATTATCTGCATTATGACATTAGTCACTTTCCTTTTGTGGCTTTTAGTTTCCTTGTTTGTCAAATTAGTGAGAGATCTTTGAGACTTTCTTTTGTTTAGTCATTACCCCATTTGGGATTTTCTTGGCAAATATACTGGAGTGGTTTGCCATTTCCTTCTCCTGCTCATTTTGTAGATGAGGACACTGAGGCAAAGAAGGTTAAGTGACTTTCCCAGGATCACACAGCTAGTAAATATTTGAGGCCAGATTTGAACTCAAGATAATGAGTCTGACTCCAGGCCCAGCACTCTATTATGTCACCTAATTGCTAAGGTCCCTCATATCTTTAAGTCTATGGTGTAGTGTCATTTAAAGATCAGAATGACTATGGATTATAACCTGAACATAAATCTTCAATATTTATTTCTAAAATAGGGGGAAATGTTAATGATGTGTCTTTTTAAAATAGAGTAGTTAGACAGAGACAGAGAGAATGATAGAGAGATACAAGGACAAAGACAGAAACATGCAGAAATAGAAACCAAAAGAAATATAGAGACAGAGAGGTAGAAACAGAATATGATATAAAACTATCATCTGATTTCTATTTTTTTATGTTATTAAGTGTTATTTGCAACTTACACTGAATTATTGTTTAGAATCTACACCACATGCATTGTACATATATTTGCATATACACATATGTGTATGTAAATATGTACATATTTGACAGGAGAAAATTTATGTTCTTTTGATTTTAGACACAATTCTATAAGAGACAAATTTTTTTTGAAATAATTCCGAGCTTCTTTTTTTAGAGTGTGAGAAAAGAGTGAAAGAGAAAAACTCCATCCTGCTTTTGAAAATTTCTATATCCAAGATATTTTTTGTCACATAGGTTACAGTTATATATCAAGAACACAGGAGAACAAAATCAAGTTACTTAGCTAACCCAAAGAATCACTTTCCTAAAACCTTTAAATCCCTCTTTAACCACTTCCTGAAAAGAATCTGCTTATTTTCAGGTCAAATTCAAGAGATTTTTTCTTAATTTTATTTATCTGACTTCTTCCTTCTATTAATTTGATCTTTATCCTAATCACTTTAGCAAGTACTCCTTCTTGGGCTGAGAGGCCTTCTCATTTTAGAAACTGGTTTGATTCTCTCTTAGAATGATGCAAAAAAAAGACTTCAGTATAGAACATTGTTTCATAATTGATAGTTAAGGAAGTATTGATAAATATTTCTAGTGCATGTTAGACCAAAAAAATTAGAATAATTCATTTTCCCAATGTTTCTGATAATATGTAACCTAAATAGGGAAGAGTGAGTATATACTTCAAACCCAAGCCCACACATGTTTCTATATCTATGTATATTACAATATAACATGTTACATATATTACATATATATGTATATATACACCACATACACACATACATATGCACACATATATACCTATATACTGTAATGATTGGAATGACACCACCTGCTGGAGACTTACTGTAGGAAAGCTCCAACATGAGGAAAGGGCCTCTGAGGGCAGGACCATGCATCTTTTCTTTGGCGTCAGGAAGTGACGTTTGCTTGTGGGAGGAAGAAGGGGGAGGCTGGTGTGCTGGCTCGCTCTCTTTCGTGTGGACTCTGACAGAGAATGGAGCTAGGAATGCTCTCTCCCTTTAATAGATAGATGAATCTAGGCCTTTCTCATTCTCTTCACCAAATTCTTATTCTCCTTCATAAATGCTTAAAAGTCTAACTTTTGCTAAAGCTTATAATTTATTGGCGACCAGTCATTAGATACTTTAGACAGTATAGCTAGAATTTTAGCCTTAACAATACCATATAAAGTAAATTGTTTACTGTGAAAAAAATCAAGCTTAAGAAACTGACATATTTCTTAGAAAATGTTAACCAATTCAAAGAGATGGCACAACAATGAAACACAGAGATTACACAAAGTTTATAAAGTCATTATTACCAACTCATATGCCTACTCTCTTTTCTCTGTAAAATGTTTATGAGAAAAGACTATATATATAAAGAGGGTCTTTTTGTGAAAATATAAGAAGGGAACAGCCCTTTAAAAGCAGTTTTTTGGGATGTAGAGCTATGATGGTGGAGGAGAGGGAGCAATCCAGCTGAACTCTCCCAATACTCTACTCCAAACAACTTTAAAATAATAACTCAAATCAAAATTTGGATTGGCAGAGCCAACAAAAAGACAAAGTGAAACATTTTTTCAGTGCCGGACAACTTAGGAGACAGATAAAAGAGGTCTATGAAAAGAGGGTGGTGGCTGACTTGGAGTACACACAGCTGCACTACCAGCAGCAGGACTTGGAGGCAGCTGTGACAATGGCAGCAGCAGTTTCCGGAGTTCTCATATCAGAAAGCTTAAGGAGGTCAGATAACTTATCAGAAGGATATCACATGGGACCCTTTCCTGCCACTGGTTACACCTGGAGATAATCAGCAATTCTATTACCCATACCCAATTCTGCATTCCTCTAGGGCAGAGAGGAATGTCCTAGAGGATGTTCAAACACAACAGAACTGAAGCCTTGGTCCATATTCCAGGGCAGAAATCAGTGCTAGCACTTGAGGTTAACAGAAAACAGGGAACCTTCCTCAGAAACACCAGAGCACAAATTAAGAGAGAATTGACCATACCTCTTCCGGATCACACCACCTTAGAACCACTGAAAACTTGCAGAACTCCAAAACTGACTCTAAAAATGTCTGAAGCTTCGGGTAATACCTCCCCAAACCTGGGTGAGCATAGCCCAACTTTAACATAAAGTTTAAAGTCAAGAAATAATATGGAAAAATGAGCAAAGAACAACAAAAAAGAAACTAGGGTGAGAGAAAATAAGAAATAAATCATGTGTGAAAACAACTACAACTAAAGCCTAAAATAAAAATCCTAATTGGACAAAAGGATAACAAAAATTTCTGGAAGAGTTACAAGAAGAGATAAAAGTGGTATAGAAAAAGTTGGGAGAGAAACAAGAATGGGGCAACAAAATTACAAAAGTAAAATTAGTAGCTTTGTAAAAGAGGCAAAAAAATTCTGAAGAAAATAATACCTTACAAGCAGAATTGGCCTAAGGGTAAAAGAGGCACAAACATTTACATCAGAGAAGAACTTACAACGTCGAATTGGACAACTGGAAATGGAGGTGTAAAGCTCACTGAGTAAATTAATTCTTTACAAATTAAAATTCAGCACATGGAAGCTAATGAATCTATTAGACATCAAAATAATATAAAACAAAGTCAAGAGAATGAAAAAAAGAAAATATATGACACACATCTCTGTGTGTATGTATGATTGAAAAAAACTGACTTAGAAAATAGATTGAGGAGAGACAATTTAAGAAATATTAATCTATCTGAAAGCCATGATAAAAAGTATCCGCCATATTTCAAAAAATTATACAGGAAAACTGTCCCATTATCTCAGACCCAGGGTAAAAATGGAGATTGAAAAAATTAACTTTCTGAAAGAGATCCACAAATGAAAAACTTCCAGGAATATTGTAGCCATGTTCCAAAGTTCTCAGAGCAATGAGAAAATGTTGCAAATATCCAGAAAGAAAGAATTGAAATCTCATGGGACCACAATAATGACACAAAATTTAGTAGCTTCCACATTAAAGGAGCTAAGAGTATGGAATAATATTCCAGAAGATCAAGAACTAGGGTTACAATCAAGAATAACCTAATAAACCAAATGGATTATAATACTTCAGGGTAAGAATGAAAAAATAATGAAATATAGAACTTTCAAGCATTCCTTATGGAAAAAAAAAACAGAGCTGAAGAGAGAATTTTACATTCAACACAATACTCAAGATAAGCATAAAAAGGTAAACACAAGATGATTTTTTTGGTTGTTTTTCAGTTGTGTTTGACTCTTTGTTATCCAATGGATGATAGTATCTAAGTCTTTTCTATCCTCTACTCTCTTCTGAAGTCTGTCCTAGCTCAGTGCTTCTCATCCATTTCATGTTTTGCTCAAAATTAGCATTTTTCCAAAAAGTCCTGACTTCTCAGTATGTGGCCAAAGTATTTAGACTTCAGCATCAGTTATTTGAACTTCCAAAATATAGTCTAAATTAATTTCTTCAAGTATCTACTGATTTGATCTCCTTACTCTCCAAGGGACACTCAAAGGATTCTCCAAAATTTCAATACAAAAGTATTAATTCTGAAGTGCTCACTCAGCTTTCCTTCCAGTACATCTCTCATAGCCATAAATTGCTTACACAAAAAAACTTACCTGATTAGATGGACCTTTGATGGCAAGATGATGTCTTTGCTTTTTAGTATGCTGTCCACAGTTGCCATAGATTTTCTTCCAAGAAACAAGAGTCATTTAATTGAATTCATGAAGATAGTAACTTTCTGTGGTGATCTTTGAGCCAAAGAATAAAAAAAAAATGACACTTTCCCCTTTGCTTCTCCACCTATTTGTCAGGAAATGATGGGAACAGTTTCCTCAATCTTCATTTTCTGTGAGGCAATTGGGGTTAAGTGACTTGAGCAGGGTCACACAGCTAGTAAGTGTCAAGTGTCTGAGGCCACATTTGAACTCAGGTCCTTCTGATTTCAGGGCCAGTGCTCTATTCACTGTGCCACCTAGCTGCCCTGATCTTAATATTTTTGTTGTTTTTGTTGTAAATTACATTTCAAGCCAACTTTTAAATTCTCTTCTTTTGCCCTTATCAAGAGGCTTTTTAATTAGAAATTAGAATTTGGGGCAGCTGTGTGACCCTGGGCAAGTCACTTAACCCTAATTGTTTCAGAAAAAAAGAAATTAGAATTCAACAAAATGTCATTCAAAATAAACTTATGGGGCAGTTAGGTGGCTCAGTGGATAGTGCACCAGCCCTAGAGTCCAGAGCACTTCAGTTCAAATCTGGCCTCAGATGCTTGATACATACTAGCTGTGTGACTCTGGAACAGTTACTTAACCCTAATTGCCTTGGAGAGAAAGAGAGAATCACACACACACACACACACACACACACACACACACACACAAAGACAGACAGACAGACAGACAGACACAGAGACAGAGGATTGAAATAGAAAGAAACACCAATATCAAATGATGGTGTAGTTACTAATCTAGAGCAAGACATCCTGGAGAACGAGGTCAAATGGGAATTAGAAAGCATTGTCAACAATAACGCTAGTGAAGGTGACATAAATTCAGCTAAGCTATTTAAAATCCTAAAACATTATGTTATTAAGGTACGGGACTCAATATGTCAGCAAATTTGGAAAATTCAGCAATAGCCAATAGATCCAAAACATGTTTATATCCCAATCCTAAAGAATGATAATGCAAAGGAATGTTCAAGTTAACAAATAACTGCAGTTAGTGTATATGCCAGCTAAGTTTCAGCACAGTTTCACTGTGAATTATCAGAAGAGTGAGCTGGTTTTCAAAAAGACAGAAGAACTAGAGACCAAATTGCCAACACTCACCATATTATGGAGAAAGCAAGGGGATTTCAGGGGGGAAAATCTATTTCTTCTTCATTGACTGCACAAAGCCTTTTGACTGTGTGGATCACAAAGAAATGTGGAAAGTCCTTAGAGATGAAAGTAGCAGATCATCTTACTTGTCTCCTGAGCGACCTGTATGCAGGTCAAGAAGCAGTAGTTAGATATGAACATAGAACAACTGATTGGTTTAAGATTGGAAAGGGAGTATTACAAGGTTATGTATTGTCACCATATACAGAGTACGTCATGTAAAATGCTAGGCTGGATGAATCAAAAGCCAGACTTAAGGTTGCTGGGAAAAACAGCAACAATCTCAGATATCCAGATGAAACCACTTTGATAGCAGAAGGAAACAGAGAGAGTTAAAATAAAGAGTTGAAGCAGAATCTGTTATGCTTCAATTTACTTGAATTTACTTCAAAAAAGGGAGAGTTAGTAATCTCAGACAAAGCAAAAGGAAAAAAAATAGACCTAATTTAAAGAGATAATCAGAGAAACTATATTCTGATAAAAGGTACTATAGATAATGAAGGTATATTACATTTTTACAGCCAATTTCTCTGAGTAAGGATAAGCAGTGGAGATGAGAAAAGCAACAGATGGCTTCCTATATGAACTTCGAAGGATTGGGGAGTGTATTCCAGTATAGTGAAAGATCATGGATGAAGGAAAATTGGGTACCTATTTATGGAGTGGGCACTGAGATAATATAGTATTTAAAAGGGAATGTTATGACAAGACTAAAAATGTAGGTTGGAAGCAGACTGTGAATGGTAAGATTTGGTAGAAAGAGCACTGGACTTGGAGTTAGGACACCTGGATTTGATTCTTGCTTACATTTTTTAGGTATGCAACCATAAGGAAATCCCTTTCCTTTCCTAAACCTCACTTTTCTTGACTATAAAATGGAGTTAATAGTACTCTATGGATTTCAGAAACCTTTGAGGGAAGTGCTTTGGAATCTCTATTAAAATAAGTGGTTATTGGGGTAGCTAGGTGGCACAGTAGATAAAGCACCAGCCCTGGATTCAGGAGGACCTGAGTTCAAATTTGGCCTCAGACACTTGACACATACTAGCTGTGTGACCCTGGGCAAATCACTTAACCCTCATTGCCCTGTAAAAAAAAGAGTAAAAAGTAAAAAAAAAATAGCTGCTATGTCATGACCTATGTCATATCTCTGGTGAAAAAGAAATGAGGCAAAATGAGGCAAAATGGACTTTTGTTTTTGCATGAAGAATTCCGTGCTGAAATGATAGCATTAAAGGGTGTAAATATTAGGATGAGTCATTGAACCAGTTATTGTTTTATAGGTCCTTTTCCTGGATGGCTATATGACTAGATTATATGCTCACATGTTCAAGATAAGTCCATAACTTACCAATTACAGAGATAGAATGGATGAAGTTTCAAAAATCTTTTAGGTACATAGATGTGATAAATGCATATGACACTCTCACCATGAGGTTAGTGCCATAAATATGAAATTTCATGTATTTAGGATGTGATTGACTTAACTTTGAAAAAAATGTGATTATTATATTTTAATGGCAACTTAATATAGCATTATAACTAGGGTTGGGCAACAAGACACTTGTTCCTGAGCACAAAAATCTAGATGGTAATCACAGCACTGATACTTTTTCAGCAGTATGGGAAAAAAAAAGTTTGGTAAATAGTTAATAAGAATAATTGCTTAAAATAAGAAGTTACCAAATAATAAATTTGTTCTACTTCTACCCCATGGGTTGTTGAATTTTTCAAATTTGCTGACATTGAGTTCAGTACCTTAATAACATCATCTTTTAGAATTTTAAATAGCTTAGCTAAAATTATGTCATCTTTACTTGCCTTATTATTGGCAATGGTAAAGCCTACTTGACTTTGTTCTCCAAGATGTCTTGCTCTAGATCAATAACCACACCATCATTTGTTATTGGTGATATTAAAATGGGCCATGGGGTTATGGGGCCCTCCACAGCAAAGGCTTCATGACGTTCTGGACCCTGCTTTTTTTTTTTCTTTTCTTTTTTTTTTTTTTTAGTGAGGCAATTGGGGTTAAGTGACTTGCCCAGGGTCACACAGCTAGTAAGTGTTAAGTGTCTAAGGTTGAATTTGAACTCAGGTACTCCTGACTCCAGGGCCGGTGCTCTATCCACTGCGCCACCTAGCTGCCTCGTGGACCCTGCTTTTTAATCCTGCCCAATGGAATATTTCTTGAAAGTTTGATTTGAGGAAATGTTTCATGACCCTTGTACCAGGTGGGAAAATTTCCAGTTATAGTTCTGACTATATGCATTATATACATGTTTATAGACCATTATCAATGAGTTTGCACATGTTTTCAAGAAAGGCAAATTTAACAGTGGAAAGTTGTGGAGTATAGTGCTTATTTATTACTAAGTATGGGGCATTTTGAAGGATTAAAAAAATACTTGCTTTGCTATGCATGAGCAGAAGATTAAACTAAATGTGCTGTAACTTTGATCCTTATGCAATTTCTCAGTTCCTAATTATATTTGAAAGGCTTAGAGATATATAATAATATGTTTAATTTATATGCTATAGTGCCTTTTTTCCCCTGAGGAGCTCAAAGTACTTCACATATTTGCCTCAATTATCTGTTTCTATACTTGTACTTTTGGTTAATTCCTGTATTCTATTCTCTGACTTTCAGATGTTTATTATTCTCTTCCCAACTGCAATTTCCTCATGAATCCTTTTGCCCTGCAAATTTCCAAGACTTCTTAACAGGAGTGCCATATTTAGCTTCTAAATGCGTTTAATTCTCCTTGACAAGACTGCTTTCTTTTCATTTGGCGTCAAGGGATTGACTCAAAATAACTATCCTTTTCTTACAAAGAAAGAACAGCAGAACCAAAGAAATTCACTAAAATGGAGAATTTACACTCATTTGAAAGAAAAGACATAAAATATCTGAACTTCAACAGCTTCTATGGATCGCAAGTTTAAAGCCCCTGCTTAGCTGTTTGGAAATCCCAATTCTAGAAGTTATTTAATATTTTCTTTCATATTGTGTGGCAGAGCCGAGATCTTTAATATTGGTCTTTAAGTTTTGACTAAAGTTACATTTGTTAAGTATATCATGCTCTGTTTTAAGTAGATAAAATTATTGTATATCATTGTCATAAAGCACTTTTTATCACTCAGTAGTACACTTATTGCATACTGCCTGTAACTTATTTTGAATATATTTTATCTTCCCAACTAGATTGTAAACTCTTTGAGGGCAGAACACATGGGTATTATATATTTTCATAACATCTGAAATCTTGGACACATGACCTTGTTTGTGATAAGTGCTCAATTTATGTTTGTTAAAATAATGAATTT
The DNA here is from genome assembly GCF_019393635.1 of Dromiciops gliroides. NCBI lineage: Eukaryota > Metazoa > Chordata > Mammalia > Microbiotheria > Microbiotheriidae > Dromiciops > Dromiciops gliroides. Next base: position 568,468,921 of record NC_057861.1, on the reverse strand, counting down.
TGTTCTTAGAGCAAAAAAAACCCTCCTTGTCATCAACATTAAGCATTCCATAGTATTCAAACAATTAGGAAATATTTCAAGCAGTACTTATCATTAGGATACTCAAAAGGTATATATTAATATTCTGGTGGATCCATGAGCTCATTACTGTAGGTGCTATCTTAAGTAATGAAGATGCTGCTCACCTATTATTTCATGACTTATGCAACTCTTGAATACTATGTCCTCTTTTAGATGATTAGATACCAGAGATACCCAAAGAAATTAGAGGCCTCCAATTAGGTCTTTTGATTTTTCATGAGCCAAAGACTAGAACTGACCTCTTTCTTTGATCAAACATTTCCTAGATATCGTTTTCACCAAGTCTTGAGACAAATTATTGTTGGTAACATGGTGTAATCCAGTTACATACAACTCTTCATTGTCCTATGAGATATCCATAATTTTGATTCTTAGCTATCATAATTGTGCATTAAACTGTATACCATAGTGAGGAGAAAACTGACATAAAAGATGAGTTTTTAGGTCAAAGAGAAACTAACCATTAAAATCACTGAAAAATTTCCCCAATACAAATACCTCTGGACCCAAGTAACTGTTAATAGACATGTAAAATACATGTATTCTGATTAACTCACCATAGTTCAAACAATAGATCAATTGATTTTTCTTCCGGTTAGGTGTAGTTAGTAAGATTATAGATTTTCACTAATCCTGTTTTACTCATACTTTCCAAAAATGTTAAATAATAAACTGAAATTAGATTCAAAGTTAAAATAAATTAAAATAGTAATGACTGCTATCAATTTGTTTGGCCATAACTTGATTTATTAATATAAATTTATGGTTTCCTGCCCAATATAATATAATATCTTTATGGTTGGTTCAATACTTTAATCTGTGAGAGAAGGAAGAAAGCCAATGTGATATGCAGAAATAAGATCCCTTAGGGCAGCTTCTTTTTTTGTAATCATGTATCGCATCAGAAAAAGTCTTGTAATATTGAATGAAGACCTCTTCATTCAACAAAAAATGTCATCTAAAAATAGGAACATCAGGAGGGACTCACCATGTACAGAGAATTTGGATTCTGTGTGGTCCATCTTCTGAGAAAATTAAGATTGATCCTATATCATTTTCTTACTGATCCCATTTATGATTAGGTGATTTTGTCCTGTAACTGTTTTTATTCTGTAACTGCTTAAGTCATGGTTCTTTGTCACTGACCTTAGTTCAAGGTTTAGCTGGCCTTTAATGGGTTACTTTTAGAAATCCAACTCCCCATGCAAATCACTGATCTATTCTTGTCTCAAGGAATTTTGCTAACCTTGGGGAATGTGCATGAAAGAAAGGAAGTCAAGCCTGATATCTTTACTCCACAAAGCTATTCAAGGTTTTCTGGTTTGCTCTCCAAAAGCTGGGATGCTATCTCAGACCTATACTTAAAAAATGAGCACTTTTTAGTCTTATGATAGAAAGGGGATCATTGATAGGCCCCATTACCCCATTATAATGAATCCTGTTTTTCCCTGTGCTTCAACTCTGTAACCGATTATTTTGCTCCAATCCCGTGTTATCATCTAGCCTGTTCTGTGTTCTCTCAAACCTATGAAAGGAAAACTGACCTGTTGCTCGGGGCCTTTAGCATTAATTGAGGCAAGCTATTGACAGGTAGCAAGCCCCTACTAATAAATGTTATCTTGCTCAAAGATTTCCTTCATTTTACACTTTAAAAAAAATCTCAAATGCTACACCTTTATGATACTTTTGGTGAGCAAACATTTCTATGTGTTATGCTTTGTTTGATGTTGTAATGGAATAATTTTGTGCATAATTTGTATTTATATTTTACATTTTATGTATCCATAACATAGAAATGGATTTTCTATGTTGGAAAAAAAGCATTTGATGAACTATTTTTTGAATTAGTATTAAAAAATAATCAACATGTTATAAATACTATGAGCTCTTACAGGTTATATACCTTCTAGCCAATTTTGTGAATATGAGAATTTGGTCTTTTGAGTAAATCTAGTAAAGATGATTTCTTTTGTCATATAAAATAGAGATGGATCACTTTCAAAAAGATTTTATAAAAACTCAACAGAGGCACAATAATTAGTACTTATTTCCTCCAAATTAACTTTTTGAAATTAATTAATTAATATCATTCATAATGTCTTTCTGATAATTTGATTTCTTCATATATCTTCAAAATTGATGCTTAAATATATTCAAAGTTGTGTTGCTCCAGTATGGACATTTTTATCAAGTTCTTGACCTGGATTTTCTTTTCCATTGTATGCCATCCACTTGACTCCTATTTCTACCTCTCATAAACATCATTAGTTTCAGAATGTTGAGGTTTCACTGTCATAAATGGTGAAAATACATTAGTATATAAATACTGGTAAATATTCCTTTTGGGGAGCAGTAGAAAGAATTCTGAAATTGGAATCATAGAGCCTAAGTTCAAAACATGAGTATGAAGGAAGGAAGGAAGGAAGGAAGGAAGGAAGGAAGGAAGGAAGGAAGAAAGGAAGGAAGGAAGGAAGGAATCATGTAATGAGTTCTTACTAAGTACAAAACTTTGTGCTAAGCAACTGGAATACAAATAGAAATATAAGGCATTCTCTGCTCTCTAAAAAGCTTCCTTTCTACTGGGGGCAAAAAACATATAGAAAGTTTCAAAAGCAAGTCAAATAGAAAAGTTCCTTGGTCCACTGAGCACAGCAGCAAAATAGACAATGATGCCTCCTATTTAATATTATTTCCACTGAAAAAATGATTTTATCTTTTGATGTTGAAACATTTAATAGTACTGGGGTATCTTGATTTCTTATATGTCCATTTTGAAAGGGAGAGAAAATGAGAAGGGGAAGTGGAAGTGGAAGAAAGGCTATGAGATTGTCCTGTTTGATGGAAGGTTGATTGGACTTGGTCGCAAAGGGGTAGTGTTCTTATATTGAGGTGTCATAGGTCTATGATAGGAACTGGAAGGAGGATGGTCACTTGCAGTGACAGGAAGTTATCCCACTTCTGATACCACTTTGTCAAAGGTTATATGAACAACTTGAGTTCTGTCAAGAGTGATGCACAACATCCTATTTTATACACAGCAGGTATAAATGCCAAAGGCCAGGTAGGGTATTATACAAGAAACCAAGACACAAAAAAGTAAAACAAGAAGAATGAAAAAATTGAAAGCAATGTTGAAATATTACCTTGGAAAAACAACTGACCTGGAAAATAGATCAAGGAGAGATCATTTGAAAATTATAGGACTGCCTGAAAGCCATGATCAAAAAAAGAGCCTAGACATCATCTTCCAAGAAATTATCAGGGAAAATTGAGGTGATATTCTAGAAGCAGAAGGTCAAATAGAAATTGAAAGAATCCAACAATCACCTCCTGAAAGAGATCCCAAAATTACAACTTCCATGAATATTATAGCCAAATTCCAGAGTTCCCAGGTTAAGGAAAAAATATTGCAAGCAGGCAGAAAGAAACAATTTATTTACTGTGGAGCCACGGTCAGGATAACTCAAGATGTAGCAGCTTCTACATTAAATGATCAGAGGGGGAAAATAAATAAATAAAAACAAACAAAACAAACAAACAAAAAAAAAAGCATCAGAGGGCTTAGAATATGATATTCCATAGGGCAAAGGAACTGGGATTCCAACCAAGAATCAACTACTCAGCAAAACTGAATATAATCCTTCAGGGGCAAAAATGGAAATTCAATGAAAGACAGGACTTTCAGGCATTCATGATAAAAAGATCTGATCTGAATAGAAAATTTGTCTGTCAAATACAAGACCCTAGAGAAGCACAAAAATGTAAACTGGAAAAAGAAATTATAAGGGATATTAAAAAGTTAAACTGTTTACATTCCTACATGGGAATATTTGTAACCCATAAGAACTTTTTCATTATTAGGGCAGTTGAATGGAGTAGATTTAGACAGAGGGCACAAGTGTGAGATGAATATGAAGGGATGATATCTTTAAAAAATAAAACTAATGGGTGAGAGGAATGTACTGGGAAAAAAGGAAAGGGAGAGGTGGAATGGGGTAAAGTATCTCACCAAAAAGAAAGAAGTAAAAGCTTATGAAGTGGAGAGTAAGAAGGGGAAGATATAGGAGAGTTAGAGAGCCTTACTCTCATCAGAATTGGCTCAAAGAGGGAATAATGTACACATTCAATTGGGTATAGCAATCTATCTTACCATGAAGGAAAGTAGGAGGGGAAAAGGATAAGGAGTGGTGGTGAAAGAAGGGAGGACAGATTTGGGGTAGGATTAGTCAGAAGCAAAACACTTTTGAGGAGGGATAGGGTGAAAGAAGATAGAAAATAGAGTAAATATCATGGGGAGCAAATAGGATGGGGGGAAATACAGTTAGCAATAGTAACTATGAAAAAAAAATTGAAGCAAGTTTGTTTGATAGGTCTCAGTCCTCAAATACATAGAGAACTGAGTGAAATTTGTTAAAATAGCCATTCACCAACTGATAGATGATCAAAAGACATGAAGTTTTCAGATGAAATAATCAATGCTTACCTATAGTCATATGAAAAAAAAATTCTCTAACTCACTATTGACTAGAAAGATGTAAGTAAAAATGATTCTGGGGTACTACCTCATACCTATTGGATTGTATAATAGGACAATAGAGGAAAATGACAAATGTTGTGGGGAAATGGGGGAAATGAGACATTATTACACTCTTGGTAAAGTTGTAAACTGATTCAAATATTCTGTAGAGGAATTTGGAACTATGGCCAAAGGGCTATATAACCATGCATACTCTTTGACCTAGTAATACCACTACTACTAGATCACTATCCAAAAAGAGATAAAAAACCCCATAAAGTTGAATTCAAAATTGGGGAACTACTGAACAAATTGTGGGATGAGATTATGATGGAACACTCTTGTGATAAGAAGAAATGATGATCAGGATGCTGTCAGAAAAACCTGGAAAGCCTAAAGTACTGTATACAAAATAACATCAATATTGTAAGATGATCTTCTGTGAATGACTTAGTTATTTTCAGCAATACAATCATCCAAGACAACTCTGAAGGACTTACAAAAATGCAATCCATCTACAGAAAAAGAACTGATGGTATCTGAATGCAGATTGAAGCATAATTTTTTGTGTTCCTTTTTCTATTCCTTTTGTCTGTTTTCTTTCATAACCTGACTAGTGTGGAAATGTTTTGCATGTATAACTTATATTGAATTCCTTGAGTCCTTAACAGGAGTGGGGAGGTGTAGGGAGGAAGGAAAGAAGATAATTTGGAACACAAAATTTTTAAAATAAATGTTAAAATTTGTACATGTAATTTGGGAAAAAATAAAATTCTAAATAAATGGAAAAAATAAAGGTAGAATAGTTGGACAAAGAAAAAAAAGAAAAAAAAAGCTAGTGCCAAGGTCAGATCATGAATTCCCTTCAAATACATAGAGAAATTACTTGTGGTTTTGTCTGATTGTTTTTCCCATCTCCAGCTCCTTGCTTAGGGTATGAATTATGTACAGTTCTCTTTCAGTATTTGTTTGTATGAGTAGTTAGAGCTGAAGGTTTGGTTACCGAACATTAAATATAAACTATCATCTCTGCCTTCATGTGACTGAGACAAAAAAGAGGTGGAATGTCTTGTGTTAACTTTTCTTCTCAATATTGGGAATTATAATGATTTATTTATTTATGGGCCTTTATTAAGACATCTAATTATAGGTACATAAAATGGTGCTACATTAAATCAATTGAAGACATATTTTTAGTGAATCCTATGTTAATAAGAATTGAGAAGGGGATGTAGATAGCTCTTTGAACTTAATGGATGTTATTTTCATGTAGGCTCTTTTAATCAACTAGGGTGTGTTCCCTTAAGTGGGGACCTGTCTGGAAAACTACACATCCATTTATATCCTTGCTATTTGTTTAAATCTTCCAGAAGTGTTTTTTTTAAATTTATCAATAAATTTCTCATTTAATCAATTTCTTTTTTTTTCTTTTTGTGGGGCAATGAGAGTTAAGTGACTTGCCCAGGGTCACACAGCTAGTAAGTGTCAAGTGTCCAAGGCTGGACCTGAACTCAGGTCCTCCTAAATCCAGGACTGGTGTTTTATCCACTGTGCCACCTAGCTGCCCCCTCATTTAATAAATTTCTCCAAGAATTGTATTTAAATTTGGAGTTATTCTAGGAAAAAATACCTTCTGAAATATGTCACACTAAGTAACAACTGCCCTCAGGTTTATGAAATCAAAGACTGAAGAGTGATCCTTTAATCATCAGCAGCAATTAAAAAAAAAAAAACACCTCATGCCAGAACTTCAAAAATGAAAAAATATTTTTATGAAGAGAACAGCTAGTTCTAGTGGTATATGAAAATGTGTGTTCCTTTAAATTTCTGGAACCTGGTTTAAAATATAAACATGATGGACTCTTAGTAGGGCCGGGAATTCTAATAATAAAGATTGACAAAATTTATATAAGCTGAGTCTCAATTGCATTGCAGTCCCTGATATGACAGACATAATTACAATTTGAGGAGACTTCTTATGAAATCTCCTTGAGTAGTCTTCCTACCCATCAAAGCCCTCAGAATATTTGTAAATATCATGTGTATTTTACAAAATCTGTGGTTTATGACCTGACCCATGTCACTCACAACATCATTATGCAGGTTCTCTGCAATCATTCGTGTTATTAAGATATAAAATAAAGGAAATGTTTTATTTAACCTGAAAATAAATGTAAGACATGAAGGGAATCATCTGAGCTCATGGTTTCCTCCTTGTGGAATTTTAAAGTACACATGCCCCTCAACATCCAAGAAGGCATAGGTCCAGATTACTCCTTGTTATTACAGTTTTTGGTTTTGTTGTTCCTTAGTGCATATGGAGCATTCCCATTTCTCTAGTATTTTCATAGGCAAAGTTATTAGGTTGATTTTTCCTATTATGTTTCAGTGGCTATTTGTGCTGATTCCTCTTTACTCTGTGTTATCTGTAGATGCTGAATTGATAAGCAAAACTCTCTATGTTGCAGCAACTCAGCATCTCTATTTATTTAGCATATGGACCAAATATTGCCTCATATCTAGAAACAGATCCCTTACTAAACATACTTTCTGTGAATAAGGGGTCAACACTTACCTGAACAAATAGTGAACCCCTATGCTTATTACATGGATTTGTCTAATCTGAACAAAATTATTTTAAATTAAAAAAGGAGAATATCTCTTGAACCAGAAATTATAGAGAAGAAAGAAGTATTCAGGTAAAATGGCCACATATCAAGAGGCAACAATAGCCAAGAAAGGTACAAGTATTAAAATCCACTGCTTCTTAGTTCTTTGCAAAGTATTAATGAAAATCCAAGTAGCATATACATTGACGAAGAAATCTGGAGGGGGAGGTTGTCCTCCTTTGTTAATTAAGAAAATATGCTCATGTTAAAAATCCAAAGATCAGAATGTAAAAATAAAATTGAGAGAATTTGGATTAAGACCAATGAGGGAAGAAACAGAAATGATGTTTTCATCAATGTATACTACAGGCCACCTCGAAGCCAGTTAGTTCTATAAACAAAAGAGATAAAAGAAATACTAAAAGATTCTTTATGTAATATATATCCATATCATCTATATATGTATCTGTACAAGTATATCTATATAGATCTATTTATACCATCTATACACATATATCTGTGTGATTATATATGTATATATATATATATATGTGTGTGTGTGTGTGTGTGTGTGTGTGTGTATGTGTATGCTTTTTTGTGGTGGCAAAAAACTCAACTTGGAAATTAAAAAGCTATCCAATAATTAAGGAATGACTGAATAAGTTGTGGTATAATGAATATAATGGAATAATATTGTTCTATAAGAAATTAGGAAAATTTAATTTTAAAGCTATATGGAAAGATTAATATGAACAGATATAGAGTGAAGTAAGAAGAACTAGAAGAACAATTTTATTTAATCATCACTATGATAAAAATAAACTGTTTTGAAGATTTTCTATAAACCAATGAGGATAAAATGAGCAGCAACATTGCAATTAAGAATTCTGCAAACTGTATGAACAATCATTGATATAATAACTATTCATGATTCAAAAGGATATTAACAACCTCTTGATCAAAAGGTGACAAATTTGGATTGGAGAAATCCCCATCCACATATGCATATACAAATACATATTTCATTATATAGGATAAATATGTATGTATATCCACACATATGCATATATCATATCCTACCTATCTATATTTCTATATAGCCAATACATGAATTTGTTTGCTTGATGATGCATATTTGTTGCAAATACTTTGGTTTTTTTTCTGTTTCATTGCAATATAGGTGGAAGGGAAAGAATTTTCAAAAATTAAAATGAAAACTTTAGAGTTGGAACTGTGATACAAATGTGAAATGTTTCATGTACTTTCAAATGAGATCACTACATCATTAATCTTGTTTTTCTTTGTCACAAGAGACCTCTCCCAGAGTAGGGGTCATTTTGTAAATGTTGTAATATAAAACAATAAAAAATAAACTTAAAACTGAAATATAATTTTACTTGCTACAATATCAATTTCAGTTTTCAGGGTTTTTTTTTAAATGTGAAGCATCTTTTAATAAGCACCTAATATTTGGGGAGATCTCATTTGATATTGTAACAATTGGAATGATGCCACTTGCTGGAGACTTACTGTAGTAAATCTCTGAGATGAGGAGAAGGGGCCTGAGGGCAAGACATGTGGCTTTTCTTTGGTGTCAGGAAGTAACATTTGCTTGTGGGAGGAAGAGGGGGTTAGGCTGGCACTCTTGCTCTTTCGTGAGGACTCTGGTGGAGAGCGGAGCTAAAGAAACCCTCTCCCTTTAATAGATAGATGAATCTAGGCCTTTCTCTTTCTTTTTATCAAATTCTTATTCTCCTTAATAAATGCTTAAAAGTCTAACTCTTGCTAAAGCTTATAATTTATTGGAGACCACTAATTAGATATTTTAGACAGACTAGCTAGAATTTTAGCTCCTTACAAGATGATTCAAAGAAAAATTAGGTAGGACCTCATGGACAGCACTAGTTACTAGAGGACGGTTTGGAAATTCTTTAGATCAAATAAAAACAATTCTGTTGAAAAGTAAATCTTTATACTGTCTATAGAGAGGTTATTGTCATATATTTTATAAGTTGTGTATAGAAGATGGAAACCAAGACTGGTAATGTAGGATAAATAAAAAAGTAGTCCTGGGTTCTACAGTGAACTTTAGTATAAATGCTTCACAACACCTCTGGAATTAAAATATTCAAATTAATTCTCTTGGGAACAGAGTCAAAGAGGAAGAGAAGGGCTTAAATTAAAGCCAAAGCTATCCCTTGACCTTTATTTACATTCCTTCTAAAAGTACTTGACTCTTTAGTCTGAAAATTTCATAAAGACCTTAAAAATAGGGTTTGAAGGTGGCTTTTAAACTTGGTGCATCAGTTGACTAGGTTAAAATAATGATTAATTTGTTTTTTTGATTTATCAATATCGGAACTGTACATTCCATTAAATATTTATTATTCAACCTCAAGATGTATGGAGATACAAAATTCAGTTAAAAATTTAACTCATCTAAGTATTTGAAAGATAATTTGCCAAGTATTTTATGTCTGCGATTATTTTAAGTGGAATTTCTCTTTTTAGCTTTTACTGGTGGATTTTGGTAGTGCTAATGATTTGTGGGGATATATTTTATATCCTGTAACTTTGCTGAAGTTGTTAATCATTTCAATGAGTTTTAGTCTCCTTTCCCCTTTCTCCCAGTGCATCCTACTTTTGCACCCCTTAATTTTCTTTTATTTATGTTGATTTATTTATTTATTTGGATATCATCTCATCATAGTCAACTCATGTCTCTGCGCTCTGTCTGTGTATATTCCTTCTAACTGTAATAATAATACACTTCTTAGAAATTACAAGTATCATTTTTCATATTGGAATAGAAACAGTTTAATTATATCAAGTCTCTTATGATATCTCTTCCATGTTTACCCTTTTATGCTTCTCTTGAATTATATTTAATAGTACATTTTTATTTATAATCTTTCTTGTCTCATGGAATCAAAATTTGTTTGGTTTAGTCTAATTTTCACAGTTTACTTAAGATAAGATTTACTTCTTTCTCTTCTAAACTATTTAATATCCATTCATCCATTTATTCTTGCTCTCTATGTATTTTCCTTATGATTATTAGTCATGTTATCCTTTGTAGGAAATCAATATTTTTTACTTTATATTAGGTTTTGCAGTTATTAGAGAGTTATTTGCTGCATCTTTATAGTGATATATATATATGTGTATATATATATATATATATATATATATATATATATAATTTTTTTTACAGTGATCATTGTTTACTTTGGTTCAATCATTTCTCCAGCACCCTTATGGAAAAAAGCTCAGCACCCTTACGGAAAATGACCCTACTTTGTCTTCTTCTCTGTCTCCTGTGTTCCTATTTTATCCTATATCCTTTGGCAATTTATCAATTTGGAAAAAAAAGATTTAAAAAAAATTTGAATCGGTTCCTCATAAATCTTGGAAATGAGACTTTAATAAATGTACTAAAAATATTTTCCTTTGTTTCTCTTCTAATTCTAGTTCTATTTGTGCATTTTTCTCATTTTACATAATAAAATATCCATTTTTATTCTAAAAACTTCTCTATCCATTGTTTTGGTCACAAAATCCTCCTGTATCCAAAGATCTTAAGCAAAATTTCTCCCTCTTGCTTAATATATAAAGTTTTTTATATTGAAGACTTGTGTCAATTGAAAGCCCATCTTGGTTTATGGTATGAAGTGGTAGTGTAAGCTTAATTTTGGTCACAGTTCTTTAAAGTTTTCCCACTGTTTTTCATCTAACAGTTCATGCTTACACCAATTGTAGGGGGTCTTTGGATTTATCAAAATCTAGTATTGTTTACTTCTGTATGTGTTCCATTTACTAATCTATTCCACTCATCAACTTTTCTATTTCTTGAGAAGAGGAAGACAAAAAAGTAAGGGAAACAATAGTAAATTGAATAAAAAAACATACAAAATTGGGCTGAATGAGTAGATGAAATAAAATAAACACGAATATAATTACTTGGCTGTGGGTAAAGTATAAACTCTCCAAATGCAAGATGATGGGGGCATGTGTGTATAGCAAAAGGAGAAGAATTTGGGGGTCTTAGAGTACTAGCAACTAAATATGAATCATCAGTTTGATGTAGCAAGCAAAAACACTGATGTAATTGTGGGCTATATTTGTAGGGGTTACAGGTCAAAGCAACAGGGAGATACTACTTTACTTGGCCCTTGTCAAACTTTATGTAGAATATCGTGTTTCATTTTATGTACCATGGTTTAAGAAGAATATTCATAAGCTGGAGCATGTAAAAAGAAGGGAAACCAGAATAGTGAAAGGGATTGTGCTTATGACATATGAGGACAACTTAAGGAAGTAAGCATATTTAGCCTAGAGAAAAGAAAACTTGGAGGATAAATCAGGCATAATAACTATATTCAAATATGTAAAGGTGTAACACAAGATTCATGAGCCAAATTGATTTGATATTATGTGTGCTAAGTAGTGTGGTGAAAACACTAAATTAACAATGTCCAGCTATAGTCGCCTGTATAAACAACAACCTCACTTAGGAACAAACCACAAATTTGATTTTTAAAGGTCCCAGAAATAATTTCTCATACCTATGACAATATTCCCTTTGTGTTCAACTGGAAGGCATATGTCTCCCTCTGAGCTGGCTTTCTTGCTGAGTATATCAATCAATGTTGTTCTTCAGCAAATACATTAAATTGTAAATTACTACAGGGAAAGGATTGTCTTTTGTCTTTCTTTGTATCCTCAGTGCTTGGCATAGTGCCTGGCACATGATAGTTGTTTATTGACTCACTGTTGGCTTATTGACAGGATATTTGAATATCTGAGTGGAGAGAATACAGTAATCAGTTATGATAGCCCCTCAGGAGTAAACTGATAGCTGAAGTCTTCAGTGGACTTTTATTCTTCTGACTAAGGGCAGTTTTATCAGTTATATCTAAGTTCTAAGTAGTATTCAATTACCTAAGATTATGATGAAAGACAATTACCAAAGTGTTAGTCTTCTGATGTCATTAGCAAATATTTCTTAATTGGTGTTTACTTTTTTTTTTTACACCAGATTTGCAGGATGTGGACACGTGCATTAATGGTTGTTTATCAGATTTGGGGGATTCACATATAATTACCAAACTACAAACAGTAAACATACAAATAAACAATTTACATAAAAACTATTTAATCACAAAAACGTGACCAAAAAATCAAGTTTTTCCTGTTAACAAACTTATTCCCAGAATACTAATTCTGCTGAAAGCCTATCAGATTCATTGATGTCCAGGAGGCAGAACATGGACAAGTTTCCTATTTTGATAGCTTTATGCAGCAATTAAAGAAATATTTTCCACTCAGAGGGATTTCCCAGTCACTGTAGAAAAGTGTTGATCAAACTGCCCAAAGTCATTTCTACCCTAAGGCAGGAATCATTCAAGGGCTTTTATGATAGCCCAAATGGATGCATCTCCTCAATGATATATTTATAACCCAACACAGAAAAGATATATTGTCATATGGTAATCTAAATGAATGACCTTCATTATGCTCCTTTTACATACACAAACCAAGCAAGGAATTTTTAACCTGGGAAGTTTCCTTCTTTGAGTAATTTAGGGAGGTGGTGGAGGAAGAGAGAGGCAGCAATGTTTGGTTAATGCACAAGAGACCCTTTGGGTAAGGAATAGGGTACTTGGAAATGATAACCCTGCGAGAGGAAAGGCATGAAACAGTCATGGAAAGATTAACTTTCTTTAGAATCTCCTCCCCCTCCAAAGGTAATGCAGTATTGGCTGCTATGTCATGGAGTGCTTCAGAAGGGATTAGAATCATGCCCCTAACACTTTCTTTTTGCAGAAATATAACAATGCAGGGAGTGGGAGTGCTGAGGAACGCCCTATACAGGGAAAATCTTGGAAAAGGAACTTAACTGAGTATAGAGGAAAACAAATGCATCAAAACATATCAGAATAAGGAGGACGCAGGGCAGGAGAGGCACATTGGCCTTAGCATTCTATTTTTTGGGGGGGGGGCAGGACAATGGGGGTTAAGTGACTTGCCTAGGGTCACACAGCTAGTAAGTGTCAAGTGTCTGAGACTAGATTTGAATTCAGGTTCTCCTGAATTCAGGGTCAGTGCTTTATCCACTGCACCACCTAGGTGACCCTTAGCACTCTTATTTTATAAGATTGCTGGGAAACCCTGGGATGCTCTGAGAAAGAAGAGACTTTGGACTCTGCTAGACTGAAACATCTACCCCACCCCCCAACCCTGTTCTTCTCACCTTCCTCTCAGGAAGGGGAAGAAGACAGATCCTAGGTATCTGCCCTCTATCCTGGCCCCTACCCCTTCAAATATGGCAGATAGCAATAAGGGTAAGATACAATCCCTAAACTAATTCCTAACTACAGAAACTACATGCTATGTTACTTGGCAGATAATGTAATACGTCTTTACTGAACCACCCTAATGATATATTAATATCCCTGTCATTTGTTACTAATGGGAAGGACAGCACTCAAGATCTAACCTGCCTCTGACATAATCCTCCACTATATTGAAGACATTATTATACTGGGAACAACTGGGGCAAAAGTGGACACCACCCTGACTAACCAGAGTGGCACAACTGGAACAAGAAGAGTAGATATTTAACACAGACAAGATAAGGCCATATTCCATGACACCAGGGTCTACAAGATGTTTTGATAACAGTAGAAAATATAAAGGATATTGAATAGCCACACTTGTCTATCACATCTCTCACAAGATCATATCTTGGATTCAAAGACTATTACGTCAACCTTTGAAAAAGGCATCTGTTTTCAACTTGTCTATGCAAATTATGTTTCTTGTGACAGTGGAATTTCACACAAGCAAGATTCAACAATGGAACTTAACTCAGGGAGTTAAGATAGATCTTCAAGGTTTCATATGACCATATGCAGCCATTATGGAACGATGGAATGGACACTCAAAATATGCCTTACTTTCCAATAACATCAGGGAATTCTTTTATGCATAGACTTGGTGCAGGCAGTCTAGTCTTTGAATTCCTTGACTCCTAACAAGGGCAACTACTATATATTACTATATGTTAAAACTAGTGGTACATAATCCAGGAGCTACATATTTAGAAATACCCTATTTTTCTTGCTTATAAGGCACATCCAGTAGGTGAATGATCTATTCCACCAGCTCTGTCAGTCAAGGTAGTGCTGATACCTACCAACTTGGATGCATTGATCCCTGTCAGCCATTCATCCTCCTCAAGGTCCTACTTCCATTCACTAGGACAAAAAAAAAAAAACTTATCAGAAGCAAACTACTAAACTGAACAATGGTCAAATAATTAGTTGAGCTCCCATGCAAGGTGAGCAGAGCAATCAGGAGGAAATCAGATGGTGGTGATAGAGGGCCTGGGAACTGAGGAAATACTGTGTATCCTACCCGCAAGACAGTCCATCTATGGGGCATTGGCAAAGAAAGTGTCTAGACAAATGATGTAGGCTGACGGTAAAGAATAACTTGGATTCCAGCCTTGTTTTATTTCCACAGATAAAACTATAAATGAGAATCAATTTGTTGAGGAGAGACATTGAAAAAAGTTTTGTATTTGTCTGAAGAAGAACACAGTTGTATGGTACCAATGATATCATATCAACTTTATTGGTGGATTTTTCTTGAAAGAGCTATTGCTTTTGAAAACAGGGAATGAGCACCTATCACAGAATACCTTTAAGGGGATTTTGAAGGAAAAGAGAACTTAAGTTCCTGGAATAGTACTGATATCTAAAAGGAAAGGGAAATATATTTTAAAGCTGTTACCTAGAAAAATCTTAAATTCTTCTTTGGCAGACGATATATATACACACACACCCACATACACACACACGTGTGTGTATATATATGTATATGTACATATGTTTGTGTGTGTATATATATATATATATATATATATACACATGTATATATTTACAAATGACAAGCTGAATTCTAAAATATCAGGCATTACAATGAAGGTACAGTAACATAAGATTCATCATAGTTTTGTAATTATCACTGAAAGGGAAATCTTAGTTTCCTGTGTCATGCAGGAACCAAATTTTATTTTTTAGAGCAATGGTGAATAAAAACCTCATTTCACATTTGACTTGTGGCATGATTCTTATATTGTCATGAATGACACATATATTACATCCCATGTAAAGAAAGACAATGTTATTGTTTCTTCTCAAAGTGTCTCCCACAAATGAATAAAAGCATTTATAAAAATCTAAGACAGATTCAATGACAGAGAACTTTGTTCTGTTTCCTAGTAGTGTGAACATATGAGGCAAAAATGGGAACATATAGGATAAAAATTGAGCTACCTCAGGTGCTTGCTAGAGTCATAAAAGATGTCTTAAAAAATGCACACTGAGGGGTGGAGCCAAGATGGCTGAGGAAAGGCAGTGAATTGCCTAAGCTCTCCCCAAGACCTGTAAAAATACCTTCAAATAATGTTATAAGATAATTTCTGGAACAGCACAACTAATAAAAAACATGGGGCGAAATAATTCTCAAGCCAAAGAAAACTTAGAAGATTGGTAGGAAAGTCTGTTGTACCTAGGTGAGAGTGGAGTGCAGCCCAGGGCAGGCCCTGTCCCAGCCCCAATGCAGACCAAGCCCCAGTCCCAGCAAACCAGCAGCAGGCCTTGGGAGTAGCAGTAAGTGCTTCTGAAACTCAGCCCACAGACCATAAGGGGGTTGAGCAATTTGCAAGAAGGAGATTACAGGGATCTCTTTGTCAGCACTGAGGCAAGAATGAGTTGTTTTGTCCATACTCAAATCCAGGTCACAGTCTTAGGTGGGGATCTCAAGTGGGGGAGGAGCACAAGCACACAAGAGCTTGCAGCCACAGTGAAATGAGATTCTGTTCAAAGTTCCAGGGCAGAAAAGCAGGCCTTTGGTGTCTTACAGACCAGAGCACAGGCCAGTAGAGTAGTAAACATACCTCTTCTTAAGGCATAACACCTTGGAAGAATTTAGAATTTACAAATTCCTTGAAGTATTTCTGAAAACAGCTGCACAAACCCCCTGAAGCTTGGGACAGTATACCCTCCACCATGGAAGCAGTACCCCATTTTAACATAGAGTTAAAGTCAAGAAATAGTCTGGAAAAATGAGCAAACAGAAAAAATGCTGACCCTAGAAAGTTTCTATGGAAACAAGGAAGATCAAACCATACCCTCAGAAGAAGATAACAGAGTCAAAGCTCCTATATCCAAAGATTCCAAGAAAAATATGAATTAGGCCATAGAAGGGCTTAAAAAAGGACTTTGAAAATAAAGAGTGGTAGAGGGAAAAATGGGAAGAGAAATGAGTGATGCAAGTAAACCATGAAAAAAAGTCAAAAGCTCGGTAAAAGAGGCACAAAAAATACTGAACAAAATAACACCTTATAAAACAGACTAGAAGATTGAGGAGGCAGAGCCAAGATGGTGGAGAGAAGCTAGGAAGTTGCCTGAGCTTTCCCGTATTTCCATCAAAAACAACATTAAATCAAGCCTCTAAACAGATTCTGCAACTACAGAACCTACAAAAAGAGAGTCAAAATTCTGCTACTTGAGATAATTTAGAAGACTTCAGGAAAGGTCTGTCTTACCTGGGTGAAAGGGAAGGGTGGCTCAGCACTACTCTTCTCAGCTGGCAGCTCACCTCAGCAAAGATCAGCTCAGTGGGCAGCTCGCTCAGCATAGGTCAGGTCAGTGGGCAAGTCAAAACTGCTGCAACTCAACATAGCTAAGAGTGGGGAAGCTGAGAGCAATAAGAAGCTTGCAACAGTGAACCCTGTGCCGCAGGAGTAGACTTCAACTTTATAAGTTTAAAAATAGCCTACAACATGAGCAAGAAACAAAAAGGACCCTTACCACTGACAACTTCTACAGTGAAAGGGAAAACCAAAACTCAAACCCAGATGAGTTGGTCAAAATGCCTACAAGTGAAGACTCAAGTGGGAAAATGATCTTGTCTCAAGACCAAAAAGCCTTCTTTGAAGAGCTCAAAAAAGCTTTAAAAAAACAAATGAGAGAGGTAGAAGAAAAAATGGAAAAAGAAATGAGAGTTACACTGCAAAAAGAAGCATAAAAATTGACTGAGGAAAACAATTCCTTAAAAAATACAATTGGCCAAATGAAAAAAGAAGTGCAAAAGCTTACTGTGGAAAATAAGGCCTTAAAAATTAAAATTGAGCAGATGAAAGCTGATAACTCCATGAGACACCAAGAATCTGCTGAGCAGAATCAAAAGACTGAAAAAAATAGAAGAAAATGTGAAATGCCTCATTCGAAAAACAAGTGACCTGGAAAATAAATCCAGGAGAGATAATCTGAAAATTATTAGACTACCTGAAAGCCATGATCAAGAAAAGAGTCTAGACACCATATTCCAGGAAATTATCAATGAGAACTGCTATGAAATTGTAGAATCAGAGGATAAAATCATCATTGAAAGAATCCACTGATCACCTCCTGAAAAAGACCCTAAAAGGAACACCTCAAGGAATATTGTAGCCCAACTCTGGAATTATCAGGTGAAGGAGAAAATACTCCAAGAAGCCAGAAAGAAACCATTTAAATATCATGGAGTCATAGTCAGGATTACACAGGACCTGTCAGTTTCAACATTAAAAGATTGCAGGGCTTAGAATATGATATACAGGAAAGCAAAGGAGTTTGGATTACAGCCCATGACCCCAGCAAAAGTGAGCATTTTCTTTCAGAGGAAAAGATGGACATTCAATGAATTAGGAGACTTCCAAGGCTTCCTGAGAAAAAGACCAGAACTGAACAGAAAATTTGATCTCCAAATACAAGACTCTAGAGAAATATAAAGAGGTAAACAAGGTGGGGAGGGGGGGGGTGGAGGTTGTACAATGATGTTAAAATGCTTGCATCCCTATGAAGGAGGATTATATTTTTAACTATTGGGATCTGTATCTCTGTTAAGGTATTGTTATTAAATCGACTTTGATGTGATGATATAAAGGAACTTAAGGGGCAGAATAAAAGAAGACTAGGGGGAGGAGAGAAAGGGGCAGGTGGAATGGGGTTAATTACATCAAAGAGGCACAAAAAAAGCTATTACAATTGTAAGGGGGTAAAATTCTAGCTAGTCTGTCTAAAATATCTAATGAGTGGTTGCCAATAAATTATAAGCTTTAGCAAGAGTTAGACTTTTAAGCATTTATTAAGGAGAATAAGAATTTGGTGAAGAGAGAGAAAAAGGCCTAGATTCATCTATCTATGAAAGGGAAAGTGCATTTTAGCTTCACTCTCCAAGAAAGTCCTTATGAAAGACCACAAACCACACCTTCCTCAATCCCACAAGCCTCCTGGGAAAACTGGAAATGTCCTGTCCCCACACACACAGCTCCAAACTAATTGGCTGATAGTTTTGATTGACAGTACCCACGAGCAAACGTCACTTCCTGATGCCAAGGACCTGACTGCATGGCTTGCCCTCAGATACCTTCTCCTCATGGCGGAGCTTTCCTACAGTAGCTCTCCAGCAGGTGGCATCATTCCAATCATTACACAATAGAGGGAAAGGGAGGGGTGGCAATCATTGCAACCTTACTCTCATCAAATTTTGTTTAGGGAGGGAATAAAATACACTCCCATTTCTATAAAGAAACAGCTTACTCTTTAAGGTAACAAAAGGGGAAGGAGAAATGGATGGTATTGATAGAAGGGAGGGCACAAGTGGGAGAAAAAGGGGCAAGAAAAACAAGGGCAGCTGATAAAAGGGAGGGCAGATTGAGCGAGGCAGTGGTCAGAAGCAAAACACTAGACAAGTGGAATAGGGTGAAAGAAGGGAAAAAGAGTACAAAGGGGAAAAGAAGATGGAGGGGAATAAACAGTGAGTAATTTTAACTGTGAATGAGAATGGTGTGAACTCTCACATAAAACAGAAGTGAATTGCAGAGTGTATTAAAAATAAGAATCCTACAATGTATTGTTTACAAGAAACATATTTGAAGCAGAGAGATACACATAAAATAAAGGTAAAAGGTTGGAGCAAAATATATTATGCTTCAGCTGACGTCAAAAAAGCAGGGGTAGCAATTCTTATCTCAGACAAAGCAAAAGCAAAAATAGATCTAATTAAAAGAGATAAGGAAGGCAACCACATCTTGATAAAAGGTACTATAGATAATGAAGTAATATCAATACTAAACATGTATGCATGAAGTTGTATAGCATCCAAATTCTTAGGGGAGAAGTTAAATAAATTATGAGAGAAAATAGACAGCAAAACTACACTAGTAGGGGATCTGAACCTTCCCCTTTCAGAATTAGATAAATCTAACTGCAAAATAAATAAGGAAGAAGTTAAAGAGGTGAATAGAATATTAGTAAAGTTAGATATGATACATATCTGGAGAAAACTGAATGGGGATAGAAAGGAATATACCTTCTCAGCAGTATATGGGACATACTCAAACATTGATCATGTATTAGTGCACAAAAACCTGATAGTAAGATGTAGAAAGGCAGAAATAGTAAATGCATCCTTCTCAGATCATGATGCAATAAAGATTACATGTAATAAAGAGCCATGGAAAGGTAGACTGAAAATTTATTAGAAACTAAATAATCTCATCCTAAAGAATGAGTGGGTCAAACAACAAATCATAGAAACAATCAACAACTTCATCTAAGAGAATGGCAACAATGATCTGAGTTCTAATTTGGCCTCATACACTTGATACTTCCTAGCTGTGTGACCCTGTACAAGCCACTTAACCCTCATTGCCCAATAAAACAAAAACAAAAACAAAAACAAAAAAAAGAGCTTAGACCTCATCTTCCAAGAAATTTTCAGGGAGAATCTCCCCAATATTCTAGAACCAGAAGATAAAATAGAAATTGAAAGAATCCACCTCCTGAAAGAGATCATAAGAAATCATAAGGTTAAACTGTTTACATTCCTACATGGGAAGACGATACTTGTAACTCATAAGAACAATTTTTTTATTATTAGGGCAGGTGAATGGAATATATTTAGACAGAGAGCACAGGTATGATTTGGATATGAAGGGATAATATTTTCAAAAATAAAATTAAGGGGTGATAGATGAATGCACTGAGAGAAAGGGAAAGGGAAAGGTGGAATGGGGTAAACTATCTCACATTATAGAAGCAAGAAAAAGTTTATCCAGTGGAGGGGAACAGGGGAGAGATTCTGGGGAGTTAAGTGAAACTTTCAACAGAATTGACTCAAAGAGGGAATGAAATACACACTTGATTGGGTATAGTAATCCATCTTACCCTGCAGGAAAATAGGAGGAGAAGGGTATAAGGGGGGGCAGTCAGGTGATAGAAGGGAGGGCAGATTGGTGGAGGAGACAGTCAGAAGGAAAATACCTTTGAGGAGGGAAAGGGTGAAAGGATATAGAGAATAGAATAAATGGCACGGGGAGGGATTAGGATAGAGGAAAATTCAATTAGCAATAATAACTGTGAAAAAAAATTGAAGCAAGATTGTTTGATGAAGGTCAAATTTAGTAAAGTAAGAGCCATTCCTCAGTTGATATATGATCAAAAGATATGAACAATTTCCAGATGAAATAATCAAAGCTATCTATAGCCATAGGAAAAAAAAATGCTCCAACTCACTATTGATTAGAAAGATGTAAGTCAAAACAATTCTAGGGTACTACCTCATACCTATTGGATTGAATAATAGGACAGCAGAAGAAAACAACAAATGTTGTAGGAAATATGGGGGAAATGAAACATTAATGCACCATTGGTGGAGTTGTAAACTGATTCAAATATTCTGTAGAGGAATTTGGAACTATGGCCAATGGGCTATAAAACCATGCATACTCTTTGACCTAGTAATACCACTACTATGTCAGTATCCAAAAAGAGATAAAAACAAAAAGTTAAGGGACCTATATGTACAAAAAATATTTATGGCAGCTCTTTTCTGGTGCAAAGAATTTGAAATTGAAGAGATGGCTGAACAAATTTGTGGGATGAGATTATGATGGAAGACTATTGTGCTATAAGAAATGATGAGCAAGGGGGAAGCTAGGTGGTGCAGTGGATAAAGCACCAGCCTTGGGTTCAGGAGGATCTGAGTTCAAATTCAAATCTGGCCTCAGACACTTGACACTTACTGGCCTGTGTGACCTTGGGCAAGTCACTTAATCCTCATTGCCCTGCTCCCTCCTCACCAAAAGGAAAAGAATGATGAGCAGGATGCTCTCAGAAAAACCTGCAAAGACTTACATGAGCTGATGCAAAGTGAAATCTACTGTATACAATGTAACAGCAATATTGCAAGATGATCATCTGTGAATGACTTGGCTATTCTTGGCAATGTAATGTTCCAAGACAACTCTGAAGGACTTATGAAAAATGTAATCAATTTCCAAAGAAAGAACTGATGATGTCTAAATACAGATTGAAGCACATTTTTTTTAGTTTCTTCTTCTTACATTTTTTGTCTGTCAAAACCTGACTATTGTGGAAATGTTTTGCATGACTACACTTGTAAGAATTATGTTGAATTGCTTGTGTTCTTAAGAGTGGGGGGTTGGGCAGGGGGAGGAGGAAGATAATTTGGAACAAAGTTTTAAAAATGGATTTTAAAAATTGTTTTTACATGCAATTGGCGGGGGGAGGATCCAATAAAGACCTAAAAAGAAACACACACACACACACACACACACACACACACACACACAGCAAAGCTAAAGAATTTCTACTTAATTTCAAAATGCTCCAAAACTTTCTATCAAAGATGACATTATATTAATTATTTTCAGCAAGTCAATTATCAACCAACAATCATTTATTAAGTACTTACAATGTTCCAGGAACTATGCTAACTGGAAAAGAAAGAAAAAGAAAAAGAGAAGAGAAACAATACTTAGCCTATATGCTATCTTGCATTCTATTCCAATTCCACCTTGAATTTTGGAGCATGTAAAGTAACAAGTTAAATTTTCAGTAATGGGAAAGAGATGGGTCTATTCATGAACATTGACAAAAACAATGTGAATAAAAAAAAAATCCTCACAGAACACACACTATGCCATGCACATCGTGTCTGTCAATCAATATATATTTTGAACACTCACTGCAGATGCATAATAGTTAATTTCAAAAAATGAGAAAAAAGAATAGAAAATCAGTTGGATCACATTTGGGAAACTTCGTAGGATTTCAAGGCACCTAGAATCACCTAGGTGGCACAGTGGATAGAGTGGAGGGCCTGGAGTCAAGAAGATCTGAATTCAAATCCATCCTACTTGCATGACCCTGGGCAATTTACCTAACCTCCATTTGCCTCAATTTCTTCAAGAATAAAATGGGAATAATAACATTTAATTTAATTTAATTCTTAAGGCTATTGTGAAGATCAAATGAGAAAATATTTGTAAAGCTCTTAATTCATGCCATAATATGTGCTTAATAAATGCTTGTTTCCTTCATTCTTTGATTCCAAAATGTTTGATGATTTCTTTAATACTAATATACTCACACTGCTTATATATGGTTATGAATTAAGAAGGACCAGATAATCTCCCCAAATGAAAATTGAAATGAAATAATTGAAAAAACAATGGAAATCATATGGTAGACTTAATTAAACCACACTATGTAGCCAACAATGAAAATTTTAGTGTGATATATTATGGATAATTTTACTGAGGATATATTTAACTGGAAAAGGAGGTCTCTTCATTTTAATAACCATGAGTAACAAGAGAAAAAAAGCAAATGGGATATGTGGTGCTCCTGAAATATTAAAAGAAAGAAAAGAAGTCTTCTTACATGTAGGATAGATTCTCTAAGGAAGCTTTGTGGAAAGATTTGTACAATCATCACACAAGATAAATGGAGGAAGTCTGATTTGTATAGGTATAAGGGATATCTTTTCTGATGAATTATAAATTATGCAAAGAAATGTATATCAATTTAATAATTTACAAATGTGCAAAAATCAGTGGAAGTGCATGTGTTTGAGTAAGCTGAATTGTGTGCCTCAGGGCCAAAGATTAAATGCAGGGTATGTCATGAATCACCAAAAAAAATTATCTTCATAATTTCCCTAGCACATTTCTGTTTTTTTTTTTAGCACATTTCTTAAAGGTGTTTCCTAGTTTACTTAAGAAATAGCACTGTTATCTGTTGTTTGTTTTTACTAAGAGAATCTGTGACATCAAAAAGTGATGTTTTGATTTGCTCATGAATTGGACGTAAGCAAGGCAGAGTTGCACAAAGTTGTCAGCCTCACTCTCTCTTCCAGAATTATCAAAGTCCAGTGGCAGGACATAAGCTGAGAAGACTGGCAATAGCCTGGGATACAATGGATGATCTTGGCATTTGTAATGTCTGATCAACCTTTAAAGCTGCACACTGCTTCAGCTCTGCTTCAGCTTCATCCATGGCCTTTGGAACAAGTTGCCTAAGAATTATCCAAATGCTTGGGGTAGACATCTCCCTAACTCACCAACAGGTTTGAGGCCTATTGGTTACCTTCAATTTACTTTAGCCCACTTACCTTGAACTTAGTTTAGCCTGTCTTCTGAGATAGTTTCATTAGGTGTAGCTGGTATGCATGCTATAGCTTCTTGGAGCCACAAGAGACAGTTGGGTGAAAAATAACCTCCAAAGTTGAATAAGCAGCCCTGAAAAGGACTCAGGAAGACTTTGCTAGTCCTCCCTGAAAACTCCATATAGGCCAATAATAAATTAAACATTAGTACCAGGCATTGATAAGGCACTGAACTTGGTTTTAGAAAGCTTACATTCAAATATTAACTCTACAATTCCTTCAATACATTTAGAACTGGATTTTTAAAATTCAATTATTTTCAATAGCAGTGTTTGCTATGGTAAGGAATAGTGAATCAGTGTTATTTGGTCTAAGCTGGTCAGACTCTGAGAGACAGTCACCACTGGCAAGATCCAGCTTAATTTAAATTAATTTTTATTTAGGAATAGAAGTGAAATACCCTCTTTGCTCCTAAATGCTACCATAATTAAATATGGCATTTGGGGGAAAATTTTTAAAAAGTTCTATCCAAAAAATTAATCTTAAGTGTATAGCTTAACATACTAGGGCATAAGCTAACAAGAAATTGGCTCAGAAAAAAGCAGAAGGGCAATTCATACATTTTCTTACTTATCTTCCCTATAGTAGATGGCCTTTAATTTTTTTTTGCAAAATATTACTGTGCAATCATAATGAAGAGTTAAAGATTTAGATAAAAGGGGGAAAAAGTAAAAATAAAAAACCTGGGTGGAGCCAAGATGGCAGAGAGGAAACAGCAAGCTGCCTGAGCTCTCCTCCTCAAAAAGAACATTAAATCAAGCCTCTGGATGGATTCTGAAATTACAGAAACTGCAAAGAGACAGAGAGACACAGTCTTCCAACCAGAAATAATTTAGAAGACTTCAGGAAAAGGTTGGTCTGACTCAGGCAAAAGCACAGGGCAGCATCCCAGCGCCTAGGGGGTTGGGGCAAGTCAGCAGAAAGTTGGGGGCCACAGCCAAACAATTGAGGGCCCTGGATTCTGGCTCAAAAATCTGGTGGCTCAGTGGGACAGTGGAAAAACCTACCTGCACCAGCCAAGAGGGCAAGTTGCCAGCTGGAGGGCCATGAACAGGTCAGGTACGACTAGGCCCACTGATCCTAGTGCACTCAGACAGGAAGTGCAGGGGGGTGAACTGCACACACTTAAAGTCCTCAGTGTAAAAAGCTGGTGAAACAGCACCTAAAGCCCTCCAGAAGAAGCCCAAAGCAGGGACCCTGGTTCCCCCAGAGCAGACCTCAACTTAAAAAATAAATAAATAAGCTGCAACAATGAGTAAGAACAAAAAAGAGCTCTCTCCATTGAGAGCTTCTGTAACAATAGGGAAGAAGCAAATACAAACTCAGATGAGGAAAATACCCTCAAATTGCCTCACCAGGGAAGGTGAATTGGTCTTAAGAACAAAAAGCCTTCCTGGAAGAGCTCAAAAGGATTTTTAAAATCAATTGAGAAAAACAAAAAACAAGAAAAAGTGGGCAGCTAGATGGCACAGTGGATAGAGCACCAGCCCTGGATTCAGGAATACCTGAGTTTGAATCCGGCCTCAGACACTCAACACTAGCTGTGTGACCCTGGGGAAGTCACTTAACCCCAATTGCCTCACAAAACAAGACAAAACAAAACAACAAAACAAAACAAATGAGAGAGGTAGAAGAAAAAAATGGGGGGAGAAATGAAAGCAAAACAAGAAAACTATGAAAAAAGAATCAGCAGCTTGGAAAAGGAAGCACAAAGATTGGCTGAAGAAAACAATTCCTTAAAAAATTCATCTGGCCAAATGAAAAAAAAAAAGGTGCATAATTTCACAGAAGAAAACAATGCCTTAAAAATTAAAATTGGACAGTTGGAAGATAAAGAATCCATGAGACACCAGGAATCAGTCAAGCAGAATCAAAAGAATGAAAAAATAGAAGAAAATATGAAATACCTCATTGGAAAGATAACTGATCTGGAAAAGAGATTCAGGAGAGAGAATTTGAGAATCACTGGACAACTTGAAAGCCATGACCAGAAAAAGAATCTATACACTATATTCCAGGAAATTATTAAGGAGAACTGCCCTGATATCATAGAATCAGAGGATAAAATCATCATTGAAAGAATCCACCGATCACCTCCTGAAAGAGACCCCAAAAGGGAAACTCCAAGGAGTATTGCAGCCAAATTCCAGAATTATCAGGTGAAGGAGAAAATACTCCAAGCAGCCAAAATGAAGCACTTTAAATATCAAGGTGCCACCATCAGGATTGCTCAGGACCTGGCAGCTTCAACATTAAAGGACTGCATGATATTCCTGGAGGCAGAGGAGCTTGGATTGCAGACAAGAATCTATTACCCAGAAAAACTGTACACTCTCTTTCAGGGGAAAAGATGGGCATTCAATAACATTGAGGACTGTCAATATTTCCTGATGAAAAGAGCAGAACTGAATAGAAAATTCAATCTTAACATACAAGACTCAAGAGAAGTTTAAAACGGAAAACCGAGGGAAAAAAAATAGTTACTCAATTAGGTTAAACTGTTTTCATCCCTACACAGGAAGATAATACTCATAACTCTTAAGAATTGTAAATGTATTTAGGCAGAGAGAAGGACTTTACACAGAGGGTATACATATGAATTGTCTTTGATGTGATGATACAAAGAAAATTAAGGTGTTAAAAAGGGAGTCTATGGGGAGAAGAGGAAAGAGGAGGTGGAACGGGGTGAATTATATCATATGAAGTGGTGAAAAAAATTATTACAATAGAGGGAATGAAAGGAGGGGTGAACAGTGTTTCAACTCTACTCTCATTAGATTTGATTCAAAGAGGGAATAACATTGGGATAAAGAAATTTAACACATTCTTTAGGGAAGCAAAAGGGGAAGGGAAAGGGGGGCAGATAGAAGGGAGGACAAAAGCAAGGGAGAAAAGGGTAAAGAAAAGAGAGGGGGGTGATAAAAAGGGAGGGCAGATTGGGGGAAGCAGGGGTAAGAAGCAATATGTCAGTGAGGAGGAATAGAGTGAAAGAAGGGGGAAAAAGTACAAGGGGGTAAATAGAACGGAGGGGAATAGACAGTAATAATAACTGTGAATGTGAATGGGATGAACTCTGCTATTAAACGGAAGTGAATTGCAGAGTGGATTAAAAACCAGAATCCTACAATATGCTGTTTACAAGAAACACATTTGAAGCAAAGAGATACACACAGTGTAAAGGTAAAAAGCTGGAGCAGAATATATTGTGCTTCAGCTAAAGTAAAAAAAAAAAAATCAGGGGTAGCAATCCTTATCTCAGACAAAGCACAGGCAAAAATAGATCTCATTAAAAGAGATAAGGAAGGAAATTACATCTTGCTAAAAGGTACTATAGATAATGAAGTAATATCAACATTAAATATGTATGCGCCAAGTGGTATAGCATCCAAATTCTTAGAGAAGAAGTTAAATGAGTTAAAAGAGCAATTAGACAGTAATAATATAGTAGTAGGGGATCTGAATCTCCCCCTCTCAGAATTAGATAAATGTAAGGGAAAAATAAATAAGAAATAAGAAAAATGTAAGGGAAAAATAAATAAGAAAGAAGTGAAAGACGTGAATAGATTACTAGAAAAGTTAGATATGATAGATGTCTGGAGAAAATGGAATGGGGATAGAAAGGAATATACCTTTTCTCAACAGTACATGGCACATTATCAAAAATTGACCATGTATTAGGGCACGAAAACATCATAGTCAAATGTAGAAAGGCAGAAATAGTAAATGTATCCTTCTCAGATTATGAAATAAAAATTACGTGTAAGAAAGAGCCATGGAAAAATAGAATGAAAATCAAGTGGAAACTAAATAATTTCATTCTAAAGAATGAATGGGTAAAACAACAAATCATAGAAATGATCAATAACTACATCCAAGAGAATGACAATAATGAGACAACATACAAAAATCTATGGGATGCAGCCAAAGCAGTGCTTAGGGGAAAATTTATAGCTCTAAATGCTTACATGAATAAAAAAGAGAAAGAAGAGATTAATGAATTGTGCATACAACTTAAAAAGCTAGAAAAAGATACCAAAAATTAAAGGAAAAATTAATGATTGAAAGCAAAAAAAAACTATAGAATTAATCAATAAAACTAAGAGCTGGTTTTATGAAAAAAACAATAAAATAGATAAAAAAATAAAGGTTAATTTGATTAAAAAAAAGAAAGAAGAAAATCAAATTTCAGTATCAAAAATGAAAAGGGCAATGTTACCACCAATGAAGTGGAAATTAAGTCAATAATTAGGAATTATTTTATCCAACTGTATGCCAATAAATTCTACAATCTAAATGAAATAGATGAATATTTACAAAAATACAAACTGCCCAGGTTAACTGAAGAGGAAATAAAATCCTTAAAAAAAACCATATTAGAAAACGAAATTGAACAAGCCATTACTGAACTCCCTAAGAAAAAGTCCCCAGGGCCAGATGGGTTTACAGGTAAATTTTACCAAATATTTAAAGAAGAATTAATTCCAATATTATACAAATTATTTAGAAAAATAGGTGAAGAAGGAGTTCTAACAAATTCGTTTTATGACACAAATATGGTGGTGATACCAAAACCAGGCAGAGCAAAAACAGAGAAAGAAAATTATAGACCAATTTCCCTAATAAATATTGATGCTAAAATCTTAAATAAGATATTAGCAAGGAGATTATAGCAAGTGATCACCAGGATAATACACTATGACCAGGTGGGATTTATACCAGGAAGGCAGGGCTGGTTCAACATTAGGAAAACTATTACCATAATCAACCACATCAATAAGAAAACTAACCAAAATCATGATTATCTCAATAGATGCAGAGTAAGGTTTTGACAAAATACAGCAACCATTCCTAATAAAAACACTAGAGAGTTTAGGAATAGGTGGAGCTTTCCTTAAAATAACAAACAGTATCTACCCAAAACCATCAACAAGCATTATATGCAATGGAGATAAATTAGAGGCCTTCCCAATAAGATCAGGGGTGAAACAGGGATGTCCATTATCACCCCTAGTATTTAGTATTGTACTAGAAATTTTAGCTTTAGCAATCAGAGAAGAAAAAGGAATTAGTATAGGCAAGGAGGAAACAAAACTATCCCTCTTTGCAGATGATATTATGTTATACTTAGAAAATCCTAGAGAATCAACTCAAAAATTACTTGAAACAATTAACAACTTTAGCAAAGTACCAGGATATAAAATAAATCCACATAAATAATCAGCGTTTCCATACATGACCAACAAAGTCCAACAGCAAGAGATAGAAAGAGAAATTCCATTTAAAGTAGATAATATAAAATACTTGGAAGTCTACTTACCAAGACAAACCCAGGAACTGTATGAACACAACTACCAAACACTTTTCACACAAATCAAATCAGATCTAAATAATTGGAATCATATCAATTGCTCATGGATAGGCAGAGCTAATATGGTAAAAATGACAATACTATGTAAATTAATTTACTTATTCAGTGCCATACCAATTCAGTGCCTACCTAAAAATTATTTTATAGAGATAGAAAAATAATAACAAAATTCATCTGGAGAAACAAAAAATCAAGTATATTCAGGGAAATAATGAAAATAATTCACAGGAAGGTAGGTTAGCGGTACCAAACTTGGAGCTTTACTATAAAGTAGCAGTCATCAAAACTATCTGGTACTGGCTAAGAAATAGAGTGGAGGATCAATGGAATAGGCTAGGCACAGGAAACACAGCAGTAAATGACACTAGTAATGTAGTGTTTGATAAACCCAAAGACTCCAGCTTCTGGGATAGGAACTCAGTATTTGACAAAAACTGCTGGGAAAACTGGAAGATAGTTTGCCAGAAATTAGGCATAGAACAACATCTTACACCTTATACTAAAATAAGGTCAAAATGGATACATGATTTAGACATAAGAGGTGATACCATAGGTAAATTAGGAGAGAAAGTAATTGTCTACCTTTCAGATAGAGAATATTATAAAATGTAAAATGGATGATTTTGATTACATTAAATTAAAAAAAAATTGTACAAGCAGAAGCAATGCATCCAAAATTAGAAGGGAAGCAGAAAGCTGGGAAATAATTTTTATGGCAGTACTTCTGATAAAGGCCTCATTTCTAAAATATATAGGGAATTAAATCAAATTTATCAGAATCCAAGTCATTCCCCAATTGAGAAATGGTCAAAGGATATGAACAGGCAGTTTTCTGATAAAGAAACCAAAGCTATCTATTCCCATATGAAAAAAATTCTTTAAATCTCTAATGATTAGAGAGAGGCAAATTAAAACAACTCTGAGGTACCACCTGACACCTATCAGATTGACTAAAATTGCAAAAAAGGAAAATAATAAATGTTGGAGAAGCTGTGGAAAAATTGGAACACTAATGCATTGTTGCTGGAGCTGTGAACTGATCCAACCATTCTGGAGAGCAATTTGGAATTATGTCCAAAGGGCTATAAAGCTTTACATACCCTTTGACCCAGCAGTACCACTTTTGGGTCTTTTCCCCAAAGAGATCATGGAAAGGGGAGAGGGACCCACATGTACAAAAATATTTATAGCTTCTCTTTATGTGGTGGCAAGAAACTGGGAGTTGAGGGGATGCCCATCAATTGGGGAATGGCTGGACAAGTTGTGGTATATGAATGTAATGGAATACTCTTGTGCTGTAAGAAATGATGAGCAGGAGGAGTTCAGAGAAACTGGAGGGTCTTGCGTGGGCTTATGATGAGTGAGATGAGCAGAACCAGAAGAACATTGTACACAGTATCATCAACATTGTGTGTTGATCTACTGTGGTGGACTATATTCTTCTCAGCAATGCAATGGTACAGAAGAGTTCCAGGGAACTTGTATAAACAAAGGTTGAGAACTATCTTTAAATGTAATGGGGAAAAAAAATAAAATACTTTATTAAAAAAAATTAAAAAACAGTGTTTTGTATTCTTAAAAAACACAACTATATGAAGAATATTACTAATGATAGTGTAATAACTATACTACATTAAGATTTTATATTTTTAATAAATAAATTTTATTGTTTTCTAGTTATATATAAGGATAGTTTTCAACATTTGTTTTCATAGGATTTTTAGTTCCAAATTTTTCTCCCACCCTTTCTTTCCTTTTGACTCTCCAAAATGGAAAGCAATCTGATATGGGTTATATATGTGCAATCACATTAAATATATTTCTGCATTGGTCATCTTTTGTTTTTTGTGTTTTTTTCTTTTTTAAAAAATTAATCATCTTTTGAAAGAAGAATCAGAGCACAAGAGAAAAACCTCTAAAAAGAAGGAAAAAAAGACAGACGAAATGTAGAAACAGTATGGTTCAATCTGCATTCATAATCCACAGCTCTTTTTTCTGGATGTTGAGAACATTTTCTATCATGAGTTTTTTGAAATTGATTTGGATTGTTGCACTGCTAAGAACATCCAAGTCTATCCCCGTTGTTCATCACACAATGTTGCTGTTACTGTGTACAGTGTCCTCCTGGTTCTGTTCCTCTCAGTCATCTTCACTTCATATAAGTCTTTCCAGATTTCTCTGAACTCCTCCCGCTAATCATTTCTTACAGCTCAATAGTATTCTATTACATTCATATACCACAACTTGTTTAGCCAGTCCCCAATTGATGGGCATTCCCTTGATCCAATTCTTTGCCATACATTAAGATTTTTCTAAGTACTTTGTATAGTTCATTTGCACCTCACCCAAAATCTAGAATATAGAAGTATAATTAATTCTAATTTACAGGTGAGGAAAAAGATTCATAGAGCTTAATTGACATGTCCAGGGTGTCATGGAAAATAACAGAAAAAGGATTTGAATACAGGTCTTTCATGATTTCAGGATTGCCAGCCTTGTACTATACCATACTTTTGACCAAGTCTATATACAATGTATGCAAATGGAAATTGAGAGGAGAGCAAGAAGTGCCAAGGTTTGTGATCTGAAAATCTAACATATCTCCAATAATGAGAACTGAATTCTCTTGTTTATGGTAGAAACAAGCTTATTAATATAGCTTTGAAGATTTTTAAAACCTAGCTTAATGTTTTTTAAAAAAATGTCCTAGGGGCAGCTAGATGGCACAGTGGATAGAGCACCAGCCCTGGAGTCAGGAGTAACTGAGTTCAAATCTGGCCTCAGACACTTAACACTTACTAGCTGTGTGACCTTGGGCAAGTCACTTAACCCCAATTGCCTCACTAAAAAAAAAATGTCCTATGAAATTTGAAAAGTTCTGACCAATATTTGGTAATGCTATTTCCTCTTTCCTACTTTCTATTGCTTCTTGCTTTGGGAGATTAAGAGATCACAAGACATGGAGAATGACAAATAGATTCTAATTCTTAAGTTACAAAGCCAGGAAGGAAAGCAACAATGAAAGTACAGTTCAGTTTCTGAGTTTAACTACTTGATATCTTCTACTTATATCTTGCCTTCTTTCTTTTAAAGTCATGCCTAGGTTGCTAGCACTTATTTTCCTTTGTAGAAATATATTTGCCATATAAGAAATTTCCTTTTCAAAAGAAAGGATGAATTCAAAGTCACCATAAGTCTTTTTAGGACAAGCTTTTTAAGGATGAAAGCAGAAATCTAAAGGTACCAAAATAAAAGTTTTGTAAGACTGAGTCTGTTCTCCCCAATGGTTGTACTGGGTAAAAACCTGCCCCCATGCTTTCTCTCTTTATCCATAAGCAATTATTATTTTCTTTTGAAATTTATTAAAATGGAGATAGCAGAGAGGTATGTGGGAATCAAATAAACCTTTTAACTTGTTATGTATATGAGATTGTTAGACATTTAAGTATCTATATTTGTAAGACATGACAGCTATTCTGTAACTAATGGAATATCTGTACAGTACTGTGAAATTTAAAATTGGATATTAGATCATAAATCTCCCCTACTTAACTTTTCCCTTAATTTATCTCCCAGACTAGTAAATGGAAGCTTCTGGTTTTCTAGATAGAGCCTTTATTGTATATAAGGTGTTGTTGATTAGAAGGATAGGAAAGTAGAAATACAGTAGAAATCGTCTTAAATCTAGGCTTAGTCTATATTTCTTATAAAAACTCACCAAACCAAAAAAGGCCACCTTTGGAGTGAGGGAGACCGTCTGTCCTGCGCCGCCAGGAGTCCCGCCAAGCAGGCAAAAAGGCCTCTTCCCTTCTCTCCACCCCGGAAGTAAAAAAAAAAAAACCCGGCAGGCAGTCTGACATGCGCAGCAGGCGGACTGTTCATCTCCTCCCCAAAAGGGTGGTCCTTGAAAAACTGGCGTCCTTCAGTTATCCTAACCGACTGTTAAAAACTTTCATATTTTACCACATTTCCCCCCTTTGCTTCCTCAAGAAACGGAATGTTTCCTTGATGGAACAGTAAAAAGAATATAATAACTTTTGCTCTTTAACAGTTGCTATCGTTAGGGTTTTTACCTCTTTAGCGTCTACCTCAGGTCTATCTGAAATCTCTTCACCTATGAATGGTGCAGGCTTTATATGAGAGCAATGAATCCATGAGTCTTTTTCACCAATTTTAATGGCAGTAGGAGTTGTCAATAATACCTGAAAAGGTCCTTCCCAGGCAGGTTGAGTTCCACTGGTTCTCTGAAAATTCTTTACATATATTTTATCTCCTGGGTTGAAGTTATGCAATGAAAAGTCTAATGGTCCTGCCTGGACCACAGCTCCTGCCTCATGGAGTTCACGTA
Organism: Dromiciops gliroides; assembly: GCF_019393635.1. Classification (NCBI taxonomy): domain Eukaryota; kingdom Metazoa; phylum Chordata; class Mammalia; order Microbiotheria; family Microbiotheriidae; genus Dromiciops; species Dromiciops gliroides. The sequence continues at coordinate 568,435,412 of NC_057861.1, read as the reverse complement.
GCCTGGTTTGTAATTCCTGTATATAGGAAGCAACAGAAGTATCACCTCCCACCAGTGATGTATAAACTGGGGAAAAAGTTTTAGCTTGGATAGGAGGGTGACCAAAAAGCATTTCATAAGGAGATATATGAAGTTCTCCTCTTGGTCTACTTCGTAGATAGAATAATGCCAATGGTAGAACATCAGGCCATTTCAAATGGGTTTCAGTACATAATTTGCCAATCATACTCTTAAGCTCTTTATTCATACGTTCAACTTGGCCTGAACTTTGTGGATGGTAGGGCGTGTGGAATTTTGGAGTCACTCCCAAGAAAGAGTAGATTTGGGATAAAATCGAATCAGTGAAATGTGTGCCTTTGTCAGAATCGATGCGGGCTGGTGGGCCAAAACGAGGTACTATCTCTTTAAGGAGAATTTTGGCAACAAAGGCAGCTGTGGCTCGGGGGCTGGGAAAGGCCTCCACCCACCGAGTGAGCTGATCAACTATAACAAGGCAAAATTTATAATGTCCTGCTTTTGGCATAGTAATATAATCAATTTGTAAGTGCTCAAAAGGTGTATATGCTAGAGGACGCCCTCCATAAGCTTTGGCCTTAAAAGCATACTGATTATAAGACTGACATGTGGAGCAGCCCGAGCAGATTCGAGATGCTGTATTAGTCACACCTGGTGCTATCCAGGTTCTCTTAATAGAGTCTACAATGCCTTGTGTACCAAAATGGCCTTTTCTGTGAACAGAGAGGCATACCTGGTGGTAGAATTTCCGGGGAAGAAATGGCTTACCTTCCGGAGACACCCAGATGCCATTGATCTGCTTCGCCTTAAATTTCTTTTTCCACTTTTCTACTTCAGAATCGTCATAGGTTAGGTTGGAAGGAATATCCTCAGAAGGTGAAAGGTTAAATACATGTTCAGGAGCTTCTAATGCAGCAAGCTTGGCTGCAGAATCGGCTCGTGCATTTCCCTTTGAAACAGGATCACTATTCCCTGTGTGGGCAGGGCAATGTACAACAGCTAGGGAAGAAGGCAGTTTCAGGGCATCTAAGAGGTCCTTGATAAGGTCCCCATTGGCAATAGCCTTGCCCGAGGATGTTAGAAAGCCTCGTTGACGCCAAATCATACCAATAAAGTGGCATATGCCAAAGCCATATTTCGAGTCAGTAAAAATAGTGGCACTCTTACCTTTGGCTATATTACAGGCCTGTGTAAGAGCCACAAGTTCAGCAGCCTGTGCACTAAAATGGCAAGGCAGAGAAGCTGCCCAGAGGGTGTCATAATCAGAAACTACAGCAGCTCCAGTAAAACGGGTTCCCTCTCTCATAAATGAGGAACCATCTGTATAGAGGACAAGATCAGGATTTTCTAAAGGTGTATCAAAAAGATCATCACGGGGTTTTTCAGCCATATCAACTAAAGAAGCACAGTCATGCAACGGTTCCCCCGAGAATGGTAAATTAGGGAGTAGTGTTGCTGGATTAAGAACTGTGCAGCGTTTTAAAGTGATATTCTCATTACCTAACAGGGTTATTTCATACTTAGCCAGCCTTTGATCTGAAAAGGCTTGTGAATTCTCACATATGGAGAGAGTCCTCAAAATGAAATACTCACATATGGAGCAGCTAGATGGCGCAGTGGATAAAGCAGTGGCCCTGGAGTCAGGAGGACCTGAGTTCAAATCCGGCCTCGGACACTTGATACTTACTAGCTGTGTGACCCTGGGCAAGTCACTTAACCCCAATTGCCTTGCAAAAAAAAAAAACCCGGCAGGCAGTCTGACATGCGCAGCAGGCGGACTGTTCATCTCCTCCCCAAAAGGGTGGTCCTTGAAAAACTGGCGTCCTTCAGTTATCCTAACCGACTGTTAAAAACTTTCATATTTTACCACAGTACTTAGTCACTTTTCACATTTTCCAATACTACCAGCAACTGGATTCATAAGGTTGAAGGAGGGAAGTCAGTCAATTTGAAGCTTTTGAAACAGATGTCAGTTTCAAGTTTTTGAAGAGTTTCCATAAACAAAAGTTTAAAAAAAGAATTAAAAAAATATCATTGACAATCTTTTTTTTGTTGTATTTTGGCTTCATATATTAAAGCTCTGGTTCATATGATATATAAGAGCTTCAGCTTCTATTACTATTTCCATTTCCTTCTTGTTACTATGAAGGGTTCATGGACATTGTATATAGACACTCATATATACATGTATATGAATATGCATATACATATATGTATGTGATGTTTATGAATCCTTCATAGTAACAAGAAGTACATATATATGCATATGAACATATACATACATTCATACACACAGTGAGAAAGAGAATGAATAGAATTTATCTAGTCTGTACTAACCTCAGACGTGTAGTTTTTTCCCCTCTCTTTTCCAAATTGAAGGAGTCTTCTTACTACGTTTCTTTTGTAAATGTAGTACTCCCTCTGGGTTACCACCTCTCCCATCCCTTATTTGCCTATTGGTTTCCCATGAAAGCTTCTGCCTTCAAGTTCAAGGTAGTCCTTGGGTTCATTCTTCTACAAATAATCATAGCTCATGAGTCCTCACCAGTGTATTTTAATAGTTAGCCAAAGGAAAGAATTAGGCCAAAGCAAAAACTTTTAACACAATGGAATCTTAAGAACAGTAACTACAAAACATTCCCCTCATAAATCTAGGGTAGGATGAGCCACAAAAATCTAGGTTCCCTATTTCCTTACCCTTTTTATGGTGTACTCATGATCACTTCATGGGCACAGTATTTCTATAAGGGTGGCTGTTCAACTTCAATTTCTGAGTCTGTTCCACTCCACAATTCAATTCCCAATGGTTAAAAGTGCATCTATTTTATGCTCAAAAGTTAGACTCATAAGACCTGTCTCTTTACTTGACTGACTGAGCTTATTATGTATTAGTGCTAGATCAGAATCTGCCCACTCCTCCACTAGCATACATTTCTCCCCTCTCACATCTCCCAATACAGGAACAATCCCCTTGCAATACTAAAATTATTGTTCCGTAGCTGTCTCTCTTCTCTATTACCAGAGGTCACACTCCTCACAGCTATTTCTTTTCCAGATTCACTCCTTAAACAGTGTCTATTTTTTCAAATAATCAGTGAATATCTGTCCTCTAATTGTAATGAACTTGGCTAGAGAACATATATCAAAAATAGATTAATATATTTATTAGCAAGTATATAATGTTTAGTTAATATAATATAACAAAAATATCAGTAAAATATTTTATTTATCATAGAAATAATGATAGTGCTAATGACATTTATATAGATAGCATTTATAATTATTATATAAATACTACTTCTACTACTAAAAGTAACAACAACATTTATTTAGATATAATTTACTATGTGTCAGGTACTGTATTAAGTGCTTTACAACTATTATTTGATCCTCACAACAACCCTGGGAGGTAGGAATTATTATTATTAGCCTCTCATTAACTGGGCTGGGGCCAGAGAAATGAAGAAAAACAACAACAACAACAACAACAACAACATATCAGGCTCTGTAAGAGAGATGCTGATTAGAGATTGGCCCTTGCTGTTTGAAACATTCAAAGCAGAGAATTGATATGATTGGCTACTTGGGACTGAGTTAAATGAAAGAAATAACTGAAGCCCAACCAGCTGGTTTCACTACACATTAGTGCACTGGAGGAAGTAGAACCATATTACTGTGAGAAAATATGGCTGGGGCTGATAGAAGAAATAAAACCTTTGCAAATGCCCTGGAAGTTGATGAGAGGAAGCAAGATCCTGTTACTGGGTGAAGATCTGACTCTAGCCTGAGAAAGGGAAAACTCCTAAAAGATTTGATTACATTGCCTTCTACTGCCTCTCTAACTTAGAGGGAATATTTTCTCAGAATCCCAGGAGTAGTTGTGAATAACTTTGCAGTTCTTCAATTTCAGGCAAGTGCTTGTCACTGAAATAGGCTTAACACTGCTGCTTTGGTGCTCAGCCAAGGTAACAGCCCTGGAAAACTGCAGGCCTCAGGGCTAAAGCAGCTGTTTTCCTGGAAGTATGTAATGCTGATGCTTATTAGAAAAGGGGCTTGTCTAGCAGTGAAGCACAAAAGGGGACTTAATGATTTGTGGTACATACTCTTTCCTAAGAGACCACCAATATCCAGGCCTTCAGTCTAGAGACATGAGTTGTCCTGGGCATATGGGTGCCTTCTCTCATATGCCCCACTGAGAAATTTCTTTGAACATCAATGAATTCTCCCACATGGTCACTGTGTGCATTAGTCTGGGAACGTAACACAGGTTTGTGGAAGACTGTTATAATTTTGTTATTCCTCCTTTTGCCTTCTGTTGAGTAAGTATTATATTACCTTTTTATTTCCCTTGTCTTGTTAATGAATTATTCATATTTAAGAGATAATGGTCAGGTGGAGCCAAGATGGCAGTGACTCACCTGAGCTCTCCCCAACACTCCTCCAAATACCTACAAAAAAGCCATAAGATAATTCCTGGAGAAGCATAATTCACAAAAGGACAGGGTGAAATAATTTTCCAGTCAATGAAAACTTAGATGGTCGGCAGGAAATATCTATATCAGCAAGATGAGAGTGGAGCACACTCCAGGTCAGGTTGTAGCAGTGCAGACCCAGCCCAAGAAAACCAGAAACAGGCCTTTTGAGCCACTGAATCATCATCAGCAGCAGCAGTAGCAGCAACTGCTTCTGGAACTAAACCCACAGAGGGTAAGGGGGTTGAAGGTCCAGAAGGAGATTATAGGGGTCTTTTTTGCTACCACTGGGGCAAGACTGTTGTTTTGCCTATCCTCAGATTCAGGTCTCAGTCTTGAGTGGTAGTCCAAGGCCAGAAAGGAGCACTATCACACCAGAGATTGTGGCCACAGTGGAACAGGGGCAATCTTCACAGTTACAGGCCCAAAAAACAGACTTGTGGTTTCTTGCAGACCAGAGCATAGGCAGGGAGAGTAGTAAATATACCTCTCCTTAATTCATGCCACCTTGGACTGAAGCATCTCTGAAAACAGCTGTACAAACCTCCTGAAGCTTGGGACAGTATTCCCTCCACCCTGGAAGCAGTGCCCCATTTAACAAAGAGTTTAAAGTCAAGAAATAGGCCAGGAAAATGAGCGAACAGAAAAAAATTCTGACCATGAAAAGTTACTATGGTGACAAGGAAGATGAAACTACAACCTGAAAAGAAGATAACAAAGTCAAATCTCCTACATCCAAAGCTTCAAAGAAAAATATGAATTCATCTCAGGCTATGCAGGGTCTCAAAAAGGACTTTGAAAATAATAAAATAGAGAGGAAAGAGAAATGAGAGTGATGCAAGAAAATCATGAAAAAAGTCAACAGCTTGATAAAAAAGATACAAAAAATACTGAAGAAAATAACACCTTAAAAAAACAGATTAAGACAAATGATAAAAGAGGTACAAAAAAAGCCAATGAGGAAAAGAGTGCCTTGAAAAGCTCACTGAAGAAAATAACTACTTAAAAATGAGGATTTAGTAAATTGAAGCTAATTACAATCAATAAAAACCAAAAGAATGAAAAAAATAGAAGGCAATGTGACATATCTCAATGGAAAAATTAATTGAGCAGAGGTGATTTGAAAAGTATTGGACTACCTGAAAGCCATGATCAAAAAAAGAGTGTAGATATCTTCTTCCAAGAAATCATCAGGGAAAATTGCCCTGATATACTAGAAACAGAGAGTAAAATAGAAATTGAAAGAGAGAGAGAGTTCTGGAGGCAGAGCCAAGGTGGTGAAATGAAACCAGGAAGCTCCCTGAGCTCTCTGAAATTTCCCTCAGAAACATAAAATTAATCCTCTCAATAAATTCTGGAGTTGTAAAACATGCAAAAAACAAAAAAAAAATGAAAGGAATGAAACAATATTCTGACTTAAGATAACCTAGAAGATCTTCAGGAAAGGTCTGTTTTATCTGGGTAAAGGGGGAGCACAGCTCAGCACAGAGGGTGTCTGGCCAAGAAATCAAAAGGCTCTTAGTCACAGCACAAATCAGCAACTGAGTATCCTTTGTCCTAGCTTAGCAAGATAGGGGCACAGTAGGCCAGTTGTGAGGCCTCCAGCCTCAATGCAGAAGGCAGTCTGCCAGCTGGGGTACTGGCTACCCAACAGGCCCAATTAGGCTGGGCCACTCCAGTGCCTCAGAGCAGAAAGCTGGTGAATCTGCCCCTGGCCCCAAGCAAAAGAAGCTCTGGACATTGCATACAGTACACCAGGAGCAGAACTCAACATTAAAAGGCACAAAAGAGGTTAAAATATGAATAAGAAACAAAAAACAAACCCTCAATATTGACAATTGCTATGGTTACAATGGAGTAACAAAACATAAACTCAGAGGACAATAATTATAAAACGCCTAAATGTGAAGCCTTAAAGGGAAAGAAGAATTGGTCTCAAGAACAAAAAGCCCTCTTGGAAGAGCTCAAAAAAGATTTTATAAACTAAATAAGAGAGACAGAAGACAAATTTGGAAAAGAAATGAGAGTTATGTAAGAAAAGGTCAATAATTTCAAAAAAATAAAATAATGCACTAAAGATTCAATTGGAAAAATGGGAAAGGAGGTACAAAAAGCTGGCTGGGGAAAGTAACTCTTAAAGAATCAGAATTTAATAGATGGAAGCTAATGACTCAATGAGAAAACAGGAAGAAAATGTAAAATACCTCTTCAGAAAAACAACAGACCTGGAAAATAGATCTAGGAGGGACAATATAATAATAATAGGACTACCTGAGGACCATCATCAAAAAAAAAGAGCCTAGATAGCATATTTCATGACATTATCAAGAAGAACTGTCCAATTGCATTAGAACTAGAGGAAAAATTAATCATTGAAAGAATCTACCAGTCACTTCCTAAAAGAGAACCCAAAAATAAAACTTTAAAGAATGTCGTAGATAAATTCCAAAATTTATCAAGTAAAGGAGAAAATACTGCAAGCATCCAGAAGGAAACAATTTAATACCAAGGAACCAGTACTATATAAGTATCCTGGAGATAAAACCAAAAATTTAAAGGACCTATATGTACAAAAAATATTTATGGCAGCCCTTTTCTGGTGCAAAGAATTTGAAATTTGGGAGACACCCATCAATTGGGGAATGGCTGAACAAATTGTGGGATGAGATTATGATGGAACACTATTGTGCTGTAAGAAATGATGAGCAGGACATTCTCAGAAAAACCCAGAAAGACTTACATAAGCTGATGCAAAATGAAATATACTGTATAGAAAGTAACAGCAATATTGCAAGATGATCAGCTGTGAATGACTTGGCTATTCTTGGCAATGGAATGATCCAAGACGACTCTGAAAGATGTATGAAAAATGTAACCCATTTTCAAAGAAAGAACTGATAGTGTCTGAATATAGAGTGAAGCATTTTTTTTTAGTTTCTTTTTCTTACTTTTTTTTGGTCTGTTTTCTTTCATAACCTGACTAATGTGGAAATGCTTTGCATGACTACACATGCATAACTTATATTGAATTACTTGCCTTATTAAGGTGTGGGTAAGGAAGAGAATTTGGAACAGAAAGTTTTAAAACTTGGATAATAAAAATTGTTTTTACATGTAATTGGGGAAAATTTTTAGAATTCTAAGTATAAAAAGAGTTAATGGTATCTCTGTGTTTGATTTTGTATATATAGAGAAAGCACAACTATGTAAGCTCAGAATCTACAGTGGTGAGGATAGAGGTTTATCCTCTCTCCACCATAATCCTTAGAAATGAGTGGTAGCCATTTGGTTATACTCATAGTGTCCCACTCTAAGTGGAAGTTCCAAACTTAACAGTAAGAGGGTAGTTTGGGTGGGGGTGACACATCAGAAAGGGAGTAGGAGGCTGCAAGTAGAATATTGTGGGTTACAGCATCAACTTGAGTAAGGCCTTGTCACATCAGGGCTATACTTATAATATGAATAATGGTTTGCTTGTTCAATATTTTAAGGAACATAGGATGTCCTACCATCCATTTGATCTATTGGATTTATCAATATTCACAAATATATTCAAAAAGGATTTAATAGATGTCTAATATGTATCAGTCATTATGGTAAATACTGAGAATACAGAGACAAAACAAAGAAAGAAAAAAATTTATATAGTGCTTTAAAAATATCTCACTTTATCTACACAACCTTGGGAGTAAGGTGATATTATTTTTACCATTTTACAGAAGAAAAAACATAAAGACTGATGTTAGGTGAACCCTTGTCCTAAAGAGGCTTACCACACACACACACACACACATACACACACACAGAGTATATATATATATATAAATTCACTCACAACTGTGGGGTGCAGAATACACTTTCTAAAAGACTTGTCACTAAGTATCTTTGAAGTATATTAGAAATTCCAATAGTCAGAGGTGAGAAGTATGTATTTTTCAGGCATCTTGATTTAGCTTGTACTGAGGTACTGAAGGAATTTATTATGTACAAGGAATAGAAATAACTCATTTTAACTAGATTGTAGAGTAAATGGAGAATATAATGTTCAATATTCTTGGCAAGAGGGACTAGAGTTAGACTGTGAAGAGTTTTAAAAGTCAAAAAGAGGGCGGCTAGGTGGATAAAACACCGGCCCTGGATTCAGGAGTTCCTGAGTTCAAATCTGGCCTCAGACACTTGACACTTATTAGCTGTGTGACCTTGGGCAAGTCACTTAAGCCCCATTGCCCTGCCAAAAACAAAACAAAACAAAACAAAACAAACAAAAAAAAAGTCAAAAAGAAGAGTTTTTAATTTGTCTTAAAGGCAAGGAGTCAGTGTTGTTTCTTATTCAGGGGAGTAATGTTGCCATAGTTGTGCTTTGGACATATCAGTTTGGCAAAATATCAATGTAGAGGGTATATTGAAGAAGTAAAGAAAGACTTGAGACATGGAAGGTAGACTACAACAATATTTTCCCACTTATATTACAATAAAATTGATAAATAATTACAAAACTATAAAATATTAAGATTAACAGAAAATTTGAGAATTGCCTAATCTCAAAAAATGAAATTAATAAAGCCATAAATGAAACCCAACAGAAAAAAAAGTAACAGGTCTGCATAGATTTAGAAATATCAAATATTTAAAGAATGATTTATTGATTGAATTATTTGCAAAAATAAAAAGGCAGTCATCATCAAACTCCTTCTATGAGAAAAAAAGTGGTTTTCAAACCAGGAACAGTTAAAACAGAAAAATTGTAGACCTTTAAATATCTGTAGCTTGACTATATTTATTTTTTACAAGGTGGGTGAAAATTTGGTGGGGCAGAGAAGACAGAATAGTGAAAAAGTTGCAAAAGAAAAAAATGTATGTCAGTTAAAGATTGAAACATACACAGAAGAGAGCAGAAAATCAGAAATAGGTTTAGATAGGCAGGGGGTTATTTTTACTATAAATATATAGGTATATGTACACACACACACATATATACACAAACATATATAAATACATATATATAATCAAAAAGAAACACTATAATCTTTTTGTATCATTCTTTTTATGAAGAAATTTTTATTTCTCCTCAAGTTCATGATTAAAAGAAAGCAAAGTATAGACTAATATCTCTGAAGAATATGAAGGTAAAATGTAGCATTGAACATTATCAAAAGTGGTATTAGAATAGACCAACAAGCATAGTGTACCATGATTAGGTTATATTTCTTTTTTTTTTCTTTTTTGTTTGGGGGGGGGTGTGGGGTGAGGCAATTGGGGTTAAGTGACTTGCCCAGGGTCACACAGCTAGTAAGTGTTAAGTGTCTGAGGTCAAATTTGAACTCAGGTCCTCCTACTCCAGGGCCAGTGCCCTATCTACTGCACCACCTAGCTTCCCCCAGGGTTATATTTCAAATAGGAATTCAGAATTGGTTCAAAATTACAAAAATTTATAAACCTACCGTTAATAAAAAATCAAGAATCATGTGTTTATATTAATAGATACAGGATAAAAAACCTTTTGACTACAAATAATATCTATTTGATGACCACTGCTTTATTATGATCATTTATTACCTGATATAGTTCTAGAGATGTTCATCATTATAATATGAAAAGAACAAGAAATTGAGGGAATAAGTACTGGCAAAGAAGAAATTAGTCTTTTGCTTTTTTTTTTTTTTGATGATATAGTGATTTATTTAGAAAACCCTGGAGATTCAAGTAAAAAAAAAGAAATAATAACTTCTGAAATCTAGCAGGATATAAAATAAACCCATAAAAATCCTCAACTTTCTATATATTTCTAACATGTAATAGTATGAAGAGATAATAAAAGGAATTCTGTTAAAATGGAATATGTGGTCTAAATATATAAAGGTATATCATAAACTAGGGGAAACAGGATATGTTTTTATAACTATGGATAATGGGAGAGTTCTTGGGGAAACAAGTGATCAAGATGATCATAAAAGGAAAATGGACAAACTTAATTTAATAAAATAAAATTTTAAAAAAGCTTCTAGAAAAGCAAATTCAATGCATTTAGAATTATTAAAGAAGCAGCCAGAGAAAAATTTGTAGCATTTTTCTTAGACAAGTCTAATATTCAAGCTATATAAGAAATTGATAAAAAGATATAAAAATAAATACTGTTCTAATAGATAAATTTTCAAAGGATGTGCTCCACAATTATTTGAGAGAAAACTGCGAGTTACTAATAAGAAATATTCAAATAAAAATTCTGAATTGGCAGCGCACATCTCCCTAGTCCAAGAATGTTACTTTGTACCGACCCAACGGAGAGCCAGGCAGCCTCTCCAGCCCCGCAGACTCCAGACTCCACCGCAGACCCTGTGCTTCCCCGTCTCCGCCGCCGCCGCCGCCGCCGCCGCCTCCGCCTCCCTCTCTTGTTTTCCTTTACAATCCCGGGCACATAGTATGATCATTAGGTGTTCAGTTTCCCAGCAACTTTCTATGGAAAACCAAGGGAAGTGGGCCATAGTTGCTGTGAGCAACTTTGAAGAGAGGGACACCTTTAGAGAAACTTGATCAAGGTGCTATCATCGTGAGATCCTCCAAGTCAGGACTCCAGCAGAGTTCCTCTATCTCTTCTTAATCATCAGAGGCCATCTTTCCATTTCTCCTCAGCCTTCTGGGAAGTAGCAGAAAACCAGCATCAAATCATGGTTGGATTTAAGCCTACAGATGTGTCACCAACAGCCACCGTCAAGTTCCTTGGGGCTGGCACTGCTGCCTGCATCGCTGATCTCATCACTTTCCCCCTGGACACAGCCAAAGTCCGAGTACAGATTCAAGGAGAGAGTCGGGGGCGGCGTGTCATGGGCACCGTTCTGAACATGGTGAAGGGCCCTGACAGCCTGTACAATGGGCTGGTGGCTGGCTTGGAGCGCCAGATGAGTTTTGCCTCTGTCCGCATTGGCCTCTATGACTCTGTCAAGCAGTTCTACACCAAGGGATACGTGAATGAACTCTGCCGCGGGTCAGCATGACAGTGCTGGCCACTGTGCCCTCATCATGCTCTGGAAGGAGGGACCCCAAGCCTTCTACGAAGGGTTCATGCCTTCCTCCGCTTGGGCTCCTGGAATGTAGGGATATTTGTCATCCACGAGCAACTGAAAAGGGCCCTGATGGCCACTCGTACTTCCTGGAAAACGCCTTTCTGAGCCCTCTCCTGCTAGCTTTCTGCCCTATGTCCCTCCCCTTGGAGTCCAGACCCCAACCTGCCTCCCATCTCATTTTTCTTCCCTTTTCCTCTCCCCTGAAGAACCCCCCTGCCCTAGAGTTAGCCCCATTTTATCCAGCCTCACCCAACTTTTAAGCTCCTTACTTCTAATAAAGTCAGACCAGACCCCCCCCAAAAAAACCCCCAAAAAAACAAACAAAAGTTTTAAAGATGCTAAGAGATTTTAAAAAATCACATTTTCTGAGTATTTAGGGGAGGCCAAGGATAGTAATGAGTTTTTGGAGTGTTCCAGACATTCTGGAAAGCAATTTGAAACCATATCACAATGGCCACTAATTCTCACTCTTTGACCCACTGATATCACTTCTAGGTATATAATATACAAAAACCAAAGACAATTGGGGGGAAAACTATGTACAAAAATATGTAGAGTCGTATTTATTTTAGCAAAGCCCAAGAACAGGGTAATAACTGACCAAAATATAATAAATACATGGATGTAAGAGAAACCAGGGAGGAATTTTATTAACTGATACAGAGTGAACAAAACAATGCAAAAGAAAATAACTTTGAGAGACTTAAGGATTTTATTCAATGGAACTACCAATCATAACTTCAGAAAATTGAAGGGAGAGCATTCTTCCAAATTCTTGACAGTGAGTTGAAATTTTAGAGGTGCAGAAGGAGATAGATAGATAGATAGATAGATAGATAGATAGATAGATATAGATGTACATGTGCTCATGCATGCATGCATACATACATACATACAATATATATTAATGGGCAATTGGTAGCTTTGTTTTGCTTGACTTTATTTGGTTCAAGAGAAGTTTTCTGTCTAAGATGGGAGATTTTTGGAGGAGGGGTTGATTTTGTGGCTAGTGATAATTATTCAAAAAAAGAAAGATAAAGAAAAAAGTATCAGTGAAATGTTCATATGTTTATAAAAAAGAGAGCAATAGGCAGTTCAGAGAGGGACGAAGTTAAGCAATGCAATTTTGCTGTTTTGTTAAATTTAATAAATGCTTCTTTTAAAAATCAGGTTGAACATACAAGAATTTCATAGTTCTTTATATATACATTTTTCTTTTCTTATGTAATGTATATTTTTTGATGTTGCTTGTTAAGCCTATAATAAAAATATCTTTAGAAAGGAAAGGAAAGAAGTGAAAGAAGAGGAAGGAATAAAGAGAAAAAAGAAAGGAAGGAAGGAAGAAAAAAGAGAAACAGTCAAACAAATAAATGAATGAATAAATAAATATAACACATATTCTTGGATGCAAAGAAAAATCTTGCCAATAGATAAGATATAGCACCACCTGAGAGTAATGCTTATTTATACTGGTGGCCTCATAAGTAATATTAGAGTCATAAACATGTTTAACTCAAATTAACAAAAGTTCTTTGGCTATTTGGTTCATTAAGTAGCAATGCATTTGATCCATTTTTTAAAAAAAGAACTGAAATATAATAAGCAATATATAGCTTCATTAATCTTAGACATTAATTAATCTTAGACACAGGAGAATATTGCATAGCAATATATGACAATTGAGATATGCTGCAATAAAGGAAAACATTTTACTGTTTAATATTATCAAAATTATAATGCAATATATGACAATTGAGATATGCTGCAATAAAGGAAAACATTTTACTGTTTAATATTATCAAAATTATAATGTACCATTTTATTGACTATTAATAGGAAATGAAGATAATTATACCTTGAATATTCATGGCAGCGTTCTTGGCATTTAATTATTTATTTTATTGTTCTTGATATTTTTCCAATTCAAGACTTATAAAGCCCAGACTTTCTTTTTCTTTGCAATTTTTTTTAACTTTCTGTCTCCTAATTTTTTTCATGTATTTTCATATATTTTGATCATTGCTAATTCTTTTTCTCTTGTATAATAGTCCATTTACACTGTGTGTATTTGTTATGTACATTTTTTTCATGTCATCTACCTCCTTGGAAATGTGAACATCTAGAAAGCAGAGACCACTGTTTGGTTTGTTTGTTTTACTTTGTGCCCTTAGGGCTTTGTACAGTGTCTGTCATATATTAATTGTTGAAAAAAAATGCTTATTTACTGGATGCCTGATGATCAAATCAACTCAGATATCCTTTTCTCTCTTTGAACTTCTCTGATCACATAGCAGATATTTTAAAATGGAGATCTATTTTGTGAATGTATCTGCCTGCATTAAAGTTCCTTCCTAATGCTTCCTTTTGACATTAAAACAAACCTAGATTCTTGAAGGCTTTGCCAGCAGAGCTCAAACTATTTCAGGACTTACTCTGTCTTTGAGGATGAGACTGGTGACACTGTATGTCTTTCATCCAAAGGCAAGCCTACCTTAGGCAAGAATCATCAACAGTGTTGTTATAAAATGGTACATTTTTTTCAGCTAGAGTAACTCATAAACATCTTGCACTAATGTATAGTGATAGTGGTCATTATTATTATTATTTTTTTAGTGATCCATATTATTGAAGGAAGTACCTATAATTATGCTACCACCAATCCTTAAAATGATGATCAGGATAACTAGGATAAAATAGATAATAAGTTATATTATTCCTAGATGTGCCCTTTAATGATAGGTTCCCAAAGTCATGCACTAATGCAAAACTGAGCCATAACTTGAATTAGCTGACCTGGTAGTTAAATAGGAAGGACATAGAACTTTCTACAATTCAGCCTCAGACACTTACTAAATGTGTGACCCTAGGAAAGTCATTTAACCTCTGTCTGCTTCAGTTTCCTCAACTATAAAATGGGGGCAATAATTAGCATATACTTCCCAAGGTGGTTGTGAGGATTAAATGAAAATATTTATAAAGTGCTTGGCACAGAATCAGGCAAATAGGAGGTGATATAATTATTTCTTTCCTTCCTTCCTTCCTTCCTTCCTTCCTTCCTTCCTTCCTTCCTTCCTTCCTTCCTTCCTTCCTTCCTTCCTTCCTTCCTTCCTTCCTTCCTTCCTTCCTTCCTTCCTTCCTTCCTTCCTTCTTCCCTACCTTTTTCCCTCCCTTCCTTCCCAGGAGGGCAGCTAAGTGAGCTTCCTCCTTATCAGAACCATTCTTTCTTCATCTTCCCTTCCTTTACTCCATGGGTACAGTGTTTGTTTTCCCATATGCCAACACTACACATGTTCCATCATGGCTGTTCCTTTCTCATTATGCTCTGTGTCTCCCTGCCATTGAAAGGTAGGGGAAAGTTTACTGGGACACAAGCTTTCCACTCTCCTGGGTAGGATAGTATCTATGGTTTGAGTTTTTTTCTGTTTGTCCATGTGCTTGCATAAGCCTCACAATCTACCCTATCCTGCAAAAATGTTTTTTGACATAATTACAACTAGTTGTATGGCCAGTATTAGAGGAAACTTGTTTTTGTTTAAATATTTCATTGATAGCTAAAGTATATACAGTACTAACTTGTTGTGCATATATATTTCCTCATGTTGCCATTAAGTACTTCCTTGGTTCTCCCTATATGTTTCAAAAATATCAGTCTCAGATGTTACATTTTACTCAATTTATAATACAACTGACATGCTTTAGCAAAGCTATAGTTCTGAGCATGCTAGGTCCAACCTTCTGTTAGGGGTTAGGAAATTTCCTCTGTTGTCAAAAGTTGGTTTAATATTAGTGTCTCAGTTCATTCTCTAGCTCTTTCCTAATAGTTCTGAGCATGCTAGGTCCAACCTTCTGTTAGGGGTTAGGAAATTTCCTCTGTTGTCAAATGTTGGTTTAATATTAGTGTCTCAGTTCATTCTCTAGCTCTTTCCTAATGTCTAGTTAATCTTCTCTTGTTCTTTCTTAAAGACAGAGGGCCCCTATTTTCCATCTATCATGTATTCATGTGCATCAATCAATAAACCTACCAATCAATAAACATATTGAAGTAGAAATTAGGAAGTCTTGGGATAGAAATTGAAGGCCAAAAGACAAAAAACACAGAAGAGAAATATTGATTAGGGAAGTTAATAGTTTGTCAGAAAGTGGCATCAGAAAATAGAGTTTTTATTTCTGCTCCATTTTTTAAAATACAGGGACCAAAGATATAGTACACTTATCCCAAGCAAGGAATCATTCTTTTTCTCTGGTATCACACAAACCTAATCAAATATATTTCAACTTAAAAGGAAAGGGAAGGAAGAAAATCACAAATGAATATCATTCAAGTTAGCTATCACAGAATGTAGCTCCTATGAAGGAAGAATAGCACTTGAAACATCCAGAGACGAAATCCAAGAAAGATGCCATTAGTAAAAGTTGTCTCACATGCAAATGTACAAAGTTTAGGGAACAAAAAAGAGGAACTAGCAATCCTTTTACAAGGAGACAAATTTCACTTTAGAGATATCACTGAGACTTTGTGGGATATAACCCATAACTGGACTGTGAAGGAATATATTTGATTCTAAAGAAATAATTCAAGTAAAAAAAAAAAAAGCTGTTTTTTTTTTTTTGTTTTTGGTCACTGTACTATACTATAGACCACCTGGACAGGAAGAGGATATTAATGAAGGACTATAATTATTCAAACATCTGGTAAAGCTCTTTCTATGGAGGCTAATTTTTATATTGATGAAGATGGATGGAAAAATGATAACTGACAGCAGAGGGAAGCCCCTGTTACTTTTATTGTTCTTCTTATAATAATTTTTGAACTGGAAATAGAAAAAAAATATCAGTTTCATAAGTTCATGATGAGAAGCATGGTTATGAGAACAATTATTCTGGCATAGATTTGTAATTTAGTACAAGGTCAATGTGTCAATAGTTGGCTGTTCAAATCATAAAAGCAAATCCAACCTTGGACTATATTAAAATACACATAGCTTCTGAGAATCAGATGGTGATACTTAACTCTGTAGTATTTATACCTCATACTAAATTCATTTATGGACAGCAGAGTTTAATAAGGATATTATGAAACTGGATAATATTCAGGGATTGGTAACCAGAATGGTGAAGAGTCTTTTGTACATGTCATAAGAAAATAAATTCAGGGGCAGCTAGGTGGCACAGTGGATAGAGTGCCCACCCTGGATTCAGGAGGACCTGAGTTCAAATCCAGTCTCAGGCACTTAACACTTGCTAGCTGTGTGACCCTGGGCAAGTCACTTAACCCCAATTGCCTCACCAAAACAAAACAAACAAACAGAAAATAAATTCAGGGAACTGGGGTAAAATAATGGAATTTGGCAGATGTCCAGGGATCCGACTTAATTGATTTAGTAGTGTTTGAATTGGGTGTGAATGAGGAATTATTAAGTACCCACATAAAGATGATTAGATTTGAGCCACACCTGGCCCACTCTGTCAGACCTAGTCTAACTTGGCCAACCCTGAGAAGAAGTGTCCTCAGAGGCTGTGGACTTCATCATCAACAGGGAACCAGTCTTAGCCACACTACTTGAAGGACTTCCCCTTTGTGGGAGGGAGAAAAAGGTAGAAAAAGGCACTCCAACAAGAAGTGGCTCACTCACTCTTGGTGTCTCTCTGGCCTTGGAGGAGCATTCAGAACGGACTACTAGCTGAACAGCTGACTCCCATAGAAATTACAGACCCCCTGGAGGTGAGTTAATAAGATCCAGCTCTTTGAATTAGCTGAGCTGAAAGGGAGTTTGGGGATTGTATAGGACTTTGCTAGAGTTAGAGAGATTATCCATTTTCCTCTTTCCCTATTCCCTTGTCATTGGCTTAATTAATTTCACCTTTACTGTGTATTTTATTTCCATTAAATAAAACCTGATTTGTTTGTGGAAAAGAGGCTGTTAATCTCCTTTCTTATTGGCCTGGGAGAAATAACTAAAAAAAGGAATTCTGGAGGGGAGGAAGCTTTGGACCTAGAGGCCCTTCATTATTTTCTGAACCCCAATATTATGGCGAGCCACCCAATTAACTCTTCCCATGTTAAATTTGGCCCCTACAGAACTAAGGATATTGAATCTGGAGATGAAAAGAATAAGGGCTGATGTAAACACTTTCTTAAGGGAAAAGAAATAGACTGTCTTGCACATATATGGGGGAAACTGTCTTTTCAGCATTTCACTCATTTCCTGTCTGCCACCCTCGAGAGTTTTGGTGAATTTCTTGGGTAAGATCAGAGTCTATATTTTGGTTGAGTGGAGACATTTTGCACCCAGTGGGAGAGTTCATCCACTCTATCTATTCTTTTACATTGCATTCTCTCTAATTTCTAGAATTTTTCTAATATTTGTCATTTATTTGAATAAAATGATTTCCTTTTGATCTATCTGTTATGGTCATTGGTCCAAATTTGGTGGGAAAGAGTTAAGCCTGTTAGCGTAAGTTTGGGGTACCTTCTCCCCTTTGAGAAATAGTAGCCAGGAAAGTATTTTTGTTCTGAATCAATCATGCCCTTATACTAGTAATATGTAGGAGCTTATTGATTTAATTCTAGCCTAGAACTCTTCTTTCACAGATGTCAGTGGTAAATTTAATATGGGGAGAGTTAATTGGGTGGTTTGCAAAATATTGGGGTTCCGAAAATAATGAAGGACCTCTAGGTCCAAAGTTTCCTCCCCTCAAAACTGCCTTTTATTTTTTAAATGCTCACTTTTTTTTTTTTTTTTTTAGTGAGGCAATTGGGGTTAAGTGATTTGCCTAGGGTCACACAGCTAGTAAGTGTTAAGTGTCTGAGGCCGGATTTGAACTCAGGTACTCCTGACTCCAGGGCTGGTGCTCTATCCACTGCGCCATCTGGCTGCCCCCAAAACTGCCTTTTTAAGTTATTTCTCCCAGGCCAATAAGAAAGGAGATAGACAGCTTCTTTTCCACAAACAAATCAGGTTTTATTAATGGGAAAATGATACGCAGCAAAGGTGAAATTAATTAAGCCAATGACAAGGGAATAGGGAAAGAGGGAAATGGATAATCTCTCTAACTCTAGCAAAGGCCTATACAATCTCCAAACTCCCTTTCAGCTCAGCTAATTCAAAGAGCTGGATTTTATTAACTCATCACCAGGGGTCCATAATTTCTTTGGGAGTCAGTTGTACAGCCAGTCTCCAGTCTGCTCTGAAAGCTCCTCTAAGGCAAGAGAGAGAGAGAGAGAGAGAGAGAGAGAGAGAGAGAGAGAGAGAGAGAGAGAGAGAGAGAGAGAGAGACTTCCTGTTGGGTGTCCCTTTTTCTACCTTTTTCTACCTCCCACAAAGGGGAGGTCCTTCAAGTTATGTGGCTGAGACTAGATCCCTATTGATGACGAAGTCCACATCCTCTGAGGAAACTCCTTCTCAGGGTTGGCCAATTTTAAACTAGGTTTAACAGCATGGGCCAGGTGTCACTCAAAATCTAATCATCTTAAGTGGGTACTTAGTAGTTTCTCATTCACACCAAATTCAAACACTACTAAGTCAATCAAGTCAGACCCCTGGGCATCTGCCAAATTATATCTTTTTACCACACAGAGGAGAATAAGATGACTAACCTTGTAGCACCTTTTATTACTATTTCCATGACTGGGACCAATAGTCTTCTTTGAAGCGGGGCAGGAAAGGATCCAGAGATTCGTATTAATGCTTCCACTCGAGCCACTTACTTACACATTTAAATATTACACATAACACATGTTGGCAGCACATAATTTACATTAATAAGCCAAAAAAGAAATGTATTTTATATGAAGAGTCAAGTACTTGGTTTTCATCAGTTTATGATCAATTACACAAGTGTTAGGTCTAATAATTTGTTTTAACATATTAGTTAGAATCATTTCCTTGGTAATCAAATGGAATAGAAATGACAAGCCATCAAGATTCCAACAAACTTTTATTTTATTGTTCTTTTCTGAAACTGACCAGAGAGTAATAAACTGTTGGTATGGCCTGGCAAAATTTATCATCAGTAGATAGACAAATGTTAAATTCTTAGCCTAGTATATAAAAAATAAAGGACTAGAATGAATTGGAATGAAATTAGTGTCTGAGATATGAAATAATCTTCCTGGTTTTTCCTTACTAGAGCTCTTTAACATAAAACATAAAGGTCTCACATAAATGAATATTGATAAAGAACTCATCCTTTCTCTTCCTGTTTTTGGGAAAAGTAAGTCAAGTTAAACACACACACTGCTTAATCACTGTTTCAATCAAATAACTAGAATTATACCAGTAGCCCAGGAAGTAATTTCCAAAGATGGCCATGGCATAGGGAAGCAAGAAGTGAATTGGGCAGGCTACACAGTATTAATTTTTCTTTTACTTTATGGTAATTGGGAGGAACTGAAGATAAATGTTAAGATTATGATTGTTTTAAGGGTTTCCATGCTTCATTGTCATAGGGCTGTCACTTTCTAGTGTTTTTCTCCCATTATTTTAGGATCTAAGCCCTTTAAGGGGTTAATTAACTTGCCTTCCATTTATAGCCTCCTGAAAGATTCATAAGGCAAGTTTGTTTTTTCCTACCAGAAAGTTCATTTTCTCCTCTCTAGATCTAGAAAGTCTAAAATTAGAGAGAAAATCAAAATAATTCTATTCCTATTCTAGAGTATTCCAACTATGTGATTCCCACCTTTGCTTTTGTAATATCTAAGGGATCTCTACTCATTTTAAGCAACTATCATAAAATTGTCAAAATAATTTCAAATTCACTTTCACTTTATGTAGTTCAATTATTAGGGAGAATAATTTGAAAGTATGCCCAAGGGACTTTAAAATGTTTATATCCTTTGATCCAGCAATCTAGGTTTGTATCCCAAAGAGATAAAATAAAAATAAAAAGGGCAAATATACAAAATAGGTATATTTTTACAAAATATGTGTAAAATATTTATAGTAGCTATTTTTGTGGTGGCAAAGAATTTGAAATTGAGGGGATGTCAATCAATTGGGGAATGTCTGACCATATTGTGGTATATGGTTGTGATGGAATGCCATTGTGCTGTAAGAAATGATTAGAATGTTTTCAGAAGAAAGAAAAACTAGGAAGACATTAATTGATGCAAAGTGAAATTAAGTAGAAGAAAGGAAATATTGTAATATTGTAAAAATTGTCAATTGTGAAAGACTTAGCTACTCTAATCAATACAATAATTCTTGAATCAGAGTTCCAAAGAATTTATGAGGAAAATGCTAATCTACCTCCAGAGAGAAAACTGATGAACTCTGAGTACAGATTGAAGCATACTTTTTTCCCACTTTATTTTTCTTGTCGTCTTGCAACAAGGCTAATATAGAAATGTTTTGCACGAAAAATTTCACTTCCATTTTAAAAATTAATATGCCATATAGTATTTTTATGAGCAGCAGCCATCTCCAGTTGTCCTGATATACATCTTGCCACTGGACCCAGATGGCTTTAGAAGAGAGAGTGATGTTGGTGACATTGTACAACCCTCCCTCATTTAAATCCAATTCACTGCAAATCATGACATCACCTGGATGTTATGTTCCTCTTTGAGAATGAAGGACAAAACAACAATATGAGCAGGTGTGTGTGTGTGTGTGTGTGTGTGTATATATATATATATATCAGGAAGAGATAATGTGTCCCAGGTCCAAAAAGGGTTTGTAATTAGTGGTTTAGAATGATTTCCTTGCCTGCAGTATAAATAATGATGAAAGTAAAATACTTTTATGTGGTATATTATAAATTTGAAGCACTTTCATAATATATATCCTCATTTGAACCCTATATATCCCTTTTTTCATTGGAGGTTGTAATTATCATTACCATTTTACATATATAAAAATTTCCCAGACAGGTAAAATGAGCTGTTCAAGAACATACAATTATGAAGTGGCACTAGTAATATTTGAATCCTGATATCCTGACTCCAAGTTCAGAACACTTTGCATTACATAGAAACTTTTTCTCTCATAGCCAATAAACTTTGTTAGCAGTGTGACCTAGCTCAATTCAGTTACCCTCTCTAGGTATCAGTTTCCTCATTTGCAAAAGAGGGCAGGGGCAGCACGATGGTGAAGTGTATAGAGCACTGGCCCTGGAGTCAGGAGTACCTGAGTTCAAATCTGGCCTCAGACACTTAACACTTACTAGCTGTGTGACCCTGGGCAAGTCACTTAACCCCAATTGCCTCTCTTAAAAAAATAAAAAAGAGGGCATTAGACTTAGATGATCCAAACAACTCTCCCAAATACATTTTGTTAATTTAAAAAAAATTTAAATCATGGAACCCTGTTTATTTTATTATTTTTAATAATAATTGCTTTTATTTATAGTTTGGGGTTCCAATTATTATCCTTCTTTCCCTCCCTCCCTTTGCCCCTCCCAGAGGAGACAGTCAGATATGGTATGAGAAAATAATGGGGTTCTGGGGGACCCAGAGAGCCTTGCCTGAACTTTTAAGACTAGCCCAGAGTAAGTCAAGTTGGACCTTGGACAGTGAATACAGACAATAGAGGTTAAAACCACACCTACCTGAAAGGCTTTCCCTCCAGAGGGAAAGTCCTCTGGACTCTGACTTCAGCACATACTGCTCCTGGACCACCCTCAAGTCCAGTAAACCCAATAGATTTGAATGATGCTATCCAATTAGCTTGAAGCAGTGTGTAAGGTCTCCTCTGGACCACAGAGAGCTTATGCTCACTCATGCTCTCTTGGCTTACCACGCTGAAAGAGGAAGGCCATGGCCAACTATCGGTCCTTTCTGAACATTCTGAGCCATGTGCTCTCTCTTTACTAATATTTAATATGCTTTGATAAATGCTTAATGCCAAAAACTGGTGCTATATCATCTAATTTAAAAGTAGTACTATATTAGAAACCCCAAATAAGTTCCCCAAAACTTGGGAAAGAGATAGGCACCCCATATAATTTCAAATGACACAATGGGTTATACATGAATGATTATGTAAAACATTACCATATTTGTCATTTTGTACAAGAAAACTTGATTAAAAGGGAAAAAATGAAAGAAAGTGAGAAATGGAATGTTTCAGTCTGTTCCATTAACATCAGTTATTTCTTTGGAGGTGGATAGTATGTTTCATCAATAGTCCTGTATTGTTGAGAATAGTCAAGTCATTCACAGTTCTTCATCAAACAATATTTCTGCTTATGTGCACAATGTTCTCTTGTTTCTGCTCACTTCACTATACATCATTTCATACATGTCTTTCCAGGCCTTCCTGAAGTCATCCTGCTTGTCATTTCTTATAGCACAATGATATTCCATCACCATCTTATACCACAGTTTGTTTTGCCATTCCTCAATTGATGGGCATTCCTTTGATTTCAAATCTTAGCCACAACAACAAAAAAAACCTACTATAAATATTTTTGTGCAAATAGGTCCTTTCCCCTTTTTCGTATGTCTTTGGGATATAAACCTAACAGGAGTATTGCTGGATTGAAGGGTATGCATAGTTCTATAGCCTTTTGGGCATAGATTCCAATTGCTCTCCAGAATGGTGGGATCTTTTCAGAACTCCACCAACAATGGATTAGCATCTCAGCTTTCCCACATTCCCTCCAACATCCAATATTTTCCATTTTTATTATATTTATTATTCTAGTAGGTGGGAGGTAATACCTCAGAGTTGTTTTAATTTGCATTTCTCTGATCAATAATGATCTAGAGCGTTTTTCATATGATTATAGATAGCTTTGATTTCTTTGTCTGAAAACTGCCTGTTCATATCCTTTGTCCATTTATCAATTGGGGAATTACTTGTATTTTTATAAATTTGATGCAGTACTCTATATATTTGATAAATGAGGCCTTTATCAGAGATATTTGTTTCAAAAATTCTTTCCTAGTTTTCTACTTCCCTTGTAATCTTGGTTACATTAGTTTTGTTTGTGCAAAAGCTTTTTATTTTTATGTAATCAAAATGATCTATTTTACCTTTAATTTTATTCTCTATATTTTCTTTGGTCCTAAATTCTTACCCTGCCCATAAGTCTGGCACATAAACAATTCCATACTCCCTTATTTTGCTTATGGTATCATCCTTACGTGTAAATCATGTACCCATTTTGACCTTATTTTAGTATACGGTGTAAGAGGTTGGTCTATGCCTAGTTTCTGTCATACTATTTTTCAGTTTTCCCAGCAGTTTTTGTCAAATAATGAGTTTTTGTTCCAAAAACTTGGATCATTGGGTTTATCATATACTAGACTACTCTAGTAATTTACTGTAATGCAATTTCTAACTATTCTATTCCACTGATCTACCTCTCTATTTCTTAACCAGTACCAGATTGTTTCAATAATTCCTGCTGTATAATACAGTTTGAGATCTGATTTTTCATTGATTCCCATAATATCTTTGAACTTTTGTTTTTCCAGATGAATTTTGTTATTATTTTTTTCTAGCTCTATAAATTTTTTTGATAGTTTCGTATAGCAGTAAATAAATAAATTAACTTATGTAGGATTGTCATTTTTATTATATTGACTCTCCCTACCCATGAAAAATTAATATTTTTCCAATTGTTTAGATCTGACTTTATTTCTGTGACAAGTGTTTTTTAGTTCTGGTCACATAGTTGCTGTGTATGTCTTGGATGGTAGACTCCCAAGTATTTTATATTAGCTACAGTTATTTTAAATGGAATTTCTCTTTCTATCTGTTGTTGCTGGACTTACTTGGTAATATATAAAAATGCTGATCATTTATGTCGGTTTATTTTATATCCTGCAACTTTGCTAAACGTGTTAATAATTTCAAGTATCTTTTTAGTTGATTCACTAGGATTTTCTAACTATAACATCATATCATCTGCAAAGAGTTATAGTTTTGTTTCCTCATTACCTATTCTAATTCCTTTAATTTCTTTTTCTTCTCTTATTGTGGTAGCTAACATTTCTAGTAAAATATTAAGTAATAGAATTGATAATGGGCATCTTTGTTTTACCCTTGATTGTACTGGGAAGCCTTTTAGGCTATCCCCATTACAGATAATGTTTGCTGATGGTTTTAGATAAATAGTACTTATCATATTAAGGTAACCTCCTTTTATTCCTATGCTCTCTAGTGTTTTTAATAGGAATGTTTGCTGAATTTTGTCAAAGGCTCTTTCTCCATCTATTGAGATAATTATATGATTTCTATTGCTTTTATTGTTAATATGGTAAATTATGCTGATAGTTTTCCTAATATTGAACCAGCCCTGCATTCCTAGTATAAATCCCACCTAGGCATAGTGTACAATTCTCAAGATATGTTTCTGTAATTTTTTTTGCTTTTATTTTCTTTAAATTTTTTTCACCAATATTCATTAGTGAGTTTAGTCTATAATTTTATTTCTTTGGTTAGGCTCTTCCTAGTTTGGGTATCAATACCATATTTGTCTCATAAAAGTAATTTGGTAGGACTCCACTTATTTTTTCAAATAATTTATATAGCATTGGGATTAATTTTTATTTAAATGTTTAGTAGAATTAACTTGTGAATGTATCTGGTCCTTGGGATTTTTTTCTTAGTAAGTTCATTCAACTTCTTTTTCTAAAATTAGGTTTTTAAAATATTTTATTTCTTCTTCTGCTAACGTGAGTAATTTATATTTTTGTAATTATTCAATTATTTCATTTAGATTGTCAAATTTCTTGGAATATAATTGGGCAAAATAATTGCTAATAATTGTTTTAATTTTCTCTTCATTGGTGGTGAGTTCATCCCTTTCATTTTTGATACTAGTAATTTGGTTTTCTTTCCTTTTTTGATCAAATTAACTGATGGTTTAACTATTCTATTGGTTTTTTAAATAAAATCTTCTACTTTTGTTTATTTATTCAATGGCTTTCTTTCAATTTTGTTAATTTCTCCTTTGATTTTCAGGATTTCCAATTTGGTGTTTAGTTGCAGATTTTTTATTTGTTCATTTTCTAGTTTTTTTATTTGTATGCCCAATCATTGATCTGTTTTTTCTCTGTTTTATTTATGTAAGCATGTAGGTATATACATTTTCTCCTAAGAACTGCTTTGGCTGGATCCCATAAATTTTGATATGTTGTCTCCTCATTGTCATTTTCTTTAACGAAATCATCAATTGTTTCTATGATTTTTTTCTTTGACCCACTTGTTTTTTTGGATTAGATTATTTATTTTTCCAATTGTTTTTCAATCTCTCTTCCATTTGTCCATTATTGAATGTAATTTTTATTGCATTATGATCTGAAAAAATATGTGTTTACTATTTTTGTTTTTCTACATCTGGTTGTAAAGTTTTTGTTCCTTAATACATGTTCAGTTTTTTGTATAGGTACCATGTACTGCTGAGAAGAAGGTATATGCCTTTCTATTTCCATTCAGCTTTCTCCAGAGATCTATCATATCTAACTTTTCAAGAAGTTTATTCATTTCCTTAACTTCTTTCTTGTTTATTTTTTGGTTAGATTTATCCAGTTCTGCGAGGGGAAGCTTAAAGTCACCCACCAGGATAGTTTTATTATCTCTTTCCTCCTGGAACTCATTCAACTTCTTCAAAAATTTAGTTGCTATACCATTTGGTGCATGTATGTTAAGTATTGATATGACTTCATTTTCTATGGTACCCTGCAGCAAGATATAGTTTTCTTCTTTATCTCTTTTAACTAGATCTATTTTTTCTTTTGCTTTGTCTGAAATCATAATTGCTATCCCTGCTTTCTTTGCTTCAGCTGAAGCATAATAGATTCTGTTACAGCCCTTTATGTGTATCCTGTGTGTATCTCTCTGCTTTAAATGTGTTTTTTGTAGACAACATATTGAAGGATTTTGGTTTTTAATCCATTCTGCTATTCACTTCTGATTAATGGGTGAGTTCATCCCATTCACATTTATAATATGCTTTTTCACCTGTTTATTCCCCAAACTCTGACTCCCCATCCTCTCACTTCTCACAAGTGTTTTACTTATTATCACTTCCTTCCCCATTATCTCTTCCCTTTATCAGCCCCCCCCCTTCATTATCACCATTTCTTTTAAAATTTCATTATTGGGTGAGATAAATTTCTATATCCAACTGAGTGTGTTTGTTATTCCCTCTTTGAAACAACTTTCATGAGAGTAAAGTTTAATCTTTGCCTATCCCCACCCCCATCTTCTCCTCCATTATGATAGTTCTTTTATGCCTCTTTGTATGTGTGTGTGTGTGGGGGGCAATTCACCCCATTCAATGTATCCCCTCCTTCTTCCATGAAATTTCTTTTTACCCCTTTATTTTGTTTTCTGGGGTGTCATTCCATCAATGTCACCTTATGACTACACCCTCTGTCTACCTAAACTCCTAATTATTCTTTTAGCAACATTGTTAAGACTTACAAATATTATCATTCCTTAAATACTATGTTATGACCTAATCCTCTTTGCATATACTCCTAATTGTTCTAATAATAATTGCTCTTATAATAAAGTTATTAAAACTTACAAATATCTTATCTTATAGAACTAGAAACAGTTTGACCTTATTAAATTTCTTACAGTTTTTCTTTCTTGTTTCTTTTTTTAACCTCTTTCTGTTTCTCTTGAGTCTTGTATTTTGAGGACAATTTTTTTTTATTCAAATCTGGCCTTTTAATCTGAAATGCTTGAAAGTCCTCTATTGCATTAAATTCCATTTCCTCCCCCAAAAGAATATATTCAATTTTGCTGGGTACATTATTCTTGGTTGTAAACCTAATTCCTTTGCCTCCAAGTATATTATATTCAAAGCCCTGCAATTCTTTAATGTGGAAGCTGCCAAATTTTGTGTAATTCTGACTGTAGCTCCATGGTATTTGAATCATTTCTTTTTGGATGCTTACAATACTTTTTCTTTGATCTGTGAGCTTTGAAATTTGGCCATGATATTCGGGGGAGTTTTTATTTTGGGATCTCTTTTAGGTGGTGATTGGTGGATTCTTTGAAATTCCATTTTTTCCTCTATATGAGGGCAGTGTTCTTTGATAATTTCTTGAAAGATATTGTTCAGTTTTTTTGTTGTTATTCATAACTTATTATCTTTCCTGGATCTGTTTTCTAAGTTGTTTTTCCAATAAGAAATTTCACATTTTCTTCTATTTTTTTACTTTTGTGATTTTGTTTTATTGTATTTTGGTGCCTCATAGAATCATTATTTTCCATTGTTCAATTTTAATTTTTTAAATATTATTTTCTCCGGTGACCTTTCATAATTCCTTTTGCTAAATCTGCTTTTTTAGGGATTCATTTTCCTCAGTAAATTTTTGTATTCCTTTTTCATGGTTCTCTTGCATTATTTTTATTTCTTTCTCCATTTTTTTCTTCAACTTCCCTAATTTGATTTTTAAGTCCTTATTAAGTTCTTCTAGGAATTATTTTTTGGCCTCAGACAAATTTGCATTTTTCTTTGAAGCTTCACCTGTATCCATTTTGTTACTATAGTCCTCCTCTATGTTTGTGCCTTCATTTTCCCTATTACCTTAGTAATTGTCAATAGTCAAGCTTTTTTTGTTTTCATTGTTTTGCTCATTTTTGTGCTTTGATGTTTTTATTAGAGTTGGATTCTATTCCTAAACTGTCCCAAGGTTTGTGATGAGGTTCTTGTTATTATTTGTTGTTTTCACAGGACTTCAGGGCTGAGCTGCATGCTTTTGCTGGGTTATTAAAATTAACAAAGTCTTTCTGATGGCTGGCCCTGGAGGAGTAATCTTGTTGTTGGTCTGCCCAAGGGGTGGTTCCTTGCTGCCAGGTTATTCTGTTAGCAGAACCTCTCAGCAAACCCTGGAAGAGTAAGATTGTTTCCAGTCTGCCTTAATGTGTGTGTGGGAGGCATAAGGGGGGTCCTAACGCTGGATTGTGATGGGAGCCAGTCATCCTGCTAGCAGGCCCTGGAAAGGTAATTTTGCTGCTATCTGCTGTGTCCCTGCTGCTGGTTTGCCCTGGAAACAGTCTCTCTACTGGGAGGTCATAGGGGTGGTAACTTGCTGTTGACCTGCTTGGGTGGGCCTTCACTACTGGTCAGCAGTGGGGTCAAAGCCTCCCTGGTGGTCCCTACTAGGTTTAGGGTACCTGGTGAAGGTCCTTCCTATGCTGACCAGACTGCTCACCTGCAGGTAGTTTGAGCCTCACTAGTGGAATGCCCCAGGCTCACAGCCCTGCCTCAGGGCCTCCTTATGTGAGCACAGAAGCTGCTGTTGCTGTTGTTTGTAGACCTCACTTCCCTCCCACCAAGGTAAGATAGACTTTTCCTGAAGGGCTGGTAGACTGTTTCCCTGCTCCTGGGACATTTCAGATGCAATTTTATGTCAGTTTGGAGGGAAATTCTGGGAGAGCTTTGGTGGGTTGCTTCCTCACTTGGCCATCTTGGCACAGGAAGTCCTACTTTTTTTCAATCTTAATCGTATTTTATTTTTCTTCAGTTACATTTAAAGATACTTTTCAACATTTGTTTTTATAAGATTTTGAGTTTCAAATTTTTCTCCCTACCTCCTTTTCCTACTTTCTCCCCAAAATGGCACACAATCTGATATAGGTTATATATGTACAATCACATTAAACATATTTCCACATTACTGACTGAATTTTTTTTTTTTTGGTGAAGCAACTGGGGTAAGTGACTTGCCTAGGGTCAAACAGGTAGTAAGTGTCAAGTGTCTGAGCCCGGATTTGAACTCAGGTCCTCCTGAATCCAATGCTTTATACACTATGCCACCTAACTGTCCCGACCAAATGCATTTTAAAAAATGTTTTGTTGATAGAACAATTCATGTGCTGATGTAAAACTAATCACTTATTTGTTGATCCAAAGATATATTGTTGAAAAATCATTTTTGTTGATATGTAACTTTATTTATCTTTTGTTTTTACATCGCCTTTATTTCTGAATATGTTCTTTCCCTTCCCTCATTAGTGAGCCATCCTAATAACAAGAATGAAAAAGAAAGAGAATTAAAAAACAACCAATATACCCAACAACCAATATACCCAAGGTTCCACACAGTATATGTAATATTCCATACCTATAGTTTCCTATCTTTGCCAAAAGGAGCCACATTACTTTCAACTTTTCTGTGGAACTAGCAAAGTCCTTCATTCCTTTAACAAAACTAACAAAACATGTGTAAGTTTGCTTAAATACCAACTTCTGAGATTTCTACTTATTATTGACTACATGTGGCAACCCTGTTTCCCAGAATAACAAGGATTGTGGCTGGAGCTAGATTTTATTACACACAGGGATTGTGTTTAGTTACATTTTTCTTAGTTTTCATATATTTCTTTCTGCCTCTTGTTTTCACTTATGCAGTCACTGCTTAGAAGCACTTGAGGTACTTGCATTAAGCACTCAATGCACAGAAACATGATTGTGTTTCCAGTGGTTGGACTCTTTATGTTATGTCTTGGAAAATCACTCTAATAGAACTTTGGAGACACTGATAGACACTCTCAAGTAAGAATGTAGCTCTTGGGGGATTCATCTAGAAAGGGTCACTTCCCCCCCCTCCTTTTCTTTCTTGAAGTCAGTAACTAAAATTCATAAGCAGCCTTGTATTGCCTTTACATTCTTATGGCCTAATGCAGACTCACTGCAGAATTTCCAGATACTTTAAAGCTAATGTTTTGTGGTGTTTCATAACCAATTCATTAAAAGCAGATGATGGGCACAAGGTGATTTGAGAACAATTTCTGCAAACATTGCAAGACTTGGAGAAAGATGAACTTTAAATGTTCACCTCCAGAAAGTGCCACAAAATCAGCCTTGGCACTTCACTAACTAGAATTATTTGAGTCCAGGAGTAAATGGTGCAGTTTTTTCAGTTCCACAGATCAAAGAGAGTGTGAAAATGACAAAGTAAAACCATTCTTCCCAGGCCACTAAACTCAGACTTTTTTTTTTCTCTTTGAGCTATAACTAGTAGTCCTGACATTAGGGAGAAACACCACAAAACTTGCCTGGAGCAAGCAGTGGAAAAAGAGTATTTTAGGACAAGTTTGATTGGGGAATTGACCTACAGTAATAAAGTTGCTCCCTATTTTAATTAAATCACAGGTCTATTCCATTTCCAGAGTTTAGCACCATGCTTGGCATACAGTTGGCACTAGAAATGCTAATGATTTACTGATTATCCATTAGAATTCAAGCCCCTTATAAAGAAATTGCTTCATTTTTGTCAGTACCTAGGAAAGTGCCTGAAATATAACAAGTACTTAATAAATACATATTGAGTGATTAATTATCATCCCTATTCTACATTTGGAAAGGGGGTTCATATTGTACCTTAATTGTTGAATCTGATGGTATTTTTTAAGTTCTCATTTTTCTCAGACTTCTTTTTTTGACATTTGACATTTTTGACCAACTTCTTTTCCTGGATACTCCCTCCTCATTAGGCTTTCATAATTCTACCCAGTCAATTGGTGATTCAAGAAGCATTTATTAAGTGCTTACTATGTTCCAAGGACTTTGCTAAAACTAGGGATATAAAGAAATACAGGGGCAGCTAGGTGGCACAGTGGATAGAGCACCATCCCTGGAGTCAGGAGTACCTGAGTTCAAATCCAGCCTCAGACATTTAACACTTACTAGCTGTGTGACCTTGGGCAAGTCACTTAACCCCAATTGCCTCACTAAAAAAAAAAAAAAAGAAATACAAAATTTCTTCTTCTGCCCTCAAGGACTTCATAGTCTAGTGGGAGATACAATATTCAAACAGCTATATAGATTCCAAACAGAACAAATGGAAGATAATCACTGAGTTAAGTGAATGAGAGTGAGGAATAATGGGAAATTTTTCTTTCAAAAGTAGATTCTGGGTAATTTGGGAAGGAAGTGACATAAATTAAGAGATGGCAGGAAGCAGCAAGAACATTCCAGGCATGGAGTACAGATAGAAAGAGGAAATTTAATTGGAAGATATAGTGGTAAATGTAAGGAACAGCAAAGAAAGTATGAATTACTACATCATAAAGTATAGGGGGAATGGGACTTTGTAAAGTAAGGTGGAATAGAGAGACTATGAAAGTAAAGGAATTTTTAGTAATTATATATATATATATACATACATATATACATGCATATATATGTATATATATATATATATGTATATATACACATATGTGTGTGTGAACACTCTTTTATTATTATATCTAAATTATACTGGAGGGAGCTAGGTATCATAGTGGATATAGTACCAGGCTGGGAATCAAGAAGACCTGATTTCAAATCCTGCCTCAGACTTTAACTCATTATTTGATCCTCCTCAAGTCTTTTAACCTTCATTTTCTTCAGTTTCCTCATCTGTAAAATGGGGCTAATATCTCCCATGGCTTTAGGGGGAATAAAATGAGATGATATTTGTAAAGCCCTTAGCTTGTTTCCCAAAAATTAGTTGTTATTATGGCATTGATTTTTTTTCACTAGTAAAAGCCATTGCTTTGAATAAATATACATAACTTTAAGCAACAAACAAAAGGAACTGGAAGTCTTTTTCTCCCTCAGTCCCTTCCCTCCCCAAGGTCGCAAGCAATTAGTATAGGTTATACATGTGCAATTATGTAAATCATTACCATATTAGTCATTTTACATAAAAAGATTAAAGTGAAAAAAGAGAAAGCACAAAATAGCATGCTTCAGTCTGTATTCAATCATTACCAGTTCTTTCTCTGGAGATGGATAGTATGCTTCATCATTAATCCTTTGGGATTCTCTTGGATCACTGCATTGTTGAGAGTAGTTAAGTCATTCATAATTGCTCAGAGAGCAATATTGCTGTCACTGTGAACATTGTTCTCCTGGTTCTGCTCACTTCACTATACATCAGTTCATATGAGTCTTTTCAGGTTTTTCTGAAATAATCTTGCTTGTCATTTCTTATAGCACAATAATATTCCATTACAATCATATACCACAACTTAGTCAGTCATTCCCCAATTGATGGACATTCCTTTGAATTCCAATTCTTAGCCACCACAAAGAGTTGCTATAAATATATTTTGTACAATTTTTTTCCTTTTCTCTTTTTCACAATTTTTATTGTTAACTGATTCCCTCCATCCTATTCCCTTCCCCATAATATTTACTCTATTTTCTATCTTCTTTCACCATATCCCTCCTCAAGAGGGATTTTCTTCTGACTGCCCCCTCTATTCTTTTACCCCTCCCTCCTTATCCCCTTTCCTCCTACTTAGATACCCAATTGAGTGTGTATGTTATTCCTTCCCTGAGCCAGCTCTGATGAGATTAAGGTCTTTGAGTCTATTCTGATCAGTGTAAAATTCATTTACTGCCCTGCTCTTCCCCCATCTCTTTCCCACTCCCCAAGCTTTTCCTGTTTCTTTCATGTGGGGTTTCACCCCATTCTACCTCTCCCCTTCCCCCAGTGCATTTCTCTTACCCCTAAATTTTAACCTAAAGATATCATTATGGGGCAGCTAGGTGACACAGTGGACAAAGTACCCACCCTGGACCCAGGAAGGCCCAAGCCCAAATCCGGCCTCAGATATAAGACACTCACCCAATGCATGATTCCAGGCATGTCACCCAACTCCAACCACTGCACAAAAATGATAAACAAAAAAATAAATACTTTGCAGATATCATCCCTTCATAATCAATTCCTACCTGTGCCCCCTGTCTAAATTTATTTCTATCATTTGCCATAATACTGAGAAAGTTCTTATGATTTAGATGTATCATCTTCCCATGTAGGTATGTAAACAGTTTAGCCTTTTAACTACCCTCTTAATTTCTTTTTCCTGTTTACCTTTTTATGCTTCTCTAGTGTGTTGTATTTGAAAGTCAAATTTTCTATTCAGCTAAGGTCTTTTCATCATGAATACTTAAAAGTCCTCTTTTCCACTGAAGTCCCATTTTTTCTCCTGAGAGATTATACACATTTTTTTTGGATAGGTGATTCTTGTTATAATCCTAATTCCTTTGCCCTCTGGAATATCATATTCCATGCCCTCTGGCCCTTTAATGTAGAAGCTACTAGATCTTGTGTTATCCTGACTGTGGCTCCACAGTACTTGAATTGTTTCTTTTTGGCAGCTTGCAATATTTTCGCCTTTACCTGGGAACTCTGAAATTTGGCTATAATATTCCTCAGAATTTTGCTTTTGGGATCTCTTTCAGGAGGTGATTGGTGGATTTTTTCAATTTCTATTTTACCTTCTGCTTCTAGAATATCATGACAATTTTCCTTGACCATTTCCTGGAAGATGATGTCTAACATCTTTCCTTGATCATAGTCTTCAGGTAGTACAATAATTTTCAAATTATCTCTCCTGGATCTATTTTCCAGGTCAGCTGTTTTTTCCAAGAGGATATTTCACATTGCCCTCTGGTGTTTTTTTTTTCATTTGTATTTATTTCATTGTGTCTTGATTTTTCAAGCTTCTATTTGCTCAATCTTAATTTTTTAAGCAATGATTTTCTTCAGAGAGCTTTTGTACCTCTTTTTCCATGAGACCAATTTGGCTTTTCAAGCTGTTGCCTTTTTTTTTCATGGCTTTCCTGCATCACTCTCATTTCTCTTTCCATTTTTCCTCTACCTCTCTTACTTTATCTTCAAAGTCCTTTTTGAGCACCTCTATGGTCTGAGAACAATTTATATTTTTCTTGGAAGCTTTGGATGTAGGAGCCCTGACATTGCTATCCTCTTCTGAGGGTGCACCTCAATCTTCATTGTCACTATGTTCCTAACCCTTCTCAGTCTGCTCATCTTGCCTGTATTTTACTTTACTTTTAACTCCTTAAAGTGTGGCACTGTTTCCAGGCTGCACTGTCCCAAACTTCAGGGCATCCCAGGTGGTATTATTTAAGGAGGGGTGGGTTCCTCACGTACCTGGCCTGTTCCCTGGTCTGTAGTTAACCCAAAGCCAACTGGTTAATTAACTAGAGAGCAAAATTTTGTGTACTGGGGTTGTTACCTCCAACAAGCCTGTGCCCCTCCCCTACCTGGGCCACTGCCACTCAAGACTACTTCCTGGTTCCCAGAAAGGGTGAAAAACCCAAGTTCTGCATCAGCACCAGCAGAGACCCTGTAATCTCCCCCCTTCCAATTGCTCAGCCCTCTCACCAGACCATGAGCTTAGTTCCATATGACTCTGATGCTGTAGCTGATTCAGAGGCTCCTGGGGTCTCTTCCCCTGGCTTGGCCTGCATGGGACTTGATTGTGTCACTGTGACTGTGGGATTGGGCTCTACTCCTGTCCTGGCACAGCAGCCCCCTCCTGTTGACCTTCTTAGCTGCCTTTGAATAGAAAATGATCTAAGCCCATTATTTTGTTGGTTTTGCTGCTCCAGAAATTGTCTTATGGC
This sequence comes from Dromiciops gliroides, assembly GCF_019393635.1. Taxonomy (NCBI): domain Eukaryota; kingdom Metazoa; phylum Chordata; class Mammalia; order Microbiotheria; family Microbiotheriidae; genus Dromiciops; species Dromiciops gliroides. The sequence goes on along the minus strand of NC_057861.1, from coordinate 568,400,527 downwards.
ATTATTTGGAGGTTTTTTTGGAGTGATCATATCATGAATTCTGAGAGCTGACTTCCTTTCCTCCTTATGGCATCAATTTTGAAGAAAACTTAGAGCACTAAATCTTTTTTTGTTTGTTTGTTTGTTTAATTGGATATATATTTTTTTCAATAAAAGTATTTCATTATTTTCCATTTGTATGTAGAGATAGTTTGCAACATTCGTTTTTATTAGATTTCTAGTTTCAATTTATTCTCCCTCCCTCTGCCATCCCCAAGACAGCAAGCAATCCAATATAGGTTATATATGTACAACCACATTAAATATATTTCTGCATTAGTCATGCTGTAGAATACTAAATCTTAACATGATATGTGTAAACTTTTTATTTTAATATTTCAAATCATGAATAAATAAAGTTTAGCAGCACATCACTATAATTAGTTGCTTTTATAATCTTTTATATTTTATGTATTTAAAACAATATTTTGAGAATTCAGTAAGTTTCACCAGACTGCCAAAGGAATAGATGATAACAAACAAACAAACAAACAAAGGGTAAGATCCCTTGACTGATATTATCCAGTCCAATAACCCTATTCTTTTTTTTTTTTTTGTGGGACAATGAGGGACTTTTCCAGGGTCACACAGCTAGTGAGTATCAAGTGTCTGAATCCGGATTTGAACTCAGGTTCTCCTGAATCCAAGGCTGGTGCTTTATCCACTGTGCCACCTACCTGCCCCCATAACCACCTTAATTTAGAGTTGAAGAAAATGAAGCCCAGAGATTTACTCAAGATTATACAAATAATATATAGCAGATTCAAAGTGAAATTTCATTTTTTCAGTTTCAGTTAACTAATATTTCTTCTGTGGCTGCAATGCCTCTTACCAAGCATATGTCACTAGCTGGATGAGTTCATTTCAGATGTTCAAAAATATGTCTTTTGGGGGCAGCTAGGTGGTGCAGTGGATAAAGCACTGGTCCTGGATTCTGGAGGACCTGAGTTCAAATCCAGATTCAGACACTTGATACTCACTAGCTGTGTGACCCTGGGAAAGTCACTTAACCCTCATTGCCCTGAAAAAAAATATGTCATTTGACTAAAGCAAGAAGACTTTCAATCTGATTGACAAATTTCAGTTAGCTCAAATAACTAATCTGGTTTTGCTCTCTTCTTTTCTAACACCTCTTTTATCCACCTTGGAGTGTTTTCTATGTATTTTTTTTAGCAGAACAAATCAATCTTGATGACAGAGTTCTCTCTCTCTTCCTATATGAAAAGGAAATTGAGTAAGAAGGCTGATTGTTTTCATCTATCTACAGTGTTGGCTTCTGGATCAAGGATGATTTAGGTTTCAAAAGTTAGATATCCAAATTCAGAATTTGAAAGAGGCCTTAGGGAGAGAGAAAAAGCTGTCACTTTACACTAGACTGAAAGAAATAGGGTTCTGAGACAATATTCTTAAGAGACTCACATAATTCTATCTGGCCCAAAGGGTTTTATTCTCTGTGTTTTATTTCTTTGCTCTCAGTAATGATATTTATTGAAACAAATGTTTGGACTAAGCCAAAGGAATACTTACAGTATGTCATTATGTTTATCTCCTTTTTTATTTCACCATGGCTTTCTTTTATATGTTTGATATCTGAGCATGATGTTGTAAGTGAAATAGAGACATAAAGTCAATCTAAGCCTCAGACAATATCTGAGAAATTACTCCAATATTTAGTCTAGTCATTTCAAAGTGAGTTTCTTTTTTCAAACACATACAGACTCTTAGAAAGTTAGAGGTAGAAAGACTGTTAGAGCATGTATAGTCCAACTCCTTTCATTTTTACAAATGAGGAAACTGAGACCCAGAGTGATCACTGAAGGTTACATAGACAGTAAATTCCAGAACTGGAAATAGAATATGGGGTTTTTGACTCTAATTCCCATCAGGTTGGGACAACTATGATGAAAAGCACAACAGCAATTCAGATAACAAATATCTAAATTGGTAAATTATTGCCTTTTAAAATAGACATACATTTTCATTTTAGGTAGAAAATCATGAAGGATGTCTAAACATTAAGAAATAGTGAGCATATAAATTACAATGTCAGTTATGTAGTAATTTAAGATTTGTAAGACACTTTAAAATATTGTATTTTATCCTTACAACCCTGAGAGGTAAGTTCTATTATTATCTCAATTTTGTATATGAGGAAACTGAGGTAGACATACGTTGTGTCCTTCCCAAGGTCACAAAGATAAATTGAAGTCATATTTCAACTCACGTCTTTCTGACTCCAGGACTAGCACTCTATGTTCTGTGCCACCTAGCTGCTTATCCAAAAATCATTTTCCAAATTTATGAGAAATCCCTTCACACCCTTAGAAATTATTGAGGATTCTCTGCTCCCCCACCCTGAGAGCTCTTGTTTGTGTATTATACCTAATGATATTTTCAACATTTGAAATTAAAATATTTTAGCATTATTATGAAAATACTTTTGACTATGTGGATCCCTTGAAAGGGTCTTGCCACCCCCACCATACCCCCAGAAGCCCCTAGATCATTCTTTGAGAATCACTGTTCTAAACGATTTTAGCAAATTGTCAAATGAATAACCTTAAGCTTCAAAAAGCTGGTAGTCATTGAGTTTAGACCATATAATGCAGTGGGTTTTAAAGATGGTGGAGAGAAGTCAGGAAGTTGCCTCAGCTCTCCCAAGTTTCCCTCAAAACAACATTAAATCAAGCCTCTAAACTGATTTCTGGAGCTACAGAATATATGAGAAGACAGAGAGACACAAGCTTCCAACTTGAGATAATTTAGAAGACTTCAGGAAAGGTTGGTCTCACCTGGGCAAAAGGGGAGTGCAGTGCAGCTCAGCACAGTGGGGTCTGGGCAAGTTAACTGGAGACTGTTGGCCACAGCAAAGATCAGCAACTGAGGCCTCTTGGTTCTGGCTCAGCAAACTGGTGGTGCAGCAGCCCAGTTGTGATTCCTTCTAGCCCTGGCTGAGAAGGCAAACTACCAGATAGAGAACCACCCACAGGACAGGCGGTACTAGGCCAAGCCATGCCAGTACAAGGAGCAGGTCTTGGACAGTGAGGAATCCTCAGGCCACAGAGGCTTCAGAGCAGAAAGCCAATGACCAGGTCCATATCCTCCAGCACAAGAAGCCTGCAACAGTGTACCCTGTGCCCTGGGAGCAGATCTCAACTTTAAAAGTAAAAGAATAAGCCCGGGGGGGGGGGGGCAGCTAGGTGGCACAGTGGATAATGCACCAGCCCTGGGGTCAGGAGGACCTAAGTTCATATCTGGCCTCAGACACTTGACACTTACCAGCTGTGTGACCCTGGGCAAGTCACTTAACTCCAATTGCCTCACAAAATAAACAAAAACAAAAAAGAAAGAAAGAAAATAGTTCCAGGGGAGATAATGTGATAATTATTAGACTATAAGGGCTAAAATTCTAGCTATACTGTCTAAAATATCTAATGTGTGGTCGCCAATAAATTATAAGCTTTAGCAAGAGTTAGACTTTTAAGCATTTATTAAGGAAAATAAGAATTTGGTAAAGAGAGAGAAAGGCCTACATTCATCTATCTATTAAAGGGAGAGTACATTTCTAGCTCCCTTCTCCACTGGAGTCCTCAGGAAAAAGTAGATTTGAAATAAAACCAAATCAGTAAAATGTGTGCCTTTGTCAGAATCAATGTGGGCTGATGGGCCAAAGTGAAAAACTATCTCTTTAAAAAGAGTCTTGGCAACAAAAGAGTCTTGGCTCTGGGGCTGGGAAATGCCTCCACCCACCAGTGGAGGCATCAACTATATAATCAACTATAACAAGGCAAAATTTATAATTTCCTGCTTTTGGGATTGTAATAGAGTCAATTTGCAAGTGCTCAAAGGGTGTAGATGCTAGAGGATGTCCTCCATAAGCTTTGGCCTTGAAAGCATGCTGATTATAAGATTGACATGTGGAGCAGCCTGAGCAGATTCAAGATACTGTGTTAGTCACACCTGGTGCTATGCAGGTTGTCTTGATAGAGTCCACAATGCCTTGTGTGCCAAAATGACCTTTTCTGTGAATAGAGAGGCATACCTGGTGATAGAACTTCTGGGGAAGAAGTGGTTTTCCCTCCAAAGACATCCAGACTCCATTGATCTGTTTCACCTTAAATCTCTTTTTCCACTTTTCTACTTCAGAATCATCATAGGTTAGGTTGGAAGGAATATTCTCAGAAGGTGAAAGGTTAAATATATGTTCAGGAGCTTCTAATGCAGCGAGCTTGTGTCATGGGAGGATTATGGGCCCCGGTCACCCCAAGAATTCTCTGGGGGGTTCAAGGAACTTTTTCCTTGAAACCTCAGGGGTTTTCCCTTGAAATCAAGTAGGTCTCTCCTTAAACACAATCAAGGACACACACACACACACACACACACACACACACACACCTAATGGAGATAAGCGACACAGATCGAACTGAGCATGCTCCAGGACCATCACCCTACATTCCAGTCATCCTAAGCATCTGGATGAGGTAATCCAGGAGAAGACCACCTGGAACCGCCCATCAGCAGACTGCTTAGACCCATCAGGACAAAGTTGACACCCACCAACAGATCTCTCACGAGGGATTCTTCCTACCCCAGCGCAACTCGGGAAGACCACCAGCCCCTCACGCAATAAGAGACTCTTACCCACCCTCATCTAAACCCTATAAAATGGCACCCCACAAGTTAGCCAGGGAGGAAAGCGGTTTGTTCTGGCAAAACCTTGTCGCGGCCGGTTTCTCTTGTACCCCAATAAACCTGTTCTCTTATTCCTGATTAGGTCTTGTGTGAGAGTGTAGTTCTTTACAGAGGAATCCTAAGGACCCACGTGCATTCTCCTAGCGGTTCCCCTCCCCCCCCCATAACACTTGGCTGTAGAATCAGCTCGTGCATTCCCCTTTGAAACAGGATCACTATTCCCCATGTGGGCAGGGCAATGTACAATGGCTAGGGCAGAAGGCAGTTTCAGGTCATGGCAGAGCCCCACCTCAGTAGGGGATGAGGCCCATAAAGGCTCAGGAATCTCTGAGGGAATTTTGGATACCTCCCCTACTCCTCCTTGAGCTTCTGTAAGTAAAATTGGTAATAAATGAACCATATCCTCTCTTTCCTCTTTAACAGTTGCTATTGTTAGGGTTTTTTGCTCTTTAGAGGCTACTTGAGTTTTATCTGAAATCTCTTTACCTATGAATGGTGCAGGGTTTACATGAGAACAATGAATCCAAGAGTTTTTTTCACCAATTTTAATGGCAGTAGGAGTTGTCAATAATACCTGAAAAGGTCCGAGCTGGCAGGGTTACACCTGTTCACTGAAAATTCTTTATATATATTTTATCTCCTGGATTTAAATCATGCAAGGAAAAGTCTAAAGGCCCTGCCTGGACCACAGCTCCTGCCTCATGGAGTTCACATAGCCTAGTGATATGGGGGAAAAACCGATCAGAGAAAGCACATGGCCGGGAGGAAGGTTTCCTCCCTGACTAACTCAGGGAGCACCATTTTATGGGGTTTAGATGAGGTGGGTAAGAGTCTCTTATTGGGTGAGGGACTGGTGGTCTTCCCATGTTGCGCTGGGGTAGCAGGAATCCCTCGTGAGAGATCTGGTGGTGTGTGTCAACTTTGTCCTGATGGGTCTAAGCAGTCTGCTGATGGGTGGTTCCAGTTGGTCTCCTGGATTACCTCATCCAGGTGCTTAGGAGGACTGGAATGTAGGGTGGTGGTCCTGGAGCATGCTCAGTTCGATCTGGTGCCGCTTATCACCTTGGGTGTATGCGTGTGTCCTTGATTGAGTTCAAGGAGAGGCCTAACTTGATTTCAAGGGAAAACCCCTGACATTTCAAGGAAAAAGTTCCTTGAACTCCCAAGAGAACTGTTGGGGTAACCGGGGTCCATAATCCTCCCATGATATTCCCCACTTCTTATATCTAAGGAAAAAAGGCGGTGTAACTGCTTCCTGCTGGTTATGGATGTAGATATGTCCCTGAATCATTGGGGGTACAGCAGAAGTCATTATGGGCCTGGTCCAGGGAATGAAGAGGCATGTAGGCAGGGGTAGTGGCTGCCATAAGGTTGAAAGCCTTGAGTCTTCTTGAGACAAATTTAACAAAAAGGTTAGAGACAAGGATCAAAGATTAAAAGAACAACAACTAATATCACTATTGGATTGAAGGGAATGAACCAAGAAAGGAACCAAGAACTCCAGGAACCTGAGTGAGGAGAGAAAAGCTGTGTCCCTCATCCAGTGAGATATCATGCAGATCTCAACTTTCCTTGAATTGTTAATATACACACAACAAGATGTATTCTGAACCATACACACCCCACCTTCAGCCGCTAGGAGATAGTCTAGGGCTATTCTGTTATCTAACACTACATTGGCTAGAGTATCAAGGGACTCTTGTAAATCCTCTAGCCCAGCTGCCATTTCATTTGAGAGTCTTTCTATGGCCAGAGTAAGATTGGTTAATATGGCATCCTGTTAAATATAACCTATAAAAGGGATGGTGAGAGCTGCTACCTTCTTAACCCACCAGAGAAAATTATCCCAGGAACCCCATTTAACTCTCGAGGGGTGATTAGCAGGAAGGGTTGAGGGGTTGTGGAAAACCTTTACTCGGGGATCCAAAAATCTCATTGTGCATTATCCATATTGTTTATAGGGGCTGAGACATGAGGTTGTCAAGACTTTCTGGTGGTGCTCTTTGGGAGTTAAGCCTGTAACAAAAATTGGCAGATTCTGGTTTCCACAGACAAAGACATACCCCTGAGGGGCACATAAGGACGCCTTGGTGTTCCTGAGCAATGTCTCAATCTCCTTTCCCCATTTTGAGGATGGATTGCATGAGGGTATAATGCCAGGCCGAGTCTGGTTGTTCTTAATGGTCTTTAACATACCCCAAGAAGCTGGAGGCTGCAAGAGCTGCTGGAGGGTGGAGTAATCTTTAAAACTTTCACCTGGAGTCAGGACAATGTAATCAGATTGCCAGTATGTGCACCTGGACAAGTAAAATAAACCCTTTTTATCATTCGGGGGGATTGGTGATCCTGTACAATTTACGCACAGGGCTTGTGTGAGGTTAAATGGAAAGGAGGTACCTTTCCAATTCTCGAGGCATGTAAGCTTGTGAGGTCCATTGATCACTTTCCTTCCCTTAATCATCAATGTCCCTGTGTACTGTTTCTTGGGATAAGTGATATTGAAAAAAGGCCTACCAGCAGTGAAGCATGGAATGCTCCTAAAGGTCTCCCACAATGGTGTTGCAAGTATAGGGAGGGTTGCACGGTGAGGGGACATAAAGGGAAGAGGCATAGGAGTAGAAAAATTTGCACCATGTACTATAGGTAGGGATCCATCACTATCCTGGGGATGTCTCTTATACACCCAGCAATCTGATGGTCCAGCCCTGGTGACTGCATCACCTAGTTGGATGATTGCATTATCCTGCCAGGTGTCAGGGCTTATGATTGAGAAGGGGAAGGAGGGCAAAGAAGCAAAGAGCACAAGTAAAATGTCATGGGAGGATTATCGGCCCTGGTTACCCCAACAGTTCTCTGGGGAGTTCAAGGAACTTTTTCCTTGAAATGTCAGGGGTTTTGCCTTGAAATCAAGTAGGCCTCTCCTTGAACTCAGTCAAGGACACACACACACACACACACACACACAAGGAGATAAGCGGCACCAGATCGAACTGAGCATGCTCCAGGACCACCACCCTACATTCCAGTCCTCCTAAGCACCTGGATGAGGTAATCCAGGAGAAGACCACCTGGAACCGCCCATCAGCAGACTGCTTAGACCCATCAGGACAAAGTTGACACACACCACCAGATCGCTCACGAGGGATTCCTCCTACCCCAGCGCAACATGGGAAGACCACCAGCCCCTCACACAATAAGAGACTCTTACCCACCCCATCTAAACCCCATTTGCAATCTGGGGGAGCTCCAATATGTTCCCATTTCTCCTGATTTTTCCATTCAGCAGCCAATCCCATCTGCTTTACCTAATCTGTAGTCGCCTATGGCCATCTTCTTTTGCCCTCCCCCACCTACCCCACAGCCAAAGGCTGTCACCCCTTCCCCACTGGGCCCTCCGCCCAATCCTCTGTCTCTGCCTCCACCTGAGCTATCTCCCCAACCAGCTTCACCCAGGTCCTTACCAGCGTTTCCCACTGCTTCCCTGCTTCCATTAAGGGAATTTCCCATTGGGGAAGGGCACAACATTAAGGCATGTTCGTTTTTCCATAAGCAGGTTATCTCAGATTAAAGAGAAATTGGGGAGTTACTCAGAGAACCCCACAAAGTTCATAGATGGCTTTAAGTCTGTGACAATGGAGTTTGACCTTTCCTGGACTGATTTACAATTTATTCTTGCCAGCTGTCGTACCCCCGATGAGAAAAAACAGATTTGGGACCTGGCGGTACAAGTTGGGGATGAACACTCCCAGGTTGGAAATTGGGTTGGGGTCCCTGGATTTACAGCTGTCCCAGTTGTAGAACAGAGATGGAACTATGATAACAGGGAAGACAGGGCTCGTAGAAATCACATGGTCACCTGCCTGGTTGAGGGAATGAGGAGCAGGGTTAAGAAATAAGTCAATTATGGAAAAGTGAGGCAGATAAAATAGGGGTCTGATGAAAATCCTGCTGTCTTCATGAGCTGCTTAGTGGAATCTCTGAAGAAATATACTAACCTAGACCCCTAAAGAGATGTAGGAATAACTGTCCTCAATATTCATTTTATCAGCCAGTCTGCTCCTGACATTAGGAGAGAACTCCAGAAGTTAGACTGGGGTCCCCAGATCCCATCCTCACAGCTCCTTGATATTGCTTTTAAGATTTTTAATAACAGGGACCTTGCAGTAGCCAAAGAGAGAAAAGACGGCTCGTGCCCACTCCATAGACCAAGCTTCTATAATAGCAGCAGTCCTCACCATATCTGCTACCAGCAGAACTCTGACTGTCCGAGATTCTGGCAGCTGCAGTAAACCGGGACACAGAAGTGGGGGACGCCGCATGAAGATGAGGCCAGCTCTCCTACCTCTTTGTCCCCAGGGCAGCACCTAAGAGATTGGCTTAGCAAAAATCCTGTGCTCTGCAGCTTGCTCTCCTGGCCATCACCTTGTCATGCCCATGGCCAAGCTGGACATAGGAGGCAAGCCTAGGAATGGTTTTGGGGTGACCTCTGTCTTACTCTCTGCTTCAGGTCCTGGCATATCATCAAGGTACAAAGTGGGGATGGGATAAAAGGACCCTAAATGTAGACAGACACTGCCCCTCACAGAACTAGGCTTTGAACTGATTACTTAAGTCTGGTAAAGCACGCCACACCCTGTCCTGCATTCAGCATTTCTAGCTTCCACTAGGAAAAAAAAAAAAGTGGGAACATTTTACTCCTGATCTGATAAAGTGCCTTTTCGTTTTTGCTCTGGTCAGTTTTAATATTTTTGTTTAAGTCTGTTCCATCTAGGCTCAAGGATTCATGGCACTGTGCCTACGTGTCTCCTCTGGATCCTCTGGGCCCCTCACATCTCCCTCATTCCAGGCCTTCTCCACTTCTCTCCCCTCTCTCTCCCTTGCGCTGTGATTTCTTAGACCCCCGGTCAGCATGAAGCAGTTTCAGAAGAATCTTCATCCCCTTTCCTTATACATAGAGAAATGGGGAAATGTCATGGGGTGCAGAGCACCCAAGAAGTTCTCTGGGGCACAGCAAGGAATCTTCTTCTTGAGAAGATAGAGGACAGATATGCCTTGAAAGATAAGGGGAACCAAATCTGACTGAGCTAGCTTCAATCTCCACCCTTCATTCTGGTCTCCTTATATTTATCTCCCTAGGGAGATAAATTTGGGTGTGGCTGCAGCTTTTGTGTCCTGAAGAGAGATCCATAGCCACCCCTCACTCAATTCCTCTAGTCACTACCAGTTGGGGATGGTCCTCCACTGCTCACCCAATTCCCCCAGCTACCAAAAGTGGAGGATAGTCCTCCCTCACTAAAGGAACTTTCCACAGTCAAATGGTCACGCCTCCCCCCATCAGTCCTCTATAAAAGTACCTGCCAGTCTCCTGTTCAAGGAGATTAGTACCTCTGAGCCTCGTGCTTTGTGCCTATCTCTACATGAGAAGTCCAAGGATTTCTTTCATGGTTTCCCTCCCTCCACCCTTCCCTTCCCTTGCCCCTAAATAAACTACTACCTTATTCAAACTACTTTTGTGTGCAAGAGGGTTTAATTCTTTAAAGAGGAGTTCCTAAGAACCCCAACCCCTACCTCAACCCCATACCCCATTTCCCCCCATAACACTAGTCTGTAATTCCTGTATATAGGAGGCAACAGAAGTATCACCTCCCACCAGTGATGTATAAACTGGAAAAAAGTTTTAGCTTGGATAGGAGGGTGACCAAAAAGCATTTCATAGGGAGAGATATTAAAGTTCTCTTGGTCTACTGCATAGATAGAATAATGCCAATGGTAGAACAACAGGCCATTTCAAATGGGTTTCAGTACATAATTTGCCAATCATACTCTTAAGCTCTTTATTCATATGTTCGACCTGGCCTGAACTTTGTGGGTGTGTGGAATTTTGTGGGTGTGTGGGTGCGTGGGTGTGTGGAATTTTGTGTGGCCCTAGGAAAGCCACTTAACCTGAATTTCCTCACCAAAAAAAAAAAGAGAGAGAGAGAAGTAGAAGAAAATATGGGGAAAGAAATGAGAGAAATGAGAAGTATGAAAGAAAACTATGAAAAAAGAGCCAACAACTTGAAGAAGGAAGCAGAAAAATTAACTGAAGAAAACAATTTCTAAAAAAAAACAACAATTGGACAAATGGAGGCGGGGGGGGGGGGGCGGAAATGGTCAAATGGAAAAGGAGATGCAAAAGCTTCCTGGAGAAAATAATGCCTTGAAAATTAGAATTGGGCAGATGGAAGCTAATGACTCTGCAACTGACAATCAGTCAAACAGAATGAAAAGAATGAAAAAATAGAAGAAAATGTGAAATATCTCAATGGAAAGACAACTGACCTTGAAAATAGATCCAGGAGGGGCAGCTAGGTGGTGCAGTGGATAAAGCACTGGCCTTGGATTCAGGAGGACCTGAGTCAAATCCGGCCTCAGACACTTCACACTTACCAGCTGCGTGACCCTAGGCAAGTCACTTAATTCCTGATTGCCTCACAAAATAAACAAAAACAGAAAAGAAAGAAAGAAAGAAAATAGGTCCAGGAGAGATAATTTGATAATTATTGGACTACCTGAAAGCCATGATCAGAAAAAGAGGCTCGACATCATATTCCAGGAAATTGTCAGGGAAAATTGCCCTGATATTCTAGAACCAGAAGGTAAAATAGAAATTGAAAGAATCCACGGCTCACCTCCTAAAAGAGACCCCAAAAGGAACATTCCAAGGATTATTTTAGTCAAATTCCAGAATTATCAGGTGAAGGAGAAAATACTGCAAGCAGCCAGAAGGAAACAATTTAAATATCATAGAGTCACTGTCAGGATTACACAGGACCTGGCAGCTTCAACATTAAAGTATCGCAAGGCTTGGGATATGACATTCTGGAAAGCAAAGGAGCTTGGATTACAACCAAGTATCAACTACCCAGCAAAACTGAGCATTATATAATTTCATCCTAAAGAATGAGTGGGTCAAACAACAAATCACAGAATCAATAACTTCATCCAAGAGAATGACAATAATGAGGCAACATACCAAAATTTATGGGATGCAACCAAGGCAGTTCTTAGGGGAAATTATATATCTCTAAATGCTTGCATGAATAAAATGGAGAAAGAACAGATAAATGAATTGGGCCTCCAACTAAAAAAGCTAGAAAAAGAACAAATTAAAAATCCCCAATTAAATACTAAGTTAGAAATTCTAAAAATCAAAGGAGAGATAAATAAAATTGAAAGTAAGAAAACTATAGAATTAATAAATAAAACTAAGAGCTGAATTTATGAAAAAATAAAAAATAGATAAACCTTTGGTTAATTTGATTAAAAAAAAGAAAGAAAAAAACGAAATTACCAGTATCAAAAATGAAAGAGGTGAATTCACCACCAATGAAGTGGAAATTAAAGCAATAATTAGGAGCTATTTTGCTCATCTGTATGCCAATAAATTTGACAATCTAAATGAAATGGATGAATATTTACAAAAATATAGACTGCTCAAATTAACAGAAGAGGAAATAAAATGCTTAAATAAGCCTATTTTAGAAAAAAGAAATTGAATGAGCCATCAGTGACCTCCCTAAGACAAAAATCTCCAGGGCCAGATGCATTTACAAGTGAATTCTACCAAACATTTAAAGAACAATTAATTCTAATAGTATAAAAATTATTTGGAAAAAGAGGTGAAGAAGGAGTTCTACCAAATTCCTTTTATGACAGAAATATGGTGTTGATAACTAAACCAGGCAGAGCCAAAACAGAGAAAGATAATTGTGGACCAATTCCTCTAATGAATATAGATACAAAAATATCTTAAAATAAAATATTAGCAAGTACAACACAGCAATTTATCACCAGAATAATACACTACAACCAAGTGGGATTTATACCAGGAATGCAGGGCTGATTCAACATTAGGAAAACTCTCAACATAATAAACCACATTAATAATAATTTACAAAACCTAACGTGATTATCTCAATAGATTCAGAGAAAGCTTTTGACAAAATACTGCATACATTCCTATTAAAAGATGGATTACAAGCTTATCAAGGGCAGAGATTTTTATTGCCTCTGCAACACAATAAGTGCTTAAGTGATTAATTAAGTACAAATGAGCCATCAGTGACCTCCCTAAGACAAAAATCTCCAGGGCCAGATGCATTTACAAGTGAATTCTACCAAACTTTTAAAGAACAATGGGAGCCACAGATCAAAAGAAATTTAATGCTCATGATTTCAGAGAGTATCATTTAAATTTATTTTCCCCCAAGTTAAGAAGAGGCTTTGTGACTTCTCTTAGTGATTTCAGAATGGATCCATTAACTAGTCATGAAAATAGTACTACTCCGGGAAATGTTTTCAGAGATGATTCTATGATTAAATAGACACAGAGTTTGCCTTGTAATCACCACAGAGGGACATCATACCAGAAATGCAATGAAATTTACAGAGCAGCCTGAATAGAGGGAATTAATGAATAAAGCATGTATTAAGTTCTTACTGAATGTAAAATATTGTGCTAAACATATAATACTAATAGAAAAATATTATGTGAGTGTTTTGTTTTGTTTTTAAGGGAGTCACATTTTATTGGAGGTTTCAGTGATAAGTCATAGAATTCCCGTGGACCTCAGGGTTCAGTGGCGAAGCTTATGTTAATGCCTCTTCTTCAATTTTATTATTTAATGTCACTATTTCTAGGGCTTGGTTTCAAGGTCATGGCATATCTCCATCAGAATTAGTGGGGAGCTAGGAGGCACCTCCAGTTGTCCTGATAATATATTGTGTCACTGGATCCAGATGGCTCTGGAGGAGAGAGTGTACAACCCTTCCTCATTTAAATCCAATAAATTGCAAGTCATGATATTCATCATGGTCCTCTTCAAGAAGCAAAGCAACAACAATGTGGGAAGGTGATGATCAAGGTAGTTAAGGTTGTTTGACTTAACTGACTCATACTGGCTCCAGGCACTCCTTTAGAATGCCCAGATGCTTCATCTAGGTAGGCTTGCCTGACTGTATGTGGTAGTTGGTTGGCAGCTGGTAGAGATGGCTGGCCTTTTGTCCACAGGAGTTACTTTCATGGATGATGGCTGCAGCAGGTGGGTTAAAAGCAAGCATAATGGTCTGGTGTGTCTTGCTATTCTAAGGGATCTTGGTAGTGGGGACAGTGTTGGGTAATGGAAAGAATGATGGATTTATCATCAGAAGACATTTGTTTGAATCCTAATGGTGCTTTTGGCTGTGTGATCTTTTTAACTCAACTTTTCTGTATGAGTTTCCTCATCTGTAAAATAAGATATTAGGCTCCATAGTTCTCAAAGTCCCTTCCAGTTCTAAATCTATCACCATATAAATGGTCATTTTGGCTTCCAATCTTTTCATTAAGAATCATCACTGCCCTACTTTGGAGGGCAGAAGAGAGTAGAGAAGTAACTTGAAGATAGAATGTGCTAAAGAATGTAGCCAAAGATAAATGCTAAAATAATGGCAGTTTTGAGCATTAAGCATTTGATAATTTTTTTTTGGGGGGTGGGGTGAGGCAATTGGGGTTAAGTGACTTGCCAAGGGTCACACAGCTAGTAAGTGTTAAGTGTCTGAGGCCAGATTTGAACTCAGTTACTCCTGACTCCAGGGCTGGTGCTCTATCCACTGCACCACCTAGCTGCCCCAGCATTTGATAATTTTAAAGGAATGCAAGACTCAGCAGGATAGTTTCTTTGTGTGTTTCTTTCTTTCTTTCTTTTTGTTTTTTTTTACAAAATACATAAAGAGAAGCTTTTTTGAATTGGCAAATAATTGGAAATTGAAAGGATGCCCATCAGTTGGAGAATGGCTAAAGAACTTGTGGTATATGATTTTGATTGAATACTATTGTTTTGTAAGAAATTGCAAAGGAATTGGTTTCAGAAAGAAACCCAAACATAAACAGATGCAAAATGAAGGCAGAAGCAAAACATTGTGAGTAGTAATAGTCATATTGTAATAAGGATAATCTGTGAAAGATTTAGCTACTCTGAAACAGAAGATTACAGGAGATGATTACAAAGGACTTATGATGAAAATTGCTGTCCACCTGCAGAGCTGTTAAACTCAATACAGATTGGTGTATAGATTTTTCCTTTATTTTTCCTGCTTTTTTTCTGTTTAGAATTTTATTTTCCAAATTACACATAAAAACAAATTTTGACATCAATTTTTAAAACTTTGTGTTCAAATTATCTTCCTCCTTCCCTTCCTACCCCATGAACTCAAGCAATTCAATTTAAGTTATATATGAGTAGTCTTGGAAAACATGTCCACATTAGCTATGTTGTGAGAGAAAAAATATAAAAAAAATTCTGATTAAGGAACTGTCAAAAAATTATGCTTCGATATGTTTTCAGATACCATCAGTTATTTCTCTGTAGATGGACTGCAATTTTCATAAATCCTTCAGAGTTATGTTGGATCAATGCCTTGCTGAAAATAACCACGTCCTTCCCAGCAGATCACCTTACACTAATGCTGTTATTTTGTATACAGTAAACTTCACTCTGTTCAGTTTATGTAAGTCTTTCCAGGTTTTTCTGATAGCATCCTGATCATAACTTTCATATAGTACTTTAAGCCTGACAAAGAATTTTCTTCACAATAGCCTGGCAAAGTAGATACTATACGTTTTGCCATTATAATCAATCATCATACCTGTTTCCCTCCATCCTATTCCCTTCCCAAGATATATACTCTATTTTATATCTTCTTTTACCCTATTCTTTTTCAAAAGTATTTTACTTCTGACTATCCATTCTCCTGCTCTGCCCTCATTTCTTTCACCCTACCATCCTTATCCTCTTCCCCTCCTACTTTCTTGTAGGGTTAAATAGATTATTCCTCCCAATAGAGTGTGAATGTTATTCCCTCCTTGAGTCCACTCTGATGAGATTAGTCTTTGAGCTAATTCTGTGTTCTAAATTTTTCTTCCTCCCTCCCTCCTCAACCCTCCCTATGAAATTAAGCAATTCAATATGTCATACTTGTGCAGTTATGCAGAACATCTTCACCTTCTTCAAAAGTGTTTTGCTTTTTATTGCTCCCTTCCCCAACCTGCCCTTCCTTCCTTCCCTTCTTCTCCCTTCCTCCCTTTTTCCCCTTCCCCTCCAACTTTCCTTAAGGGAAAAAAATATATTACTATACCCACTTGAGTATGTATGTTATTCCCTTTTTGATGATAGTAAGGTTCACTCACTCATCCACTCCTTCCCTCTTCCCCTCCCCTCCATAAGCTTTTTCTTATTTCTTTTATATGAGCTACTTTTCCATAGTCTACCTCTCCCTTTCCCTTTCTTCCAGTGCATTCTTCTTACCCCTTAACTTTATTTTAAAGTTGTCATCATGGGTTAGCTAGGTGGCACAGTGGACAATGCACTAGGCCTGGACCCAGGAAGCCCTGAGCCCAAATCCAGCCCTAGACATAAGTCACCCCACCCTGCCTGCCACACAAAAACCCAAATATTTTACAGATACCATTTCTTCATATTCAATTCAGACTTGTGTCCTCTATCTAAGTGTATTCCTTTCAACTGGCCTAATACTGAGAAAGTTCTTATGAGTTAGAAGTATTGTCTTCCCATGTAGGAATGTAAACAGTTTAATCTTTTAATATCCCTCATGATTTCTTTTTTCTTTCTTTTATTTTTCTTTTTTATTTAAAAAAAATTTTTAAATGTTCTTTTTTGGGGGCAATGAGGGTTAAGTGACTTGCCCAGTTTCACAAAGCTAGTAAGTGTCAAGTATCTAAGGCCAGATTTGAACTCAGGTCCTCCCAAATTCAGGGTCAGTGCTTTATCCATTGTCCCACCTAGCTGCCTCCTCATGATTTCTTTTTCCTGATTACCTTTTTATGCTTCTCTAGTGCCTTGTATTTGAAAGTCAAATATTCTATTCAGTTCAGGTCTTTTTATCACAAATGCCTGAACATCCTCTTTTTAATTGAATCCCCATTTTTCCTCTAAAATATTATCTTTGCTGGGTATATGATTCTTTGCTGTAGTCCCAGTTCCTTTGCCCTCTGGAATATCATATTCCATGCCCACCAGTCCTTTAATGTAGATGCTGCTAGATTTTGTTTTATTCTTATTGAAGCTCCACAGTATTTTTGAATTCCTTTTTTTTCTAGCTGCTTGAAATATTTTCTTCTTGACCTGGGAGCTCTGGAAATTGGCTATTAATATTCCTGGAGGTTTTCCTTTTGGGATGTTTTTCAGGAGGTGATTTGTGAATTCTTTTGATTTCTATTTTAGCTTCTGCTTCTAGAATATCAGAGCAATTTTCCCTCACAATTTCTTGAAAGATGCTGTCCAAACTCTTATTTTGGTCATGGTTTTCAGGTAGTCCAATGATTTTCAAATTCTCTTTCCTGGATCTATTTTCCAGGTCAGCTGTTTTTCCAAGGAGATATTTCATATTGCCCTCTATTTTTTTTAATTCATTTGGATTTGCTTTACTATGTTTTGTTTTGTTTTGTTTTTTATAAAGTCACCAGCTTTCATTTGTTCAATCCTAATTCTCCGGCAATGATTTTCTTCAGACAGCTTTTTAAATTAAGCCTCTAAATGGATTCTGGAGCTACATAACCAACAAAAAGATGGAATGATACAATATTACTGTTTAAGGTAATCTAGAAAGACTTCAGGAAAGGTCTGTCTCAGCTGGATAAAAGAGAAGTGCAGCTCAGTTCAGAGGGTATCTGTGCAAGCCAGCAGAAGGCTCCTAGCCACAGCACAGATCTGCAGCTAAGGATCCTAGGTCCTGCCTCAGCATGCAATTTGGGAGGCCCCTAGGTTTAATACAGAAGACAACATGCCAGCTAGAATATTCAGTACACAACAGGCAAAACTAGGATGGGCCACCCAAGTGCAGTGAGAAAATTGTAAGATACTGAGACCTCAGTGCAGAAAGCTAGGGATCAGGCCCCTGCCCCCCAGCAAAAGAAGCATGGCACAGTGCACCCTGTATTCCAGGAGCACTTCTCAACTTTAAAAGGTACAAAATATACTAAATTATAAGTAAGAAACATAAAAGAACCCTCAGCATACAAAACTAATATGGTGATAGGGTAGACCAAAACACAAACTCAGAAGAGCACAATGTCAAAATGCCTATATTTGAGGCCTCAAAGAGGAAGAGAAATTGATCTCAAGATCAAAACACCATCTTTGAAGAGCTCAAAATGGATATTGTAAATCAAATAAGAGAGGTAGAAGAAAAATTGGGAAAAGAAGTGAGAGTTATGCAAGAAAGAGTCAATAGCTTGGAAAAAGAAAATTACTTCTTAAAAATACAATTGGTCAAACCAAAAATGAGGTTCAAAAACTGACTGAGGAGGGAAAGCTAGGTGGTACAATAGATAAATCACCAGCCCTGTATCCAGGATGACCTGAGTTCAAATGCAGCTTCAGACACTTGATACTTATTAACTGTGTGACCCTTGGCAAGTTACTTGACCCTTACTGCCGTGCAAAAAATAAAGCTGACTGTGGAAAATAATTCCTTAAGAATCAGTATTGGCTACCTGGAAGCTAATGAGTCAAGAAGATATTGGGAGACATGGCTGAGAAAGGCAGTGTCTTGACTGAGGTCTCCCTAAGACTTCTCCAGATACGTTCAAATAATGCCATGACAATTCCTGGAACAGAAGAAGCCACAAAAGGACTTGGTGAGGGGCAGCTAGGTGGTGCAGTAGATAGAGCACTGGCCTTGGAGTCAGGAGGACCTGAGTTCAAATCCAGCCTCAGACACTTAACATTTACTAGCTGCGTGACCCTGGGAAAGTCCCTAATCCCCAATTGCCTCACCAAAAAAACAAAACAAAACAAAAAAGACAGGGTGAAATAGTTTTCCTGTCAATGACAACTTAAAAGGTCCACAAAAAATGGTGTCACACCAAGGTAAGAGTGGAGCACAGTCCAGGGCAGTTTGCACCAGTACAATCACAGCCCCAGCAAACTAGGAGCAGGCCTTTGAAGCCACTGAATCATCATCATCATCATCAGTTGCTTCTGGAACTCACCCAACAGAGGGTAATGGGGTGAAAAAATTGTCCAGAAGATTACAGGGTTCTTTTTTGCTAGCATTGAGGCAGGACTTTGTTGTTTTGCCCATACTCAGATCCAGTCTTTAGTGGTGGTACCAGGTCAGGGAGGAACACTAGCATAGCTTATAGACACAGTGAAACTGGATGCTTCTCAAAATTCTAGGGTAGAAAAGCAGGCTAATGGCTCCTTGCAGACCAGAGCACATTCCAGGAGAGTAGTAAACATACATCTTCTTAAATAATCCCATCTTGGAAGAACTGAAAATTTACAAAAAGGACATGAGGAGGAAGTAAAGCAGAATAAAAATAATGTAAAAGTAGAAGAAAATTTAAAATATCCTTTAATAAAAACAACAGACCTGAAAAATATATCCAGGAGGGATAATATAAGAATTATTGGATTACCTGAGGGCCATGATCAAAGAAACAAAAAGAGCTTGGATAACATATTCCATGACATTATCAAGGATAACTACCCCATGTTTTAGAACCAGAGAAAAAATAGTAATTGAAAGAATCTACCAATCACCTCCTGAAAGAAACCCTGAAAGGAAAATTCCAAGGAATATTGTAGCCAAATTCCAGACTTACCAGGTAAAGGAGAAAATACTACAAGCAGCCAGAAATGAACAATTTAAGTATCAAGGAGCAACAATCAGGATTACACAGGACCTGGAAGCTTCAACATTAAAGCATCAAAGCTTTTGGAATATGATATTCCAGAGGGCAAAAGCACTTGGATTACAACCAAGAATGTCCTAGCCCATGAAATTAAGCGTACTCTTTCAGGGGAAAAGATGGGCATTCAACAAAATAGGGGACTTTAAAATTTTATGAATGAAAAGTCCAGAAGTGAAGAGAAAATTCAATCTTCAAAGAAGATTGAAGAGAAGCATAAAAAAGGTACAATGGGGGAAAAACAAAACATGTTATTCAATAAGGTTAAAATGTTCACATCTCTATATAGGAAGAAGATACTTGTAACTTTTAAGAACTGTATCTCTAATAAGGAATACAGGAGTACACATAGAAAGTGTGGGTATAAGTTTATTTTGATGATATTTAAAATATTTTTAAAAAACCTTAAAGTTGACAAAAAAAGATTATACTGGGGGAATAGGAGAGGGCAAGCAGAATGGGGCAAATCACACCACATGAAGAGGGAGAAAACACCTATTCAGATAGAAGAAAAGAAGGCAGGGGTGAGCATTATTTCAACTTTACTTGCATCTGATTTGACTCAGAGGGAATAGCATACACAGTCAGTTGAGTATAGAATTTTATTTTACTCTATAGAGAAGCGAGAGGGGATAGGGTTAGAGAAAAGGGTGGGATGCTGATAGAAGGGAGGGTAAAACTAGGAGGGGAAGGGGAAATCACAAAAGGGAGGTGGGACTGGTAGAAGGGAGGGTAAAAAGTAGAAGGCAAAAGGGGAAAGAAATAGGAGGTGGGGCTAATAGAGGGTAGCATAGATTAAAGGAGGTAGTGGTCAGAAGCAAAACATGGATGAGAAGGGATGGGGAAAGGAGAGAGAAAAGTATAAACAAAGAGAAATATAGGATAAAGGGAAATTAATATTTGGTAATCCTAACTGTGAATGTGAATAGGATGAATTCTCCCATAAAACAGGAAACACATAGCAAAGTGGATTAAAAACCAGAATTTTACAATATATTGTTTATTTGAAAAACATTTGAAGCAGAAAGGTACACACAGAGTAAATAAAAGTAAAAGGCTGGAGAAGAATATATTATGTTTCAGCTGTAGTAAAAACAGTGCAAAACAAAACAAAACTGTGGTAGTACTCCTTATCTCAGACAAAGGAAAAGCAAAAATAGATGTAATTAAAAGAGATATGGAATCAATACTAAACATATATACACCAAGTGGTATAGCATCCAAATTCTTAGAGACTTTACGTGAGTAACAGGAAGAAATATACAACAAAACTATATCGTGGGGGACCTCAACCTTCCCCTCTCAGAACTAGATAAATCTAACCGAAATTTTTACAGCCAGTTTCTCTGATAAATGCCTCAATTTAAAAATCTGTAAAGAACTGTATGAAACAGAAACAAACCTATAAGAGAAGGGCCAGAGAAAAAGAAGGATAGTTTGCCTCAACTGAAGATGAGAGAAGATGGAACACAGTGTTCCAAATTTGGTTCAGTGGGACAGGAAGATTTTCCTTTTTTTCTTTCACCCTGGAAATGAAGTTTCCAACATGGAATTAATTGACTCTGCTTTTAAACCCAAATCACCCTGGCTCTCACTGATTGTCCAATAATAAGTTCCAAGCCAAGCTTCACTTGCTCATTGTTTGGATTTCGATGGCTCAGAATGAGTATAAATAGCAATTGTTTCTTTTCAGGCCAGAAATTCTAAAGGTCATCCTCTCCCAGATTGATTCTTTTGTGAAGGCAAACTAGGCCATCTTTTGCCTCAATTATTACTTAGCCTTTAATTACTGAATGGGTGTTGCCCCAGGCAAACTGAGACCTGGGAAATAGCTTAGTTTAAAGATGCCAAGGTCTCCCCCTGCATCAGGGGCCATCAGTAGTCAACTTGACCTATGTCTTTTCATTGGACTCTGATAAATTTATAGGAGAGAGTGAGGCTAATTTCTTTATATGGCTCTGCCTCCCCTAAATCCAATTTACTTGCACGTTAAGACAACACCCTCCTGATTTAGTTTTTCCTCTTCCAGAATGAAGGACCAACAACAATCTATGAAGTTTCCAGCAATTAAGAGATGCCTCATGATATAGTGAAGAGGTAACAAACATACAGCCTGGACCAGATTAAAATGTAATGGAGAAAAAAAGAGAGAGAGAAAAAAAGACAAAAAAAAACCCCCAAAAATGTAATGGAGAAATATTTGACAAAATAAAAACATAATAGAACACAAATAATATTATTATGTGGTTTTCTAAATCAGTATGAAGCTCCTAGGTATCCTTATGTAAGATTTGGTGCCTCCCTTTTTTATTTTTTTAATTTGCAAATACCAATGTAGTGGATAGAGAGCCAGCTTCAGAGTCAAGTAGATTTGAATTCAAATTCTACTTTCGATAGAAACTAGCTACATAATGAAAGACAAGTGTGTCAAGATAATGTAATATGATATATATATATCAAAGTTGAGTATGAGTTATATTGTGAAGAACTCTCACTGTTTAATTTGATCATTGACAATGCTATGCTAAGAATTAGTGAAGCTCCAGCAGTTCAACAGCTAAAGAAGTGAGTCCAGAGACAACCACAGTCCAGACCAGAGTCCAGTTTTCCTGATGACATTCTACCACTCCAAGAAGACAAGATCTCAAAGACTTTGAATGAACATTTTAGTTTTGTTGTTTTTCTTTTCCCCTTCTGTTATTATATACACCATCTGTAATATGTATTCTCTGCAGAGAATGTGTCAAAATGTGTCATTATGTGTCAAGATAATGGAATGTGATAGATGAGATTTAGCAGATACTCAGGGATCCACCTGGAGATTGATCTAAACTGATTGAATTGGGGAAGAGATACTGACTGCTTACTAGATTGTAAGCACATCTGGCTGGTACTTACGGATACTTAAGAAGGTATTGTTGGGGCAGCTAGGTGGCACAGTGGATAGAGCACTGGCCCTGGATTCAGGAGGACCTGAGTTCAAATACGGCCTCAGACCCTTGACACTTACTAGCTGTGTGACCTGCACAAGATACTTAACCCCAATTGCCTCACAAAACAAAACAAAACAAAAAAAAACATAAGAAGGTATTGTTCCCCGAAAGTAAAATCTTTGAATTTTACATTGAGACCACCTTCAGGTCCAGTGAACCAATGAATTTGAATGACACTAACTAATCAGTTTGAAGAACCTCCCATTTCTGGGAGGGGAACATAAAGGAGGAGGTGGACTCTAGTGAGAGAGTTCTTTCTCGTTTTAGTGTGAGAGATCATCATGGTGGCAGAGGACTTCAGAAGTGGGAGGTTTAGGAAGGTTAGGATTGCCAGGTTATAGGAAATCTGTTCTCAATCTTTCTCTTTCCTTTACTATCTTTCAATAAGCACTTAAAAAAACTAAACTCATTTATCAGTGATTTTAGTCATTTTCCCCCCAAAACTGGGGGGACAGATTGGAACCCACATTGAGAATTTTAAATCACACACAAGTCAGCTTCTTGGTGCTCAAGCAACTCTCTAAAATGATACATTTCATTTAAGATATTGACCTCTATTGATAGAGGAAGGTTTTTCATCTGTGAGGTTTGCACACCATTGTAATCACAGGTTTATCCTTGTTTCAGGGACAGGCACCAAGCCCCGAATCAAAAGTATTGATAGTAACATAGAGTACTCTGAATATTTGACTAATTTGTCAAAGCGCTAGAATGTGAGTTATAGAAATGAATAGTATGGACGTCAGCACAACAATCTATTATGCTGTTGCTTTGTATAACATGTTCCATTCTGACTACAATAAATTATCATTTTGTCAGCATGGTGGATTTATTGTTCACCAACTGAGTAAAACATGTCTAAAATACATATCTAATAATTCATTTAATGAGAAGATACTACTCCTTTGTCTGTTTGTATAAAGTGAATATGTTAGATGATGTGAGAATCAGGGTGCCACTTCCCTGCTGAGAAAGACATAATGAGAACCAGGGCAGCACCACCTTGAGGAAAAGGCATGTGACTAGTGTCCAGAAATTACATCTATTCATAGAACTTCCATAAGTCATGTCAATCAGTGCTACCAGCCAATTATCTTGGAGCTGTGTGTGGGGACCACAACTGGGTGGTCCCACAGGGATATTCCACTCTAGGAGAATGGGAGATCCTTCTTTCCATTGGAGGTTTTGGTAGAGGCAGCTGCAGGGCAGGTGAGATAGGCTTTTTCTTACATTTTCTGAACTCCACATGTTCTATTTACTAACTCCTAATATACTTTAATAAATGCTTAATGCCCAAAGACTGGTGCTATAAGCTTCTAATTTAAGGCGACCACACATTAGATTTTAGTCAAAGCAATTAGATTTTAAACAACATGACATAAGGAATCCCCGCATACAATGCATTTAAAAGTTGTCAAAATTATCCTGGGAAAAACATACACATCAACAAAACATTGGGCAAAGAGCAAACACTTTTCTCTTTTGAAATGGACCATTCATTCATCAAATAATTATAGTACTGTAGAGAGGCAGAGAGGTTAGGTTCAAATTGAGCAATGCTTCATATGAACTGGATGACCTTGAGAGAAATCACTTGACCCTTTAAAATCTGAGTTTCCTCATCTGAAAGATAGCAAGGCTCAACTAATGATATGAGATCTCCCTTTCAATTCTAGATGTAAAATCTTCTGATGCTATATCCTCAATGATTAACAGCTATTATTATTTCAAGGAACATGAAGGCTTCTTAATTTATTTTTCCAGCAGATTGTAACTTAGAATTCTCTTGAAATCTGTAGTTATTAGAATCCCAGTAATTCTATGAAATATTCAGTTCCTTCCAGTTATCAAATTCTTCCTTACTTTGAGCTCAAATTTAACTCATAACTTCCATCCAATTGGTTTCAATTTATCCCTCTGGAAATACTCAGAACAAGTCTACTCCCTCATCCATGTAACAGCCCTTCAAATATTTTGGCACTGTGATTCTATCCATCCCTTCAGGTAATCTCTTCTCCAGGACAAACACTTTTCCCCCTTTTTCTTTAAAAAAAATCCTCACACAGTGTGAGGTGTCAAGTTCCTCTCTCATCCCAGTAACCATCCTCTTTTGTCTAGTGTCTCAACTTAAAATGTGGTGCCTGGGATGGAATAAATTATCCTAGAAATGGCCCAACCAGCAGTGTACAGCGGAAGCTAAGAAAACCTGACCTGAAGGCCTAGAATTCATTCTCTCTTCAAATCTGCACCATTGTTGCTATGCATGTGTTGGTTCAACTTTCCCTCAAAGTTAGCAACACACTGTTACCTATCAAAAAAGTGCTCTAATCTACTGACACTAAGTCTTCTGGTAGTCATTTTACCTTGGGGCTGTTGCATGTTGTATGCAAATTTTTATGTTGGAAAGGATAAATCTAAGATATGTTCAGCACTCTGACACCCATTGTGTCATCACTTCCCCATCCTGTCTGTTTCTTCTCCTTATGATAACATAGTCTATTAAGTGCCAATGCTTTCTGTGCATATGCATCCATGAAATTTAATTGAATTTGGGTAAATGGATGACAGTGTTGGTAAGGAGAGTTGTAAGTGATTTTTGCTATTGCTGTTTCCAACTCCACTCCTCCTAAGGAGAGACTACCAAGTCTGGTAGTCTGAGCCTACTCAACCATTGTAATCACTCAGAATTATAAGCTAGTCCTCTTTTAGGACATTGATGATAAGGGTCTACAGGTCTTTATAAGTTCTTCTTTGTCCTCATCAGGGTTTGTCATGGTGGGAGCATAGGAATTGACAATGGTTGCATGGCATTTTGCTGCAAGTGGCAATCACATGAACCTGTTGTTCACTTCTTTTGGTAAGCATACAAGTTTATTAAATAGATTTGTTTTGATTTCAAAATATACACCAGATTCATGGTGCTTGCCTTCACTGTGGTCACTCTAGAAAATCGTGTATCCAGCTCTGACTTTAGTAAGCTCGTCTTCATTTGCCAGTCTTGTTTCACTCAGGGCTGTTATTTGAATATGAGACTTGCTGAGTTCTCTCACAACAAGAGATGTTCTTCTTTAAGGTCTACTGGATTTTGTGGTGTCTATAAGTGTGCACACATTTCATGTACTGATGATTAGTGGAATCATATGTGCAGAAGTTTTTGTACTTTTGTTGTGTTTTGATCACATAGTGGGATTTCCACCCACTGTGGGAATCAGTTCAGGATTGGCTGAGCAGACAACTTTTAGGGCACCTTTTCTAGCCCCTTCCTCACACCAAGAGGTGAGAAGTGCTGTCCTTAAAAGGTTTCTCAGATACCCAGAGGTTTGCCAAATCCCACTGCTGCTTCCAGTGGCCTGGGCCACCTTTAAGCAGCATTTTTACTACAGCTTCCAGTCTATCTGCACCTGCTGCTTCATTACTTGGCTATTACCACAGGACTTTGAGATAGGTAAAAATGGTAAAATGGTATGTGTGATGTGTTTGGACTCATGCATAAATTGGATTTAAGTGAGGCAGAGTTGCACCAAGTTGTTGACCTCACTCTCTCTTCCAGAGTAATCACAGTCCAGTGGCAGGCCAGAGTCAAGATGACTGATGATGTCTGTAGATGGAGTGGATGACCTTGACTTCTTTTATATCCAACTAAATTCTAATAACTCCACAGCACCTGTTTCACCTGTCTTCAAAGACATTGGAACAATGTATTTTTAGGGAAGACTAGCACCTCTGGTGTGAGGACTGCTGAGCCCTTTTCAGGATTGTCTCCCACCTTTGCTATCTACCTGTGGCTCCAAGAAACTGAAGCATGTGCAATGGACAAACCCCGGTAAACCATTTAGGCAAACAGGTTAAAAGAGGTTGACTGTAACAGAGGAATCTTAAATCCATCTGTGAGTTAGGGAGGTGTCTACCCCAAGCATGTGAAGACTTTGCCTAGGTGTTTGGTGGATTTAGAATTGACAGAATATCAAGAAAGAAAGACTAGTCACTCACTAATGGATTACAGTCAAGATAGAGAAGGCCTCTATCACAGGACCTTAAGATCTTGAATTTGGCCCTTGGCTATTTAAATTAATATTTAACATATTAATGGGTGACTTCATTAACAGCATAGTCAAATGCCAATAAATTTTTCAGAGGATATAAAGCTAGGAGCAACAATAGATCCTTTGACTCAAGGAGTCAAAATTGAAGCAGATTTTAACATTTTAAAATATTGGGCCAAATTCAATAAGATAAAACTCAGTAGGTATAAATAATTATATGCCTGGATTCAAAAAAGTAAAATTCATGACGATGAAATTGGTAAAATATGACTTAACAGCAGTTTATCTGGGGGGAAAATGATGAGGATTTTGGTGGACTGTAGAAATCAACAAAGCAATATGGCAGCTAAAATATAGATGAGAACTTTGGTTTCACCAAGTGAAGCAAAATTTCCATTATGTGAGACATGCCAGTTCCTCTGTACTATACCTTATTCAGATAACACTTAGGACATGCTTTTTATTTGTTTGTTCACTTTGTTTTGATAAGGGTACCACATTTTAAGTAAGACAATGAAAAAGAGACTTCTTTGAGGAGGGGCAATTAGTCTCAAAAAGCATGTAAGTAACTGTACTGTGCCAGACACAGGGCTAGTTGCTGGGAATTTTTTTTTTAAAGGAGGAAATTGTTCCTTGTCTCATGGAGTTTATGTTATATCATAGGAGGGAACATGATGGAAGAGCAGATTTTTCCTACAGTAGCCATTCTGTTGACAGTGGAAATAGGAATAGATATGTGAAGATTTGAGGTAAAGTATAGATTTGCCTTTTCTACCTCATTGTACTAGAACTCTGTGGTAGGTACATTGTGGGGAATATGAAATTTAGGTAGGACTACCCCAAATATTTCCCTGTAGTTCCACCCTTCTACATGTGTTATCTCTTCCTGTTAGCCTATAAAAATCTTAATGGACTTCTAATTTACTACTTTATTTGTATCTTCAATGTAACATTTGAACTTTATTAAGTGATTAACAAATTCAGTATATTTCATTATCATTTATTTATACAAGTATACATAGAATAAATAGAAAATAAATGCAAAGTAATTTAGCAATGAAGGAACAAGCCTTTAGGGACATAAGAAAGACTTTACATAGAAGATAGTACTTGAAAAAGGTCTTGAAAGAAGCAAGACATTCCACAAGGTAGAAGTAAGAAAGGAATGCATTCCAGGCATGGGAAACATACAGTGCAAAGGAGGAGAGATGGAGTTCCATGAGTGAGGAATAGAAAGAAGGCTGGTTTGACTGAACCATACAATGCAGGAATGAAAGTAACACATAACAAAATTAAAAATATAGGTTTGAGTCAGATTTTGAAAATCTTGGAATAGCAGATAGATTTTTCATTTTATCTTAGAAGCAATAAGAAGCCATTGAAATTTATTTAGTAAGGCAGAACATGATCAGACCTGCTCTGAAAGAAAATTGTTTGGGAGCTACATAGATCATAGATTAGTTTTGAGAGAGACTTGAAGCAAGCAGATCAATTGCAATGGTCCAGGAGAGAGTTAATGAAGACATGAACTAAGGTGTTATCTATGAAAGTACTGAAAAGGGAACAGATGTGAAAGATGTTGTGGGTGAGGAAAGTATACTATTTGGCAATTCATTGGATGCCTGGGGTGGACAAGAGTGAGGATTCATAATATCAAGTTTCCAAGCCAGGGAGACTGGAAAGATTTGTGAAATCTAATTCTGCCTCTTGACTTTCTTTCTTTCTTTCTTTCTTTCTTTCTTTCTTTCTTTCTTTCTTTCTTTCTTTCTTTCTTTCTTTCTTTCTTTCTTTCTTTCTTTCTTTCTTTCTTTCTTTCTTTCTTTCTTTCTTTCTTTCTTTTTTTTCAGGGCAATGAGGGTTAAGTGAGTTGCCCAGGATCACACAGCTAGTAAGTGTAAAGTGTCTGAGGCCAGGTTTGAACTCAGGTCCTCCTGACTCCAGGGCTGGTGCTTTATCTACTGCACCACCTAGCTGCCCCCTAATTCTGCCTCTTGAAAAATTCATCTCTTTATACTTATTTTTTAAACAAATGCAAGAAGAGGTCATTTTTACCTACCTATAAGTTGAATGAAAGATTATAGTGTAGGACCTAGAAATCTTAATGCTTATTTTCTTATTATTTTGTAAGTCTATTACTTGTCTCTTGTTAACATGTTATACCTAAACATTATTTTATCTTCTTGTGTTGTAAATTACGTTTTACCTCCATCCCTAACAAACATTTCTAGATTTATAAGTTGTTACTTATAAGTTACACTTTCTCACACATTACTAATGGAAGTATCCAGAGAATACCTTTGGAACAACTAATTTGCTCCATGTTAAGTTGGAATAAATAAATAGAATGACAACAAAGGGGAGTTTTATCAAATCAGAGTTTTTGGCATATAAGAGTTATCCCCTTATATAATAATGGCTAAGTTAAGTGGCAGAAATTTGCTACTTCCATTTTTTAATCTTCAATTCCCAAAGAATGGTATTTCATCTTTCCTGTATTTTAAGCTGACATCAATTAATTGAATCAGCTTCAACAGAAATATTCATTCTTGGACATTGCAGTTTCCTTCCATGTAAACATAAGAAACTTTTCCTCTATTTAGAAAAAAAAGTACTCATTTTTTTCTATAACTCACAAAGAGCTGTTCACAGCAATTGGAAGACTTTCCCAATTATATCATGCTTAGAGCATCTGCAGAGTTGGTCCTAGAGGCTCCGATAAGAGAAGTCACAGCTGTGAATCTTTGGTTCTGCTCCTAGCACAGATGCCAAAGCAGATGGAGGGGTAGGGATCATCTTTAGAAATGCTCTGAATCTCAGACTGGTGGAGAGCAAAAGGCATCTAGGACACTAGTGAAATTGTTAGATTGATAGGCTCAGCACTCCCAGGAGCAGTGAAGGTGACAAAGTCTCCACATATTGAGATTTGGACAGAAGCATGATGGATGATGTGTGCACTTTCCCCTTCAATCCCTTTTATTGCTCATGAACTCTATTCTGATGGGTACTTGCTTGAACTGCCTGTAAATTGTTCTGAAACTGTGTTTCAAAAGGTTAGGAAAACATATATATTAATGCCTCATTCCAAGAAATAGGCTATTCCAAATAGCAGCAATGCAAAATTAAAATCAGGGCCGCTAATTAGTAAAGGAAAAAATGTTAAATGTATTCTAGTTTGAGAATAATCAGAATTTACCATGAGAATCTAAGAATTCAAAGACCAGTGGTGTACATTTGTTGAATTTGTAAATAGATGATAGGGTGATAATGCTTAGAAGGCCCCTATATAGATAGCTTGGTGAGGCAGTAGGCAGAATGTTAGGTATTGAGTCAGGAAGATCTGAGTTCTAATCTGACCTTAGACACTTACTAGCTGTATGACCTTCAACAAGTCACTTAACTCTGTTTACCTCAGTTTCCCCATCTGTAGAATGTGCTGGAGAAGAAAATGGTAAACCACTTCAGTATCTTTGCCAAGAAAATTCCAAGCAGAGTCATGAAGGTTCAGAAACAATTAAAACAACTGAACATAGATATAATCTCCATTGATTAGTCTTCCAAAATAATTCGAGAAACATTGGTTAATTCTAGTCCATGTTGGTATGAAGAGGCAGTGTGTGGCCTAGTGAATAGAGCTGACCCCAGAATCAGGACAATCTGGGTCTAAGTCCTGCCTCTGATACATCTTGGCTGTGACCCTTGGCAAATTGCTTAACCTTTCAGCTCTCTAGGTTAATTGGTTAATGAAGGGGTTCTTGGCATCCATGAACTTAAAAAATGTTTTGATAACTGTTTCCATATAATTGTTTTCTTTTGTAATTCTTTTATATTCCATCCTATGTATTTAAAACCATTAATCTGAGAAGGGGCCCATAGGCTTCAGACTGCCCAAAGGGCCCATGGCACAAAACTAGTTACAGAGAAAGTATTGACTTGAAATATTAAAGAAAGAATATCCTCATCATGGCAATACTGCTTCTAGTGAAATCACAAGTCTAGTTCTTGCCCTCTATTTAAAATTTTTTATTAGTATTTAATTTTCTCAATTACATGTCAAGACAATTTTTAGCATTCATTTTTATAAGAATTTGAGTTCCGAATTTTTTTCTCTCCCTCTCCTACCTTTTTTCTAAAATGGTAGGCAATTTGATATAGGTTATACATGTGCTATCATGTAAAAATATTTCATTATTAGTCAAAGTTGTGAAAGAAACAGATCAAAAGAAAAAAATGTGAAAAAGAATAAAGTGAGTGTAAAAGTATGCTTTGATCTGTATTCAGAGTCCATCAATTCTTTATTTGAATGTGGAAAGCATTTTCTTTCATGAATCCTTTATATTTGTCTTGCATAATTGCGTTGCTGAGAAGAGGAGCCGTTAATAGTTGATCATCAAATAATGTTGCTGATATTGTGTACAATGTTTTACTGGTTCTGCTCATTTCACTTTGCATCAGTTCATAGAAATTTTTCCTGGTTTTTCTGATATGTGCCTGTTCATATCAGAATAATATAATCAAACCTATTTATTTTACATTTCATAATGCTCTCAATCTCTTGTTTGGTCACAAACATGTAACTCACTTAACTTTTCCTTTAAGAATTTAAATGCTATAGCACTTGCTTTTATGTTTGGTATTGATATTACTTCATTGTCTATGGTACCTTTTAGCAAGTTGTAGCTTCCTTCTCTCTCTCTCTCTCTCTCAGGGCAATGAGGGTTAAGTGACTTGCCCAAGGTCACACAGATAGTGTCAAGTGTCTGAGGCTGGATTTGAGCTCAGGTCTTCCTAAATCCAGGGCTGTTGCTTTATCTACTGTGTCATCTAGCTGCTCTCTTCTTTATCTCTTTGAATTAGATCTATTTTTGCTTTTCCTTTATCTGAGATCAGGATTACCACCTCCATTTTTTTTAACTTTAGCTGAAGTATAATAGATTCTGCTTCAGTCCTTTACCTTTGTTCTGTGTGTGACTCTCTGCTTCAAGTGAGTTTCTTTTAAACAACATATTATAAAATTCTGGTTTTTTATCCACTCTCCTATGCACTTCTGTTTTATGTGAGAGTTCATCCCATTCCCATTCCCATTTATGATTAGGAACTTTATATTTCCATCCATCATATCATTCATCCTGCATGTTCTCTCTTTTATTTCACCATTTCCTTTCTCAACAGTATTTTGCTTCTGTTTATGGCCTCCCTCAGGATGCCCCCCTTTTGGCAATCCCCTTCCCCCTTTATGTAATCTCTTCCTCTCCTACTTTCCTGTTGGATAAGATAGATTTAATTTTCAAATGATTCTGTATATCATTCCCTCTTTGAGTCAATACTGATAAGAGTAAGGTTCAAGTGATGCCCATTGCCCACCCTTCCATTTTTCCCTCCAACGTAGCAGGTTTTTCAGGCCTCTTCATATGAAATAATTTGATTCACTCTACCTCTCCCTTCCCAGTGGATTTCTCTTTCTCATGCCTTAATTATCTGTTTATGTCATTTCCACATATTCACATTATACGCATACTCTCTGTCTATGTATATTCCTTCTAGTTGTACTATTAGTGGTACAATTTTAAGAATTTTATAATCATATTCCCATGTAGGGTTACAAACAGTTCAGCTCCACTGAATGGTTTATGTTTTCTTTTCCAATGAGCCTTGATACTGGGAAACAATTTTTTTTTTGTTTTGTTTTTGTTAATTCTGGTCTTCTCCTTATGAAAGCTTGAAATCCTTCTATTTAATTAAATGACCATCCCTTCTTAAGTATTATGCTTAATTTCATCAGGTAGGTGATTCTTGTTTTTAGTACTAACTCCTTTGTCTTCCAGAATATCATGTCCCATGACTGGTGATGCTTTAATTCTGCAGCTGCTAAATACTGTGTAATCCTGATTGTGGCTCCCCAATATTCTAATTGTTTTGTTCTGGCCACTTGCAATAGTCTTCCATTACCTGAAAATACTATAATTTGGCTATAATGTTTCTTGGATTCTTTCAATGCTTATATTGCTCTCTGGTTCCAGGATATCAAGGCAGTTTCCTTTGATGATTTCTTCAAAGAAGCTGTCCAGGTCCTCCTTTGGATTATGGCTTTCAGTTAGTCCAATGATTCTTTCATTTTCTCTTTTGTATCTATTTGTCATGTCAGTTTTCCAATGAGGTATTTTACATTTCTTCTATTTTTTTCATTCTTTCAAATTTGTTTGATTGATTCTTAATGTCTTATAGATTCATTAGCTTCCACTTACCTTAATCTAACTTATAAGGAGTTGTTTTCCTCAGTTTTTGTGCTTCCTTTTCTGTTTGGTCAATTCTACTTCTTGACTTGTTTTCTTTGGTGGATTTTTGTATCTCCTTTTCCATTTGACCAATTTTACTTTTTAAGCAGTTTTTCCCCTTTTTTCAAGCTATTAATTTTAAAAAATTTCTTTTGCATCACTCTCATTTCTTTTCCCAATTTTTCTTCTACCTCTCTTTTTTGATAGTAAATATTTTTAAAGTTTTGAGTTCCAAATTCTAACCCTTTTATCTTCCCCTTCCTTCCCCCTCCTCCAGTCATTAAGCAATCAGATATGTTATACATGTGCTATTATGAAAAACATTACCATATTGATAATTTTGCATAAGAACACTAAAATAAAATGCAAAAAATGAAAGAAATCAGGTGAATCATAGTCTGTGCTCAATATCAGTTCTTTCTTTGGAAGTTGATAGTATGTTTCATCATTAGTTCTTTGGAATTGTCTTGGATCATTATATTACTGAAAACAGTTAAGTCATTCCAAGTTCTTCATCAAATAATATTGCTGTCACTGTGCACAATATTCTCCTGGCTCTGTCCACTTCACTATAAATCAGTTCATATAAGCCTTTTCAGGCCTTTCTGAAATCATCTTGCTTGTCATTTCTTATAGAACAATAATATTCCATTATAATTGTATCCCACAGATCATTCAGCCATTCCCAAAATAATGGGCATTCCTTTGATTCCCCATTCTTAGCAACCATAACAAGATCTGCTATAAATATTTTTTCTACTTTTCTTATATGATTTTTAAGCTCCATTTTTAGTTATTCCCGGAGTTATTTCTGGATTTTTGACTGCTTCCCATTTTTCTTTGGGGTTTTGCCCATAGATGTTTTGATATTGTTGTCCTCTTTTGAGTTTGTGTCTTGATCTTCCCTTTCACCATAATATTTATAGTCAATTTCTTTTTTTGTTTTTTTATTTTGATCATCATTTTTGACCTTTTTTTCTTTGTTTTATATTTGAGTTATGATCCAGGGTTGGTAGGGGAACTGTATTAAGCTTCTTGTTCCAGGGGGTATAGACCCCAGTTTATTTACCTGGTGCTTCACTGATGTTGCCCTGAGACCCAAGAGGGAGCCTTATGGTTGGTGCTGTTCTAAGGGGGTACGATAAGAAGGTAGGTGAAGAATGTAGTCCTCTGGCTTTTAAAGGCTGCCTGTTTGCCCAGGGATATGCTGGAGCATGTGGTGGTTCTTGGAGTTGGAGTTTGCCCCATCCCCTGGATTTGATGAGGCATGTTGGGGGGGGGGGCGGTCCTGGTGTTGGTGTTTGCCTGCTTCACTGGTTTCCCAAGGTGGGGCTTCCTGCTGGTTTACTGGGATAATTTCTATCCTCCCTTAACCCCTATTGCATCTCCTATTGATATTATAGCAGCAAGCTGCTTAGAAGCAAATATACAATATGTCTTCTATCCAAGGTCACAACAAGGGAAACATTTCAAAATCACTCTATTTTAAATCTAGTGAATGCTTTGGTGTCAAGCAAAATGTTTTTAATCTTGTGTGATTCTCAGTTATTCCTGAAAACATACCAAATGGTGCTTGATCATGAAGATCAAAAAGAATAAGGGAAATCTCATACTTTTTTCCATTTATTTAGAATTTTATGTAAAAACAATTTTTATCAATTTTTAAAACTTTGTCTTCCAAATTCTCTTCCTCCCTCCCTGCTCACCCTCCTTAAGAATGAAAGCAATTATACATGTGTAGTCATGCAAAGCAGTTCCACATTAGGTTGTGAAAGAAAACAGTAAAAAAAATGTAGAAAAAGGAACTAAAAAAATTATGTTTTAATCTGTATTCAGACACTATTAGTTCTTTCTCTGGAGATGGATAGAATTTTTCCTAAATCCTTCAGAGATGGCTTGGATTATTGTATTGCTGAAAATAGCTAAGTCATTCACAGCTGTTCATCTTACAATATTGCTGTTACTTTGTATACAGTGCATTTTACTCTGCATCAGGTTATGTAAGTCTTTCTAGGTTTTTGTGATAGCATTCTGCTCATAATTTATTATAGCACAATAATGTTCCATCATAATCTCATCCCACAAGTCTTTCAGCCATTCCTCAATTAATGGGAATCTCCTCAATTTCAAATTAAACTTTTTGTTTTTTATCTCATTTTGGATACCAACCTAGTAGTGGTATTACTAGGTCAAAGAGTCTGCATGGTTATATAGCCATTTGGTGATAGTTCCAAATTGCTCTACAGAATATTTGGGTTAGAGCTTTTTTTTTTTCATATGGCTATAGGTAACTTTGATTATTTTATTTGAAAACTTCATATCTTTTGATTGTCTATCAATTAGGAAATGGCTCTTATTTTAACAAATTTGACTCACTTCTCTATGTGTTTGAGAAATGAGGCCTTGTCAGACAAATTTGCTTCAAATTTTTTCACAGTTATCATTGCTAACTGTATTTACCTCTATTCTATTCCCTCCCCATAACATTTACTCTATTTTCTATCTTCTTTCACCCATTACTTCCTCAAAAGTGCCCTCCCTTCTATCACCCCTCTCCCCCTCTTATCCTCTTATCTTCCTACTTTCCTGCAGGGTAATATAGATTATTATACCCAATTGAGTGTGTATGTTATTCCATCTTTGAGCCAATTCTGATGAGAGTATGTTGCCCTCAGTAACCAAACCTTACTCTGATGAGTTTCAAGTATCATCTTCACATGTAGGAATGTAAACAGTTTAACCTTTTAATATCATTCATGATTTATTTTTCATGATTACCTTTTTATATTTCTATATTGTCTTGTATTTGAAAGTCAAATTTTCTATTCAGCTCACGGCTTTTCATTAAGAATGCCTGAAAGTCTTCTCTTTCATTGAATTGCCATTTCTCTCCCCAAAGATTATACTCAGTTTTGCTGGGTAAGTGATTCTTGGTTGTGATCCCAGTTCCTTTGCCCTATGAAATATCATATTCCAAGTCCTCCAATACTTTAATGTAGAAGTTGCTAGATCTTGTGTTATCCTGACTATTGCTCCACAGTACTTGAATTGTTTCTTTCTGGCTGCTTGCCACATTTTCTCCTTGACCTGGAATCTCTGGGATTTGGCCATAATGTTCCTGGAAGTTTTCATTTTGGGAACTCTTTCAGGAGGTGATCGGTAAATTCTTTCAATTTCTATTTAACCTTCTGGTTCTAGAATATCAGGTCAATTTTGCCTAACGATTTCTTGGAAGATGATGTCTAAGTTCTTTTTTTGATCATGTAGTCCAATAATTTTCAAATTATGTCCCCTGGATCCCTTTTCCAAGTCAGTTATTTTTCCAAGGAGTTATTTCGCATAGCCTTCTATTTTTTCATTCTTTTGATTCTCTTAAAGTCATTAGGTTCCATTAACTCAATCCTAATTTTTAAGGAAATATTTTCTTCAGAGAGCTTTTATACTTTCTTTTCCATTTAACCAATTTGGCTTTTCAAGCTATAGACTTTTTTTCATGATTTTCTTCCATCACTCTCATTTCGCTTTCCATTTTTTCCTCTACTTCTCTTACTTTCTTTTCTTTTCTTTTCTTTTTTTTTTTTTTTAGTGAGGCAATTGGGGTTAAGTGACTTGCCCCGGGTCACACAGCTAGTAAGTGTTAAGTGTCTGAGGCCGGATTTGAACTCAGGTACTCCTGACTCCAAGGCCGGTGTTCTATCCACTGCACCATCTAGCTGCCCCCTTACTTTATTTTCAAATTCATTTTTTGTGCTTCTATGGCCTGAGACCATTTCATAATTTTCTTGAAAGTTTTTTTTTTTAATTTTTGCAGGGCAATGAGGGTTAAGTGACTTGCCCAAGTTCACACAGCTAGAAAGTGCCAAGTGTCTGAGGCTGAATTTGAACTCAGGTCTTCCTGAATCCAAGGCCAGTGCTTTATCCACTGCACCACCTTGCTGTCCCTCATTCTTGGAAGTTTTGGATGTAGGAGCTTTGACTTTATTACCTTCTTCTGAGGGTGTGTTTTGATCTTCCTCTTCAGCATAGAAACTTTGTAGGATCAGCATTTTTTTCTGTTTGTTCATTTTCCCAGTCTATTTCTTGACTTTTAACTCTTTGTTAACTTGAGGCACTGCTTCCAGGGTGGAGGGTGCACTGTTCCAAGCTTCAGGGCATTTGAGCAGCTGTTTTCAGAGATACTGTTAGGAATTTGTAAGTCCTTAGTTCTTCCAACTTGGTATGATTTAAGGAGAGGTATGTTCACCGCTCTCTTGTCCTGTGCTCTGGTCTGCAAGAAACTACAGGCCTGCTGTTCTGCCTTGAAAAGAATCCTGCTCCACTATGACTGCAAGCTCTGGTGTGCTTGTGCTCCTCCCCCGCTTGGGACTGCCACCCAAGAATGTGACCTAAATCAGAGCAGAGGCAAAACAACAGAGTCCCACCTCAGTGCTATCAAAGAGACCCCTGTAATCTTCCTCCAGCCAACTGCTTGACTCCCTTACCATCTGTGGACTGAGTTCCAGAAGCATCTACTGTTGCCACTTACTCAGAGGCTCTGGAAGCCTGCTCCTGGTTTGCTGGGGCTGGGTATTTGCTGGTGTGGTCTACCCTGGGCTCCACTCCACTCTCACCCTAATACAATAGACCTTTCCTGCCAACCTTCCAAGTTGTCTGTGACTGGAAAATTATTTCACCCCATCTTTTGTGGGTTCTGCTGCCCCAGGAATTTTCTTATGGAATTATTTGAAGGTATTTGGAGGCGTCTTATGAACAGCTCAGACAAGTCACTGCCTTTTCTCCACCATCTTGGCTCTGCTCCCTGAAATCTCATACTTTTAAGAATACCAGATATAACCTAAGAATCCTAGTTCTCAGTGTGTTGTGCTTTTTTGTCCCTTGGTGAATAGGGATGAATCTTCCTGTTTTATTTCTTGTTATATTTAATTTTGTACTATTTTCCACCCATGTAGTACTTATATCCTATATTAGAACTCTTGGATAACATAGACAATGGTGACTATATAACCAGGATTAGCTATAGGTATACAAAGCAAAGTGTACCTTTAACAAGAAATTTTAAAAAATAATATTTTTCTGGAGTGTGACCTATTTTTTTAAAAATTAGAAGAATGCGGTCATCTTTTTAACTAATCAACAAACATTTATTTGGTGACTATTACCATACCACTAACTCTTCCTTTTGTGAGGGAAACAAGACATAGACAACTTGGGGAGATGATTTGGGGTAGGGAAGCATTTGATAAAGTCAAGAGACTTTCTTTGTGAGGCTGTTCCACCCTTATATACAATGTTTATTTTTTTCATAATCCAAAATAATTTTCTAGACAAATTAAATGAATATAGAGTTCCCACATCATTTAAATGTTCCTGCCTTACACAAACCATACTTATGTTAATAATTTATTTTATTTGTATTATTTTTGTGGAGTATGAGACAAAATATAGAAAGAACTGTTTTATGTTAATTGTTCATTATTAATTAGGGAATGTGTTTATATGGTCATATTCACAGTTCTTCTGAAAATGAATTATTAATATATTTTGACCTTGTAGCTATTGTGCAATTGCTTCTGGTATTACATATTTGTAACCACTTTTATTA
Source organism: Dromiciops gliroides (assembly GCF_019393635.1). Lineage (NCBI taxonomy): Eukaryota > Metazoa > Chordata > Mammalia > Microbiotheria > Microbiotheriidae > Dromiciops > Dromiciops gliroides. The sequence goes on along the minus strand of NC_057861.1, from coordinate 568,362,152 downwards.
GAGATGGTTTTTTCCCCCAAAACTATTTCCCCAATTATCAGTTTCCTTTCTTATCTTAGCTTCATTGGTTTTGTTCATTTGAAGCTTTTAAAATTTTATGTAATTATACTTGTTTATTTTGTCTTTTATGATTACTTCTATTATTTGCTTTATTAAGAATTGTTCCTGGGGCGGCTAGGTGGCACAGTGGATAAAACACCGGCCCTGGATTCAGGAGTACCTGAGTTCAAATCCGGCCTCAGACACTTAACACTTACTAGCTGTGTGACCCTGGGCAAGTCGCTTAACCCCAATTACCTCACTTAAAAAACAAAAAACAAACAAACAAACAAAAAAAAGAATTGTTCCCAAACATACTTTAGAAGATATTTCCTTACCTTTGTCCTTTACTTTTTAAATATGATGTGATCTTTCTTTTTATATTTAGGTCATATTATATACAATTAATATCAATATTCATTTATCATTTTATATATTTCAGCATAATGGGGCTTCAATGCTTTTCTCTCCCATTCTTACCTGTTTTTAGTATTGCCTTGTCTGAGAGCAATATTGCTTTTCTTGTTTTGTTTTGTTTTTGTTTTGTTCTGTTTTTAAGATTCTGCTAAAACATAATAAAGTCTACTTCAATTTCTTCTTTTAACTCTGTAGGAATCCTTACATATTATCTGCTTACTATAAGCAAAAAATTGTTAAATTTTGACACTTTTCTGTTTTGTGGGTGAGTCAATTCATGGTTATTTTTCATAGGATTATTTTCCTCTTATTTAATCCTATTACAATTTTATTCTCTTCTTTCTCCTTTTTCCAGGGGTTCTCCTCTTCCTTGCCTGTTCATAGTTGACATTTTTCTGTTTTATTCCCATCCTTTCTTATTTCATTGTATTTGTAACACTATATCATTTTTATTTGAGAATTACAAAATTTATGTGGCCAATCAAATTAATATAAAGCTTCAGAAGATTACCCACTCTCTCTATGCAATTTCTAACTTTGATTTTTTTTCTTTTTCTGTTTCCAATAACAAGAAATTGTAAGTTTGCACCTTCTCCTCTCTTTCCTTAAAGAATTTCTTTGTTCTACTCTGCCATTGCTTTTCAATACCTAATATCAGAGTTTGTATCTTTGTCACCTCATTAATCTTTAATGATATTCTTTTCTTCCCCTTTTAAAATGTGTGTTATTAATCACCACTTAGATCTTTTGAGTTGTTCAAACCCTTTTGACTTTCTATATTATGTTTGTTCATTGCATTTACCTTTCAAGGAATCTTCCAAGTTTTAGATTTCTCAACTAGATTTTTTGGCAGTCACTCATTATATCTAAGACCTTCTTCCCCCTCTAGTGTCTTATTCACCTTTGAAGCATTACCAAAAAAAAATCCTTAGCCTATCAAGATACAAAGTACCATTATTTCCATTATTTTAAACTAATTATGTTATAGTCTTATATGATGGACTGGGATTCATTAATTTGTGATTTGACTATTACAAATACTTTTTACTTGACCTGGGTGCTCAGAATCTTGGCAATCATATTTGCTGATATGTTATATATAGTTTTTCCATGGTAGTGACCTCTGGAAAGTACTTAATTTTCCCCAGTGTTTATAATATTTCCAGGCAATTATCTTTTGGGATAACTTGGAGAATTGTATTCAATACTTATGTTTGTTATTATTGTTTTGTAATGCCTGAGTGAGTAAGAGTAAGAAGGAGAGAGACTTTCATTCTTTCTGGTATCATGTACATGTGTGTATCTTTGTGTTGTTTTTCTATTTCTGGTTATATAATTAAATATTTGACTTCTATTTCTATTATTATTTTTTTTTCCTGAAAGTGCATTTTTCTACTAAGGTTGCCCAGCTTCTGTTCTAGGATATATATTTCAATCTTTATCTTTCCTTAGTTCTTTTATTAGAACATCCTGCCTCATCCATGGTCTTTGTAGCCATTCTATGCTATTTTCAGGGAGCGGGGGAGGGGGAATGAGGAATTATTATCTTGGAGGATTTATCCTTGGGATTTTTGTCCCCTTAGTATCTATTCTATTTTTTTTCTTTGTTCAGGAATTTCTATAGTCATTCCATTTCTCTTCAGTTCACCTCTGTGGGATATTAACTTCCCATCCCATTTGACGAGTACTCTTACTCACAATTGAAAGGAGACTATATTAGAAGTGACTAGTGCAAGTCTTTGGCAAATTATCTGTTTCAAATGCAATTATATTGATTCCACTGTAAACTCAAATGTTACTGGAACCACCTTTTTTAATTCAAGTACCCATGGCAAAAAAAAAAAAAAAGTTCTATGAGTTCTATGTTGAGAATGCTCAGCAGAAAGACACTGATTGCAATAGATTTTCAGATGCTTAAAAATACCTTTGGTGGTTCTCTTCCATAATTCTCCACTGAAGTTATATCAAAACACCTCTTGGCTCTGTTGGCACAATACTCATTCAGTTAACAATCATTTATTAAGCCCTTTCTATATTCCAGGCACTGTGCCAAGTGCTTGTAATAGAAATACAAATACAATGAGAAACAGTACCATGCCTGTCATGGAGCTTACATTCTCATTGGGTAAGACATAAAAAGTTAAAATGGAGTGAAGGAGGGTGGGAGGATGTTAGCCAGTACAGAAGCATGATGGAGAATTCCATTTGGCAGCCTGGTGTGAAATGACAGGATGGGTAGCCTGAATGTTTCCTTAAATGGAGGTTCTAAGAGGAGCCATCCAATCAGAGGGAGAGGCCAAAAGTTTTAGGGCATTTAAAAAGTGTCAATTCCAAGGGTGAAGTGATTTTCTAGGATGAAATTTCTGGGGTATCTTACATGTGTCCAAAGTGGCACCCAAGAGAAAGCCTAATGACCTCTACAAAGCAAGAGCTTATAGAGAGAAACTTTTGGTCTGGGTTAGAGGGTGGAGTTAGTGGGGAAATGAATTCTAATTGCAATGGATTTATTTAAAATAAAACAGTTGGGGGCAGCTAGGTGAGCACCGTTCCTGGATTCAGGAAGACCTGAGTTCAAATCCGGACTCAGACACTTAACAATTACTAGCTGTGTGACACTGGGAAAGTCAATTAACCCCAATTGCCTCACCAAGAAACAAAACAAAACAAATAAAACAGTTGTCTGTTTTCTTATATTCATTTTAAAAACTTCAATTAACTTCTTACCTTTCTTTTCTCCTAGTTTCACAAAACTATTACTAGACCACATCTACCTCCCAAATATAGAAAAACACAAATGTATGTCTCATTATGTACCTATAGTACATCAAGTCTCTGGAGTTATGGTTGGCAACTGAATGGATCAGAGTTTTAAAGAATTTCAATTTTATTACTTCATATATTATTTTCTTGGTCTCACTCATTCTGCTCTGCATCAGTTCATATAAGTATTTTGTAGTTTCGAGGAGGAGGAGGAAGGGGGAATAAGTGGGAATAAAGATAAATGGAAAAACAAGAGAAAGATAAATGAAAATATAAGAAAGAATAGGAGGACTACCATTCAAGGAGAAGGGGCACTCAAGGAGAAGATGCAGGAGGAAGAGCAGGAAGAGGTGAAGAAAAAAAGAGGAAAGTAAGTAGGTAAGTAGAGAAGTAAGAGAAGAGCTGGCAAATGGATTTGAGGAATACCACTCTACTCTGCTTGTTAAGAGAAAGATGCATTTATTTTAAAAATAAAGGATGAGAAGAGGATGAACTGAATGTGATACTGCAAGAAGGGATAGAGAAAGAATTGCTAGAGATGACAAAATCTTGGAAGTGAAACTGAAAACATTAAGGGACACAAAATTAATTTTCATCACTACTTTTAATGAAAGGGAATGATATAAAAAGAGAAAGGCTCACTTATGAAATGAACAGCTGCTTTAGAATTGGAAGATGATCTAAATTTATGAATTGTGGCTTAAAATGTAGGTATTAGAGAAATGGAGTATAAGTAACAAGGGCAGGTAAAGATGTACTTGAAGAAATTGTACAAATCTAATAAAATATCTTTAAAAATTGAAAAGGAAAAGGGAGGGAGAAAACTAAATATATCTACTGAATGCAATATCCTATATGAGAAAATAGCTATAATATAAGAAGCATGCATAAGAGATAATGCATATGAGATAATACCCCCCCAAAAGTACATACCTTATACACAAATATGTAATATATGGTTAACAAAAAGGCTGAAATGTACATTCTAAGTCAAGAATACAAGTTTGATTTCATAGTTAGCATTGAAATTTTGTAGGATGAGAACTATGAATAGAATATAGTTCTAGAATAAATGCTTTCCAGGTAAAGTGAGACTAGTTAGAATAATGATAAGGAAATGCCATATATTTAATATTTAATTGTATATTCACATTTAAGTAAGTTCAAGAACCAAAAGAGAGAATAATAGAGTATAGAACTTTTGGGGAATACCATCCAAAACAAAAACTGAAAAATATGTTATTGAAGTAAACTGTAGATCATGAGTGCAGAAAAATGAATCAGATGAAGATTCATGAAAGAGAATACAAGCGTGACACAGAGGCATGATAAGGCAGTTATGACCTATTATCTAGACATCTGATGGAGCTCTTTCTCTTCAAAACTGAATAGCTAATTATTGTTTGACTTTCTTGAATAACAAGTTCTAGCTTCAAATTGAGAAACTAGAAAGAAGAATATCTGGATCTGAATCTTATCATAAAAGAAAACTGATTTCTAAAAAGAAGCACATTAGAAAATCATAAAAGTGGCCCAATTTATAATGAAAATGAGTAAATCTTGATATTTTATATATATATATACATATATATACATATATATATATATACACATACACACATATAAATGTACATATATGAACTCTTTAGGTGATTTTTGGAATTAAATTTCAAAGGGCTCAGATAAAACATAGCTAGACTATGTATAGACAAATGCTTCTACAAAAGAAGTAACACTAGCAAGGATGGGAAGTAGTCAAGAATCAAATTCTTAATAAACAAAAAAAAATATTTTAGGACAGAGCTAAGATGGCGGCAGAGAGAAACCAGGAAGTTGCCTGAGCTCTCCCAAGTTTTCCCCAAAAGCAACATTAAATTAAGCCTCTAAATGGGTTTTGAAAGTATAGAACCTACAAAAAGACAGAAAGACACAAGATTCCAAGGTCTGTCTCACTTGGGCTAAAGGGGAGCACAATGCAGCTCAGTGCAGGGCACAAGGGGTGTGGGGGTCTGGCCAAGTCAGCAAGAGACTCTTGACCACAGCACAGATCAGCAGGGAAACCCCTTGGTGGTGCAGCAGGCCAAGACCCACCAGCCCTGACTGAGAGGGCAAACTGCCAGCTAGACAACCACCCTCAGGACAGGTATGACTAGGCCAAGTCATCTCAGCACAGGGATCAAGTCTAGGGCAGTGAGAAATCTGCAAGCCTCAGAGGCCTCATAGGAGAAAGCCAGTAAGGACGCCCTTATAACCCAGGAAAGGAAGCTTGCAACAGTGGCTCCTGTGCCCCAGGAGCAGATCTCAAAATTAAAAGAAACAGAAAAGGCCTTTACCATTAGAGCTTCTATGGTGACAGGGAAGAATAAAACACAAACTCAGATAAGGACAATACTGTCAAAATGCTAAGATGTGAAGCATCAATGGAGAAGATTAATTTGTCTCAAGACCAAAAAACCTACTTGTAAGATCTCAAAAAGGATTTTAAAAATTAAATAAGAGAGGTAGAAGAAAAAAAATGGAGAAGAAGAAATGAGAGAAATTAGATGTATGCAAGAAAATTATGAAAAAAGGGTCAATAACTTGGAAAAGGAAGCACAAAAATTGACTGAAGAAAACAATTCCCCCAAAGCAAAATTTGCCATTAAGTAACATTGGCTAAATGGGAAAGGAGGTCCAAAACTTTACTGAAGAAAATAATGCCTTAAAAATTAGAACTGGGCAGATGGAATATAATGACTCTATGAGACACCAGGAATCAGGCAAACAGAATCAAAAGAATGAAAAAAAAATTGAAGAAAATGTGAAATACCTCATTGGAAAGACAACTAAACTGGAAAATAAATCCAGGAGAGATAAATCATTATCAAAAACAGTGTTTGGACACCATATTCCAAGAAATTATCAAGAGAACTGCCCTGATATTATAGAATCAGAGGATAAAATTGTCATTGAAAGAATCCACCGATCACCTCCTGAAAGAGACCCCAAAAGGTAAACTCCAAGGAATATTGTAGCCAAATTCCAGAATTATCAGATGAAGGAGAAAATACTACAAACAGCCAGAAAGAAATAAAAAATAAATATCATGATGCCATGGTCAGGATTATACAGAACCTGGCAGCTTCAACATTAAAGGATCAGAAGGCTTGGAATATGATATTCTGGAAGGCAAAGGAGCTTGGATTGCAACCAAATTTTGATCCCAAATTTTTGGGATGCAGCCAAAGCAGTTCTAAATGCTTATGTGAAATTAAAGCAATAATTAGGAGATATTTTTCACAACCGTATGCCAATGAATTAAAAAATCTAAATGAAATGGATGAATATTTGCAAAAAATACGAATTGTCCAGATTAATAGATGAGGAAATAAAAGACCTGAATAGCCGATTTTAGAAAAAGAAATTTTACAAGCCAGCAGTGAACTCCCTAAGAAAAGGATCTCCACGGCCAGATGGGTTTACAACTGAATTCTACCAAACATTTAAAGAAAAATTACGTCCAGTACTATATAAATTATTTGGAAAAGTAGGTGAAGAAGGAGTTCTACAAAATTCCTTTTGTTCCAAGAAATATGGTGTTGATACCTGAACCAGGCAGAGCCAAAACAGAGAAAGAAAATTATAGACAAATTTCCCTAATGAATATTGATGCAAAAATCTTAAATAAAATATTAGAAATAGGATTATAGCAATTTATGATCAGGATTTATCACTATGACTAGGTGGGATTTGTACAAAGAGTGCAGAACTGGTTCAAAATTAGGAAAACTATCAACATAACTGACATCAATAAAAAAGCTAACACACATCATTTAATTATCTCAATAGATGCATAAAAGGCTTTTTGCAAAATATAGCACTCATTCCTATTAAAAGCACTAGAGAGCATAGGAATAAATGGAGACTTCTTTTAAATGATAAATAGTATCTACCTAAAGCCATCAAGGATAACTTAGAGTCATTCCCAGTAAGATCAGGAGTTAAACAAGGATGTCAATTATCACGTCTATTATTTAATATTGTATTAGAAATGTTAGCTTTAGCAATAAGAGAAGAAAAATAATTAATTAAACAAATTAGACCAGGCATGGAGGGGGAAAAATCTATCATATTTTGTAGATGAGATGATGGAATACTTAGAGAATACTAGAAAATCAACTAAAAAACTACTTGAAACAATTAACAACTTTGGCAAAGTTGCAGGATATAAAATAAATCCACATAAATCATCAACATTTCTACACATGAATAACAAAACTTTTTTTGCTGAACTCAGCAGCAAAATATAGAAAGAGAAATTTCATTTAAATTAACTGTAGATAATATAAAATATTTGGCAGTTTACCTGCCAATACAAACCCAGGAACTCTATGAACACAATTACAAAAAACTTTTCACACAAATAAAATCAAATCTAATTAATTGGAAAAAATATAAATTGCTCATGTATAGCCTGAGGTAATATAATAAAAATGACAATTCTAGCTAAATTAATTTACTTATTCAGTGCCATACCTATCAGACTGGCTAAACTTATTTTATAGAGCTAGAAAAATAATAACAAAATACATTTGGAAGAACAAAATTTCCAGAATATCAAGGGAACTAATAATAAAATGCATAGGAATGCTGGCTAGCTCTTCCAAATCTGAAGCTATAGTAATGCAGCAGTCATCAAAACTATTTGGAACTGGCTAAGAAATAGAGTGGTGTATCAGTGGAATAGTTTACACACAGGAGACACAGTAGTAAATGACTTTAGTAATCTATTGTTTGATAAACACAAAGACTCCAGCTTCTGGGATAAGAACTCAGTATTTGACAAAAACTGCTGGTAAAACTAGAAGATAGTATTGCAGAAACTAGGCATAGAGCAACATCTTACACTCTATACTAAAATAAGGTCAAAACTGGTACATGATTTATAAATTTACCATAGATAAATTAGAAGAGGAAGGAATAGTTTACATCTCAGATCTATGGAGAGAAGAATTTAAGGCCAAACAAGAGATAGATAATATTATGAAATGCAAAATGGATGATTTTGATTGAATTAAATTGAAAAGGTTTTGTTCAAACAGAAACAATGCAGCCATAATTAGAAGGGAAGCAGAAAACTGGGAAACAATTTTTACAGCCAGTGTTTCTGATAAAGACCTCATTTCTAAAATATATAGGGAACTAAATCACATTTTTAAGAATGCAAGTCATTCCCTAATTGAGAAATGGTCAGAAGATTTGAAAAGGCAGTTTTCAGATGAAGAAATCAAAGCTTTCTACTGTGGAATCTGAATGCAAATTGAACTTCTTTACTTGTTTTTACTTTATTTTTGTTTGCTTTTTTCTTTTTTGAGTTTTTCCCTTTTGTTCTGATTTCACGACATGATTTCATTTTGTTCTTTTCTTTACAGCACGATTAATGGAAAATATGTTTAATGTGATTGTAGATATATAAACTATATCAGGAAGGGGGAGGGAAGGATGGAGAAATACTTGGAACTCAAATTCTAACAAAAGAAAATGTTAAAAACTATCTTTACATTTAACTGCAAAATAATTAAATAATTAATGATAAAAATTATTTTAATTAATATTGAAATACTTAAGGGAGTAGAAGAAGAACAGCCTACAGAGGTTGTTCCAACAAGGATTAAAAGAGCATCAGAGGGGGCAGCTAGATGGCGCAGTGGTTAAAGCACCGGCCCAGGATTCAGGAGTACCTGAGTTCAAATCCGGCCTCAGACACTTGACACTTACTAGCTGTGTGACCATGGGCAAGTCACTTAACCCCCATTGCCTAAAAAAAAAAAAAAAAAAAAAAAAAGAGCATCAGAGGGGGCTGCTAGGTGGTGCAGTGGATAGAGCACTGGCCCAGGAGTCAGGAGTACCTGAGTTCAAATCCTGCCTCAGACACATAACACTTACTAGCTGTGTGACCCTGGGCAAGTCACTTAACCCCAATTGCCTCACTAAAAAAAAAAAAAAAAGAGCATCAGAGGGGGCAGCTAGGTAGCATAGTGGATAAAGCGCTGGCCCATGATTCAGGAGGACCTGAGTTCAAATCCAGCCTTAGACACTTGAAACTTACTAGCTGTGTGACTCTGGGAAAGTGCCCTACAAAAAAAAGCACCTGAAAGAAGTTATGTAGAAATTAAAGGAGAAACTACAGAAAATGTATTTTCAGCAGCATAGCACAATAGGGCAGGTAGAAATCTGCAAGCATAAATGGAGGAGGAGAGGCATTGACTTTCTGGACCTCTACCCATGATCCCACAAAATAGCTTCAAATAATGCCATAAGACAATTTCTGCAGCAGCAGAAACCACAAAAGGATGGGGTGAGATCATTTTCCAGCCAAAGATGGTTTAGAAGGTCAGCAGAAAAGTTCTGTTATAACAGGGTGAGAGTGTAGCCCAGACCCAGGCTGCACCAGCACAGATCCAGCCCTTGGCAGGCCACACGAAAAAAAGAGGCCTCCAAAGCCTCTGAATTGACTGCAACAATGGCTACTTCTGGAACTCAGCTCATGGTTCAGTGAGGGGGTCAAGCAGTTGGTTGGGGGAAGATTGCAGGGGTCTCTGCCAGCACTAAGGCAAAATTCTTTTGTCTTGCCTATGCTCATAACAAGAAAGCAATATTGAGTGGCAGCCCAGGTTGTGGAGGGGTGCAGGCAGACCTGAGCTTTCAAACACAGTGAAACAGAATTTTGTTTCTGGGATAAGGAGTAAGCAAGTCTGTGGTTACTTACAGCCCAGAGTACAGGCCAGGGGAGTGTAGAACATGCCTCTCCTTAAATTGTACCACATAGGACCCTCTGAAGTTTTAGACAGTGCATCCTGGGGGCAGGGCCCCACTTTAAGAAGGAGTTAAAACTCAAAAAATAGCCTGGTAAAATAAGCAGACAGAAAAAAGATGCTGATCCTAGAAAGTTTTCTTTTGGTGACAAGGAAGATCAAAACCCTCCCTCAGAAGATAACAAAGTCAAAGCTCCTACATCCAAAGGTTCCAAGAAAAATAAGAATTGGTCTCAGGCCATAGAAACACTAAAAATGACTTTGAAGATAAGGTGAGAGAGGTAGAGGAACAAATGGAAAGAGAAATGAGAGTGATGCAGGAGGGTCATGAAAAAAAGCCAATAGCTTGAAAAGCCAAATGGAAAAGGAGATACAAAAACTCTCTGAAGAAAATGATTGCTTAAGAATTAGGATTGAGCAAATGGAAGCTAATGACTTTATGGGAAATCAAGACAAAATAAAGCAAATCCAAATGAATGAAAAAGTAGAGGGCAATTATGAAATATCTCCTTGGAACAAAAGCTGACCTGGAAAATAAATCCAGGAAAGATAATTTGAAAATTATTGGACTACATGAAGGCCATGATCAAAGAAAGAGCTTAGACATCATCTTCCAAAAAAATTGTCGGGGAAAATTGCCCTCATATTCTAGAAGCAGAAGGTCAAATAGAAATAGGAAGAATCTACCGATCACCTCCTGAAAGAGATCCCAAAATGAAAACTTCCAGGAAGGTTATAGCCAAATTCCAGAGCTCCCAGGTCAAGGAGAAAATATTGCAAGCAGTCAGAAAGAAACAATTCAAGTACTGTGGAATCACAGACAGGATAACACAAGGTCTAGCAGCTTCTACATTAAAGGATTGGTGGGCTTAGTATATGATATTCCAGAGGCCAAAGGAACTGGGATTTCAACCAATAATCACCTACCCAGGAAAACTAAGTATAATCTTTCAGGGGAAAAATGGGAATTCGGTGAATGAGAACTTTCAGGCATTTGTGATGAAATGGCCTGAACTCAATAGACAATCTGACTTTCAAATACAAGACACTAGAGAAACATAAAAAGGTAAACAGGAAAAAGAAGTCATGAGGGATGTTAAAAGGTTAAACTCTTTATATTTCTACATGGGAAGATGATACTTCTAACTCATAAAAAACATTATTAATGCAGCTGGATGAAGTGTTTTTAGACAGAGGGCACAGGTGTGAGTTGAATATAAAGGGATAATATCATTAAGCATTTATTTTTTAAATTATTTTTATTTTTGTGGGCTGGTCAGGGTTGGGTGGCTTGCCTAGGGTCACATTAACTTGTGAGTGATAGGTGTCTGAGGACAGATTTGAGATCAGGTCCTTTTGGGTCCAGGGCTGGTGCATTGTCTACTGTGCCACCTAACTGGCTTATGTTGATATTTTAAAAAAATAATAAAATTAATGGGGTAGAGTAATACACTGGGAGAAAGAGAAAGGGAGAGGTAGAATGGGGTAAAGTATCTCACTTAAAAGAAGAAAGAAAAAGTGTATGGAGTGGAAGGAAAGATGGAGGAGGTGGGGGAGTGAATGAGCCTTACTCTCTTCAGAATTGGCTCAAAAAGCGAATAACATACACCCTTATTTGGATATATTAATATATCTTGCCCCTTGGGAAAGTGGGAGGTGTGAAGGAAGGGAGGGCAGATTGCGGGATGGAGCAATCAGAAGGAAAACATTTTTGAGGAGGGATAGGGTGAAATAAGATAGAAAATATAGTACATATATATACACACACATATATATGTATATATATATGTATGCATGTGTGTGTATATATATATATATATATATATACGTATATATGTATATTTTTGTATGTGTATATTTATGGGGCAGTGAGGGTTAAGTGACTTGTCCAGGGTCACACAGCTAGTATGTGTCAAGTGTTTGAGGCCATATTTGAATTCAGCTTCTCCTGAATCCAGGGCCAGTGCTTTACCCACTGCACCACCTAGCTGCCCCAAAAATATAGTAAATATTAAGGGTAGGGAATAGGGTGCAGGGTAATACAGTTAGCAATAGTAATTGTGAAAAAAACAATTTGAAGCAAAATTCTCTTATAAGCCTCAGTTCTCAAATCTATAGCAAACTGAGTCAAATTTGTAAAAATAGAAGCTATTATCCAATTGATAGATTATCAAAAGACATGAAGTTCCAGATGAAATAATCAATGCTACCTATAGCCATATGAAAAAAATCTCAAACTCATTATTGATTGGAGACATTCAGGTTAATACAATTCTGGGTACTACCTCACACCTATTGCATTAGATAATAGGACAGTAAAGGGAAATGACAAATATTGTGGGGAATATGGGGAAAATGAAACAATAACACGTTCTTTGAAAAGTTGTCAACTGTTTCAAACATTCTGTAGTTTAATTTGGAACTATGGCCAAGGGGTTGTAAAACCATGCATACTCTTCAACCTAGCAGTAGTACTCCTAGGTTGATATCCTAAAAGAGATTAAAAAAATAAGTTTAGTTAAAAAAAATTGGGGTGATACCTATCAATTAGGGAAAAGCTGAAAAAATTGAGAGATAAGATTAGGATGGAACACTATCGTGTTGTAAGAAATGATGAGCAGGATGCCAGGAAAAAGACTTATGAAAAAATACATTCCATCTACAGAGAAAGAACTGATGGTATCTCAATACTGATTTAATTATATTTTTTGTTAGTTCCTCTTTCTGACATGCTTTTTGTCTGTTTTATTTCACAATATGACTAATGTGGAAATGTTTTGTGTGACTGCACATGTATAACATATTGATTTGGTTTCATTCTTGGGTGAGGGAAGGGAGGGAGGAGGAAAATTTGGAACACAAAGTTTTGAAAATTGATGTGAAAATTTCTTCATACATGTAGCTTATGGAAAATTCTCATTAAACAAAGTAATTAAAAATAGAAAGAAATCTGCATGCATGAGGGAAGAAATACAGCCAGAAAAAGCTCAAGAGCATAACACACACTACCAGGCCAGCTGCTCTATATGCGTAAGTTCTTAAAAATGGGTATACATGATTTTAGATTTGTTTCCACTTCTCTTTAACATGCTATGAAGCACAGGAAAAATTGTGAAAAAATGGAGAACTAAAACAGATCCACATTCCCCCTTCACCCCCCAGAAAAATAAAAAAAATTAAAAAAAAAAACAAAGAAGAGAAGGCTATTTGTAAAATATTGAATACTAAATTTTCCTTTGATTTGTTGAAGACAAATAGAATATACTTTTTATAAAAGTATTTTATTATTTTGTAGTTACACATAGATACAGTTTTCAACATTTGTTTTTATAAGATTTCTAGTTTCAAATTTTTCTCCCTTCCCCCACCTTCCTCCTCCACAACACAGCAAGTGATCTCATATAGATTATATATGTACAATCACATTAAACATATTTCTGCAGTAGTCATGCTGTGTAAGAAGACTCAGAGCAAAAAGGAAAAACCTCAAAAAAGAAAAACAAAAAAAATAGATGTAATATGGTTCAATCTGTGTCTAGATTCCATAGTTCTATTTTTCTGTATTTAGAGAGCATTTTCTTTTTTTTCTTTATAGCATCTCTTTTTTTGCCATTTCTAAATAATTTTTTTTTTATTTTAGTTTTCAACATTTTTTTTTGTGGGGCAATTGGGCTTAAGCAATTTGCCCAGGGTCACACAGCTGGTAAGTGTTAAGTGTCTGAGGCTGGATTTGAATTCAGGTACTCCTGACTCCAGGGCCGTTGCTCTATCCACTGCGCCACCTAGCTGCCCCTCAACATTTGTTTTTATAAGATTTCTAGTTTCAAATTTTTCTCCCTCTCTCCCTCCCCCCCCCCTCCTCAGGATGGCAAGTAATCTGATATAGGTTATATATGTGCAGTAAAATTAAACATAATTCTGCATTAGTCATATTATAAGAGTCAGAGCAAAAAGGAAAAACCTCAAAAAAGAAAAACAACAGTACCCAAAACAATATAATAAATAGTATGGTTCAATATGCATCCATACTCCACAGTTCTTTTTTTTTTTTGGATTTGGAGAGTCTTTTACATCATGAGTCCTTTGGAACCATCTTGGACCATTATATTGCTGAGAAGAATCAAGTCTATCACAGTTGAACAAAACACAATGTTGTTGATACTGTGTACAATGTTCTCCTGGTTCTGCTTATCTCACTCAGCATCAGTTCATGTAAGTCTGGAATCCAGGTTTCTCTGAAATCTGCCTGCTCATCATTTGTTACAGCACAATAGTACTCCATTACATTCATATACCACACTGTGTTCAGCCATTCCCCAATTGATGGGCATCCCTTCAATTTCTAATTCCTTGTCACCACAAAAAAGCAGCTATAAATATTTTTGTACATGTGAGTCCTTTCCCTTTTTTATGATCTCTTTGGGAAAAAGACCTAATAGTGGTATTGCTGGGTCAAAGGGTATGCACAGCTTTATAGTCCTTTGAGCATAGTTCCAAATTGCTCTCTAGAATGGTTGGATGAGATCATAGCTCCACCAACAATGTGAATGCTTTTCACATATTAACCCTTTTGATTCTGTCAACAATCCTGAGAGGTATGTGCCATTATTATCCTCATTTGTCATCTGAGGAAAGTGAGGTAGACGGAGGCTTATTGACTTGCCTGAAGTCATATACCTTTTCAGAATCTGAGGCTAGATTTAAATTCAGTTCTTTATAACTACAGGAACAGCTCCCAATCTAATATGTGACCTATCTCCCTAAAGAGGTATCTTCTGGTGACCACATGTTAGGATCAACATGTATAAAGTAGAGTATATTCTAAAATGACCAATCAAGTTGGTGAGGAAACTAGCATTCAAATGTTCTGCAACAAGTCTGACTCAGACTAGTAGTCTTAGAAATGGAATACTTTTTTTTTTGTGAGGCAATTGGGGTTAAGTGACTTGCCCAGGGTCACACAGCTAGTAAGTGTTAAGTGACTGAGTTCGGATTTGAACTCAGGTCCTCCTGACTCCAGGGCCAGTGCTCTATACACTGCATCACCTAGCTGCCAGAAATGGAATACTTTGAAACACTTGTGGGCTATGAAACATTTTTAAATGAGTTTATTCAACCATAAAATAATTTAAAAGAATACACTTTCTTTAAAAGAGATTCTGTTCACCTCTGTTTCTGCATTCACTATCACAGAGATTCTGGTCCACAAAGATATCTTGTAAGTCAGTGGAATTTCTGCTAAACCTTTGATGTTCCAGATCCAACTGACTAGACCTTTTGCCTCAGACTATAAGGAATTAACACCAGTGGTTCTAGTCCTTCAAATGAACTAAATCCTTGTCCCTTTAAAAGGAAACTAGCCTAATCTACATAAATCAAATGCAGCAACTATTATCCTACAACATACAAAGATTGTTTGAAGGATCTAGGGATGTATAAACAGAAGATGAAAAGATGTATGTGACACATGGTACTTGACTTCAAGTATATGGAGGGATAACATGGAAAAGCTTGATTGAATTGAAAGGGAAATGAATATTTAAAAACTGTTTTGTAAAATCTCAGAAGCTCTTTTCTAAGGTTTAAAAGATAGCAGTAGTGAATCTATTTTTACGTAGTCTATAATACCAAATTCCCACTGTCTAGATGTAAATTTTTAAAAAGGTTTTCATCTGTTACTCTACTAATAAAACTTAACTCTCATATAGTTGTTCAGAACTCTGAAATTCCAATTCCCTCACTTTTATAGCTAATCCACTTTTTGGTACCAAAGAACAGAATTGTGAATATAATGGGAATATAAGGAATGCTGATTGAGGCAGCTAGGTGGCGCAGTGGATAGAGCACCAGCCCTGGAGTCAAGAGGACCTGACTTCAAATCAGACACTTCACACTTAATAGCTGTGTGACCCTGGGCAGGTCACTTAAACCCCCATTGCCTCACAAAAAATAAAAAAAAGAAACACTGATTAAAAATATAGAACCAGGAATCAATGAATGAAAAAAGCAAAACTAAACTCTATATAATTAGAATGCCCCAGACTGACCCCAGCAAAAACCTGAGAAAATGAACCTCCTTCCTTTCTTTACAGAAGTGGATGATACTCAATGTGCAATATTGCATATGCTATCAGACATAGTTGATGTGTTGACTTATTTTTCAGAACTGTTTTAGTTATTCTATTTTTAAAATGGTATATAAAATGTTGTGCTAAAAACAACTCACTATGGCTCCCAAGAGTTGATTGTTAAATTTTCCATGTGAACATTTATACTTCAGAAATTCTTAAGGGTAAAAAGTCAGGGCTTCATTTATTTTTTTCTTGATTGTCTAGATTTGATAAAGTTGTAGAGAAAAATCAATAATTCAGATGAAACTTAAAAGTTTCATGGGTGCACATTTTTAGTACCATTGATCAAATATTTGCCTGCTGATAAAGAATATCTTGCTGGGTATGGATGCATCCCCAAACAGATGTGATAACAAAACAAAAGGTTTCAACACAAATAGATCTAAAATTAAAATATATTACAGCTGCTCCTTAGAAGGAAGTAGAGAGACACTTAGAATATTTTGAAAAGCCCTCAGTTCAGTGCATCCAGTGTTAGTTTAGAACTCTGCTTCCATGTCTGTGATTACCCCCATATCCTTTCCATACCGATTTGACAAATCTGTTGCAAATTCTTATCTTCCCCCTACATGCACATGTGCACACCATTTAAGAAAACATGTGCCCTGGGGGCAGGTAGGTGGCACAGAGGATAAAGCACCGGCCCTGGATTCAGGAAGACCTGAGTTCAAATCCAGCCTCAGACACTTGACACTTAAAAGCTGTATGACCCTGGGCAAGTCACTTAATCCTCATTGCCCTACAAGAAAAAAACAAACCACCTCCCCCCAAAAAAACCAAAGAACAAAACAAAACAACAACAATAAGAACAAAAAACCTATGTCCTTTACATTTGGTTAGCACATACAAATACACATTCATCTACATTCTTCATACATATAGGATTCAATGACTGATTTTGATGTACTTTTTGTATCTCACAGAAGCGTCCTTTGTGAAAAGTTTTTTACCTAGAATAACGTATTGTACATGAAGAGAAAATTCACAGCCTTGAAATTAGAATTTTTTTTCACAGCCGAAAAAAGGAATAGCTACAAATAAATCCACTAGATAGAAGAATGTAAAGGAATAAAAAGAAAGAGTGGAGACTTCAGAGACAATTCCCCATCACCCCATATCATCCACTAGCATTTTAAAGTCCAAGCTCTTAGGCCTGGCTGCAAGAAATTCTGTGATTAATCTTGATACAAGTATCATTTTTATCTCCTAGTGGAAGAAATTTTTTCTTTGGGGAATTCAAGTGCGTGGGTTTTTCACATGATTACAATCTTTTTTTCTCCCCTATCAAGTAACCCATATAAAAATGACAAGCTAAAAATAGGGCATAAAATTTGAATATTTTATCCTCTGTAGTATTAACCCCCCAATAGTCACTGTGTATACAAACTCTGATGACCACAGAATAGAAATATAGCACTATCTTCACACACATCTATTCCCATAAACATTAACACTAGCCACAGATAAATTACAGCACAGGAAAGGGGAAAATTGAATTCCATTTTTCCTAAAAAAAATTAGTGGAGAAATAGGAGTTAAGTAAAACCATATATTGAGAGTAAGATAGAAGCAGGCAAAAATATGGGTTTGATTTAATCCTTGGGATTTTAGTTTATCTTAGGAGGCTCCTTTTAATTTAATTTATTTATTTAGGTTAATTTTTTAAAACATTGATATATGACTAAAGCCTTTGCTTTATTGCTTTGTTTATCTCTTGTAATTACAATACTCTTTCAATTGCATTAACTCAAGGAATATCACTGTCTCCAAACTATTATGGTCAAAAGACACTGAGGAGGTGCATGGTACAAAAAAAAAAAGATTGCAACATATTACAAATCACGATTTTTGCAAAAGGAGTTTTCTGAGAGATGTATGATGGGAAAAGTAGGGGCTTGGTGGTGTGACAACATTAAGGGATAGCTTATAGACATCTCATATACTTCATTGTCATACACATGATGTCAAAAATTAAGATGGTTGGTTCCCTTCATGATGGGCATACTTCCTCTGGAAGATTTCTAGGAAGATATGAGTCTTACAGGAAATCTGTAAGCTCACAGGTCTGTGGATGTACCAAAAATTAAATTTATTGATACATTTGTTTTATGCCAAAACACACTTCTCAATACCTAGCACAAAATTGGTGCTTGATAAACAAATGTTGAGTGACCCATTGCCTAGGGCTTTTATAAAAGTGTTTTCTACCTTGTGTTTTTTTTCCCCATCTTTCTTTGAAGTTTCTTTTCTGGGACAGAGTCAAGATAGAAAAGAATGAGGTTACAACTGGCCAAATCTTCTAAAAAACCTCTGCTATAAAATGTTCACCACAATGAAAGCCTCTCTGACCCTGATAAATTTGACCATAAAAAATGAACTTAAGGAGATAAATATAATTTTATAAAAGTTAGATATCATAGATCCCTGGAGAATAATAATTGGAAACAGAAAGAAGTATGCATATTTCTCAGCAATGCATGGAACCATCATAAAAAATTTCCATATATTAGGATACAAAAACTTTGCAGAAGCTTCAGAAAAGCATAAATGTTAAAGGACTCATTTTGGTTCACAATTGAAGAAAAAAATATATTCAATAATTAACCTTTCAAATACACATTATAAATTAGTAGGAAACAAAATAAACTAATCTTCAAGAATGAGACAGTAAAAAAAAGAAAATCATGCAAACAATCAATAATCTAATTAAAAATAATGACAACAATGAAACAACAAAGTATTCTTTGTAGGAATCAAGCTAAGCAGTACCTATGGAAAAACATATCTTTAAACATATCAATAAAAGACAGGAAAAAGTAGATCAACAAACTGTGCATTCAACTAAAAAAAATTGAAAAAGAGTAAATTAAAAATCCCTAAACACCAAAATTTAATCCTAAAATTCAAAGGAAAGAATAATAAAATTAAAAATAATGGAGTTAATAAAACAGAGAGCTCATTTTATGAAAATATAAAAGTGACAAATAATTCACTAATTAGAATTTTTAAAAATAAAATTAAATTGCCAGAATCAGAAATGAAAAAGATGAATCACACAACCAATGAAGATGAAGTTAAAAGCAATTATTAGGAATTATTTTGCACAAGTTTATGCCAATGAAACTGTATGTATGTATGTATTTATGCATATATGTATATACATATACATGTTGAATATTTATAAAAAATATACATTTCCCAGATTGACAGAAAAGGAAACAGAATATTGAAATAACACCATCTTAGAAAAAAAATAACAAGACATAAATATGCTCCCTGAAAGGGGAAATTCCCTCAGGATGAGACTGACTTATGAGTCAATCCAACCAAACATTTAAAGAATAATGAATTATAATGTGATATAAACTGTGGGAAAACAATAGGTAAAGGTGTCCTACCAAAATTCTTCTGTGGTCCGAATATCATGCAAAAGCAGAAGAAGAAAACTATAGACAAATTTCCCTAATAGTGATGTAAAAAATGCAAATACAATACAGAAAAGAGACTATGGCAATAGGTCATAACTATTATACATTGCCGCGTATTTGTATTTATAGTACAAATGCTGTACTAGTTCAATATTAGGAAAACTATAAATATAATGATCACATCAATAATAAAAAGTCATGGTTTCCTCAATAGATGCAGAAAAATTTTGACAAAATACAATACTCATTCCTATTATAAAGAAGCTTTCCTTAAAATGATAAGTAGTATTTATCTAAAACCAAGAGCAAGCATTATTCATAAAGGAAACACAATAGAAACCCTTCCAATAAGATCATGGGTGAAGCAATGATGTTCATTATAACTATTGCAGAAATTTATTTTGATTTGGGGAACCTGCCTTCGGGCTGAGATTAAAAAGCCTTAGGCTCTCAGGGTTTGGTTTTTTTTTCAATGTAAGAGGGGCTGGTGCCACTCCCCAACCACTTCAGCCAAAAAGCCCCATCGGCTTTATGGGACACCAGGTCAGACTGTTGGAGAAAAAAGTCCCAGCTCCCTCCACCCTGGGGAGATCTATGCCAGAGATCTCTGGCTTGTAGACTGTGCAGAGGTCCCAGGCAGGCAGCAGGGGGCACGGGCCCCTGGAGCCCTGGGTGTGGTACGCAAGGGATACTTGAGCCCCTGCCCAGCTGCAGCACTAGCCCAGCCGGCAGATTTACTTGTCATGTCTGGGGGCACAGGGAGCATGAGGTTTGAGGGAAGAGAAGGAAAATATATACCGGGGGAGAAGGTACAAGTAGCGGTAAGAGAAGAAGTGCTTGGGGGCTTGTCACAACAGTACAGAAAGGGGGTTTGCTAAGTAGACTGAGGAGGCTACAGTAATGAGAGAGAAGTTCAAGTGTGAAGCAGGGAGGGGGCTTTTCAGTGAGGGGGATGATAGAAGAAGGTTGGTTGGTACGGAGACACAGGAGGATGCTAAAAATGTTCCAGGCATGGTGGCAAGAGAGAGACATGCCAGAAAGTGGTCAGGTTGTACATCTTATTTCTCTGCATTCTTATTTTTAAACTGTATCTCATAAATAAACTCTGCTTTGATTATTTAGTTAAGAGGCTTCTTAATCTTTTGCTTATCAATTTGGGAGAGGAGCAGTGTGGAGAAAATTTTAAATGGCCCATATTTTATTAATAGCAGTCAGATAGCCAGCTAGTCAAAAGTCCCAAGATTAGCCACCTCAGTCAGATTAGGCCCAAGTCAGTTAAAATATTCTTACATTTGAATGGCGACCATGAAGAGACTTAAGGCCCAAATTGTAATTTTTCTAAATTTATAATTTTTCACATAAGTATAGTTATATTTTTTCAAATTAGATACAGTTATTAATTTTTTACAATATTATTATTATTCAATATTGTACTCAAGAAGCATTGCTAACAATAACACTAGTGGAGATAATGGGATTTTAACTGAACAGTTTAAAACCCTAAAATTTGATGCTCTTAATGTGTTGTATATGATATGCTAATAGATTTTTCAAATGATCAGTTTATGTCCAAATCCTAAGGGTAATGGCAAAGAATGTTCAAATTACTAAACAATTTTATTCATTTCACATACTTGCCAGATTATGCTTAAGATTTTGCAAACTAGACTTCAGTATTGTGTGAACTGAGAATTACCAGAAGAGCAGGCTGGATTTTGAAAAGGGAGAGGAATTAGAGACCGACTTGCCAACATTGACTGGATTACAGAGAGAGAAAGGGTGTTCCAGGAAAACAATTCTTCTCCTGCTTCATTGACTATATTAAAACTTTTTACTGTGTGGATCAAAACAAAATGCAGCAAGTCCTCAAATAGATGAGAGTACTTATTTTACTTGTCCCATTGGGAATCTGTATGTGAGCCATGAAGCAGCAGTTAGAATCAAACATGGAACATGATTGCTTTAAGATTGGAAAAGGAGTACAGTAAAGGTATATAATGTCATTTTATTTAACTCATATGAAAAGTACATTATGGGAAATGCCAGTCTGACTAAATCAAAAGATGGAATTGAGGTTGGTGGAACAAATATCAACAACCTTAGATATGAAACAATACCACTCATGCCAAAAAGTGAAGAGGGGGAAGGAGTGGGGGAGTGAGTGAACCTTACAATCATCAGAATTGGCTCAAAGAGGGAATAACATACATACTGAAGTGGTTATAGTAATATATATTTGCTGTGAGGGAAAGTGGGAAGGGAGGGAGATGGGAGGGAGAAAAGCAGAAGGAGGAACGGGCATATTGGGGGAAAGAGCGGTAAAAAGCAAAACACTTTCAAGGAAGGTGAATATGTTCTGCATAATTGTATAAGTATGACATATTGAATTGCTTGATTTCATAGAGAGGGTTGAGGAGGGAGGGAGGAAGAAAAATTTAGAACCCAGAATTAGCTCGAAGACCTAAATCTCATCAGAGTGGGCTGAAGGAAGGAATAACCTTCACACCCAAATGGGAGGAGTAACATATTTAACCCTACAGGAAAGTAGGAGGGGAGGAGGATAAGGAGGGAAGTTTGAAAGGAGGGAGGCTAGAGTGCGGGAGGGGATAGTCAGAAGTAAAACACTTTTGAGGAACAATAGGTTAAAAGAAGATAGAAAATAGAGTAAATATCATGGGAAGGGAATATGATGGAGGTTAATAGTTATGATGATTGACTATAATGGCAAAATATATGGTACCTGCTTTGCTGGGCTATTATAAAGAAAATTATTTGTCAAGTTTAAGGTATCATATAAAAGTTATGATGAATAGGATGGTATTAGAAAAGCCTGGAAAGACCTACATGAATTGAAGCAGAGTGAAATGTATTATATACAAAATAATGGCAATATTGTAAGATCATCTGCTGGGAAGCACTTGGTTATTTTCAGCAAGGCAATGATCCAATATAACCCTGAAGGACTTATGAAAATTGCAATCTATCTACAGAGAAAGAACTGATGGTATCCGAAAACAGACTGAAGCATTTTTTTGACAATTCCTTAATCTGAATTTTTGTTTTTTTAAATGTTTTCTCTCACGACCCAGCTAATATGGGGATGTTTTCCATGACTACTTCATGTATAACTTATATGGAATTGTTTGAGCTCTTGTGGATGAGGGGTGGGAAGGGATGAGAAAGAGAAGTTGAAACACACAATTTTTTAAAAAATTGATGTCAAAATTTGTTTTTATATATATTTTAGAAAATAAAATTCTAAACAGGGAAAAAAAGAAATAAGCTGAAGAACATATCTCAGAAAGGAAAAAAATGCAAATTAAAACTATTCTGAGATTCAAATATTAGATTGGCTAAGGCAAAGTAGGAAAAGAAAATGTTAAATTCTGGAGGGAATGTCAAATATTAGGCCCACTAATGCACTAACTGTTGGAAGAGCCATGAAGTTGTTCAACTATTCTTTAAAAAAAATTTTGAACTACACCCAGATGATTATAAAACTATGTATTCACTTTTTCAGCAGTGGTGATACTAGTTCTGTACTCCAAAATGATCAGAGATGAAGTAAATATGCAAAAATTTTAAAGTAGCTATCTGTGCTTATACATGGTTGGATACTGAGGGCATGCCTATCAACTATGGAATGCCTAACCAATTTGTCTTATATGATTGTGATAGAATACTATTGCATTTTAGAAATGATGAAATGATGGCTTCAGAAAAAAATGGTAAGATTTATATAAATTGATGCAAAGTAAAGAGAGCAGAACCAAGAGAAAAATGGACACAGGAACAGCAATAGCGTAATTATAATCAATTGTGAAATATTTAGTGACTCTGAACAACACAATGCAGCACAATAATTCCAAAGGTCTCATGATCAAAGTATTATCCATTTCCAAATAGAGAAATGGTTGAGTTTGAGTTTATATTGAAGCATACTATTTTCTTTATTTATCTTGCTTGTCCCCCTTCAACATGCATAATGTGGGGTGGAGGGGAAGAAGTTTCTTTGTGGCATGTTGATGCATATGTATAATGCATGCTACTAGGGTAAGGCTACAGCTTGGGAATTCTAAGCTGTAGCAGGGCTATAATTGTTATGGTCTTTTAAGTCTGGTGCTAACACATAGAGTAATTAAGAGAAGGGGTGTCATGGGAACTAGGCTGCCAAAAGATGACTAATTGTACATGGTTCTTTATGTACATACATACATAAAGATGACTCTCACATACTACTGAGATGAACATCCAGCCCGGTTAAGACAAAAAGACCCACTTTCTAAAATAAGCAAACAAATAAAGGAATAAATAAATAAATGAGTGGATTAATACATTAATTTACAAAATAAAATAAAATTTGTGACCTACTTTGGGTGATTTATAAACACATGAGATTCTACTGAAATGACTGAACAGCAACAAAAACAAAAGCAATAAAATAGAATATATGTGTCTTTAGAACTGGTAGCCATGCTTTTAAAGCATCCCTAATGTTGTGTACTAAATCAGAATGAAAAAGATAACTCCATTACTTTTGAGTATTGGGGCTTTTCAATATTAATTTGTTAGTACTCTAATTCACTGTCAACAAACTTCACATGAACTTCACTGATGTTTAGGGCACTGTAGATGCCTAATTATTGCCAGCTATTCTTTCCCAGTAAAGCTATTTCCCCTTTTAATGAAACAGTGAACAAAGTTGTAATACATAATTTCATATAATTTAAAACAATAAAAGGGAACATCCTTTTCTCATCATTGACTAGTGGTCAGAAAATTATGTGCTTTAATATACTCATTATGCCACTCAAAGTGTTAAAGTAAACATAATTCAGTGGGCAATGAACTTAAAGGGATAACAATATAATCACTGGTGCCTGAGGTGAATCAGAGCAAGGCAGAAGAAAGACCTAGTACTCTTCCAGTAACTTCAGGCTATACTTCTGAATAGGTAAAAATTCCTCTATAATGCCATTACTATGGACACAGTTTGTGGACAGGAAAAACAAATGAATGAGTAGAAATTGGGTTGGGGGGGCACTTTTCATAAGAATGAGGACATTGTAGTGAACACAGGCAGCAGATAATAGGAGACTAAGGCATATAGAGGTGTCCTCAAAAAGTCAGTAGAGCTGAAAGACACTTAAGCATTGGAGTACTATGCTCATGTTCCCTCTACTTTCCCCCAGTTGGGGAAACCAAAGCTGAAATAGGGAAAGTAAAATGTCCATGACCATACAGAATGAGAGCAGGTTTTTATTATTGTTCATCCTTCATTCTTTTTCTTTTTATCAGATATTTTTCAAATTACATTTAAAGATAGTTTTCAACATTCATTTGTGTAAGGTTTTGAGTTCCAATTTTTCCCCACCCATCCTTCCTTCCCCCCTTCCCAAGGCCAGCCAGCAATCTGATACAGGTTATATATTACAATCATGTTATATATTATAATCAGGTTCCATTATGTTTATATACCACAACTTGTTTATCCACCAATTGATAAGTATACTCTCAATTTCCAATTCTTTCCCACCACAAAAAAGAGCAGTTATAAATATTTTTGTACATGTGGTCCTTTTCCATTTTTTTATGATGTCTTTGAGACACAGACTTAGTAATGGTGTAGCCTTTCCGGCATGGTTCCAAACTACTCTCCAGATTGGTTCTATCAGTTCACAACTCCATCAGCAGGGTTTAGTGTTCCAATTTTTTCAAATCTCCTCCAACAATTATTATTTTGCTCTTTTTTGTCATATGGGCCAGTTGGATAGGTTGGATAGGTGCTACCTCAGAGTAGTTTTAATTTTCATTTCTCTGATCAGTAGTGGTTGAGAACATTTTGTTAATATGGCTATAGAAAGCTTTAATTTCTTCTTCTGAAAATTGCCTGTTCAGATATTTTTACCATTTCTTAATTGGGAAATGAGTTGTATGCCTGTACATTTGATTCAATTCTCTATGTATTTTAGATATGAGGCCTTTATCAGAGAAACTGGCTGCGAATTTTTCCCCAGCTTTCTGCTTTCCTTCTAATCTTGTTTGTGCAAAAGCTTTTTAGTTTAATGTATCAAAATGATCCATTTTGCATTTCATAATGTTCTCTATTTCATCATTGGTCATAAATTCTTCCCCTCTCCATAGATATGACAAGTAAACTACTTCTTTTTTCTAATTTGCCTATGGTATCACCCTTTATGACTAGATCATCTACCCATTATGACTTTATTTTATTATACATTACAAGATGTTGTACTGTGCTTAGCTTCTGCCATACTATTTTCCAGTTTTCCTAGCATTTTTGTCAAGTAGTGAGTTCTTATCCCAGAGGCTAGAGTCTTTGGATTTGTCAAACAGAAGATTGTTATATTCATTTACTGCTATGTTTTGTGTGCCTAACCTATTCTACTGAACCACCACTCTATTTCTTACCCTGTACCAAATAGCTTTTATGGTTGTTGCTTTAGATCTGGTACAGCTAGGTTATCTTCCTTTGTATTTTTTTCATTAATTCCCTTGATATTCTTTTTCCAGATGAATTTTATTATTGTTTTCTAGCTCTATGAGATATTTTTGTAGATTGATTGGTATTGTACTGAATAAGTAATTTAATTTAGGTAGGACTTAATTTTTATTATATTAGCATGGCGTACCCATGAGCAATTGATATTTTTCCATTTGTTTAGCTTTGATTTTATTTGTGTAAAAAGTATTTTGTAATTATGTTCCTGGGTTTGCCTTAGCAGTGTGAGATTTAAAATTGGATATTAGATCATAAATCTCCCCTCTTTAACCTTTCCCTCAGTTAATCTCCCAGACTACTAAATGGAAGAAGCTTTTGGTTTTCTAGATAGACCTTTTATTGTTATGGTAGTCACAAGGTGATGTTGATTAGAAGGATAGGAAAGTAGAAACACAATACAAATTGTCTTAAGTCTAAGCTTAGTCTATATTCCTTATAAAAACTCACCTAAACCGAAGGCCACCTTTGGTGGGGGAGAGACCGTCTGTGCAGCGCAGTCAGGAGACCAGCTGAGCAGGAAAAAGCCCCACTTCTGTTCTCTCCACCCCGGAAGTCGAGTGCATAGCAGGCAGTCTGATGTGCGCAGCAGGTGGACTGTTGGTCTCCTCCCCAAAAGGGTGGTCCTTCAAAAACTGGCGTCTTTCAGTTATCCTAAGCGACTGTTAAAAACCTTTCATATTTTTTTTACCACATTTCCCCCCTTTGCTTCCTCAAGAAACGGAATGTTTCCTTGATGGAACAGTAAAAAGAATATAATAACTATTGCTAACTAATAATATGTGAACAACAATATAGAAAAGGAAGAGAGGAAAGTTTTGTCCAGAGGGGCGATTTTTTTTGTCCTCATGAACCAATGCTTTGACATTAGTCTTGCAAAGGGAGAGCCTCTGCAGAGAGTACATGTTACAGATAGTATATATTATAACAGAAAGGAGATAGTAAAAACTAATAAAGCAAAACAGTTCATATAAAGTCTCTGAGTTCTCTTGTCTTCTTGAAGTGGTAAGATGTCATCAGGAGGAAACTGGATTCTGGTCTGGAAAACTGGATTCTGGACTCTGGTCTGGATTCTGGACTCTGGTCTGGAAAGCTGGATTATCTTCTTTTAACTATTTGAATTGCTGTATTTTTTACTAAACCTTAGCATAGCATTGTCAATGATCAAATTAATAAATTCCATTACATTCCCTCCTTTATATTCTTAGACTTCTAATAGAGGGTTGAGGTAGTTATGCAATCTGTAACACTTTTTACCACCATGTGTCTGGATCAAAGCCAAATTTAGTATGTGTTCATGACACCTGAAAATGTTATGGAAAGGTTATCATACCATATCTCATGGTTCCAAGACAGCCAGTGATTGTGCTAGGCCACAGGTGAGTTCAACTGAGTGAGATAAAAAGATAAATAAGTTCAGTTAAATTAGGTTAAATTAGGAGGGAGAGAGGATGAATACTGGACTGTGCCTAGTAATTGTGCTCTACATAGTCACCATCATAAGCAAACCATGGACTTACGTATACCTGTCTCTCCTTTTGTTGCACATATATTCTCTCCAGGGCCTGCATCAGAGTTCACAGCAAGTTAGTCTCTGAAATGATAAGTTTCCATACATCCGAAATCTCATTAATTTCACCAAAGACAGTATGATGGTAAAAATTTGTGCTATGCTGCATGACTGAGAATATATTAGTGATATATACAATAATTCCAAACCATACCCAGAGTATAATGACATATAAATAATAAACGAATGTAAATAGCTGATTATTAACATTAAACATTATTACATAATCTTCTTTTAGCAAGTAAACCACATCATCTTATACATGAATTCTCTAGTATAACAGTAGCAGATACTTAAAGTGGTGATTAATTTATCAAAAAGAAGTAAGACTTCAATTAGCAAGATTCAATATTCAATGTTTTCAGTGAGGTATCAAGCAATAGGGTTCAATAACCCTTTCTGGTATTTTTTTAGTTAAACAGAACAACATACAAGAGAAAGGAGAAAAATAAATAAATAAATAAAACAAAACTCATTAGAACTCATGGTTCTCTCAAAAAGAAAGAGTAAAAAAAAAAGAATTCTGGTAGCTTCTGAGGCCCGATGGCCTCACCCACAGCATATACTTAAAATGTCTTTGAATAATCACTTAGTTTACAAAATTTAGTTTTAAAGAAAAAACAAAAGAAGCAAAAGTCAAAAAACAAAGCAAAACCAAAAACCAAAAATAAAAAGCAAAAGATTCGCTAAGCACCCTTTTGTGCTCTTAAAGAACTTAAAGGTGTGGTGAATTCCAGGTCTTTTCAGTGCCTTTCAAAAGTCAAAACAATAAAACAAAAAGAATTAAAAAAAAATAGTTGAGGTGGGCCAGAAAACTAGGCCATGTGCTTTAGTGGTTTGCCTGTAGAAGGAAATGCTTGTTAAATTATAAGGTATTTAAGCTGCTAGAGTTTGGGGTATGCCACATTGTTTTAACTGGTTCCCCAATTCTCTGCATGCCAAAGTGGCAGGGATTTCTGAATTGTCATTGATCTTTCTAATGCTGTCATAATGTTCTTTATGGTAGAAAATGTGGAGTTCTCTAGCATCAGTTTTGTCTGTGACACTGATTTTCAATAAGGGCTGATTTAACTGATGAACCACCACATTCAGCTGATGCTGCTTAGCAAATGCTACAATTGTATCATTTCCTCCCCACTTTCCAAATTTCTTTAATTCGTCAACATATTCTTCAAAAGAGGAGTCATTTACTCTAAAAGACTCAAACTCTTGTCTATGGTTAATCATATAAGAAGCAGCTTCTTGTCTGTGTCTGAGATGATTTCTACAGTGACCTTCTAGCTGGTCTGCTAAAGCCCTAAAAAGGCAATTTCCGTCTCCTGATACTTTATGAAGACTGAGTCCCAAAGCATTTAACTGATCAGTGGGATTATCAAATGGGAACTGCCTATTTCCTCTGAACTCTCTTTGCTCTTTAACAGTTGCTATCATTAGGGATTTTAGCTCTTTAGCGTCTACCTCAGTTCTATCTGAAATCTCTTCACCTATGAATGGTGTAGGCTTTACATGACAGCAATGAATCCAAGAGTCTTTTTCACCAATTTTAATGGCAGTAGGAGTTGTCAATAATACCTGAAAAGGTCCTTCCCAGGCAGGTTGGGTTCCACTGGTTCTCTGAAAATTCTTTACATATATTTTATCTCCTGGGTTGAAGTTATGCAATGAAAAGTCTAATGGTTCTGCCTGGACCACAGCTCCTGCCTCATGGAGTTCACGTAGCCGGGTCTGTAATTCCTGTATATAGGAGGCAACAGAAGTATCACCTCCCACCAGTGATGTATAAACTGGGGAAAAAGTTTTAGCTTGGATAGGAGGGTGACCAAAAAGCATTTCATAAGGAGATATATGAAGTTCTCCTCTTGGTCTACTTCGTAGATAGAATAATGCCAAGGGTAGAACATCAGGCCATTTCAAATGGGTTTCAGTACATAATTTGCCAATCATACTCTTAAGCTGTTTATTCATACGTTCAACTTGGCCTGAACTTTGTGGATGGTAGGGCGTGTGGAATTTTGGAGTCACTCCCAAGAAAGAGTAGATTTGGGATAAAATCAAATCAGTGAAATGTGTGCCTTTGTCAGAATTGATGCGGGCTGGTGGGCCAAAACGAGGTACTATCTCTTTAAGAAGAATTTTGGCAACAAAGGCAGCTGTGGCTCAGGGGCTGGGAAAGGCCTCTACCCACCGAGTGAGCTGATCAACTATAACAAGGCAAAATTTATAATGTCCTGCTTTTGGCATAGTAATATAATCAATTTGTAAGTGCTCAAAAGGTGTATATGCTAGGGGACGCCCTCCATAAGCTTTGGCCTTAAAAGCATACTGATTATAAGACTGACATGTGGAGCAGCCCGAGCAGATTCGAGATGTGGTATTAGTCACACCTGGTGCTATCCAGGTTCTCTTAATAGAGTCTACAATGCCTTGTGTACCAAAATGGCCTTTTCTGTGAACAGAGAGGCATACCTGGTGGTAGAATTTCCGGGGAAGAAATGGCTTACCTTCTGGAGACACCCAGACGCCAGGGATCTGTTTCGCCTTAAATTTCTTTTTCCACTTTTCTACTTCAGAATCATCATAGGTTCGGTTGGAAGGAATATCCTCAGAAGGTGAAAGGTTAAATATATGTTCAGGAGCTTCTAATGAAGCAAGCTTGGCTGCAGAATCGGCTCATGCATTTCCCTTTGAAACAGGATCACTATTCCCTGTGTGGGCAGGGCAATGTACAATGGCTAGGGAAGGAGGCAGTTTCAGGGCATCTAAGAGGTCCTTGATAAGGTCCCCATTGGCAATAGCCTTGCCCGAGGATGTTAGGAAGCCTCGTTGAAGCCAAATCATACCAATAAAGTGGCATATGCCAAAGCCATATTTCGAGTCAATAAAAATGGTGGCACTCTTATCTTTGGCTATATTACAGGCCTGTGGAAGAGCCACAAGTTCAGCAGCCTGTGCACTAAAATGGGAAGGCAGAGAAGCTGCCCAGAGGGTGTCATAATCAGAAACTACAGCAGCTCCAGTAAAACAGGTTCCCTCTCTCATAAATGAGGAACCATCTGTATAGAGGACAAGATTAGGATTTTCTAAAGGTGTATCAAAAAGATCATCATGGGGTTTTTCAGACATATCAACTAAAGAAGCACAGTCATGCAACGGTTCCCCTGAGAATGGTAAGTTAGGGAGTAGTGTTGCTGGATTAAGAACTGTGCAGCGTTTTAAAGTGATATTCTCATTACCTAACAGGGTTATTTCATACTTAGCCAGCCTTTGATCTGAAAAGGCTTGTGTCCTGTGACGTAGTAAGAGAGCCTCCACTTCGTGAGGGCTTTGCACAGTTAGAGGATTACTTAGGACCAAATCAGAGGCTTTTTCTACCAAAAGGGCTGTGGCCGCCACTGCTCTAAGGCAAGGTGGCGCTCCAGCCACTACAGGGTCCAGCTGGGTTGAATATTAGGCTATAGGGCGTTGGTTAGGCCCCAGTGATTGAGTCAGAACTCCAGAAGCCACCCCACTTTGTTCATGCACAAAGAGAGTAAAAGGCTTACTATAATCTGATAGTCCTAGGGCAGGTGCTGATAACAAGGCCCGTTTTAATTCCTTTATGGCTGAGAGATGCTGGGGATCCAATTGTAAAATGTCTGGAACAGAACTTTTTGTTAGAGCTATGAGAGGTTTAGTAATTTCACCAAAAGAGGGTATCCATTGTCTACAGTATCCGGCTGCTCCCAGAATGGCTCTCAACTGCCTCTTAGTAGTGGGGTCAGAGAGTTGTTGAATGGCCTGGACTCGCTTAGAAGAGACAGAGCGAGTTCCAGCAGCCAAAATAAATCCTAAATATTCTACCTGGGGCAAACACCATTGTACCTTTGACTTGGAAACCTTGTGTCCTCTCTTGTGCAGCTCGAGCAGTAAGTGACGGCTATCTTCCTGACAAATTTCAGCATTAAGAGAGGCCAAAAGTAAGTCATCAACATATTGTACTAGTGTGGAGCCTTTAAAGGTAATAGAGGCCAGATCCTGCTGTAAAATTTGGGAAAATAATGTGGGACTGTCTACAAATCCCTGTGGGAGTCTAGTCCAGGTCCACTGTCTATTTTTCCAGGTAAAAGCAAATAAATATTGGAAGTCCTCATGTACTGGTATGGAGAAAAAGGCAGAGCAGAGGTCTACCACTGTGAAACATGTAGATTCACAGGGAATGGATGAAATTATTGTAACCAGGTTTGCAACTATAGAATGTCTAGGAATAACATAATTATTAATCGCTCTAAGATCTTGCATAAAACGATAAACAGGTTTACCATCTGGCCCAGGCTTGGGTTTTTTAACTGGCAAAATGGGAGTATTGCATGGAGAGTGATGACATGGAATAATAATTCCCTGGCTTTTCAAAGCCTCAATTATAGGGGTGATCCCTTCTATTGCTTCCCTAGACAATGGATACTATGGAATGGAAGGGGGTGGTCCCCCCTTAACTTTAAAGGTAACAGGCATGGCAGACTTAAGGAGCCCCACCTCATTAGGGGATGAGGCCCATAAAGACTCAGGAATGTCAGAGGGAATTTTGGATACCTCCCCTGCTGTTCCTTGAGCTTCTGTAAGTAAAATTGGTAATAAATGAACAGTATCCTCTGGCAATTGTAGGGAGACAGCCCCATCTGGAGCACAAGATATGGTTGCTCTAAGCTTGCAAAGGAGATCACGACCTAATAAATTTACAGGGGCATCAGACATGAGTAAGAACGAATGTTCCACTGTTAAGGGCCCCATAGATACCATGCAAGGATTCAATTTTGCCACTCTCTGGCTCTTTCCTGAGACTCCTACTACATTCAAAAATCCTACAGGTCTACACCCAGCATCTGGTTTGCTTACTAATACTGATTTAGAGGCTCCTGTGTCTAGCAGACAATCATAATAAGTCTCCCCCACTTTTAGGGTAACATGTGGTTCTTTACTCTGGGGAGGTGAATGGACTGGTACAAGGGCATTCAAAAAATCTGGATCTGGGAATATATGGCTTTCATTATCTATGTTCCATTCCTCCCCAAGACCCCGTCAATCCTGTGCCCTCCTCTGAGAGGAACCTTGGTTACCATTATTCTGGTACTGCCTTTCTGTATTCCTCCGAAAAGATCTATTTCTATTTTGATTTCGCCTGTAATTAGAATTAGAATTTCTTCTCCAAGTCCTACATTCTCTCAATTAATGCCCCTCCTTATGACAGTAACAACACACCTTAGTGTCCTTGCTCCGGTGTTCACATGGCTGACAGGAAGAACACACCTTAGTGTCCTTGCTCCGGTGTTCACATGGCTGACAGGAACAACACACCTTAGTGCCCTTGTTCTGGTGTTCACATGGCTGACTAGGAATCACCGGTGCCAGAATGCTCTGTTTGGGGTGATCTGGACCTGTCTCACGTGAGTCAAAGACATAATTTGCAAATTTCTTAAGTCTATAAGCTGTTAAGCTCTTCCAATCTGGACATTGGGTCAGAAAATATTTGCGTATTTCTGGCAGTGAATTACAAATAAACATGTTGAGAATAATATAAGAATCTTTTGAATCAATTGGATCTAATCTGGTGTATTGCCTGGCGGTCTCACAAAGCCTATCGTAAAATCTGCTTGGTCTTTCATTAGCCTCCTGAAATGTGCTCATAAATTTCGTCCAGTTTTCGGGTTTTCTAGAGCATAATTCCATTCCCTTCAGAAGTGTTTCCCTAGCATCTTTTAGTCTTTGGAAATCCCTGTCATTATTATAATTCCACTCTGGATCCTTTAGAGGCCATTCCTCATGGGCCTTACCCTTCACAACAAGAGCATTTCCTGCTGAGATAATATCTGTAATCTCAGTTGGGGACAGTAAAGTTTCCATAAGGCAAGTAACATCAGCCCAAGTGGGTTGATATATATTAAATATAGTCCTTAACTGTGAAACTACACCATTTGGATGTTTCTCAAAACTAGGGAAGATTGTTTTCCATGAGCTCAAGTCAGTTGCTGTAAAGGGGTGATATTTTCTAACCTGAAGTGACACTCCCTTTTTATTAAGTTCTATATCTTCCTGCAAGGGAAGTAGTTTCAGCTGATTTGATTCTAAAGACTGGCCAATATCCATTTCTGTAACTGGGTTACCTCCAGTAGGGGGAGCTATCTTAGCATCTCCCTCACCACGTGGTGAGGCTGGGTTACCTTCAGCAGAGGGAGCCATCTTAGTGTCTCTCTTGCCACGTGGTCTACCTTTAATCTCTTTCCACATTACAACCATGATAATACCCATAATGAGAGTTATAGTCATGTGAACTATCATGAGTATGGTATTACAATTTATTTCAACTGCAGGCATAAAATTCCTACTAATATTAAACACATTTTCAGTGGAGACAGTTACACTCATACCATTATACCAAAAAGATTTTGCTGTGTGAGTGAGGAGGAGACCGATAACACAATGAAGGAATACCAAGTAAACTAGATGTCTAAGTTTGGGCAGTATGGTACCCCAACACGCTCCAATGCAAAAAAACGAAAAAACCAAAGGGAAAATGACATATTCAATCATATTTTAAACTGGACTGGCTATTTTTTTTTAAAAAAAACAAGGCTTTTAGAGACTTAAAGTCTTTAAGGGAGATTAGGAAAGTCTGTGGGAGGGGGGGTATTTGGAAAATCCACCAAATTAGCTGGCTTGTGGCCAAACTAGGAAGGGTGGGAGGGTCCTTAAGGTCCCTTCAGGGTCACCAAACTCTGAGATTTAAAATTGGATATTAGATCATAAATCTCCCCTCTTTAACCTTTCCCTTAATTTATCTCCCAGACTAGTAAATGGAAGAAACTTCTGGTTTTCTAGTTAGAGCTTTTATTGTATGGTAGTCACAAGGTGATGTTGATTAGAAGGATAAGAAAGTAGAAATACAATAGAAATCGTCTTAAGTCTAAGCTTAGTCTATATTTCATATAAAACTCACCAAAAAACCAAAGGCCACCTTTGGGGAGACAGACACCGTGTCAAGCGCGTGCTGCTGCTAACCGCGAGCTGGGCCCACTTGAACTCTCATCAGCATCAGCCTGTGTAGCGCAGTCAGGAGACCAGCAGAACAGGAAAAAAAACTCTACTTCTGTTCTCTCCTTGCCTTTTAAGCTTGCACCCCGGAAGTGGAGTGCTAGCAGGCAGTCTGATGTGCGCAGCAGGCGGACTGGCGTGCATAGCTCATGCCATTGGTCTCCTCCCCGAAAGGGTGGTCCTTAAAAAAACTGGCGTCTTTCAGTTATCCTAACTGACTGTTAAAAAACTTTCATATTTTTTTACCACAGCAGGTAGGCTCCCAAATATTTTATATTGTCTACAGTTATTTAAAATGGAATTCCTCTATCTTTTGCTGCTGGGCTTTGTTGGTCACATATACAAATGTTGATGACTCATGTGGTCTTTTTATATCCTGCAACTTTGCTAAAGTTGTTAACTATTTCAAGTAGTTTTTTAGTTGATTCTTTAGGATTCTCTAAGTATGGCATCATATCATCTACAAAGAGTGATAGTGTTGTTTTCTCTTTGTCTAATCTAATTCCTTTAATGTCTTTTTCTTATCTTATTGCTAAGGGTAGCATTTCTAATACAATATTGAATAATATTGGTGATAATGGACCAATACCTTTCTCACCCCTCATATTAATTGGAAATGCTTCTAACTTTTCCCCATTACATATAATGCTTGCTGATAGCTTTGTATAGATACTGTTTATCATCTTAAGGAAAGATTCATTTATTCCTCTGTTTTGTAGTATTTTAATAGGAATGGGTGCTATATATTATCAAAAACTTTCTCTGCTTTTATTGAGATAATAATATGATTTGGGGTAGTTTTGTTATTTATGTGGTTAACTATGCTGATAGATTTCCTAATATTGAAGATGCCCTGCATTCCTGGTATAAATTCATCTTTCATTCTTTAAGAGGATCAATGACATCAGGAAGATGATTCACTTGCAAGTGAATTGGATTTAAGTGAGCATCAGCCTCATTCTCTCTTCTAGAGTCACTGGACTTCAGTGGTAAGACATGGGTCAGGCCAACTGGCAACGGCTAAGGGAGAACTTGGCTCTTTTAAGCTGTGGTCTTTCCTAGGTCTCACTTTGTCTGAGGCTAGGTAACAACTGAGGTAAAAGATGACCTAGTTAGCTTTCAAAAAAGATTGCAGGGAAATAGTCTTAAATATGCTGGAAAGGTAGGTGGGAACCAGGTTGTGGTGAAATTTATTGACAGGTTAAGGATTCTCCTGTATTTTATTTTAATAGGAAATAGTGTATGAAGCAAATTTTATGAGCAGGAAATGGAATGGTTAGGCCTCTGCTTTAGAAAATAAAAGTACTTTGGCAGTGATATAAAAGATGGATTAGAGACAGGAGATTTTGCTTGAGAAAAGGCAGATGTAAGAGACACATAGCATTTGATTGGATATTCAGAGAGAAGAGTTAAATATGATTGTGAATCAGAATATTTGAGAGGTTAGTGATACTCTCAATAGAAATGAGAAGTTTAAAAGAAAGGCAAGTTCAAAAGACAAGACTGAGTCACAAAATGTAAAGACTCCCAAATTATCAGAGGATTTCAAATGAAACACCTCTATCATATGGTATGTAGTCCAATGAAACTATTCCCAAACTAGAAAATATTTTTAAAAGTAAGAGCACTAAAGGGGGCAGCTAGGTGGCACAGTGGATAAAGCACTGGCCCTGGATTCAAGAGGACCTGAGTTCAATTGCGGCCTCAGACAGTTGACACTTACTAGCTGTGTCACCCTGGGCAAGTCACTTAACCCTCATTTCCCCGGAAAAGAAAAGAAAGAAAGAAAGAAAGAAAGAAAGAAAGAAAGAAAGAAAGAAAGAAAGAAAGAAAGAAAGAAAGAAAGAAAGAAAGAAAGAAAGAAAGAAAAGAAAGAAAGAAAAATTAGCACCAGCCCATCTGAAGTATAAAATAGGTTTTGCATGCCCCTTTTCTCCCCAAAAGAAGAGGTGGTAAGGAATCAGGATAGTCAGGCAGGTATCACTGGGTGCTTCTTACTGATGTAATGTAACCAATTTTGTTTAATTGGGTAACTCTAGGTATAGCTGAAGGTTTAGGTGGTATGTAAAGAACAGAGCTGCTAAAATTAGAAAATTTCAGAGTCAGGGGACCAACCAGATTATTATATCACTCTCACTTTCATTACATCTTATCATTTGATATTACCCCAGGGAAGAAGCAAACAGGGGTATATCCCCACCTAAATGGCATTGGAAGCATTGAAGTATCTGGGTCTGATAGGAGGCATGTCAAGTCATTTTAAGGAGCCCCTTCTCCAGCTGGGGACAGATTTTGGGACTCAGGAGATTAGGGTATTTGATTCCTTATCTTCTTTACCCAAAGCCTAAAATGGTAATAATTTAGAATAACATAATAATTCAGTGCTTTGTGGGAAGGTGTTCATATTCCTTTATTTCTAACTTAATCTTTATTTAAAACTCCAAATCTCCTCTGGACAAAGGAATAGAGGAAATAAATTAATTCCATATGTGCTACTTCATATTTTAGCTTCCATTATCAGAAAGAGTTAGTCAGTCAAGTATCATTTAAACATGTACTATGTTTATAACTGTTTGCCTTAATTCACTGGAGAAGTAAGTGCCAACCTCCAACTTTCTTCATCTCTTTCTTTACTACTGTTAAGGGCTAAAATTCTAGCTAAACTGTCTAAAATATCTAATGAGTGGTCGCCAATAAATTATAAGCTTTAGCAAGAGTTAGACTTTTAAGCATTTATTAAGGAGAATAAGAATTTGGTAAAGAGAGAGAAAAAGGCCTAAATTCCTAGCTATTAAAGGGAGAGCACATTTCTAGCTCCGCTCTCCACCAGAGTCCAAAGGAAAGAGCGCGAGCCTGAGCGCCAGTCTCTTCCTTCCTCCTCCCACTAGCCCGCGTCACTTCCTGACTCCTGGTCTTGCCCTCAAAGACCTTCCCTTCATGGGCAGAACTCTTCTACAGTAAGTATCCAGCAGGTGGCGTTATTCCAATCGTTACAGTCCCCCCTGTTGTTCCTCAAGAAACAAAATATTTCCTTGACGGAACAGTAAAAAGAATATAATAACTATTGCTAACTAATAATATGTGAACAATATAGAAAAGGAAGAGAGGAAAGTTTTGTCCAGAGGGGCGATTTTTTTTGTCCTCATGAACCGACGCTTTGACATTAGTCTTGCAAAGGGAGGGCCTCTGCAGAGAATACATGTTACAGATGGTGTATATTATAACAGAAAGAGAAAAAAAAAAAACAAAAACAACAAATCAAAACTGTTCATTTAAAGTCTCTGAAAGTCTTTTCTCAGATGTCCTCTAGGTGTAGTCGTGGAATGGAAGTCTTTTCAGGGGTTGATGTGTGGATGCTGGTAATCAGCCAGGAAAATTTCCTACAAAATTGAGCTTAACACAACTTTAAAATAGATATGTAATAGCATAGAAATCCTATGTAACCTCTGAACTGACATTAATAATCTGAGTGAATTCAGAACACTCTTGATTCCGATATCTAAAATCCCCAATACTCATATCAATACCTTGCTGCTTACTTCTACATTTCTGTACAATATATACCCTTCCATGGCAAAAGAAGCAGAGTCTTGAACTATGTTGATGATTGTCATTCTTATTCAGCTTAAGTTTTTCTTCTTTAACCCCTCTATATTGTCTGTCGGGCTTTTCACCATACAAACGCTTTATAAGATTACTAATTAAAGACAAAAGCAGGTTAGCAAAATTATGAACAAATCGAGCATATCTGGAATTTAAAGGGTTTTCTAAAGTTGTCTCAGAAGCACAGCCAGGCTGGGGAAGGGCTGAGCCTGAAGCTGCAAATGTAGTTAGAGAAAGTTGAGCATGCCCATCAGATCTCTGGACTTCCCAGGCAGGGGAAGCAATGGGCTTGGCCATAGGAGGAGTAGAGGGTGGGGTCTGGAGAGGAGGGGAGGGACCAGAGCAATTTGAATCAGACTTGATTTTGAACTCAGGCCTGGATTCCTCTTCCCCCACTTTGCCTCCAGGTGCTAGGGGATTAAAAGCTTCTAGAGGGTGGGTCATTGCCTCCAGGCATGCAAAATTAGAGCAACAATTAGTGTTAGAACTGGGAAAAGCTGCGGGAATCTCTTCAGGTTTCTCTGAAAAAGCATGGTTGGGAGAGGGAGAGATATTTCCTTGTGTGAGTAAGTTGCTGGCTCTTTTAACAAAAATAAAAAGAAAAATAGAAAATCCACAAAAACAAAGCATTAACATGATCTTATCTCCCATTTGTCTGGTTAAACAGACCAAAATCAAAAATAGGATAATTAGGGAGTTTAAAAGGTCCATTCGAAAAAATTCAAAGGAAAAACACAGCCAGTACACCAGTACTTAGCAGTTAAAGGGAGAGGGAGGGGAAATTTCTTACCCAACCAGCAGATCAGAAGAAGACTGAGGGTTAGCTTTCCTCTTCGTGGTCAGCCATCTGTTAAGGGCTAAAATTCTAGCTAAACTGTCTAAAATATCTAATGAGTGGTCGCCAATAAATTATAAGCTTTAGCAAGAGTTAGACTTTTAAGCATTTATTAAGGAGAATAAGAATTTGGTAAAGAGAGAGAAAAAGGCCTAAATTCCTAGCTATTAAAGGGAGAGCACATTTCTAGCTCCGCTCTCCACCAGAGTCCAAAGGAAAGAGCGCGAGCCTGAGCGCCAGTCTCTTCCTTCCTCCTCCCACTAGCCCGCGTCACTTCCTGACTCCTGGTCTTGCCCTCAAAGACCTTCCCTTCATGGGCAGAACTCTTCTACAGTAAGTATCCAGCAGGTGGCGTTATTCCAATCGTTACACTACTCATGAAAAACTGAATGGAGATGGAGGAAGTCACACAATCATACTAATTAGCTCTGCTTCAAAT
Organism: Dromiciops gliroides; assembly: GCF_019393635.1. Classification (NCBI taxonomy): domain Eukaryota; kingdom Metazoa; phylum Chordata; class Mammalia; order Microbiotheria; family Microbiotheriidae; genus Dromiciops; species Dromiciops gliroides. The sequence goes on along the minus strand of NC_057861.1, from coordinate 568,322,551 downwards.
AGATGCTGTTTAATTTCATATAGGTCCTCACTGAAGCAAGGCAATCATTTAACTCCTCCATAATTGCTTATCTCTTCTATTCTCCAAAACAAACATTATATCTCTTCTCTCCTTAAGTTTCTCATGACAACCTTTACCCTTGCCCACTGGGCTGAAGATCTGACTCACAATGTACTGAGAAAATAAATTTGCTGTGAATTCACTCTTCTCATGTGATATTCCTTATTTCATAACTCACAACATCTTGACAGTATTTTCAACATATCCTTTACTTTACCCTGGGATGAAAAGTTAACTTTTCTCCTTGCAAATGCCAGTCTTTTAAAATGTCCCTTCAATTCTATCCTTGCTGTCTTCTTCAGCAAATTATCCCTACTGTCATCATCCCCTCCACTTATTCAATCTTTCCCTATTAATGTCCAACCCAGTGCCTAAAATCATGTCTGTTATTCAAAGAAATCCTCATTAGATCACACAATATTTGCTAAGTATTGTCCTCCACTTTTTCAGCCAAACTCCTTGAAAAAAGCTATTTATACTGCATGCCTGCAATTCTTCTCCATGATGAATCAGAAAAAGTATATGAGAAATAATTTTTAAAAAATGCACAGGAAGGTGGGTTAGCTGTACCAAATCTGGAGCTTTACTATACAGCAGCAGTCATCAAAACTATCTGGTACTGGCCAAGAAATAGAGTGGAAGATCAATGGAATCGGTTAGGCACAGGAGACACAGTAGTAAATGACATTAGTAATGTAGTGTTTGATAAACCCAAGGACTCCAGCTTCTGGGATAGGAACTCAGTATTTGACAAAAACTGCTGGGAAAACTGGAACATAGTATGGCAGAAATTAGGCATACAACAAAATCTTACACCTTAAACTAAAATAAGGTCAAAATGGATACATGATTTAGCCATAAGAGGTGATACCATAGGTAAATTAGGAGAGGAAGGAATAGTCTACCTTTCAGATCTTTGGAAAGGATAACAGTTTATGACCAAACAAGCGATAGAGAATATTATGAAATGCAAAATGGATGATTTTGATTAAATTAAATTAAAAAGGTTTTGTGCAAACAGAAGCAATGCATCCAAAATTAGAATTGATGCAGAAAGCTGGGAAACAATTTTTTTGGCCAGTACTTCCGATAAAGTTTTCATTTCTAAAATATATGGGGAACTAAATCAAATTTATATAAATCCAAGTCATTCTCCAATTGAGAAATTGTCAAAGGATATGAACAGGCAGTTTTCTGATGAAGAAATCAAAGCTATCTATTCCCATATGAAAAAATGCTGTAAATCACTATTGAGTAGAGAGATGCAAATTAAAACAACCAGAGGTACCACCTGGCACCTATCAGATTGGCTAATATGACAAAAAAGGAAAATAATAAATGTTGGAGAAGCTGTGGGGAAATTGGAACACTAATGCATTGTTGGTGGAGCTGTGAATTGATCCAACCATTCTGGAGAGCAATCTGGAATTGTGCCCAAAAGGCTATAAAGCTGTGCATACCCTTTGATCCAGCAATACCACTTTTGGGTCTTTCCCCCAAAGATATCAAAAAAAGGGGAAAAGGACCCACATGTACAAAAACATTTATAGTTGCTCTTTTTGTGGTGGCAAAGAATTGGAAATTGAGGGGTGGCCCATCAATTGGGGAATGGCTGGACAAGCTGTGGTACATGAATTTAATGGAATTCTATTGTGCTGTAAGAAACAATGAGCAGAGTGGAAAGAGCACTGGCCCTGGAGTCAGGAGTACCTGAGTTCAAATCCGGCCTCAGACACTTAACACTTACTAGCTGTGTGATCCTGGGCAAGTCACTTAACCCTAATTGCCTCACTAAAAAAAAAAAAGAAAAGAAACAATGAACAGGAGGAGTTTAGGGAAACCTGGAAAGACTTGCATGAACTGATGATGAGTGGGATGAGCAGAACCAGAATAACATTGTACACAGTATCATCAACATTGTGTGTTGATCTACTGTGATGGATTAGATTTTTTCACCAATGCATGGTACAGAAGAGTTCCAGAGGACTCATGATGGAAGGGGATCTCCATATCCAGGAAAAAAAAAAAGGAACTGTGGGGTATAGATGCTGATTGAACCATACTATTTCTTTTGTTTTTGGTGCTGTTTTATTTCTATTTTGAATTTTTTCCTCATTTCTCTGATTCTTCTCTTATAACATGACTATGTTTAATGTGTTATATATATATGTATATATATGTATATGTTTAATGTGTTATATATGTGTGTTTAATGTATGTTTAATGTTATATATGTATATATATGCATATACATATGTATATATGTGTGTGTATATATATATATATATATATATATATATATATATATATATATATATATATATATATATATATATATATATATAAAACCTATATCAGATTACCTGCTGTCTAGGGGAAGGGGGAGGGAGGGGAAGGAGGGGAGGGAGGGAGAAAAACCTGAAATTGGAAAGCTTGTATAAACAAATGTTGAGAACTATCTTTACATGTAACTGGAAAAAAAATAAAATACTTTTATCAGAAAAAAATTATATGATAACTAACAGTAATACAAGTACGAGGAAAGTCAGGAAAGAGTAATGTCAGTAATACACAATGAGAAAAGAATCCTAGAGGAAAGGGTGATCAAAAATCTTCAGACTACAAAGAGAGCAAGGCATATATGTATTAAGAAAAGTTAATTTGATATCACAATAGGTTATCATTGGAAATGCTGGAGAAAACAGTTTCAATAAGTAATTAATCAGAAGTTAGATTACAGGATTTAAGAAGAAAAGGAAAAGAGAGAAAATGGAGGGTCAGAGTATAAGATCAGTAAGACAAGTAATTTATCCAAGCTCATAGAGGTCATAGATAAGATTTGAATTTACATTCTTGGAAATGAATATTCTTTCAACCACTCTCAATTTGCAATTATTTATGCTATATCATTAATTGTCATATATTCTTGTAAGAAAAGATTCCATTCATTGATCTTGTTATGGGAGATTGAGGAATAGAGGACAGAAGTGACTTGATCAAGGATTATGATTCCCTTCTAGTCTGTTGACTACCCACCTAACGTTATATTTATTCTTTTAATAAGCTTTTAGTTTATCTCCTTATACAACAATTAAAAGGGAAACATATTTAAAATCCTTTTGACTGCTTGATGTAGATCCAATTTTCAGTGTGTTTTGAAGAAATGGAAACTCAAGGAAAAAGATGAGAAATGGAAGAAAGACACGATAATTTGGAAACATTGAAGTACCTCATATCTTTCTGAAAAATTTTTTAAGGTTTTTCCTTGAGTTGTAGTTGTCTACTTTCCCTACTTTCATTTCATTTGAAATTCCATTACTATGAAATTGGATGTATTTTCATATTTATTTCACTTAAAAAGTCATTGTACAAAAAATTAAATTAAAAAAAAAAAGAATGAAAAGGGGAAGTGAGATTGAGTCAGAATGACCTGAGTTCAAATCCAACCTCAGACACTTACTTGAAACTTACTAGCTATGTGACTCTTGGCAAGTCACTTAAATGCAATTGCCTTACCCTGCCCCCCCACCAAAATAAAAGTCGTTATAATAATTAAAAAAGTGTACTGTAGAGTTGAGAATATTATTCAAAGAGTGTTCTGTTGGAATGATGGCCAACTAAAAGAACATAATGTTTTCATATGAATACAATATTTCTGGGTGATAAAATATTTATATTTTTAGGTAGATCTAGAAATGTTGGAATGATCTCTCAAAATTTCTTTCTAATTATCATATAACAAATTTAGCATTTCCTCCTTTAAACAAATACATAGAATAGAAACTTCTAGAGAAAAGGAATTTTCTTCATGTTTTTTTCACAGTGTCTAGCACATGGCAGATTCTTGAATGCTTGTTGAGTGGTTGATGTTGATTCAATTCTTCCTTTTCCCTTTTGAAAAAAGTTCTACGTCACTTCATCTGAAAACATATAAAATCCAATAGATTAGCAACCCTTATGTATTTAAAAATAAATAATAAATTTAAGTATGTTTTGTTAACCCTGTACTAGTCTTACTAAGTAACCTAATCACGTCATGGAGAATGCGCACTGGGTTCTAGAGAGCTATATGATTTTATGCCAACTTTGGTTCATTTTAACATATTGGAAGGATTTCAAGTACTGTCTCATTTAGAATTTAAGCATCAACCTAATTAATATTAGACAGACTTATTGACAGAGAATGAACCATATAGTGATAAATTTCCTTAGTCACAAACCCATAAATAATCACATTCTCAAGTAAAGAGTTGTGGTTGCACATTCAATACTTCTATTCATGTTGATTATTTTCACATTGCAAAATACTAGGACCTCTAAAAATCTGCCTGTGCTCAACTACTTGCACCCAAGAACATCTATTGACAATTATAAAAGTGAATTTATTTCCCTTGAAGTTATTTTGTTTCTAATTTTTCATCAACCATGTCTGTTCCTATTATGAAATATTACCTCTTCATGACATGTCAACAAAAAAAAAATCATAGTTAAATAAATTCAGAGGCTATTTGGTCCAACTTATAGATGAAAAACTGATTTATCAATAAACTTCTGTTAGAAACTCAGTAGATGCCAAGAAGGAACTGAGGGAATTGAGTTCAGGATAAAATAGGTCCTGATCACCTCACCCATGAATGTGTAAGGGAATTAAGTCACATTCTGAAACCAGCCAGCAGCTAAAGATGAAGATATAAGTCCATAGAAGAAGAAAATGAGAAGAACAACGAAATACTATCAGCCAAGGGACACCTGAAATGTAAACTCATAAGATGTGAGAAATTCCATAAGAACTATAATCAGAGCTAAAAATAATGGTCTGGCTACAAGAACTACAAGAATACATAGGCATATAGGGCAGCCTTAGAAAAAAATTCTGAGTTTCCATGATGTGTAGGTATGCCTTTATGTGTGTATGAGTGTATGAATATACATATATGTGCACATATTGCTTGTAAAGTAATATAAATTCATGATATATTAATTCTGATATTTGCGTATGAAATGGTCATGTTTAATGATATTTGTCAATTTCAGATCACGACAAAATTAAAATTGTGAGCTAAATTATAAAATTGGCTCTCTGGGATGTATCATGCTGCAGGGCTACATGTGTTTGATTTGGAATAAGAACATTTTCATTTGACTCAGTGTTGCCTCTAAATACTAAGGTGCAATTGAACCCACAATTTCCTGACTCCAGTTCCTGATCTCTATTTTACCCTCATTCCATTCTGTTTCTCTGTCATTACAAAATAAAGATTAAATATTCTATAAATCATGTTAGATTATTTGATAGTAAGTTATTATGCTTGATTTCAGATGATTATAGCTTTGAATTGTTTTAATTTTTGTTCCTCTGATGTTTCTAGCATGCTAATCTTGGGGAAAATTTTGTTTCAGCCCACAAAACCTGCATTAGTACCTTCAGTTGCTAATATTCAGAAGGTGATTTTATCATAATTATATGAAAATAACAAAGAAATTAGTTGACATCTTATTGGAAATGCCTTTTTTGATCCCCCAGGACAAACATATGGCTTTACAAAAATAGCTCAAAATTATCGTGTATTGAAAGCACTCTCTCATTAGTCAGGTATGCTAATTATGGAATGCTGGAAATGTTATCATATTAAACATTGCTTCCTCCTTTCAATCAAAGTTTCCGTACTAAGTGCAGTATTTTTTAACATTTATAAACTTGGACTTGTTATCTATGGCTGCAGAAGCCACAGCTCCTATGCACACATGAACCCAGGATGTACTGGCCTTTTAGCATTTCAATGCATGTTGTTATGTATATACTTTAACTGACTCATAAATTTTATCTCCTCTTTCTTCCTAGAAAAAACTCTCAGCCAACCTTGTCGCTTCATCATCTCTCAAACATATTATTCTCATTTATGATTTCAGGCTGTTGCTTGTACTATTCCTTGCAGCTTGAATGCTACCACTCTCCCCACTACTTACCCAACTCTTTTCTATCCTTTAAGACATAGACCAATACCCTTATTCTAACAATACTCTTTTAACTGATAAAGGACAATGTATATTACTGAATTAGCCAGCAGGGATTTCTCTTAAAGGATGTCTATCATAAAACACTTATATGTAAGTTTAAGATTCTAGGCCTAAGCATCTCAGAAAATCTTGGCTCTCAAGACAAAAAAGACTTCTTGGCAACAAAGTTGTAATGCCTATAACTATCCATGTGCACTCACTCAAGTGGCATCAATAGTTTGACTTCACTGAGATGAAGAGTAAAAGTTGTCTATATGTGAGGGTCAAAATTGGATATACTGAGAGCTATTTGGGTGACTCGCTTTGATATGGTGGTCTGGGAAATATGAGGGAACCTTTTTTAAGGTTTAATCTCCCCTCTGAATTATTCCCTTTAGATATTTCTCCCAGGCCAATAAGAAAGGAGCCTATAAGCTTTATTTCAGAAAAAGGATCAGATTTTATTATTAGGGAATTAATTAAACAACAAAAGGGAAACTAATAAAAATCAAAGATAAAGAAATAGGAAAATAGAAATACAGAGAAATATTCTAAACTTAACCTATTCACTCCCAGACAGTTCCCAATTAAGCTAGTTCAAAGGAATTTAGGGTTTTCCATAGTTAAACTCACCAACCCCAGGTTCAGTATGCAGTTTCCAGCACCATGCTGAAATGGCCATTCCCATACAGCTAACACGCCACCACCATGCCAAGCGCCAGGCCAAAAAAGCGTGAGTCTCAGAACATGCCCTGCCTCCCGGAAGCCCCCTCACCTTCCAGAAGCCCCCTAGCTCCTTTCAGCAAGGGTTCAATCTCTCCTCCCCCAAAAGGGGTGGTCCTTCTCAATAGCATGCGTAATCTCAGGGTGGGCCAGGTGTGGCCCTTCCTAAATGATTCAGCTAAAACTTTCGATATTAATCTTTACCATAAATTTTTACCACATACATCAAGAAACCCAAAATTCCTCAATAACAACAAAATCCAGTTTACACACATTCTTACCTCACAATTTATCTAACTGAAGTGACTTTAAAAAGAAAAGTGTCAAGGAATCTCTAATCTACATGAAAACATTTGAAGGACTTTTTAGGTTAGATATTTCTTTGCAAACCAACTTAGATCTATCCCTCCTTTGAATTTTTAGAGCAATTATTTCTTATCACATCTGCTCTTAATCTGTTTTGCATTATAACTTTACAGAAATAAGCATGTATGTGTCATCTTCCAAATTGAATCATAAACAGAAATACAAGGGCTACATTTGACATTTCTTTTGTATCCCATCAAGACCTAGGAAATCATGAAATAGGTAATACATAGTAAAATAATTCTTACCAATTATTGTTGAATGACCAAAATTTTCAATTATTCATCTCTAATCATCTTTAACAATACATTATCCATTTGCTTTAGGTCAAGAAGAGGGTTCAAACTCTAGTTTTACCATTCAAGGGATCCTTGATTTCTTGTCCATGCATGATCTAGTTGTCTCCCTTCTTAATTTAGTAACAATTCAAGAATCAGCTTCCTTTCTGTTTTGGTATTCAATTTGATAGTACTGCCATCTTGTGTTATTTCATATTATTTTACTTGAGCACTTTTGTTTTGCAGTGTTCTCATATTTTTCCTAGTATCAAAAAGTGATGTTGGGTGAGCCACTGCAATTCAATGGGCTCAAGCTTCCTAATATTTAAGAAGAAGGGGTTAGACTAGGTGATGTCTGAGAAATTTTCAAGCTTTAAATACTATGATCCAATAAAGTATATCAAAAGAAAAAAAATTATATGGGAAACAGATTTGTAGAGGTTTTTAAAAAGATGTATGTGTGACTCAAAGGGTGGATTATGATGAAAAGGTATCATCAAATACCAACAAAAAATTGTTAAGTGGACCAGACACAAGCAGTAAAGGGAGTAGAATGTCCAATTGGCCCTATACAACATTAGTATAGGCCTTGGCAGAAGCTGATGACAGTGTGACACATCTTATTCCTCAGAAAAAGGCTCCAGAGGAATGGATATCTAACAGCCACATTCTGGCCAATTCTCACTTTTTTCATACAAAAAGAGTTAGAGAGCCCTCTGGGAAAGAGAGATCAGTTTATATATTGACAAAAATTAGTTGTTGACACTTCCTTTGTGACTTGGGTTATTAGAGGGCAGCTAGGTGGAGTAGTGGATAAAACATTGGTCCTGGATTTAAGAGAACCTGAGTTCAAATCTGGGATCAGACACTTGATACTGTGTGACCCTGGGCAAGTCACTTAACCCCCATTGCCCCACAAAAAAGAAAGAAAGAAAGAAATAAAGAAAGAAAGAAAGAAAGAAAGAAAGAAAGAAAGAAAGAAAGAAAGAAAGAAAGAAAGAAAGAAAGAAAGAAAGAAGGAAGGAAGGAAGGAAGGAAGGAAAGAAAGAAAAGACTTGGGTTATTAACAAGAACAAGTAATTGATATGTTTCTGTTTTTTTGTTTTTGTTTTTTAGGAAGCAAGAATCTAGTAAGGATGCAAAGAAGAGGAAGAGTATTAGTGAAGGGAATATATTTCTCTAGAGCAGGAATTCTTAACTTTGGATTTATAAATTTGTTTTTTTATATCTTGACAACTGAATTTTAGTGTAAATCATTTCTGTTCAATTCTATATTTTTATTATATATGTTTAAAACCATATCCAGAGAGAGGTCCATAACCTTCACTTGAGTGCTAAAGAGGTTCATTAAAGGATGTGCTGGAGCAAGCTCATTCTAATTAGAGAGAGCCAATTAAAAAAATTTTCAGTGTGAACACACACCTTGGAAATCAGAAAATAATACAAATTGGGACTTGATTTATTTCTTTGTCTATTGTCTAAACCTAAGAAAGTGATGGAGAAAATGTTAATAATATAGAATTTAATATGCTTAAATGCACATTGTTCATTTTTAAGGTGGGGGGGAGATCAGTTGTCAAACACTTACCAGCATGTCTCAGATGCCATCACACACACACACACACACACACACACACACACACACACACACACACACACAAGTTATGAACCCTTACTCCAGAGGCCTTGTGTGGTTGAAGAATGTGAGCAGAAAGAGACAGAAAAAAACATTCTCCGACTTTGGAATTTCATTTGGAACCAACCGTCTGGACCTTCAAGTGCTTTGAGACAAATAGAACATATTCACTGAAGTTTCACCCACCTGTAGGTTACTTGAATCATTTCCCTTAAGCCCCAATAGCCATATTAATACTTTTTAAGTTTCCCCATATGTATTTAATAGGATTGACTTCACTATGATTTCCTCGAAGTTTAGCAAACCAATTACTGTAATCTTTAAATGACAACTTACTCTTAAATGGCAAATCATTGAAGAAGTTTTTGTTTCTGTCAATGTAGGAGGGGACAGATAATGTTTTATGGATCTGACATTATTTAAAGATACTCTATAGGCCCTTTGATTCCATGATACTTTATTGGAAGCTTTATCAGGAATTAATTGGCTATTAATTTGTTCATCTTGATAAGATCAGAATTTGGAGATAATAGAATTATTATTATTTTTTTCTTTCTGAAAAATCCTAGTTCTCTGCACAAATCATACCATGCCCTTGGAAAGCTCTATTTTTAGCTGCAGCATGTCATTCTTTGAGATTTTACAGAGAAATCAGTAAATCGGAATTAAAGTTAATTTTTTTTTTATTGGCATAAAATTGCATTGACAATTTGACAAATTTAGCCACTGTAAGCAATGCACATAGCCATTTTAGGTCTACAAGAGGAAAACAAGTGCCCTGTGAATATAACTCATGGCTGGCAAATATTTTCTATAAGCTCTCATTGAAAAAAGGATCTTGGACTAATTATAGACTTTATTATGCAGTTTGGTAGAGTTGATTTCACTCAGTCCTTTCAAGATTCATTCCAATAGGTTTATATGAATTCCCTTTCTCTGACTGCTTGCTTTTATATAGCTAATAGAAAACTCCTAGATTGGTGAATGTGATAGGAGAAAAAAAAACATTCTTCAATTTTTGGCATTCTTAACAATTTCAAAGAAAAGAACAGAGAAGTATTGAATATCTACATAGGACTTTTAGCTAAAACACATGAGATTTTAGGGGTAGCTGTGTGGTCCTGTGTATAAAGCACTGACCCTTATAGGCCATACCTTTCCTATGTGATAAATTTTCATGTAGGTATCATGTACCACTGAGAAAAAAGGTATATTCCTTTCTATTTCCATTCAGTTTTCTGCAGGGATCTATCATATATAATTTTTCCAGAATTTTATTCACTTCTTTAACTTCTTCCTTGTTTATTTTGTGGTTAGATTCATCCAGTTCTGAGAGGGGAAGGTAAAAGTTCCCCAGTAGTCTAGTTGTATTATCATTTTCTGCCTTTAACTCATTCAACTTCTTTAAAAATGCAGATGCCATATCATTTGGTATATATTTATGTATAACTGATATGACTTCATTTTCTATGGCACATATCAGCAAGTTATAATTTCCTTCTTTATCCTCTTTTAATTAGATCTATTTTTACTTTTCTTTTGTCTGAAATCATGACTGCTACCCCTGCTGTCACCTTTACCATCTGTGTATCTTTCTGCTTCAAATATGCTTCTTGTAAACAACACATTGTAGGATTTTTATTTTTAATCCATTCTGCTATCCACTTTCATTTTATGGGTTAATTCATCCCATTCATATTTATAGTTATGATAACTATTTATTTCCCTCCATGCTATTTTTTGCTTATTTATTCCCCTCTCTCTTATCCCATACTATCCCTCCTCAAAAATGTTTTACTTCTTATTACTGCCTTCTCCCAAATCCTCTTCTTTTCAACAGTTCCCCCTTTTATTGTTTTTTTCTGTTTAGAATTTTATTTTCCAAAATATATGTAACAACAAATTTTGACATCAATTTTTAAAAACTTTGCGTTCCAAACTTCTCTTTCTCCCTCCCTTCCCACCCACCCCACCCACACGAGCTCAAGTAATTCAATATAAGTTATACATGAGTAGTCATGGAAAACATTCCCACATTAGCTAGGTCATGAGAGAAAACAGGTTAAAAAGCAAATTTCATATTAAGGAATTGTTAAAGAAAAAAATGTTTCAATCTCTTTTCAGATACCATCAGGTCTTTCTCTCTAGATGAACTGCAATTTTCATAAGACCTTTAGGGTTATATTGGATCATTGCCCTGCTGGAAATAACCACATGCTTCCCAGCAGATCATCTTATACTATTGCTGTTATTTTGTATACAGTACATTTTACTCTGCATCAGTTCATGTAGGTCTTTCCAGGCTTTTCTGATAGTATCCTGCTTATGATAACCTGTATATAGTACCTTAAACCTGACAAAGAATTTTCTTCATAATAGCCCAGCAAAGTAGGTACCATATAATTTGCCATTATAATCAATCATCAAAACTATTTCCCTCCATCCTATTCCCTTCCCATGATATTTACTCTATTTTCTATCTTCTTTTAACCTATTCCTCCTCAAAAGTGTTTTACTTCTGACTATCCATTCTCCTGCTCTGCCCTCACTTCTTTCACCCTGCCATCCTTATCCTCTTCCTCTCCTACTTTCTTGTAGGGTTAAATAGATTACTCCTCCCAATAGAGTGTGAATGTTATTCCCTCCTTGAGCCCACTCTGATGAGATTAAGGTCTTTGAGCTAATTCTGTGTTCTAAATTTTTCTTCCTCCCTCCCTCCTCAACCTTCCCTATGAAATCAAGCAATTCAATGAATGTGTCATACTTGTGCAGAACATCTTCACCTTCCTTGAAAGTGTTTTGCTTTTTACTGATCTCTCCCCCAATCTGCCCTTCTCTCCTTCCCATCTTCTCCACCACACCCCTTATCTACCTCCCCTCCCACTTTTCCTCTCAGCAAAAACATATTACTATACCCACTTGAGTATCTATATTATTCCCCCTTTGAGTCAATTCTGATGATAGTAAGGTTCACTCCCTCCCCCACTCCTCCCTCCTCTTCCTCTCTGCTCCATAAGCTTTTTTATTGTTTCCTTCCTGTGAAATACCTCTCCCCAGTCCACCTCTCCCTTTCCCCCTCCCCCAGTGCATTCCTCCTATCACTCAAACCTATTTTAAAGATGTCATCATGGGTTAGTTAAGTGACAAGGTGGACAAAGCACCAGCCCTGGACCCAGGAAGCCCTGAGCCCAAATCTGCCCCAGACATAAGACACCCCACCCTGTTTGCCCCATAGAGAATTAAGATAAACTAAAAATAAATGCTTTACTGAAACAATCCCTTCATATTCATCTCAGACCTTGGTTCACTGTGTATTCCTTACTGAAAAAGTTTTTATGAATTCAAAGTATTATCTTCCCAAGTAGGAATGTAAACAGTTTAATCTTTTAATATCCCTCATGATTTCTTTTTTCTGTTTACCTTTTTATGCTTCTCCAGGGTCTTGTATTTGAAAGTCGAATTTTCTATTCAGTTCAGGTCTTTTCATCACAAATGCCTGAAAGTCCTCATATTCATTGAATTTCTATTTTTTCCTTTGAAAGATTGTACTCTATTTTGCTGAGTATATGATTTTTGGCTGTAGTCCCAGCTCCTTTACCCTCTGGAATATTACATTCCATGCCCTCTGGTCCTTTAATGTAGATGCTGCTAGATCCTGTTTTAGCCTTATTTGAACTCCACAGTATTTGAATTCCTTTTTCTAGCTGCTTGCCATATTTTCTCCTTGACCTGGGAGGTCTGTAATTTGGCTATAATATTCCTGGATTTTTTCCATTTGGGATCTCTTTCAGAAGGTGATTGGTGGATTCTTTCAATTTCTATTTTGCCTTCTGCTTCTAGAATATCAGGGCAATTTTCATTGACAATCTCTTGGAAGGTGCTGTCTAAAATCTTATTTTGGTCATTGTTTTCAGGTAGTACAATGATTTTCAAATTATCTCTCCTAGATTTATTTTCCAGGTCAGCTGTTTTTTCAGAGGAGATATTTCACATTGCTCTCTGTTTTTTCATTCATTTAGATTTGCTTTACTGTGTATTGGTTTTCTAATAAAGTCACTAGCTTCTATTTTTTCAATCCTAGTTCTTAGGCAATAATTTTCATCAGACAGATTTGTTATCTCCTTTTACATTTGACTTTTCAAGCTGGTAACTTTTTTCTCATGACTCTCCTGCATTGCTCTCATTTCTCTTTCCATTCTTTCATCAACCTCTCTAAATCTTCTTTCTATCTCTCCTACTTTCTCTTCAAAGTCCCTTTTGAGCACTTCCATGGCCTGAGACCAATTCATATGATTCTTGGAAGCTTTGGATGTAGGGGCCCTGAGGTTGTTATCCTTTTCAAACCTGACCTCAGACACAAGACATTCACCCACTGCACAACTCCAGGTATGTCCCCCACCTCCAATCTTTTGTTTTTCTAGGGTCTTGTATTTGAAAGTCAAATTTGCCATTCAGTTCAGGTCTTTTCATCATGAATACCTGAAAGTCCTCTTTTTCATTCAAGTCTTCTTTGTCACTAAACAAACTTTCTATGATCCTTACCTTTCTCTGCTCATCTTGCCTTTCTTTTACTTGACTTTTAGCTCCTTAAAGTGGGGCACTGTTTCCAGGATGCCCTATCCCAATCTTCAGAAGGTCCCAAGTGGCTTGATTTAAGGAGGAGCAGGTTCTTCACTCATCTGCCCTGTTCCCTGGTCCATAGATGATCCCAGACCAATGTGCTAATCAACCAGCTTTGTGTGTTGTAGTTGTAAGCTCTGATGAGCCTGTGCCACCCCACCACCACCCCCAACCTGGGCCACTGCTACTCAAGCCTACCTCCTGTTTTCCAGCAGGGGTGAAGAACCCAAGTTCTGCCTCATCACCAGCATAGACCCCTGTAATCTCCCCCCATCCCACCCACCTAGGGCTGGGCCCTCTCACCATACTGTGAGTTAAGTTCCAGATGACACTGGCACTGCAGCTGATTCAGAGGCTCTAGGAGTCTCTTTCTCTGTTGAGGCCTTCCTGGGACTGGACCTGTTTCAGCATGACAGGTGGGGTTGGACTCCACTCCTTTCTCAGCACATTAGTTCCCTCCTTCTGACCTTCCAAGCTGTCCTTGTTTGGAAGTTGATTTCAGCTCATTCTTCTGTGGATTTTGCTGCTCCAAGAATTGTCCTATTGCATTATTTGGATGTTTTTTCGAGTGATTGTGCTATGAGTTCAAGAGTTTACTGCCTTTCCTCTGCCATCTTGGCTCTTCCCCGGAAGTCAGATTTCTTCAAAGATATTATCCAGGTTTTATTTTTTTTTTAATCACGAATTTCAGGTAATCCAACAATTCTTATGTTATCTCTCCTAGATCCATTTTCTAGGTCAGTTGTTTTTCCAATGAGAAATTTCACATTTTCTTCAAATTTTTTAAACTTTTTGGATTTTGGTATTTCATAGAGGCATTAGTTTCCATTTGTTCAATTCAATTTTTTAAGGAATTATTTTCTTCAGTGCCTTTTTGCGTTTCCTTATTTTCCCCAGTAAATTATTGTGTATCTTTCATCTTGCTATTGACTCTTTTTTCATGATTCTCTTGTATTACTCTCATTCTCAAACACATAGAAAACTGAATCAAATTTGTTAAAATAAGACGCATACCCCAATTTATAGATGATCAAACGATATGAAATTTTCACTAAAAAAAAATCAAAGCTACCTATAGCTATATGGAAAAAAATGCTCTAACTCACTTTTGATTGGAGAGATTCAGGTCAAAACAATTCTGGGGCACTGTTTCATACCTATTGGATTGGAGAGTAGAACAGCAGAGGAAATTGACAAGTGTTGTAGGGAATATGGGGAAAATGAGACATTAATGCACTTTTGGTGAAGTTGTAACCTGATTCAAACATTCTATAGAGCAATTTGGAACTATGGCCATAGGGCTATAAAACCATACATACTCTTTGACCTAGTAATACCCAAAAAGATTATACCAGGTATACCCAAAAAGAGATAAAAAACAAAAAGTTGAATTCGAAGTTGAGGAGATACCTATCAATTGGAGAATAGCTGAACAAACTGTGGGATGATATTATGATGGAACATTCTTGTGCTACAAGAAATGATGAACAGGATGCTATCAAAAAAACCTGGAAATACTTAAATGAGCTGATGTGAAGTTAAATGTAATATATACAAAGTAACAGCAATATTGTAAGATGATCAGTGGTGAATGATTTAGCTAGTTTCAGCAATACAATGATCCAAGATAACTCTGAAGGACTTATGAAAAATGCGATCTATGTACAGAGAAGGAAGTGATAGTGTATGAATAGAGATTGAAGCAAAAATTCTTATAGTCCCTTTATCTAAAGGTGTTTTTTTTTTTTTTTGCATGTTTTCTTTCACAAGCTGACTAAGGAAATGTTTTGCATGATTACTCATGTATAACCTACATTGAATTGCTTGTGCTCTTAAGGGGAGCGACGGACAGAGGAAGAGAATTTACAACACTAAGTTATAAAAATTGACAATTTTTTTTACATGTCATTTGGGAAAAATAAAATTCAAACTTAATGGGAAATTTAAAAAAGCAAACTAGAGAAGTAGAAGAAAAATCGGGGTTGGCTGGTTGCTGTCCTACCTAGATTGCTCATTTGCCTAGGGGGGTGCTATTTTACAAAAGTGTGGGGCGTCACTGATGGATTGCCCCAGACTTGAGGCCCTGCTTTCAGGTGATCTGCTATGAGACTAGATGCTGCTACTGTTGCCATTGCACTTGGATATCACTTCCCTCCCACCTAGGTAAAACAAACTTTCTTGCTGAGTTGGTAAGCTGCTTCCTTGATACTAGAACAATTCCAAAGTTGTTTTCTAGTTGTTTGGAGGGGAAATTTGGGGGGCTACAAAGGGTTTATTCCTAACACTACCATCTTACCACTAGATAAAAAAAAGGATATTTTCTTACTGAGAATTTCCTATACTAACAAAATCAGAGGTTCAAAATCTTTCATATCCCCCCCCCAAGTTAAATCTTTAGCATTAATATTGTGGTTTGAAACCCACTTTGAAAAAATTACCCCCCCCAAAAAAAAAGAAGAAAAAAAAGAAAAAAATCCTATATAATATACTTATGTGAATTGTTGAATTTACATTGTCAGTGAAACAACAAAAGACTCATTTCACAGATTGTAAGGCAGTCAGATAACTGATTCAAAGAAGATTACTGTAGTCTCTGGTGTCAAATAGGTACAAGATTCTGTTGCATTGCCCACATGGGAATCTAGGTCACAGTTCCTGGTCACAGTCCTGAGTTGCAAGGTGAAGAGTACTGACATACCAGAGCCTCATGAAAGTAGGGATACTGGTAATAGTTCTGAGACATGAAAATGCTAGTGGTTGCTCATAGAGCAGAGCACAGACCTAGAGAAGTATAAACACACCTCTTCTTAGATTATAAGACCTGGAAGAATGGAAAACTTACAGACCCCTTAGAACTAGCTCTGATAGCAGTTGCATAAGGAATCTTAAGCTTGAGACAGCACTGCCTCTACTCCAGAAACACAGCCAAACATTAACATATTTTTTAAACTTTTTATTTAAAATTTTATTTCCCCCTAATTTCACATAAAAAAATTAACATCCACTTTTAAAACTTTGTGTTCATATTCTCTTCACCCTCACATAAGAATGCAATCAATTCAATATATGTGTAGTCATGCAGAACATTTTCACATGTCAGAAAACAGACTAAAAAAACTTAAAGAAAAATACATTTAAGAAATGCTTCAATCTTTATTAAGACACCATCAGTTTTGTTTGTTTTGTTTTGTTTTGTTTTGTTTTTCTGGAGAGGGATCATATCTTTCATAAGTCCTTTCAAGTTGTCTTGTATCATTGCATTGCTAAGAATAGACAAGTCATTTGCTGCTGATCATTTCATAATATTGCTGTTATTTATTTATTTATTTATTTGGCGGGGCAATGGGGGTTAAGTGACTTGCCGAGGGTCACACAGCTAGTAAGTGTTAAGTGTCTGAGGCCTGATTTGAACTCAGGTACTCCTGACTCCAGGGCCAGTGCTCTATCCACTGCACCATCTAGCTGCCCCCCATATTGCTGTTATTTTTTATACAATACATTTCACTTTACATCAGCTCATGAAAGTCTAATTTTTTTTTTCTGAGAGCATCCTGCTCATCATTTCAGGTATTTTTGCTAACTAAATTTCCCTACATCCTACTCTTTGCCCATGTCATTTATTCTGGTCTCTATCTCCTTTCACCCTTTCCCTCCTCAAAGGTGTTTTGCTTCTGAATGCCCCTCCCTCAATCTGCCATCCCTTCTATCACTTCGCCCCACACCACTTATCCCCTCCACCTCCTACTTTCCTTCAGGGTAAAATAGATTATTATACCCAATTGGGTGTGTATGTTATTCCCTCTTTAAGCCAATTCTGTTGAAAATAAGGTGCACTCATTCCACCAGATCTCTCCCATGTTCCCCTCCATTGGATAAGCTTTTTTCTTGCTTCTGTTATGTGAGATACTTTACACCATCCCACCTCTCCCTTCCCCTTTCTCCCAGTGCATTACTCTCTAACCCCTTAATTTTATTTTTTAATGATATCATTCCTTCATATTCAACTTACACCTGTGCCCTATGTCTAAATATACTCTATTCAGCTGCCCTGATAATGAGAAAGTTCTTATGAGATACAAGTGCCATCTTCCCATGTAGGAATGTAAACAGTTTAACCTTTTAATATATCTTACTATTTCTTTTCTCCTGTTTACATTTTTATGCTTCTCTATGGTCTTGTATTTGAAAGTCAAATTTTCTATTCAGCTCAGGTCTTTTCTTTCTTTCTTTTTTTGTGGGGCAATGAGGGTTAAGTGACTTGCCCAAGGTCACACAGCTAGTAAGTGTCAAGTGTCTGAGGCCAGATTTGAACTCAGGTCCTCCTGAATCCAGGGTCAGTGGTTTTATCCACTGAGCTACCTAGCTACCCCCTCAGCACAGGTCTTTTCATCAAGAATGCCTGAAAGTCCTCTCTTTCATTGAATTCCAATTTTTTTCCCCAAAGGATTACAACCAATTTTTCTGGGTAGATGATTCTTCATTTAAATCACAGTTCCTTCACCCTTGAGTATATCATATTACAAGCCCTCTGATTCTTCAATGCATGCTAAATCTTGTCTTATCCTGACTGTGGCTCCACAATTCTTGAAGCGTTTCCTTCTGGCTCCTTGAAATATCATCTCCTTGATCTGGAATTTGGCTATAATATTCCAGGTAATTTTCTTTTTAGTATGTCTTTCAGGAGGTAATTGGTGGATTCTTTCAATTTCTATTTTACCTTCTGGTTCTAGAATATAAGGAAAATTTCCCCTGACAATTTCATATTAGAGTTTATCTAGGCTCTTTGTTTGATCATGGTTTTCAGGTAGTTCAATAACTTTCAAATGATCTCTCCTGGATCTATTTTCAAAGTCAGTTGTTTTTCCAGTGAGATATTTGACATTGCCATTTATGTTTTCATTTTTTTGGTTTTGCTTTGTTGTTTCTTGATTTCTCATAAAATCTTTAGTTTCCATTTTCTCAATCCTAATTTTAAGAATTTATTTCTTCAAAGAGCATTTTTACCTTTCTTTCCATTTGACCAGTTCAGCATTTCAAAGCATTCCTTTCCTTATTGGCTTTTTGAACCTCTTTTACCATTTGCCCTAATCTGTTTTTAAGGTCTTATTTTATTTATTTATTTTTTTATCCTTTACCAAGCTGTTGATATTTTTTTCAGGATTTTCTTGTATCTCTCTCATTTCTCTTTCCATTTTTTCCTTTTAAATTATTTTCAAAGTCCTTTTTGAGCCCTTCTGTGGCCTGAGACCAATTCATATATTTCTTGGAAGCTTTGGATATAGGTGCTTTGACTTTGTTATCTTCCTTTGAGGTTGTAATTTGATTTTCCTTGTCATGATAGAAACTGCCTATGGTCAGTATTTTTTTTTTCTGTTTTCCAATTATCTCAGCCTATTTCTTGACTTTCAACTCTTTGTTAAAGTGGAGCACTGCTTCCAGGGTGGAGATCACACTATCCCAAGATTCAGGGGGTTTGTGCAGTTGTTTCCAGAGATGCTTCTGGGAATTTGTAAAATTTTAGTTCTTAGGTGGTATGATTTAAGGAGAGATATATTTACTACTCTCCTGGCCTGTGCTCTGGTCTGCAAGATACCACAGGGCTGCTTTTCTGCCCTGGAATTATGAATAAAAGCCTACTCCACTGTGGCTGCAACCTCTTGTGTGATTGTGCTCCTCCCCCACCTAGAACCATTACACCACCCAAGACTATGATCTAGATCCAAGTATGGGCAAAACAACAGTGTCCTGCCTCAGTGCTGGCAAAGAGATCCTTGTAATCTCCTTTTAGCATTTTTTTCTTTAGCAACAAACATTTATTTTATTTTTTCCAGTTACATGTAAAGGTAGTTTTTAACATTCATTTTCATAAGCTTTAGAATTCCAATTTTTTCTTCCTCCCTCCCTTTCTTCTCCCCTCCACAAAATCTCACTCAGATTATATATGTACAATCCACAAGTGTTCTTTTTATCAGTTCTTTCTATGGGGGTGGGTAGTAAGCTTCCTCTTTAGTCCCTTGGGATTTTCTTGGATCATTGCATTGCTGAGAGTAGTTAAATCATTCACAATTGCTCATTGAACAATACTGCTGTTACTATGCACAATGTCCTCCCAGCTCTGCTGGGAGTTTTTCCAGGTTTTTCTGGGATCGTCCTGTTTTTCATTTACTATAGCACAAGACCATTCCACCACCACAGTCATATAGCACAACTTCTTCCATCATTCCTGAATTGACGGACATTCCCTTGATTCTCAATTCTTAGCCACCACAAAGAGTTGCTATAAATATTTTTTGCACCATTTTCCCCCTTTTTCATTTATATGATTACTATTGTTTACTGTTTCCCTTCCATCCTATTCCCTTTCCCATGATATTTTTTCGATTATCCATCTTCTTTCATACTAAAATCCCTCTTCAAAAGGGATTTGTTTCTGTCTGTCCCCTCCCCCAATCTGTCCTTCCTTCTTTTTGGCCCTCTCTCTTTATCCCCTTCCCTTCCTATTTTCCCGCAGAGTTAAAGAGATTACTACACACAATTTAGTGTGTATGTTATTCCCTCCTTGAGCCAATGCTGATGACATCGAGGTCTGTAAGTCAATTCTGATGAGTGTTAGGCTCATTTACTGCCCAGATTAAATAAATTACTCCACCCAATGATGTATGTGTGCTAATCCCTCTTTGAGGTAACTCTGATGAGTTTAAGGTCTTTGAGCCTTTTCTGATGAGTGTAAAATTCATTTACTGACCTGCTCCTCTCCTATCTCTTTCCCCACTCCATAGGCCCTTTCCTTGTTTCTTTCAGGTAGGATTTTATGTCTGCCCCAGTGCATTCCCCTAACCCCTCAATTTAACCCTAAAGATGTCATCATGGTGGGGCGGGGGTGGGGGGGAAGCAGCTAGGTGGTGCAGTGGATAAAGCACCAGCCCTGGATTTAGGAGGACATGAGTTCAAATCCGGCCTCAGAGACTTGGCAGGTACTGGCTGGGTGACCTTGGGCAAGTCATTTAACCCTCAATGCCTGGTTCCCCCCCCCCCCCAAAAAAAAGATAGCATGGGGAAGCTAGGTGACACAGTGTACAAAACATCCACCCTAGACACAGGGGGATCCCATTGGCAAATATTTTGATCCCCTTACCTTCTGTGGGCTGAACTCCAGATGCAATTGCTGCTGCTGCTGCTGATTCAGAGGCTCCCAAGTTCTGCTCCTGGTTTTCTGGGGTTAGATCTTCATTGCCATGGCCTGCTCTGGCCTGTGATTCACTCTTCCCCTGGTATAACAGGCCTTTCCTTCTGACCTAACTTGTCTTTGGATGGAAAATGGTTTCACCCTGGCTTTTTGTGGGTTCTGCTCCTCCAAGAATTTTCTTATGGCACTATTTGAAGGTATTTGGAGGGGTGTTGGGGAAAGCTCAGGCAAGGAAGCCTTTCCTCCATTATCTTGGCTGTACCTTCCCATCTTGGTTCTGCCTTCTTAACATAAAATTAAAAGTCAAGAAAAAGGCTGAGAAAGTGAGCAAACCACAAAAAAGTACCTCACCATAAAAAGTTACTATGGTGACAAGGAAGATCAAAACAAAATTCAAAAAAAAGGCAACAGTTAAACATGGTAGATCCAAAGTGAAATAGGGATTGGTTTCAGACAAAAAA
The DNA here is from genome assembly GCF_019393635.1 of Dromiciops gliroides. Lineage (NCBI taxonomy): Eukaryota > Metazoa > Chordata > Mammalia > Microbiotheria > Microbiotheriidae > Dromiciops > Dromiciops gliroides. The sequence continues at coordinate 568,301,224 of NC_057861.1, read as the reverse complement.
AATTCCTGAAAGAGCACAAAACATTTTTCAAATCAAATAAAAAATGTAGAGGGAAATTTGAAAAAGAAAATGAGGGTGATGCAAGGAAATCATGAAAAAAAGACTCAATATCTTGGTACATGAGGCAAAAAAAAAATACTGCAGAAATAATACCTTACAAAAGAGAGGAGGTAAAATATTAAAAGAAGTACAAAATCCTCTGAAGAAAGAACTCTTTAAACAGTACAATTTGTCACATGGAAAAATATGTGCAAAGTTTTGCTGAAAAATTTTTTCAAAAATTAGAATTGGGCAAGTGAAAGCTAATGATTTAATGAAATATCAAGAAACAGTAAAACAAAATTAAAAGAATGAAAAAATAGAAGAAAATGTGAAATGTCCTAGTGGAAAAAAAACATATGACCTGGAAAATGGATCTAGGAGAAATAACTTTAAAATTATTGGACTGCTGAAAAGCTATAATACAAAAAAGAAACTAGACATAATCTATTTTTAAATAAATAAAAGTATTTTATTATTTTCCAGTTATATATAAGCATAGTTTTCAACATTTTTTTCATAGGATTTTTAGTTCCAAATTTTTCTCCCACCATCCCTTTCCTCCCTCCTCCCCAAGATAGAAAACCATCTGATGTAGGTTATATATGTGCAATCACATTAAACATATTTTTGCATTAGTCATCTTGGGAAAGAAGAATCAGAACATAAGGGAAAAACCTCAAAAAAGAATGAAAAAAAAAACAGCCCCAAAGTAGAAACAGTGTGGTTCAATCTGCATTCATACCCACAGTTCGTTTTTCAAGGCCTTTTTTTTTTCTGGGACAATGCAGGTTAAGTGACTTGCCCAGGGTCACACAGCTAGTGTCAAGTATCTGAGGCTGGATTTGAACTCAGGTCCTCCTGATTCCTGGGCCAGTGCTTTATCCACTGCACCACCTGGCTGCCCCCCACAGTTCTTTTTTCTATCATGAGTTCTTTGAAATTGTTTTGGATCATTGCTCTGCCAAGTCTATCACCATTGTTCATCACACAATGTTGCTGTTACTGTGTACAATGGTCTCCTGGTTTTGCTCCTCTCAGTCAGCATCAGTCCATGTAAGTCCTTCCAGGTTTCTATGAACTCCTGCTCATCGTTTCTTACAGCTCAATAGTATTCTAGTACATTCATATACCACAACTTGTTTTACCATTCCCAATTGTTGGGCATTCCTTCAATTTCCAGTTCTTTGCCACCACAAAGAGAGCTGCTATAAATATTTTTGTATATGTGGTAGACATCATCTTTAAAGAAATTATAAAAAATACTCTGATATTCTAGAATCAGAGGGTAAAATATAAATTGAAAGAATCCACTTATTACCACTAGAATTAGATCTCAAAATTAAAAGTGCCAGGAATATTATAGCCAAATTCCAGAGCTCCCTGGGCAGCAGAAAATATGGCAAAGCAGTCAAAAAGAAACAATTCAAATATAGAGGATCCACAGGCAGAATAGCAAAAGATTTCAGAGCTTCTACATTAATGGATAATGAGCTTGGAATATGATATTCAGAAGGTATAAGGAGTTAGGATTGAAAGCAAGTATCACCTACTCAGCAAGACTGAGTATAATCCTCCAGGGGAAAATAGGCATTAAATGAAAAGAAACTTTCTGGCAATCCTGATGAAAACTCAGAGCCAAATAGAAATTGTGACTTTCAAATACAAGAATCTAGGGAAGCATAAAAAGGAAAGAGAAGGGGGCGGAGCCAAGATGGCAGAGAGGAAGCAGCAAGCTGCCTGAGCTCTCCTTCTGTTCCCTCAAAACGAACATTAAATCAAGCCTCTGGACGGATTCTGAAACTACAGAACCTGTAAAGAGACAGAGAGACACAGTCCTCCAACCAGAGATAATTTAGAAGACTTCAGGAAAAGGTCGGTCTGACTCGGGCAAAAGGGAGGCCCAGCGCAGGGCAGCAACCCAGCACCGAGGGGGTCGGGGCAAGTCAGCAGGAGCTGCGGGCCACAGCCGAACAACTGAGGCTCCCGGAACCTGGTTCAAAAATCTGGTGGCCAAGAAGGACAGTGGAAAAACTTACCTGCACTGGCCGAGAGGGCCACGAACTGCGGGATCAGACGCCGGGGTCTGGCGCCTGGCTGGCCGAGCACAATCATACAGGAAGTGCAGGGCGGGGCATCTCCACACACCATAAAGGCCTCAGAGTAAAAGCCCAGTCACACAGCACCTATACACCTGCACAAGAAGCCCAAAACAGGGACCCTGGTGCCCCCAGAGCAGACCTCAACTTAAAGAATAAATAAATAAGTTGCAATAATGAGTAAGAAGCAAAAAAGAGCCCTCTCCATTGAGAGCTTCTGTATCAATAGGGAAGAAGCCAACACAAACTCAGATGAGGACAATAGCCTCAAATTGTCTACATCTGAAGCCTCACAAGGGAAGGTGAATTGGTCGCAAGAACAAAAAGCCTTCCTGGAAGAGCTCAAAAAGGATTTTAAAAATCAATTGCAAGAGGTAGAAGAAAAAATGGGGAGAGAAATGAAAGCAAAACAAAAAAACTATGAAAAAAGAATCAGCAGCTTGGAAAAGGAAGCTGAAGAAAACAAAGCCTTAAAAAATTCATTTGGCCAAATGGAAAAAAAGCTGCATAATCTCACTGAAGAAAACAATACCTTAAAAAATTCACTTAGCCAAATGGAAAAAAAGGTACATAATCTCACTGAAGAAAACAATGCCTTAAAAATTAAAGTGGGACAGTTGGAAGAAAAGGAATCCATGAGACACCAAGAATCAGTCAAGCAGAATAAAAAAAATGAAAAAATAGAAGAAAATGTGAAATACCTCATTGGAAAGACAACTGATCTGGAAAACAGATCGAGGAGAGACAATTTGAGAATCATTGGACTGCCTGAAAGCCATGACCAGAAAAAGAATCTAGATACCATATTCCAGGAAATTATTAAGGAGAACTGCCCTGATATCATAGAATCAGAGGATAAAATCATCATTGAAAGAATCCATCGATCACCTCCTGAAAGAGACCCCAAAAGGAAAACTCCAAGGAATATTGTAGCCAAATTCCAGAATTATCAGGTGAAGGAGAAAATACTCCAAGCAGCCAGAAAGAAGCAATTTAAATATCATGGAGCCACAGTCAGGATTGCTCAGGACCTGGCAGCTTCAACATTAAAGGACCGCAAGGCTTGGAATATGATATTCCGGAAGGCAAAGGAGATTGGATTGCAGCCGAGAATCTATTACCCAGCAAAAATGTGCATTTTCTTTCAGGGGAAAAGATGGACATTTAATGGCATTGGGGACTTTCAATCTTTCCTGGTGAAAAGACCAGAACTGAATAGAAAATTTGATCTCAACATACAAGACTCAAGAGAAGTTTAAAAAGGTAAACAGAGGGGAAAAAAAAAAGTTACCCTATTAGGTTAAACTGTTTATATCCCTACACAGGAAGATAATACTCATAACTCTTAAGAACTGTAAATGTATTTGGGCAGAGAGAAGGACTTTATATAGAGGGTATAAATATAAATTGTCTTTAATGTGATGATACAAAAGAATTAAGGGGATAAAAAGGGAGTATATGGGGAGGAGAGGAAAGGGGAGGTGGAATGGGATGAATTATATCATATGAAGAGGTGGAAAAAAACCTATTACAATAGAGGGAAAGAAAGGAGGGGGGAACATGGTTTCAACCCTATTCTCATTAGATTTGACTCAAAGAGGGAATAACATATACGTTCATTGGGGTAAAGAAACAACTCATTCTTTAGGGAAACAAAAGGGGAAGGGAAAGGGGGGGGGGACTGATAGAAGGGAGGACAAAAGCAAGGGAGAAAAGGGTAAAGAAAAGAGAGGGGGGTGATAAAAAGGGAGGGCAGATTGGGGGAGGCAGGGGTAAGAAGTAAAACGTCGGTGAGGAGGAATAGGGTGAAAGAAGGGGGGAAAAGTACAAAGGGGGTAAATAGAATGGAGGGGAATAGACAGTCAGTAATAATAACTGTGAATGTGAATGGGATGAACTCTGCTATAAAACGGAAGCGAATTGTAGAGTGGATTAAAAACCAAAACCCTACAATATGCTGTTTACAAGAAACACATTTGAAGCAGAGAGATACACACAGAGTAAAGGTAAAAGGCTGGAGCAGAATATATTATGCCTCAGCTAAAGTAAAAAAGGCAGGGGTAGCAATCCTTATCTCAGACAAAGTGCAGGCAAAAATAGATCTCATTAAAAGAGATAAGGAAGGAAATTACATCTTACTTAAAGGTACTATAGATAATGAAGTAATATCAATATTGAATATGTATGCGCCAAGTGGTATAGCATCCAAGTTCTTAGAGAAGTTAAATGAGTTACAAGAGGAATTAGATAGTAATACTACACTAGTGGGGGATCTGAATCTCCCCCTCTCAGAATTAGATAAATCTAGCCAAAAAATAAATAAGAAAGAAGTGAAAGAGATGAATAGATTACTAGAAAAGTTAGACATGATAGATGTCTGGAGAAAATTGAATGGGGATAGAAAGGAATATACCTTTTTCTCAGCAGTACATGGCACATTTTCAAAAATTGACCATGTATTAGGGCACAAAAGCATCATAGTCAAATGTAGAAAGGCAGAAATAGTAAATGCATCCTTCTCAGATCATGATGCAATAAAAATTACATGTAAGAAAGAGCCAGGGAAAAGTAGAATGAAAATCAATTGGAAACTAAATAATTTCATTCTAAAGAATGAATGGGCCAAACAAGAAATCATAGAAACAATCAATAACTTTATCCAAGAGAATGACAATAATGAGACAACATACCAAAATCTATGGGATGCAGCCAAAGCAGTGCTTAGGGGAAAATTTATAGCTCTAAATGCTTACATGAATAAGAAAGAGAAAGAGGAGATTAATGAATTGGGCATGCAACTTAAAAAGCTAGAAAAGAACAAATTAGAAATCCCCAATTAGACACTAAATTAGAGATCCTGAAAATTAAAGGAGAAATCAATAAGATTGAAAGCAAAAAAACTATAGAATTAATCAATAAAACTAAGAGCTGGTTTTATGAAAAAACCAATAAAATAGATAAAATACTGGTTAATTTGATTAAAAAAAAGAAAGAAGAAAACCAAATTACCAGTATCAAAAATGAAAAGGGTGATGTTACCACCAGTGAAGTGAAAATTAAAGCAATAATTAGGAAATATTTTGCCCAACTGTATGCCAATAAATTTGACAATCTAAATGAAATGGATGAATATTTACAAAAATACAAACTGCCCAGGTTAACTGAAGAGGAAATAAAATCCTTAATAAACCCATATTAGAAAAAGAAATTGAACAAGCTATTAATGAACTCCCTAAGAAAAAATCCCCAGGGCCAGATGGGTTTACGGGTGAATTTTACCAAACATTTAAAGAAAAATTAATTCCAATATTATACAAATTATTTGGAAAAATAGGTGAAGAAGGAGTTCTACCAAATTCATTTTATGACACAAATATGGTGGTGATACCAAAACCAGGCAAAGCAAAAACAGAGAAAGAAAATTATAGACCAATTTCCCTAATGAATATTGATGCTAAAATCTTAAATAAGATATTAGCAAGGAGAATACAGCAAGTGATCACCAGGATAATACACTATGACCAGGTGGGATTTATACCAGGAATGCAGGGCTGGTTCAACATTAGAAAAACTATTAACATAATCAACCACATCAATAAGAAAACCAACCAAAATCATATGATTATCTCAATAAATGCAGAGAAAGCTTTTGACAAAGTACAACACCCATTCCTAATAAAAACACTAGAGAGTTTAGGAATAGGGGGAGCTTTCCTTAGAATAATAAGCAGTATCTACCTAAAGCCATCAGCAAGTATTATATGCAATGGAGATAAATTAGAGGCCTTCCCAATAAGATCAGGGGTGAAACAGGGATGTCCATTATCACCCCTATTATTTAATATTGTCCTAGAAATGTTAGCTTTAGCAATCAGAGAAGAGAAAGGAATTAAAGGAATTAGAATAGGCAAGGAGGAAACAAAACTATCACTCTTTGCAGATGATATGATTGGTATACTTAAGGAATCCTAGAGAATCAAGTCAAAAATTACTTGAAACAATGAACAACTTTAGCAAAGTAGCAGGATATAAAATAAATCCACATAAATCATCAGCATTTCTATACATGACCAACAAAGTCCAGCAGCAAGAGATAGAAAGAGAAATTCCATTTAAAGTAACGGTAGGTAATATAAAATACTTGGGAGTCTACTTGCCAAGACAAACCCAGGAACTCTATGAACACAACTACCAAACACTCTTCACACAAATCAAATCAGATCTAAATAATTGGAAAGATATCAATTGCTCATGGATAGGCAGAGCTAATATAGTAAAAATGACAATACTGCCTAAATTAATTTACTTATTCAGTGCCATACCAATCAGGCTACCTAAAAATTATTTTATACAGCTAGAAAAAATAATAACAAAATTCATCTGGAAAAACAAAAAATCAAGAATATCCAGGGAAATAATGAAAAAAAATTCACAGGAAGGTGGGTTAGCGGTACCAAACCTGGAGCTTTACTATAAAGTGGCAGTCATCAAAACTATCTGGTACTGGCTAAAAAATAGAGTGGTAGATCAATGGAATAGGCTAGGCTCAGGCAATGCAGTAGTAAATGACACTAGTAATGTAGTGTTTGATAAACCCTAAGACTCCAGCTTCTGGGATAGGAACTCAGTATTTGACAAAAACTGCTGGGAAAACTGGAAGATAGTATGGCAGAAATTAGGCTTAGACCAACATCTTACACCTTATACTAAAATAAGGTCAAAATGGATACATGATTTAGACATAAGAGGTGATACCATAGGTAAATTAGAAGAGAAAGGAATAGTGTACCTATCAGATCTTTGGAAAGGAGAACAGTTTTTGACCAAACATGAGATAGAGTATATTATAAAATGCAAAGTGGATGATTTTGATTATATTAAATTAAAAAATTTTTGTACAAACAGAAGCAATGCATCCAAAATTAGAAGGGAGGCAGAAAGCTGGGAAACAATTTTTGAGGCCAGTGCTTCTGATAAAGGCCTCATCTCTAAAATATATAGGGAATTAAATCAAATTTATAAGAATCCAAGTCATTCCCCAATTGAGAAATGGTCAAAGGATATGAACAGGCAGTTTTCTGATGAAGAAACCAAAGCTATCTATTCCCATATGAAAAAATGCTCTAAATCTCTAATGATTAGAGAGATGCAAATTAAAACAACTCTGAGGTACCACCTGACACCTGTCAGATTGGCTAAAATGACAAAAAAGGAAGATAATAAATGTTGGAGAGGCTGTGGGAAAATTGGAACACTAATGCATTGTTGGTGGAGCTGTGAGCTGATCCAACCATTCTGGAGAGCAATTTGGAATTATGCCCAAAGGGTGATAAAGCTGTGCATACCCTTTGACCCAGCAATCCCACTTTTAGGTCTTTTGCCCAAAGAAATCATGGAAGGGGGAAAGGGACCCACATGTACAAAAATATTTATAGTTGCTCTTTACGTGGTAGCAAGGAATTGGAAGTTGAGGGGGTGCCCATCAATTGGGGAATGGCTGGATAAGTTGTGGTATATGAATACAATGGAATACTATTGTGCTGTAAGAAATGATGAGCAGGAAGGGTTCAGAGAAACCTGGAGGGTCTTACGTGAGCTGATGATGAGTGAGATGAGCAGAACCAGAAGAACATTGTACACAGTATCATCAACATTGAGTGTTGACCTACTGTGATGGACTATATTCTTCTCACCAATGCAATGGTACAGAAGAGTTCCAGGGAACTTATGATAGAAGAGGATCTCCAAATCCAAGAAAAAAAAAGAAAGAAAGAACTGTGGAGTATAGATGCTGATTGAACCATATTATTTCTTTTGTTTTGGGTGCTGTTGTTTTTTTTTTCTATTTTGAGTTTTTGCATCACTGCTCTGATTCTTTCTCTTGTAACAGGATTAATGCAAAAATAGGATTAATATTATTATGTGTATATATATGTGTGTGTATATATATATATCTATATGTATATGTATAGAGATATATAGATATAACCTATATCAGATTACCTGCTGTCTAGGGGAGGGGGGGAGGGAGGGGAGGGAGGGAGAAAAATCTGAAATTGTAAAGCATGTATAAACAAAAGTTGAGAACTATCTTTACATGTAACGGAAAAAATAAAATATCTCATAAAAAAAAAAAGGAAAGAGAAACCAAAAAGAATTTAATAATGTTAAATTGTTGATGTTCCTACATGGGAAATGATACTTCTAACTCCTAAAACTTTCTCATTATTAGGGCAGTTAAGGGTTTACAGAGGGCGAGGTCCTGAGTGTGAGTTGAATATGATGGGACATCAAAAATAAAACTGAGGGGTGAGAAAGAGGAATCCATTGGCAGAAAGGGAAAGGGAGAGGTAGAATGGGACAAATTATCTCACCTAAAAGATTTGCGAAAAATTTTTACAGTGGAGGAAAAAATGGAGGTGGAATTGAATGTTTGAACTTCACTCTCATCAGAACTGGCTGAAAGAAGGATTAACACATTCGGTTGGGCATAGAAATCTACCTCACCCTACAAGAAAGTAGGATGGGAAGGGGGAAAGAGGAGAGGGGGTGGTATTGAGAGAAGGAAGGGTGGGTTGAGAGGCAGTTATCAGGAGTAAAAGACTTTTGGGGGTGGACAGTTAAAAGGAGAGAAAGAGTAAGATAAACACAGGATAGGAACTAGATGGAGGGAAGTACACAGCAATTATACCTGTAAAAAATTCATAATAAGTTTCTATAACAAAGGCCGCACTTCTCAAATATATAGATAACTTTGTCACATTTATTGTTTTGTTTGTTTTGTTTTTATGGGCAATAAGGGTTAAGTGACTTGCCCAGGGTCACACAGCTAGTAAGTGTCAAGTGTCTGAGGCCAGATTTGAACTCAGGTCCTCCTGAATCCAGGGTTGGTGCTTTATCCACTGTGCCACCTAGCTGCCACCACTTTGTTAAATTTATAAAAATAAGATGCATTTTCCAATTTATAACTGGTTAAAGCATATAAGCAAGAAATTTTCATATGAAGTAATCAAAGATTTTTATAGTCATAAAAATAAATTGCTATTAATTAGAGAAATGCATACAAAAACAATTCTGAGTCAACATCCCATGTCTATCAATTTGGCTAATATGATAGAAAAAGAAAATGACAAATTTTGGAGGGTATGTTGGAGAATTAAGACACTAATGAACTGTTGTTGGAGTTGTGGATTGATTCAACCATTATGGAAAGCAATTTCAATTCTATGCTCAAAAGGCTATAAAACCATGCAGACCTTCTGACCCAACAATATTACTACTAAGTCTGTATCTTAAAATGATAAAACAAGGAAAAGGATGTATATGTACAAAATATGTATAGCAGCTTTTAGTGGTGGCAAAGAATTGGAGCTTGGAGGGAATGACCATCAATTTGAAAATGGTTGAACAATAGATGATTATGATGGAATACTATTGTGCTATAAAAATGATGAGCAGGATGTTCTCAGAAAAAAACCTGGAAAGACTTACATGAACTGATGCAAAGTGAAATGATCAGAATCAGGAGAACATGGTACATAGTAGCAGCAATATTATATGATGATCAACTATGAACAACTTAGCTATTCTTAGTAATTAAATGATCCAAAATAATTCAAAAGGAGTTATGATGAAAAGTGTTATCCACCTCCAGAGAAAGAACTGATGGAATCAGTATAATTACCAAAAAAACCCCTTTCTTTTTCCTTCTTTTTTTTTTTGGAGGGGAGTAGGTGTTTTCTTTTGCAACATGGCTAATATGGAAATGTTTTCATGACTGTACATATGTTAAATTATTTAATTTAATATTATATTATTATATTATTATTTTATATTATATTATTATATTATATTAAATTGCTTGCCATCTCAATGGATAGAGGAAGGGAGGAAAGAAATTTAGTACTCAAACTTTTTTTTAAATATTAGAATTGTTTTAACATGTTATTGGGTAAAATATTAAATAAACGTTAAAACTGGGAAATAAATTCTCATTTTAAGAAACTATATTATATAAAAATTGTCAGCTCTACAACTCCAATTCCCCCAAGAAATCTTCCCTTATATACTCAGCTCTAAGTGATCTTCTTTTTGTATCTTAAATTTTTCAAAACTTATATAAATGTAGCATAACATTTATTTTATTGTAGCATGTATTATAAACATTTCCCTGCCAAGTATGTTACTAAAGTAAGTATATGACTCTTATTATTTCTCTTTTAAAAAATATTTTATTTTCTTCTAAGTATCTGGAAAACAACCATTTACATTATTTTTTTAGTTAAATTTTAAGAAAGCAAACAAACAAACAAAGAAAACAAAAAGAGGGGACAGCGAGGTGGCACAGTGGATAAAGTACCAGCCCTGGATTCAGGGGCACCTGAGTTCAAATCCAGCCTCAGACACTTGACATTAACTAGCTGTGTGAACCTGGCCAAATCACTTAACCCTCATTGCCATACCAGAAAAAACAGACAAAAATTAAGTTTTAACTTCATTTAATCCCTTCTTTCCCTTAAATCTTATTGAAAATCAAGCAATATATCATATTATATTGCTTATATATAATATACATATAATATATCCATGTTTAGCTATACAAAATATTTTTCCTTTTTAAGCATTTCACAAAGAAAACACACCAGAACAACAAAACAGAAAAAATAAAGGAAGTTTAAAAAGTATGCTTCAATCTGCATTCAGACTCCATCAGTTCTTTCTTAGGAGGTAGATATTACTTTTCAGCACAAGTCCTTAGAAATTTTATGAGATCATTGTATTGTTGAGAATAGCTAGTCATTCACAGTTGATCATCATACACTATTGCTGCTACTGTGTACAATATTCTCCTGGTTCTGTTCAATTCACTTTGTGTCAGTTGATATAAATCTTTCCAGGTTTTTGTGAGATAATCCCACCCATAATTTTTTATACCACAATAATATTCAATCAAAATCATATACCACAATTTTTTCATCCATTCTCCAGTTGATGGGTATCTCCTCAATTTCAAACTATTTGCCATTGTATAAAAGAGCTCCTAGAACATTTTTGTATATATAGGTCCCTTTTATTTTCCTTTTTGATATATTTGACATGTAGTCCTAGTAATAGTATTGCTGGGTAAAGGGGTATGCAAAGTCTTATAACCCTCTGGTCATAGTTCCAAGTTGCTCTCCAAATGATTGGATCATTTTTTTTCCTGTCATATTAGCCAATCTAAGAGGTGTGAGTGCTACATCAAAGTTGTTTTGATATGCATTTCTCTAATTAATAGGGATTAATTTTCTCATGTGACTATGCATAGCTTTGATTTCTTCATCTGAAAACTGCCTATTTGTGTCCTTTGACCATTTGTCAATTGAGAAATGACTTGTATTCTTCTAAATTTGAATCTGTTCTCTCTATATTTGAAAAATGAGGCCTTTATCAGAGAAAAATGATGTAAAAATATGTACCTTCCCTCCCCCCAGACTGAGGAGCCAAGATTTAGGAGAGAAGTTAGGGAGTTACCTGAGCTTTCCCCAGGTTCTGTCAGAAGCAATGTTCAAGCAAGCCTTTAGACTGATTCTGGAGCTACAGAAATTACAAATAGAGTAAATAATTTTCCAGCTGAAGGTAACTGAGAAATACTTCAGGAAAAGTCTGTCTCTTTGGGGAAAAAGGGGAATGTGGCCTAGTAGAGAGAGTGTGGGCAAGCCAGTGGGAGGCTCTTAGCCACAGCAGAGATAAATAACTGAGGTCTCTTGTTCCTGGCTCAGCAGGTTAGTGGCACAGCAAGTCCGCTGAGAGGTATCTAGCCCCAGTAGAGAAGGCAAACTGATCCTGGGAACCTCTGAACAACAGGTGTAACTAGGGTGGGCCACCCCTAGCAGCCACCGGAAATGAAGACCCTAGTTCAGAATGACAGGACCCTGGCCGCCAGAATAAGTAGCTTGAACTTGATTTTAAAAGTTATGAAATAGGCTAAACTGAGTAAAGAACAAAAAATGTCCTGACCATAGAGAACTACCATAATGATCAGGTACACCAAAACACTAATTCTGAAGTAGACAACACTGTCAAAATGTATAAATACAAATCCTCACAAGGGAAGATGAATTGGTCAAAAGACCAAAAAGTCTTCTTGGAAGAGTTCAAAAATGATTTTAAAAATTAAATAAAAGAAGGGCAGCTAGGTGGTGCAGTGGATAGAGCACCAGCCCTGGATTCAGGAGGACCTGAGTTCAAATCCGACCTCAGACCCTTGACACTTACTAGCTGTGTGACTCTGGGCAAGTCACTTTACCCCAATGGCCTCACCAAAAAAAAAAAAAAAATTAAATAAGAGAAATGTAAAAAAAATGGGAAAATAAATGAGGTATGCAAGAGAGAATCAGACACTTGGAAATGGAAGGACAAAAATTGACAGAAGAAAACAATTATTTAAAAAATACAATTGTCCAAGTGGGGGAAAAATCCACTGAAGAAAACAACTCTTTAAAAAGTAGAATCAGGGAGGTGGAGCCAAGATGGTGGAGGAAAGGCAGTGACTTGCCTGAGCTCTTCCCAAGACTCCTCCAAATACCTCCAAATAAGACAATTCTTAAAGCAGCAGAACCCACAAAAAGACAGGGTGAAATCATTTTCTAGTCTAAGACAACTTAGAAGGTCAGCCAGAAAGGTCTGTTGTACTAGGGTAAGAGTGGAGCACAGCCCATCATGGGCCATGTCAGCCCAAATATTGTCCCAGTGCAGACTCAGCTCCAGCCCCAGCAAATCAGGAGCAGGCCTTGGGAACCTCTGAATTAGCAGCAGCAGCAGCAGCAGCAGCAACTGCTTCTGGAACTCACTCCATAGAAGGTAAGGGGGTCAGACGATTGGCCAGAAGGAGACTACAGGGATCTTTTTTGCTAGTACTGAAGCAGGACTCTGTTGTTTTGCCCATATTTGTATCCAGGTCACAGTCTTGGGTGGTGTGGTGGTTCTAGTTGGAGGAGGAGCACAATCACAGAAGACCTTGCATCCACAGTGCAGTGAGATTCTGTTTAAAGTTCCAGGGCAAAAAAGCAGCCCTGTGGTGGCTTGCAAACCAGAGTATAGGTAAACATACCTCTCTTTAAATCATACCTCCTTGGAAGAACTAAAAACTTACAAATTCCCAGAAGTATCTCTGAAAACAACTGCACAAAGCCCCTGAAGCTTGGGACAGTGTGCCCTCCACCTTGAAAACAGTGCTTCACTTTAATGAAGAGTTAAAAGTCAAGAAATTGGTTGGTAAAATGATCAAACAGAAAAAAAAATGCTGACCCCGGAAAGTTTCTAATGGTGACAAGGATGATCAAAATACACCCTCAGAAGGTAACAAAGTCAAAGCTCCTACATCCAAAGCTTCCAAGAAAAATATGAATTGGTCTTAGGCCAAAGAAGGGCTCAAAAAGGACTGTGAAAATAAAGATAAGTAGAGGAAAAATGGAAAGGGAAATGAGAATGATGAAAGAAAATCATTTTTAAAAACTCACCAGCTTTGTAAAGGAGACATAAAAATACTGAAGAAAACAACACCTTAAAGAAAAGACTAGACCAAATGGTAAAAGAGGTAAAAAAGCCAATGAGGAAAAGAATGCTTTGAAAAGATGAATTGGCCAAATGGAATATTAGGTACAAAAATTTTCTGAAGAAAATAACTCTTTAAAAATTAGGATTGAGTAAATGGAAACTGACTTTATGAGAAATCAAGAAGCAATACAGCAAAAAAGTAGGATTGATCAAGTGGAAAGGGAGATACAAAAGGTAACTGAAGAAAATAATTGCTTAATAATTAGAATAGGGCAAGTGGAAGTTAATGACTTTATGAAAATCAAGAATCAGTCAAACAAAATCAAAAGCATGAAAAAAAAGAATAGGAAAAGTGTATCATTGGAAAAATCCATGGCACCTAGAAAACAGATACAGGAGGGATAATTTTAGAATTCTTGGATTACCTAAAAGGTACAATTGAAAATAGAGCCTGTACAGCATCTTTCAAGAAATTGTGGAAGAGGATAAAATGTAAATAGAAAGAATCAATCAAACACCACCTGAAAGAGATCCCCAAATAAAATCTCTAAGGAATATTGTAGTCAAATTCCAGCATTATCAGGTGAAGGAGAAATATTCAAGGAACCAGAAGGAAGCAATTTAAATATCAAGGAGACACAGTCAGGATTACACAAGACTTACCATCTTTAACATTAAAGGATCATAGGGTTTGAAATATGATATTCTGGAAGGGAGAAGGGCTTAGATTCCAAACAAGAATCAACTACCTAGCAAAATTCAGAATAAACTTTTAGGTGAAAAGGTGGATATTCAATGAAATAGGGGACTTTCAAATTTTACTGATGAAAAGACCAGAGCTGAGTAGAAAATTTGATCTTCAAATACAAGACAGAAGAGAAGCATAAAAAGATAAATAGGAAAAAAACCCTATTTTTCAATAAGATTAAAATAAACATCCCTACATGGGAAGGTGGTACTTTTTAGTCTTGAGAACTATATCTCTATTAGGGCATAGAAGGATGGTGTGGGTATAAGTTGATATTTTTTTTTGTGGGGCAATGGGGGTTAAGTGACTTGCCCAGGGTCACACAGCTAGCAAGTGTCAAGTGTCTGAGGCTGGATTTGAACTCAGGTACTCCTGAATCCAAGGCCAATGCTCTATCCACTGCACCACCTAGCTGCCCCATAAGTTGATTTTGATGTAATGATATACAAAATAATGAATTGTACTGGGAGAAGAGAAAAGGTAGAGCATAGGGTAAATTGCATCATATGAAGAAGTATAAAATAGTTATTAGAGAAAAGGGAAGGAAGGGAGGGAGTGAGCAAGTAAGTGAACCTTTCTATCATCAAGTTTGGCTCAAAGAGGGAATGATATACTCACTTAGTTGGGTATAGAAATTTATTGTAGGAGGGGAAAGGGTAAAAAATGGGGGGGGATGATAGTAGGGAGGGTACATTTATAGATGCAGTGATTAGAAGCAAAACACTGGTGTGAAGGCAAAAAGAAAAATATAAATATCATAACTGTATGTAAATAGGATGAACTCTCTCACAGAATGGAAGCAGATAGCAAAGTAGATTAAAAACCAGAATCCTAAAATATGTTAAGAAGAAACACATTTGAAGCAAACATATACAGAGAGTAAAGGTAAAAGACTGGAACAGATTATATTATGCTTCAGCAGAAGTAAAAACAAAACAAAACAAAGTAGGGGTAGCATCCTTTATCTCAGACAAAGCAAAAGCAAAACCAGATCTAATTAAAAGAGATAATGAAAGAAAGTCCATCTTGCTAAAAGGTACCATAGACAGTGAAGTAATAGCAATACTAAATATATGGGCACCAAGTGCTATAGCATTCAAATTCTTAGAGAAGTTAAGTGAGTTATAGTAAGTAACAAACAGGAAAAATATACTAGTGGGGATACTCTCCCTCCCCTTTTCACTAGATAAATCTAACCACAAAATAAATAAGAAAGAAGTTACGGAGGTGAATAGGATTTTAGAAAAGTTAAATATGATAGACTTCTAGAGAAAATTAAAAAGGAGAGCAGTATATCACACTTACACAAAAATTGACTATGTATTAAGACATTAAAAACTCATGATTAAATGCCAAAAGGCAGAGAAAGTAAGTGTGTCCTTTTCAGAGAATGATGCAGTAAAAATTCCATGTAATAAATGACCATGGAAAGATAGACAAAGCAATAATTGAAAACTAAACAATCTCATTCTAAAAGAATGAATGGGTCAAACAAAAAAATCATAGAAATGAATAATGTAATCAAATAGAATATCAATAATGAGACAACATGCCAAAATTTTGGGGGTGCAGTCAAAGCATTTCTTAGGGGAAATGTTACATCTCTAAATGCTTACATGAATAAAATAAAGACGAGATCAATGAATTGGCCATATAAATAGAAAGCTAGAAAAAATAACAAATTAGAAATCCCCAATAAAAAACCAAATTAGAAATTCTGAAAATCAAAGGATAGATTAATAAAATTGAAAGTAAGAAAACAATTGAATTAATAAACAAAATGAAAAGATGGATTTATGAAAAAACAATGAAATAGATAAACCTTTGTTTGATTTAAAAAAAAAAAACAAATTATCAGCATAAAAAATGAAAAAGGTGAATTCACCACAAATGGAGAGGAAATTAAAGCAACCATTAGGAACTATTTTCCCCATAAATCTGACAATCTAAATGAAATGGAAAAATATTTACAAAATATAAATTGGTCAGATTAACAGAAGAGAATATAATATATTCAATAACCCCATTTTAGAAAAACAAATTGAAAAAGCCAGCAATGAACTTCTTAAGAAAATAATTCCAGGGCTAGATGAATTTACATGCAAATTCTACCAAATATGTAAAGAACAATTAATTCTAATATTATATAAACTATTTGGGAAAATAGGTAAAGAAGGAATCCTACCAAAATCCTTTCATGACACAAATACAGTGTTGATACTGAAACCAGGAAGAGACAAAACAGAGAAAGAGTATTATAGACCCCTTTCCCTAATGAATATTGAAGCAAAAATTTTAATTAAAATATTAGTTAAGAGATTACAGCAATTCATCACCAGGATAATACACTATGACCAGATGGGATTTATACCAGGAATGGATTACTACTTCAATACTATAAAAAGTATTGACATAATTGACTACATCAATAAGAAACTAAAATAAATTATATGATTATCTCAACAGATGCAGAAAAAGTTTCTTTTTTTTTTTTTTTGTGAGGCAATTGGGGTTAAGTGACTTGCCCAGGGTCACACAGCTAGTAAGTGTTAAGTGTCTGAGGCCGGATTTGAACTCAGGTACTCCTGACTCCAGGGCCGGTGCTTATCCACTGAGCCACCTAGCTGCCCCCAGAAAAAGTTTCTTATAAAATGCAATAACCATTACTATTAAAAATAATAGAGACCATGGAAATAAATGGAGTTTTCCTTAAAATGATGAGCAGTAGCTATCTAAAACCTTCAGCAAGCATTATATTTAATGGGGATAAGTTAGAAGCATTCCCCAAAAATATCATGGGTGAAACAATGATGTCCATTATCAAGATTATAGACAAGGTATATTGACAGATGCAGTGATTAGAAGCAAAATACTAGTGTGAAGGGAAAGGGTGAATAAAAAGAGAAAAATATAAACTGGGTAAAGTAGGATGGAGGGAAATACAGATATCATAACTGTGAATGCAAAGACTTTATGACCAAAGATGAGATAGATAACATTGTTAAATACAGAGTGGATCATTTTGACTACATTAAATTAAAAAGGTTTGTGCAAACAAGATCAGAAGGAAAGCAGAATGCTGGCAAACATTTTTTTTTTTCTGATAAAGGCTTCATTTCTCAAATATATTGAGAACTGAATCAAATTTATAAGAATGCAAATCATACATAAATTGAAAAATAATACAAATCTATTAATAAGCATTTTTCAGATGAAAAAATTACAACTATATAGTTATTTGAAAAAAAGGTGTTCTCAATCACTACTGATTAGAGAAATGCACATTCAAACAACTCTGATGTGCCACCTCACACCTATCCAATTGGATAATATGACAAAAAAGGAAAATGATAAATGTTGTAGAACATGTGGGAAACTCAGAAAACTAAGACATAGTGGAGTTGTGAACTGATTCAACCATTGTGAAGAGCAACTTGAAACTATGCCCAAAGGACTATAAAACTGTACATACTCTTTGGCCCAGCAATACCATTACTAGGTTTGTATCCCAAAGAGATCATAAAAAGGAAAAAGGATGCACATGTACATAAAATATTTATAGCTGTTCTTTTTGCATTGGTAAAGATTTGGAAATCAAGGGGTTGCCCATCAATTGAGGAATGGCTGAACAAGTTTCATTACATGAATGTAATGGAATATTATTGTGGTGCAAGAAATTATGAGCAAGCAGATTTCAGAAAAACCTGGAAAGGAACTGACACTAAGTGAAATAGACAGAACCAAGAGCACATTGTACACAGTAACAGCAACATTGTGTGATGATCAACTGTGATAGACTTAGGTCTTCTTAGCAGTACAATGATCCAAGACAATTCCAAAAGATTCATGATGGAAAATGCTCTCCACATCCAGAAAAAGAGCTATGGGATCTGAATGCACATTGAAGCACACTATTTTCATCTTTGTTGTGGTGGTGGTATTGGTGGTGGTGGTTGTTATTGTTTTGTTATTATTGTTTCTTTTTTCTTGTGCTTTTTTCCCCCTTTTGTGCTTATTCTCACAACACAACTAATGTAGAAATATGATTAACATGATAATAATGTTTAACCTATATCTGATTGCTTTCTAGATTTGGGCAACAGGAGGGCAGGGAATAAGTCCCACAATTCGGAATTCAAAATCTTAAAAAATAAATATTGAAAACTGTCTTTATGTGTAATTGAAAAAAAAACTATTGAGAAAGAAAAGAAAGATACAGTACTATGGTCAATAGGACCTCATATTCCAATGTATTCCTTTTTTTAAAAAAAAATTCTTCACTCTCTCCTACTACCTATAGCTTTAGCTAATTAAGCTCCACTTCTGGACAGATCCCCTCCTCATCCTTTGGGAATTCTCTTACCCTCAGACAAAGGAAAAATTATGTGTACTTGATTCCATAACTCAGCCTCAAACCCTCTTTGCTGCTGATCTGACTTTAATATGTCATTCTTATTCTGGGAATTTGATTCTTGGTTAATACCCGGTTCTATGATGACTTACTTCTTCCATCTCTAATGGAAAATTTCATCTTGTTCCTGAATTTCCATTCTTATGACTGTATCCCAGTGACCAATTCCTAGAACTCTGATAATATCGTGTTGCCTTCAGGCCTAGAGCTCCTCCTATTAACTGCTGCCAAATTCCCCTGAGAATGTAGTGTTCATATCAATTGTATTCCTTCTAATGGGTATTCTTAATGTTAAATGCTAACTCATGTGGACTCTTCATGTTGACTGCTGCTGAGACTTGCCCAAATTTTTTATCTCACTATCCCTTGCACAATTCAGTTGGCTTTACTTTATTTTCCTGCAGCTATGAAGTATGGGCATAAGATTTCTTCATTATCCTCTTCTCTCCAACAAAGGTCAGCCCTAAGGAAATAATACTGGGAGTATTATAGGAAGTTTTTGCCGAATAGAGATTCAAAGTCACTGAGCTGTCTTTATAGATTTAGAATTAAGTTTCCACTAATTGACAGCACACGATTTTTGCTACCCCTTTCCCTGATTCCCTGACTTAAAGAAGGGGATGAAAAGGCACAAGGAAAGTATGACCATGTTTTCTTTGTCATCAACTCCCTCCATCTTTACCTGATGCAGAGAAAATCAGCCTCTTCATACAAGTGGGTACTAAGGCTCAGATTTTTTTCTTCCTTCCTGCTCCATAAATGTGCCATGCTGCTCTTGCTACTCATTGTGTGATTGCAGAGCAGTGGGGTCCATTGAAATAGTTGCATTTCCTCATGCTGTGAGAAGGAAATCCAATTAAGAAATGTAAATTCTTCTTCATGCTGAGAGAATAAGATGTAATAAAAATATGAATTTCTCCATGCTACATGGAAACTTCTGGGAGCCCATAAAGATTAAGCATTCTTTACCAAGCAGCTGGCATGCCATCATCTTCTCTGGCTCCTATGGAATTGTGATGAGGCACATTCCTCAGAATATTTTTTTCCATAGCACTTCTGGGCAGGCAGCATCTTATTTTTAAAAGCTTACATCCAATAGTGAATTTATAATGGTGATGACTTGAAATATTTAATACATACAATTACTTCTTATAATGAATATTTCATAATTTTTTCAACAAATTAGTAGGGGAGAAAGTGGGAAAGGAAACCCAGGAAGGGCTGGCAAGCAAACAAGAAAAGGAGAGACCAGAATGGAAAGCAGGACAGCCAGTCATCAAGTTGCTCTAATACATATCTCTTGCTCTCTGAGGGCTAGCTATAATGTGGCAGTGGGGTGGGAGGACAGGAATATATCCACTAACTCTAGAAACAGTAAAAAGAAAAAAAAAGATTGAAAGGAAAAGGCAAAATTATTGTGAAGAATTCAATCACTGCAATATGTTCTTGGAAATAGGAGCACTATGTTGATTTTTATCAGTGGGTGTGTTTCTCTCATATGACTTGAACAGATACATGATTAGATCATTTACTCCTACCTCTAACTTCAAATACAATTCTCCCCTACCTCCATCTACTATATTTGTTCAGAGAGCCATTTTGAGTGGGTTCACGCTAACTTCCCACTTGCTCCACCTCTTATAAATTCAATAGAAACCTCATAGGATCCTAAATTCACATCAATTGTCTATTCTATCATTATCATTATCCTGTGTACATTGTTTAATATTGGAATCCCTTAATGCTCCTCAACTCTTTCACCTCACTCTTCATTTTGTTTCAGAATCTTGATTTAAAGGAGGCTATTTTGGGAAAACTAATGTGCTCTAGGAAAACTAATGTGCTCTAGGATTAATAGCAACTCCCTTTGTAAACTGAACCTATTATAACATGCATTTCCAGGAGCTTGGTATAACCTGAACTTCCAAGTTAGTGTTGTTTGCATTTTGATGGGGGAGAATGCTGGGTATTTCTTTGTCTGGAGATTGTTTTATTCTCTCTAGAAGAAACGGGTGAAAATGGAAGTTCCTGAAATAATTTTAAATGAATCATTGAATTTAGTATTCTATTTTCAAATGATGTTCAATCACTAAACAGCCCCAGTAAATACAAAGACAATTCAATTTTGGTGTGTATCTTAGCTATTCATAAGTTTGAAATGTAATGTTTTCTTTTCATTAAGAGTGAATTAACCAGTGTTGGGGGCAGGGTAGTGGAGCATGAGGTTTCAGCCTTTGAGAATTAAGCCTCCTCTTCCCTACATAATGGATATAGCAAAAGCAGTTAGGCATCCAGGATCTCCCAACATTGCCCGATTACTCTATATTAAACATGCTTTTGCATAGAAAAATACATTTTAGGTATAAGTTGAATACAACATATAGTCAACAATTGCTTGTAGGGGACAAGTGATATAAAAGACACCATCATTTCCATGAATATATTTGTGATTTTGTTTTGTCACTTATATTATTTATATTTAACTAGGATCATAGTCTTAGACCTGAAAAGAAATTTAAAAGTAATTTGTTCCAAACCCTTCTTTATGGATGAAAAAACAAGATAAATTAAGTGACTTGCCCAAGGTCACATGGGTAATAAATGGCAGTGATAGAATTTGATCTCATATATTTTGACTCCAAATCCAGCACATCTTTCATTGGAATGAAATATGTGCTTTTAACTACACTGTCCTCTAGTTAGACTTGTAAAACAAATCTAGCAATGCTAGTTTGTGATCTATATACACAAAGTATTATATGAAAAGAAGGAAGATCTCTAGCATATTGAATAAATTATATATGACATAAAGATGTAAGGAAAAAAAGGACAAAGGTCACATGGAACAAAAAATGAAGGGTAGACTTCAATGTCTATGAATGAATGGCATACTCATATTTAAAAGGCTATAGTTTATTGTTGTAGCATAGAAAAATCACAAGAAGCAAAAGTCTTCACAGACACTATGAAACGAACTGATGGCAATCAATCAGAAAACTGATAAACATCACCATTATTGTTATTGTATTACTACTACTATAAATAATAATAATAGCTAGCATTTATATGCAACTTTGCAAATCAGTTTTCAAATATTGTCTCCTTTTATCTTTTCAACAACCCTGGGAGGTAGGTGCTATTATGACCCTCATTTTATAGATGAGGAAAGAAAGGAAGATTGAATTTAGATAACTTTCCTAAGATCACATTCCTAATAAGTGTTTCTGGCAGGATTTGAGCTCATGTGTTAAAGGATACCTACCTGTAAATAATGAAGTTTCCAAGAATTAAGGGAGGAGGTAGGTTGGAAAAAATGGCAAGTACCATCATGAAGGGGTTATGAAGGTGGATAATTTCATGTGGAGTGATCCTCAAAGGAAGAGAGGTTACTGTGTAGTGTTTGCAGAGACATTGTCTGAAACAGAGAAAAACTGATATTACAATTCCTATTTTTTTGTCTCAAGTGTATGAAGAGAGTAGAGAAAGAGGAGATTTTACTGAAAAGGGTTTAAATGGGTAAACTATATTCTAGAGAAAGTGAGCCCTCTGTTTGTACACTGAGATGGAAAGAATAAGAAGTATGTAGAAGGTTTCAAATAGAAGAGAGGATGACAGTACCCCAAATCTAAACTCATGAATTGGTAATTTAACCATGATGCCTTGGGATATGCAACTAAGACCAATAATTAATTTTACAAAGCTATCATAAAGGTTTATTTAAGGTGATAATCTAGAGCACAATGTATTCTACATTCTCTCAAAGTAGTATTAACTGTTTTTCTAATAGTCAGATCTTGATGCCAGACTACTGCCTTTCATTCTCATATATCCTGCAAAGGCTGTCTTTGTAGATTTATATGCTTTACTATAACAATACATTTTTCTTTTATTTCAAGGAACCAAACTGCCGAAGAAAGAGAATATTATATAACATGCCCCAAATGGTTAAATATATATATATAACATTAGTAAATAGAGTTACAGGGGAAAATGAAAACCCCACAGTATACTACAAAATTAGATCTTTTGATAATATAATTTTGATAATATAAATGCAATCTACAATATTTATCTTCTAGGAATATTTGGTGATTTCCTTTATTTTTAATTGCTATTTAGAGGAAGGAATTCCTCCAAATAGGCATTAGGGAAAGGAGGACAGATTTTAATTAAACCATTTAGCACAACTTGAAGACCTACCAAGAGACATGATAAAGGTATGCTAAATTGGTTCAGAAAGATGGGAATGATGTGGGAACATCAAATAAAAATGTACACTTTAGTGATTAAATTGTGATTAAATTAAAATTAAATTTTTCATTGAACAGAAACAATATCCATTGGAAAGTAAAAAGGAGTTAAAACAATGCAATTAGAGGACAGGATGAACATAAAATCAGTTTCTTAAAAAATCAATTTGTTCATAATTTTTTCAAGGAAATGTCTTTCATCTTATAAAAAAATATAATGAATCAGTTAAAGTCTGTGTGATGAGGTATCTATAAACTGAATAGTTTTAGATTTTGACTTCTGCCTTGAAATATAAACTACCAAAGATATCATTGATATCTTTTCTCTCTCAGGAGGCTCTGATCACATCATTCTTTCTCCATTAGATTGATCTTTCTGTCCTTATTTATCCATATTTTCTAATTACAAAAAAATAATTAACAGCTTGGAAAAAGCACAAAAATTGACCAAAGAAAACAAATCCTTAAAAAGTACAATTGGCCAAATGGGGGGAAATAGATAAAATGGAAAAGTAGGTGCAAAAGCTTACTGAGAAAAATAATGCCTTAAAATTTAGAATTGGACAGCTGGAAGCCAATGATTTCATGAGACACCAAGAATCTGTCAAGTCGAATCAAAAGATCAAAAAAAAAATAGAAGAAAATGTGAAATACCTCATTGGAAAACAACTGACCTAGAAAATAGATCCTGGAGAGATAATTTAAGAATTATTAGACTACCTGAAAACCATGTTCAAAAACAGAAGCTAGATACAATATTCCAAGAAATTATCAAGGAAAACTGCTTGATTGTAGAACCAGAGGTTAAAATTGTCATTGAAAGAATTCACCTATCACCTCCTGAAAGAGACTCCAAAAGGAAAATGCCAAGGAATAATGTAGCCAAATTCCAGAATTATCAGATGAAAGGCAAATACTACAATCAGCCAGAAAGAAGCAATTCAAATATCATAGAGTCAAAGTCAGGATTACACAGGACCTGAAAGCTTCAACATTAAAGGATCAAAAGTCTTGGAATATGATACTCTGGAAGGCAAAGGAGCTTGAAATACAACCAAGAATTAACTACCTACCAAATTGAGCATTATCTTTCAGAAGAAAGATGGACTTTCAATGGAACAGGGAAATTCCAAAGTTGCCTGAGGAAAAGACCATAACTGAAAAGAAAATTTGATCTTCAAATATAAGATTCAAGAGAAGTATAAAAAGGTAAACAGAGGAAAAAAGTTATTCAATAATGTTAAAGTGTTAAATTCCTATGAGGGAAGATAATCCTTTTAACTCTTGAAATCTGTATCTCTATTAAGATATGGTTACTAAATAGACTTTGATGTGATGATACAAAGAAACTTAAGTGGAAAAACAAAAGGATATTAGGGAGAGGAGAGGGAAGGGGAAGTGGAATAGGGTTAATTACCTCATATGAAGAGACACAAAAAAACCTATTGCAATAGAGGGAAAGAAGGGAGAAGTGAGCATTATTTGAACCTTACTCTCATCAGATTTGGTTTAAAGGGGGAATAACATATATACCCATTTGGATAAAGAAACTTAGATTATGGGGCAGCAAAGTGTTGCATTGGATAGAACACCTGCCCTGGATTCAGGAGGACCAGTTCAAATCTGTCCTCAGACACTTGACAAGTCACTTAACCCCAATTGCCTCAAAAACAAACAAACAAAACCCCCCAAACCCTTAGATTACTCTTTAAGGAAGTAAAAGAGAAAGGGGGAAGGGTGGTATGGATGGAAGGGCAGCTGATAAAAGGGAGGCAATCTTGAGGGAGTGAGTGTTCAGAAGCAAAACACTAGTGAGGAGGAAGACAATGAAAGAAGCAAAAAGAGTACAAACAAAGGGGAAAGGAGGATGGAGGGAAATACACAGTAATCATAACTGTGAATGTGAACGGGATGAACTCTCCCATAAAATAGAAGTGAAAAGCAGAGTGGATTAAAAAACAGAATCCTACAATATGTTGTTTAAAAAAAAAACATATCTGAAGTAGAGAGATATACACGGAGTAAAAGTCAGTGATTAGAGCAGAATATATTATGATTCAACTGAAGTAAAAAAAAAAAAACAGGGGTAGGAATCCTTATCTCAGACAAAGCAAAAGCAAAAATAGATTTAATTAAAAGGATAAGAAAGGAAACTACATCTTGCTAAAAGGTACCATAGATAATGAAGTAATATCAGTACTAAATATATATGCACCAAGTGTTATAGCATCTAAATTCTTAGGGGAAATAGACAGCAAAACTTTACTTTCTCCTCCAAAAACTAGAAAAATCTAACTACAAAATAAATAAGAAAGAAGTTAAAGAGGTGAACACAGTTTAGAAAATTAGATATGAAAGACCTCTAGAGAAAATTGAATGTGAATAGAAAGGTATATACCTTTTTCTCAGTGGTACATGGCACATACACAAAAATTGACCGTGTATTAGGGCACAAAAACCTCACGGTCAAATGTAGAAAGGCAGAAATAGCAAATGTACCCTTCTGATATCATGATGCAATAAAAATTACATCTAATACAGAGCCATGGAAAGATAGACTGAAAATTAATTGGAAACTAAATAATCTCATGCTAAAGAATGAGTAGGTCAAACACCAAATCAGAGAATGAATCAACAACTTCATTCAAGAGAATGAAAATAATGTGGCAACTGACTAAAACTTATGGGATGCAGCCAAAGCAGTTCTTAGGGGAATTTTTTTTTATCTCTAAATGCTTACATGAATAAAATAGAGAAAGGACAGATCAATGAATTGGACATCGGACTGAAAAAGCTATAAAAAGAACAAATTTAAAATCCTCAATTAAATACTAAATTAGAAACCCTGAAAATCAAAGGACAGATTAATAAAATTGAAAATAAGAAAACTATAGAATTAATAAATAAAACTAAGAGTTGATTTTATGAAAAAAATAATAAAATAGATAAAGTTTTGGTGAATTTGATTTAAAAAAAGAAAGACTAAATTACCAGTAACAAAAATTAAATGGGTGAATTCATTATCAATGAAGTAGAAATTAAAGCAATAATTAGAAGCTATTTTAGGCAAATGTATGCCAATAAATTTGACAATCTAAATGAAATGGATGAATATTTACAAAAATATGAATTGTCTAGATTTAGAGAAGAGGAAATAAAATACATAAATAAGCCCATTTGAGAAAAATTAATTGAACAAGCCATCAATGAACTCCCTAAGAAAAAGTCTCATGGGCTAGATGGGTTTACAAGTGAATTATTTTTTTAAAATAATAAACATTACTATTTATAGTTTTTGGTGCAAATATTTATCCCTCTTTCCCTCCTTCCCTCTCTCCATGAGGCAGAAAACAATAATATATGGAGTATACACATATGATTATGTAAAACATTACTATATGTGTCATTTTGTACCAGAAAACATTAAAAGAAAAAAAATGAAAGAAATTGAAAAATAGCATGGTTCAGGCTGTTGCATCAACATCGGTTCTTTCTTTGGAGGGGGAGAGTATGTTTTACCAACAGTCCTTTGGGATTGTCTTGGATCAATGTATTGTTGAGAAATCAAGTCATACACAGTTCTTCATCAAACAATATTGCTGTCTCTGTGTACAATGCTCTCTTGGTTGTATTCAAATCATAATACATCATTTCTTACATGTTTTTCAAGGCCTTTCTGAAGTCATCCTGCTTGTCATTTCTCAGAGCAGAGTAATATTCTATCACCATCATATACCACAGATTTTTAAGCCATTCTCCAATTGATGGTCATTCTTTTGATTTCCAATTCTTAGCCACAATAAGAAGAGCTGCTATAAATAATTTTGTACAAATAGGTCTTTTTATCTTTTGGGGGATATCTTTGGGATATAAACCATGCAGTATAAGTGAATTCTACTAAACATTTAAAGAAGAATTAATTCCAATACTATACAAATTATTGGAAAAATAGGTGAAGGAGTTCTACCAAATTCATTTTTTGACACAAATATCGTGTTGATACCAAAGCAGGCAGAGCTAAAACAGAGAAAGAAAATTATAAACCAATTTCTCTAATGAATATCAATGCAGATATCTTAAATAAAATATTAGCAAGAAGATTACAGCAATTGATCACCAGGATAATGCACTATGACCAAGTGGGATTTATACCAGGAATGCAGGGCTGGTTCAACATTAGGAAAAGTATCAACATAATCAACCACATCAATAACAAAACTAATTAAAATCATTATTGTCTCAAAGAAATGCAGAAAAAGCTTTTGACAAAATACAGCACTCATTCCTATTAAAAACGCTAGAGAGTATAGGAATAGGTAGAGCTTTCCTTAAAATGATAAGCAGTATCTACTGAAAACCATCAGGAAACATTATATGTAATGAGGATGTTAGAGGCATTCCCAATAAGATCAGGGGTCTTGGGAGTCTACCTGCCAAGAGAAATCCAGGAACTCTATGAACACAATTACAAAACACTTTTCACGCAAATCAAATCAGATCTAAATAATTGGAAAAATATCAATTGCTCATGGCTAGGCTGAGCTAATATAATAAAATGGAAATTCTACCTAAATTAATTTACTTATTCAGTGCCACACCAATTTGACTACCTAAAAATTGTTTTATAGAGCTGGAAAGAATAATAGCAAAGTTCATCTGGAAGAAAAAAAAAGCCAAGAATATCAAGGGAACTAATGAAAACAATGCACAGGAAGGTGCTACAGATGTTATATTATAAAGTGGCAGTGATCAGAACTATTTGGTACTGGCTAAGAAATATGGTGGAGGATCAATGGTTAGGCACAGAATACACGGTAGTAAATGACTATAGTAATTTACTGTTTGATAAACCCAAAGACTCCAGCTTCTGGGATTGGAATTCAGCGTTTGACAAAAAACTGCTGGGAAAACTGGAAGATACATCATCTTACACCATATACCAAAATAAGGTCAAAATGGATACATGATTTGGACATTAAGTGTGATACCATAGGTAAATTAGGAGAGGAAGAAATAGTTTACTTCTCAGATCTATGGAGAGAAGAAGAATTTAAGAGCAAACAAGAGATGGAGAATATTGTGAATTTCAAAATGAATGCTTTTGATTACATTAAATTAAAAAGTTTTCCTACAAACAGAAGTAATGCAGCCAAAATTAGTGGGGAAGCAGAAATCTAGGAAACTATTTTTATAGCCAGTGTTTCTGATAAAGCCCTTATTTCCAAACTATATATAGGGAACTAAATCAAATTTATGTATTTTTTTGTGGGGCAGTGAGGATAAAGTGACTTCCCAAGGGTCAAACAACTAGTCAGTGTCAAGTGTCTGAGCCTGGATTTGAACTCAGGTACTCCTGAATCCAGGGCCAGTGCTTTATCCACTGTGCCACCTAGCTGCCTGACCTAAATCAAATTCATAAGAATAGAAGTCACTCCCCAATTGAGAAATCAATGCTATCTATTGCCATATGAAAAAAAAAATGCTCTGAATCAGTATTGATTAGAGAAATCCAAATTGAAACAACTCTGAAGTGCCACCTCATGCCTATCATATTGGCTAATATGACAAAAAAGGAAAATAATGTTGGAGAAGCTGTGGAAAATTTGGCACACCAATGCATTGCTGGTGAAGTTGTGAAGTGATTCAACCATTTTGGAGAGCATTTGGAACTATGCCCAAAATGACATTAGACTGTGCATACCCATTGACCTACTTTGAAACCAATATTAGGTCTGGGTCCCAAAGATTTCAAAAAGAAGGGAAAAAGAACCACATGTACAAAAATATTTATAGTGCCTCTCTTTGTGGTGGCAAAGAATTGGAAATCAAGAGAATACTCCTCAATTGTGGAATGGCTGATCAAGTTGTGGAATGTGAATGTGCTGTAAGAAATTATGAGAGGCTTGACTTCGTAAAAACCTGGAAAGACTTAAGTGAACTGATGCTGAATGAAGTGAACAGAACCAGGAGAACATTGTACAACAGTAACAGCAACATTGTATGATGATCAACTGTGATAGGCTTGGTTCTTCTCAGCAATGCAATGATCCAAGATAATTGCAAATAACTCATGATGGAAAATGTTCTCCACATTCAGAGAAAAAAACTATGGATTTTGAATGCAGATTGAACCATACTGTTTCTACTTTTTGGTTGCTGTTTTCTTTTTCTTTTGGGGAGTTTTTCCCTTGTGTTCTGATTCTTCTTTCACCACATGACAAATGCAGAAATATATTTAATGTTATTTTATATATACACATATATATCAGATTGCTTTCTTTCTTGGGGAGGGGAGAGGGAAATAAGGGTGGGAGAAAAATTTGGAACTAAAAATCTTATGAAAACAAATGTTGAAAAATCTCTTTACATGTAACTGGTGTGAGATTAAAATTGGATATTAGATCATAAATCTACCCTATAACCTTTCCCTTAATTTATCTCCCAGACTAGTAAATGGAAGAAGCTTCTGGTTTTCTAGATAGACCTTTTATTGTATGGTAGTCACAAGGTGATGTTGATTAGAAGGATAGGAAAGTAGAAATACAATACAAATTGTCTTAAGTCTAGGCTTAGTCTATATTCTGTATAAAACTCACCAAAACCCAAGGCCACCTTTGGGGAGAAAGACCGAGTCAAACGCCTGCTGTTAACCGAAAGCCGGGCCGAGTCAAACTGCAGTCCACGTCTGTCTGTGCAGCGCAGCCAGGAGACCAGCGGAGCAGGAAAAAAGGTCCCACTTCCGTTCACTCCTTGCCTTTTAAGCTCGCACCCCGGAAGTCGAGTGCTCAGCAGGCAATCTGGCGTGCGTCGCAGGTGGACTGGTGTGCATAACTCATGCTCTTGGTCTCCTCCCCAAAAGCGTAGTCCTAAAAAAAACTGGTGTCTCTCCATTATCTAATTGACTGTTAAAACTTTTTATTACACTGGAAAATAATAAAATACTTTTATTATAAAAAATGATATTAGGAAGTTAATTTGAAATAATATTAGAGAAAGGATAACTAGATTGATGTATCCTAAATTCTAGGGAGAACTTTGAATGAATGGGATATTTTGAAAAGAGGCAGCTTGGTGGTAAAGTAGATAAGATTTTGGACATTGATTAAGAAAGAATTGAATTTGCTGAACCAGTAATTTAACCTTTGAGTCTGTCTCTTCCACTCTAAAATGGAGATAAAAATTTAGTATTTTAGGAAGCAGGTATTGAGGTAAGTGAGGTAGCACCTACCTCACAGGGTTGTTGTGAGCCAACTTAGATAATATATGTAAAGTGATTTGCAAAAACCTTAAAGTTCTATGTGAATAAAGGTATAAATGAAAACAAAATTCTGAAGACAAACACAAACAAAATTAATGAGGAAAAAACCTGGGGATTTTCATTTTGTAATCAATATATATGCATTGGGAATTCATCTACCAACTTAGCTTCAAGAAGACAATTCCATAAGATGGAATCAAGGACAAGTAATGAAAGAATCCAAAAAGTAGCACAACATCGCAAGACTGGTTACAAGAATATTGGTGTGCACAGCACATTTCATTAGGTAGTGTACCCAGGTGATTTTTTTATTTATTGAAATGTGAAAACTTAAAAATAACCAAAAAAATTACTTTGTTAATCAAACAAATATAACTAAATTCAAGTATGATACAGCACTTTATGCTTCAAAAGCACATAAGGATATCATGGGTTATAATTAAAAGGCAAAGCCAGTTTTGGGGGGAAGATGTTAAGATATATCCATGAACACCTAACACACCCTAGGCATACCTATTATAAAGAATGCTAAAATTCAGAGCAAGCTAAAGTTGACTTGATCTACTAAACCAGTTTCTTTTATTTTTTAAAATGAATCAGGGGTGATTTAAAAAGTGAGATCAAAGAAAGGATAAGGCACATATTCTGGTTAAATGAGATGGTGATAAAGTGGTTCAGAGAGAAGAAACAACTTAACTTTCATTTTATTTTATTTTCTCTAACAAAGAAAATGATCTTCAGAATTGGAATGGAAGAATAAAGTGGTTAGTGAGTCACAATCCTTGACAAGCAAGAGATAATAAGACAGCATCTAATTGCCTTCAGTAAGGTAGATCTTCTGGGGTTCCCTTTTTCTAAAACAAGAGGAATTGATAAATCCTGGATTTGTTTTAATCACAATAGTCAAAAAGTGGAAGATAAAGAGTTCTGGAGAGATCAATTCTATAAATGCCACATTCCAAGGTACTGAAAGAATTCAGTTGGTATTTTTGAGCTACTGTTGTTGATTGTTGAAAAATTTAGCAGATATAATAGCATATATTGTATGGTTGGCATTTAAACAGGGTGAATGTAGATTTAACCCTTGGGTCACAAAATTCAAAGTGACATTATACGCATATTTCTTTCTCATGGGAATGTAGTTCTCATGCCTTGCCTTATCGTCCTTCTTTAATAAGAACCACAAAATGATGCAGTGGCTCCTGGTCTGTTACTCCTTTATTCCTTGTAACCATCTTCCAGAGCCTCCCCAGGTCTAGAGAAATGAAGCCTGGACTCTCCCAATTATGAATTCTATTGTTTTGCACATCAGTGCCTGCAGTAACTATTTTCTGCAATTCTGTCCCCAGAATACATCAGAATTCCTAGTTACAGGGAGCCTGTCTCAGAATTTGTCATGCCCTTGACTGCCAGATCTTAGGTTTCCAAGACATGTGATTGGTTTGATTTATCTGTCTGTCTGACTTTCTGTCTTTAGCTCATCTATATCTATATAATCTATATGTTTATCTATCTATATCATCTATAGCTCTATGTATCTATCTAAAAAGAGGGAGGAGAGAGGGATGAAGGAAGGAAGGAAAGAAGAAAATCAATTAAAATTATTTTAGGTGTAAAGGAGGGAAAATTTAAATGAAAAAATGAAAGTTTAACCAGAAATATAAAAGAAACATACAATAGTGATAAAATAAAAATTTAATTGGAAATAACTTATGCTTACATTCTCTTTTATGCTTCTCTTCATTTGATCTCTGATCTACTTAGAAAGAAATGTTTTCCTTTTATTTTCAGAACAAACAAGGAAATAAAGGAAGTATACCTGCAAGTAGATTTTCTTCTATAAATTACATAAGTCAAGATGTACAATAGCAAGTGGAGAACAAATTCATAAAATTTGAATTTACTTGAGTCCTATGTATTCTGGTTGGTAACACCTTGAAGCAGCACACTCTTTCTATAATAAGGTTTATCTGTCCCCTCCATCTGTAGCTCTGAAATCCTGGAAACCAGAGTAATGCTAAACAAAGTGGCCAGCTTGGCAGATAAATCCCAAAGAGAGCTGGAGAATTACCTCCTTTTGAAAGGTAATTTAAAACTAAATCCACAACTAAAAGTGAGTGTCACATTTCAGGTTACAAACTTCATGTACTGTGTATGTACAGCAGGCATCAGGGAAACTCGGAATCTCTACTGGTAGGAAAAATTCTCATTTGTTTGCCAACACTAAGGGAAACTAACACCAAACCCTCAAAGGATATGACTTTGTCAAGAATGAGCACATGGCTCTCCGAGTTTTAACCACTCAAAAAAGAGAAATATAATTGTAGATATTGTAGAAACATAGCTCTATTTTTTTTAAGAATCAGAAGTAATATTATGTATAAAACTGTGGTCAAAAAATCCAGCAGAAAAATGGAGAAAAAAAATTCTTTAAAAAGGGAGTTTACAAATTCAAAATAATGGAACCAAACAACTTGTTAAGGGCTAAAATTCTAGCTAGTCTGTCTAAAATATCTAATGAGTGGTCGCAATAAATTATAAGCTTTAGCAAGAGTTAGGCTTTTAAGCATTTATTAAGGAGAATAAGAATTTGGTAAAGAGAGAGAGAAAGGCCTAGATTCCTATCTATTAAAGGGAGAGCACATTTCTAGCTTCCTTCTCTGCCAGAATCCCCAGGAAAGAGCGTCAGAGTGAGCGCCAGTCTCTTCCTTCCTCCTCCCACTAGCCCGAGTCACTTCCTGATGCCAAAGAAAAGACTCCTGGTCTTGCCCTCAAAGACCTTCGCTTCATGGGCAGAACTCTTCTACAGTAAGTCTCCAGCAGGTGGCGTTATTCCAATCGTTACAAACTGAATACACTTGATTCACTATAAATATATGTGTGTGTATAGTTACCTCAATTATTTTGTTAAACTAAGAAAAGGAAATCTCAGACTAACTGAACATGGTTTTGGATGCAATCATTTCCAATGATGTTTATGTTACAAAGATTTAGGAATTTGATTTTCACATGATCTTGGGGTATTATGACATAAATATTCTTATGTTAAGATATAATGTGTTCTAATTGGTTTTTGAAGCTTTTCACAATCTACCTCCATCCTATATCTTTAAGGGTTAATTACATATTACTCTTTAATACACTCCATGGTTTAGTCAGTCTGATCTACTTATACATCATTCACCATACCATCATCTGTCTCTGACATTTTTATTGATTTTATTTTTAATCTATATACATATGTATATACACATATATATTTATGTATGGTATTTTATTATTTTCCAGTTACAAGTAGAGATAGTTTTCTTTTTTTATTTTAGACTTTTATTTTCCAAATTATATGCAAAAGCATATTTTGACATCAATTTTTTTTCTTTTCAAACTTTGTGTTCCAACTTCTTTTCTTCCCTCCCCTCCCACCCCAACCCTAAGAACTCAAACAATTCAACATAAATTATACATGAGTAGTCATGGAAAACAATTCTACCTTATCTAGGTTGTGAGAGAAAACAGCTAAAAATAAAATTTCAGATTAAGGAATTGTCAAAAAAAAATGTTTCAGTCTGTTTTTCAGATACCATCAGTTCTTTCTCTGTAGATGGACTGCAATTTTCATAAGTTCTTCAGAGTTGTATTGGATCATTGTCTTGCTTAAAATTAACATGTGCTTCCCAGTAGATAATCTTACACTAATGTTGTTATTTTGTATACAGTACATTTCTCTCTGCTTCAGTTCATGTGGGTCTTTCAAGGTTTTTCTGATAGCATCCTGTTCATCATAATTTTTATATACCTTCAACTTGACAGAGAATATTCTTGACAATAGCCCAGCACAGTAGGTACCATACATTTTGATGTTGTAGTCAATCATTATAGCTATTTCCCTCCATCCCATTCCCTTCCAATGATATGTATTCTATTGTCTATCTTATTTTGCCCTAATCCTCCTCATAAGTGTGTTGCTACTGACTGCCCCCTTCCCTGCTCTACCATCCCTTCATTCACCCTTCCCTCCTTATCCTCTTCCCTTCCTACTTCCCTGTAGGGTTAAATAGATTACTCTTCCCTATTGGATGTGTGTATTATTCCATTCTTGAGCCCACTCTGATGAGGTTATGGCCTTTGAGCTAATTCTGTTTTCTAATTTTTTCTTCCTCCCTCCTTCATCAACTCTCCCTATGAAATCAAGCACTTAAATGTATGTCATACATGTGGTGTTATGCTGAACATATTCACCTTCCTCTAAACTGTTTTGCTTTTTACAACTTCCTCCCCCGGACTTCCCTTCCCTCCTTCCCCTCTTCTCCACCCTCCATCTCCTTTTTTTTTGCCCTCTTTTCCTCAGGGCAAAAATATATTACTATACCCACTTGAGCATGTATGTTATTCCCTCTTTGAGCCAATTCTGATGATAGTGAGGTTTACTCACTTCCCCTCTTCCCCTCCCCTCCATAGGCTTTTTTCTTGTTATCTTCATGTGAGCTACCTCTCCCCATTCCACCTCTCTCCTCCCCCCTCCCCCAGTCTATTCCTCCTACCCTTCAACCCTATTTTAAAAATGTCATCATGGGTTAGCTAGGTGGCACAGTGGACAAAGCACTAGCCCTGGGCCCAGGAGGCCGAGAGCCCAAATCTGGCCCCAGACACCAGACAACCCACCTTGTTTGCTCCACAAAGAACAAGCATACAAAAAAAATAAATGCTTTACAAATACCATCCCTTCATATTCAGTTCAGACCTGTGTCCTCTGTGTATTCCGTGCTGAAAAAGTTCTTAGGAGGTAGAAGTATTATTTTCTCATGTATGACTGTAAACATTTTAACCTTTTAATGTCCCTTGTGATTTCTTTTTCCTGTTTACCTTTTTATGATTCTCCAGGGTCTTTTATTTGAAAGTCAAATTTTCTATTCAGTTCAGGTCTTTTCATAACAAATGATTGAAAGTCCTCTTTTTAATTGAAATCACATTTTTTCCTCTGAAGGATTATACAAGTTTTGCTGGGTATGTGATTTTTGCCTGTAGTCTCAGTTCCTTTGCCATCTGGAATATCATATTCCATGCCCTCCAGTTCTTTAATGTAGAAGTTGCTAGCTGTTGCTTTATCCTTATTGGAGCTATATAGTATTTGAATTTCATTTTTTTAGCTGCTTGTAATATTTTCTCCTTGACCTGGGAGTTCTGGAATTTGGCTATAATATTCCTGGAGGTTTTCCTTTTGGGATCTCTTTCAGGAGGTGATTGATGGATTCTTTCGATTTCTATTTTAGCTTCTGCTTCTAGAATATCAGGGCAATTTTCCCTCACAATCTCTTGGAGGATGGTGTCTAAGATATTGTTTTGGTCATGGTTTTCAGGTAGTCCAATGATTTTCAAATTCTCTCTCCTGGATTTATTTTCCAGGTCAGATGTTTTTCCAAGGAGATATTTCACATTGCCCTCTATTTTTTTTCATTCAATTGGATTTGCTTTACTGTGTCTTGGTTTCTCATACGGTCACTAGCTTCCATTTGTTCAATCCCAATTCTTAGGAAATCATTTTCATCAGACATTTTTTTTAACCTCCTTTTCCATTTGACTTTTCAAACTGTTGACTTTTTTCTCATGATTGCTGCATCACTCTCATTTCTTTTTACTACCCCTCTCTACATCTTCCTTCTATTTCTCCTACTTTCTCTGCAAAGTCCCTTTTGAGAGCTTCCATGGCCTGAGACCAGTTCATATTTTTCTTGGAAGCTTTGGATGTAGGGGCTCTGTGGTTGATTTCCTCATCTGAGGCTGCACCTTGACCTTCCTTGTTCGCTGAATAAGCTTTCTATAGTTCTGAACTTTCTTTGCTTGCTCATCTTCTATTTACTTTTCAAGTGTCCATTTTTTTGGGGGGGGAGGTGTTGGCAGGGGGCCTACCTCTTGGCTCCACTCCAGTTTCCAGCTTCAGAGGGTCTCAGGTGTTTTGGTTTAAGGAAGGGCAGGTTTTGTTCTTGCCTGGCCTGTTCTCTGGTTTGGAGATAACCTCAAGCCTACTTCCTAAACAACCAACCAGCAAATCTTTCTGTGGTGTGGTTCTTAGCTTTGATGAGCCTGCTCCTCTCTCCGATCTGGGCCTCCTGCCACTCAGGATTTCTTCCTGGTTCTCTGCTGGGGTGGGACAGCCGAATTCCTCTCCTGGTCCTTTTGGTACCCCTGCACTTAGCCCCCCTGCCAGCAGATCAGCCCTCTCACCTGATCACATGCTCAGTTCTAGAAGATGCTGATGCTGTAGGCTCTAGGGAAAATTCCTCTGGCAGCATGTCTGGTTTGTCTGTCAGTGAGATCACAGGGTTAGACTCTACTCGTGGCCCAGCACAGCCCCCTGAAATCTATCTATAGCTGGAGAATAATCGCAGCCCATATGTTTGTCTGTTTTTCTGCTCCAGGGGTTCTCTTATTGCTTTTTGGGGGTGATTGTATCAGGAGCTCTGTGCATTTAATGTCTTTCCATGGTCATCTTGGCTCTGCCCCCCCCCAAATTCATAGACTTGCCTTAGAACTTCAGTATGCAAATATTCACAACTATGCTTTTTTGATAGCAACCTAGGATTTAGCAGTTACTCAGACATATGTATTTTATTTGTTTTTCCTTAATTTGAGGTATAAACATTTCTCAGTCATGATGATGTTTCAATAAGTTTTAAATCAGAAGTTCTTAACCTGGATGGATTTCAGAGGATCCATGAACATTTGTGGTGGGGAAATTATGTCCTTATTTCATATACTTGGTTTCCTTTTTAATTCTATGTATTCAATTTTATGCATTTAAGATATTTATTCTAAGAAGTGGTTCATCATAATAAAAAAAACTAAGAGCCCCTGTCCTAAATGAATTAGACAATAGTGAGGTATTAAGTCATACTTAATCTAGCCATAGAAAGTTAAAACCCAGGTTATGAGGAATACTAAATTCTATTGTTTAAATTCCATATAACCCATGATAACAGAGAATTGAGGAATATCCTCTGCCCATCTTTTAACTTGTCCCAAGTCTTCCTCTTTAATAAAGTTTATATCCCCTAAAAAGGAAGAATAAAGAGGACCTGACATAGATTGGCATAGGTGCTATCACAGGTGTCTTCCTCCTAAGCTATCTACCACTATTAAATGCCTGCTCCAACTCTCCAGGCACCAGACCAAACTGTGTAATTGAGCATCTGTCACTTCAACACATTGCCAATTTCTTCATCTCAGTGCTTTGAAGGTAAACAGCATGTTGTAGAGGCAGAAATATTGGTGTTGTAGTAAAAAGACTTAGTTGTAAACCTTTCACAACATCACCAAAGTGATCCCCAAACCATAGTTTTCACTGTTACTTGCTTAACAAATAAAACCCATGGGGTCCTTCTTGGCACTGTGATTAAATGTGAGTTCCACTGATTGTCATTTAAAGCCCATTCATAATCTGTTTCCACCTACCTTTACAGACTTATTTTAGATCACTCTTTTTCTCACTAACTAAACACCACAATAGAAATTCTAAATATCAAAGGAGAGATTATTAAAATTGAAGGAAAAATAGAATTAATAAATAAACAAGAGCCAATTTAATGAAAAAATAAAACCAATCAAATAAAAAGTGGGTTAATTTGATTTTGAAAAGTAAAGGTAAAAAACAAATAACCAGTTTCAAAAATAAAAGGGTAGGGGCAGCTAGATGGTGCAGTGGATAGAGCACCGGCCCTGGAATCAGGAGTACCTGAGTTCAAATCCGGCCTCAGACACTTAACACTTAACTAGCTGTGTGACCCTGGGCAAGTCACTTAACCCCAATTGCCTCACTAAAAAAAAAAAAAAAACAATGAAAAAAAAAATAAAAGGGTGATGGAATCACTGAAATTAAAGTAATTATTAGGAATTATTTTGCCCAGTTAGCAAAATGGATAATCTAATTGAAATGGATTAATATTTATAAAAAAATATAACTTGCCCAGAGAAATTAGACTTCTCAAGTAATCATATTTTAGGAAAATAACTTGAACAAGTAGTAATCACTTAATTTTTGTGTGCTGCATGGCAGGATCAGAATTACCTTTTTGCTGTTTACAAGGCTTGAGGTTCAATCTTCTATCTATGTAACTATGTATAGGCTGTCTCTCATACTTGAACTGTATCCTCTCATTATCACTACCTCTTCTTACATGAGGTCTTTGGTGGTTTTTTCCAGATCCTAGTGCCTTCATCCCTACAAAATTACCTTGTATTTATTTATCTCACTTACACTTAAATATATATATTTTATTTCCCACAATAGAATATAAACTTCTTTAGAGCAGTATAATTTTTTTCTTTTATGTCTAGTGTCTAGTATAGTACCTAGAATATTTTGTCATTCAGTCATGTCTCCATTTGAGGTTTTTCTTGGCAAAGATATTGGAGTGGTTTGCCATTTCTTTCTCCAACTAATTTTTTTGGATAGGGATACTGAAGCAAAAAGGATTAAGTGACTAGGCCAGATTTGAACTTAGGAACATATATCTTTCTCACTCCAGGTCAGGTATTCAATCCACTGTGCCACCTAGCTATCCCATCTGGTATATAGTAGGCACTTAATAAATGATTGCTGATGGGCACATTGGGCAAATATATGAGCTTAGACAACTGGCTTTACTTCTGTGGGTTTCCATTATCTCATCTGTAAAATATGCATGACTAGGGGCAGCTAGGTGGCACAGTGGATAGAGAACTGTTCCTGGATTCAGGAGGACCTGAGTTCAAACTCAGCCTCAGACACTTGACACTTACAAGCTGTGTGACCCTGGGCAAGTCACTAAACCCCAATTTACTCACAAAACAAAACAATATATGGATGACTATATCATGCTACTTAACATCATTAAGTTGTTGTAAATCTTAAAGTCTTCTATTATTGTGATTTATTATTATTGTAGTACCTCATAGTTGGAAAGGACTTTAGAGCCATCAATTACAATCCTACTTGACTAGGAATCCATTTACAATACCACCAAAATTCATTTTGATTACTTTCAGTGAGGGGTGTTAGCCTAATTTTTTTTGTACTACCTTGAGGTAGTTTGATCAGCCTAGATCTTTTCTCTGAGGAAGGAATAGACAACAGATGAGGCACAAAAAGGTGTAGAATAACTTATGAAAGCATAGACATATCCACTGAGCATCAAAGGAAGTTGACTCATCTGTGTTTTCATCCTCGTCTAGCTTAATTATGATTCAATTATAATTATTCATCTATGCTTAGGATTGGCTTATTCTATATTGCTATATTTGTAAAGGGGAACTTTACTTGTAAGAATAAAATGCTGCAACCCATGTGTCAAATGGGACTTTCTAGCCCTTCTTGTCTGATAGGTAAACTAGGTTTAATATTAAGGTCTTACCTTTAATATTAATTTATTTGTCCCCACATGGGGGAAAACTGATTCAGCTGGTTTAACATGACTATAATGTTTAACCTATATCAGATTGCTTGCTGGGTTCTGGAGAGGGAAGGGAAAAATTTGAACTCAAAATCTTACAAAAAAGAATGTTGAAAACTATCTTTACATGTAATTGGAAAAATAAAATACTATAAAATCGATCAAATAAGATCAATTAATTAAAATGAAATGATTCAAAACTAGGTAATCTGATTTCTTTCTTTCTTTATTTTGCAGAGCAGTTGGGGTTAAGTGACTTGCCCAGGGTCACACAGCTAGTAAGTGATATGTCTGAGGCCAGAATTGAACTCAGGTCCTCCTGAATCCAGGGCCAGTGCTCTATCCACTACACCACTTAGCTGCCCCAGTAATCTGATTTCTAATTGGATAAAATATTAGGGGCTTCCCAAGATGAAAGAGCAAGAGTAAATGGATGCAATTCTGTGAATTTATAACAGAAGGTATCCTACTCTTCTGTTGAAATGCACAATTGTGAGAAAATTTCTTAAATCAGATTTTGGATCTGAGTGGGTTTCTTTTAAGCATAACCTAGGTCCTTGGTTAAGGGTAGGGGTGGTCCAGTTTCCCAGGCACACGGGGCTAGGTTCAAATAATATAATAAGGTTTTCTCCTAATTTCCACAATGGAATAACATTTTCTCACAAGACAAAATTTGGACTAGACTCATAACTGAATAGAAATGGAACTGAGCTATTTGAAGAATTGACTCACAAGATGGAGTGAATGTTGTTCACTCACTTCCCACTTGCTGTCTTAACCCCTTCAATTTCCTCAATATTCAGTATCCCTATAGCAATAAGCTTTCAATGAGTATTTAAACATAGAAAATATATATTATAAGACATATAAATATATATTATAAGACATATAAAGAATAGAAAGGAATTCAGATCCAAGTCTTGTTAACAAAGAGGAGTCAATGTATTTCCACAGAAAAGCATTTATTGAGAACCAAATTATTTGCCAAGAAACCATTTTTTAGCTCCAAAAACATTATATTTGGAAGAAAAACATGTACATGGGAAATTAAGCACAAAATACACATAAGTGATAAGGAATAGAACATTAGTATTTCAGTGAAATAAGGAACTCTCAGATAAAGAAACTCCCTTTCCCTTTCTTAGAGAGTTGCCTGAGACACTGAGAGATTAAGTGACTTGTCCAAAGATGTAATAGCTATGTGTCATGGGTAGTAGTTTTTGGCTATGAGGGCACCTCTCTAGATATCATCCTAGATGATTCCTAGCAATTACAGTGTAGGAAGCAACAATTGAGCTTTGAAGATTTATATGAGACATAGGTGAAAAGCAAGTATCTACCATTCATGAGGGATAGATTCTTCAAAAGAACAGAGAGAAGACAGAATGTAATACTGGGTGAATAGTATGGCAGTCTGGATGTAGTAGTGAGTGCATGAAGAAGAGTAATGCACAAACAATGTCTGACATAATAGACTCAAGATAGATTATAAAGTGTTTGTAAAAGCAAACAGAAGTGTTTGTATTTAATCAGTAAGTTATGATGGTGCCACTGGAACTTATTGGTGATAGGGACCAGTGATCTGGTTAGATGGGGCAGCTGCTTTGAAGATGGAAATGAGAGAAACTGAAAACAGGGAAAACAATTAAGATGATAGGTTACTGCAATAGTCTAGGAGAGACATAATGAGGGCTTGAATTAGGCTGTGAATTGTTTGAATGAATAAAAAGGAATGGATGCAAGATATATTGTGAAAGTAAAGTGGTAGAAGATTAATGTGAAGCGTATGTGGAAGGGAAGAGTCAAGGAGTACTCCAAAGTTGTGAACCTGAAAGAATAGTGGTAATCATTCAAATCAAGATAGAAAAAGGGAAAATTAGTAATAAGGGGAGAAGAGAATGTGTTCTGTTTTAGAAATATTGAGTTTGAAGTGTCTGCAGAGTATCTACTTGATATCCAATCATCAGTTGATAATATATGCTGGGATCTCAGGAAAGACTATGGCTACATATATAGATCTAGAAATCATCTGTATAAAAGTCAGAGAACTTGGGTTCAAATTCTGCCACTGACATTACATTCCTTAGATAAACACAACTCTTCTGGGTCTCTGTTTTCTCATTTGCAAAATGAAATTGTGAAAGGAAGTGCACTCTCTGATGCCTTCTACCTCTAGTGTTATGATCATTTCTCTCCTCAAGAGGTACAATTGTTGATATTTTAGAAACAAACTTACAATAACACTTGTCAAAGTCCAAGTAGCATAAGAGGTATTAGGGACTTTGGTTAGGTATGCAAGTCTCACATTATTCCTCCATGAAATTTTCCCTGGAATATTTATGTTCAGACTATATCCACCTGTCAACTCTGGTCCTACAATTTGAACTGCAAATCACTATGATTATTTTAGTTATTGACTTGGCTTGGTTATTTCTTACCTCTCCAAGTATGCTCACAATACTTGACTAGTTTCACGCCCCTAATAACTTCCAAGGTCCCATCTAAGGAAGATGGGATGGTAGCTAGTGAGTTATTCTTTGGACATGTTGAGTTTGAGATGTCTCTAGAATATCTTATTGATGTTCAATAGGAAGTTAATGATTTAGGAAAGTCTCAGGTTCACCTATCACATCTCATTATTTCCTTGCTATCTTCATTTATTCTCTGATACTTTCTTTCAACGAACTCCTCTATTTTCTTTTTCACCTAATCTGTGGCCTCATGGATCCATGAAACTAAGAAAAGTCACCTTGGTTCCTTTCTTAGAATATGTATTTCCTTTAATAATTTCTTGATTCAGTTCCTGTTAGTGTAAGTCCACAATACATCAGTGTAAGTGCTGATGTTCAGGTCCCACTCAAGTCAATCTCTAGATTAGGCAAAGTTAAGCATTACATATATATATATATATATATATATATATATATATATATATATATATATATATATATATATATATATATATATATATATATATAATATACACATATGTCTTGGGTCAAGATAAAAGAGACCTGGGTGGCTATGTCACAGATGACTTACAGACTTACATCCTCACATAATCTTTTCTTTTAACATCAATGAAATTCAGCTACATGATCTCTTTCCGACCATGAGCTAAGTTATTGTAAAGAATTAATTGTTATTTGAGGTTTTTATGACCCCATCTTTTGGCTAGAATTTTTTTAAAACATCCTCAGCATGCACTCTGGCCTCTGGGGCTCCGCAAATGGCATGGTGCCCCACCCACTGGTTGTAGCCATTGCCATGGCACTGGCACCTCATGTCATCACCACTTGCCAACGCCTACATGGGCCTGGCAAAATTATAATGATTGGAAGCCCAGTGAGGGCAGTCATGTGACTGTTAGAGTGGCCAGCCAATTGGCTGGGGGCTGTCTGGGGTCTGCTGGGAAGAAGGAGATTCGCCATTCTAGCTGGAATTCTAGTTGAAGGCAACAGGACACTGCTGTGTCTCAGCTGATTCCTGGGTGGTGGTGTTATTCAGGTTGTATAATTTCCCTTTCCTCATTTTATTTCCTTTCCCTTGATCCCACTGATCCTGTTTGTGGGT
Source organism: Dromiciops gliroides (assembly GCF_019393635.1). NCBI lineage: Eukaryota > Metazoa > Chordata > Mammalia > Microbiotheria > Microbiotheriidae > Dromiciops > Dromiciops gliroides. The sequence continues at coordinate 568,257,883 of NC_057861.1, read as the reverse complement.
TTTTTTTTTAAGTTTGTTCTTGTTAAATAAATCCTGCTCTGTTTTGAGAAGACTACCGCTGTCCTTCCTTGCCCCAATATTGCAGTGAGCCACTTAGCTAACACTGCCCAATTAAAAATTCGTCCCCATATTATGTATTTCTCTTTCCTTCCTTTCCCTTTCCTTCTTTTCATTAAAAAAAAAATAGGCAAACACTCATATAGAAGCTGTCTCCATTTGGTACATGTCCATTAACTCTCTGTTAGTTAACTGACAAAAACAAACAAGACGAACTTGTAATAAATATCCATAGAAAAGAAAAGAAAATTCCACTCATGGCTGTATAAAAATACTAATTATAAGACATTGATAAAGGTTAAAATGTTTACTTATGATATATGAAAATGTTATCAGTATTTTTAAACCTGCTATTATTACTGAGGTAGTTTAAAAGAAAGGATGTTTCTGAGTTGTGTATGATGGGGGTGATTAAAAAAAAAACAAAATTGGATAGTAAAAGGTAAAAAGGAGTAGTTATCTCATAAAAATGGGGCATGAAAGAAAGAACTGATGCAGAAGAAAGACATGGTGTGGAGGGCTTGAAACCTTATTTTCATCTGGGTTGAAAAGGAAACAAAGTATACAAGAGAAGGGAGGGAATTTTAGGGGGTGGGTAAATTAAGGAATAAGAGGGTAAGGGAAAAAGACAAAGTAATGGGGATAGAGTAAAAAGGGAGGCTGATAAGAAAAATAGTAAGTAAAAGTAAGATGGAAGGAAATTTACAAATGGTAATTAGAACTGTCAAATCTATAAGAATGTGAATCATTCTCTAATTGATGAATGGTCAAATGTTCATATCGAACAGGTACTTATCCAATGAAGAAATCAAAACAATGTATAATCATATAAATGCTCTGAATAATATTTCTTAAGGAAATGCAGAGAAAAACAACCTTCAGATTGCATTTTACATCTAACAGATTGACTAAACTGATAGAAGGGGGAAATGACAAATGTTGGTGAGTATATGGGAAAAAAATGAGACAAAAATTCATTGTTTTGTGGGAATGTAAAATGATCCAATCATTTTCAAGAAGACTATGGGATTATGCCCAAAGAGTTATTAAATTACTTATATCCTTTAGACATAATAAGAGAACATTATATAAAGTAACAGAAATACTGTTTTAAGAATGACTGAATGAATATTATTTTGCCTATTATAAATATCCAAATTAATTATAAAGGATGTATGAAGAAAGATGCTATCTGCATCCAAAGAAAGAACAGAAGTATTGTAGAATAATTTTACATACACATATGTATACATACACATATATATAATGTGTATGTCCATGTGTCTGTACACATACACACACATGTATGTATATATCCACACGCACATACAGAGAGACAGAGAGAGAAAGATCTTGTTGTCGTCGTTGTTGTTTGTCCTTCATTCTCAAAGAGGATCAGAAAGTAACTTGCAGTGAATTGGATTTGTGTGGCAGAACTGTGCAAAGTCAAGAGCCTTATTCTCTCCTCCAGAGCCATCTGGTCCAGTGGTAAGATATACATTAGGGTGACTGGAGACAGCCCCAGATGTTTTAAGCAATTGAGGTTAAGTGACTTGATATATCTTTGCATCTAATGGTAGCCATATCTGGGGAGGGGTGGGAAGAAAAAAGTTTTTTGTTGTACATTTGAAAGGAATAGCAATTTGTGCATAGTAAATTTGTAGTTTCATGTATAATTTTCTTTTTTTGTAGTATTATGTTATGGAAATGTGTGTTCTATTCCATACATAGACACACACAGAAACAGACACAGACACAGACACAGACACAGATATTTCAATATCACATATACGGTTTCCAAAAATAGCAAAAGAAGAGATCCTACTATTTTTTTCTGAAATGGATAAGGTATTATTATATAAACTGAGGAGTTTCAAAATAGAAAAAGAAAACTACAGCCTAATATCCCTAATTGATATTAGTGAAAAATTCTAAAAACCAAACATTAGCAAATGGGCTAAATAACATCACAAAGATTATGCACTTTGACTAAGTTGGATTTATGTCACAAATTCAGGATTGGCTTAATATTAGGAAAACTATGAACTTAAGCATATTAAAAATAACAGAAGTCAGATCAGTGTATCAATAAGTAAAAATGATACTTTTGACAAAACTCAATGTTGATTTTTTATACAAAACACTACAAAATATAAATTTGGGGAGGAGAAACTTCCCAAAATTTGAGAGAAATTAAAGACATTTGAAGGACAATATTGAAGCTGAGATTGTACTTCCTGGTTGTAAGAGAGTAGTAATCCAGGGCAATTTAGGGGGATATAAAAGAATTAAAGAATAAAACCTGAAGACGTAGATGCATGAAAGATATAAAAGAGGAGAAGAGAAGAAAAAGCAAAGAAACTAAGAAAGAAGGAATAATTAGATGACTAATCTAATTAACAGTATGGTGCATGTGCAAATTGATGAAATCAACTGGACATTGATTCAGGGTGGAAGGGAAATGGGTATGACTATAATTGTTGAAACAATGGAAAGTAATTGAAAGTAATTTTAAGCACCAGTTGCTTAGAACTGAGGTGTAAATATTCACATGTGTTTTCATGGTGAATATGCAAAATTTTGTAGTGACTTGAATCAAATGTGTGATGTTTGTATTTTTGTCAAAGCTGAGAGATCATTAGCTGTCTTCCAAGTGTGGACCAGTTTCTGTCCTGGAAGAGAAGGTTAAGAGACCAGGATGTCTCTCTAACTCCCTAGGTTTTTCAGGAGGATGAAAGTTTTCTAAAATTATAAACAGGGGCAGCTAGGTAGCACAGTGGATAGAGCACCAGCCCTGGATTCAGGAAGACCTGAGTTCAAATTTGGCCTCAGACACTTAACACTTATTAGTTTTGTGACCCTGGGCAAGTCACTTAACCCCAATTGCCTCACCGAAAACAAAAAAATAAAATAAATAGAAAGTATAAACAATCAAGACTTCGGTTGGGGGAAAAGGTTTTAAGGTTGAGGAGCAGAGACTTGACCATTTTTCTGTTGATAGAAAATACAAGAGTCCTACACAGGGGAAAAAAGGAAAAATATGACCTTATAATTAGAACTTTTTTCCCCAGGGAAATAAGGGTTAAGTGACTTGCCCAGGGTCACACAGCTAGTGTCAGATGTCTAAGGTCAGATTTGAACTCAGGTTCTCCTGAATCCAGGGCCAGTGCTTTATCCACTGTACCTCCTAGTTTCCCCATAATTAGAACTTAAAAGCAGATTTTAGCCTTCTCCTGAGGTTAAGAGGCCTAGATGCTGAGGAGAAAGACATTTCTTGGCTTCATAAAAATGATACAGTAGTTGCATAGAAGCTATTGGATAAGTAATCAATAAAGAACAAAAGAAGAAGACAAGAGTAGTATTAGATGGTGATTCCTTGTTCAGGGTTACTGAATCAATGAGTCAAATGGCTAACAACAGTAGTAAATCAATTATCTTTCTGTGGTGTGAATCAAGGATGTCAAAATGCTATCCTGTATATATCAAAAATGTGTCTCATTTTCCATGTTTAGTTCATATTTCTCTTTCAGGAATGGAGCATTCTTTCATCATTCATTGGTCCTTTGGAAACATGGATGGACATTTCATTGATTAGCATTCTTAATTCTTTCAAATATTTATCTTTTCTGCCATGTTATTAAAGTATAAATTATTCTCTTTTTGCTTGTTGCACTCTGCATCAATTTGCTCAAGGTTTCCTCTGAAACTCTTCATGTCATTATTATTTTTGCTGGGCAATGAAGGTTAAGTGACTTGCCCAGGATCACACAGCTAAGAAGTGTAGTGTCTGAGGCTAGATTTGAACTCAGGTCCTCCTAAATCCAGGGCCAGTGTTTTATTCACTGCACCCCCTAACTGCCCCCACTTCATTATTTTTATGGTAGAATAGTATTCCATTATATAAATATACTTTAGTTTGTCCAGGTATTCACAAAATAGCTCCTTAATTTCCATTATATACCACTACAAAAATAGCTACTATATTTTTCTAACTTTGAGCCCTTTCTCATTGATTTATTTTGGTAACAGGCATAGTAGTAATATCACTGAATAAGTAGAATTATATATTAGAAAGGTATATTTAAATGAGGAAACCCAGGAACCAAAGACAATTTTGGCGAAAATAAAAGGAGGGAAAAATGGAAATAGAAGTGATGCTATCACTGGAATAAATCAGAGGGGTGATGGTAAATGTTTAACAACTATCTCTAAAAAAAGTTCAAATGACAAACTCTTAAATTTTGGGGGAGGGCAGGCAATGAGGGTTAAGTTACTTGCCCAAGGTCACACAGCTCGTAATTGTCAAGTGTCTAAAGGCTGGATTTGAACTCAGGTACTCCTGAATCCAGGGCCAGTGCTTTATCCACTGTGACACCTAGCTGCCACAAAAAACTCTTAAGTTTAATCGTAATTATTAACATAAGTTTCTTAAGTTTAGACTCTGGACAATCAACGAAGCAATAAGTCAAGTCCTACCTTGTAACACTTGCTGGTTTCTAGGGTATAAATGCTCACATTAGAAATTTAACATTTAGCAAATATGATTGGAACGTTTCTGTTGCATATAATTAAGAGACGATCAGAAACAGGTGAAGTACTATAAGACTGAGGAAGGGCAGGGGTCTTGGTCACAGTTTCAGGGCCAGGAGCATTAACACTTGCAGCTGTAGGGGAGCAAGGTAAAGACCAGGGCACAGACCAGTAGAACAGCGACCTGAAATCACAGCACCTTGAAAACAACAGAAATTGCTGACAGTACCTCCCCCCCACCACAAGCACTAGGGTTCCTCTCTGTTTTGGAACTAAAATAGCCCTTTCTCCAATCATAAATGCTTCTCTCTGCCCAGGAACTGTGACAAAGAACTATGTATGTACAATAGAGAATAGAGTTGACAGTCAGGCTCAGCTTCACTCAATACCAGCAAAGGGTCCCTTTTCATCTGTTCCTGACCAGTCATCTGTCCCTCAGACCCCTGGCCTTAATGGGCTGAGACATCTTTGAAGCTATTGCTGCAGCTAGCAGTCCTTTCCAAGGCTGGTGCTCCTGTGCACTATGAGGTGCCTCCTAGCCCAGTGTTACAAACCTCTTTTGTCAACTTCCTAAGCTGTTGTAGACTGGAAAAATGCTTCACTCTGACCTTTTGGTTCACTCTGTTGCTCTAAAATTTGATTTGAGAAGTCATTTTAAAATTGTTTGAAAGATAATGTTGTGAGAATTCAGGTGGGCGGCTGCCTCTAATCTGCTGTCTTTGTTCCATCCTCAAGCATGTTTTCATTAAATATTATTGCTTTTCTTCTCTTCTTCTGTATTGCCCTTCACTTCTGGGTATTTACATTCCCAATTGCTTGTTCTTTTCTTTGTTTCTTTAGGAAGATTTCTATTAAAGTTTTTCTCTTTTCAGTTATTTTTTCTGTTGTACACACCATAGATTTTGCTATCATAATTCTCATTTATCTTTTAAATTGCTAAGAAACAGGATGCTATGGCTTCATGCTCTCCCCAAAATCCGTGGTGTTCTCTGCTTTTTCAGGTGTTGAATAATTTTTCTTTATTTTGAAGTATTAATTTATATTTGACTAGACCCATTTACTTGGTATGAAGGACACATTTCCTTCCTCTTCATGTCTTCCCTGTTGGTTTCTCTGCTTATTCTCAAAGCCTTTGAGATATTTAGTAATTTACCTTTTATCCCTTTATTATTCCTTATTACTGTTTCCCTCTCTTCTGATGCTGATTTTTCTGGGTTGGATCTCAAAATATTTCAGCCTCATTTTCCACAGGGAAATTCATGATTTACCATTCTATGTCACTTCCCCAAATGTGTTTTGGAGGCCCAGAATTGGTCCTACCTCTGCTCTAGGCTCTTTTCTTCAGGCTTAGTGGAGAGCCAAATAATCCACCTACCCACCAACTTGCCATATCTTATATTTGGGCACATGTGTGCACACATACACATACACACACACACACACACACACACACAATCACAGCCTGGGCAAATTTCTACCATTTTGAATTTGGATCTGAGTTTGACCACAAATCCAGAAGTGTGTCCTTCCCATTACTCCACTCTCCTGCAGAGTTACCATGGAGTTCAGATCTAGACAAAATGACAATTTGATTCTTTGGTAGAAGAACAAAAAAAAAACACTGAATTGGGACTCAAAAAAGACTGTGTTAATTTTCTACATTGCATACTTGATCTACAATCCATGAACATGAGGGAAAAGGTCAAATGTGGGTATATAGGAAAAATTTTAATTTGTTAGTAAAAATAGACGCGTTACATGACCTATCTCTGGGCTTCTTTCTCTGTGTGTGGGTATCTTTGTCTCTGTCTCTGTCTATTTGTCTCTATCTCTCAACACACACAACACACACATACACACCTACATGCACAAACACACACACACACATCATACCTGAGATATTTAGTGTTCATCCTTAAAGAACTCCATATTATGCATTGGAAGACAGGGAGTTTGGTGATTAGTATGAATCTAAACAAAGTCCAATATTTGTTTTGCTTTAATCTATGGTTAATAAATATAGGAATGTAGTTCAGACTTTTCCAGGCTAGAGCTTTCACTTTCCCCTAGTCTTTCTTCTTGCCCCCTGGTTTTACATGCCAGCAAGGAGCACTGCTATACCAATTCCACACAGTTCCTCTGCAGGTACCTTGAGAAGATTTCACAAAATAGTTTGAAAGGATGAAGACTAAAAATTATGGATTTGACAGGAGTAAAAGAAATTTTCTAACCCTTACTAAAAGATTTGGCAGAGGTCAATGACTCTGAGTCAGGGCCTCTGACAGTCAGTTGAAAATAATAGAAAATCTTAGCCTGAGAGTATTTATAGAAGCTTTTGATAGCTTTTTGGCTAGGTACAGCATCATGGCCATAGGCTATGTAAACTATAAGAGCTTTAACCCTCCTTTGCCATAGTGGGTATTACTAAATGGTAGCAGATGATAATAGATGAGTTAGGAGGTTGAAGACCAGGAGATAGTAACCATGAACAATTCAGTGAACACCACAGCTAGAGAACAGCAGAGATGGTGAGAAGCAAGGGAAAATTTTCACATGGTGTCCAGCAGAGAGAAAACCATAATGTCCAAAAGAGAGAGTATGACACCTATGAAGGAAAAAGATGATTCCTGGCAAAGAGATGTGCAACAGAAACATCAAAGGAAATCAGGAGCTCTGAAGCATCAGAATTATATTTCTTTGGCCACATGTGTCTCTATTTGTGTGTTTTTCCATGTATATGACTGACTCACATATCTCCTTTCATGAATTTCTCTTTGCATATACTCACTGACCACTTATCATAAAATGTTTCCTGTTTTAAGGCTTCATGTGCATTTCCTGATCAGGTGTATTCCCTGGATATGTGCCCCTTTAGAAGAAGAGACAATTCTTGCTTTATGTTAGTATACCATTCTGCAGACTTTTATGTAAAATGATTTTGTGGAGAAGAGGGGTAAGAGGGAGGGAGCAGAAAGAGAGGAAGGGGGCTATTTGCCTGTGAAGGTAGGGAACTGGCACAAGATTCAAGAACACATTGGGGCTGGAGACAGATAAGCAAAAGCAATTGGAAGAGGGGGATAGATGGGGAGGCAAAAAAGGACAGGATAGGGCAGGTGACATGTGGTACCTAACCAGGGAATGATTGAAAATAGAAAGGCAGGGGCAGACACACTGGCAGGTATGATGGTGGGATGCACAAGGGGCAAAGGTCTCATGTCTCAGAGCCAGAGTTCTCAAAGCAAGCACCCATCTGGGGATAGTGGTCTTTCTCCATGGCTCTTCTGTACTTCTACTTGGAATTTTGTTTATTTGTTTCTTTTTGAGGGGAGTGGGGTTAGGAAAGGGGTGGGAGTCTGCTGAGGGGCAGGAGCAGATAGAGAGCACAGTACTATAGTAAATATAACTTATTTTTTGGAATGGGGATTTCTTTCAGAATTCTTTATGTAAAGTCAAAATTGCATAATGTGAATATAAAGGGAAAACTGTACAGTGAATTGCCTGGGGTTGTTATTCAGTCATGATCATACATTTATATTTATACAAGATAATATTTATTTACAGATATTCCCAGTTATGAGGCCAGCCTTCTATTTACAATGTCCTACAGCTTATAAGCATGTATGTGTATATGTTCTGTAAAAAAAATTATTATTAACAACTATAACTAACCTAGAAAAATTATATATAATTGGATTTATGAAAAATTATAGGTTTAGAAAAATTATAATTGGGCCGTAAGTCCCATCTGGGTCGCCATTCAAATGTGGAATATTTTTAAATTGACTAGGGCTAATTTGGGGGGACTAATTTGATTGGGGTACTAATTCTTGGACTTTTGACTATTTGTGCTATCTGACTGCTATTAATTTAGTATGGGCCGTTTCTAAAGTTCCACCACACTGCTCCACTCCCAAAATTGATAAGCAAAATATTAAGAAGCCTCTTAACCAAATAATCAAAGCAGAGTTTATTTATGAGATACTATTGAAAATTAAGAATACAGGGAAATAAAAGGTACAGCCTGACTGCCTTTCGGCACTTCTCTCTACACTGTGTCTCTTCGGAACTTCTTGAATACAATAATGGCCTTAGCCGCAGCTTGCTTTAGGGCACTCAGTCCTTTATTCTAACTCTGAGCCCCTTTCACTTTGTAAATCCCCCTGCTTCTAACTTTCCGCTCCTTACTGCTACTGCTGAACCCCTGTGTTTCTCTCTCACCAACCTTCTGTCTGTTTGTCTGCTCCATCAGTCTGCCCTCTGCCGCCTTTGCTACCCTTCTAATCTTGTCTCCTTCTCTTAATCTTGTCCGCCGGCCTTTCCTCTTTGGTCCTAGTCCTGCGTTACTGTTCGTCTCGACCCCACTTGTCTTCTTCCCTTTCTAATCTCATAAGCCTCCTCTTGACCTCTTCTCTGGCTTGTCTTGTCCGTCCAAACTCTGAGTCTTGTCCGCCGGCCTCCAGTCCTCCTGTCAGCCCCCATACCTTGTCAGCCCCACCTGAGTCTAACCCCCAGGTCTATTTATACCTTTTCTTCTCTCCACTCAAATCTCGGGGCTTCTTGCACCCACACACCAAGCTAATCCACTAGCCAGGGCTGCAGCTGGTGTGTGTGTGGGGAGGTGGGGGGGGTGCGCTCCAGCTTCACGTGCTTCAGCATAGGCTACGCCAGAGCCCAGCATCTCTCAGATACCTCCGCTCAGGTTGGAGGGAGCTGGGGGCCTTTTCTTCCCCAACTGTCTAACCTGGCCTCTTGTACGGCCCATGGGGCTTTTGGTTTTAGCTGAAGAGGAGGGGGAGGGGCACCAGCACCTCCCACACAGAAGAGACCCTGAGGGCCTAAGGCTTTCTAATCTCAGCCTAAAGGTAGGGTCCCCAAATCAAAATAAATTTCCACAGTTCCCATGTATTTTTTTTTTGTGGGACAATAGGGGTTAAGTGACTTTCCCAGGGTCACACAGTTAGTAATTGTCAAGTGTATGAGGCCAGATTTGAACTCAGGTCCTCCTGAATCCAGGGTTGGTGCTTTATCCACTGCACCATCTAGCTGCCTTCCTATATATATATATATATATATATATATATATATATATATATATATATGTGTGTGTGTGTGTGTGTGTGTGTGTGTGTGTGTGTGTATGTGTGTATATAGATATATATAGATATATAGAAATATACACACACACATACATACATACATATAGATTTTTTTTTTTGGTGAGGCAATTCGGGTTAAGTGACTTGCCCCACACAGCTAGTAAGTGTCAAGTGTCTGACGCCAGATTTGAACTCGTGTCCTCCTGAATACAGGGCTGCTGATTTATCCACTGTGCCACCTACTTACCTCCTCCCCTCAATTTCTAGTTCTCTTCCACCACACACAAAAAAAGAGCTGCTATAAATATTTTTGCACATATGGATCCTTTTCCCTTTTTTATGATCTCTTTGGGATCTATAAGGACTTAATAGTGATATTGCTGGGTCAAGGGGTATGCATAGTTTTATAGACCTTTGAACATAAGGATATGTTTTTAATGGGATCCAGCATGTGTTTAGGCAATCTCTATAAGTATGAAAAAGTACCACCCATACAAAGGATACTAGGGAGCCTTCTTTGAGAGAAATATAAAGTCTGAAGCATGTCTAGCAATTCTGATTGCCTACCACATGTCTAGAAAAAGTCTTTTTCCAATGACTGTGTACCCAAGATTGCCTGGATCTTTAAAAGAGCCTTAGTCCCTAAAGTCTTTACTGATTCCTGTTTGGGGGATCCATGTGAATGCTTCACTGCTTCCAGTGAAAAAGCCATGCTGCAACAGGAATTTCTGAGATTTTCACCCTTAGAAGTCTCATAGTCTTGGAGAAATGATCTTTCCCTGTGTGAAATGAGGCTGAAATATTTTGAGGTCAAGAGGAGGCTGATGAGATTAGAAAGGGAAGAAGACAAGTGGGGTCGAGGCGAACAGTAACGCAGGACTAGGACCAAAGAGGAAAGGCTGGCGGACAAGATTAAGAGAAGGAGACAAGATTAGAAGGGTAGCAAAGGCGGCAGAGGGCAGACTGATGGAGCAGAAAACAAAGAGGGAAGACATGAAGAGGCAGGAAATGTGTCATTCATAGCAAGTAAATGGGTCTAGTCAAATATAAATAAATACTGCAAAATAAAGAAAAATTATTCAACACCTGAAAAAGCAGAGAACACCATGGATTTTGAGGAAAGCATGGAGCCATAGCATACTGTTTCTTAGCAATTTAAAAGAGAAATTAGAATTACGATAGCAAAATCTATGGTGTTTACAACAGAAAAAATAATTGAGAAGAGAAACACTTTAATGGAAATCTTCCTAAAGTCCAAAGCCTTTGTGTTTGTTCTTTTGTATTCTAGATTTAAAAATCTGTCATATGGAAACCAAACATGGATAGCTTCATCTTGAAAATATTTATTACTGCTTCGTGGCAGTATGGATATAGAGTACTAGACTATTTAATGATGACCTATGAATGGGTAAATCCAAGTCCTTAAGCATTTATATTTGGGGAAATGAACTCAACAATTTAATACAACCTAAATGTTGAGATTACATAAACAGGAAAGTAGTTTTATTTGCATCCCAAATGGTCTGGACCCTCAATGATGGGAATGCAAATATGTACCCTGTGAGAGGATACTTTCATTTATGCCTACAGTTTCACTACTCTTCTTCACCAGGGAGATATACTCAGATGCAAGACTGGGTATTTTCCCTCTCCTGAAAACTTAATCTCTATAAAAATCAGGAAATGCAATGAAACATTTCCCATAAGAAATGCAATTCCATATTTATCTAGTCAGCTTCCTGTACCAACTGCAGATTTGGTGATCCTATCTATCTCTTTTTTTGTTTGGTTGGTTTTTGTTTACATTTGTATAGAATTTTGTTTTCCCAAATATATGTAAAAACAAATTTTAACATCAATTTTTTAAAACTTTGTGTTCCAAATTCTCTTCCTCCCTCCATTCCCACCCCACACCCACAAGAATTCAAGAAATTCAAAATAAGTTATACATGAGTAGTCATGGAAAAGATTCCCATATTAGCTGGTTGTCGGAGAAAACAGTCAAAAAAAATTCAAAACTTCAGATTAAGGAATTGTCAAAGAAGAAAAGAAACAAAAAGTAAAAAATATGTTTCCATCTGTTTTCAGATGCTATCAGTTCTTTCTCTGTAGATGGACTGCTATCTTCATAAGTCCTTCAGGGTTATATTGGATCATTGCCTTGCTAAAAATAACCACATGCTTCCTAGCAGATCATCCCACACTATTGCTGTTATTTTGTATAAGGTACATTTTACTCTGCTTCAGTTCATGTAGGTCTTTCCAGGTTTTTCTGATAGTATCCTGTTCATTATAACCTGTATTATAGTACCTTAAGCTTGACAGAGAATTTTCTTCATAACAGCCCAGCAAAATAGGTACCATACATTTTGCCATTATAATCAATCATCATAACTATTTCCCTCCATCCCACTCCCTTCCCATGATATTTACTCTATCTTCTTTTTACCTATTCCTCCTCAAAAGTGTTTTACTTCTGACTATCCTCTTCCCTGCTCTGCACTCTCTTTTTTCATCCTTCCTTCCTTATCCTCATCCCCACCAACTTTCCAGCAGTATTAAATAGATGACTCCTCCCAATTGGGTATGAATGCTATTCCCTCCATGAGCCCACTCCAATGAGAACAAGGTACCTGAGCTAATTCTGTGTTCTCAATTTTTCTTCCTTCCTCCCTCCTCAGCCATCCCTATGAGATAAAGCAATTCAATGTCATACTTGTGCAGTAATGCAGAACATCTTCATCTTCCTTGAAAGTGTTTTGTTTTTTACTGCTCTCTCCCCCAATATGCCCTTCCCTCCTTCCCTTCTCCACCCCCCTCATCTCCCTCCCCTACCTCAGGGCAAAAATATATTACTATACCTACTTGAGTATGTATGTTAGTCCCTCTTTGAGCCAATTCTGATGATAGTAAGGTTCACTCCCTCCCTAACTCCTTCCCCCTCTTCCTCTCTGCTCCATAAGCTTTTTTCTTCTTTCCTTCCTGTGAAATACCTCTCCCCAGTCCACCTCTCCCTTTTTCCCTCCCCTAGTCTATTACTCCTACACGTCAACCCTATTTTTTTTGCAGGGCAATTGGGGTTAAGTGACTTGCCCAGGGTCACACAGGTAGTATGTGTCAAGTGTCTGAGGTCGGATTTGAACTCAGGTCCCCCTGAATCCAGGGCCAGTGCTTTATCCACTGCGCCACCTAGCTGCCCCCAACCTCAACCCTATTTTAAAGATATAATCATGGGTAAGTTAGGTGGCACAGTGGACAAAGGACCAGCCCTGGTCCCCCAGGAGACCCCTCACCCAAATCTGACCCCAGACATGAGACCCCACCCTGTCTGCCCCACAAAGAACAAATCATAAATGCTTTAAAGATATCTTCCTTTCATATTCAGTTCAGACTTGTGTCCTCTGTGAATTCCTTACTGAGATAGTTCTTATGAGTTTGAAGTATTATCTTCCCATGTAGGAATGTAAACAGTTTGATCTTTTAATATTCCTCATGAAGCCTTTTTCCTGTTTACCTTTTAATGCTTCTCCATGGTCTTGTATTTGAAAGTCAAATTTTCTCTTCAGTTCAGGTCTTTTCATCAAAAATGCCTGAAAGTCCTCTTTTTGTTCGAAGTTCCACTTTTTCCTCTGAAAGAGTATACACCATTTTGCTGGGTATGTAATTCTTGGCTGTAGTCCCAGTTCATTTGCCCTCTGGGATATCATATTCCATGCCCTTCAGTCCTTTAATGTAGAAGCTGCTAGATCTTGTTTTAACCTTTTTGGAGCATTACAGTATTTGAATTCCTATTTTCTAGCTGCTTGCAATATTTTCTCCTTGACCTGAGAGTTCTGGAATTTGGCTATAGCCAAATATTCCTGCAATAATATTCCTGGAGGTTTTCCTTTTGGGTTCTTTTTCAGGAGATGATCGGTGGATTCTTTCTATTTTTACTTTAGCTTCTGCTTCTAAAATATCAGGGCAATTTTCCCTCACAATCTCTTGGAGGATGGTGTATAAGCTCTTGTTCTGGTGTTGGATTTCAGGTAGTCCAATTATTTTCAAATTATCTCTCCTAGATTTATTTTCCAGGTCAGCTGTTTTTCCAAGGAGATATTTCACATTGCCCTCTATTTTTTTTTTCATTCAATTGAATTTACTTTACTGTGTCTTGGTTTCTCATAAGGTCACTAGCTTCCATTTGTTCAATCCTAATTCTTAAGCAGTTATTTTCATCAGACATTTTTTAATCTCCTTTTCTATTTGGCTTTTCAAACTGTTGACTTTTTCCTCATGACTCTCCGGTATCGCTCTCATTTCTCTTTCCATTCTTTCCTCCCTTTCTCTAATTCTTCTTTCTATTTCTCCTACTTTCTCTTCTAAGTCCCCTTTGAGAGCTTCCATGGCCTGAGAGCAGTTCATATTTTTCTTGGAAGCTTTGGATGTTGGAGCTATGACTATGTTATTATCTTCTTCTTCTGAGGTTGTATTGTGGTATACCTTGCCCCCAAAGAAGTTTTCAATGGTCTTCTGCTTTCTCTGCCTACTCATCCTGGCTTACTATTTCTTGGCTTTTAACTCATTCTTAAAGTGTGGCACTGCTTCCAGGACACACTGAGCTACAGGGTGGCCCAGGACATGAGTGGGCTTCTTCCCAGCCTGCCTGGCCTTGCTTTTATTTGATTTTAAACTCTCCACTAGGGGTTAGGGGGGTTGCTTCTTGGCTCCGCTCCTGTTCCCAGCTTCAGAGAGTTGCATGTATTTTGGTTTGGGTGGGGGCAGGTATTAATCCTGCCTAGCCTGTTCTCTGGTCTGGAGATAAACTCAAGCCTATTTACTAAACAACCAACCAGCAAAACTTTCTGTGGTGTGGTTCTTAGCTTTGATGAGCCTGCTCCCCTGCTCCCTTCCCCAACCTGGGCCTCCTGCTGCTCAGGATTTCTTCCTGGTTCCCCGCTCGGGTGGGACAGTCAGATTCTTCCCTCCAGTCCACTAATACCCCAGTACTTACCTCTCCGGCCAGCCATTCAACCTGACCACACACTCAGTTCCAGAAGATGCCACTGCTGCAGCCAATTCAGAGGCACTGGGGCAAATTCTTCTGCTGGGTTTCTGGTGTGCCGGCCTGGGGTCAGGCTTTATTCGTGGCCCAGTATGGTCCCCTGAAATCTATCTATAGCTGGAGAAAATTCTCAGCCCCTATTTTTGTGTGTTTTTCTGCTCCAAGGGTTCTTTTATTGCTATTTTGGGGGTGACTGTATCAGTAGCTCTGTGTGTTTACTGTCTTTCCTCTACCATCTTGGCTTCACCCATTGGTAATGCCTTTTTAATGTGAACATGGTGGAATCAATGCTATGTAGGAAACGAACTAAATTAGAAGCCTAATCCCTCCCTAGAGGCCAAAATAGTGTTGAGATTATGCCACTGAAATAAATCACAAATCTACTTCTTCTCCAGTGGCCAAAGTGGGAATTATACCTCTGAGATGGATGAAGAAATGTTTGTACATTTGTTTTTAACTATTTTTGAAGTAAATATTCCTTTTCCAAATCTATCTGTTATTAAATGGTCAAATGGAATTTGGGTGCTAGAAACTAGGTTCCTAAAAGTAAGATGAGGGCAACTAGTGAGGGTTCACATCTATGACAGAGAAAAGAAGCATTCCAAACCCTTCAGGTACCCTGAGATTCTGAGGAGAGAGATGTAATCAGTCTGGCCTAGAGGTACTGGGTCATAGTCGCCTATGTTTCACCTTCATAAAACATTGTAGTTTATCTTAATCAACAAGTACTTAGTCTCCTTAGTGCACAGGTCTGTTTGTGTGTCTATAAGATGTAACTGCTGAGTGAATATTAGTTGATTATGAAAGAATATCTAATTTGAAATTAGAATTTATCCATTTTATTTTAAACCATATGTAACACATTTTCAAATGAGATGAATAGAAGTACACACAAACATAAAAATCACATTGCAAAGAAAAAAAATTCAAAACAAGTATACTACAAGTAAAAAGTTTCCTGTGGGGAAAGGGGAATGAAATGTTAATGCTATTTTCTTGCATACTATTTTATGTTTCAAAAGTTGTATAAAAGTAATGATTGTTAATTTCCATACACTCAAGCTTCATTTTATTCTACAAAATTTGCACAAAATGAGTATTCAGGAAGAATATAGTTTCACTGAAGAATCACATGGTTTCCTATGATATCTTCAATGGAAAAAAAGCATGACTAAATGGAACAGGAAGACCTAATTACCAGAACTTTAGCTACTGCTTCCCTTTTTGGAACTATCCTCTATTTAAAACAACGAAAAAATATCATCATCAACAACAATAACAAGATCTCTAATCAAGAAAACAATAAGATGTATGTATATTTTTATTAAAATGGAACAATTAGCATAAAACAAAGGCATAAAGGCTATTTAGTAAGTAAAGGAGAATTAAAAGTACATATGTAAAAAGACCATAATATTTTATTTTTTAAAAAAATGAACCATAGCATTTTAAATAATTATGGAATAGGATGAGATCTTTAGAACTTCCATAAAAAGAAAAATTTGGTCCAAAAATTCACAAACAGTGAAAGTATTCTGAGATTATACAAATACAAATATAAAAAGATCCTACAGTGAATATGTCTAAATCAAAGGACAAATGTTTTTCTCAACTTTTCTGTTGTGTTCTGAAAAGTATAGGAACTGCCAAATAATATCCTAATAGTCTAAACTTGTGCCAGACTTTCTCAAATGTTGTTTTTTCCAGTTAAAAGTTTTCTACGTGTTCAGTATTTACATGGACAAACATTTAAATCCTCAGAGGCTAAGTTTTCTCATTTCTTGAAGAAAAAGAAATAATAATGACTTATGTAGGACTTATCTCAGTGCTTTCTTATAACAAGGTAATATAAATACTGTATACATTTTAGAGACCTATGTAAATGTTAGTTACCATTATCAGCAGAACACATGAACAAGTTCAAACCACAGATGTTAGATGAAAGCAGATTAACCAGTTTACAATTAAGTGAGGATATAAAAAGTATCGGAAGTTCTTGGTCCAATAAGCAGGGGAGGCTATGAAGCCTATCTGCTACTTAAAAACAAACAAACAAATAACCAAAAAAGCCCCTTGAAAAGAAACTAACAAAATAAAACTTGCCATATCAATCTAATGGGAATGGTTTAAAGTATAGTTGTATGGGATCATACGTAAATGTAATGGAATACTAATATTTTATAAGCATTTTAAAGTATGAACAGCTAAGAAGATTGGGGAAGACATAAAACAGGCTGTTATGGTAGATGAACCAGGAAAAGAATAAACACTATGACTACAAAAATAAAATTAGAATAGTGAAAAAGATAGAAATTGTAAAAAAAATTAAATTGTGAAAAAACATGATACTATAATAGATTAGTTATTCTATTTAGATGTAGATTAGTTATTCTGAATATTAAAAAAACTATTTGTTATGAATGATGGAAAAGATGTATTTGGAAATGGAAATGACTTAAAATATATCATTAAACATTTAAAAATAAGGGGAAAATAATTCTTAATTCAATATTCTAAAGCCAATTAACCCACTACCATTTCAAATTAAAGCAAATGTTTTCATTTCAAATTTATCTACACAATTATAGGCAATTCCTAGGGGGAAAGAATCAACCTATGCAAATATGTGTTTAACAATTATCTTTATATCTTTACTATAAAACATTTTCTGCAAATATTTGTCTCGAAGTCCTGTCAAACCATGGGGTCATACTCAAAAGTATGACCTTCCTTCTGTGAACACTTTCTGCAATCACAAAATAGGTGCCTGGACTATATGTTGCTTAAATTTAACCTGCCCACAAAAATCAAAAACACAAATAGTCACTGTCTTCAAGGACTTCAAAATCTAATTGAGTCAGCCAATGCAAACAATTATGGAAAACAAGTTATAAACAATATAAATTGGAAATAGGCATAAAGCGAAGTGATAACTTTATTGAAAAAAGCTTCAAATTTTCAAGCATAATCTTGGCTAAGCATGTATAGATTCCTTTCTAGAAGAATGTTCATCAAGTGAGAATATTTGCGTCAGAGTAAGATGGGATAGGAACACACAAAGATTTAAAAAAAAAAAAAAAGATCATGGCCTGCATCAATGAATAGAGTACCCTTAATGAAGAAGTCAAACACATATAAAAATAAGCACCATATTTTTAACTTCCAAACTAGAGAGTTCAACAAATACAATGGCCATAGTCTTATATGATTCTTTTTCTTTTAAAATATTTATTTATTTAGAATTTCCCCAAGTTACATGTAAAAATAAATTTTCACATTGATTTTTAAAACTTTATGTTCCAAATTCTCTTCCTCTCTCCCTTCCTTCCCCTCCCTAAGGACTCCAGCAATTCCATCTATGTTATATATGGGCAGTCATGCAAAATATCTCCACATTAGTCAGTTTGTGAAAGAAATCAGGCAAAATAACTTTAAAAAGAGGAACAAACTGTAAGATTTAAAATTGGATACTAGAGCATTAACCTCCCCTTTTAACTGTTTCCCTTATTTATCTTCCAGACTAGTAAATGAAAGAAGCTTCTTATCTCTAGTTAGAACTTTTATTGTTTGGAAATTACAAGGTGATGTTGATTAGAGGGATAGAAAAGTAGAAATACAAAACAAATAGTCTTAAGTCTAAGCTTAGTCTATATTCCGTATAAAACTCACCAAAAGCCCAAGGCCACCTTTGGGGGGAAGAGCCGTGTCAAGCACGTGCTGCTACAGCGAGCCAGGCTGAGTCCAACCTCCCTCAGCATCTGTGTGCCATGCAGCCAGCGGACAAGGAGAGCCGAAAAGAGATCTCATTTCCGTTCTTTCCTTGTCTTTTAAGTTCGCACCCCAGAAGTGGAGTGCTTAGCAGCCAGACTGGCGTGCGTAGCCCATGCACGGCCATGTCGGTCTCCTCCCTGAAAGGGTAGTCCTTTAAAAACTGGTATCTTTCCGTATTTACTAACCGAATGTTAAAAACTTTTTCCCAAAAAACAAAAAAATTTACTTCAATCTGTATTCAGATACCAGCAGTTCTTTCTCTGTAGATGGATTACTTTTTTCATAAGTCCTTCTGATAGCATCCTGCTCATCATTTCTTTCATTTACTATTTCTAACTGTATTGCCCTCCATTCCATTTTCTTACCTTTCTCTCTTCTTTCCCCCTATCCCTTCTCAAAAGTTTTTTGCTTCTAAGTGCCCCCTCCCCCATTCTGCTCTCCCTTACCTTGCCTCTCCCCAATTATCCCATTCCCTTCCCACTTTCCTGCAGGGCAAGATTTATTACTGCACCCACTTGAATGTGTATGTTATTCCTTCTTTGAGCCAATTTTAATGAGAGTAATGTCACTTACCCCCCCCACACACACACGTTCCTTAACCATCTTCCCCTCCACTCCATAAGCTTTTTTCTGCCTCCTTTTGTGAGCTAATTTATTTACCCGATTCCACCTCTCCCTTTTCATTTCTCCCAGTGCTTTCCTCTCACCAATTAGTTTTATTTTAAAGATGTAATCATGCGGATGCAAGGTGGACAAAGCACAAGCCCTGGACTCAGGAGGCCCTGAGTCCAAATCCAGCCACAGACATAAGCCACCGCACCCTGGATATAGGAGCTTTGACTTTGTTCTTCTGAGGGTGTATTTGATCCACCTTGTCACCAAAGAAATTTTTGAGGGTCCATATACTTTTCTTTTTATATATAAATATTTTATTATTTTCCTGTTACATTAAGAGATAGTTTTCAACATTTATTTTTATAAGATTTTTAGTTTCAAATTTTTACCCTTCCTCCCCTTCCCCCCTCCCCAAGACAGCAATTATTTTGATATTGGTTATGTATGTACAATCACATTAAACATATTTCTACATTAGTCATATTATTAGAAAAGAATCAGAGTAAAAAGGAAAAACCTCAAAAAAGAAAAACAACAACAAAAACAATAGAAATGGTATGGTTCGATCTGTATTTAGATTCCACCATTATTTTTTTTTTCTGGATTTGGAGAGCATTTTCCATCATGAGTCCTTTGGAACCATTTTATTACTGAGAAAATCAAGTTTATCACAGTTGATTAACACATAATATTGTTGATACTGGGTACAATGTTCTCCTAGTTCTGCTCATCTCACTCATCATCAGTTCATGCAAGTACTTCCAGGTTTCACTGAAATCTTCTTGCTCATCATTTCTTACAGCACAATAGAATTCCATTACATTCATATACCACAACTTGTTCAACCATTCCCCAATTGATGGGCAATCCCTCACTTTAACTTGCCAACACAAAGAGAGCAGCTAAAATATTTTTTGTACAAGTGGGTCCTTATCCCTTTTCTATGATCTCTTTGGGAAAAAGACCTAAAAGTGGTATCCCTGGGTCAAAGGGTACGCACAACTTTATAGCCATAGTTCCAAATTGCTCTCCAGAATGGTTGGATCTGTTCACAGCTCCACCAACAATGCATTAGTGTTCCAATTTTTCCACAGCTTATCCAACATTTATTATTTTCCTTTTTGGTCATATTAGCCAATTTGATAAGTGTCAGATGGTACCTCAGAGGTGTTTTAATTTGCATTTCTCTAATCAATAGTGATTTATAACCATTTTTTCAAATGGCAATAGATAGCTTTGATTTGTTCATCAGAAAACTGCCTGTTCATATCCTTTGACAATTTCTCAATTGGGGAAAAACTTGGCTTCTTATAAATTTGATTTTGTTCCCAATATATGTTAGAAATAAGGCCACTGTCAGAAATACTGGCTATAATTTTTTTTCTCTTCTAATTTTGGAGACATTGCTTCTGTCTGTTAAAAATTTTTTTTTAATTTAATGTAATCAAAATCATCCATGTTGAATTACATATTATTCTCTATCTCTTGTTTTGTTATAAACTGGTCTCCTTTCCAAACATCTGAGAGGTGAACTATTCATTCCTCTCCTAATTTACCTATAGTATCACCTTTTATGTCTAAATCATGTACCCATATTGACCTTATTTTAGTATAAGGTATAAGATATTGGTCCATGCCTAGTTTCTAGCATATTATCTTACAGTTTTCCCAGAATTTTTTGTCAAATACTGAGTTCCTATCCCAGAAGTTGGAGTCTTTGGGTTTATCAAACAGTCCATTACTAATGTCATTTACTAATGTGTCTCCTGTGCCTAGCCTATTCCATTGATATTCCTCTCTGTTTCTTAGCCAGTACCAGATAGTTGAGATGACTGCCACTTTATGGTAGAGCTTCAGATGTGATACAGCTAACCTACCTTCCTTTGCATTTTTTTTTCATAATTTCCCCTGATATTCTTGACTTTTTGTTTTTCCAGATGAATTTTGTTATTATTTTTTCTAGCTCTATAAAATAATTTTTAGGTAGTCTGATTGGTATGGCACTGAATAAATTAATTAGGTAGAATTGTCATTTTTATTATATTACCTCAGCATATCCATGAGCAATTGATATCTTTCCAATTATTTAGATCTGATTTGATTTATGTGAAAAGTGTTTTGTAATTGTGTTCATAGAGTTCCTGGGTTTCTCTTGGCAAGTAGACTCCTAGGTATTTTATATTATCTACCATTATTTTAAATGGAATTTCTCTTTCTATCTCTTTCTGCTGGACTTTGTTGGTCAGAAATTTTGATGATTTATGTGGATTTATTTTATATCCTGCTACTATAACAATTTGGTGGGGAGAGAGAAAGAGGTCAAGATACGTTCATCTATCTATCTAAGGGAGGCAGCATCTCTGTTCCACTCCACAGGAGGTCCTGGCAAAAGAGAGCACCTCACCTTCTTCTTCCCAGAAGCCTCCCATCAAAACAGAAACAGGGCCATACACACGCACACACACAAACACACACACACACATACACACACACACACACACACACAGCTCCAAGCTAATTGGCTGGTAGCTTTGATTGACAGTACCCACGAGCCAACTTCACCTCCTGACACCAAGACCACATGGCTGGTCTTCAGGCCACAGCTCACAAAATGTTCCTCTAAGCAGGGGGCATTATTCCAACTCTCACAGTCCCCCCTGTGCTTTGGGTGAAGAAACATGGTTTCCATACATGAAGCGATAACATTACAGATGCTTATGACTAACTAAGTAAAGGGAATGAAAAGAAAGAAAAAGAAATTGAACAACGCATTGACAAAGGCTAAATGGGGCACTCCCCTATTAGCAGGTGGACATCACAAGCAGAAAAAACTAAAGGGGGCATTACCCTTTAATAAGTGGACATTATAAATAGTGTATAAAATATGGAAAAGAAAAAACAGGAAAATGTCCATTTAAGTCTTCGGAAGTCGTTTCTCAGATGATTCTTGGGATGTCCTCTGAGTGTAGTTGTGGAATGGAAGTCTTTACAGGTGTTGATGTGTAGATGCTGGTAATCAGTCAGGAAAATTTCCTACAAAATTGAGCTTAACACAACTTTAAAATAGCTTCGTCAATAATCAAACAATGAGAGTTATCAAAAACACGTCTAAGGGTATTCAGAATCTTATTTGTTACACATGAAACATATAATAAAAACAAAATTTGAAACATTCTCTAAAACTTAATATTACTACAATCGTCTAAAACTTAATATTTCTTTTTTTTTTTTTTTTGCAGGGCAATGGGGGTTAAGTGATTTGCCCAGGGTCACACAGCTAGTAAGTGTCAAGTGTCTGAGGCCGGATTTGAACTCAGGAACTCCTGAATCCAGGGCTGGTGCTTTATCCACTGCACCACCTAGCTGCCCCTGCACCACCTAGCTGCCCCATAAAACTTAATATTTCTACAGTCCCCCTGTGGAGGATAAATTGAGAAGACAATTGTGATATTAGTTTAGAAAATAATTTTTATCTTTGTTTCATCACTCTTTGTCTCATCTGCCTAATTATCCTCATGCTATTATGAGAAATTAAAAAATCTAATATAATTGGTAACAGATGTCAAGGCCAAATCCAACACTAGCATGACAACTGAGATAATTATGGGGGTTACCATAAAATCACACAGAAATGATGGGAGATGAGCATTCCCACACTTGATCAATATACACTGCCCATGCAGTATGCCAGGCTTAAAATAGGTGGATGGAATATATGTCCATGCCACCAAACATATTGGAGGAAACTGAGTTAGGCTTAGTCAGATGCAGGGGATTGAGATGTCCATGGCATCAGGCATATAGGAAAGGGAATTGAAGCCAGGTGTAGAATGAGATGAGTGAGATGAAAACTTCCTGCCATCTGTACAATATTGTGGGGAAATGGAGCCAAAAGAAGCCAATGTCAGCTCTTGCCATTGGCTGTTCTCTTGACCTTTCCCAAGGTAGTGTAGTACCTGGACTTCATGCATGTTGCCCCTTCTGTGACAGTTCAATTTCTGCTCTTGTATGTGTTCCTCTCATGAATGAAGGTAATTAATGTCTTAAATGGTAAGTTCCCATAATCAGAGTCTCATATGGATTTAAAAATTGAGGATAATAATGATCACAAAAGATGTGAATTAGACTAGACTCAGAATATGATATAAAATTATTCAATAATTCCAAATAACTTTTTTTATTATGTATACAATTACTTTTATGAAAAAAATCAGAACATATTTTAATACAAGTTAAAACAATACAATCTTAAAAGAATAAGAATCTCTACAAAAATAAGCACATATTGTTGAGTTCAAAATGCAGTTTCAATAGCATAAAAAAGAAACCCTTATGTAACATTTAAACATTAAACATTTAATAAAATTTTAAAAATGTTTAATATATGCTTATCAAAAATATTACTTGTAAAATCAATTTACACTTGCCATGGCAACCAATTTGCCAGGGAAATGCTTTAAAGAGTTTGATCAAATAATCAGTTGGAAAAACCAAACAATTTAGAATATGGGATCACAATACTCCCAGAGTTAACATTGTATTATGAAATCAAAACCATCTTACATTGTTTCAAAATTAGATAGATGAATGAATACAACAAAATACACATGGAAGAATAAATGGCAATAAAATTCAAACTGGGGATATCCAAATGAATATGAACTTAACATTAATAAGAGAATTACAAAATATAAATTTGACCACATGACTATAAAATATTCCCCCCTCTTTTTAACTAAATCTAAAATGCAATTTTAAAAGCATGAGAATCTCTATGAAATTAACCCATACTTTTCATTTCAAAATGTAGATATAATAGCAAAGAAATCCTGTTACCTCTGAACTGACATTATTTCTCTGAGTGAATTCAGAACATTTTTGATCCCAGTATCTAAAATCTCTAATACTCATATTAATACCTTGCTGTTTACTTCTACCTTTCTGCAAAATATGTCCCCCTCCATGGCAAAAGAAACAAAATCTTGAGATATGTTGGTGATCGTCTTGCACAATTTTTTCAGCTTAAATTTCTCTTGATTTTCTTTAACCCCTTTATTTTCTCTGTTGGTCCTTTCATAATACAAATACTTTATAAGGTTACTAATTAAAGACAAAAGAAGATTAACAGAATTATGAACTAAACAGACATATCTGGAATTTAAAGGGTCTTCCAAGGTTGGTTTGGGAGAACCATAGCAGGTAGAGTCAGAATCACAGCCTGGCTGGGGTATGGCTGAGGCTGACTGGGTAGGGGCAGTGGCTGTTTGCTCTGGAAACAAAACAGAAGCCTCAGTGGCAGGTAAAGAAGGCTGCACATGCTCAAGCTCAGGACCTGAGGAAGGTAGATTAGATCCCTTGACCTCCCTGGCAGGAGGATCAGAAGGCATGGCCATGGGAGAAGTAGAAGGTGGTGCCAGAGCAGGTGGAGGAGGTGGGGTCTCAAGAGGAGGGGGAAGGACCATCTCTCCCATGTGCTACACAGCTGGGGAGGGACCAGGGTAATTTGAACCAGGCTTGGTTTCAAACTCAGGGCTGGGTTCCCCTCCCACCACCAAGGGGACAAAGGCTTCTGAGTCACTGCCTCCAGGCATGCAAAAGGAGAGAAACACTCAGTGTTAGAATTTGAAAACAGTAGGGGCAGTTAGGTGGCACAGTGGATAGAGCACTGGCCCTGGATTCAGGAGGACCGGAGTTCGAATCTGGCCTCAGACAATTACAATTTGCTAGCTGTGTGACCCTGGGCAAGTCACTGAACCCCAAATGCCTCATCAAAAAAAAAAAAAAGAATTTGAAAAAGTGCAGGAGTCAGAGTTTTCTCTGAAAAAGCATGGTTGGGAGTGGAGGGGATATTTATATTTCCTTGTGTGAGCACCTTGCTTGCTTTTCTAACAAAAATAAAAATAAGAATAGAAAACGCACCAAAACAAAGCATAAACATGACCTTATCCCCTATTTGTCTGATTAAACAGACTAAAATAAGAAACAGGGTACTCAGGGAGTTAAAAAAAAAAACTTTTGGGGGCAGCTAGATGGCACAGTGGATAGAGCACCGGCCCTGGAGTCAGGAGTACCTGAGTTCAAATCTGGCCTCAGACACTTAATACTTACTAGCTGTGTGACCCTGGGCAAGTCACTTAACCCCAATTGCCTCACTAAAAAATATATATATATAATAATAAAATTTTAAAAATTTAAAAAAATTTGAAAATTTAAAGGGAAAAAAGCTGATACTCACATTCATAATTATGATGACTAACTGTTTATTTCTCTCCATGATATTCTTCATCTGTTTATTGTAGGGAGCTAAAATTCTAGCTAGTTTGTCTAAAATATCTAATGAGTGGCCACCAATAAATTATAAGCTTTGGCAAGAGTTAGAATTTTAAGCATTTATTGAGTAGAATAAGAATTTGGTGAAGAGAAAGAGAAAGACCTAGATTCATCTATCTATTAAAGAGAGAGCAAATTTCTAGCTCCCTTCTCCACCAGACTCCTGACAAAAGAGAGCAAGAGCACCAGCCTAGCCCCCTCTTCCTCCCACAAGCAAACATCACTTCCTGATGCCAAAGAGACATATGTCTTGCCCTCAGACACCTTCTCCTCATGGCGGAGCTTTGGTACAGGAAGTCTCCAGCAGGTGGCATCATTCCAATCATTGCAGTCTCCCCTTTGTTTCTTCAAGAAACATGGGGTGTTTCCTTCATGAAACAGTCAAAAATAACAGAATATAATACCCTATGCTAACAAACAATATGTTAATAACAATATAGAAAAGGGAGAGAGGAAAGTTTTGTCCAAAGGGGCAGTCCCTCATGAACTGGCGCTTTGACACTGGCCTGAAGAGGAAGGGCCTCTGAAGAGAGTACATGTTACAGATGGTGTAAAAGGCAAACAAAAAAACAAAACTGTTCATTTAAATTCTTTGAGAGTCTTTTCTCTGATGTCCTCTGGGTGTAGTCGTGGAATGAAAGTCTTTTCAGGGGTTGATGTGTGGATGCAGACAGGAAAATTTCCTACAAAATTGAGCTTAACATAACTTTAAAATAGCTTTGTCAATAATCAAATCAAACAATGAGAGTTCTCAAAAACATGTCTAAGGGAATTCAGAATCTTAGTTGTTTTACATGAAACATAAAACAAAAATTGAAACACTTAATATTACTATAGCCCCCCCCTCCCCGTGGAGGGTAAATTGAGAAGACAATTGCTGTGATATTAATATTTAAAAATAATTTTTATCTTTGTTTCATCACTTTTTGCTTCATTTGCCTAATTATCTTCATGCTGTTATGAGAAATTAAAAAATCTAATAAAATTGGTAACAGGTGTCAAGGTCAAATCCAACATTGTATTTATCATGATGCCTGAGATAATTATCAGGGTTACCATAAAAGAACAGAGAAATGATGGGATATGAGCATTCCCACACTTGAGCGATATACACTGCCCATGCAGTATGCCAGGTTTAAAATATGTGGATGGGATATACGTCCATCCCACCAAATATGTTGGAGGAAACTGAGTCAGACTTAATCAGATGCATGGAATTGAGATGTCCATGGCATCAGGCATATAGGAGGGGTCATAAAAACCAGGTGTAGAATGAGATGGGTGGGATGAAAACTTCCAGTCATCTGTACAATATTGCGTGAAAAAAATTAAACCAAGAGAATCAAACCTCAACATTTGTCAAAAGCCAGTCCCTCGGCAATACCTTGACTTCATGCATGTCTCCCGTCATGTGATAGTTCAATGTCTGCTCTTACAAGTATTCCTCTTGTGATTGGATGGCATCTTGGCCAACTGGCATCTGATAACTCAGAATGAAGGCAATTAATGACTTAAATTATAAATTCCCATAATCCAAGTCTCAAATGGATTTAAAAATTGAGGATAATATGATCACAAAAAATGTGAGTGTACCTTTACTCAGAATATAATATACAATTATGCAAAAATTTCAAATAATACCTTTTTTCTACTAAGTATACATTTTTGTGAAAAATCAGAACATATTTAAATATAAGTTAAAACACAACACAATCTTAAAAAACCTTTTTTTTTGAAAAAAGAAAACTTTTACAAATGTTCCCCTCTTTATTTTTGAATATGCTTATCAAAAATAATACTTCTAGAATCAATTTACACTTGCCATGGCAACCAATTTGCCAGGGAAAGGCTTTATAGAGTTCCATCAAATAATCAATTGAGAGAAAAAAAATAACAAAAACAAGCAACTCAGAATATGGGAGCACAATACTCCCAGAATTAACATTGTATTATGAAATCAAAACCATCTTTCATTGTTTCAAAAGTAGATAGATGAATGAATAGAAGAAAATACACATGGGAGAATAAAAGACAATGAAATTCAAACTAGGGAAATCTAAATGAATATGAACTTAACATTAATAAGAGTATTACAAAATATAAACTTGATTACATGACTACAAAAAGCTTTTTTAAAAAAAAACTAAGGATAAAACAAAATCTCAAAAGCACAAAAATCTCTATAAAAATAAACCCATACTGTTAATTTCAAAATGTAGATGTAATAGCATAGAAATCCTGTGTAACCTCTTAAGTGACATTATTTCTCTTAGTTAATTTAGAACACTTTTGTTTCTGATATCAAAAATCCCCAGTACTCATATTAATACCTTGCTGTTTACTTCTACATTTCAGTAAAATATGTACCCTTCCATGGTAAAAGAAGCAGAGTCTTGAACAATGATGAGGCTTGTCTTGTACATCTGTATTCAGCTTTAGTGTCTCTCTTTTTTTTTTTTACCTCTTTATATTGTCTGTCGGTCCTTTCATAATACTTTATAAAGCTTTATAAAGTCACTAATTAAAGACAAAAGCAGGTTAACAAAGTTATGAACAAAATGAGCATATCTTGAAGTTAAAGGGTTTTCTAAGGTTGGTTTGGAAGAACCACAGCAGGTCGAGTCAGAATCACAGCCAGACTGGGGAAAGGCTGAGCCTGACTGCTCTTGTAACTGAATAGAAGCTGCAAATGTAGGTAGAGAAAGCTGCACATGCTCTGACTCAGATCTCTGGACTTCCCTGGCAGGAGGATTAAGGAGCTTGGCTAAGGGAGGTGGTGCCAGAGGAGGGGGAGGAGGTGGGGTCCAGAGAGGAGGGGAGGGTCCAGGGTAATTTGAATCAGACTTGGTTTCGAACTCAGGCCTGCTTTCCCCTTCCCCCACTGCTAGGGGATTAAAGGCTTCTAGAGGCTGGGCTATTGCTCCCAGGCATGCAAAATTAGAGAACCTCTTAGCATTAGAATTTGAAAAAATACAGGAGTCAGAAGTTTCTCTGAAAAAGCATGGTTGGGAGAGGAGGGGATATTTATATTCCCTTGTGTGAGCACCTTGCTCACTCTTCTAACAAAAATAAAAATAAAAAAAGAAAATCCACCAAAACAAACCACTAACATGTTCTTATCCCCCATTTTTCTGGTTAAACAGACTAAAATCAGAAATAGGGTACTTAGGGAGTTGAAAAAGCCCATTTGAAAATTTAAAGGGAAAACAGCAGTACTTTCCAATTTAAGGGGAAATTTCTTACCCAACCGGAAGATCAGAAGATTGTAGGTTCAGCTTTCCTCTTCATGGTCAGCCATCTCTAGGGGTCTAAAATTCTAGCTAGTCTGTCTAAAAGATCTAATGAGTGGCCACCAATAAATTATAAAGCTTTAGCAAGAGTTAGACTTTTAAGCATTTATTAAGGAGAATAAGAATTTGGTGAAGAGAAAGAGAAAGGCCTAGATTCATCTATCTATTAAAGGGAGAGTGCATTTCTAGCTCCCTTCTCCACCAGAGTCCTGACAAAAGACAGCAAGAGTGCCAGCCTCACTGCCTCTTCCTCCCACAAGCAAACGTCACTTCCTGACACCAAAGAGCTGGATGTCTTGCCCTCAGAAGTCTTCTCCTTATGGCGGAGCTTTGTAAGTCTCCGGCAGGTGGCGTCATTCCAATTGTTAAATTATTCCCCTCCTCTCTGCCCTCCCATCCTCTCCCTTCTCACAAGTGCTTTACTTATGATCACCACCTTCCCCAATATCCCCTCCTTTATATCAGTCCTTCCTCTCCCATCTATTATCACTGCCCCTTTTAAACATCCTGATAGGGTAAGATAGATTCCTATATTCAATTGAGTGTTTGTTATTCCTTCTTTGAGCCAATTTTGATGAAATTAAGATTGAATCTTTGCCCATACTCATCATCTCATCCATTATGATAGTTCTTTTATGCCTCTTTGCTTGTGTGTGTGTGGGACAATTCACCCCATTCAATTTCTCCCTTCCTTCTTCCATGAAATTTCTTTTTACCTCTGTATTTTGTTTTCTGGGTTTTCATTGCATCAATGTCACCTTATAACCTCACCCTCTTTGCATCAATATTCATTAAGGAGATTGGTATATCATTTTCTTTCTCTGATTTAGCTCTTCTTGGTTTTGGGTATCAGCACCGTCACATAGCATTTTTTACTCACCTCTAATGGACCTATAGAAAAGTTTTATGTATGAGATCTTTTGATACACGTTTTTGGGACTTTTCACTTGTTTAACTAGGAACATTAATATTAGGCATTGAGACCTCAAGAAGGTGAGTCACCAACTCCTTTTATAAGCACATTGGTTCACAAAGCACAAATAATGAATGTTTTTATTTATTAGCAGAGAAAACAGATACTATTCTTATCAATATATATTTAAAAATACCCAGATGTGAGCAACCCTGAATCTATAATCTTATTTAAGGCCAGTGATAAAATATAACTTTAGAGGCAGAGGGCTTAGAGAACATCTATTTCAACTACTTGGTTTTATAGGTGAAGAAACTAAGGATTAGAAAGTAAGGTGAGGGGGCAGCTAGATGGCGCAGTGGATAGAGCACTGGCCCTGGAGTCAGGAGTACCTGAGTTCAAATCCGGCCTCAGACACTTAACACTTACTAGCTGTGTGACCCTGGGCAAGTCACTTAACCCCAATTGCCTCACTAAAAAAAAAAAAAAAACTAAAAAAAAAAAAAAAAGAAAGTAAGGTGATTTGATCAAAGTCACATACATTAAAATATGAAAGCTAAGATTAAAAACCCTGCCTTCTGACTTCAAGTGTGGACAATTTTCACTGCACAATGATATGTTAATATATCCTTGTAGAGGAAAACCACATCAAAATAAAATGAACCAAAATCATATATTATCTCAATAGATGCAGAAAATTTTTTGACAATATGCAGCATTCATTTCTATTAAAATTACTAGAGAGCATAGGAGTAAATTGAACCTTCCTCAAAATGATAAGCTGTATCCACCTGAAACCATCATCAAATATTATATGTAATGGGGGTAAGTTAGAGACATTCCCAGTAAGATGAGGGATGAAACAGGGAAGTTCATTATCACCTCAATTATTCAATATTTTACTAGAAATATTAGCTTTAGCAATAAAAGAAGAGAAAGGAATTGAAATAATTAGATTAGGCAAAGAGGAAATGATGATATGATGGTATACTTAGAAACTTGTAGAGAATCAACTAAAAAACTACTTGAATCAATTAAGAACAAGTTGTAGGAAACAAAATAAATTAACTTAAATCATCAGCATTTCTATAAATGAAGAATAAAGATCAGCAGCATGAGAAAGAAAGAAATTCCATTTAAAATAACTGTAGACAATATAAAATATTTGGGAGTCTACCTGCCAAAACAAACCCAAATAAAATCACATCTAAATAGTTGGAAAAATATTAATTGCTCATGGATAGACCAAGCTAATATAATAAAAATGGCAATTCTACTTAAATTGATTTACTAATTCGGTGCCATACCAATCAGATTATAAAAAATTATTTTATAGAGCTAGATAAAATTCCAAAATTCATCTGGAAGAACAAAAGACGCAAGGGAACTAATGAAAAAAATGCACAGGAAGGTGGATTAGACATACCAAACCTAAAACTATAATATAAAGTGCCAGTCATTAAAATTATTTGATACTAGCTAATAAATAGAGATGTGATCCAATAGAATAGATTAGAAATGAGACACATCAGGAAACCTATAGTAGTCTACTGTCTGATAAACCCAAAGATTCCAGCTTCAGGGACAAGAACTCACTATTTGACAAAAACTGCTGGGAAATCTGGAAGATAATATGGCAGAAACTAGGCATAGAACAACATCTTGCAACATATAACAAAATAATGTCAAAATGGGTACATGATTTAGACATGAGGTGATACCATGGACAAATTAGGAGAAAAAGGAATAATTTACCCCTCAGATCTATGGAAATGAGACAAATTTATGACCGAACAAGAGTTAGAAAATATTATGAAATGCAAAATGGATCATTTTGATTACATTAAATTACAAGCAATGCAGCCAAGATTAGAAGGAAAACAGAAAGCTGGGAAACAATTTTCACAACCAGTGTTTCTGATAAAGGTCTTAATCAAATTTATAAGAATGCAAATCATTCCCCAATTAAGAAATGGACAAAGCATATGAACAAGCACTTTTCAGATAAAGAAATCAATGCTATCTATTGCCATATGAAAAATGCTCTAAATCACTACTGATGAGAGAAATGCAAATTAAAGCAACTCTGAGGTTCTACCTCACACCTATCAGATTGACTAATATTGGGGCAGCTAGGTGGCACAGTGGATAGAACACCGGTCCTGGAGTCAGGAGGACCTGAGTTCAAATCCGGCCTCAGGCTGTGTGATCCTGGGTAAGTCACTTAAACCCAATGGTCTTACCCCCCCCCAAGAAAAAGGTTAAAAAAAAGATTGGCTAATATGATTTAAAAATAAGGAAAATAATAAAGATTGGAAATGTGGAAACATTGGAAGACTAATTTATTGCTGGTGGAGTTAAGAATTGATACAACTATTCTGGAGAGCATTTTGGATCTATGCCCAAAGGGCTATGGGGCTGTGCAAACCGTTTGACCGAATAATACCACTATTAGGTCTGTATCCTAAAGAGATCATTAAAAAGGGAAAAGGATCCATATGTACAAAAATATTTCTAACAGTGCTCCTTGTGGTGGCAAAGAATTGGAAATTGAGGGGATGCCTATCAATTGGAGAATGACTGAACAAGTTGTGGCATATGAATGTAATGGAATACTATTCTACTACATGAAATAAGGTGCAGGCTGATTTCAGAAAAACCTGGAAAGATTTGAGTGAATTGATGCTGAGTGAAATGAGCAGACCTAGGAAACCATTGTACATAGTAACAGCAACATTTTGTGATGATCAACTGTGATAGACTTGGCACCTCTCAGCAATAAAATGATCCAAGACAATTCCAAAGAACTCAGGATGGAAAATGCTCTTCATACCCAGAAAAAAGCACTGTGGAATCTGAATACAGATTGAACCATATTATTTCTACTTTTTTTTTTCTTTTGGGTTTTTTTTCTTTTACCCTTTTTTTTTCTTATTCTTCTTTGAGAACTGAAAAACCTATGTAAGATTTCTTTCTCTCTTGGGGAGTAGGGGAAAAAGGGAGGGAGGGAGAACAATTTGGAACTCAAAATCTTATAGAAACAAATGTTGAAAACAATCTTTACATACAACTGAAAAAATAAAATACTATTAAAATTTTTAATTAAAAATAAGATGTTATAGCTTCCTGTTCCCTCATCTGACACATGCCAAAAGTCAAGCTATTTTACTAATCTTTTCTTGCCTATGGTGAAAATAATTCCCCTCATTGTCCCCCCACCATCAGATAAACTCTTTCTAAGAATATTAATAACAATGCCTTCTCCTATTTTAAGATGTTCAGAATTCTATTTGATAAATTATTTTTGTTACAACTGCTTTATGCTTTTTAAAAACCCCTATCTTTAGGCTTCTCTTTTCAGTACGTCCCTCAAGATTTACCAGAAACTTCCAATCTCCAAACTGAGTTGCTTTAAAGAAGTAAGAATAGCCAAAAATCCATTGCTTTTTATCTTCATCTCAAGGCAGGAGGTGGGAATATCTTTAATCAAAGCTAATTACTTTGTCTCTCATTTTTGAGTATCAATTATATGTATGTAAATCTTTAACAAAAATAGGAATTGTGTTAATAGCAATTTATATATGGTAATTTCAAAACAAATTAAATTAATTTTAAAAGTCAATTATATTATCCTCTCTGCTTCCCATAATCTCAGAAATAATTAATAGTGATCTATCTTTACTTAAGAAATGATGCAATTTATTTTTATGGTAATGGGTATTAGATTTGTTTTATTTAACTGTGCTATGAAAATTAGATAGGACTATATTAATGTAAAACTATACTCAACTTTTATTTTAAATGGTTATTGCTTATGTAAAAGGTTTCTTACTAAATATTGAATACTGTACATTAACCTCATTTGCATGTCTAGTAATTATCAATGAAATAATTCTAATATGTCTTAATATGTTGTTTTCAACATAGCAATTGTGATATCTACTTAAATTCACATCTAACTGGTTGAAATCAAGTTTGACAATTTAGATGTCTGTTGCTTTTAAGAATTTGGAGGGGTTTTTTTTTTATATTTTTTGCAGGGCAATAAGGGTTAATTGACTTGTCCATTGTCACAAAGCTAGTAAGTGTCAAGTGTCTGAGGCCGAATTTGAACTCAGGTCTTCATGAATCCAGGGCCGGTGCTTTATCCACTGTACCACCTAGCTGCCCCCTGGAGTTTTCTAATCAAGGTAACACCCCATATCTATTTTGTGAATTTTTTTATTTAATTAGTAGTTTCAGTTCAGATTCCATGTGTTATCAATCAATATGTTATAAGTAATACTTATGGAATTAGTATATAGTAGCCCCAAATGGTAATGTGGTCATTTTTACTTAGGACACACAGGAACTTCTCTTGTAATCTTTATTCAGATTCTCTCAATTTTCCATCTCAAAAACATAGGCAGTGCCTTACCACCACTATTAGCTGGTCTATCTGTCTGATGGTTTCACAGTTATAAACTGTTGACAGAAATTATATTAGTCCTTAAAATAATTAATTTGGAGAAAGATGCCATGTTAATAGCACTAGTTTGGTTTTGTCTTACAATATAAGGAAATCATTACTAAGTATGGATCCCATATAGATACTCCCCTTCCAAAAATAAAATTAAAAGAACTTACTTGTACAAAAAATATTTATAACAGCTTTTTTGTGGGGGCTAAGAATTGGAAATTCAGGTTATGCCCATCGATTAAGAAATGGGTGAAAAAGCTCTGGTCTATGATTTAATGTAATATTTTTGTACTATAAGAAATGACAATGGAAATTATTTCAGAAAAAAAACCTGGAAAGACATGAACAGTTACAAAGTGCAGAACCAGGAGAACATTGTACACAATAACAGCAATATTGTATGATGAAAAACTGCGAATGACAGCAATTCTTAGTAATGATCCAAGTCAATCTAGAAGAACACATGATGAAAAATGCTATCCACCTCCAGAGAAAGGACTGATGTTCTGAAATCAGTCTGAATACAGACAGAAATATCCTTCCTTCCTTTCTTCCTTCCTTCCTTCCTTCCTTCCTTCCTACCTTCCTTCCTACCTTCCTTCCTTCATTCCTTCCTTCCTTCCTCTTTTTTCTTAAACAAAATGACTAACATGGAAATGTTTTACATGATTGCATATGTATAACATATATCAGTTTGCTTACTGTCTCAGGGAGGGTCAAGGGGACAAAAGAAAGGAGAGAATTTGAAATTCAAAACTTAAAAAACGAATGATAAAAGTCACTTTTACATATAATTGGGGAAAACAAAATATTATTAAAAATAATATGGGGGGGATGTAGCTAGGTGGTGAAACACTGGCCCTGGATTCAGGAGGACCTGAGTTTAAATCTGGCCTCAGACACTTGACACTTATTAGCTATGTGACCTTGGGCAAGTAATTTAACCCTCATTGCTCCACAAAAATTTAATAATAATAATAAGGAAATCAAAAAAAGAGACAGGAATTTTCAATTCACATTTTATTTAGGTATATTATAGGTAATGAAAAAGAGACAGTATTTGGGGTGGTTATGAAATGATTTAAAAAGATGGTAATAAATGCAATATTTATTTTTATTAATTTTTCTAGATGGGAATATAATCTATGACCTGGGAAAGATAGAAAACTATTGGTCAATGGGTGTTGAAACATTAAGAGGAGAAATAGTGAGATCATATGCTTCTTTCAATGATTTTAAATCCCAGAGCAAGACAAATTATGACCCAGAATACTAAAAATATGGTGGTAAATGAGATTGCCAAGTCAGTGATCTTTGAAAGACATAGGATATTACATAAAATATTCTGGGACTAGATGAAAGAAAATCATTTGAATTCTATATATGCAATTTATCTATATTTCAACAAAGCATTTGACAATGTCTCTCATGGTATCTTGTAGAGAGAATAGAAAAATATAAGTTAGATGTTAGTAAAAGGAAGAGGAATTAGAATTGGTTCAATGGCTAAAAAATTATTATTAGTGGTTTGATGATGGCTTGTTTGGGATTCTCTACTACAGTGCCCTACAGACCTTTTCTTAGAATATGTTGCACAACATTTTGTGATGGCATAGAAGTTATGGTTATTACATTTGCAATGATACAAACCAGAGATGTCTCTATCAGAACATTTTGTGAAAAAAAAAAGGATTCCTACATATACTAACAAGCAATAATGAAAAATCCAGTTCAATATTAGATAATTCATTAGGAAATGATCAACTCTAAGGGTTCCCAGGTGAGGATGACCGGGATAGTCAAAGACTGAAGGAAATCATATGAAAGGAGGTAATAAGGATGTTAAGACTTGTTTAGAAAAAAGAAAACTTGGGAGCAGACGATAAGAGTATATAAACAGCTATTATGTGTAAGAGTCGGAAGATTTATTCTATGACATAGAATTTATCTTGACATAGACAGCAAAAGTGGGAGCAAAAAATGGAAATTACAGAGATTCATTCTTCACATAAGAATTTCCTAACAATTAAAACTATTTAAAATTGAATGTGTCCTCAGGAATTAGTGGTATCCCCATGCATAAGAGCAATACTTTTGCAACCTCCTGAATGACTTTCCCTACAACTTCTGTGACGTAAATTCAATTTTAGTTCTGGCAGCAAAGTGGCAGAGAATGAAGAAGAAAGTGACAATTGGAAACTGAGAAGAATTATGTTTCTCATTTATTTTTTTTAATTAAGATACTGATATATTTTATATTTTTCATGACTTTCACTTACAAAACCTCTTTGTTTCCTACCAAAAAGAAAGAAAAGGAAACAAAGTAAAGGATGGGATGGAGTGGAAATCACAAAATTAAAACACATTGGCTACATATGATGTCACATGCAATCTTCCCTAATCATAAGCTACCTTTGCCAAGATAGTATGGAGGTAGTTTTTCATATCTCTTGAGTCCACATTTGGTATTTATATTTATACAGAAATATCTCAGATTGTTTTTGGTTTTACGTTTATGTTTTTGCAGATTCTGTCTTGTTTTCACTTAAGAATGCATTAGTTCATAAAAATATTTCTTTGCTTCCTTTAATTTTTCATACTCCTAATTTCTTATTGTGAAGCTTAATCATATGCTGCAATTTTTTGGCGATTCCTTAAATAAGTGCCCATATATTTTCCACTCAGTTATCTTACCATTGGTTTCAAAGGTTTGTCATGCCGGGCTGGAAGTGGGAATAAGCTCCCACTCTCTATGAAATGCTCCAATGGCATGTGTCTCAAATAGCCTCTGACAACCGAAGCCTGGACTTCTCGTTGTGGAACTGTTTCTACTAACAGGAGAAGGGGTGAAGGCAAGTCACTGGTGCCTTAAAACCAGTTGCTTCGGGCAGGTGGGGCTAATTAGACTTGGCAGGCAACCCACCTAGGGGAAAGAACCCTGATTTTAAACCTCTGCTGCCTTGCGGTTATATGATGGGAAAGGCTGAGGGAGTTAACCCCGAGGAAAAATCAGGATTCAGAGTCCCTTAGGCACTTGGATGTTGGACATCACATCCCTCTGGCAACTTCTGTGGTGGCACTGGTGCCAAACTGTATTGGCTCTGCCTCTCCTTTGGATCCACCAATGTCGCGGAGAGGGAAAGCCTTCTACACGGGCAACAGCTTGTTTTCCATATTGATCTACCCAGGCCAGCGCCCTGGAAAGGATATTCCAGCTACTCTTGATGGGGTAGATACAACCATGGGATGCAGCAGTTACCGGTTATAAGTCACTCAGGAGCTGTGGCTCCCATATCAGACTGCACAGCCACACTGTGGCCTGTGTCTCTTCAAGGCGCTGATCCATGGTCATCCTTGACTGGTGGAGGCCTACTACTACTACTACTACTACTATCTTACCATTCTGCTGTAATGGAAGGAATACTTTACTATTTGTGCTTCCCCCTCCCCAGCCTGGATGTACTCTAGTACGACTACTTCATGAATGGGAGAAAAAGTTCAGTGGCAAACATGTGGTCTTTTATTGCTCAGAGGAGAATTGTTCCTAAGCCAACAAGAAAAAAACATACAAAAAACAAGCAAAAGTGTCCCAGGAGCCATACTCTGATTGCTCTGCATGATGCAATCCTTGAGACCTTGTCTTTCCAAGTGAAATTGTTGGCAAGAGAATCTGTGTGAAAGTAGATGGCAGCAGGCTCATAAAGGTCCATTTGGATAAAGCACAGCCGAAAAATGTGGAGCACGTGGTAGAGATATTTTCTGGCATTTATAGGAAGCTGACAGGGAAAGATGTTAATTTTGAATTCCCAGAGTTCCTGCTATAAATGTAGAAATGATTAAATAAAGTCCATTTCTCATAAAAAATAATAATCCCAGATCCCCTTCTTCCTCCAACCCTTACTTCATTCATTGAGAAAGCAAAAAATTCAAAACCCAGTACAATTTTGAATTTTTAATTAAAAAATTTAGATGGTAAAGCAGTATTTTTCAATCTAAATAAAATGATGTAAACAAACCTTGGTATGGTGTATAAAGACTGGACTTGGTGGGGCAGAGCCAAGATGGCAGGGAATAGCCAGCAAATCACCTGAGCTCTCCTTCTATTCCCTCAAAAAGAACATTAAATCAAGCTCTAGACAGATTTTGCAACTACAGAAACTGAAAAGAGACAGAGAGACACAGTCTTCCAACGAGAGATAATTTAGAAGACTTCATGAAAGGCTGGTCTCACTGGGACAAAAGGGAAGTGTAGCACACAGTGACAGCACAGCACTGAGGGGATTGGGGCAAGTCAGCAGGAAGCTGTGGGCCACAGCTGAGCAACTGAGGCCCCTGGATCCTGGCTCAACAAGCTGCTGGTGCAGCAGGACAGTGGTGAAACCCACCAGCACCAGCCGAGAGGGCAAGCTGCCAGCTCGAGGGACACCCACAGGATAGGCATGACCAGGCCTGGTCATGCCAGCATGCTGGGAGCAAGCCCAGGGAGGTGAGAAATCCACAAGCCATAGAGGCCTCAGTGTAGAAAGCCACTGACACAGCCCCTATACCCCAGCACAAGAAGCTTGAAACAGGGACCCTGGTGCCCTCAGAGCAGACCTCAACTTTAAAAAAAATAAAAAAGCTGCAGTATGAGTAAGAAACAAAAAAGAGCTCTCACCACTGAGAGCTTCTGTATCAACAGGGAAGAGGCAAACAGAAACTCAGATGTGGACAATACTCCCAAATTGCCTACAGGTGAAGCCTCAAGAGGGAAGATGAATTGGTCTCAAGAACAAAAAGCCTTCTCGTAAGAGCTCAGGAATCCAAGTCATTTCCCAAATGAGAAATGGTCAAAGGATATGAACAGGCAGTTTTCTGATGAAGAAATCAAAGCTATCTCTTCCCATATGAGAAAATGCTCTAAATCACTATTGATTAGAGGGATGCAAATTAAAACAACTCTAAGGTGCCACCTAACACCTATCAGATTGGCTAATATGACATAAAAGGAAAATAATGAATGTTGGAGAAGCTGTGGAAAAATTGGAACACTAATGCATGGTTGGTGGAGATGTGAACTGATCCAACCATTCTGGAGAGCAATTTGGAATTATGCCCAAAGGGCTATAAAGTTGTGCATACCCTTTGACCCAGCAATACCACTCTTGTGTCTTTTTCCCAAAGAGATCATACAAAGGTGAAAAGGAACCGAATGTATAAAAATATTTATAGCTGCTCTTTTTGTGTTGGCAAGGAATTGGAAATTGAGGGGATGCTCATCAATTGGGGAATGGCTAAACAAGTTATGGTATATGAATGTAATGGAATTCTATTGTGCTGTAAGAAATGATGAGCAGGAGGAGTTCAGAGAAACCTGGAAGGACTTGCATGAACTGATGATGAGTGAGATGAGCAGAACCAGAAGAACATTATATGCAGTATCATCAACAATTGTTGATCATCTGGGATAGACTAGATTCTTCTCACCAATCCAATGGTACAAGAAAATTCCAAAGGACTCATGATGGAAAAGGCTCTCCAAATCCAGAAAAAAAAAGGAACTGTGGAATATGGATGCTGAGTGGACCATACTATTATGTAATTTAAATTTCTAAATGTAGGCTCTAATCTGTCCCCCCAATTTTGGGGGGAAATTGACTAAAATCACTGATAAACAAGTTTAGGTTTTTAAGG
The DNA here is from genome assembly GCF_019393635.1 of Dromiciops gliroides. Classification (NCBI taxonomy): domain Eukaryota; kingdom Metazoa; phylum Chordata; class Mammalia; order Microbiotheria; family Microbiotheriidae; genus Dromiciops; species Dromiciops gliroides. The sequence continues at coordinate 568,218,105 of NC_057861.1, read as the reverse complement.
GTTTATTGAAAGATAGTAAAAGAAAGAGAATGATTGAGAACAGAATTCCTACCACCTGGCAATCCTAACTTTCCTCTACTCCCCTGTTAAGTCCTCTGGAGTCTAGCCTCCACCACGACCAGGTCAGGAACCAAAAGACAGCAAACTCCTCTGCCAGCATTGGCTTCCTACTTTGTTCCTCCCAGAAATGGGAGGCTCCTCAAGTTGATTGGCTGGTAGCCTTGATAGACAGTACCCATGAGCAAACGTCACTTCCTGATGCCAAAGAAAGGCCGCCTGGCCTTGCCCTTAGAGGCCTTCTCCTCATGGTGGAGCTTTCCTACAGTAAGTCTCCAGTAGGTGGCATGATTCCAATCATTACACTATTTCTTTTTTTTTTTTTTGGTCCTGTTGTTTTCCTTTTTTGAGGTTTTTCCTTTTTTCTCTGATTCTTCTCTGATAACATGACTAATGAAGAAATATGGTTAATGTTATTATAGATATACATATATATATATATATACATACATATATATGTGTGTGTGTGTGTGTGTGTGTGTGTGTGTGTGTATGACCTATATCAGATTACCTGCTGTCTAAGGGAGGGGGGAAAAATGGGTAGGAGGGAGAAAAATTTGAAATTGGAAATCTTATCTAAAAAAATGTTGAAAACTAAAAAATAAATTAATTAATTTTAAAAAAAGACTGGACTTGGAACAAGGAAGAGCTGAGATTAAGTCTCACCTCTGGAATATAGTAGCTATGTGACCATGAGTACATCACTGAACCTCTCAGTGTCTGAGGGCATTCAAACTTGCATTGGTAGAGGGATGTGTCTCATTTTGGTATTCCCTATTGAAATGAAATCATAATTTTAGTTTTTTAATTATAATTATAGTTTAGTTGGGTCTTCTGGCAAAGATAAAATTATGAAAAATTCAAAGTAAGCCCATTTCTCTATAGAAATAAATCAGGGGAGCCAAGATGGTGGAGAAAAAGCAGTGAGTACACTGACCTTTCCCCCAAACCCCTCCAGATACCTTCAAATAATGCCATGGGACAATTGTTGGAGCAGCAGAACCCAAAAAAGTCAGAGTGGAATAATTTTTCAGCCCAAAACAGCTTAGAGCATTGGCAGGAAAGGTCTGTTGTACCAGGGTGAGAGTGAAGCATGCTGAACAGCCCCAGCCCCAGCCCCAGAGACCAAGGCCTTGGGAGCCTCAAACTAAACTGTGACAGCAACTTCTTCTGGAACTCAACTCAAAGATGGAGAGAGGAGCTTGGTGTTCAATGTGGAGCCAGCCTGGGACAGACAGTACTTCCAGGGCCTCAAAATCTTTGGGACCAGCGGCTTCTTCTGAGGATCAGCTTATAGACCAATGAGGGGGTTCAGTGGTTAGCCAGGGTGATGTGGCTGGTGGAGTTGGGGCAAAGTCACCAGGTTCTTATCCAGTGGGCTGATTGGAGTGCTGACAGCCCACTGGGGGAAGGGCACAGGCACACCAGGCTTCTGACCTTCAAGAATCAGATTTCATTCAGACATCTGCTTCCGGGTCAAGATGAGTAGGCAAAGAAGGCAGTGGACTATAGAAAGCTTTTTTGGTGGCAAAGTAGACTAGAAAACACCCTCAGAAGATGATAATAACAAAGTCAAAGCTCCAATATCCAAAGCTTCCAAGAAAAATATGAATTGGTCTCAGGCCATGGAAGCACTCAAAAGGGACTTTGAAGAGAAAGTAGGAGGGAGAGAAGGAAGATTTAGGGAGGTGGAGGAAAGAATGGAAAGATAAATGAAAGTGATGCAGAAGAGTTATGAGAAAAAAGTCAACAGCTTAAAAAGCCAAATGGAAGAGGAGATACAAAAGCTCTCTGAAGAAAATTCTTGCCTAAGAATTAGGACTGAACAAATTAAAGCTATTGATTTTTTGAAAAACCAAGACATGGTAAAGCAAATCCAAATGAATAAAAAGAAATACAGGGCAACATGAAATACCTCCTTGGAAAAAGAGCTGACCTGGAAAATAGATCCAGGAGAGATAATTTGAAAATCATTGGACTACCTGAAAACCATGATCAAAATAAGAGCTTAGACATCATCTTCCAATAAATTGTCAGAGAAAATCTCCCTGATATTCTAGAAGCAGAAGGTTAAATAGAAATTGAAAGAATTCACCAATCACCTCCTGAAAGAGATCCCAAAAGGAAAACTTCCAGGAATATTATAGCCAAATTTCAGAGATCCCAGGTCAAGGAGAAAATATTGCAAGCAGCTAGAAAAAAAGAATTCAAATAATGTGGAATTACAGTCAGTATAAAACAAGATCTAGCAGCATCTACAATAAAGGACCAGAGGGCATCGCATATGATATTCCAAAGGGCAAAGCAACTGGGACTATAGCCAAGAATTACCTACCCAGCAAAAATAAATATAATTTTTCAGGGGAAAAATGGGACTTCAAATGAAAAAGGGAACTTTCAGGTATTGGTGATGAAAAGACCTGAACTGAATAGAAAATTTAACTTTCAAATACATGACCCTAGAGAAGCATAAAAATGTAAACAGGAAAAAGAAACCACAAGGGATATAAAAAGATTAAATTATTTACATTCCTACATGGCAAGATAATACTTCTAACTGATAAGAACTTTCTCACTATTAGGGTTTCTGAAAGGAATATACTTAGGTAGAAGGCACAGTGGTGAATTGAATATGAAGGGATGATATCTGTAAAGCAGTTATTTTTTGTTTATCCTTGATTTTAGTGGGGCAGGAAAGTTCAGGCTGGATTTGAGCTCTGAGCCTCCTGGGTCCAGGGCTGGTGTTTTTTTCACTGTATCCAGCTGACTCATGATGAAATCTTTAAAATAAAGTTAAGGGGCAAAAGGAATGCACTGGAAGACAGGGAAAAGGAGAAGTGGACTGGGGAAAAGAAGCTCACATTAAAGAAAGAAGGAAATGCTTATGGAGTAGAGGGGAAGATAGAGAAAGAGTGGGGGAGTGCATGAACTTTACTCTCATCAGAATTGGCTCAAAGAGGAAATAACATACATACTCAAGTGAGTATAGTAATAAAGTTTTCCCTGAGGGAAAGTGGGAGGGGAAGGAGACAAGGGGGTGGGAGAGGTGAAGGAAAGGAACACAGATTGAGGGAAGGGACAGTAAAAAGCAAAACACATTCCAGGAGGTATAGGGTGTGAGAATATAGCAAATAGAGTAAATATCAGAATGAAACCAGAAGGATGTGTGAAAAATGCAAAAACCATCAGCAGAGGAAGAAGTAATGGTATCTGAATACAGATTGAAGTATAGTTTTATTTTTAGCTCATCTTTCTAAACTTGTTGTGTCTATTTTATTTCACAACCTGACTAATGTGAAGATGTTTTGTATAACTGCACATGTATGACTTATATTGAATTCCTTGATTTCATAGGGAGAGTTGAGGAGGGAGGGAGGAAGAAAATTTAGAACTCAAAGTTTTAAAAAAAATCAATGTGAAAGAAATTGGGTTTTTTACATGTAACTTGGGGAAAATTCTGAATAAAATGAAAAAAATACAAATAAATTAGGGACTATAAAGGAAAAGATCAACAAACAAGGGGGATAAGCTAAGTTAGGAGGAAGGATAGAGGCAAAAAAAGAGAAAGAAAAAGAGAAAGAAAAAAAGAAGAAAGGAAGGAAATAGGGACAGAGGGAAAAAGAAAGGATGGAAAGAAAGGGAGGAAATGAAGAAGAAAAAACAAACAAAGAAAGAAAGGAATGTAGAAATGAAGGAAGAAAGAGAAAGAAATAAGACAAAAGGTGGAGAAAGGATACCATTAAGTTACTTTTAAATAGAGAAAAGAACAGACCAAGTTCTGAAAGGGACAGACAAGTAGGTCAGGACTGTATTACTTAACACAATTTAAAATATGCTGAAAAATAATAATGAGCAAGGCACAATAGAGAAACACAGAAGATATAAAATTTTCCTTTTTTGTTGGTGGTGGGGTACTTAAGATAAGATTGAAGAGTTCAAGTAAGCATTTTTAAGTTTCCTCAACTGAATCCTCTAAACAACATTAAGCAGGAGGTCAGACTGAATTCTGAACAGGATAAGTGACAAAAGGCCTTTTTATCCATGCCAGGGCAGCTTAGGAAGACAGAAAAAGAGGACTACAGTAACTGGGTAGGGGCTGACTGGAAGCCCAGTTCTCTGGAATTTGCATAGAATGTTGGTCTTTGGGCTGCTGAAGTAGGGTATTGGCCTTAAAGGTGGCACCATCAGCAACAGAAATGGCAATACAGTAATGGGAGCAGCAGTGGTGACAGAACCAAGAACAAGTTAGTGCACAACAGCAAGAGGACTAAACAGTGTCAGAATGAGATTCCCAGGAACCCCATCCTAGCATTGGGTACAAAACTGTCTGCAGCTTGGTTAACTTTTTCACCTATTACAATCCCAAGTATATTATATTCAAATTCCAGAGTTTCCAAGTCAAAGAAAAAAAATACTTCAAGCATCCAGAATGCAACAGTTAAAATATCATGGAGACACAGTTAGGATCACAGAGGATTTAGCAGCTTCCACTCTAAAGGAGCACAGGGCTTGGCATGTGATAATCCAGAAGGCAAAGGAGCTAGAGTTACAAACAAGAGTAACCTACCCAGAAAATATGAGTTAATCCTTAAATAGAAAATGAATATTTAATGAAATAGGAGTTTCAAGCATTCCTTATGAAAAGAATAGAGCTGAATAGAAAATTTGACATTCAAACCCAATTCTCAAGAGAAGGTAAATGTAAAGAGTTATAGTTAAACTGTTTACATTTCTATCTGGGAAGATTATATGTGTAACTTCTAAAAACATTATTAGGGCAATTAGAAGGAGTCTATATAGACAAAGGGAATGGTTGTGAGTTTATTATGTTGAGATGGTCTAAAAATTGAAGTAGTGAGAGGAATGAGAAAGTGGAGAGAAGTAAAATAGGAAGAAACTTCTTGCATAAAAGAAGTATGTAAGGAAGAGCTTTTATAGTGGAGGGGAAAATGTGAGAATAGGTGGATGGTAGTACTTGAAACTCACTCTCATTGGAATTGGATTAAAGATGGAAGAATATATTTATATACACTCTCAGATAAGTCGAGAATCCTAACTAACTCAATAGGAAAATAGGAGGGCAAGGAGATAGGAGCCATGAGGGAAGGGAATGATAGAATTGAGGGTGGATTAAGGGATGCAGTGATTAGAAGCAAAACAGATTTTTGAGTAGGGACAGAAAAAAACAAAAAATAAGTATAAATGAATAAACAGAAGAAAATGGTAGATGGAATAAAAAAGGAAGGACAAACATAGTAATCATTATTGTGAATGTGAATGGAATGAACTTATCCACAAAACATCAGCAGATAGAATAGATTATAAACCAGAATCGAGCTACATGTTCTGTACTAGAAACACATTTAAAACAGAAAGATAGAGTGGAAATAAAGCTCTGGAGGAGAATCTATTATGATTCATTTGAATTAAATAAGGCTAGAATAGCAATCAATCCATGATTTCAGAAAAAAGCAAAAGCTAAATTAGACCTAATTAAAGGAGATAATTTGGAAAATATATTTTGCTAAAAGGTGCCATAGACAGTGAAGTAATATCAATTTTTATAGCAAGTTTCTCTGATAAGGCCTCATTTATCAAATATATGGTGACCTGAGTCAAATTTAGAAAAAAATAAAGGGCATTCACTGATTGATAAAAATGGTCAAAAGAAAAACAGACAGGGGCAGCTAGGTGGTGCAGTGGATAGAGCACCAACCCTGGATTCAGGAGGACCTGAGTTCAAATTTGGCCTCAGACGCTTAACAATTACTAGCTGTGACCCTGAGCAAGTTACTTAATCCCAATTGCCTCACCAAAAAAGTAAATAAATAAATAAACAGGCAGATTTTAGAACAAGAAAGCAAAGTTCTTTACATGAAAAATGCTCTAAATCACTGTTGACTAGAGAAAAGCAAAATTAAACTTTGTGATAATACCTCACACCTATCTGAAATGACAAATGCTGGAGGTGATTAGGAAAGAAAGGTACACTAAAAAGCTGTTGGTGAAGTAGTGAAATCTTTCATTCATTCTGGAAAACAAAACGGTAATATAACTTAAGGGCTATAAAACTGTGCATACCCTTTGACTCAGCAATACTTCTATTAGGTCTGTACTCCAAAGACATCAAAGAAAAAGGAAAGGGAGCAATATATAACAAAATATTTATGGCAGTTCTTCTTGTGGTGGCAAAGAGTTGGAATTGGATGACATGTTCTTCAAATGGTAAGTGGCTGATTAAGTTGTCACATATGATTATGATGGAGTACTCTTGTGCTATAATAAGAAATGATGAAAAAGTGGTTTCAAGAAGAAAAAGAAAGCTGCATCAACTAAAGCTAAATGAGAAAAACTGAGAGTTCATCATACACAGCAAGAGAAATGTTGTAATGATGATCAACTCTGAAAGACAGCTTCTCTGATCAATACAATGATCCAAGACTATTCCAAAAGACCTAAGATGAGAAATGCTATCCACCTCCAGAGAGAAATGATGAATGCTGAAAAATAATAATAATGATAATAATAAAATTATTCAAGAATATTTTTCACTGTCTTTACTTTCCTGCTCTTTTTTCATCATGTCTAGTATGGAATATTTTTGCATAATTTCACATTGTAAGGGGCTAAAATTCTAGCTATACTATCTAAAATCTAATGATTGGTGGCCAATAAATTATAAGCTTTAGCAAGAGTTTAGACTTCTAAACATTTATTAAGCAGAATAAGAATTTCGCAAAGAGAGAGAGAAAGACCTAGATTCATCTATATATCTAGGGGAGCTACAGTTCTGCTCCACTCTCCACGAGAATCCTGGCAAAAGTGAGCCAGGGCATGAGCCTCACCCCCTCTTCCTCCCACAAGCAAATGTCACTTCCTGAAGCCAAAAAAAAGCCACATGGCCTTGTCCTCAGAGGCCTTCTCCTCATGGTGGAGGTTTCCTACAGTAAGTCTCCAGCAGATGGTGTCATTCCAATTGTTACAGTCCCCCCTTTGTTTCTTCGAGAAACAGGGTGTTTCCATGATGAAATAGTCAAAAATAACAGAATATAATACCCTATGCTAACTAACAATATGTTAATAACAATATAGAAAAGGGAGAGAGGAAAGATTTGTCCAGAGGGGTGGTCCCTCATGAACCAGTTCTTTGCGATTGGCCTGCAAAGGGAGGGCCTCTGCAGAGAGTACATGCTACAGATGGTGTATATAATAACAGAAGGAAAAAAAAAGAAAAACAACAAAACAAAACTGTTCATTTAAAGTCTCTGAAAGTCTTTTTCTAGATGTCCTCTGGGTGTAGTCATGGAATGGAAGTCTTTTCAGGGGTTGATGTGTGGATGCTGGTAATCAACCAGGAAAATTTCCTACAAAATTGATCTTAACACACTTTTAAAATAGCTTTGTCAATAATCAAATCAAACAATGAGAGTTCTCAAAAACATGTCTAAGGAAACTCAAAATCTTAGTTGTTATACATGAAACATATGATAAAACAAAAATTGAAACATTCTCTAAAACTTAATATTACTATAGTCCCCCCCCCGTGGAGGGTAAATTAAGAAGACAATTGCTGTGATATTAATTTTAAAAAATAATTTTTATCTTTGTTTCATCACCTTTTGCATCAGCCTAATTATCCTCATGCTTTTATGAGAAATTAAAAAATCTAATATAATTGGTAACAGGTGTCAAGGCCAAATCCAACACTTTATTTATCATGACACCTAAGATATTTATCGAGGTTACCATAAAAGAACAAAGAAATGATGGGATATGAGCATTCCCACATTGAGAAATATATACTGCTCATTCAGTATGCAAGGCTTAAAATAAGTGGATGGGATATACGTCCATCCCACCAAACATATTGGAGGAAACTGAGTTAGACTTAATCAGATGCATGGAATTGAGATGTCCATGGCATCAAGCATATAGGAGGGGTCACAGAAGCCAGGTGTAGAATGAGATGGGTAGGATGAAAACTTCCAACCATGTATACAATATTGTGGGAAAAAAATCAAACCAAGAGAAACCAACCTCAACATTTGTCAAAAGCCATTCTCTCGGCCATACCTTGACTTCATGTACGTTTCCCTTCATGTGACAGTTCAATGTCTGCTCTTGCATGTATTCCTCTTGTGATTGGATGGCATCTTGGCCAACTGGCATCTGATAACTCAGAATGAAGGCAATGAATGTCTTAAATGATAAATTCACATAATCCAAGTCTCATATGGATTTAAAAATTGAGGATAATATGATCACAAAAATGTGAATGTACCTTGACTCAGAATATAATATACAATTATGCAATAATTTCAAATAATACCTTTTTTTACTAAGTAAACAATTACTTTTCTGAAAAATCAGAACATATACAAATACGAGTTAAAACACAACACAATCTTAAAGAAAACTTTTTTTTTGAAAAAAGAAAACTTTTACAAATGTTCTTCTCTTTATTTTTTAATATGATTATCAAAAATAATCCTTCTAGAATCAATTTACACTTGCCATGGCAACCAATTTGCCATTGGAAATATAGTTCTATCAAATAATCAGTTGAGAGAAAAAAATAACAAAAACAAACAACTCAGAATATGGAAGCACAACACTCCCAGAATTAAGATTGTATTATGAAATCAAAACCATCTTGTATTGTTTCAAAATTAGATAGATGAATGAATAGAGGAAAATACACATGGGAGAATAAAAGACAATGAAATTCAAACTAGGGAAATCTAAATGAATATGAACTTAATATTATTAAGCATATTATAAAATATAAACTTGATCACATGACTATAAAAAGCTTTTACAAATATTCTCTTTTTTAAAAAAAGCTAAGTATAAAACAAAATCTCAAAAGCATGAAAATCTATATGAAAATAAATCCATACAATTAATTTCAAAATGTAGATGTAATAGCATAGAAATCCTATGCAAACTCTGAACTGACACTATTTCTCTGAGTGAATGTAGAACACTTTTGATTCTGATATCTAAAATCCCCAATACTCTTATTAATACCTTGCTGATTACTTCTACATTTTTGTAAAATATGTGTTATTGAAATATGATGATGATTGTCATTTTTATTCAGCTTAAGTTTGTCTTCTTTAACCCCTCTATATTGTCTGTCAGTCCTTTCATAATACAAATGCTTTAGAAGGTTACAAATTGAAGACAAAAGCGGATTAGCAAAATTATGAAAAAAAAGAGCATATCTGGGATTTAAAGGGTTTTCCAAGGTTGATTTCAGAGAACCATAGCAGGTCAAGTCAGAATCACAGCCAGGCTGGGGAAGGGCTGAGCCTGACTGCTCTTCCCTGGCAGGAGGATCAAGGGGCTTGGGCAGGGGAGGAGCAGGAGGTTGGGTCATGAGAGGAGGGGAGGGACCATGGCAATTTGAATCAGACTTGGTTTTGAACTCAGACCTGCTTTCCCCTTCCTTCACTGCTAGGGTATTAAAGGCTTCTAGAGGCTGAGTTGTTGCCTCCAGGCATGCAAAATTAGAGAACCTTTTAGTATTAGAATTTGAAAAAAAATGCAGGAGTCAGAGGTTTCTCTGAAAAACCATGGTTGAGAGAGGGGGAGATATTTATGTTCTCTTGTGTGAGCACCTTGCTTGCTCTTCTAACAACAACAAAAAAAAAGAAAAATAAAAAATCCGCAAAAACAAAGCATTAACACAATCTTATCACCCATTTGTCTGGTTAAACAGACTAAAATCGGGAACAGGGTACTTAGGTAGTTTAAAAGACCCATTTGGAAATTTAAATAGAAAACAGTCGGTACTTTAGCAGTACTTCTGATTTAAAGGGACAGGGTAGGGGAAATTTCTTACCCAACCAGAAGATCAGAAGATGGAGGTTTCAGCTTTCCTCTTTGTGGTCAGCCATCTGTATAGAGGCTAAAATTCTAGCTATACTATCTAAAATCTAATGATTGGTGGCCAATAAATTATAAGCTTTAGCAAGAGTTTAGACTTCTAAACATTTATTAAGCAGAATAAGAATTTTGCAAAGAGAGAAAGACCTAGATTCATCTATTTATCTCGGGGAGCTACAGTTCTGCTCCTCTCTCCAAGAGAGTCCTGGCAAAAGTGAGCCAGAGCATCAGTCTCACCCCCTCTTCCTTCCACAAGCAAACGTCACTTCCCGACACCAAAGAAAAGCCCCATGGCCTTACCCTCAGAGGCTTTCTCCTCAAGGTGGAGCTTTCCTACAGTAAATCTCCAGCAAGTGGCATCATTCCAATTGTTACAACATGTATACTTAATACATTGCTTGCATTCTCAATGGGTGGGTGAGGATTAGAAGGAGGGTGTTTGGAACTCAATTTTCAAAATTTTCAAAAGAATGTTAAAAATAATGTGTATTTTAAAAAATAAGCATATTTTGGATTTTTGTCTCATATCTTTCAGAACTTATATAAGTAGTACTGAAAGATAAATTCAGAAAAGTCAAGTTATATGTTTTTATCTAAGGTCAAAGTTGACTCAGTGCAACCATGAAAAAATAGGGCAGATACATAAAAAGGATATTGTATGATTTTGGCATTGCCAAACACCAGTATATATATTTGTAACATTTAATTTTTTCCCTGAAAAAAATGCCATTTATATTGACAAAATGTTCATTGTCAATATGGATTTGCTGGCTCTAATTTCATAATCTGTTTAAATAGCACCCAAAACCAGTCACCTAAAATCCAAGAAATGGTCCAAAATAGATTATAAAGTAGTACTCAAATCTTCCTCCTTTCCTTTTTTCCTTCCATCAATCTGTCCTTCCTTCCTTCCTTCATTCCTGTTCTCTATCTCTCCCTTTTCTCCTCCCTTCTTTCTTTCTTCTTTCTTTATATTTCTTTTCTTTCTCACTTATTTCTTCCTTTCCTCTCTTCTTCCTTTCTTCCCTTCCTCTTATCCCTCCTTCCCTCCCTCCTTACTCTTTCCTTCCCTCATCACTTTTCCACCTCTCTTCTTCCTTTTTTCCTTTCTCTTCATTTCTTTTCTTTTCTTATCTCCTTCCCTCTTCCCTTTTATTCCCTCTTTCCTTCCCTCCTTTTCTCTCCTCTCTTTTTTCCTTCCTTTTTCTTTCTTTACTTCTCTCCTTCATTACTTTCCCCCTTTTTCCTTCTTTGCTTTCTTCCTTACTTTTCCTTCCTTTCTTCTTTTCTTCCACACTTCTTTCATCCCTTTCTTTCCCCCAATCTTGCTTCTTTCCATGAAAGAACAAACCTTAATAATTTTGTTAGTATAGAATTGTTAAAAATATATAAAATTATAAAAGTAATTTTTTTCCATAAGGATAAACATCTGGATTCTTGATACTCATCTGGAGGTAAGACAGTATCAGTAAGAAACAACAACAACAACAACAACAACAACAAAAACAACAACAACAAAAATCTCCCCAAAACTAGAAAGATTAGCTTTCCTTGAGCTTCTTGATATCATAAAATTTTTGAAGCTATATCCTCTCCTTTCCAAAACAAGTTTCTGTGCTTTATAAGCCAAAAAATTGTTAGATATAATTTTTGCTTTTAGTTATCAGAGCGATATGTATATAACCAACATGTAGTGTGATTTTTATGTGATCAAAAAGTATATATATATATTTTTAAAGGCAAATTATGCATTGGAAAAACCCTAACTTCCTAAATAGTATCCTATTGTTTGATTGTCAAATTTGTCTGCTACAAACTCCTTTACAGTTATATATCTCCATTTTCTGGAAGAGTGGCCTGGAGTCAAGAAAGCTGCAAGGCATTGACAGAGAAAATTGCATGGTTTCTACTATAACAAGGCCAGAAATGAAAGCTAAATATTGTTTTTATGTCTTAGTCTCGTATACATTTACTATCACAGGATGCATTCTGCCCAAATATTGTTATGCTTTGGGGGCTAAAGTCATCTTCAGTGTTTTTCCCTGAATAGTGAGAAGGCATAAAGTACTTTCTAACACTAAGCATAAATGTAAGAACATTTTAAGAACCAGGAAATAACTAAAACCAAATCTATTAAGACAGGTAAGAGGACTGCTAACTGTAGTCTATTGATGTATATGAAAAAATATTTTCTACAAGAGATTGTTAACCATATCAAATTCATATATCCCTGTTGTGATCACATGGGCATGTAAACGAACAAACACACACATTCACACATACACACAAACACAAAACAAACAGAAAAAGGCTTGATGGAAGTGGGAGTGAACTCACTATGAAACATCTGTCTTTTAGTATATTGATGTATGTAAGAAACTACTCAGGTATCTCCTAGGTAGCAGCTCCTATAAATGAAAGGAGGGAGAAATCAAAGTTTCTTTGGAATTTGTTCCTTCAATTAATGAAGTTCTGACATACTTCTTCCAGGACACACCCAATGTAAAAAATCAATTTTTTTTCTGATAATGCATTTTGTTAAAGCAGTTAGTTATGGTGTGGGGCAACAAGATGTAGAAATGATAAAAGAAAGTCATTGGAGAAATTTTTGCTCTCCACTTGCCTCTTTTATTCTGTCTGTATTATTTAATAAGATATTTTTTGTTAATTATATAGTATTGCTAGTCCCAGTATTACAACATTTCAGGGACACAGATTCAGCAGCCATATACTCCAAATATCATCCAAATGGAATTCCTACTATAATATCCTCAACAAATGGCTATCCAGACTCTAATTTAAGGGTAACCTTCTACTTTTGAAACAGGTGATTTCATTTTCTACAGATTTAATTATTAAGATTTTTTTTTCTATTATCAAGCCTAAAGTTGCTCTTTTGCTCTTTGGATATCAAAGGCCTCTTCTACATGAAAACACTTGAAAATAATAAATAAATAAACCTTGAATCTTCATGTTTCCAATTAAAGGTCCCCCATTACTTCAACCTATCCTTATTTTACCAGGATTAAAGATATTTTGACATTCAGACTTTCCTTCTCTGGACATTCCTAAGGTATTGCTAAGTCTTTCTTACTTTTAATACTGTGGTGCCCAGAACTGAACACAAGCCATATCTGAAGACAGAGTACAAAGGAACTATAACTTCCAAATTCTGGAATAATGGAGCCAAATGTTACAATTTTGATTCCTATATCACAATGCTGACAATTATTAAGTTTTCAGGCTGTTATCCTACCATTCCTTGCCCAAGACATAATATTGTTTTAGAGATTTTACCTAAATGTTAGACTATTGAATTTTAATTAATTTCTCTATGCAAAAACAGATATTTGACCCCAATATTGTCATCCAATGAGCATGCTATTTATGACTCTATCCAAATTATTGATAAAACATTATGAAGCACAAAGTCGAATATAAATCCTCTACTAGACACCTGTCCAGATATAGTTCAAATACTCCTGAAACCAATACACAGTAATCTTATCACCATCTAGGCTATATCTTTCCATTTTTTTCTCAAAAGAATATTAGGAAATACTTGGTTAAATTTTTATTTTTTAATTTTTTGCTAATTTTTGTTTCTGTTGATTGACTTCTCCTGTAACTTTTTTGTTTAGCAGGGAAATTCAGACCATTCATACTGATTGTTTTTTGCTGTTGTTTGTTTGGTTTTTATAAGAAACATTTTGGGTTCCAATTTTTATCCCTCTTTCCCTCCCTCTTCTTCACCCTCCCTGAGGCAGCAAAGTCAGATATGCTTTATACATGTATGATTATATAAAACATTATCATATTTGTCATTTTGTACAAGAAAATGATTATGGGACAGCTAGGTGGTGCAGTGGATAAAGCACTGGCCCTGGATTCAGGAGGACCTGAGTTTAGATCTGGCCTCAGACACTTGACACTTACTAGCTGTGTGATCCTGGGCAAGTCACTTAACCCTCATTGCCCCAGAAAAAAACAAAGAAAGAAAACTTGATTAAAAGAAAAAAAAATGAAAGAAAGTGAAAAATAGCATGCTTCAGTCTGTTCCATCAATATCAGTTCTTTCTTTGGAGGTGGATAGTATGATTCATCAATAGTCCTTTGGGATTATCTTGGATCATTGTATTGTTGAGAACAGTTCTTCCTCAAACAATACTTCTGTCTCTGTGTACAATGTTCTCTTGGTTCTTCTCACTTCACTATACATCATTTCATATATTTTTTTCTAGAACTTTCTGAAGGCAACCTGCTTGTCATTTCTTTTAGCACAATAATATTCTACCACTATAATAAATCTAATCAAATTACACATATAACAGTCCATCTTCTCCTGCCTTGTTTCAATGTCTCCTGCTTAATCTCCTTCTGAGGGAAGAGGAGTGGTAAAATAAAGCTTCATGTGTGACATCTGACCAGGTGCCTTCCATTTCATTCTGTACTTGTCTCCTATCTGATTTCTACCCTCTTCTGTGAAGAGGAGCGGTACCTTCCACTCAGTAAAGAACATCTCACACTTGGACCAAGTGAACCACTAAACACTTATAGGTCACCATCCAAATCTTCTTCCCCGTGCTCTACTTCTTCATTCCTTATTCTAATACCCTTCTATCTTCTCAAAATCTCAACTAAACATCTCTTCTGCAGTGCCCTCTCAAATGCTTATTCCATAGGTAATAAACTGTCCTTTATCCTAAATCATTTCCCCTCCCTCTCTGTACATTTTTTAGCAATTACTTATATCTGGCTTCCCTTGATGACACAGACTCCTTAACCATTATTTTTAGAACAGGTTGGACTTTCACTCATTATTGGCTCACTACTTAAGGAGAAGGAGTTGGAATATTCTTCATCATTATGACTTCTAGGTTCTTCTCCTACCATCATCAGTCAGTAATCTCTCCTCCTTTGAGGTATTTATAATCCACATCTTCTACTCAATCAAAATCCTGGTAGCTCTTGTTTACAAACCTCTAGCGAACTACCCTTTCTTCCTCAATATGTTCAATACCTGGCTCAGAATATTTTTCTTTTCTCCAACTCTTGCCTTCATAATAACAGCTTTCAACATATTTCAACATGAAATAAATGTTTCATAAAGGTTTGAGACAAATTAGAATCTAAAAGGAATTTACCGGAGAACAAATGGCAGAATTTATAGCCTACAGAGCAGAAAAGATTAGCAAAATGAAAAACCAAAAAAACCCAAAAAAAACCTTGAATCCATACTATTGAGTCTATCCAAAGAAGTAAAAGAAAATGTATTATGAAATATGGTGTAAAGCATTGGTCTAAGCTCAGTTACTAACAGACTGCTTTCCACTTTTTCACAGAAGTATTTATTTAAACAAATTAGGGAATTTCTTTAGTAATTTACATTTTTCACTTTATAAAATACTAGCTTATTAAGTTCCATTTTGTTCTGATTATCCTTTATATAGTCTGCTCCATTGATCTAGCTCTCTATTTTCAACCACTATCAGATTGTTTTGATGACTGCTACTATATGATATAGTTTGATTCCCAGAAGTGCTTGTTTTCCTGTGTCTTTTTTTCATAATTTCCCTTGATATTCTGACATTGTAATTTTTGCAAATTAATTTTGTTGGGGTGGCTAGGTGGTGCAGTGGATAAAGCACTGGCCCTGGAATCAGGAGTACTTGAGTTCAAATCCGGCCTCAGACACTTGACACTAGCTGTGTGACCCTGGGCAAGTCACTTAACCCCCATTGCCCCGCAAAACAAAACAAAAAAAAATGAATTTTGTCATTATCAAGCTCAATAAAATACTTTTTCATCCCCTTTCTATTTCTATAACAATAAAAGTGGAAATTAACTTTAGGGGCATTGTCTTTTTTATTATAAAGTCATAGTTTAGTTAAGAAACCTGAATATTCTGCCATGTATTTAAGTTGTTCTTTTATTCTTAAAGTATCACTTTGTAAATGAATCTATACAAGTCTTTTGTATCCTTTGATAGATTTATTTCACCCCACCCTATCCCAGATTTGGAATTGGGTTTCCTTTTCTATTTCTATCTTATTTTAATTTTGTTGTAAGTGTGTGTGTGTGCATATATTTATCAGTCTCTCTTTCTATCTGTCTTTACCTCTATCATTAATTGTGGAAGAGCAAGAAGCTCAACATAAATTGATCCAAGAGTAGGTAATAGGAAGTAAGGTAGATGGTGGCTAAGATATTAAGTTTTGGCTACTAATCAGAGAATTTTGCATTTGAAACTGGAGTTCTAGGGAGCCACTGTAGTTTGTTGGGTCAGGGGTGGGAGGGGTGATGAGGTTGGGTATGCACTATAGAAAAATCACTGGTTGATTGATAGAAGATGAATTGGAATAGGGAGAGACTTGAGACAGGCTGACTCACCAGTAGAATATTGCAGTAGCCCAAACGTGAGGTGACAAGAACTTGCACTGTGGTGGTGGCAGTATCAGAGGAGAGAAGGTACATTCAAGAGATACTACAAAGGTGAAATTGACAGACCTTGGCAACATATTGGATATGAAGGGTAAGAGATAATGAGAAATTGAGAAATGTAAAGAATTAATTACTATTTGAGGTTTTAATGCCTCAGCCTGCACTGGGCTGGGGCTCCGCAAACCACATGGTGCTCCACCCACTAGTTGTAGCCTTGCCATGGCGCTAGCACCTCATGCCCAATTCTCCTCCCCCAATCCCAGAAAAACCCCACAGAGCCCCAGCCAATGGGATTGCCACTCTGACAGTCACATGACTACCCTCACTAGGCTTCCAATCATTATAATTTTGCCAGGCCCACGTAGGCATGGGAGAGTGGTGATGACGTGAGGTGCCAGCGCCGTGGCAACGGCTATAACCAGTGGGTGGAGCACCATCTGGTTTGCGGAGCCCCAGGTCAGTGCATGCTGAGGCATAAAAACCTCAAATAACAATTAATTCTTTACAGAATGATAACTATGTTGTGAGCCTGGGTGACTAGAAGAATGTAGTTAGCCTAGGAGGTAAAAGGGAAGTTTGGAGAAGAAAACATTTAATGGGAGAGGTAATATGTTTTTTAAATTATTGTGGTTACTGTACTTAATAAATTATTTGCTATTCATATATTAATGACTATTGCACCTGTTTTGTCAGTAAGTATTTATTATTAATTAATATCATACATACCAGCAAAGAATTAGTAAAGTATTGACTGCCTGTCTCCCTAACTTCTCAAAATTTCAGGCCTTCCGGCCTATATACCTACATAGTCCTAAGATAAAGGATATGCACAAAGAGACTGCATTCAGAGCCAAGGGAGCAGATCCAGGAAGCCAAGAGCAAGAAAGCCTCATGCAGTGAAGACTTTTTAATCCTCTTTTAATAGAGGCAGGTCATTTTTCATTAATCAAAGCTAATTGGTTTGCATCATTTAATTCCATTGGTTGACATGACTTGATGGTGGTCCAAATTAAAATGAACTCCACCTATGACCTAATGAAAGACACTCTCCCTGAAGGGCAAAGGTGTGGATTAATCTCATCAACTCACAAAAGAATCAATCTTCATTCCTTTTATTCCCTTGGGCCTGTCACAACAAGATTTGCTGAACTTTCTGGACAGGGTGGAGGGAGAAAGGACTGAAACTGATCTCTGAGTCCCCCCAAGAAATTCATTCTCAATAATTATTTTCGCACAGTAAGGAGTTCAAATCTGAATATATTGAGTTTAAGATGTCTACTGGACATGCAGTTTGAGATGTCTAAAAGACAGTTGGAGATGCAAGAGTAAAAGTCAATAAAGAAGTTATTTGTGTGAGAAATATCACTCCAGTAACTTCTGGAACTCAGTGTTGGCTCTTTTATTGTCATTCTGGCAAGAATGAGTTACCCCTCATAGAGTGAACAACAAAATGGAGGCTCACAGGCCTTTTTATCTCCTAATATGATTGGCCTCTCCCCTTCACCAATTACTCAAGGATTAAAATCCACACACCAAAAACTAGCTAATTAGAATGCAGTATTTCTTAGCCAATAGGGGAGGCAATACAGGGACAACTCTTCAGCTCCTCCCCAACATGGATGCAGCTCAGGAGCAGATCTAATTGTGACCAGCCTAGGGTTTCCCTGAATCATGTGATTTTGTTGGCTGGGGCGGAGGGGGTGGGGGAAGGAGAGGCAGACATTTTAAACAGGTCTGGATTGAGAAAAGCCCAACCTCCATTTCCTCACAATTTGAAAATAATCAGCACAGAAATGATCATTAAATCCATGGGAGCTAATCACCAAATGAAATAAGATAAAGTGAGACAAAGAAAAAACCCAAGAGCCAGAGTTTCTGGGTAATTGATAATCAATTCATTAATTAGACCAGCTAATAATCAATAAATTGATGGTCAGTGGTTTCTCTAAGTAAAGAAATGGAGCTACTAAATACCTTAAATATTTTTTTTGTAGGGCAATGAGGGTAAAGTGACTTGCCTAGGGTCACACAGCTAGTAAGTGTCAAGTGTATTTGGCCAGATTTCAACTCAGGTCCTCCTAAATCAAGGGCCAGCGCTTCATCTACTGTGCTACGTAGCTGCCCTGCCTTAAATAATTTTTGAAAGGTAATGCCCCTCACAGGAGAAATCAATCCTGATTGTTGAACAATTAATGAGACAGTGGGCATTAAAATGAGGAGGTGGACTAAAAGTCATTGGCACCTCCTACTGAGAAAGTGACTTGATCATGAGACTCAGGAACCTCCTACAATCTGGACAAAGGAATACATTCATCTCTATAGAGACTAATGTTTTTGGTTTTCTCCATCATGAGCTGGGTTAGTTTACACTCTAATGGAGAGGTGCATTGTTACAGACTTGAAGCTTTGGGACTGGAAGTCGCCTAGATTAAATTGTTTATATTCTAAATAGAAACAAGACTTCCTAGTTGGGTGGAGTCCTGCCTAAAATCTAAGAGCAGGTTCCCAAAGGATTTAGGCAATCTCATTTATCAGCCTTGCCCTTTGGAGGCTGGCTGACTGATCTACAAGGGCTGGGCCCTAAATGAGGAAATTAAAAAAAAAAAAGAAAGAAAAAAAAAAAGAAAAGCCTAGATCTCAATTTAATAATTGGGTATTATACAAGTGAAAAATAATTTCTCTCAAAAGGGAAAAGAGAGGAGGTCCGAGGACTGAAACTGAAGACACCTGTGGTTAGACTCTCAGAAATATCAGTTCTTCCAGGTAATGTAGAGGGTATTGCATCATAGTAGTAATATTATTATGTCCCTGACAATGCAGTTAATCATCATTTCCTTCTCCTTAGTCATTTTCCCTCAATTTCATTTAAAATGTCCTTCCTGACTTTATTTCCTCTCACTCTTCTTGGTATCAGTTGTCCCTAAGAGCTCTGATTCCCCTTCTTTTGGTGAAGAGCACCAAATCCCTACATATAAAACCTATTTTAAAGTCCTCATCTCCCTTTATAGACTATTTCTCTTCTCCTTTAAGGGGCATTCTTCAATGGCATGTGCTTCGATCACTGAGATGAGAATTCTTCCTTTCTTTCCTCCATTTTCAAATTCTTCTTCTGTTTCCTTATCTGTAAATACTATAAATACTCTTAAGATACTATAGGATTGGGGGAAGCTAGGTGGTACAGTGGATAAAGCACCAATCCTGGATTCAGGAGTACCTAACTTCAAAATCCTTCCTCAGACACTTGACACTTACTACCTGTGTGACCCTGGGCAAGTCACTTAGCCCTCATTGCCTTGAAATAAAAATACTATAGGATTTTTAGCATATTTCAATTAGGTTACATTCCATATTTCACTTTTTTCTTCTTCTCCTTTTTATGTTCCCTCCAATTCTGTATTTTGATGTGGAAAAAAGTAATAATATACCTGCAGGAAGGGTTATATTTGGTGCTTTTGATCTTCTGAATACATTGTGGTAAAAATTATTTGTGGTAAAGATTAATATTGCAAGTTTTAGCTGAATCATTTGGGAGAGGCCACACCTGGCCCACCCCAAGGTTGCGCATGCTACTAAGGTCAGAAGGATAACTCTCCATAGGCAGCTTTTGAAGGACCTCCCCTTTTGGGGGAGGATAGATTGAACTTCCGGGACCCTAGGCTGCTTCCAGAATTTTTGATCGGGGCCCTTGAGTTGGTGGAGCACGAGCAAATTTACACTGACTGGTCAGGTGCGGGTGAGTTTAATGCAGAAAACCTTAAATTCCTTTGAACTAGCTTAATTGGGAACAATCTGGCATTGAATAGGTTAAATTTAGAGTTAAGAATATTTATCTGTATTTCTATTTTCCCATTTTCTTATCTTTGATTTTTATTAGTCTTACCTTTGTTGTTTAATCAATTCCCGAGTAATAAAATCTGATCCTTTTGTGAACTAAAGCTTAGAGGCTCCTTTCTTATTGGCCTGGGAGAAAAATCTAAAAAGGGAAGTTCAGAGGGGAGGGTATCTAAAAGGAAAAATTCAGAGGGGGATTAAACCTTAAAAAAAGGTCCCTCATATTTCTGGGACCCTGATAATAAGGCGAGTCACCCAAATAGCTCTCAGTATATACAATTTGGGTCCTCACAAAATTCTATTCCCTCTTGTGTTTTTGGGTGGGATCATAATGGTTTTGCGCTATAAAATTTTCCTTTTATTTATATGTGAAGATCTTCCTCCTGGTTGTATAATTTGTTGTTTATTAGTGGAATTGCTAAATTTAATCATGCATATTAATAGGTATAGTATACAGTGTTTTTCTAAAACCAATCTCTGAATTCTTTCAATTGGCACCTTGTTTGCCATGTCTGGGAGTTTTAGAGAGTTTTCCTGTATTGTTTATTACATTTTAGTGTTTAGTTTTTGAAATTGTGTTTTTCTGGTGTCTTTCTTTATGTATATCCTATTTTAAAGATCAATATGTTTTGCTTTTATGGAGAGAATACTTTCTTTTAATTTTGTTACTTCTTTCTTCTTCTTTCACATTGCTCTTTATTTCCATGTATTTGTATTCACTTTGTGTTCCTCTCCCTTTTCTTTCTTTGGTGAGGTTTGCTACCATGGATTCACAGTTTTCTAGTCTGCCAATTATTTCTGCTGTACATGGCATATCTGCCTTCACAATTCTCATTTCTCCTTCAAACCATCAATGAGAATTTTTTGTGATTCTATGATGTTTTGGGAATCTAAAAGGTCCTCTGTCTCATTGAGTATTTTTTTGTTGTTGTTGCCTTGCATTTATTTATTCATGGATACCTGAAACCTTTTGCTTGATTTGGAAGCCATTTCCCCTTCTGCTATTAACAAATTCCCTGTAAGTTATCTACTTAATCTCATAGTACTTAACTAACCTTTTTCTTTTTAATTTGTTTGGTAAATTCCATCTTTTTCATTTCCCCCTTGTTCATTTCATGCTTCCCTCCCTTGTAGTGGTGATTTTCTGGAGACTGGATCTCAAAGCATTTCAGCCTCCTCCTATTCTGGACAATTCATGTTCACAAGTCTTGTGTTCTGCTCCAAATGACCCCTGGGAACAGAAATGACCCCAACTAGGTGCTGGGCTCTTTCCTTTAGGCTTATCAGAGTGGCAACTACTATTTCATACCCCTTACAAAAAACACACTTTTCCCCTGCTGCATTCTTCCTTTCTCTTTCAAAGTTCCATTGTGGCACAGAGACCTGCCATACTGTTAGCACAGCCTGAGCAAATGGATTTCTGCTACTTAAATTTCATGACACTGGGAGGAGAAGGATGGAATTGTGGGGTTGCATTTTGTTGCAAATGGCTGAATCAGTTGGTTCTTCTACAATAGTGCTGAGGGAGCATGTAAAGGGGTTATAGATCCTTTTCTGTTGTTGGCTCATTGAGTTTTTACCTTGTTTGCTTCTTAGTGCCTAGATGATAGAGACAACTGAAATTGCTCTATCGCACATAATTGATATTTTTTTAAAAAGATTAAGTAGTTATGAGAATCAGAAAAAAATTATCTAATACTTTATCTTGTCAGGCATGTGACCTAAAAGGTCTACTTAGAGCAAAGAATAACAAAGCAGACAAAGCAACAATTGAAAGAATTCATATATTTTATATGATATATAGTGATTAAATTTCATAATTTCAGTGACAAGAACTCTGTTCATATGTGCATTAGGCTGCAATGTTTTTTTTTTTTTGATGGCAATATTTGGGCATGAGTGAATGGATTTATCTGGAGCTTGTGGTAGTCACAGCCATCTTGGCTCCACCATCTTGGCTCCATCTTCCCATTTCTAATTCTTAAAAAACATTATTTCAGTTACATATATATATATATATATATATATATATATATATATATATATATATATATGAAATGAGACCTTTATCAGAAAAATGCTGTAAAAATGTGTGTCTCAGTTTCTTGTTTTAGTTCTAATCTTGGATGCATTGGTTTTGTTTGTGCAAAACCTATTTACTTTTATGTATATAGTTAAAATTTTACATTTTGCCTCTTATGATACTCTCTTCTTTTGCTAATGAATTCCTCCCCTATCCACATATCTCATGGGAATGTTTTTATTTGTTCCCATAATTTGTTTATGACATCTAGTAATATATAAAATATTCTTTGCTTCTACCTTCCTTACTTCCATGAATTCTATAATATAATCATATTGGCCATCTTGCTCTTTCTCAGACAAAATGATTCATCTTCTGATTCTCAATTTTTTAAATTTCCTGTCTCCCAAACCTAGGATTCTCTTACTCTTGATTTCCATCACCTGCATTGTTTAGCATTCTTCAAATCTCAGATAAAGTCTCATCTTCTACAGAAAGCCTTTTTCAATAATACTTTATGCTAGCTCCTTCTCTCTTTGATTATATAAAATTCATTATATACATATACATATATATATATACACACACATATACACATACACTCAAACACGCACATATATATACATATACATATATATACATATGTATATATAATTTGCATATAGTTTTTCTTCTTTTGTATATTGTCCTCACTATTAAAAAATTGATTCCTTCAAGGAAAGGACTTGATTTTTGCCTTTCTTTGTGTCCCCAGAAATTTCCAAAGTGCCTGACACATAGTATTATAAAGGTTAATAATATAGTATTGACTTGAATTGCCACCTTTTTCTCAAATTTCTAATTCTTCATTCTTTGAGTCCCAGCTTTAACTTTGTACTTATTATATTCTTTTTCAAAGAGGCCAATTTATGATTTTTCTATCTCTATTTATCTTCTCCTTTTTATTTTTATTTTTTGTTTCTCTGAACTTTTATATATCTTTCTGTCTATATTTTTCTATGTATGTCTTTCTTTGTGCCCTTATGGCTCTGTTTGTATCTGTTGGTTTATTTCTCTATTTCGAATTGCTGATTTTTAATTTTTTTCTCTTTTCTTTTATCAAAATCCAATTTAGTTGACCCATTGAGAAAGTGTAAATAGCTTTACTTGCACCTCTTTCTTCTTATCAAACTGATGGGGAATAAGATGACAAATTTAAATTTCATCTTTTAAAAAAGTTTAAAATTTTAAGAATGGATGCCTGAATTTTACTAACTTGAACTCACTTTTCTTAAAACAAGTTCATTTATTTTCAAAAGGATGTGGTGTGTTGTAAGACAACAATTTTGGTATCAAGTAGGTATTTCCTGGGATGCATAAAGTAATTTTTTTTGTCCGTGAAGCTGCCTCATTACATATTTTATTTCTTTTGCAAGCAACAACCCATTTGTGCATTAGTACCCCTTTTGGTTTCTTTCTACTTTCCCTTAGTCTGTTACCTGCAAACACTTGAAGGGTGTTTGCTTGAGCTGTTATTTAAGTCATGTGGTTAGATCACTTAAGTCTCAGTCTCTCTCTCTCTCTCTCTCTCTCTCTCTCCCTTCTGCTGTAAGAATAGACTCTTGGGATACAATTACGGCAGTTACAGCTTCTATAATAAAAATGTTCATTCTGGGCATGCTGCATGATGTCCACTACATTCTTTAAAGACCACTGAATACAAATATTCTGTCTTTTTATCTTCTGTTATGGTACAGGTGTCACAACTGCATAGTCATTCTAAAGATCTGTGCTTTTGAATTTTCATTCCTTTAAAATAATGTTCTTATGATATGGCTCTCTGAGTAATTAGTATTTATAGCTTGTTGAGGATTTTGCATTTAGAGGACACTTTGTATTTCTCAAGTGTTTTAATATTGCTGTTATTATTTGCCCTTCCCAACAGCCCTCGGGGGGAAATATGAAATACTGCCACTGCATTTTATAGCTCTTAAAAATGAAATGGCTTGACCCAAGCCACTAGACATGTCTTGAAACTGATTGCCAATCTGCTGCTATTAAATGTCAGTAGAATTTTTGCCTCTCCTGTTAGTAGAAGGAATTGCAGTGCTTTGTATTATTATTAGTGTTATATTTTCCTATTGATAGATCTGGAAGAAACAATAGAAAAGAGAAAATCCAGGAAAAAGGCAAAAAAATAAATAAGCTTTAGCCCCCAAAGTATTTTCATTATCTTGGACATATAGAAGGCTTATAAATATACATATGTACAGTTACAGAAATTAAATATTATAGTCAAATATTTTAAAAGTAACAAAATCCAAGAATGATGTTGGGGCCATATATAAAATGGCAACATTTACTGCTATGTTTTTTTTAATACAGTTAAATTTTTATAACCTGGAAAAAAAGTCAGTAACATATCTCTGCCTACAAATCTTTAGAATCTATCATTATTACCTTATCATATTGTATGATACACATAATTACTGGGGAAATGGGGGTGGATTGCTGACAGGCCACACTTGGTCAATGTTACTGAACAGGATTGGGGCAGTAGATATCTTTCCTCCTTCATAGTGGTTAAATCTGAAAGAAAATAAGTTTCCTTTAATATTGGGACTATATGGAATATTTGACAGAGGAAGAGCCCTTGAGTCAAGGGATATCAACTCAAGGTTTGCTTCTGATAAACGTTAGCTCAATCACCATGAAATAGTCACATAGTCCCCTGTTGCTCCCAGGCACTTCTCTAAAACTAAAAATATGGATAATTTCATCAAGAGGTGTCCCCACAGTAATGAAATAATCACAGGCACAGACCATAATAATAATAATGATAACAATAAGTGTTCTAATAATCAATTATTATGTAATTACTTATAATTATAGAAATAGCTAATTATACTACTAATGATAATAATAATGAGTAAGAATAATATCATCATCTGAGTTAACACAGTTAAAACCAGGATTTTCTTTGTCCTTTAAATAGAACAAAAGAGATAAAATAATCAAGAAAACAGTGAATTGCAAAATTGAAGATACGGTGGCATTTAAAGTAAATAAGGTCAATTATATTACCCCTTACTATCCATTAACTAGCTCTGCCAGCATTGATTCCACTTCTCCTTTGTGAGCTCCCACTTCAGCATTGGGGCTAGGTATTCTACTTGCCGACCTCTGTAGTACTTTTTTAATAGTCTAATTAATGCACATTTTAAAGTCCAAAATGTCAGAGGGAAAGGGGGAGGGAGTTTTAGAATCCCCAAATTACTTAGAATTAGCTGCTGAGAAAACAACTTTAAAGTTTTACCCCCAAGGCCCTTTATTCCCATTTTCTGCCATCTAGAAAGAATTTTAAGGCCTGATCAAAATGTGATTCCCAAGGTCACAAATACCCAGTGACCCAAAGGGCAAGGGAGGTAGGAAGCTGCTCTCTTCAATTAAGCAAGTTGCAACATTAAGTGAAAGCTTCCTTAAAAGTATCTTTCTTACAAAAGCAGTTGTTGCATTTTTCTTAAATGATTGAACCTGTTATATTGCCCTTCCTTGAGTGATTACAGTATACATCATTTATTTAATCATTGCTATTTTCATTATTCTTATCATTAGCATGCCCTTCAACTCAAGGAAAATCTACAACTTTTGGTAGGTCAGGGGAGGAAGAAGTCCTAAACATGGCTGTTTCTATACAAGTGAAGTGAAGTGAAGTGAAGAATGAAATCAATTGCCTAGAAAATTCAAGGGAAAATGATTTTCCATCATAGAGAGAAAGCTAGGATTGGGACTTTAAGAACCAAATGTGATACTAGCATTCCTTAGTTTCTCAGTTTGTCACTAAGCCTCTACTGAGGTAATCATAGAATTATAAAATCTTTAAACAAGAAAGGACTCTAACAATCATTTCATTCAAACCTTATCTCCAAAAATTATTGGACAAGGGTAAACTTGTAATGGATGTATTGAGGTTAGCATCAATGGTATAAAGCCCAAAGTGTTGCTCCTTAAGGGAAGAGACAAAGTAAGCCAGGTCTGTTTACACATTCTCTTTTGCCTAAACCATCCGACCATGGGTGGCTACTACTCTTCTGCAGTAATACTGATTTTGCCAAAAAGTAGTACCAGAACCCAGGTCTATCAGTTCCTTGGCCTCATGCCTCAACTGATGGTCTTTTTTTCCATAAAAGTATTTTTATTATTTTCAAGTTACACATAGAGATAATGTTCAACATTTATTTTGTTTTTTTGGTTTTTTGTGGAGCAATATGGGTTAAGTGACATGCTTTAGGGTCACAAAGCTAGTAACTGTCAAGTGTCTGGGGCCAAATTTGAACTCAGGTCCTCCTGAATCCAAGGCAGGTGCTTTATTCACTGCACCACCTATCTGTGGCCCCTCAACATTTGTTTTTATAAGACTTCTAGTTTCAAATTTTTCTACCATCCTCCCCTCCCCAAGACAGCAAGAAATCTGATATAGGTTATATATGTAGGGTCACATTAAACATATTTCTGCATTAGTCATGCTGTGAAAGAAGAATCAGAGCAAAAAAGAAAAACAAAAAAAATAGAAATAGTATTGTTCAATCTGTATCTAGATTCCATAGTTCCTTTTTTCTGGATTTGGGAAGTATTTTCCATTATGAGTCATTTGGAACTAACTTAGACCATTGTATTGCTGAGAAGAGTCAAGTCTATCCCAGTTGATCAACACACAATGTTGTTGTACACAATGTACAGTTTTCTCCTGGTTCTGTTCTTCTCACTCAGGATCACTTCATGTAAGTCCTTCCAGGTTTCTCTGAAATTCACCTGCTCATTGTTTCTTACAGCACAATAGTATTCCATTATGTTCATATACCATACCATGTTCAGTCATTCCCCAATTGATGGGTATCCATTCAATGTCCAATTTCTTGCCAACACAAAAAGAGCAGCTATAAATATTTTTGTACATGTGGGTCCTCTTCCCTTTTTTTAATGATCTCTTTGGGAAAAAAGACCTAATAGTGGTATTGCTGGGTCAAAGGGTATGCACAGCTTTATAGCCCTTTGGCCATAGTCCAAACTGTTCTCCAGAATAGTTGGATCAGTTCACAGCTCCAACTACAATGCATTAGTGTACCAGTTTTTTTCCGCAGGTTCTCCAACATTTATTATTTTTCTTTTTTGTCATATCAGCCAATCTGATAGGTGCAGGTGGTACCTCACAGATGTTTTAATTTGCATTTCTCTAATCAATAGTGATTTAGAGCCTTTTTCATATGGCAATAGAAAACTTTGATTTCTTCATCAGAAAATTGCCTGTTCATGTCCTTTGTGTAATTTAAGATTCTAAATGTGGATTCTAATCTATTCCCCCAGTTTTGGGGGAAACTGACTAAAATCACTGATAAAATGAGTTTAGGTTTTTAAGGGTTTATTGGAAAATAGAAAGAAAAAGATTGAGAATAGAATTCCAACAGCCTGGCATTCCTATCTTTCCTCAAATTTCCTATGAAGTCCTCTGCTGCCACCACCATCAAGTCAGGAACCCAAAAAGCCCAAGAGCTCTCCCCGCAGGCTCCCTCTCCTCTTTCCTGTCTCCTCCCAGAAAATAGGAGGCTCCTCAAGTTGATTGGCTGGTAGCCTTGATAGACAGCACCCATGAGCAAACGTCATTTCCTGACGCCAAGGAAAAGCCACAATGTCTCTGAGGCATTTCCTCATGGTGGAGCTTTCCCACAGCAAGTCTCCAGTAGGTGACATCATTCCAATCATTACACCTTTGACCATTTCTCAATGGGGGATTGACTTTGAGTCTTCAAAATTTGATTTAATTCCTTATATATGTTAGAAATGTGGCCTTTATCAAAAATACTGGCTATGAAAAGTGTTTCCTAGTTTTCTGCCTCCCTTCTAATTTTGGATGCATTGCTTCTGTTTGTACAAGAACTTTTTAATTTAATGCAATCAAAATCATCCATTTTGCATTTCATGATATTCTCTACCTATTTTGGGGGCATAAATTGTTCTTTCCATAAGTCTGAGAGGTAAACTATTCCCTTCTCTCCTAATTTACCTACAGTATCACCTTTTATGTCAAAATCATATATCCATTTTGACCTTATTTTAGTATAAGGTGGAAGATGTTGGTCTATGCCTAGTTTCTGCTATACTCTCTTCCAGTTTTCCCAGCAGTTTTTGTCAAATATTCTGTTCCTATCCCAGAAGCTGGAGTCTTTGGGTTTATCAAACAGTACATTACTAAAGTCATTTACTACTGTGTCTCCTATGCCTAACCTATTCCATTGATCCTCTACTCTATTTCTTAGCCAGTACCAGATAGTTTTGATGACTGCCACATTTCAGTAAAGTTTCAGATTTGGTACAGCTAGCCCACCTTCCTGTGCATTTTTTTCATTATTTCCCTTGACATTCTTGACTTTTTGTTTTCCCAGATGAATTTGGTTATTATTTTTTCTAACTCTATAAAATAATTTTTAGGTAGTCTGATTGGTATGGCACTGAATATGTAAATTAGTTTAGGTAGAATTGTCATTTTTATTATATTAGCTCAGGCTTTCCATGAGCAATTGATATTTTTCCAATTATTTAGATCTGATTTGATCTGTGTGAAAAGTGTTTTGTAATTCTGCTCATAGAGTTCCTGGGTTTATCTTGGCAAGTAGACTCACAAGTATTTTATATTATCTACCATTACTTTAAATGGAATTTCTCTTTCTATCTCTTGCTGCTGGACTTTGTTGGTCATGTATAGAAATGCTGATGATTTATGTGGATTTATTTTATATCTTGCTCCTTTGCTAAAGTTTTTAATTGTTTCAAGTAATTTTTGAGTTGATTCTCTAGGATTCTTTAAGTATGCCATCATACCATCTGCAAAAAGTGATAGTTTTGTTTCCTCCTTGCCTATTCTAATTCCTTTAATTCCTTTTTCTTCTCTGATTGCTAAAGCTAACATTTCTAGTACAATATTAAATAATAGAGGTGATAATGGACATCCCTGTTTCACTCCTGAACTTATTGGGAATACATCAAACTTATCTCCATTACATATAATGTTTGCTGATGTTTTTAGGTAGATACTGCTTATTATTTTAAGGAGAGCTCCACCTATTCCTATGTTCTCTAGTGTTTTTATTAGGAATGGGTGCTGTATTTTGTCATACACTTCTGCTGTATCTATTGAAATAATCAAATGATTTTGGTTAGTTTTCTTATTGATGTGGTTGATTATGTTGATAGTTTTCCTAGTATTGAAACAGCCCTGCATACCTGGTATAAATCCTACCTGGTCATAGTGTATTATCCTGGTGATGACTTGCTGTATTCTTTCTTTCTTTTTTTTTTTTTAATTTTATATTTTTTCTTTTTTTTTCACTCTTAGAATAGAATTTTATTTTCCAAAATATATGTAAAAACAAATTTTAACATCAATTTTTAAAAAACAATTGTTCCAACTTATCTTCCTCCTCTATTCCCACCCCCACCCTCTAGAACTCAAGCATTTCAAAATAAATTATACATGAGTAGTCATGGAAAACATTCCCACATTAGCTAGGTTGTGAGAAAAAAAACAGTCAAAAAACTCCCAAAACTTCAGACTGTGGAATTGTCAAAGAGAAAAAACATTTTTTTTTTAAAATGTGTTTCCAGGGGCAGCTAGGTGGTGCAGCGGACAGAGCACCGGCCCTGGAACCAGGAGCACCTGAGCCCAAATCCGGCCCCACACACCCAACACCCACCAGCCACATGACCCCGGGCAACCCCAATTGCCTCACCAAAAAAGAAAAAAAAAAAAGAAAAGAAAAAAAAATGTGTTTCCATCTATTTCAGATACTATCACTTCTTTCTCTGTAGATGGGTTGCCATTTTCATGGTCCTTCAGGGTTATATTGGACCATTGCCTTGCTGAAAATAACCACCTTCCCAGCAGATCATTTTACACTATTGCTGTTATTTCGTATACAGTGCATTTCACTCTGCTTCAGTTCATGTAGGTCTTTCCAGGTTTTTCTAATAGTATCCTGTTCATCATACCCTAAATAATGTACCTTAAACTTGACAAAGAATTTTCTTCGTATTAGCCCAGCAATGTCATCATAACTATTTCCCTCCATCCTATTCCCTTCCCATGATATTTACTCTATTTTCCATCTTCTTTTAAACTATTCCTCCTCAAAAGTATTTTACTTCTGACTGTCCCCTCCCCTACTCTGCACTCCCTTTTTTTTCACCCTTCCTTCCTTATCCTCTTCCCCTCATACTTTCCTGTAAGGTTAAATAGATTACTCCTCCCAACTGGGTGTGAATGTTATTCCCTCCATGAGCCAACTCTGATGAGTTTAAGGTCTTTGAGCTAATTCTATGTTCCAAATTTTCTTCCTCCCTCTCTCCTCAACCCTCCCTCTGAAATCAAGCAATTCAATATTTCATACTTGTGCCGTTATGCAGAACGTCTTCACCTTCCTTGAAAGTATTTTGCTTTTTACTACTCTCCCAGAATCTGCCCTTCCCTCCTTCCCCTCCCCCCCTCAGGGCAAAATATATTACTATACCCACTTGAGTATGTATGTTAGTCCTTCTTTGAGTCAATTCTGATGATATTAAGGTTCAATCACTCCCCAATTCCTTCCCCCTCTTCCCCTCCCCTCCATAAGCTTTTTTCTTGTTTCCTTCATATGAACAACCTCTCCCCAGACCATCTCTCCCCTTCCCCCTCCCCCAGTCTATTTCTTCTACACCTCAACCCTATTTTAAGGATGTCATTATGGGTTAGTTAGGTGGCACAGTGGACAATGCACCAGCCCTGGACCCAGGAGGCCCCAAGCCCAAATCCGGCCCCATACATATGACACCCCACAAATAACAAAACATAACTTCCCTTCGTATTCAGTTCAGACCTGTGTCCTCTGTATTATCTTCCCATATAGGAATGTTAACAGTTTGATCTTTTAATATCCCTCATGAAGTCTTTTTCCTGTTTATCTTTTTATGCTTCTCCAGGGTGTTGTATTTGAAGGTCAAATTTTCTATTCAGTTCAGGTCTTTTCATAACAAATGCCTGAAAGTCTTCTTTCTCCTTGAAGTTCCATGTTTGCCTCTGAAAGATGATGCTTAGTTTTGCTGGGTACGTGATTTTTGGCTGTAGTCCCAGTTCCTTTGCCCTCTGGAATATCATATTCCATGCCCTCCGGTCCTTTAATGTAGAAGCTGCTAGATCTTGCTTTATCCTTATTGGAGCTCCACAGTATTTAAATTCCTTTTTTCTAGCTGCTTGCAATATTTTCTCCTTGACCTGGGAGTTCTGGAATTTGGCTATAATATTCCTGGAGGTTTTCCTTTTGGGATCTCTTTCAGGAGGTGATCGGTGGATTCTTTCAATTTCTATTTTAGCTTCTGCTTCTAGAATATCAGGGCAATTTTCCCTCACAATCTCTTGGAGGATGGTGTCTAAACTCTTGTTTTGGTCATGGTTTTCAGGTAGTCCAATGATTTTCAAATTATCTCTCCTAGATTTATTTTCTAGGTCAGCTGTTTTTCCAAGGAGATATTTCACATTGCCCTCTATTTTTTCATTCAATTGGATTTGCTTTACTGTGTCTTGGTTTCTCATAAGCTCACTAGTTTCCATTTGTTCAATCCTAATTCTTAGGCAATTATTTTCATCAGACAGTTTTTTAATCTCCTTTTCCATTTGGCTTTTCAAACTGTTGACTTTTTTCTCATGACTCTCCTGCATTGCTCTCATTTCTCTTTCCATTCCTTCCTCTCTTTCTCTACATCTTCGTTCTATCTCTCCTACTTTCTCTTCAAAGTCCCTTTTGAGAGCTTCCATGGCCTGAGACCAGTTCATATTTTTCTTGGAAGCTTTGGATGTTGGAGCTTTGACCCTATTATTTTCTTCTTCTTCTGAGGATGTATTGTGGTCTACCTTTTCCCCAAAGAAGTTTTCGATGGTCTTCTGCTTTCTCTGCCTACTCATCCTGGCTTACTGTTTCTTGGCTTTTTACTCCTTAAAGTGTAGTGCTGCTTCCCGGACACACCGTTTGTGCTACAGCGTGGCCCAGGGGGTGATTGGGCTTCTTCTCAGCCTGCCTGGCTTGTGAGTAATCACAGCTGCTTTCTCTTTGACCCGGAAACAGAAGTCTGATTGAACTCTGATTCTCTATGGTCGGAAGCTTGGCGTGCTTTTACCCCTCCCCCACTGGGCCACTACCACTCGATTCAGCCCACTGGTTCAGACCCAGGGCGCTTTGCCCCAACTCCAGTAGATACTGCCTCCACTTCACCCCGGCCTACCGCCGAACCCCCTCACCAGTCCATGATCGGAGCCTCAGAAGCTGTTGGTGCTGAAGACTCTGACATGTGCTGGAAGCAGTGTCCCTGGCTGGGTCCGGACCGCGCGCTGAGCTGTTCAGCCTGATCAGTAGGTGATCAGAATTGCCCTTTTTTGCGGAGAAACAGTCTCACTCTGTTCTTATGTGCATTAGGCTGTTCTGGGTTTTGATTTTTACCGCATTATTTGGGCGTGAATGGACGGGTTTATCTGCAGCTTGTGGGAGTCACAGCCTCTCCTCCGCCATCTTGGCCCCGCCCCCTGCTGTATTCTTTCTAATATCTTTTTTAAAGATTTTTGCATCAATATTCATTAGGGAAATTGGTCAATAATTATCTTTCTCTGTTTTGGCTCTGCCGGATTTTGGTATCAACACTATATTTGTGTCATAAAAGGAATTTGGCAGAACTCCACCTATTTTCCCAAATAATTTGTATAGTATTTAGAATTAATTGTTCTTTAAATGTTTGGTAGAATTCACTTGTAAACCCATCAGGCCTGGGAGATTTTTTTCTTAGGGAGTTCATTAAAAGCTTGTTCAATTTCTTTTTCTAATATGGATTTATTTAAGAATTTTATTTCCTCTTCAGGTAACCTGGGCAGTTTTTATTTTTGTAAATATTTATCCATTTCATTTAGGTTGTGAAATTTATTGGATTACAGTTGGGCAAAGTAGTTACAAATCATTGCTTTAATTTCCATTTAATTAGTCATGAAATCACCCCCTTTCTTTTTTTTGATACTGGTAATTTGGTTTTCTTCTTTTTTTATCAAGTGAATCAAAGGTTTATCTATTTTATTGTTTTTTTTTTCATAAAACCAGCACTTAGTTTTATTGATTAATTCTATAATTTTCTTGTTTCAATTTTATTAATTTCTCCTTTGATTTTTGGGATTTCTAATTTAATATTTAGTTAGGATTTTTTAATTTGTTCTTTTTCTAGCTTTTTAAGTTGCATGTCCAATTCATTGATCTCCTCTTTTTTATTCATGTAAGCATTTAGAGATATAAACTATCCCCTAAGTACTGCTTTGGCTGCATCTCATAAGTTGTGGTATGTTGTCTCATTGTCATTCTCATGGATGAAGTTATTGTTTCAATGTCTTGTTTTTTGACCCACTCATTCTTTAGGATGAGATTTAGGTACTAATTAATTTTCAGTCTACCTTTCCATGGCTATTTATAACATGTAATTTTTTATTGCATCATGATCTAAGAAGGATGCATTTGGGGCAGCTAAATGGCCCAGTGGATAAAGCACCAGCCCTGGATTCAGGAGGACCTGAGTTCAAATCTGACCTCAGATACTTGACACTTGGCTGTGTGACCCTGGGTAAGTCACTTAACCCCAACTGCCTCACCAAAAAAAAAAAAAAAACAAAGAAAAAGAAAAGAGAAGGATTCATTTATTATTTCTGCCTTTCTATATTTGACTATGGGTGCCCTAATACATGGTCAATTTTTGAGTATTGCCATATACTCCTTAGAAGAAAGTATATTTCTTTCTATCCCCATTCAGTTTTCTCCAGACATCTATCATATCTAACTTTTCTAACATTCTATTCACCTCTTTAACTTCCTTCTTATTTATTTTGTGGTTAGATTTATCTAATTCTGAGAGGGGAAGGTTCAGATCCCCCACTAGTTTAGCTTTGCTGTCTATTTCATCTTGTAACTCATTTACATTTTCCCAAATAATTTGGATGCTATACCACTTGGCTAATACATGTTTAGTATTGATATTAGTTCATTATCTATCATACCTTCTGCAAGATGTAGTTTCCTTCCTTGTCTCTTTTAATTAGATCTGTTTTTTGCCTTTGCTTTGATAAGCATTGCTATCCCTGCTTTTTTTGTTTTTTACTTCAGATGAAGCATAATGTATTCTGCTCCAAACTTTTAAATTTACTCTGTGTGTATCTCTGCTTCACATATGTTTCTTATAAACATCATATTGTAGCATTTGGGTTTTCAATCCACTCTGCTACTTGCTTCTGTTTTATGGCAGAATTCATCCCATTCACATTCACAGTCATTATTATTCTCTATTTCCCTCCAACCTATTACCCTTTTGTACTTTCTCCTCCTTCTTTCACACTATTCCTCCTCAACAACGTTTTGCTTCTTACCCCTGCCTTCCCCAATCCTCCCTCCCTTTTATCAGCTCCCCTCACTTTTCTTTACCCCTTTCTGCTCCACTTCTGCCCTCCCTTCTATCAGTGCCCCCCTTTCCCTTATCCTTTTACTTCCCTAAAGAATAAGGAAAAAATAATTTATTCCCTCTTTGAACTAAATCTGATAAGAGTAATGCTGAAACAATGCTCACCCCTCCCTTCTTTCCCTCTTTTGTAATAGGTATTTTCACCTCTTCATATGATGTAATTCACCCCATTTCACCTCCCCTTTCCTCTTCTCCCCATAAACTTTTTTTCACACCTTCATTTTTTTTATATCATCACATCAAAGACAATTTTATTCATACCTCTGTGTATATTCCTTCTGCCAGGTTCTGTGCAATCCTGAGTGTAGCTCCATGATATTTAAATTGTTTCTTTCTGGCTCCTTGGAGTATTTTCTCCTTCACCTGGTAATTCTGGAATTTGGATACAATATTCCTTGGAGTTTTCCTTTTGGGGTCTCTGTCAGGAGGTGATCAGTGGATTCTTTCAATGATGATGTTATCCTCTGATTCTATAACATCAGGGCAGTTCTCCTTGATAATTTACTGGAATATTGTGTCTAGACTCTTTTTCTGATCATGGCTTTGAGGCAGGCCAATAATTCTCAAATTGTCTCTACTGGATCTATTTTCCAGGTCAACTGTCTTTCCAATCAACTATTTCAAATTTTCTTCTATTTTTTTCATTCTTTTGATTCTGTTTGATGATTCCTGGTGTCTCATGGAGTCCAATTTGAATTTTTAAGGCATTGTTTTCTTCAGAAAGCTTTTGTACCTTATTTTCCATTTGGTCAAATTAATTTTTTTAAGGAATTATTTTCTTCAGTCAATCTTTGTGCTTCCTTTCACAAGCTGTTAGTTCTTTGTGCTTCCTTTTCCAAGCTGCTGATCCTTTTTTCATAATTTTCTTGTGTTGCTTTCATTTCTCTCCCCATTTTTCCTTCTACCTCTCTCAATTGATTTGTAAAATCTTTTTTGAGCCCTTCCAAGAAGGCTTTTTGATTTTGAGACCAATTCGTCTTCCCTCTTGAGGCTTCACATGTAGGCAATTTGAGAGTATTGTCCTCATCTGAGTTTGTGTTTAGCCCTTCCCTGCCCATGCAAAAGATCTCAATAGTAAGAACCCTTTTTTGTTTCTTACTCATAGTGCAGCTTATTTTTTTTTTTTAAAGTTGAGATCTGCTCCTGGGTCCCAAGGGTCACTGATTCTAGCTTCTTGTGCTGGGGAATAGGGGATGTGTCTCTGGCTTTCTATTCTGAGGCCTCTGTGGCCTTTAGATTTCTTAGCACCCTGTGCTTGTCCCCTGCACTTGCTTCAGGCCCTGGGATGGCCAGGCCCAGTCACTTCTGTCCCATGGGTGGCCCTCCAGCTGGCAGCCTTCCCTTTCTGCTGGTTCTGGTGGATCTCATAACTGGTCTGCTTTTCCACCAGCTTCCTGATCCAGGATCAAGGGCCTCAGTTGCTCTGCTGTGGCCCAGAGCTTCCTGCTGACTTGCCCAGACCCCCTCCATTCTGTGCTGTGCTATCTGAGGTATGATGCATTCCTCTTTTGCCCACATGAGACCGACCTTTCCTGAAGTCTTCTAAATTATCTCAAGTTGAAAGATTGTGTCTCTTTCTCTTTTTGTATGTTCTGCAGTTTCAGAATCCATTTAGAGGCTTTATTTAATGTTGTTTTTGAGGGAAACTTGGGAGAGCTCAGACTACTTCCTGGCTTCTCTCCCCCATCTTGGCTCTGCCTCCCATTCAGAACTCTTAACTCAGTTATTGAACATTATGAAAATCCTTTTGGCCCTTGGAAGAAATATAACAGATAATTCATTTTGTATTGGAAGTGACATTGCCATCATGACTCTTTTGCTGTCACTGCAACCATTGTAAATATTCAGTATACCTAGGGATGGGAGAGCTAGTTGAGAATGGCTTTCTCTGAGGCAACCCATCGTTTCAGGGGTACTATTTTTGATTCTTAATGGTTAGGCCATTCAACCATTACTTGACACAAATGTTTCTACTTATTTCAAGGAATGTCCATAAAATCCTGCTTCATTATCCTTAAAGATGGTGTCTTGGTTCGTTTCAGCCATTCTGAGATCTACAGAAAGTGTCATAGAAGTATCTTACTGGCCACTAAATACTGAACACAGTAGACCTTGAAACACAGTGGAAGGAATATATCAGTGACAAGAGGGAAAGAGTATAGCCAATGCATGACTGACACCTACAGAAAAAGATAATAATTACTTCCACATCCTAGGGTAATCCGTACCTCGTCATTAAGGTCAGGAAAATCATTTAATCAAGGTACTTGATGACATGTGTGGGTCATAAATTTTATATTATAACATTATAACATGTTAACTATTTGTATTTCTATTTGTGTAGATCATCAGGGTCTTTTCAACAATCTAAATTGTCTGGAGTATAGTTTTCCTTAATTTTAGAGAGGGACAATTGTTTATTACTCTGGTAATTGTCCTCAACAATGAGTTCAATATATATTTTGTCTACCAGTTAATCCTCTACTTGATTAACTTTAGTACCTAGAATTGTTGAACAGTCTGACAAATAACTGTGATAACCCAATTGATTATTGATTAATTTTAGTCAGCAAACATCATGCACTTTTATGTTCCACCACATGTCAAACCAGAAATAAGATGTTCTCAATACAGCAAAGCAATCCATACCAATATTTATTTTATAGATGAAGAAGTGACTCTCCTAAAGACACAAGAGTATAAAGTAACCAAATCCAAGATTACAAACTAAGACATCTGATGACAAATCTAACCCTCTTGCCACTACACCAGGAATCCTTCTTGTGAGATTTTTTCCCTTTCTTTTTATTTATACTTTCCATAAATTTCCTGTAAAAATTATAAAATATTATATTCAGGGATTTGCGAATCCCTCGAGTTGTCAGAGCCATGTTGTTCACAGCCAGAGTCTTACTGGAATTTTGAATACACTTTAAAAATTCCAAGAAAGTTTTGAGGACTCCCATTGTTCCTATTATATTTCAGCTATATACACATGAGCCGAGCCTCCCATGCCAAGTACCACATAAGAGGATATTATAAGTTGTCCAAATTGTCATCCTGCCCCTACCATCCCAGGGGACTCCCAATTCTTTAAAGTCAGAAAATTCCAGCTTGGGAACTCTGCAGTGTTACTCAGCAAGATGAGTGTTTATCCCCTTGTCTCTGCTCAGAGCAGAAGAAGGAAAAGACTGTTCTTGGAAACTCTATTTCTCAGCCCACTTTGGGAGATTCAAGTGATTTGCCTAGTGTTTTTGATTGATTTTTCAAAAAGATTGCCATCCTGGCACAGATGTTAGGAGCAGCTAGGGGCAAAAATATCCACTGAATATGTATTTTAAATCATACCCTGTACTGTAGAAAAAAATTGACCACACCTGAATGTATCAAAGGTGCTGGGGAAAACTGAAAAACTTATTGCTAATGAAAGACTCCTACTTGCTCTTAGAAATGGAGAAAAATAGGCAACTGATGTAAATGATTGATATCTGAGAAAAACAAAAATTAAAAACCATCCAGAATGTATCTATAGTTTCAGAAAGTATCTCTACTAGATAGTGTAAATTTCAGGGACAAATGAAAGGAAAAAAATTGCTTTGTAGTTGCTAAGATATTAAATAATTCTTGGCACCCATTTTATTTTAAGTGGTTTAAATTTTAAGTGGTCTAGGTTTGCAAATTTTAGTCTTTTTTCTATTCTCTAAGTATTCATGGAGTAGGGAATGCAGGGAAGTTGTAGGGGAAATGGGTTATTATAACCATCCATGGCCCAAGGATCTGAGAAAATTAGACCTCAAGCCAAATGAATTAGATAACAATAAAATCTGATCACTACCACTGCTTTTGAACTTTTTCAGGATTTGACGATTTGTAGTTTATTAATTTTTTCAATCATCCAAAGCTGATCTTGTCTCCCTCCCACTGCCTCTCCACCTGAAAAACAAAGGGAACAGAAAAACAAAATTCCCATTATGAACATATATAGTCAAGCAAACCAAATTTCATCATTAGCCATGACCCCCAAATTATTTTTCATTCTGCATTCTGAGTATTTCATCTCTCTCTCAGGAGATGAACAATAATAATTAGTGCTCTGGAATTTAGGTTGTACCTTCTGCTGATCAAAGTTACAAAGTCTTTCAAAGTTGATAGCTTGAAAGTATTGTTGTCATTGTATAAATTTGTACCTTGATTTTGTTCATTTCACTGTATATCAGCTTACATAATTATTCCATTTTCTCTGAAGCCATTCCCTCCATCATTTCTTTCTTTCTTTTTTTTTTAGTGAGGCAATTGGGGTTAAGTGACTTGCCCAGGATCACACAGCTTGTAAGTGTCAAGTGTCTGAGGCTGGATTTGAACTCAGGTACTCCTGACTCCAGGGTCGGTGCTCTATCCACTGCGCCACCTAGCTACCCCCTTCATCATTTCTTACAGCAAAATAGTATATAGTATATAAAATTTATATTCTATAATTTATTTATTCATTCCCTCAATTTATAGGAACCTCTTCAATTTCCAATTATTTAATACCACAAAAAGAGTTATAAATATTTTACATCCTTATTTAGCATATGTATTGTTTATTCCTAATCCCTCCCTTAATCTATTTTATCTCTTCTTCCTTTTCCTCCCATTTACATTTTAGTGAAGTGTGTGTGTGTGTGTGTGTATGTGTGTGTGTCTGTGTGTGTGTGTCTGTGTCTGTGTGTATGTATTCCACTGTCCTTTGGCCAGTTCAGATGGGAAGGTTCACATTTCAGTTACTTCCCTCCACTGCCTTTTCCTTATTTGTATAGACATTTACTAGTTTACCCTGTTTCTGTGAGATCATTTCCCCTTATCTCTCCTTTTCCATGTTTCTTTTAAAATCACCAAGTTATCACAGAATCACTCCCAATCCTTCTTTTGAATTAGAATACCATTCCAACACATGATGATGATAGGGTTCTGAGGAGACATGTCATCTCCCTATATTATGATGTAAATATTTTTCTCTTTCTTTAGTCTCTCATGATTATTTTTCATATTTACCTTTTTTTGCTTTTCTTGACTCTTGTATTTGCACTCCAGAATTTTTATGTAGCCTAGTCTTTATATCAGGAACACCTAGAAATCCTTTATTTTTATCAAAGGTCCATTTTCCTCTGATGGTTGTAATCATCTCTTACTTTATATTCTTCCCTTAGTTCCCTCATCTTTACAACTCATCCAGCTGCTAATTTTTATTTTTATTTATTTTTTTTTCCATAGCAAGGAGAATTAAAGAAGACTTGTTCTAACATATTACTTATTAAGGGACTATGACCACACCTAGCAGGAAGCCATGTGTTAGCCTGGAGACAGAAGAATTGAGTCACTAAAAGCTAATGGTAGTAGAATGTAAGTTTCCACAATTCATTTACCCCAGTTGTTTTTGCGACCTAGTTGGACTCAAAGCTGTGATTAATTAATTAATTAATTAGTTAGTTAATTAATTTTTAGTGAGGCAATTGGAGTTAAGTGATTTGCCCAGGGTCACACAGCTAGTAAGTGTTAGGTGTCTGAGACCAGATTTCAACTCAGGTACTCCTGACTCCAGGGGCAGTGCTCTATCTACTGGGCCACCTAGCTGCCCCCCTTTTTTTTTTGTGATTTTTTTTTTAAAGCCATAATTAGGAAGGAGGGTACAGTCATAGGAAGAGCAGTTTCACATTGTTTTTCCAATGTAATCCAAATAAAAGTAAGCTGTATACCTAACGTAAGTTTTACAAAGTCTTTTCTTGTTTCAATTTTTTTTTATTTGCAACAAACATTTATTTTATTTTTTCCAGTTACATGTAAGGGTAGTTCAACATTCATTTTCATGAGATTTAGAGTTCCACAAAAATTTTTCTCCCTCCCTCCCTCCCTTTCCTCCCCCCTCCACAAAACAGCAACCAGGTTATATTTGTACAATCCACAAGTGCTCTTTTTTATCAGTTATTTCTTTAGGGTTGGATAGTAAGCCTCGACATTAGTCCTTTGGGATTGTCTTGGACCATTGCTTTGCTGAGAGTAGTTAAGTCATTCACAATTGCTCATTGAACAATATTGGTGTCACTATGCACAATGTACTCCAAGCTCTGCTTACTTCAGTATACACCAGTTCATGAGTCTTTCCAAGATTTTCTGGAATCATCCTGTATGTCATTTTCTATAGCACAATACCATTCCACCACAATCATGTAGCACAGCTTTTTCCATCATTCCTCAATTCATGGACATTCCCTTGATTCTCAATTCTTAGCCACCACAAAGAGTCGCTATAAATATTTTTTGTACAATTTTCCCCCTTTTCTCTTTTTCATGATTACTCTTGTTAACTCTTTCCCTTCCATCCTATTCCCTTCCCCATGATATTTATTCTATTGTCCATCTTCTTTCATCCTATCCCTCTTCAAAAGGGATTTGATTCTGTCTGTCTCCTCCCCCAATCAGTCCTTCCTTCTTTTGCCCCTCTCCCTTTATCCCCTTCTCCTCCTATTTTCCTGCAGGGTTAGAGAGATTACTCCACCCAATTAAGTGTGTATGTTATTCCCTCCTTGAGCCAATTCTGATGAGATTGAGGTCTTTGAGCCAATTCTGATGAGTGTTAGGCTCATTTACTGCCTAGATTAAATAGATTACTCCACCCAGTTGGGTGTGTGTGTTAATCCCTCCTTGAGGCAATTCTGATGAGTTTAAGATTTTTGAGCCTTTTCTGATGACTGGAAAATTCATTTACTGCCCTGCTCCTCCCCCATCTCTTTCCTCACTCCATAAGCCCTTTCCTGTTTTTTTCATGTAGGATTTCACCTCTGTCTTTCCCCCTTGTTCTAAATTTTCTTCCTCCCTCCCTCCTCAACCCTCCCTTTGGAATCTCGCAATTCAATAGAAGTCTTA
This sequence comes from Dromiciops gliroides, assembly GCF_019393635.1. Lineage (NCBI taxonomy): Eukaryota > Metazoa > Chordata > Mammalia > Microbiotheria > Microbiotheriidae > Dromiciops > Dromiciops gliroides. The sequence continues at coordinate 568,176,416 of NC_057861.1, read as the reverse complement.
CATGTGCACTTGTGCTAAGCATCTTCACATTATTCAAGTTGTGAAAGAAAATAGAATAACTTTAGAAAGAGGAACAAACAAATAAAATTATACTTCAATCTATATTCAAATACCATTAGTTATTCCTCCATTGATGGTTTGCATTTTTATATGTCCTTCTGATATGAACCTGCTTATCATTTCTTTCATAATTACTGTTGCCAACTGTATTACCCTCCATCCTATTCCACCCCTTAATATTTACTCTATTTTCTATATTCTTTCACTCTATCCCTCCTTGAAAGTGTTTTGCTTTTTACTGACCCATGCCCCAACCTGCCCTCCCTTCATTCACCTCTCCCCTCCCCCCTTTTCCACTTCCCGTCCAACTTTCCTATAGGGCAAAATACATTACTATACTCACTTGAGTGTTTATGTTATTCCTTCTTTGAGCCAATTCTTTTTTTGTTTTGTTTTGTTTCTTTTGCTTTGTTTGTTTGTTTTGTTTGTTTGTTTTAGCAGGGCAATGAGGGTTAAGCGACTTGCCCAGGGTCACATAGCTAGTAAGTATCAAGTGTCTGTGGCCATATTTGAACTCAAGTACTCCTGAATCCAGGGCCAGTGCTTTATCCACTGCACTACCTAGCTGCCTGCTCTTTGAGCCAATTCTGATGAAAGTAAGGCTAGCTTACTCCCCTGCTCCTTCACCATTTCCCCCTCTACTCCATATGTTTTTTCTTGTTCTTTTATGTGAGCTACTTTACACCCTTCTGCCTCTCCTTTTCCCTTTCTTCCAGTGCATTCCTCTTACCCATTAACGTTATTTTACAGAAGTCATCATGGATCAGCTAGGTGACACAGTGGACAAAGCACCAGCCCTCAACCCAAGTCACCCCAAGCCCAAATCCAGCCCCAGACATAAGCCACCCCACCCTGCCTGTCCCACAAAAAATAGGGATTAATGCTTTATAGATATCATCCCTTCATATTCATTTTACACATGTGCCCTCTAAGTGTATTCCTTTCAGCTGTGCTAATACTAAGAAAGACCTTATGATTTGGAAGTATTATGTTCTCATGTAAGAATGTAAACAGTTTATCCTCTTAATGTCCCCTGTAATTTCCTTTTCCTGTTTACCTTTTTATGCTTCTCTAGGGTCTTGTATTTGAACGTCAAATTTTCTGTTCAGTTCAGTTCTTTTCATCATGAATGCCTGAAAGTCCTCTTTTTCATTGAAGTCCCATTTTTTCCCCTGAAAGATTTATTATACTCAGTTTTATTGGGTAGGTGGTTTTAGGTTGTAGTTCCACTTCCTTTGCCCTCTGGAATATCATATTCCATGCCCTCTAGTCCTTTAATGTAGAAGTTGCTAGATCTTGTGTTATCCTGACTGGGGCTCCACAGTACTTGAACTCCTTTTTTCTAGCTGCTTGCAATATTTCCTCCTTGACCTGGGATCTCTGGAATTTGGCTATAATATTCCTAGAAGTTTTCCCTTTAGGATCTCTTTAAGGAGGTGATCAGTGGATTCTTTCAATTTCTATTTTACCTTCTGTTTCTAGAATATCAGGGCAATTTTCCCTGACAATTTTTTGGAAGATGATGTCTAGGCTCTCATTTTGGACATTGTTTTCAGGTAGTCCAGTGATTTTCAAATGATCTCTCCTGGATCTATTTTCCAGGTCAGCTGTTTTCCCAAAGAGATGCTGGGATATGAATATGAATATGAATATTGCCCTCTATTTTTTATCCATTTGGATTTGCTTTACTGTGTATTGGTTTCTCATAAAGTCACTAGCTTCCATTTGTTCAATCCTAATTCTTAGGCAATTATTTTCTTCAGAGAGCTTTTGTATCTCCTTTCCCATTTGGCTTTCCAAGCTGTTGACTTTTTTCTCATGATTCTCCTGCATTGCTCACATTTCTCTTTCCATTCTTTCTTCCACCTCTCTAAATCTTCCTTCTATCTCTCCTACTTTCTCTTCAAAGTCCTTTTTGAGTCCTTCCATGGCCTGAGACCAAATCATATATATATATATATATATATATATATATATATATATATATATATATATATATATATATATTTGAAGCTTTGAATGCACGAGCTTTAACTTTATTATTATCTTCATCTGACAGTGTATTCTGGTCTACATTGCCAGCAAAGAAGCCTTTGATGGTCTGCTGTTTTCTTTGCCTATTCATATTGATCCCCTCTTTTTTGGCTTTTAACTCCTTCGTAAAGTGTAGCGTTGCTTTCAGGACACACTGTTTTGAGCTACAGACTGGCACAGGGGGTGATTGAGCTTGTTATCAGCATGCCTGGTCTGTGAGTAAAAATGGCCATTTTCTCTTTGACCCTGCAATAGAAGTCTGATTGAAATGAGATTCTCTATGTCCAAAAGCTTGGCATGCCTGTGCCCCTCACCCACTGGGTGACTTCCCCTAGAGTTTGCTTGCTGGTTCAAAATGTGGGAGCCCAGCCCTACTTCCAGCAGAGACCATCACCATTTCCCCCTCTCACTGGACCCTCTCACTGTTCTGTGAGCTGAGCTTCAGAAGTAGCTGAAGATTCTGAGGCTCTGGAGGCACTGCTTCCTCAAGGCTGTTCCTGCTCTGCAGGCTGTGCTCCTCTCTCAGCCTGAACAGCAGGTGATCCCAGTCACCTAATGAAACCATCTTTAGCTGGTAAAGAATCTCACTCTGTTGTTATGTGGGTTATTTTGCTCCAAGAGTTGGATTATGGCATTATTTTTGGAGGCATGTATTTTACTTATCATCTTAAAGATTTCCCTGTATTATTGGGAAGTGTGACTTGCCCAGGCTCATATGTGTCAAATGAAAAGCGTGAATCCATGTTCCTGACTGCAAAGCTAGCACTACATCTTTTATAACATGTTGACTTTCTAACCATATATATGTAAAAACAGTTTAAATGAAAGGGTCTATTCCACTTAAACCAAACACAGCAGACTTTGTCTTTCTAAATTAAATCAATCAATCAGACATGAACTTAGTGTGAACAAGACACTGACCTCTACTGAATCAATCAATTACTCAATCAATCAAATTTGGAAACTAAGTTTAAAATATGATATGATTGAAAAGTTTCTCACAACCTGCAGGAATTCACTGAAAAGAGCAAACTAGTTAAGAGTCTGGAATTCCAGTGGTAGGTTAGCCTAGTGATAGAGTTGTTGCTGAGTTGTGTCTGACTCTTCATGAACTCATGGTCATGCTCATGCTGTCCATCTTGACAAAGAAACAGTAGATTGCCATTTCCTTTTCTAGTGGATTAAGGCAAATAGAGGCTAAATAACTTGCACAAGGTCATATAACTAATAAGTGTCTGAGGGGCTGATCTGAATTCATATCTTATTGATTCAGTGTTCTATCCTGTGAACCACCTAGCTACCACATTGAGGCAGGAGTGAGGGGGAAGCCCCAAATTCATTATATGCTCATTCTCGGTTTACTATATTTGTCAAGGGGTTGCTGGAACACGCCTAGGCTTTGATTGTCTGTCTACAGTGTCTTGAGGTGGTCTGTGTGGAGCAGCTACTATTGGCCTCAGTGTGGTAGTGGTCTCCCAGATAGCACTGTGGCTTTAAGAATAGAGGACTTGGAGGTTATAAGATGCCCTACTTCCTGGGGTACATGGTGTAAGTGATAGAGGAGCCTCAGCTAAATTGCAGAAGGGGAATGATTTTGGAGAGAGGGTCAGCAAGAAAGATCATCTTTCCCTTCTTCTAAACCTTTACCAACCTTTTTGAACTCAGAATGGTTGGAAAATTTTGGAATTATTTTTTAAATTTAATTTAATTAATTTTTTTTCAGGGCAATGAGAGTTAAGTGACTTGCCCAGGCTTCACACAGCTAGTTAAGTGTCAAGTGTCTGATGTTGAATTTGAACTCAGGTCCTCCTGAATCCAAGGCAAGTGCTTTATCCACTGTGCCACCTAGCTGCCCTGAAATTTTGGAATTCTTATGGGCATCCTACAGGATCTCACAAAAAAGCAACAGGTAATGGCCCCATCTGCATCAGAAACAAATGAAAAATTAGACACCCTAAAGGAATACAGAGTTAAGGTTCTAACAGGAACCCTATAACTCCCATTTTTGGAAAGGCTGAGGCTGGCAGAACTCTTGAGCTGGTCCAGGGTTCTGTGCATTAATATTGTGAGCATGCAGAAAGTCTATTAATCCTAAAGAGGGTCAAAGTTTTCAAGGTTGAAAATGGAGTATGTCAAAGGTTCCATGCTAATTAGACTGGGACTGACCCTATGAAAAGCCCCTGCAATTTCAACTCTGCAAAAGAGGAGGACTTAATCTCTATCTATCTATCTATCTATCTATCTATCTATCTATCTATCTATCTATCTACACACACATATATATAAATACACACACATATATGCATAAACATATGTTCAGGCATACCAATATATATGCATATATACATATGAAATAATCTGAGAAGAAAGCACATATATATGAGTATGTAGTTTATATGTGGGTATGTACACATATAAACTCAAATAAACTTATGTTTATATGCACACAGAAATATATTGTATAATATTGGTTTCTACCACTGTCTCTTGGTAGACAGTGATCCTTTATACCAAACATAGCAGTGGTATTAACTTTTGACAGTGGCATAAATTTTAGCTTGTTAAAACAAGGGTTATTAATATTCCCTCAGGTTATCACCCTGGCCCAAGTTACTGAACCATAAAGTACAATAAGACACAGACCTATAATTGTGTGGTTCACATAAAATGCTAGGGATTAAAGAATACAGTATAAGAGCATAATAAAATGAAATTCATTAATCACACTTTAAAGGACTGGGACTTTGCACTTTATTTCAAAGCCAATGACTGCAACAATTCTATGCGAGTGACAATCTCATGAAAGGTATTATTCCATTGTTCATATACTCAGCTTGGTCATTAAAAATCCAGAATCCTCATTTATGCTCATCTCTGGTTTTCCCATTGACCTAGATGTACCTCTCTGGTGAAAAGAAGTATTTGTCCAAATCTTCATAAAATTGAATCTCCTTACATTTTAGCCTTCAAGTGGCCTTATGGATACAAGTTGCTGGATTCTCTTGTATTAATTTTCACAGTTCTGGAAGTCAGGAGAGCAATAATGCTTAAGGACACCATCTTTCAGAGTAGACTGTTGATACTCTGTAGTTAGCAAGAGTTTAGGGATGTAGGAGATGGAGTGGAGAAAGCTTTTAAAATCTTCAGGTAAGAATGATAACTTTTTGGGGGGTAGGGCAATGAGAGTTAAGTGACTTGCCCAGGGTCACACAGCTAGTAAGTGTCAAGTGTCTGAGGCAGGATTTGAACTCAGGTCCTCCTGAATCCAGGGCCAGTGCTTTATCCACTGTGCCACCTAACTGCCCCCAGAATGATAACTATTAAAAATAATATTTCTATAAGCTGAATATTTTGCCTATGGGTTTTTTAAAGCCATATTTTTAAACTTGTCAGTATTCTTCCACCACAAGTTTGGATTCTTAATACACTTAACAAGGCAAAGAAACATAGCAGTGTTTCAGAGCAATTAAAGCTCCTTCACTAAGAAAGTAATAAAATCTGCAATTGTCTCCTTTCTAGGTGGGAGAACAACTTTATAGCTTTCTGAGAGAAGTTTTAATTTGGTTTTAACTCTTCTCTACAAAAATTTCCCTTCTATCAAACCAGTTCCCATGGGAATTTTTTTTCTATTTGTTTGGGGTTTTTTAAAGTATTTTATTATTTTCCAGTTACATATAAGGATAGTTTTCAACATTTGTTTTTACAGCAATTTTAGTTCCAAATTTTTCTCCCACCCTCCCTTCCATCCCTCCTCCCCAAGACAGAAAGCAGTCTAATATAGATTGTATATGTACAATCACAGTAAACATATTTCTACATTAGTCATATTGTGAAAGAAGAATCAGAGAAACAGGGAAAAACCTAAAAAAAGGAGGAAAAAAAAACAGTCCAAAAGTAGAAACAGTATGGTTCAATCTGCATCCATAATCTTCATTTCCTTTTTCTGGATGTTGAGAACATTTTCTATCATGAGTTCTTTGAAACTGTTTTGGATCATTGCACTGCATAGAAGAGCCAAGTCTATCACCATTGTTTATCATACAATGTTGCTGTTGCTGTGTACAATTTTCTCCCGGTTCTGCTCCTCTCAGGCAGCATCAGTTCATTTAAGTCTTTCCTGGTTTCTCTGAACTCCTCCTGCTCATCATTTCTTACAGCACAATGTTATTCCATTACTTTCATGTACCATAACTTGTTTAACAATTCCCCAATTGATGGACATCCCCTCAATTTCCAATTATTTGCCACCACAAAGATTGCTTCTACATGTGGGTCCTTTTCTCTTTTCTGTGGTGTCTTTGTGATACAGACCTAGCAGTGGTACCACTGGGTTAAAGGGTATGGACAGTCGTATAGCCCTTTGGGATATTCTTGACTTTTTGTTTTCCCAGTTGAGTTTGGTTATTATTCTTTCAAACTCTATAAAATAATTTTTAGGTAGTATGATTGGTATGGCAAAGAATAGGTAGATTAATTTAGGTTGAATTGTCATTTTTATTATATTAGCTCGGCCTATCCATGAGCAGTTGATAGTCTTCCAATTACATAGATCTGATTTAATTTGTGTGAAAAGTGTTTTGTAATTGTGTTCATAGAGTTCCTGGGTTTGTCTTGGCAAGTAGATGCCCAAGTATTTTATATTGTCTACCATTACTTTAAATGGAATTTCTCTTTCTATATCTCCTTTCTGGACTTTGTTGTTCATGTATAGAAATGTTGATCATGTATGTGGATTTATTTTATATTCTGCAACTTTCCTAAAGTTGTTTCAAGCAGTTTTTTAGCTGATTCTTTAGGATTCTCTAAGTATACCATCATATCATCTGCAAAGAGTGAAAGTTTTGTTTCTATTCTAATTCCTGAAATTCCTTTTTATTTTCTGATTGCTACAACTAATATTTCTAGTACAATATTAAATAATAGAGCTGATAATGGACATCCCTGTTTCACCCCCTGATCTTATTGGGAATGCCTCAACTTAAAGCTGGTAAAAGTAATGTTTGCTGATTATTTTAGGTAGAGACTGCTCATTATTTTAAGGAAAGCTCCACTGATTCTTATGTGCTCTAGTATTTTTAATAGGAATGAATGTTATATTTTGTCAAATGCTTTTTCTGCGTCTATTGAGATAATCAAATGATTTTGGTTAGTTTTTACTGATATGGTTGATTATATTAATAGGTTTTCTAATGTTGAACCAACCTTGCATTCCTGGTATAAATACTACCTGGTCATACTGTGTTATCCTGGTGATCACTTGATGTAATCTTGCTAATATCTTATTTAAGATTTTTGCATAGATATTCATTAGGGAAATTGGTCTGTAATTTTCTTTGTTTTGGCAATGCCAGGTTTTGGTATCAACACCTTATCTGTGTCATAAAAGGAATTTGGTAGAACTTTTTCTTCACTTAGTTTTCCAAATAGTTTGTATAATATTGGAATTAATTTTTCTTTAAATGTTTCATAGGATTCACTTGTAAACCCATCTGTCTGTGGAAATTTTTTCCTATGGAGTTCATTGATGACTTGTTCAAAGTCTTTTATTAAAATGGGCTTATTTAAGGATTTTATTTCCTCTCCAGTTAACCTGAATAATTTGCATTTTTGTAAATATTCATCAATTTCATTTAGATTGTCAAATTTATTTGGCATACATTTGGGCAAAATACCTCCTAATTATTGCTTTAATTTTCACTTCATTGGTGGTGAAATCACCCCTTTCATTTTTGATAATTTGGTTTCCTTCATTCTATTTTTTAATCAAATTAACCAAATGTTTATCTCTTTTATTGTTTTTTTTCCGTAAAACCAGCTCTTAGTTTTATTGATTAATTCTATAGTTTTTTATTTTAATTTTAATTTCTCATTTGATTTTCAGGATTTCTAATTTATTATTTAATTGGGGATTTTCAATTTATTCTTTTTCTAGCTTTTTTATTTGCATGCCCAATTCATTCATCTCTTCTTTCTCTTTTTTTATTCATGTAAGCATTTAGAGATATAAAATTTCTGCTAAGCACTGCTTTGGCTGCATCCCATAGAATTTGGCATGTTGTCTCATTATTGTCATTCTCATGGATGAAGTCATTGATTGTTTCTATGATTTGTTCTTTGAATCACTCATTCTTTTTTTTTTATATATAAGGTATTTTATTTTTCTGTTACATGTAAAGATAGTTCTCAACTTTCATTTATACAAACTTTACAATTTCAGACTTTTCTCCCTCCCCTCCCTCCCCCCTCCCCTAGACAGCAGGCAATCTGATATAGGTTATATCTATATATCTCTATACATATACATATATAAATATATATACACACACATATATACACATAATAACATTAATCCTATTTCTGCATTAATCCTGTTACAAGAGCAGTGATGCAAAACCTCAAAAAAAAAAAACAGCACCCAAAACAAAAGAAATAGTATGGTTCAATTAGCATCTATACTCCACAGTTCTTTTTTTTTTTTCTTGGATTTGGAGATCCTCTTCTATCATGAGTTCCCTGGAACTCTTCTGTACCATTGAATTGGTGAGAAGAATATAGTCCATCACAGTAGGTCAACACTCAATGTTGATGATACTGTGTACAATGTTCTTCTGCTTCTGCTCATCTCACTCATCATCAGCTCACGTAAGACCCTCCAGGTTTCTCTGAACTCCTCCTGCTCATTATTTCTTACAGCACAATAGTATTCCATTGTATTCATATACCACAACTTGTCCAGCCATTCCCCAATTGATGGGCACCCCCTCAACTTCCAATTCCTTGCTACCACGTAAAGAGCAGTTATAAATATTTTTGTACATGGGGGTCCCTTTCCCCCTTCCATGATTTCTTTGGGAAAAAGACCTAAAAGTGGAATTGCTGGGTCAAAGGGTATGCACAGCTTTATCACCCTTTGGGCATAATTCCAAATTGCTCTTCAGAATGGTTGGATCAGTTCACAGCTCCACCAACAATGCATTAGTGTTCCAATTTTCCCACAGCTTCTCCAACATTTATTATCTTCCTTTTTTTGTGATTTTAGCCAATCTGATAGGTGTCAGGTGGTACCTCAGAGTTGTTTTAATTTGCATCTCTCTAATCATTAGAGATTTAGAGCATTTTTTCATATGGGAAGAGATAGCTTTGGTTTCTACATCAGAAAACTGCCTGTTCATATCCGTTGACCATTTCTCAATTGGGGAATGACTTGGATTCTTATAAATTTGAATTAATTCCCTATATACTTTAGAGATGAGGCCTTTATCAGAAGTACTGGCCTCAAAAATTGTTTCCCAGATTTCTGCCTCCCTTCTAATTTTGGATGCATTCCTTCTGTTTGTACAGAAATTTTTTAATTTAATATAATCAAAATCATCCATTTTGAATTTTATAATATACTCTATATCTTGTTTGGTCAAAAAGTGTTTTCCTTTCCAAAGATCTGATAGGTACACTATTACTTTCTCTCCTAATTTACCTATGGTATCACCTCTTATGTCTATATCATGTATCCATTTTGACCTTATTTTAGTATAAGGTGTAAGATGTTGGTCTATGCCTAATTTCTGCCATACTATCTTCCAGTTTTCCGAGCAGATTTTGTCAAATACTGAGTTCCTATCCCAGAAGCTGGAGTCTTTGGGCTTATCAAACACTACATTACTAGTGTCATTTACTACTGCATTGCCTGAGCCTAGCCTATTCCATTGATCTACCACTCTATTTTTTAGCCAGTACTAGATAGTTTTGATGACTGCCACTTTATAGTAAAGGTCCAGGTTTGGTCCCGCTAACCCACTTTCCTGTGAATTTTTTTTTCATTATTTCCCTGGATATTCTTGATTTTCTGTTTTTCCAGATGAATTTTGGTATTATTTTTTCTAGCTGTATAAAATAATTTTTAGGTAGCCTGATTGGTATGGCACTGAATAAGTAAATTAATTTAGGCAGTATTGTCATTTTTACTATATTAGCTCTGCCTATCCATGAGAAATTGATATCTTTCCAATTATTTAGATCTGATTTGATTTGTGTGAAGAGTGTTTGGTAGTTGTGTTCATAGAGTTCCTGGGTTTGTCTTGGCAAGTAGACTCCCAAGTATTTTATATTATCTACCATTACTTTAAATGGAATTTCTCTTTCTATCTCTTGCTGCTGGACTTTGTTGGTCATGTATAGAAATGCTGATGATTTATGTGGATTTATTTTATATCCTGATACTTTGCTAAAGTTGTTAATTGTTTCAAGTAATTTTTGAGTTGATTCTCTAGGATTCTTTAAGTATACCATCATATCATCTGCAAAGAGTGATAGTTTTGTTTCCTCCTTGCCTATTCTAATACCTTTAATTCCTTTCTCTTCTCTGATTGATAAAGCTAACATTTCTAGGACAATATTAAATAATAGGGGTGATAATGGACATCCCTGTTTCACCCCTGATCTTATTGGGAAGGCCTCTAATTTATCTCCATTGCATATAATACTTGCTGATGGCTTTAGGTAGATACTGTTTATTATTCTAAGGAAAGCTCCCCCTATTCCTAAACTCTCTATTGTTTTTATTAGGAATGGGTGTTGTACTTTGTCAAAAGCTTTCTCTGCATTTATTGAGATAATCATATGATTTTGGTTGGTTTTCTTATTGATGTGGTTGATTATGTTAATAGTTTTTCTAATGTTGAACCAGCCCTGCATTTCTGGTATAAATCCCACCTGGTCATAGTGTCTTATCCTGGTGATCACTTGCTGTTATCTCCTTGCTAATATCTTATTTAAGATTTTAGCATCAATATTCATTAGGGAAATTGGTCTATAGTTTTCTTTCTCTGTTTTTGCTTTGCCTGGTTTTGGTATCACCACCATATTTGTGTCATAAAACGAATTTGGTAGAACTCCTTTTGCACCTATTTTTCCAAATAATTTGTGTAATATTGGAATTAATTGTTCTTTAAATGTTTGGTAAAATTCACCCGTAAACCTATCTGGCCCTGGGGATTTTTTCTTAGGGAGTTCATTAATGGATTGTTCAATTTCTTTTTCTAATATGGGTTTATTTAAGGATTTTATTTCTTCTTAACCTGGGCAGTTTGTATTTTTGTAAATATTTTGTAAATATTCATCCATTTCATTTAGATTGTCAAATCTAAATTTATTTAAGGATTTTATTTCTTCTTAACCTGGGCAGTTTGTATTTTTGTAAATATTTTGTAAATATTCATCCATTTCATTTAGATTGTCAAATGGATGAATATTTTGTAAATATTCATCCATTTCATTTAGATTGTCAAATTTATTGGCATATAGTTGGACAAAATAATTCCTAATTATTGACTTAATTTCCACTTCATTGGTGGTAACATCACCCTTTTCATTTTTGATACTGGTAATTTGGTTTTCTTCTTTCTTTATTTTAATCAAATTAACCAATATTTTATCTATTTTGTCAGTTTGTTCATAATACCAGCTCTTAGTTTTATTGATTAATTCTATAGTTTTTTTGCTTTCAATCTTATTAATTTCTCCTTTAATTTTCAGGATCTCTAGTTTAGTATCTAATTGGGGATTTCTAATTTGTTCTTTTTCTAGCTTTTTAAGTTGCATGCCCAATTCATTAATCTCCTCTTTCTCTTTTTTACTCATGTAAGCATTTAGAGCTATAAATTTTCCCCTAAGCACTGCTTTGGCTGCATCCCATAAATTTTGGTATGTTGTCTCATTATTGTCATTCTCTTGCATATAGTTATTGATTGTTTCTATGATTTGTTGTTTCACCCATTCATTCTTTAGAATGAACTTATTTAGTTTCCAATTGATTTTCATTCTACTTTTCCCTGGCTCTTTCTTACATGTAATTTTTATTGCATCATGATCTGAGAAGGATGCATTGACTATTTCTGCCTTTCTACATTTGACTGTGATGTTTTTGTGCCTTAATACATGGTCAATTTTTGAAAATGTGCCATGTACTGCTGAGAAAAAGGTATATTCCTTTCTATCCCCATTCAATTTTCTCCAGACATCTATCATGTGTAACTTTTCTAGTAATCTATTCACCTCTTTCACTTCTTTCTTATTTATTTTTTGGCTAGATTTATCTAATTCTGAGAGGGGGAGATTCAGATCCCTCACTGTATTACTGTCTAATTCCTCTTGTAACTCATTTAACTTCTCCTCTAAGAACTTGGATGCTATACCATTTGGCGCATACATATTTAATATTGATATTACTTCATTATCTATAGTACCTTTAAGTAAGATGTAATTTCCTTTCTTATCTCTTTTAATGAGATCTATTTTTGCCTGCACTTTGTCTGAGATAAGGATTGCTACCCCTGCCTTTTTTACTTTAGCTGAGGCATAATATATTCTGCTCCAGCCTTTTACCTTTACTCTGTGTGTATCTTTCTGCTTCAAATGTGTTTCTTGTAAACAGCATATTGTAGGATTCTGTTTTTTAATCCACTCTTAAATTCCCTTCTGTTTTATAGTAGAGTTCATACCATTCACATTCACAGTTATTATTACTGACTGTCTATTCCCCTCCATTCTATTTACCCCCTTTGTACTTTCCCCCCCTTCTTTCACCCTATTCCTCCTCACCGACATTTTACTTGTTACCCCTGCCTCCCCGGATCTGCCCTCCCTTTTTATCACCCCCCCCTCTCTTTTCTTTACCCTTTTCTCCCTTGCTTTTGTCCTCCCTTCTATCAGTCCCCCCCTTTCCCTTCCTCTTTTGCTTCCCTAAAGAATGAGTTAAGTTTCTTTATCCCAATGAACGTATATGATATTCCCTCTTTGAGTCAAATGTAATGAGAATAGGGTTGAAATAATGTTCCCCCTCCTTTCTTTTCCTCTATTGTAATAGGTTTTTTTTTCCACCTCTTCATATGATATAATTCATCCCATTCCACCTCCCCTTTCCTCTCCTCCCCATAGACTCCCTTTTTAACCCCTTAATTCTTTTGTATCATCACATCAAAGACAATTTACATTTATACCCTCCATGTAAAGTCCTTCTCTCTGCCCAAATACATTTACAATTCTTAAGAGTTATGAGTATTATTTTCCTGTGTAGGAATATAAACAGTTTAACCTAATAGGGTAACCTTTTTTTTTCCCCCCCCTCTGTTTACCTTTTTAACCTTCTCTTGAGTCTTGTATGTTGAGATCAAATTTTCTATTCATTTCTGGTCTTTTCACCAGGAAAGATTGAAAGTCCCCAATGTCATTAAATGTCCATCTTTTCCCCTGAAAGAAAATGCACATTTTTGCTGGGTAATAGATTCTCGGTTGCAATCCAAGCTCCTTTGCCTTCCGGAATATCATATTCCAAGTCTTGTGGTTCTTTAATGTTGAAGCTGCGAGGTCCTAAGCAATCCTGACTGTGGCTCCATGATATTTAAATTGCTTCTTTCTGGCTGCTTGGAGTATTTTCTCCTTCACCTGATAATTCTGGAATTTGGCTACAATATTCCTTGGAGTTTTCCTTTTGGGGTCTCTTTCAGGAGGTGATTGGTGGATTCTTTCAATGACGATTTTATCCTCTGATTCTATAATATCAGGGCAGTTCTCCTTAATAATTTCCTGGAATATGGTGTCTAGATTCTTTTTCTTGACATGGCTTTCAGGCAGTCTAATGATTCTCAAATTGTCTGTCCTCGATCTGTTTTCCAGATCAGTTGTCTTTCCAATGAGGTATTTCACATTTTCTTCTATTTTTTCATTTTTTTGATTCTGCTTGACTGATTCCTGGTGTCTTATGGATTCCTTATCTTCCAACTGTTCCACTTTAATTTTTAAGGCATTGTTTTCTTCAGTGAGATTATGCACCTTTTTTTCCATTTGGCCAAGTGAATTTTTTAAAGCAGTGTTTTCTTCAATGAGATTATGCACCTTTTTTTCCATTTGGCCAGATGTAATTTTTAAGGTATTGTTTTCTTCAGTGAGATTATGCACCTTTTTTTTCCATTTGGCCAAATGAATTTTTTAAGGCTTTGTTTTCTTCAGGGAAATTATGTGCTTCCTTTTCCAAGCTGCTGATTCTTTTTTCATAGTTTTCTTGTTTTGCTTTCATTTCTCTCCCCATTTTTTCTTCTACCTCTCCCAATTGATTTTCAAAATCCTTTTTGAGCTCTTCCAGGAAGGCTTTTTGTTCTTGAGACCAATTTACCTTCCCTCGTGAGGCTTCAGATGTAGGCAATTTGAGGCTATTGTCCTCATCTGAGTTTGTGCTGGCTTCTTCCCTATTGATACAGAAGCTCTCAATGGAGAGGGCTCTTTTTTGCTTCTTACTCATTATTACAGCTTATTTATTCATTTTTTAAGTTGAGGTCTGCTCTGGGGGCACCAGGGTCCCTGTTTTGGGCTTCTTGTGCAGGGGTATAGGTGCTGTGTGACCGGGTTTTTACTCTGAGGCCTTTATTGTGTGTGGAGATCCCCCACCCTGCACTTCCTGTCTGATTGTGCTCGGCCAGCCAGGCGCCAGACCCTGGCGTCTGATCCCGGCTGACCCGTTCGTGGCCCTCTCGGCCGGTGCAGGTAGGTTTTTCCACCGTCCTTCTTGGCCACCAGATTTTTGAACCAGGTTCCAGGGGCCTCAGTTGTTTGGCTGTGGCCCGCAGCTCCTGCTGACTTGCCCCGACCCCCTAGGCGCTGGGTTGCTGCCCTGCGCTGGGCCTCCCTTTTGCCCGAGTCAGACCGACCTTTTCCTGAAGTCTTCTAAATTATCTCTGGTTGGAGGACTGTGTCTCTCTGTCTCTTTGCAGGTTCTGTAGTTTCAGAATCAGTCCAGAGGCTTGATTTAATTTTTGTTTTGAGGGAACAGAAGGAGAGGTCAGGCAGCTTGCTGCTTCCTCTCTGCCATCTTATCTCCGCCCCCTCACTCATTCTTTAGGATGAGATTGTTTTGTTTCCAAAGAATTTTCAGTCTACCTTTCCATGGCTCTTTATTACATGTAATTTTTTTTTTTTGCATCATAATCTGAGAAGGACGCATTTACTATTTCTGCATTTTTACATTTGTCTATGAGGTTTTTGAGTCCTAATACATGGTCAATTTTTGAGTATTTGCTATGTCCCTTTGAGAAAAAGGTATATTCCTTTCTATCCCCATTGAGTTTTCTCTGATATCTATTATATCTACCTTTTCTAACATTCTATTCACCTCTTTAACTTCCTTCTTATTGGTTTTGTGATTATATTAATCTAATTCGGAGAGGGGAATGTTCAGATCCCCCACTAGTATAGCTTTGATGTCTATTTCCTCTTGTAACTCATTTAACTTCTCCCCTAAAATTTGGATGTTATACCACTTGGTGCATACATGTTTAGTATTGATATAACTTCATTATCTATCATACCTTTTAGCAAGATGCAGTTTCCTTCCTTATCTCTTTTAATTAGATCTATTTAAAATTTTGCTTTGTCTGAGATAAGAATTGCTACCCCTGCTTTTTTTATGTCAGCTGAAGTATAATACATTCTGCTCCAACCTTTTACCTTTACTTTGTGTATAGGATTGTAGGATTCTGATTTTTAATCCACTCTGCTATTCTCTTTGGTTTTATGGGAGAGTTCATCCCATTCACATTCACAGTTAAGATTATTTCCTGGGGCAGCTAGATGGTGCAGTGGATAGAGCACCGGCCCTGGACTCAGGAGTACCTGAGTTCAAATCTGACCTCAGACACTTAACATTTACTGGCTGTGTGACCCTGGGCAAGTCACTTAACCCCAATTGCCCAGAAAAAAAAAAAAGATTATTTCCTGTTTAATGCCCATCAATTGGGGAATGTCTGGATGAGTTTTGGTATATGAATACAATGGAATACTATTGTGCTGTAAGACACAATGAGCAGGAGGAGTTCAGAGAAACCTGGAGGGTCTTGCATGGGCTGATGATGAGTGAGATGAGCAAAACCAGTAGAACATTGTACACAGTATCATCAGCATTGTGTGTTGAACTATTGTGTTGGACTATATTCTTCTCACCAATGCAATGGTACAGAAGAGTTCCAGGGGACTCATGATGGAAGAGGATCTCCAAATCCAGGAAAAAAAAGAACTGTGTAGTACAGATGCTGAATGAACCATACTACTTCTTTTGTTTTTGGTGCTGATGTTTATCTATTTTGAGGTTTGTCATCATTGCTCTGATTTTTCTCTTATAACATGACTAATACAGAAATATGTTTAATGTTATTATGTGTATATATATATATAACCTATATCAGATTGCCTGCTGTCTAGGGGAGGGGGGAGGGGGGGAGGGAGGGAGAAAAAATGAAAAAATCTGAAATTGGAGAGCTTGTATAAACAAAAGTTGAGAACTATCTTTACATGTAAAGGGAAAAAAATTCCTTGAAATAAAGGTTTCATATTGTTATTTTAAAAAAGATTATTTCCTGTTTATTTCCCTCCATCTTCTTTTCCCCTTTCTTTGTACTCCTTTTTCCCTTATTTCTGCCTATTCCTCTTGACCAGTCTTTTGCTTCTGATCACTGGTTTCCATAATCTGCTCTCCCTCTTATCAGTTGCCCTCCATTTTCTTGCCCCTTTCCCCCATCCCCTTCTGTCCTCCCTTCTATCAATGCCACCCTTTTTCCCTTCCTCTTTTGTTTCCCTAAAGAGTTAGTTAGGAGCAGCTAGGTGGCACATTGATAGAGCACTGGCCCTGGATTCAGGAGGACCTGAGTTCAAATCTTGCCTCAGATACAACACTTACTACCTGTGTGATGCTGGGAAAGTCACTTAACCCCAATTGCTTCACCAAAAAAAAAGTGTATGCTAAGTCCCTTCCTTTTCTTGCCCCTTTCCCCATCTAATCAGCCCTCCCTTCTATCAATACCACCCGTTTCTCCTTCCCCTTTTGTTTCCTTAAAGAGTAAGCTAAGTTCCTTTATACAAATGGGAGTGTATTTTATTCCCTCCCTGAACCAAATCTGATGAAAGTAAGGTTGACACATGCTCACTCCTCCCTTCTTCCCCTCTATTAAAATGGGTTATTTTTGTGTCTCTTAATATGATGTAATTTACCCCATTCCACCTCCCCCTTCCTCTTGTCCCACTAATTTTCTATTATTCTGCCTCTTAAGTTTCATCACATCAAAGTCCATTCAATAACAAGACCTTAACAGAAATACAGATCCAGAGAACTAAAAGTATCCTCCCTCATAGGGAAGCAAGCAGTTTAACCTCATTGAACAACCTCCCCCCGCCTTGTTTTGCTCTTTATATTTCTCTTGAGTCTTATATTTGGAGATCAAATTCTTTGTTCAGTTCTGGTCTTTTTCTCAGGAAGCCTTGGAACTCCCTTATTTCATTGAATGGACATCTTTTCTTTTGAAAGAGAATGCTCAGTTTTTCTGGGTAGTTGATTATGGGCTGCAATCCAAGCCCCTTTGCCTTCCTGAATATCATATTACTAGCCCTGTGAACCTTTAATGTTGAAGCTGCCAGGTCCTGTGCATTCCTGACTGTGGCTCCATGATATTTAAATGTGTTTTTTTTTTTTCTGGCTGCTTGGAGTATTTTCTCCTTCACCTGATAATTCTGGAGTTTGGCTACAATATTCCTTGAAGTTTTCCTTTTGGGGTCTCTTTCAGGAGGTGATTAATGGGTTCTTTCAATGATGATTTTGTCCTCTGATTCTATAATTTCAGGGCAGTTCTCCCTGATAATTTCCTGGAATATGGTGTCTAGACTCTTATCTTGATCATCATTTAAGGTAGTCCAATAATTCTAAAATTATCTCTCTCCTGGATCTATTTTCTAGGTCAGTTCTTTTTCCACTGAAGTATTTTACATTTTCTTTTAATTTTTCAGTCTTTTGATTCTGCTTGACAGATTCTTGGTGTCTCATGGAATTATTAGCTTCCATCTCCCCAATTTTAATTTTTAAGGCATTATTTATCTTAGTAAGTTTTCGCACCTCTTTTTTTCCATTTGGCCATTTTTTTTCTCTCATTTGGCCAATTGTATTTTTCAAGGAATTGTTTTCCTCAGTTAATTTTTCATTTCTTTTTGAAATATAACTCTCATTTATCTCATTTATTTTTCCATTTTTCTTCTACCTCTTGCATTTGCTTTTTAAAAGCCTTTTTGAGCTCTTCAAAGAAGGCTTTTTGCTCTTGAGACACGATCATCCTCCCACTTGAATCTTAACTTGTAGGCATTTTGACAAACTCATCTGAGTTTGTGTTTTGGTCTTCCCTTTTACCAAAGAAGCTGTCAATCAATGGTAAGGGTCCTTTCTTGTTTCTTGCTCATGTTGTAGCCTATTTTTAATGCCTAATTTATAATGTTGAAGTCTACTCCTGGGGCACAGGGGTCACCATTGCAAGTTTCTTACTGCTCTCAGCTGCACCACTCTCAGCTGTGTAGAGTTGCAGCAGTATCAAGCTGCCCACTGAGCCAACCTGTGCTGAGCCGAGTTGTTAGCTGAGCTAAGCAGTGCTGAGCTGCCCTCCCCTTTCACCCAGGTAAGACAGACCTTTCCTGAAGTTGTCTAAATTATCTCAAGTAGGAGGATTGTGTATCTCTGTCTTCTTGTAGGTTCTGTACTTCCATAATCTGTTCAGAGGCTTAATTTAATGTTGTTTTTGAGGGAAACATGGGAAAGCTCAGTCAACTTCCTGGCTTCTCCACCATCTTGACTCCACCCCTGGAACTCCTTGTCCCTTGGGATTTTTAATAGGACTACTTCACATAAATCCATGATGATGAATGATGGATTCTGCTGCTGCTGCTGTTAATGCTGATTATGAATTCATTTTGGTCCAGTCTTATGATTTTATTTGTTTAAGGCAGTTGTCCACATGAGAAGGTGAGTTGCCTCCTGAGTAGGCCTGAGGAACATTGATATGAACCCAAGATGGCCCAGGCATGACAATACATACATGATTTTTAAAAAGTAGATATCAAAGGATGGAAAGATAAGTCACATCCTACTCTCTCCATGAATGGGATTTTGTCTTCAATGTGTTCACACATTCTCTTATTGCCTAACATTTCCCTAATTTCCAAGCTCCCAAGTGTCCTCATTATGAGCTAGGCATCAGCCTTTGGGGATACTTATAACCTTATTACTACATAAGTACTTGAAGTTGTATAGGAGCCATTGTGAAAATCCCCATCCTTCAATATTTCAACCAGGCTTTTGCCCACTGATCACTTTATGAATGACACTTGCCCCTTGAAGGGTGATCTCTTTGCTCCAGGAAAGTGACAATAAAATAATTTCTCTATCTTCTGCCCCTTTATTGCTTAATTGGGAGGGAATGAATAGCATAGGTTAGGAGCATATGGGTATTTTGCAATTTGTATTATTCACCTCTTCTTTCTCCCCTTCTTCATTTGTTACCCCCTCTTTCCATTTGTATCTTCATTATTACTTTTAATGGATCTACCACAGATTTGCAACATTGGCATGATCCTTAAACCTTCCTTCTCCCTCACCCCATATACATAAATACATATATATGTGTGTTTGTGCATAATATATGTGTGTGTGCATGAGCATGTATGTTTATGGATCTATCTATCTATCTAGGGTATATATAGGAAAGGGAGATACGGCAGCATTAGGCCACTGATCTCTACTTATATACTGACCAACATAGAAAAGTTTTTTCCTGCCATAAGTCTCTCCCCTTTCCAATTCATCCTTGACAAACTTGCCAAAGTTTCTTAATTCTGACCATGTGACATTTTTACTGAAAAAAGTCCATTGTTTTCTGATTAACTCTAGGGTCAAATTACTTCATCCTCATCCTTTAAAAAATATTCATTTCACACATTTTGTATTGTATATTAGGGGCAGCTAGGTGATGCAATAGATAGAACACTTGCCTTGACATTGGGAGGACCTGAGTTTAAATCTGACATCAGATACTTGCTAGTTGTGTGACCCTGGGCAAGTCACTTAACCTCAATTGCCTTAACATCAGGGGCCATCTCCAGTCATACTGATATTATATCTTGTTACTGGACCCAGATGGCTCCAGAAAAGAGAGGGAGGCTGGTGACTTTGCACAGTCCTTCTGCATTTGCAAGTAATGCCATCTGTCATGGTCTTCTTTGAGAATGACGGATAAACAACACACAAACACACACAAACATATATATGTTGCATAATAACAGGTATACAAATATATACATATATGTATGTATATATACATGTATACACATACATACATATATATATATATATGTGTGTGTGTGTGTATATGGGTGTATGCTCAAATTTTTTTACTAGAATGTTTTGTGATCAAAAATTTCGAGACCACTTGTGTAGAGAACTTCTGACTTTCTTGATCAGTGGAGATCTTCAACCATTCTGGGATACTACCTTGAACAATAAAAGATTACATGAAGCATCCAGGTCCACATAGCCAGAATGTGTCAGAGGTTATTCAAGTCTTCATGACTCCAAGATCAGATTTATATCCACTATGTCATGCTACCATTAAGTAATAATAGCAAAAATACTACAAACCAATAATAGTACCATACGTATACTTGAAAAAATATCCTTGTTTATTTAGTAAATAAACCATATTTTCAACAAATGCTTATTATAACACAGACACATATATACACACAGTGATTAGAAATGCATGGCTATAACGTTGATCCATATTTTTGATCCATATTTTAAATGCATTCATTTTTATTCTGAACAAAAACACCAAATAAAACTTGCATTACCATATACATAGTAGGACAGAAAAAGGAATGTACATGTAAATGCAGATCTGTATAGTGTATAGCTTGCTTTTCAAGTACATAAAAATTCAACCTAAAGTTTTCAAAGTGGATCTATTTTCATGTGCTTCTTTATAGACTTCTGTTGTCCTCTGTGCATTAATAAAATGATACCTCAATGAATCCTTCATTCATTTGTTCATTCATTCAGTCATTCTTTCTTTTCCTTCCTTTCATTTTTTAATCTCTATGCCTCTTCAAACACCATCGACCGAACCCCATCAGAAAAAGGTAGATGGAAGCCCAAGTAAAAACTATTCATAGCCGGCCAAAACAAATTGAAATATTCTTTTTCTGCAACTTGATTCCATTACTTCACTGACAAGAGGTAGGTAGGATGCTTTTCTGTCACTTTTGAAATTGTGGTTGGTCATAACATTCAATAGAATTCAAATATTTCAAAGTTGTTTTTCTATATAATAGTATTATATAAATTGTTCTCCTATCTCTGCTCACATCATTCTGAATCAGTTAATAAAGATCTCAGTTTTCTCATAAAAATTCCAATAATTTCCATTATTTTCATTTATATAAAATGCTCTGCCATTTCATAATAGATGAGAACCTCCTTAGTTTACATTTCTTTGCCACTATCAAAAAGGCTACTATAAATGGTTTTGTCCATTTTGTATAACTATGTATTGCCTTCCTCTTCCCTTCAACTCTTTGGAATATTGACCTCCTACTAGTATTTCTGGGCAAGAGTATGCACAGTTAAGTTAACCTTTGAGGTGTAAATAGAAACTGCTTTCCAGAAGGGTTTTCCCAAATGAGATAAGACGCATAAAGTTCTGAGCACAATTTCTGGAACATAGTACATACTTAATAAATGCTTATTTCTTTCTTTTCTTTCTTTTCCCCTCATTTCCCTTCTATCCTTCCTATTTTCCTTTCATTTTCATAGCTTCATCAACGGTAGATTAATGTGCATCAACAGTGCATTATTTTAGCATAGCCTTTTTAATCTAAGTAATCGTCCTTCTTTTGGTCATCGTTTCCAATCTCATGGATATGAAGGGGAAACTAAATGTTTTTTTTTTTAATTTATATCTCTTTAATAATTAGTGACTGAGCATTTTAAATTAGTCATTGGCAGTTTGGATTCTTCCTTTTGAAAACATCCAGTTCATATTGATAATTTTTGTATTGGGAATAGCTCTTTTTCTTAAAAAGTTTAATCTGTACCACAGATAGATAGATGATAGAAAGATATAGATATGGAGATAGAGATAGATATAGATACATATATAGATATAGATGTAGATGTAGATGTAGATGTAGATAGACTTAGTATCTGACACCTTTATTAGTGAAACTTGCAGAAAACAATGATCCATTTCTTCAGTAATTTTAACTGCATTGATTTTATTTATGCAAAACCTATTTCATTTTATATAATTAAATGTCTATTTTATCTTCTCTGATCTTCTCAATCTATGGGTTGGTCAGAAATTCATCTCTTTTTCATAGATTGACAAGGTGATTTCTTTCTTGCTCCTTTATTTTGTTTTATGATGTTAACATTTATGTCTGAGAAATGTATTGACTTGAAATGATACATAAAAATTTTTAAAAATGAGATAGATTTTTCCATGCTTATATGGGCATCCATCAGAGATATAATGGGTTTGGTTTCAGACCACTTCAATAAAGTGAATATTGCAATAAAGTGAGTCACATGACTTTTTGTTTCCCATATAACATTATTTTGTATATAATGTTATATTCCCATATAACATTATTTTATATTATACTGTAATCTAGTAAGTGTGTGATAGTATTATGACTAAAAAGCAATGTACATATTTTAGTTAAAATATTTCATTGCTAAAAAAAATTAGACATCATTTGAACCTTTAGTGAATGTTATATTTTTGCTAGTGGAAGGCCTTGTCTCAATGTTGATTGCTGCTGACTGATCAGGGTGATAGTGCTATGGCAATTTCTCAAAATAAGAAAAAATGAGTTGTGCTGCATTTATTGACTTTTGGCCATAGCAGGGTTATTAATTGGCGTAATTTCAATATTGTTTTTCAAGAGTCATTTATATTTGAGTTCAGGAAAGTTTACTTAGGTATATATAAGTTGTTATCTATTTTTATGTTCCAGGAATTATGTTAAGCTTTGAATATATGAATAAAAACAAACACAGACATCAAGGTGCTCACAGTCTAATGGGGAGAAAAAATGCATATGACTACATATGTACAATTTATGTCTAGTGTAAATTGAAGGTAATATTAGAAGGAAGGTATTAACTTTGAGAAGGACCAGGGAAGACCTATTTTAGAACAAGGGATTTGAGTTGAGATTTGATGGAAGTTAGGGAAACTATAAGGCAGAGAAGAAGAGACTGAGCTTTCTAGGCATGGGGAACATCCAGAGAAAAGGCATAGCATTAAGAGGAGTGTCACATGCAAGGAACAAGGCGGCCATGGTCTCTGGATTACAAATGTTGTTGTTATTGTTGTT
Organism: Dromiciops gliroides; assembly: GCF_019393635.1. Taxonomy (NCBI): domain Eukaryota; kingdom Metazoa; phylum Chordata; class Mammalia; order Microbiotheria; family Microbiotheriidae; genus Dromiciops; species Dromiciops gliroides. The sequence continues at coordinate 568,153,091 of NC_057861.1, read as the reverse complement.
CATACTTTTCACAGATTTCCAACTCTTCTTGACCCCATTTGGGATTATATTGGCAAAAATAGAGTAAATTGTATGAAAATTAGAAAAAGTAAGTAGAGGTTAGGTTTTGAATAGCTGTAAAAGCCAATCAGATTATTTTTTTAAATTCTGGATGTAATAGGGAGAGTGATTTATTTTGATCTGTGATTTAGTAAAATATCTTTGGCAGCTGAGAGGAGATGGATTGAAGTAGAGAAATGTGGGTCAGGAATGAGAGGGACATAGGGATATGACCCTCCACTGAGATAGAAAGTGCCCCTCCTTCAGCCTAGTGATCTGATCTCAAAGTCTTAAAGCCCCTTAGAGCCCCCTATTTCTCTCTCTGTTTTTTTTTTTCTCTAGAGAGAGGCAATAACAGGAAGCTACTATCCCCCTTTTTAAATATAGGCATATCAACTTAAAAATTGCTTCATAGGGTCTGCACCGAGATATTATGTAGATATGATAGATTGTTGCTGAAACAGGAAATTTTGCAAAATAACCTACGGCTGAACCCCTGAGGTTGGGGCACTCTGACCCAGGAGAGAGACTTATCGCTGAACAACCCAGGAGAGAGAGACTTATCACTGAACATCCCAGGAGAAAGATTTATTGCTGAACATATAGTATTAACCCAATTACTGCATTTTGTTCAAATTAGATGTCTGTAAAGAGTATAAAAACTTCTTGGTTTCCTAATCTTAGTGTGTCACACCTCCTGGTTGTACCAGTGAGTGTGGTACACCTTTCTTTCAAAAGAAATAAAATCAGTGCTTTGGCCTCCTTTCTCCTCGAGTCTCTATTACAGGGGTCAGTGGGTGTACTTCCCATCCCACTCAGGAAGACTACTCAGAAGATCCTCTAACAATCCATGTGTGAGTCAATGAAAATCTACACCAGCATATGACAATGTTAGAGTAGAGAAGGGATTATTAACAAGGAATATGTTGAAGGTAGAATCAACAGAATTTGACAACAGATTAGCTATGGAGGGATTGAGGAAGGAATATGGTGTACAGGATGATGTCTTTCTCTCACTGAGAAGTTCTTCCAAGTGTGAAAATATTTTTAAATGACTAGCCTAAATTTAAGGGGCTAATCTGACTGGGGTACTTAATCTGGGACTGTCTGACTGAGGGTCTATCTGACTGCTATTAACTTAGCATGGGCCGTTTATAAAGTTCCACCACACTGCTCTACTCCCAAATTGATAAACTAAAGATTAAGAAGGCTCTTAACTAAATAATCAAAGCAGAGTTTATTTATGAGACACTATTTAAAATTAAGAATACAGGGAAATAAAATGTACAACCTGACTGCATTGTGGTGAGTCTCTTTCCACTGAGTCTCTTTCCCACCTGCTGTGCCTTAGCTGCCTCCGGCCTCAGGGCATGTTACACTTTCCCTGCTCAGCTGCTTTCTTCTAACTCCGCCTGTACCCTTTCACTTTGTAAATCCCCCTGCTTCTAACTTTCCTCTCCTCCTTACTGCCACTGCTGAACCCCTGTGTTTCTCTCTCACTGACCTTCTGTCTGTCTGCCCTGTCAGTCTGCCCTTCGGCCACTCTTTTTCCTGCTCCTAGTCCTTCTCGTCTTCTCCTGCGTCCTTGTAGCCCCGTCTCTAGTCCAATCCCCTGAGTCTCACTCCCAGGTCTATATGTACCTTTTCTTTTCTCCACTCAAATCTTGGGCTTCCTGCACCCCCACAGACCAAGCTAATCCTCCAGCCAGGGCTGCGGGTGGTGGGGGAGGGGGGAATGTGCTCCAGCCTCACTTGTCTCAGCCCAGGCTATCTGGGATCTTTCAGATACCTCTGCTCAGATCAGAGGGAGCTGGGGGCTTTTTTTCCCCCCAGCTCTCTGACATGGCATTTTGTACAGCCCACGGGGCTTTTGGGGCTCAGCTGAAGCAGAGGGGGAGGGGCACCAGCCCCTCCCACACAGAAGAGACCTTGAGGGCCTAAGGCTTTCCAATCTCAGCCCAAAGATAGGGTCCCCAAATCAAAATAAATTTCCACACAAGCATCCTCATTTTGTGGATGAGTCCAGGTGAGCCATGCTTCATTCCTCTCCTGTCTGTTCTCCTGACTCTCTCCATACTTTAACACCAAGATTTAGCAGCTTTCTCATCTTGAAATATCTCTTAAACATGCTGATTCCATTTTTTTTTATTGATGGGTTCTTTCCATGGTCTCCTTTTTAAGGATGGACTCAGGCTGACCATGTTTCATTCCTCTCTTTCTGACTCCCTGTATTTTACCACCAGGCCCCTAAGTGGATACCTTCTTATCCCCATTTTAGTTCCATTTTTGTAGTCTCCCGCCAATAGAATATAAGCTTGCTAAGGGTAGGGTTTTGTTTTTTGCTTGCATTTCTACCCCAAGCAATTAGCAAAGTGCCTGGAAAATAATAAGTGCTTAATAAATGTTTTTCATCTTCCTTATAAGACTAAAACCCTAGATAACTGAGAGGATGATAGAGCCTTAGTAAGGAGAAGGTCTTCCTCCTCTGTGAGATAAGTGTAATGAGAAGATAGGGAAAATTTTTAACTAGATGACAACTACATAAGCATATATATATATATATATATATATATATATATACATATACATATACATATATCTATACACAAAAAATTTCAAAATAGATTAATAAAACAATATAAATATCTTAAATGATTTTGAAATTACGTAGTTTAACTAGAATTCTGATGAGCTGTTTTTTAATTTGAACCATGATTGCAACTAACCAGCCAAATCAGTGTTATTAAAAAAATTCCAGTATCTGTTGTATCATATATAAAATATTTTCTATTATATTTGACAGAAAGTATAAAATCATTTCTAGTTATGTGCATAGCATATATGCCATAGTAATTGCCATAAGTTCCACAGGAGGAAAAGTAGAACTACCAAGAACTATTCATAAGAATACATGTCAACATCACCATTAAAGAAGTGACTTGAGACTCATTGACGCAATATAGAAAATCACGGAAACAAATGACACCAATATCTACATCATACACAGAGTGAGAGGAGCTGTTACACAGTATATAGCATGTTGGATGTAGTGTCAGGAATATTGGTTAAAATCTTCCCTCATATTTATTAAGTTACACTTGGCAGGTCACAACCTCTTATAGAGTCTTTTTCCTCAGCTGTAAATAACAATCCAGGGTTGTTTTGAAGATAATGCTTTGTAAACCTTATAGTCATAAAAATCCTATATATCATATTTATTATTAAATAAAATTTCCTAATTAAAAATTTTAAAAGAGATAGACATTGAAAAGAATCCAAAAATGTATGTTAGAAATTCTAGATTCCTTTAATCAGAAATCAAAGAAAAAATTAAAAATAACATTATATAAGTGTCAAAGAAGAGCATAGAATAAAGTAAGCAATTCAGCATTGGTCAAGAACTTTGCTCAAGAGGCTAACCAAGTAAAGAAATAATTATTAAGAGAGAAATAGGGGGCAGCTAGGTGGCATCCACCCTAGAGTCAGGAGCACCTGAGTTCAAATCCAGCCTTAGACACTTGACACTTACTAGCTGTGTGACCCTAAGCAAGTCACTTAACCCCAATTGCCTCACCAGAGAGAGAGAGAGAGAGGGAGAGAGGGAGAGAGAGAGAGAGAGAGAGAGAGAGAGAGAGAGAGAGAGAGAGAGAGAGAGAGAGAGAGAGAACCAAAACAGTATCCTAAAAAAAGATGTTGTAAAAATTTCTAGTCATCTGAAGTACATCACAATTAAAGTTCAAGTTGGTCAAAGCAAGAAGCAGAAAGTTTTACACCATTACCAAGAATGAATAATGAAAGATAATTTCTGTATAAGGAGGTGACTAAAGCTCTAGTTTCTCTACAAAACTGGAAAGTAGTGGGCCATATACAATCCATGTTGATTGACACAAATATTTCATAATGATACACAAGTTATGATCAAAACACTACTAGCTGCATTTCAGATTGAAGTCTGATCTCCCCTTTCTTAACAGAAGGTTTCACATATTCTTATCATGCAAGATGAGAACACCAATGATGCTTCCATGTATATGTAAATTTTCTGATTATGTACTTTTGGCAAAAAATTCCTAGAATGTTTCACACACATATATACACACACAATCTATAAACAATTACTAAAATATTTTATAATGTCTGAGAAGCATGAAAAGTTACTCAAAATCTCCAGGGATATGGAATGACTTACTATCAATTTGTTAGTACAGATCAAACTTCTTGAAAACTTTCCTTTGTTGATTATTACAAAGTATTTTGCTCAGTTCTGCACTCATGGCTTATTTGTGGATTACAAATCTATAAAACATATTGAATCATAAAGAGAATTCTTATATCCTTTATGGACACATGAAACTGTTCTATGTTTTTAATTTTCTTTTTTATTCCCAGAAGTTGGGAGAGTTCCCAGCAATTAATAAGCATTTGATAAATATTTCTCAAGTACTTGATATTTAAATCATGCTAACAACACAATAATGTCATGAACAATTGATAGAAGAAAGGAAATTTATAGGAAAAATGTTTACCTACTGATGATTCTGCCTCCCCTTAAATCCATAATCCCTAAATATAATTAAATATGGCTTCTAAATTCAGAGTCAAGGGAATATTCAATACATGGATCACATCAAGCTATATGCCACCATTGGAAAACATTTTAAATAACTCATGGAATATTTCTCCAATAATATTAGATGAAATGTGCGCTTAATAAGTGTGAACTTATAGTGGTACCAAACCTGGAGCTTTACTATAAAGCGGCAGTCATCAAAACTATCTGGTACTGGCTAAAAGATAGGGTGGTAGATCAATGGAATAGGCTAGGCTCAGGAAATGCAGTAGTAAATGACACTAGTAATGTAGTGTTTGATAAACCCAAAGACTCCAGCTTCTGGGATAGGAACTCAGTATTTGACAAAAACTGCTGGGAAAACTGGAAGATAATATGGCAGAAATTAGGCATAGACCAACATCTTACACCTTATACTAAAATAAGGTCAAAATGGATACATGATTTAGACATAAGAGGTGATACCATAGGTAAATTAGGAGAGAAAGGAATAGTATACCTATCAAATCTTTGGAAAGGAAAACAGTTTATGACCAAACAAGAGATAGAGTATATTATAAAATGCAAAATGAATGATTTTGATTACATTGAATTAAAAACTTTTTGTACAAACATAAGCAATGCATCCAAAATTAGAAGGGAGGCAGAAAGCTGGGAAACAATTTTTGAGGCCAGTACTTCTGATAAAGGCCTCATCTCTAAAATATATAGGGAACTAAATCAATTCCCCATTTGAGAAATGGTCAAAGGATATGAACAAGCAGTTTTCTGATGAAGAAACCATATGAAAAAATGCTTTAAATCTCTAATGATTAGAGAGATGCAAATTAAAACAACTCTGAGGTGTCAGGTGGTACCTATCAGATTGGCTAAAATTACAAAAAAGGAAAATAATAAATGTTGGAGAAGCTGTGGGAAAATTGGAACACTAATGCATTGTTGGTGGAGCTGTGAACTGATCCAACCATTCTGGAGAGCAATTTGGAATTATGCCCAAAGGGCGATAAAGCTGTGCATACCCTTTGACCCAGCAATACCACTTTTGTGTCTTTTTCCCAAAGAAATCATGGAAAGGGGAAAGGGACCCACATGTACAAAAATATTTATAGCTGCTCTTTATGTGGTGGCAAGGAATTGGAAGTTGAGGGGGTGCCCATCAATTGTGCAATGGCTAGACAAGTTGTGGTATATGAATACAATGGAATACTATTGTGCTGTAAGAAACGATGAGCAGGAAGAGTTCAGAGAAACCTGGAGGGTCTTGCGTGGGCTGATGATGAGTGAGATGAGCAGAACCAGAAGAATGTTGTACACAGTATCATCAACATTGAGTGTTGATCTACTGTGATGGACTATATTCTTCTCACCAATTCAATGGTACAGAAGAGTTCCAGGGAACTCATGATAGAAGAGGATCTCCAAATCCAGGAAAAAAAAAAAAAAGAACTGTGGAGTAGATGCTGAATGAACCATACTATTTCTTTTGTTTTTGGTGCTGATGTTTTTCTATTTTCAGGTGTTTCTTCATTGCTTTGATTGTTCTCTTACAACATGACTAATGCAGAAATATGTTTAATGTTATTATGTATATATATGTATATATATATATGTGTGTGTGTGTGTATATATATATGTGTATATATATACATATATATACATATATACATATATATATATATAAAACCTATATCAGATTACCTGCTGTCTAGGGGAGGGGGGTAGGGGAGGGAGGGAGAAAAATCTGAAATTGGAAAGCTTGTATAAACAAAAGTTGAGAACTATCTTTACATATAACGGAAAAAAATAAAATACTTTATTAATTAAAGAAAATAAGTGTGAACTTATATATATATAATATATATATATATAAAATATATATATATATGTCAGAGCAAAAAGAAAAACTCACACCATATTAATAAAACACAGAACTCATCATTCCAATGCAGTTATAGAAAGATAAACATTTTCTCATAAAGTAGAAGGGAGGTTTGGTGGATATTTTCAGAGTGTGGGGCAAACTCACGTCACAAACTAATAGCAAAGGCTAGTAGTGAGTATACATCACTATTTATCAAATGCTACTAAAAGTGATCTATTTCTGGATGTTGCCTACAAAATTGCTAAGATTCAAGAATGCAATCAAAAGGTATCCAAAGGGTGATAATCATATGAATTCATCTGGCAATATTTTAACAAAGAATCAAACAGTTTTCATGCATTTAATATGTATATATATATATATCAAATATATGTATATTTAATATATGTATACATGCACATAGAAGCATTTATGAGAGCAATTCACGATCAGATCATTGCTACCAGATATTACATAATTATTATACCTAAGGACTCAAGGAATTGATTGACCTGGATTTTGTAAATCAAGTGCTGAAAGTATTGGACTATAAGACAAGTTGAAAAAATTATCTTCCCCTAGATACTCAGAAAATGTGATCATGTACCTAGAATTATGTACCAAAAGTCACTCTCCTCTACAAACTAACATAAATCTACGTACTACAAATATTCTTAATTCTTAATAATTCATCAAATGAATGGATACCTGATAAAAGTGATTTACTAAAAACAACAACCAAGTTTTTAAAAGATTTTTTTATACCTAATACATACACTTTCCAAAGTGCATTTGAGAAAAGCATTCAAGATAGGGAGATAGAGCAAAAGAGATTAAAATAATGTGGTACTAAGACAAGGTAAATAACATCACTGCCATTCTGTCTACTACATTTATCTCAAGGATGATCTTAGTGAATTTATAGAAGTTATTTTTCTTTAAAACAGTAATTTTATCCACCTGGGCACTAGTCTATATAGCTGTAAATATAAAATAATAATAGTAAGTTTGAGAATTGTCCTTGAAGAGTTTCTATCTGAATTCCATAGAAAGATGAGAAAACATAATAGTGATGTTTAAAATGATAAAAGATAATGCTAATTCCAATAATCAACAACATTTGCTTTAAAGTTTGTAGAGCAGTTTAAATGTATTACCATTTGAGGCTCATACCAAGTGTCCAAGGACAGTACCATAGATAATATCATACCCATTTTACAGATGGGGAAACAGACTCAAAAAAGTTTAAATGACTTGCATGTGATCACATGCCTGCAAAGTATCCTACAGTAGCATGATAAGTATCAGAAATGAGTTGTGACCTCAGGTCTTTCTGATGGTAAACCAAGTGCTCTATTCACTGGATTTGTATTTCCAGTGCTATGGGGATATTTTAAATTATTCCAGAACATAGAGAGTAGTTAGTTGGCATAGTGGATAGAGTATTGAATCTGAATTCAGGAAGACTCATTTTCCTAGATCAAATCCACCTTCAGACACTTAACTATCTGTGTGACCCTGGCCAAATTTCATTTGCCTCAGTTTCCTCATCTGTAAAATGAGCTGGAGAAGGAAATGGTAAACCATTCCAGTACATTTTCCAACAAAATCTCAGATGGGGTGACAAAGAGTCAGACATGACCTAAAAACTAATGAACAGCAGCAACAAAGAGGACATAGACAACATCACTGCTTTGGCGACCAACACTCAGCTTCCCTCAGTGGTTTTCTTATTAAATCTAAAGCAAAAAACAAATACAACACATCATTTCCAAAGAATACAACAATTTTATCTCTATTGTCACTAAGTTAGAGGAGGGAGGTGTAGAGGGATCCATTCCAAACATTTTATTTTTTCTTGTCAGTCAATTTTCTTATTTTGGTAAACCCTTTGATTAGACTGTATTACACACAGTCTGCCTAACATGTAAACCCACACTTCTGCAAAAATGTTTTTCTTCTTAAGTTTATTATGGCTTCTTTTAATTTTGCTCTTTATATATTACTTTCAGTATATAGTAATTGATGAGAGGCTTAAATACCATCCTGTTATACCTAATGAAAGGTAATATGGGGACCTCTAGAGAATACTCAGAGGCCATTTAAAAAAATAAATATTTAGAAAAAGAATGTAGGAGGAAAGAATAAAAACACTAAAATTATGCAGCTTGAAGAATAAAAAACATCTAAAAAGTAATTTAATATTTTTTGAGTAGATGAATGGCTATTATTCAGGGCATAATGGCAAGTTCTTTATCTCTACTGCAGATAGAACAAGAAGAAATGAAGTAAAATTACAGCACAGGAAACTTAGTAAACATTGCCAAACCCTAAAATATTTTCCATAAGGTGGTTGTATGCAATTCTTTGAAAGCAGGTTAGACTTTCATCTGTCTGGAGCTGTTTATTTGGAGAGATGGAGCATCTGACCTTTCAAAGTCCTTTCTGGGTCCTGTGAGGCTTTGAGAAGATATGCCAACACAGATTAAAGCATTAAAAAGAAATACATGTTTTCGTGTGTTTTGCAAAGGCACTGCTACTACTTTTGCATCTTGAGGGAGAGAAAGAGGGAGACAGACAGAGAGACGGAGAGAGACAGACAGAAGAGAGAGAGACAGAGACAGAGAAAGAAGCTCATTTCATAGGTGTCTATCAGCTCTGCCCCTATAAATACACCTTGAAAAGCTGGAAAGCCATGATATCATGGACAGGCATGTTACTTTTGCAGTCCCCTCTCTAGTATTGCAAATTTTCCTGGGTTCAGAAAGAGCAAGCATTCTGAATCCAGCTGATATGAAACAACTTAAATCACAAAGAGGGATGAGTTGTAAATTGAAAATGATATGAATACTTTTAAAATGGAAGAAGTGAAGCTGAATATTAGCACTCATCTATTAGTTCCCATTCTGTATTAAAGAGGATGCTCCCAAAAGCCAAAGTGGTCAAAAATTACTAATCACAAAATGGCATCATCGAGGCCTCTCTCCACCTCTAAAGATAAACAAACAATTCAATACTAGCTTCCTAATGACCACATATTTTCAGGCACAGCAGGTTCTGCCTGGTCCCTGAAGGAAAATGACAAATGAATGCTGTTTAATATTTTGCTTGAACAGTTTTTCCTTTCAGAAAACTATTTGCAATATGATAATGAGAGGAGCAGAGCTGCAAAGAGTAGCATTTTGTAAGGATGGCTACCTTTCTAGGGCATATCATCTGATACATACTCTGTTTATCCAGAGTGAATTCAGTGGTTAAAATGATTAATTGAACCCATTTTATGTTACTCATACTCTCTCTTGCAAAAGAGGTGGCTGCTATTTTTTTCTTAGTGACTCATACAAAAAGGCTAACAGTACACTGGCAATAACAAAATGACATTTCTAAATTTAGCAGTTCATAAATCTTAAAAGATGCCAGCCACATCCTGTCATTTTTTATACTGTCCCCTTCTCCCCCCACTCCTTGCTTTCCTCTTTCAGAACTTGCTTCCATGTACAAAAGAAGTAAATGTGTATGGAGCAGATGTAAAGAAAGGCTTCTTCAACAGTCTTTGCTAATCTTCCTGATGCTTAGCACTTAATGTGGCCCCTTGGTAGGAGAAATGTGTACATTCCCTAGATGATAGATTTTTATTTTTACTTTAAGATGCTAAATTTTTCTTGTAAAAACATATAGAAAATATCTTATTTTTTCAAAAGGGATGCAGTTCACTGATTCCTTTACAAGGGACTCTAAGAAACTAGGAAATGTTCCCTTCCTCTTCTATATTATCTATTGCCTGGCATGAAATATTCAGTAACTTCCAGCCTGGGGAAATATCATTTTTTCTCTGCAGTTTTCTGTGGTTTATGTAAGCACTTGCCAAATAGATCATGCCCTCTGCTTTCCCCACTTATGCTCCTTTAGCCATTGTTATGAGACCTCAGTGACACCCCTCTGGAAATTTCACCAACACATAGTTCATATAATTTATGATGCAAAAGGTAGTCTGTGGCAAAGTAACTAAGAAATACTATAAGTTGGTATAGTGGATCCAACACTGCTGGGAAGTAGGTTTCACAATAATGTGAGATGCAGTTACCATAAAACACATGAGCCTGCCTCTCCCTCCTTTCTCTCTCTCTCTCTCTCTTTTTTTTTTTTTTTTTGCAGGGCAATGAGGGTTAAGTGACTTGCCCAGGGTCACACAGCTAGTAAGTGTTAAGTGTCTGAAGACGGATTTGAACTCAGGTACTCCTGACGCCAGGACTGGAGCTTTATCCACTGCACCACCTAGCTGCCCCCCTCCTTTCTCTCTTACCCACAGTCCTCTGCTATATCACTAGCCAATCTCTTTTTCATTGAACATAAGGTTCTGTAGTGTCGGTTCCTATCAAATTTAAATGACTTTCTCTGAATAGTAGCAAAAAGGTTTGTAATAACCTATTTGCCTCCTTTCAGTTACAAATGCATCTGTCTTCTGTTTAATAAAAGAATACTAATTTTAGAATGGATGCAATCAGCATATGTGAGATCATTATAATTGTAGTTCAAATAGAAGTTAGAAAAATGGTAGGAGAGAGGAGAAAAGAAGGAAATACAGAAGGAAGGGAGGGAGAGAGGGTGCAAAGAAGGAAAGGAATGGAAAAAAAGGAAGCGTGGAGGGAAGTAAAGAGAAGAAGGATGGGAGGAAGGAGAATGGAAGGGAAATGGGTGAAGAAAATAAAGGAGGGAAGGGAAGAGAGGAGGAAAGAAGGAAGGAATGAGAGAAGGAACAAAGAGATGAAGAAAGCAATGAAGAAAGGAGCAAAAGAAGAGACATGAAGGAAAGGAAAGAAACTAGCCTTTCTTTAGCAAGGAGAAATAGGTGTTAAAAATGAATTGGCATAATTATAGTAACTGCTCAAACTCAAGAGCAGGCTAGAACCAATATTTGTGTATACTCTAAAGTTGATGTAGAGATTACATTAAGCAGAGACCATGAAATATGTTCATAAAGAAAGGGATCCCATTGACCTGGATGCTGTTACATGGTTCTCTGTGTGTAAACATGAGACTCTACCCTTTCCATGATTGTTCAGTTCATTCATTCAATATTCAATAAGTATCTATTTTTTTAAATTAATAAAGTATTTTATATTTTCCCGTTACATGTAAAAATAGTTCTCAACTTTTGTTTATACAAGCTTTCCAATTTCAGATTTTTCTCCCTCCCTCCCCTCCCTCCCACTCCCCTAGACAGCAGGTAATCTGATATAGGTTATATATATATATATATATATATATATAACCTATACATATGTGTGTATATATATATATATAACCTATATATATGTGTGTATATATATATACACACATATATATACATATATATATACATAATAACATTAAACATATTTCTGCATTAGTCATGTTGTAAGAGAACAATCAAAGCAATGAAAAAACACCTGAATATAGAAAAACATCAGCACCAAAAACAAAAGAAATAGTATGGTTCATTCAGCATCTACTCCACAGTTCTTTTTTTTTTTTTCCTGGATTTGGAGATCCTCTTCTATCATGAGTTCCCTGGAACTCCTCTGTACCATTGAATTGGTGAGAAGAATATAGTCCATCACAGTAGATCAACACTCAATGTTGATGATACTGTGTACAACATTCTTTTGGTTCTGCTCATCTCACTCATCATCAGCTCACGTAAGACCCTCCATGTTTCTCTGAACTCTTCCTGCTCATCGTTTCTTACAGCACAATAGTATTCCATTGTATTCATATACCACAACTTGTCTAGCCATTGCACAATTGATGGGCACCCCCTCAACTTCCAATTCCTTGCCACCACATAAAGAGCAGTTATAAATATTTTTGTACATGTGGGTCCCTTTCCCCTTTGCATGATTTCTTTGGGAAAAAGACACAAAAGTGGTATTGCTGGGTCAAAGGGTATGCACAGCTTTATCGCCCTTTGGGCATAATTCCAAATTGCTCTCCAGAATGGTTGGATCAGTTCACAGCTCCACCAACAATGCATTAGTGTTCCAATTTTCCCACAGCTTCTCCAACATTTATTATTTTCCTTTTTTGTAATTTTAGCCAATCTGATAGGTGTCAGGTGGTACCTCAGAGTTGTTTTAATTTGCATCTCTCTAATCATTAGAGATTTAAAGCATTTTTTCATATGGTTTCTTCATCAGAAAACTGCTTGTTCATATCCTTTGACCATTTCTCAATTGGGGAATTGATTTAGTTCCCTATATATTTTAGAGATGAGGCCTTTATCAGAAGTACTGGCCTCAAAAATTGTTTCCCAGCTTTCTGCCTCCCTTCTAATTTTGGATGCATTGCTTATGTTTGTACAAAAAGTTTTTAATTTAATGTAATGAAAATCATCCATTTTGCATTTTATAATATACTCTATCTCTTGTTTGGTCAAAAACTGTTTTCCTTTCCAAAGATTTGATAGGTATACTATTCCTTTCTCTCCTAATTTACCTATGGTATCACCTCTTATGTCTAAATCATGTATCCATTTTGACCTTATTTTAGTATAAGGTGTAGGATGTTGATCTATGCCTAATTTCTGCCATAATATCTTCCAGTTTTCCCAGCAGTTTTTGTCAAATACTGAGTTCCTATCCCAGAAGCTGGAGTCTTTGGGTTTATCAAACACTACATTACTAGTGTCATTTACTACTGCATTTCCTGTGCCTAACCTATTCCATTGATCCTCTACTCTATTTCTTAACCAGTACGAGATAGTTTTGATGACTGCTGCTTTATAGTAAAGCTCCAGGTTTGATACCGCTAACCCACCTTTCTGTGAAATTTTTTTCATTATTTCCCTTGATATTCTTGATTTTTTGTTTTTCCAGATGAATTTTGTTATTATTTTTTCTAGCTGTATAAAATAATTTTTAGGTAGTCTGATTGGTATGGCACTGAATAAGTAATTTAATTACATAGTATTGTCATTTTTACAATATTCACTCTGCCTATCCATGAGCAATTGATATCTTTCCAATTATTTAGATCTGATTTGATTTGTGTGAAGAGTATTTGGTAGTTGTGTTCATAGAGTTCCTGGGTTTGTCTTGGCAAGTAGACTCCCAAGTATTTTATATTATCTACCTTTACTTTAAATGGAATTTCTCTTTCTATCTCTTGCAGCTGGACTTTGTTGGTCATGTATAGAAATGCTGGTGAGTTATGTGTGTTTATTTTATATCCTGCTACTTTGCTAAAATTATTATTTGTTTCTAGTAATTTTTGAGTTGATTCTCTAGGATTCTTTAAGTATACCATCAAATCATCTGCAAAGAGTGATAGTTTTGTTTCCTCCTTGCCTATTCTAATTCCTTTAATTTCTTTTTCTTCTCTGATTGCTAAAGCTAAGATTTCTAGTACAATATTAAATACTAGGGGGTGATAATGGACATCCCTGTTTCACCCCTGATCTTAGTGGGATGGCCTCTAATTTATCTCTGTTGCATATAATACTTGCTGATGGCTTTAGGTAGATATTGTTTATTATTTTAAGGAAAGCTCCACCTATTCCTAAAGTCTCTAGTGTTTTTATTAGGAATGGGTGTTGTACTTTGTCAAAAGCTTTCTCTGCATCTATTGAGATAATCATATGATTTTGGTTGGTTTTCTTATTGATTTCATTGATTATGTTAACAGTTTTCCTAATGTTGAACCAGCCCTGCACTCCTGGCATACCTGGTCATAGTGTATTTTCCTGGTGATCAATTGCTGTAATCTCCTTGCTCATATCTTATGTAAGATTTTAGCATCAATATTCATTAGGGAAATTGGTGTATAATTTTTTTTCTCTGTTTTTGCTTTGCCTGGTTTTGGTATCACCACCATATTTGTGCGAATTTGGGTGAACTCTTTCTTCACCTATTTTTCCAAATAATTTGTATAATATTGTAATTGATTGTTCTTTAAATGTTTGGTAAAATTCACCTGTAAACCCATCTTGCCCTGGGGAGTTTTTCTTAGGGAGTTCATTAATGGCTTGTTCAATTTTGTTTTCTAATATGCGTTTATTTAACGATTTTATTTCGTCTTCAGTTAACCTGGGCAGTTTGTATTTTTGTAAATATTCATCAATTTCATTTAGATTGTCAAATTTATTGGCATACAGTTGGGCAAAATAATTCCTAATTATTGATTTAATTTCTGCTTCATTGGTGGTAACATCACCCTTTTCATTTTTGACACTGGTAATTTGGTTTTCTTCTTTCTTTTTTTTAATCAAATTAACCAATATTTTATCTATTTTGTCAGTTTGTTCATAATACCAGCTCTTAGTTTTATTGATTAATTCTGTAGTTTTTTTGCTTTCAATCTTATTAATTTCTCCTTTAATTTTCAGGATTTCTAGTTTAGTATCTAATTGGGGATTTCTAATTTGTTCTCTTTCTAGCTTTTTAAGTTCCATGCCCAATTCATTGATCTCCTCTTTCTCTTTTTTATTCATGTAGGCATGTAGAGGTATAAATTTTCCCCTAAGCACTGCTTTGGCTGCATCCCATAGATTTTGGTATGTTGTCTCATTATTGTCATTCTCTTGCATATAGTTATTGATTGTTTCTATGATTTGTTGTTTCACCCATTCATTCTTTAGAATGAACTTATTTAGTTTCCAATTGATTTTCATTCTACTTTTCCCTCGCTCTTTCTTACATGTAATTTTTATTGCATCATGATCTGAGAAGGATGCATTGACTATTTCTGCCTTTCTACATTTGACTGTGATGTTTTTGTGCCCTAATACATGGTCAATTTTTGAAAATATGCCATGTACTGCTGAGAAAAAGGTATATTCCTTTCTATCCCCATTCAATTTTCTCTAGACATCTATCATGTCTAACTTTTCTAGTAATCTATTCACCTCTTTCATTTCTTTCTTATTTATTTTTTGGCTAGATTTATCTAATTCTGAGAGGGGGAGATTCAGATCCCCCACTGGTATAGTATTACTGTCTAATTCCTCTTGTAACTCATTTAACTTCTCCTCTAAGGACTTGGATGCTATACCACTTGGCGCATACATATTTAATATTAATATTACTTCATTTTCCTAGTACCTTTAAGCAAAATGTAATTTCCTCCTTTATCTCTATTAATGAGATCCATTTTTGCCTTTACTTTTTCTGAGATAAGGATTGCTACCCCTGCTTTTTTTACTTTAGCTGAAGCATAATATATTCTGCTCCAGCCTTTTACCTTTACTCTGTGTGTATCTCTCTGCTTCAAATGTGTTTCTTGTAAACAGCATATTGTAGGATTCTGGTTTTTAATCCATTCTGCTATTTTCTTCCATTTTATAGCAGAGTTCAACCCATTCACATTCACAGTTATTTTTACTGACTGTCTATTCCCCTCCATTCTATTTACCCCCTTTGTACTTTTCCCCCGTTCTTGCACCCTATTCCTCCTCACCAACATTTTACTTCTTACCCCTGCCTCCTCCAATCTGTCCTCCCTTTTTATCATCCCCTCTCTTTTCTTTACCTTTTTCTCCCTTGCTTTTGTCCTCACTTCTATCAATCCCCCCTTTCCCTTCCCCTTTTGTTTCCCTAAACAATGAGCTAAATTTCTTTATCCCAATGAACATATATGTTATTCCCTCTTTGAATCAAATCTAATGAGAGTAGGGTTGAAACAATGTTCACACCTCCTTTCTTTCCCTCTATTGTAATAGGTTGTTTTTTTCACCTCTTCATATGATATAATTCATCCCATTCCACCTCCCCTTAGATTCCCTTTTTTACCCCTTAATATTTTTTGTATCATCACATCAAAGACAATTTATATTTATACCTTCTGTGTAAAGCCCTTCTCTCTGCCCAAATACATTTACAATTCTTAAGAGTTATGAGTATTATCTTGCTGTGTAGGGATATAAACAGTTTAACCTAATTGTGTAACCTTTTTTTCCCCCTCTGTTTACCTTTTTAAACTTCTCTTGAGTCTTGTATGTTAAGATCGAATTTTCTATTCAGTTCTGGTCTTTTCACCAGGAAAGATTGAAAGTCCTCAATGTCATTAAATGTCCATCTTTTCCCCTGAAAGAGAATGCTCACTTTTGCTGGATAATAGATTCTTGCCTACAATCCAGGCTCCTTTGCCTTCTGGAATATCATATTTCAAGCTGTGCAGTCCTTTAATGTTGAAGCTGTCAGGTCCTGAGAAATACTGACCTTGGCTCCATGGTATTTAAAGTGCTTCTTTCTGGCTACTTGGAGTATTTTCTCCTTCACCTGATAATTCTCAAATTTGGCTACAATATTCCTTGGAGTTTTCCTTTTGGGGTCTCTTTCAGGAGGTGATTGGTGGATTCTTTCAATGACAATTTTATCCTCTGATTCTATAATATCAGGGCAGTTCTCCTTAATAATTTCTTTGAATATGGTGCCTAGACTCTTTATCTCATCATGGCTTTCAGGCAGTCCAATGATTCTCAGATTGTCTCTCCTTGATCTGTTTTCCAGATCAGTTGTCTTTCCAATGAGGTATTTCCCATTTTCTTCTATTTTTTCATTCTTTTGATTCTGCTTGAATGATTCCTGGTGTCTCATGGATTCCTTATCTTCCAACTGTCCCATTTTTATTTTTAAGGCATTGTTTTCTTCAGTGAGATTATGCACCTTTTTTTTCCATTTGGCCAAGTGAATTTTTTAAGGCCTTGTTTTCTTTGGTGAACTTATGTACTTTGTGTTTCCTTTTCCAAGGTGCTGATTCTTTTTTCATAGTTTTCTTGTTTTGCTTTCATTTCTCTCCCCATTTTTCTTCTACCTCTTTCAATTGATTTTTAACATCCTTTTTGAGCTCTTCCAGGAAGACTTTTTTTTCTTGAGACCAATTCACCTTCCCTCGTGAGGCTTCACATGTAGGTAATTTGAGGGTATTGTCCTCGTCTGACTTTGTGTTGGCTTCTTCCCTATTGATACAGAAGCTCTCAATGGAGAGGGCTCTCTTTTGCCTCTTACTCATTATTGCAGCTTATTTATTTATTTTTTAAGTTGAGGTCTGATCTGGGGGCACCAGGGTCCTTGTTTTGGGCTTCTTGTGCAGGGGTATAGGTGCTGTGTGACTGGCTTTTTACTCTGAGACCTTTATAGTGTGTGCAGTTTGCCCCCCCTACACTTCCTCTCTGAGCGCACTCGGCCAGGTGCCCGATCCCGCCTGTCCTGTTCGTGGCCCTACAACTGGCAGCCTGCCCTCCTGGCCGGTGCAGGTAGGTTTATCCACTGTCCTTCTTGGCCACCAGATTTTTGAGCCAGGTTCCAGGGGCCTCAGTTGTTTGTCTGTGGCCCACAGCTTCTGCTGACTTGCCCCGATCCCCTCGGCTCTGGGCTACTGGACGGCGCTGGGCCTCCCTTTTGCTTGAGTCAGACTGACCTTTTCCTGAAGTCTTCTACATTATCTCTGGTTGGAAGACTGTGTCTCTCTGTCTCTTTGTAGGTTCTGTAGTTTCAGAATCTGTCCAGAGGCTTGATTTAATGTTCTTTTTGAGGGAATAGAAGGAGAGCTCAGGTAGCTTGCTGCTTCCTCTCCGCCATCTTGGCCAGTAAGTATCTATTAATTGTCTATTGCTAGGTGATACAGGGAATCAGGTGCCAGGCCTGGAGTCAGGAAGACCTAAATTCAAATTTGGCCTCAAACACTTACTAGCTGTGTGATCCTGGGAAAGTCACTTAACCCTGTTTGCTTTGGTTTCCTCTTCTAAAAAATAAGCTGGAGAAGGAAATGACAAACTACTCTAGTGTATTTGCCAAGAAAATCCCAAAAAGTTTCACAAAGAGTCAAACACAAGGAAAAATTTCTGAATAACAACATAAACAAAACATGGTATTAAGCTCTTGGGTTAGAAAGACAAAAAAGATACTGTCCTTTTCCTCAAGAAGCTTATATTAAATAGGGAAAAAGATCATGTACACAGATTAGCTAATATAATTATGTAAAAGTAATTTCATAGGACAAGACATTCACAGTTTATGGGGACTGGGAAAGTTCTTGCATGTAAATTAACATTTGAGTTAAACCTTGAAAGAAACTAAGGATTCTAAAAAACAAACAAACAGGGACAGATAGGTTGCACAGGGGGGCAGCTAGGTGGCACAGTGGATAAAGCACTGGCCGTTGATTCAGGAGAACCTGAGTTCAAATCTAGCCTCAGACACTTGACACTTACTAGCTGTGTTACCCTGGGCAAGTCGCTTAACCCTCATTGCCCCAGCAAAACAAACAAACAACCCCCCCCCAACAAAAACACAACCCCCCCCCACACACACACACACATTAAAAAAAAAAAACTAATAAAAAATATATGGTGAATAGTCTTCCAAAACCATGGAAATCTGTAATACAGTGTCATATAGAGTGAAAAGCCAGCGCTTGAGACACATACATGTGTAATCAGAGTTGAAAGATAATTTGGAACAGAATCTATTCTTTCCCATTTCTTCCCTTTGTTCCTGATTTGTAACTCCAGAATCCATCCCATCTTCCACACACTGCCAGTGTGATTTTGCTTAAGCGCGGGTTTGACCATATCATCCCACTACTCACAAACTCCAATGACTCCCCATTGCTTCTAGCATAAAACATAATTTATACTGTCTGGATTTTAGAGCTTTTCCCAACTTGGTTCCAACCTATCTTTCAGACTCTCCTGAGTGGTTCTTCACCAAAGTTGTTTTCTCTGTTTCTCAAAAACAGCACTCCAAACTCATTCTCCATTCCTTTTCATTAGCTATCCCTACACACTTGGGATACATCACCTTCTTGTCCTAGAATCTCTAACTTTCTTTATGACATAGCTCAAACACCACCTTTTCAATATTGATTTTTCCTGATCCCCTACTGCTAATGCCTTTCTTCACTGTCTACTTTTACTTTCTTATATTTATTCTGTATTTCTTCTACATGTGTTTATTTGTATACACACACACACACACACACACACACACACACACACATATATATATATACTTGCCTACCACAATGGAATTGAAAAATATTACTTTTTATAAAGTATAGGTTGTTTCATTTTAATTTTAATCATTGTATCCCCTCCACTGAGTGTAGTACCTGGCTCTTAACAAATGTTTGCTGATTGATTGATTTGTTGGTAAGAGAGACAAGGTTGGAAAGTATTGGAAAGTATATCTACCCAAGTAGGAGATTCTAAATTAGTTTTCCTATGTGGTTTGTTAACTTTACTTACTCTATACATCACACTAGATATCAAAGCCAATGCTGGGCAACAGTAGGAATGAAAAGACAATCTGTGCCTTGGAATTTTTTATTCTTAGAATTGAGGATAATACAGGATAATACAAGATCAATCAGCTTCTACATTAAAGGATTGGAAGGCATGGAATATATTTTGGAGGGAAAAGGAATTGGGATTACAACCAAGAATCACCTACCCAGCAAAAGTGAGTATAATCTTTCAGGGGAAAATGTGGGACTTCAATGAAAAAGAGGTCTTTCAGGTATTCATGATGAAAAGACCTGAACTGAAAGAAAATTTGACTTTCAAATACAATCCACTAGAACAACATAAAAAGGTAAACAGGAAAAAGAAATCATGAGGGATGTGTAAAGGTTAAACTTTATATTCCTACATGGGAAGATGATATGTCTAACTCAAAAGAACCTTCTCAGTATCAGAGTAGATGGTAGGAATAAATTTAGACAAGAGAATTGGCTCAAAAACCTTACTCTCATCAGATTTGGCTCAAGCAGGGAATAACATATATACTCAATTGGGTGGAGTAATCTTTCAAACCCTGCAGGAAAGTAGGAGGGGAAGGGGGTAAGGAGGGAGGGGCAAAGGAAGGGAGGCAGAGTGGGGGAGAGGGCAGTCAAAAACTAATCCCTTTTGAGGAGGGATAGGATAAAAGAAGATTGAAAATAAATAAATATCATAGGAATGGAATAAAATGGAGAGAAACAGTTAACAATAGAAACTGAAAAAAGTGAAGCAGAGGCACGAGTAATGTAAGATGATGATGATGATGATTCATGGACTAATGATGATTGGGAAAGATGATTGATTGATGAGGAGGACTGAATGATGATGATGATGAAAAATGTATGGTACTTAACTTTGTTGGACTATTGTGAAGAAAATTCTTGGTTCAGGTATATGGTACTATATAAATGTTATCTATTACTGTGATTGCAATAATCAACCTCATGGGTTTATTATAAGGTAATCTCTTTTTAAAGTAATATATAATATAGTTTACTATAAAAAATTATGAGCAGGATGTTATTAGAAAGACCTGGAAGAACCTGTATGAGCTGATGCAAAGTAAAATGCACTATATACAAAATACCAGCAATACTGTGAGATGATCTGCTGTGAATGACTTAGATATTTTCAGCAATGCAGTGATCCAAGACAACTCCAAAGGTCTTATGAAAAATTCAATCTGTCTACAGAGAGAAAACTTTTAGTATCTGAATACAGATTCGATCATAATTTTTTTATGTTAGTTCCTTTATCTGAAGTTTTGTTTTTGTCTGTTTTCTTTCACAGCCTGACTAATGTGGAAATGTTTTGCATAACTACTCATGTATAACTTATATTACATTACTCGAGTTCTTGGTGGAGGAGGGAGGGAGGGAGGAAGATAATTTGGAACACAAAGATTTTTTTAAAATTTGATTTCAAAATTTCTAGTTTACATGTAATTTGGGAAAATAAAATTCTAATTATAAAATAAAAAATTTAAAAAAAATTCAAAAAATTTAAAAATGCCATTTGCAATTAAAAGTCCTTCATAATGTACATCCCTTGGAGAAGCTAGGTGACACAGTGGATAAAGCACCCACCATCCCTGGATTAAGGAGGACCTCGATTCAAATCTGGGCTCAAACACTTGACACTTATGTGACCCTTGGCAAGTCAATTAACCCACATTGCCCAGCAAAAAATAAATAAACAAACAAACAAACAAACAAATAAATAAAACAAAATAAAACAAAAACAAACAGACAAACAAAGAAAAACATAATGTACATCCTTTCATTTCTAGCCTCCTGGCTTTTCTATGCACAAGACATTACATCTCTTGCCTGGACATTTTCTCTAGCTTTCCCCTAAGCCTAGTATCCTCTCCTTCTTCAACTCTACTTACAGATTTCCCTGACTTCTTTTAAGACCCAATGAGTAATAGGAAGTCTTTCCTAATGCCCTTTTAATTCTGGGACCTTCCCTCTATTGGAGAATACACACAGACACATCCATTCATCCATGCATGCATGCATGCATACATACATACATACATACATACATTTATATATATATATATATATACACACACACACACAAACACACATAGATTTGTAAATCTCTGTATATGTATATATGTTTATATATGTATTTCATATACATATGTACATACCTACATGTACATGCACACATTTATTTGCATGATACCCCTTCATTAGATTGTAAGCTCCTTGGGAGCAGGAACTTTTTTTTGGCCTCTTGTTACTTCCCCAATGCTTAACACAGTTCCCAGCACATATAAGTGCTTAAAAATTTTTATTCAGGGGCAGCTAGATGGCACAGTGGATAAAGCACCAACTCTAGATTCAGGAGGATCTGAGTTCAAATCCGACCTCAGACACTTGACACTTACTAACTGTGTGACCCTGAGCAAGTCACTTAACCCTCATTGCCCCACCAAAAAAAAGTTTATTAACTCATCAATTGACACATTCTATGATCTAGTTAAATTCTTTTATTTGCTAGTTCTCATATATGACATTTCATATTTCTCTCTCTGTGCCCTTAAATTGTCTGTAATCCATGTCTAGAATATTCTCCCTCTTCATCTCTGTCTCTTAGCTTTCCACACTTCTTTGAAGACTTGGCCTAAGTGTTATATTGTACAGGAGTTCTCCTGATAATGTCTTCCACATACTCTGTAAATATCTTGCATTTACCTATTTATATAATTTTTCCCCAAGGAGAATACGAATTCCTTGAACGTAGGGACTGCTTTCATTTTCTTTGTACTCGCATTTAGTATGGTACTTGGCACTAAGTAAGTGATTAATAAATGCTTCTTGACTGAGTGATTGATTCTTATGTCTCTCGTAACTAGAAAGAAAATAATGAGAAGGATATAGAAATATGCATACAAGACTGTTGCTCTCTTCTCTATTTAGCAAAGAAGTGAGTCTGTCATATGACTTACTTGGCTTGAGCAGTAAGCATTATGTTAGGGTGGAAAATGCACTAGACTTAGAGTCCATAAACATGGGTTCAAATCTCAGCTCTGTCTATTACTTTGTGGCCTTGAACAAGTCATTTGCTCTACCTAGTCCTCAGCTTCTTTTTCTGTATGAGAGAGCTGATGATCTCTATAGTCCTCACAGACCAACATTCAAGCATTCTACTTTCTTTACTAATAAATCAGCAAATTATGTGCAACTTAGGGTCTTAAAGCATTCCCTGGGAGAAAGAGCTTTTGGAGTCAAGATGGCAGATGAGAGGCTGTGACTCCCAAAAGCTCCAGATAAACCCATCCACTAATGCCCAAATAATGTGGTAAAAAAAAAAAAAAACCCAACCCAACAACACCAGAGTAGCCTAATGCACATAGGAACAGAGTGAGACTATTTTTCAGCAAAAGAGAGCAATTGTGATCACCTACTGATCAGGCTGAACAGCTCAGCGAGCAGTCCGGATCCATCCAGGAACAGACAGTGCTTCCAGCACCTATCAGAGCCTTCACTTCCAGCAACTTCTGAGGCTCTGATCATGGACTGCTGATGGGGTTCGGTGATAGCCCGGGGTGAAGTAGAGGCAGTCTCTGCTGGAGTTAGGACAAAGGGCCCTGGTTCTGAACCAGTGGGCTAAATCGAGTGGTGGTGACCCAGTGCAGGAAGGGCACAGGCACGCCAAGCTTCTGACCATAGAGAATCAGAGTTCAATCACACTTTGTTTCTGGGATAAAGAGAAAGTGGCTATGGTTACACACAGGCCAGGCAGGCCAAATGAATGAAAAAATAGAGGGCAATATTAAATATCCCCTTGGAAAAACAACTGACCTAGAAAACAGATCTAGGAGAGTTAATTTGAAAATCATTGGACTACCTGAAAACCATAACCAAAATAAAAGCTTATAAACCATCCTCCAAGAGATTGTCAGGGAAAATTGCCTTGATATTCTAGATGCAGAAGGCAAAATAGAAATTGAAAGAATCCACTGATCACCTCCTGAAAGAGATCCCAAAAGGATAACTTCCAGGAATATCATAGTCAAATTCCAGAGCTGCCAGATCAAGGAGAAAATACTGCAAGCAGCTAGAAAAAAGGAATTAAAATACTGTGGAGCTCCATTAAGGCTAAAATGGGATCTAGTAGCATCTACATTAAAGGCCCAGAGGACATGGAATATGATATTCCAGAAGGCAAATGAACTGGGACTACAGCCAAGAATTATGTACCCATTAAAACTGTTTATACTCTTTTAGAAGAAAAAGTGGGGCTTCAATGAAAAAGCAGAAATTCAGGCATTTGTGATGAAAAGACCTGAACTGAAGAGAAAATTAGTCTTTCAAATACAAGACCCTGGAGAAGCATAAAAAGGGAAACAGGAAAAAGACTTCATGAGGGATATTAGAATGTTTACATTCCTACATGGGAAGATGATACTTTGAACTCTTAAGAACTTTCTCAGTAAGGAATTCACAGAAGACAAAGGCCTGAACTGAATATGAAGGGATGATATCTGTAAAGCATTTATGTTTTTTTCTTTTTGAGGTAAACAGTATGCTGTGTCTTGTGTGTAAGACCAGATTTGGGCTGGAGCCTCCTGGGTCCAGGACTGGTGCTTTGTCCACTGTGCCACCTAGCTAATCTATGATGACATCTTTAAAATAGGGTTAAGGTGTGTGAGGAATAGACTGGGGGAAGAGGAAGGGGAGAGATAGTCTGGGGAGAGGTAGTTCACATGAAGGAAACAAAAAAATTATAGAGGGGAGGGGAAGAGTGGGAAGGATTGGGGGAATGAGTGAAACAATATCATCAGAATTGGCTCAAAGAAGGAATTGCATACATACTCAAGTAGGTATAGTAATATATTTTTGCCCTGAGGGAGGGTAGGGAGATAAGGGGTTGGGGAAAGAAGGGAAGGATTGAAGGGTAGATTGGGGGAGAGAGCAGTAAAAACCAAAACACTTTCAAAGAAGGTGAAGATGTCCTGCATTACTGCACAAGTATGACATATTGAATTGTTTGATTTCATAGGGCGGGTTGAGGAGGGAAGGAGGAAGAAAAATTTAGAACACAGAATTAGCTCAAAGACTTTAATCTCATCAGAGTGGGCTCAAGGATGGAATTATATTCACAGCCAATTGGGAGGGCTAATCTATTTAACCCAAGGGAAAGTAGAAGGGGAATAGGATAAGGAGGGAAGGGTGAAAGAAGGGAATGTAGAGCAGGGGAGGGGATAGTTAGAATTAAATACTTTTGAGGAGGAATAGGTTAAAAGAAGATAGAAAATAGAGGACATACCAATGGAAGGGAATAGGATGGAGGGAAATAGTTATGATGATTGATTATAATGGCAAAACGTATGGTACCTACTTTGCTGGGCTAATATGAAGAAAATTCTTTGTCAAGTTTAGGGTACTATATACAGGTTATGATGAACAGGATACTATCAGAAAAACCTGGAAACACCTGCATTAACTGAAGCAGAATGAAATGTACTGTATACAAAATAAGAGCAATAGTGTAAGATGATCTCCTGGGAAGCATGAGGTTATTTTTAGCAAGGCAATGATCCAATATAACCCTAAAGCACTTATGAAAATTGCAATCCATCTACATAGAAAGAACTCATAGTATCTGAAAACAGATGGAAACAAATTTTTAAAGAATTTTTTTTGTTGTTTTTGACAATTCCTTAATTTGAAGTTTTGTTTTTGACTGTTTCTCTCACAACTTAGCTAATGTGGGAATGTTTTCCATGACTACTCATGTATAACTTCATTTTAATTGCTTGAGTTCTTGGGGGTGTGGGGGAGGGAAGGGAAGGAGGAAGAGAAGTTAGACCACAAAGTTTTAAAAAATTGATGTCAAAATTTGTTTCTACATATATTTTGGGAAATAAAATTATATTCAGAAATAAAAAAAGAAGAGTTCCCTAGCAAGTGGCTTCAAACTCAAATAGAAACAGATCCCCACTAACTGTATATTAACTTAGAATTAATATTATCTACAAATTAATATTATCTACATGTTATTATGTTTTTATCTATTTTGTTAAACATTTCACAATTATACTTTAATCTGCTTCTGGCTACTCTGAGCTGGGAGTTTTACAAGTTGCTTGTGCCTTGACCTTCAAGTTTGACACCTCTGGCCTAGAGTACTAACACATTAAGTAACTTGCCCAGGGTCACATTATCAGTATGTGACAGTGGCAAAAGTTAAAAACCCATGTATTCCTCAATACAATCTCTTTTTATCCACTAAGCCATGATGCCTCTCTTGAATTAAAAATATATAATGTTTTGTTTAATGGAATGTTGTTATATGAAACGGTCAATCTTCCTATCTGAGTCTGTTTACTAGAGGGAGGAAAAAGTACTGTGCATTTATCTTCATAAACTATTTTGACTTGCTTCAGATTATGCATATTCAAAGAAGGTATCATTGTAATTTATTTCCCAGGAATAAAATTCCATGATGACTGCTATAATTTAAAGCATATCAAGTGCATTGCTTTAAAGCTCTTTGTCTATAGGATTTCTGTGATACAGAAGGATCCAACATGGGCAACAAAAATAGATGGGGGGAACAAAATTATATTAGTTTCATAAAAAAGTTTTGTGGCATCTGTTTAGTTGGGTGGTATGTTGTGGTTTTCCCATTATAAATGAAATTTGGTCATGAGAAACAGCATCTGTCCATTTCCCTGGGTATTCTGCAGGATTTGTGTTCAAATGGATTCATGGCCTAAACAAATTTCACTGCTGCCAATAATTGCTGACTTCATGTCAAGGGCAGAGAGAACATCTGCAGGGTCTTGGATTCAATAGCCAAGTTTGACATCTGGGGAAAGGGGAAGAATTGGAGAGACAATTATGTTTACTCTCTACCACAGATATTTTACTAAAGTTACCAGTGAAGATAATCCAGTTTTATTCAATGTGGGTCAATTGGTACTTTCCTTGCCCTCTAGGAAAATGACTGTTAATCAATACCTGTGCTCCAATTCAATGATTGTATTCATCTCATAAAAATAATTTTTATCTTTGTAGAAAGGTATTTTAAATAAAATTTTATCCCCCTCCCAACTTCAAGGTCCTACAAAGTGGGAAAGAGATCATATGATTTGGTTTCAAATGATCCTGGATGATCAGAATCTTGCCAATTTTTTTTCTCTCTTGGGATGAAATGGAAGAGAGAGGCAAAAAGGGTTTGCATTATTTGGTAATGAAAGCCAAATTACTTTTTCACAACAGGATCCACCATGGACCATAAATAGAGAAAACAAAATTACACAGTTATTGCACTACTAGCATCTAACTCATTATTTGGTAAATTGCTTTGAGATTAGGGAGAGGTGGATGAGTTTGTATAAGACAACCTGGACTGTGGCACATCCCTCCAAAATGATCAGACCACATCTGTGTTTCATAAAAGGGGGCTGTCATGGACATTTTATACACAGAGTTGGCAGTAAAAATCAATGCAGCATGGCTATGCACATTTTTAGGGACTAGTAAAAGAAGGGTACAGAGTAGTGCAGTTTAAGTTGATTTAATCTTTGAGTTAACAGTAGATTAATGTTAGATTTAAAAATAAGGTCTATGTATAGATTCAAGTTGAGAGTTTTTCCTTTTACCTATCTGCTAGCAACATGATAAATGGTCATAGAATTGATCTGAATTGAAATAAAGCAGAGTACAGTGAGGTAAAGTACAGGGAGAACTTTCAGGAGGGAGAAGTCACTTTCAACTGTGGGAATTCAAGTAGTTTGTGTCTTAATAATGTGATGTTGGAGTTTGACCTTGAAGGAATAGAAAACACAAAAGATAAAGATAGATTTTATTGTGTAAATAAAAGCATAGAAATGAGAGAGTGTAGAAGGACAAAATGCGTAACAGCAAGAGAGTAAAAAATATTATATGTCAAGAAGGCAAACTGTATAAGATAAAGCTGGTTTCAGTAAACAAAGCCATGCTTCTCATAGAGGGTCTTGAGTATTGATACGGTTAATGATTTTTTAAACTTCAGAATTATCATAAAATAACTTTTTCAAATAGCACACATTTTCCTTCTCTAAACTAGAAGTCTATCTTCATGTCATTAAGTGGCTAATTTTCACAACTATTTTTAGAGGTAAAGGAATAAAGTCAGTCAATAAAGAAAAGTGAGTTTTCAGAACATAAGTATGTATTCAGAAAAATTTAGACTAGTCAGGTAAGTGGATAATATGTCACTTGCTTCTATAGTTTTATAATTTGTCTGTCTCCTCAATTCTTTTCAACATTCATTTTCATAAGATACAGAGTTACAATTTTTCCCTCCTTCCCTTTCCTCCTCCCTCCACAAGACAGCAACCAAGCTAATATAGGTTATATATGTACAATCCACAAGTGCTCATATATTTTTAGTCTGTGTTCAATCAATATCAATTCTTTCTCTGGTAGTGGATAGTATGCTTCATCATTAGTCCCTTGATATTGTCTTGGATCATTGTATTGCTGAGAGTAGTTAAGTCATTCACAATTGCTCATAGAACAGTACTATTGTCACTGTACACAATATTCTCCCAGTTCTGCTCACTTCAGTATACATCAGTTCATATGAGTCTTTCCACGTTTTTCTAGAATCATCCTGCTTGTCATTTCTTATAGCAAAATAATATTCCATTACAATCATATATAACACAGCTTCTACAGTCATGCCCCAATTGATGGACATTCCTTTGACTTCCAATTCTTAGCCACCACAAAAAGCTGCTACTTTTTTGTACAATTTTTCCCTTTGCTCTTTTTCACAATTACTATTTTTAACTGTTTCCCTCCATCCTATTCCCTTCCCCATGATATTTACACTATTATATATCTTCTTTCACCCTATCTCTCTTCAAAAGGGATTTGCTTTTTACTGTCCCCTCCCACAATTTGTCCTCCCTTCTTTTGCCCCTCCCTTTGTAACCCCTTCCCCTCCTTTTTTCCTGCAGGGTTAGATAGATTACTCCACCCAATTGAGTGTGTATGTTATTCCCTCTTTGAGCCAACTCTGATGAGATTAAGGATGTTGAGCTTATTCTGAAGGGTAGAAAGTTTATTTACTGCCCTGCTCCTCCCCCATCTCTTCCCTCATTCCATAAGCCATTTTCTGTTTCTTTCATTTGGGATTTTACCCCATGCCACCTTGGTCCCTTCCCCTCCCCCAGTGCATTCCTCTTACCCTCAATTTTACTCTAAAGATGTAATTATGGTGCAGCTAGGTGACATAGTGGACAAAGCATCCACCCTGGACTGAGGAGGACCCCAGCACCAATCCAGCCTCAGACACAAGAAACTTACCCACTGCATGACCCCAGTCATGTCACCTAATTCCAATTTTTATGGTTTTCTACAGTCTTGTATTTGAAAGCTAAATTTTCCATTCAGGTCAGGTCTTTTGTTCAACAATACCTAAAAGTTCTCTTTTTCATTGAAGTTTTCTACTCTGAAAGATTATACACATTTTTTCTGGATACATGATTCTTGGTTGTCATCCCAATTCTTTGTCTTCTGGAATATAATATTCCATGCTAACAGATCCTTTAATGTAGAAGCTGATGGATCTTGGGCTATCCTGACTGGGGCTCTGCAGTATTTAATTCTTTCTTTTTGGCAGCTTGCAATTATTTTCTCCTTAACCTGGGAGTTCTAGAATTTGGCTATAATATTCCTGGGAGTTTTCATTTTGGGATCTCTTTCAGGAAGTGATCAGTGGATTCTTTCAATTTCTATTTTACCTTCTTCTTCTAGAACATCAGGGCAATTTTCCCTGACATTTTCTTGGAAGATGATGTCTAAGTTCTTTCTTTGATCATGGTTTTCTGGTAGTCCAATAATTTTCAAATTATCTCTCCTGGATGTATTTTCCAGGTTAGCTGTTTTTCCAAGAAGATATTTCACATTGCCCTTTATTGTTTTCATTCATTTGGATTTGCTTTATTGTGTCTTGGTTTCCATAAAGTTACTAGCTTCCATTTGCTCAGTCCTAATTCTTAGGCAATTATTTTCTTCAAAGAGATTTTCCATTTGGCTTTTCAAGCTGGTGAATTTTTATTCATGACTTTCCTGCATTACTCTCATTTCTCTTTCCATTTTTTCCTCTCCCTCCCTTACTTTATCTTCAAAATTGTTAAAGGCTAAAATTCTAGCTAGTCTGTCTAAAATATCTAATGAGTGGTCACCAATAAATTATAAGCTTTAGCAAGAGTTAGACTTTTAACCATTTATTAAGGAGAATAAGAATTTGGTAAAGAGAGAGAGAATGGACTATATTCATCTATCTATTAAAGGAAGAGAGCATTTCTAGCTCCGCTCTCCGCCAGAGTTGACAGGAAAGAGAGTGAGTCAGAATGTCAGGCTCCCCCTTCTTCCTCCCACAAGCAAACATCACTTCTTGACACCAAAGAAAAGATGCATGGTCTTGCCTTCAGAGACCTTCAACTCATGGCGGAGCTTTTCTACAGTAAGTCTCCAGCAGGTGGCATCATTCCAATTGTTACAGTCCCCGCTTTGTTTCTTCAAGAAATGGGGCGTTTCCTTGATGAAACAGTGAAAAATAACAGAATATAATATCCTATGCTAACTAACAATATGTTAATAACAATATAGAAAAGGGATAGAGGAAAGTTTTGTCCAGAGGGGCGGTGTTTTTTGTCCTCATGAACTGGTGCTTTGACATTAGTCTTGCAAAGGGAGGGCCTCTGCAGAGAGTACATGTTACAGATGGCGTATATTATAACAGAAAGAGAAAAAGAAAAACAATAAAATCAAACTGTTCATTTAAAGTCTTTGAAATTATTTTTTTAGATGATTCTTGGGACATCCTCTGGGTCTAGTCATGGAATGGAAGTCTTTTCAGGGGTTGATGTGTGGATGCTGGTAATAAGCCAGGAATCTTTCCTACAAAATTGAGCTTAACACAACTTTAAAATAGCTTTGTCAATAATCAAATAAAACAATGAAAGTTCTCAAAAACATGTCTAAGGGAATTCAGAATCATAGTTGTTATACATGAAACATAATAAAACAAAAATTGAAACATTCTTTAAAACTTAATATTACCATAGTCCCCCATTGTGGAGGGTAAATTGGGAAGACAATTGCTGTGATATTATTTTTTCAAAAATAATTTTTATCTTTGTTTCATCACTTTTTGCATCATCTGCCTAATCATCCTCATGCCATTATGAGAAATTTAAAAATCTAATATAATTGGTAACAGATGTCAAGGCCAAATCCAACACTGTATTTATCATGACATCTGAGATAATTATGGGAGTTACCATAAAAAAACAGAGCAATGATGGGATATGAGCATTTCAACACTTGAGCAATATATACTGCCCATGCAGTATGCCAGGCTAAAAATAGGTGGATGGAATATATGTCTATGCCACTGAACATATTGGAGGAAACTGAGTCAGACTTAATCAGATGCATGGGATTGAGATGTCCATGGCATCAGGCATATAGGAGGGGGCATAGAAGCCAGGTGTAGAAATGACATAGGTGGGATCAAAACTTCCAGCCATCTGTACAGTATTGTGGGGAAAAAGAAAATAAAAAGGGCTACATTCATCTATCTATTAAAGGGAGAGAGCATTTCTAGCTCTGCTCCCCGCCAGAGTCCACAGGAAAGAGAGTGAGAGCGCCAGGCTCCCCCTTCTTCCTCCCCCAAGCAAACGTCAGTTCCTGATGCCAAAGAAAAGACACATGGTCTTGCCTTCAGAGACCTTCACCTCATGGCAGAGCTTTTCTACAGTAAGTCTCCAACAGGTGGCGTCATTCCAATTGTTGCAAAGTCCTTTCTGAGTACTTCTATGGCTTGAGACAAATTCATATTTTTTGTAAAGTTTTAGATGTAGGAGCCCTGATGTTGCTATCCTCTTCTGAGGGTGTACCTCAATCTTCCTTGTCACCAAATAAACTTTCTTTGGTCTGTACCTTTTTTGTGCCTGCTCATCTTGCCAGCCTATTTCTTGTCTTTTGACTCCTTCTTAAAGTGGGGCACTGCTTCCTGGATTCACTGTCCCAAGCTTCAGGGGATCCAAGATGGAATGATTCCTTTTTTTTTTTTTTTGCAGGACAATGAGGGTTAAGTGACTTGCCCAGGGTCACACAGCTAGTAAGTGCCAAGTGTCTGAGGCTGGAGTTGAACTCAGGTCCTCCTGAGTCCAGGAACAGTGTTTTATCCATTGGGCCACCTAGCTGCCCCTAGAAAGAGGGACATTGCCTACAGGACACACTGTCCCAAGCTTCAGGGTGTCCCAGGTGGTAAGATTTAAGTAGAGGCATGTTTTCAGCTTACCTGGACTGTATTCTGGTCTGTAAGTAACCACAGGATCCTTGCTCCTTAACCCAGAAATAAATCTGGATCACTTTGGTTGCAAGCACGGGCATTCCTGCACCCCTCCCAACCTCAGAAAACCACTCAAGACTGTGTCCTATATATTAGCCCAGGCAAAACATCAGAATTCCATTTCAGTGCCAGCAGAGACCTCTATAATCTCCCCCCAGCCAACCACTAAACCCTCTCACCAGACTGTGAGATTAGTTAGCCTCAGCTGCAGCCAATTCAGATGTTCAGGAAGGTCTCTTTCTCTGGTTCAGCCTGGGGGTGGATCTGTGTCAATGTGGCAGCAGAGTTGGGCTCCATTCCCACTCTAGTACAGCAGATCCCTCCTGCTGCAGTTCTAGGCCATCTTTGTCTGGAAAATGGTCTCAGCCTGTCCTTTTGTGGGTTCTGCTGCTCCAGGAATTGTATTATGGCATTATCTGGAGTCTTCTGGAGTGATTCTGTCAGGAGCTCTAAGCTCTTACTGCCTTTCCTCAGACATCTTGGCTCCACCTCCAACCAATAGCTCCTGGAGGTAACAAGAAATCACTGGAATTTGGATTGAGTAGTGGAGCAACATTGTTGAGCTGCTTTTTAGGAAAATCACTGGTGGCTGAATGGAGGATATATTGGAGTTATGGAGAAACTTGAGATAGGCAAACTCAGCAGCAGAGTACTGCAATAGTACAGGTGTGGTGTTATGAGGACCTGTAGTAGAGTGGTGATTGGTTCACAGGAGAGAGGGACACATGTGTGAGAGTGGTTGCAAAGATTAAATTAAAAGGACTTGGAAACATTTTGTATATAGGGAGTGATAGATGGTAAAGAGATGAGGATAATTCCAAGGTTGTAAGCTTAGGTGACTAGGAAGATGGTGTTGCCTTCTACAATGAATAGTGAAGATAGGAAGGAAGTTTGGTTTTAGGGGGGAAATAATGACTAAAAATTTGCATGTTTCACTTGAGATGAGTACTGCATGTCCAATTTGAGATGTCTGAAAAATAGTTAAGATGTAAAATCTGAGGTTATCTGAGAGGTCGGACAGGATAGGTTGATATGAGAATAATCAGCATAGAGATAATAATTAAATCCATGAGTGCTGATGAGAAAACACTTTGACAGCTAAGTAGATTATGAAATAAAGTGGAGACAGACTCTAAGAAAGGAGAAAAGTTAGAAGGCTATTGTAATGTCCAAGAAATGAGGGAAGAGGGCTGTAAGTGATTGAACAGCCATGTATGTAAAAACAAAACAATGAAACTCTGAGGTAACTATTTGCTCTTATATATTTGAGTTAATTCATATAGTTGGGTTTTTTGTTTTTTTCCATATATTTTTTAAAATGACAGATATCATTATATACATACACACATCCTGTGTGTGTGTGTGGATAGATAGATAGATAGATAGATAGATAGATAGATAGATAGATAGATAGATAGATGTATGTATGTATGTATATATGTCTGGGTATTTCTATAGGTATATGTGTATGTGTATGTGTGTATATATACACACACACATGATATTTCCTTGAGTCCATGTTTTTATTCTGATATTAGGGACATTAATTTTCTTTGTGAAAAACTGTTAAAATCTATACAGTTAAAATTCATTTAACCTATAGGTTCATTAACCTATGGAAAATGAACTTAAAATACTTTGATAGCTATTTCAATATAATCTTTTTACTTTATAACCCCATATATTTTATTTAATGCATTTCTATGTTTTATGTAGAAAGTGTTAGTTATACTGAGAAAAATAAACTATCCACATCAGTCTAGCATTAAATAGAGATCTAAAATAGCACAATCTCAAAAAATGAAATTAGAAGGCAATAAGAGCATCAGAATGAGAAAAAACAGCCCTGGGCAAAATTGATTTATAGCTTAAATTTATAAAATATTAAAGAGGAATTAATAACTAAGTTACATATATTTTTAAATAATTAAAAAAAATTCTAGAAACATCTTTTAAGAAACAAATATAGTCTTAATATCTAAATCAGGGTAGAATTAAGCAAATAGATAATAATTAATATTGATTGAAAACATTAAAGAAAATCAGCAAAATATCTACTACAGTATATACACATACACACATACATATGCATACATACACACAACACCAATGTAATTAGATATATCAATACTAACAATATACACATTTATACCTACACCAACCAAACTACTAAGGGGACATTAGAGATAATTTGACAAACTAATTTCAAAAATTGGTTGGGAGGAATAAAAACATCAAGAAATAATGTGTGGGGAGATGAGTAGTGAATAAGATAGGTAATTGTACCATAAAGTTTTTATCAATACTTTTTGGTAAGCATTAGAAAATAACAACTCAAAGACAAATATGTAAGAATCAGAGACAATGTAACTAAATAATGCAGTGTTCAACCAAACTGTGACCACACATTACTTGAAGAAGAACTCAGTAGTTGAAAATAACTACTGGAAAAATTTTAAAACTGTTTGGAAGAAATAGACATTAACCAGAATTTCACAATTCATACAAAATTATTTCCAAATCAGTACTAATTTAGTATAAAAAGCTAATTTGTCGGGGGCAGCTAGATGGCACAGTGGTTAAAGCACCGGCCCTGGATTCAGGAGTACCTGAGTTCAAATCCGGCCTCAGACACTTGACACTTACTAGCTGTGTGACTCTGGGCAAGTCACTTAACCCCCATTGCCTGCAAAAACAAAAACCAAAAAAAAAAAAAAAAAAAGCTAATTTGTTAAAAAAGAAAGAAAAAAAGAAAAATATAAATTAGGAGAAAATCAATAGAAATATCTCACATAAATATTGAGGGAAGATAGTTCTCTACCAAATAAAGGAGAAAGAAAATACTAAAAACTAAAATAGATATGATGATTACATGAAAATGGAAAATTGACTTGATGATCACTTGAAGGAAATCAAAGATCACATAAAAAATCAAAGATATCTGAAAAAGGAAGGAAGGAAAGATGTTAGAAGGGAAGGATGGAAGGAAAGAAAGGAGGGAGGAAGTGATAGAAGTAAAGAATGAAGCAGGAAACAAAGGAAAGGAAGAAAGAAGGAAGGAAGGAGGGAAGGGGCAGGTAGGTGGTGTAGTGGATAAAGCACTGGCCCTGGATTCAGGAGAACCTGAGTTCAAATCCTTTCTCAGACATTGTCCCACAAGGGAACAAAGAAAAAGGAAGGAGGGAGGGAGAAAAGGAGGGAAGGAAGAAAAAGGAAGGAATGAAAAATGTCACAAGATCTGAAAATGCCACACTTGTGGTCATACCAAGAGACTTGATATCAGGAAAATCTTTGATATTTGACAGCAAAACAAAGGAATAAAATTGATGAAGAAGAGACAGAATCAACCTAGAGGTCTTTAGCCCTATTGAAGCCCCTGTGATATGCTTAATTGTTGGGGTTTGTCAGGCTCATATACACAAGAAAAGTACAACTCTTGGGAAATGATTATTAATAGAAAGAAGGAGAAGAATATAGGGCTGAGGCCAAGAATTGTATTGGACAACCAAAAGATGAAGACAGAAGACAGAAATTGAGGCAGAATGTGAGGCCAGAGCCCAGTTCTGATTTTGATTCCCTTTCCTGGGTCAGGATTGTGGAAAAGGGAGGTGAACCATTGACAAGCCCAGCAAACCAGAATTGTGATGTTGCAGCTGAATTAACATTCAGACTAGGATAAATAAAGACACACATGAGGCCTGCTTAAGAGTATTGTTGTTGTTTGTTTTCAAGAGGATTATGTCAAGACTTGCATGGAATTAGATATGTGAGGCAGGGTTATGCAAGGTCACCCACCTTAATTTCTCTTCCAGAGCTATCTCAGTCCAGTGGTAAGAGCACTGGAGTTGGCCTCTGATGTCTAAGGCAAGTAGGGTTAAAGTTACTTGCCTAGAGTCACACAGCTATTAAATATCTGAGGCGAGATTTGAACTCAGGTCCTCTCGACTCCACAGACACTGTGCCAACTAGATGCCCTGATAAAGAGTAGAGGTGAGAACAGAAACAGACTTTAGTACAGATTTTTTTCTTTTTTAAAAAATTTTATTTAGAATTACATTTTTCTCCCATTTACATGTAAAAACAATTTTAATGTCCATTTTTAAAACTTTGTGTTCCAAATTTTCTTCTTCCCTCCCTCTGTACCACCCCTTAAGAACTCAAACAATCCAGTATGTTATACATGTGTATATCATGAGCAATTCATTTCCACATTAGTCAGCTTATGAAAGAAAACAGACAAAAATTAAGAAAAATGTACTAAAAAATTATTCTTCAATCTGTATTCAGACACAATCAATTCTTTCACTGCAAATGGATCACATTTATCACAATTCGTTAAGCTATTCCCAAATTAATGGGCATCTCCTCAACTTCTAATTCAACTTTTTGATTTTACCTCTTTTTAGATACCAATCTAGTAGTGTTATTACTAGGTCAAAGAGTATACATAGTTTTATAGACCTTTGGCCATAGTACCAAATTGCTCTACAGAATGTTTAGATCAGTTTACAAATTCACCAAGAGTGCCATAATGTCTCATTTTCACCATATCCCTTACAACATTTGACATTTTCCTCTGCAGTTCTCATGAGGCTTTTTTAATCCTGTAACTGTAGGTTATCACTGCGATGTAGTGCTGAACTGGTTTGTGTTTTTTTTTTTTTCCAAAAGACATTTTATGTTAAGGAAAGTTGAAGGAATATTCTTAGAAGGTTGAATATTTCCCATCTCTTGAATTCAGGAATTGTCAACCTACAAGGTAACAGCAAAGACTGGAAATAACCATCTCTGAGGATTTCTAAGCATTGATATGATCAGAAATATGAACAAAAATGTAGAAGTCAGATTTGAATTCAAGGTTAAAATGCCTCCAGTCTTAGATCCACTGTGTTAAACATTTGTCTCCCACTGTTATATTCTCCTACTGATTTAGTACTAATTCTACTAATTCTTCTCCAAAGAGGAGAAAACTTGTGAAAAAAAATGGAGTCCCAAACACAAGGAACTTTTCCACAGTTCAATTTTTTTTAAGTGAGGCAATTGGGGTTAAGTGACTTGCCTAGGGTCACACAGCTAGTAAATGTTAGTTAAGTGTCTGAGACCGGATTTGAACTCAGGTCCCCCTGACTCCAGGGCCAATGTTCTATCCACTATGCCACTTAGCTGCCCCTCCACAGTTCACTTTTAAAAGACATGGGCTTGGGGTGGGGGAGGGATCAATTCCTGGCAAGAATCCTTTCTCTCAGTTGACAATAGTTAATAGCCTTATATCATCAGGCACCATTTTGCTCTATCCATCCAAGAAAGTGAATATTTCTTAGCAAGGAGCTGTGTGGAATTGAAAATTAATAACTCATTTTATGCTTTATTATTTTATTGAGTCTCAATCAATTTAGTATGTATTAATAAGCAAGTTGCTATGCATTAATTAGTATGTGAATCTGAACTCTCCCTGAAGTTGAGCCTGCAGCAGCAAGCTCCCTAAGTGTAACACAAGGCACCCTATTATGCATTGCTAGCTAAGCCATCCTGTTATTGTTGCCTCATCTACACTTTAATAACCATAAAGACAAAAATCTTGACCCTGTCCTACTGCCTCCCTAAAAAATCAAACAAAACAAACAAAAACAAAACAATTACCCTGAGTTCCCCTTTCCTGGGTACTATCTGTATACAAAATTTTATCAACCAGACTACAAAATCGCTTTTCTAGTACCAGTCATGAGTCTTTCCAGACATGTGTCCACCTAATGCTAAGCTAATGAAACTTGTGGTTAACAGCCTTAGCACTGGCTAATCAGGAGTGAGATACATTTCTGTTACACCAGATTCATGTCACTGTCTATTCTTATTTCAGATAGCTAGGTGTCGCAGTAGATAGAGGGCCAGGCCTGGAATCAAGAAGACATCTTCCTGAATTCAAATCTGGCCTCAGATACTTATCAGCTGTGTGACCCTGGGAAAGTCACTTATTAACCCTGTTTACTTCAGTTTCCTCATCTGAAAAATAAGATGGAGAAGGAAATGGCAAACCACTCCTGTGCCTTTGCCAAGAAAACCCAAATGGGGTCAAGAAGACTGAGACATGACTGAAATATCTCAACAATAAAAAAACAACAACATGAATTTTTACATTCCCATTCTGTTCTATACTTTTTCAGATATTTTTTCTGTTTCTGGTTAAACTTTCTGATTTGTTGGCTAGGATATCTAATTTTGTGATTATACATTTTATATTTTCAACTAATTCTTTTATTGTTCTTCTGAAGCATTCTAGAGATACTTTAAGTTTCTTCATTGTCATTTCTGGGTCCTCATCTTTTTGATTGTTCTGTCTTCACTTTCCCCCTTAGATTTTTGATCAATTTTTTTGCTGTTGTTGTAAATTACTTGTTTGCTGAGGTGGGCTGTTTCTCACCAATACAATGGTACAAGAATGTTCCAGGGGACTCATGATGGAAAAGGCTCTCCAAACCCAGAAAAAAAGAACTATGGAATATTTATTCTGATTGAATCATATTATTTCTTTTGTTTTTAGTGCTGTTGTTTTTCTATTTTGAGGTTTTTCCTTATTCTTCTGATTATAGCATGACTTATAGCATGACTGATGCAGAAATATGTTTAATGTTGTTATGTATGTATATGTATGTGTGTGTGTGTGTGTGTGTGTGTGTGTGTGTGTGTGTATAACCTATATCAGATTACCTGCTGTCTGGGGGAGGGGGAGGGAGGGGAGGGAGGGAGAAAAACTTGAAATTGGAAATCTTATGTAAACAAATGCTGAAAGCTATCTCTATATGTAACTGGAAAATAATAAAATACTTTTATTTTAAAAAAAGAAAAAGAAATAACAATCAGAATTAGACAGGACCTGTCAGTTTCAACATTAAATGGTTGGAGGGATTGGAATATGTTATTCTGGAGAGCAAAGGAACTTGGATTACAATCAAGAATGTACTACCCAGTAAAATTAAGCGTAATCTTTCAGGGGAAAAATGGGCATTCAACAAAATAGGGGACTTTAAAATTTTCCTAATGAAAAGCCCAGAACTGAACAGAAAATTCAATTTTCAAACACAAGAATAAAGTGCAGCATGAAAAGTTAAAATATTTCATTCAATAAAATTTAAGTATTTACATACCTGCAGGAGAAGAAAATACTTGTAACTCTTGAGAACTCTATATTTATTAGGACAGATAGGAGTAGTATGCATAGACAGAGGGTATGTATACAAGTTGATTTTTATGTGATGATCCTAAAAAAAATTAAGGGGTGAAAAAAAGGATTTTACTGAGAGAAGAGGAAAGGGAAGGTAGAATGGGGGTAAATGACATCACATGAAGAGGCACAAAAGACCTATTACATTAGAGGGAAAGAAGGGAGGGGGTGAGCATTGTTTTAACTTTACTCTCCTCTGATTTGGCTCAAGGAAAGAATAAAATACACACTCAGTTGGGTATATAATTTTAGCTTACCACATTGGAAGTAGGATGGGAAAGGGGAAAGGAAAGGGTGGGGTGCTGATGGAGGGAAGGATAAAACTAGGAGGCAAAAGGGAAAAGAAAAAGGGAGGCAGGGCTGATAGAAGGGAGGGAAGATTGATGGAATTGATAGTTATAAACAAAACACTAGTGAGAAAGGAAAGAGAAAAGTATAACACAAGGGAGAAAATGGGATGCAGAGTAATCACAACCATGAATGTGAATTGGATAAAGTCTCCCATAAAATGGAAACAGATAGCAGAGTGGATTAAAAAACAGAATCCTACAATATGTTGTTTACAAGAAACACATTTGAAGCTGAGAGATACACACAGAGCAAAGATAAAAGGCTGCAGCAGAATATTTTATGCTTCAGCTGAAGTAAAAAACAAAACAAAACAAAACAGGGGTAGCAATCCTTATCTCAGACAAAACAAAAGCAAAAATCAACCTAATTAAATCAGATAAGGAAGGAAACCACATCTTGCTAAAAGGCACCATAGACAATGAAGTAATATCAATATTAATATATACCAAATGGTAAAGCAACAAAATTCTAAGAGAAGTTAAGTGAGTTACAAGAAGAATTATATAGCAAAACTATATTGGTGGGGGACCTCAACCTCCCTCTTTCAGGACTAGATAAATCTAACCACAAAATTAATAAGAAAGAAGTTAAGGATGTGAATAGAAAACTCAATGGGGATAGAAAGAAACATACCTTTTTCTCAGCAATACATGGCACCTACACAAAAATTGATGATTATTAAGACATAAAAACCTGACAGTCAAATACAGAATGGCAGGGATAGTCAATACATCCTTTTAAGATCATGACGCAATACAAAATTGTGGTTAATAAAGGGCCATGGAAATATAAACCAAAAATTAATTGGAAACTAAATAATGTCATCCTCAAGTATGAGTGTGGGTCCAACAACAAATCATAGAAACAATCAATAACTTCCCCTATGAGTATAACAATGAGACAACATACCAAAATTTATGGGATGCAGCCAAAGCAGTTCTTAGGGGAAATTTTACATCTCTAAATCACGACATAAATAAAATAGAGAAAGAGGAAATCAATGAATTGGGCATTCAATGAAAAAAGCTAGAAAAAGAACAAATTAAAAATCCTCAATTAAATACTAAATTAGACAATTCTGAAAATTGAAGGAAAGATTAATAAAGATTATTAATTGAGATTAATAAAATATTAATAAAATTTAAAGTATGAAAACTATAGAATTAATAAATAAAACTGAGCTGGTTTTATGGGGGAAAACAATAAAGTAGATAATCATTTGGTTAATTTTATTTTTGAAAGGAAAGAAAACAAAATTACCAGTATAAAAAACAAAAAGGGTGAATTCGTCACCAATGAAGAGAAATTTAAGCAATAATTAGGAGCTATTTTACCGAACTATATGCTAATAAATTTGACAGTCTAAATGAAATAGATGAATATTTACAAAAATATAAACTGCCTGGATTAACAGAAGAGGAAATAAAATCCTTAAATAAGCCCATTTTAGAAAAAGAAATTGAACAAACTATCACTTGTGAACCCATCTTCAGGGCCAGATGGGTTCAAAAGTGAATTCTAACACACATTTAGAGAAAAATTAATTCTAATACTATTCAAACTATTTGGGGCAAAAAATACATCATGCTTATAATTCCATTTGCCCTCTTTGAAAATGAAGAACAAATAATTCTCTCTGTGGGAAATTGCAATAATATTAAAGTAGCCACAGATTTCATAGGGCCATCTTGTCCTTGGCTAACTTGTGAGCTATGGGAACAAAGAAAGGAACCATGGGACACCCTTAGGAAAGACAGGTTTGGGAGTTGGTCTCCTATCTTTTGTTCTGCAATAATTATCCCTTATTCAATTCTTTTTTTTTTTTTGCTTTATCTTCTTTCTGTCATTTGCATATTTTCCAAATTGGAGGACTTTTCCCTTGTATTATCTGGGAACTTGTCCCTAGGAAACCTCTGCCATCTTCTCAGAATCCCTTCTTTTGTGATAAAATATGAAAAGCGCTTTTCAAATTTTAAAGTGCTGATTATGTTGTGGTCATTATTCCCTAATGTTTCAGGCTTGCCTGTAAGAGAACAAGCAATCTTCATAGTCAGAACTTCTGGGATTCTGAATTTTCAGTAGTTCTACCATTTCTCTTCTCCTTTCACTTTTCATATTAAATCCCAATTTTCAGCCCCAATTCTCTCTGCCTACAACTATGTTCAGATTTCCCTGCCTTACTAATAATGTTTTCTCAATTCTGTTGCCCTCTAGGGATAAAACCTTACCTTTCTTGTTCCTTCCTTGAAGGAAAATTTCTTGAAAGGCATTCATATTTATTGGCTTTTTTTCACCATTAATCCTTTGTAATCTGTGTCAAATCCCTAAGGAAGTTTATTCACTTGAAATTTCTAATTCCCTAAGGCCAAAATCAAATGGACACTTTGTAGTTCTCCTTAACTACTCTATAGTATTTTACATGTTGATGAATGTACTTCAGATCATTTTTTTTTCCTTTTAATCTTATGATACTCAATTCTGGTACTCCTACTCTTTTAATTTTCTTCAGTTGCTCCTTTCCTGATTTCTCTTCTTACTCCTGTTCTCTAATTGTGGAGCATCATGAAGGTTTTATCATTGATTCCCTCCATTCTCCACTATAGTGTTGTTTTAGTAGTGTGATTGTTCATGAACCTAATTAGGGTTTTCTTAGCAAACATACTGGAATGGTTTGCCCTTTCCTTCTCCTCAATTTAAAGATAAGGAAACTCATCAAGCAAAAATGGTTAGGTGTATGACAAAACCTTTTTAATTTAATATAATCAAAATCATCCATTTTGTATTTATAATATTCTCTATATCTTGGGGGTTTTTTGTTTGTTTTTTGTTTTTTAGCAACAAACTTTATTTTATTTTTCCAGTTATATGTAAGGGTAATTTTCAGCCTTCCTTTTCATAAGATTTAGAGTTCCAAATTTTTCTCCCTCCCTCCCTCCTTGCTTTACCTCCCCCCTCCACAAGATCACAACCAGGTTGTATATGTACAATCCGCAAGTGTTCTTTTTATGAGTTCTTTCTGTGGGGATGCATAGTAAGCTTCCTCATTACTTCCTTTGGATTGTCTTGGATCATTGCATTGCTGAGAGTAGTTAAGCCATTCACAATTGCTCATTGAACAATATTGCTGTCACTATGCACAATGTCCTCCCAGCTCTCCTCACTTCACCATACATCAATGTTCATTCATCTTTCCAGGTTTTTCGGTGATCATCCTGTTTGTCATTTCCTGTAGCACAA
The DNA here is from genome assembly GCF_019393635.1 of Dromiciops gliroides. Taxonomy (NCBI): domain Eukaryota; kingdom Metazoa; phylum Chordata; class Mammalia; order Microbiotheria; family Microbiotheriidae; genus Dromiciops; species Dromiciops gliroides. Next base: position 568,110,184 of record NC_057861.1, on the reverse strand, counting down.
GACCATTCCACTACAATCATATAGCATAGTTTTTTCCATCATTCCTCATTTGATGGACATTCCCTTTATTCTCAATTCTTAGCCTCCACCAAGAGTTGCTATAAATATTTTTTGTACAATTTTTCCCCCTTTTCTCTTTTTCATGATTACTATTGTTAACTATTTCCCTTCCATCCTATTCCCTTCCCCATGATATTTATTCTATTATCCATCTTCTTTCATCCTATCACTCTTCAAAATGGATTTGCTTCTGTCTGTCCCCTCCCCCACTCTGCCCTTCCTTCTTTTGCCCTTCTCTCTTTGTCCCCTTAACCTCCTATTTTCCTGCATGGTTAGAGAGATAACTCCACCCAATTGAGAGTGTACATTATTCCCTCCTTGAACCAATTCTGATGAGATTGAGGTCTTTGAGCCAATTCTGATGAGTGTTTGGCTCATTTACTGCCTAAATTAAGTAGATTACTCCACCCAGTTGGGTGTGTGTGTTAGTACCTCCCTGAGGCAACTCTGATGAGTTTAAGGTCTTTGAGCCTTTTCTGATGAGTGTAAAATTCATTTACTACCCTGCTCCTCTCCCATCTCTTACCCCACTCCATAAGCCTTTTCCTTTTTCTTTCATGTAGGATTTCACCTCTGCCCTTCTCCCTCCCCAGTGCATTCCCTTCACCCCTCAATTTTATCCTAAAGATGTCATCACCTAGCTAGGTAACACAGTGGATAAAACATCACCCCAGGGGGATCCCAGCCAAAACCTGGCCTCAGACACAAGACAGTCACCCACTGTACGACCCCAGGTATGTCCCCCAGATCCAGTTTTTTATGGGTCTTGTATTTGGAAGTCAAATTTGCCATACAGTTCAGGTCTTTTCATCACAAATATCTGAAAGTCTTCTTTTTCATTAAAGTCCCATTTTATTCTGCTGAAAGATTATGCTGAGTTTTTTGGGGTAGGTGATTCTTGGTTGTAATCCCATTTCCTTTGCCCTCTGGAATATCATATTCCATGCCCTCTGGTCCTTTCATGTAGAAGCTGCTAGATCTTGTGCTATCCTGACTGGGGCTCCACAGTACTTGAATTCTTTCTTTTTGGCAGCTTGAAATATTTTCTCCTTGACCTAAGAGCTCTGTAATTTGGCTACAATATTCCTAGGAGTTTTCCTTTTGGGATCTCTTTCTGGAGGTAATCAGTGGATTCTTTCAATTTCTATTTTAACTTCTGTTTCTAGAATTTCAGGGCAATTTTCCCTGAGAATATCTTGGAAGATGATGCTTAAGTTCTTTCCTTGAACATGGTTTTCAGGTAGACCAATAATTTTCAAATGATCTCTCCTGCACACCTATTTTCCAGGTCAGCAGGTTTCCCCAGAAGATATTTCACATTCCCCTATATATTTTTTATTCATTTGGATTTGCTTTATTGTGTCTTTGTTTCTCATAAAGTCACTGGCTTCCATTTGTTCAATCCTCATTCTTAGGCAATTATTTTCATCAGAGAGCTTTTGTACCTCCTTTTCCATTTGGCCAATTTGACTTTTCAAACTGTTGACTTTTTTTTCATGTCTTTCCTGCATCCCCCTCATTTCTCTTTCCATTTTTTACTCTACCTTTCTAACTTTATCTTCAAAGTCCTTTTTGAGCACCTCTATGGCCTAAGACCAATTCATATTTTTCTTGGAAGCTTTAGATATAGGGGCCCTTATATTGACATCTTCCTCTGAGGATGCCCCTTGGTCTTCCTTGTTTCAGAAGAAACTTTCTATGGTCCTCACCTTTCTCTGTCTGCTCATCTTGCCTTTCTTTTACTTGACTTTTAGCTCCTTAAACTGGGGCACTGTTTCGAGGCTGCAGTATTCCAAGCTTAAGAAGTCACAGGTGGTATGATTTAAGAAGGATCAGGTTCTTCACTTGCCCAGCCTGTTCTCTGGTCCTTAGATGACCCCAGACCAACTTGCTAATCAACCAGCTTTTTGTGTTGTGGTTGTTAGCTCCGACAAGCCTGTGCCCCTCCCCTACCTGGGCCACTGCTGCTCAAACCTACCTCCTGGTTCTCAGCATGGGGGAAAAATCAAATTTCTGCCTCAGCACCAGCATAGAACCCTGTAGTCTCCTCCCTACCCAGGGCTCAGCCCTCTCACCAAACTGTGAGCTTAGTTCCAGAAAACACTGGCACTTCACCTGATTCAGAGGCACTGGGGGTCTCTTTCTCTGGTGAGGCCTTCCTGGGACTGGATCTGTGTCATGGTGAAAGTGGGGTTGGGCTCGACTCCTGTATCATCACAGCAGCTCCCTCCTTCTGACCTTCCAAGCCGTTCTTGGTTAAAGATGATTTCAGCACATTCTTCTGTGAGTTTTGCTCCCCCGGGCATTTTCCTATGGCGTAATTTGGATATTTTTGCAGTGATCATCTCATGAGTTCAAGAGCTCACTGCCTTTCCTCCCTATCTCTTGTTTAGACATAAACTGTTCACCTTTCCATAAATCTGAAAGGTAAACTATTCCTTCCTCTCCTTATTTACCTATGGTATCACTTTTTATGTCTAAATCATGTGCCCATTTTTTTTTTTTTTTTTAGGCAATGGGGGTTAAGTGACTTGCCCATGGTCACACAGCTAGTAAGTGTCAAGTGTCTGAGGCCGGATTTGAACTCAGGTACTCCTGAATCTAGGGCCAGTGCTTTAACCACTGCGCCATCTAGCTGCCCCATCATGTGCCCATTTTGATCTTATTTTAGTATAAGGTGGAAGATGTTGGTCTATGCTTAATTTCTGCCATACTCTCTTCCAGTTTTCCCAGCAGTTTTTGTCAGATACTGAGTTACTATCCTAGAAGCTTGAGTCTTTTGGTTTATCAAACAGTACATTACTTAAGTCATTTACTATTGTGTCTCCTGTGCATAACTTATTCCATTGATCCACCACTCTATTTCTTAGCCAGTACCAAATAGTTTTGATGACTGCTGCTTTATAGTACAACTTCAGATTTGGTACAGCTAGATCACCTTCCTGTGCATATTTTTCATTAGTTCCCTTTATATTCTTGACCTTTTGTTCACCCAGATGAATTTTGTTATTACTTTTCTATCTCTATAAAATAATTTGTAGGTAGTCTGATTGGAATGATGCTGAATGAGAAAAATAATTTAGGTAGAATTGTCATTTTCATTATATTAGCTTGGCTTATCCATTAGCCATTGATATCTTTCCAATTACATGGATCTGATTTTATTTGTGTGAAAAGTGTTTTGTCATTGTGTTCATAGAATTCCTGGGTTTGTCTTGGTAAGTAGGCTCCCAGGTTTTTTATACTGTATACCATTACCTTAAATAGAATTTCTCTTTCTATCTCTTGCTGCTGGACTTTGTATAGAAATGATGATGATTGATGTAGACTTATTTGATATACTGCTACTTTAGTAAAGTTGTTAATTGTTTCAAGTAATTTTTAGTTGATTCTCTAGGATTATCTAAGTATACCATCATATCATCTGCAAAGAGTGATAGTTTTTTTTCCTCCTTGCCTATTCTAATTCCTGTAATTCTTTTTTCTTCTTATTGCTAAAGCTAATATTTCTAGTACAATAAGAAATAATAGAGGAGATAATGGATATCCCTGTTTCATCCATGATCTTATTGGGAAGGCCTGTAACTTATCTCCATTACATATAATGCTTGCTGATGGTTTTAGGTAGATACTGCTTATTATTGCAAGGAAAGGTCCTTATGCTCTCTAGTATTTTTATTAGGAATAGGTGCTGGGGCAGCTAGGTGGTGCAGTGGATAAAGCACTTGCCCTGGATTCAGGAGTACCTGAGTTCAAATCCGGCCTCAGACACTTTACACTTACTAGCTGTGTGACCCTGGGCAAGTCACTTAACCCCCATGGCCCCGCAAAAAAAAAAAAAAAAAAAAAAAAAAAAAGGAATAGGTACTGTATTTTGTCAAAAGCTTTCTCTGCATCTATTGAGTTAATCATATGATTTTGGCTACTTTTCTTACTGATGTGGTTGATTATGTTGATAGTTTTCCTAATGTTGAATCAGCCCTGCATTTCTGGTATAAATCCTACCTGGTCATAGTGTATTATCCTGCTGATCACTTGCTGTAATCTCCTTGCTCGTATCTTATGTAAGATTTTTGCATCAATATTCATTAGTGAAATTGGTCTATAATTTTCCTTCTCTGTTTTGGCTCTGCCTGGTTTTGTTATCAACACCATATTTGTGTCATAAAAAGAATTTGGTAGAACTCCTTCTTCACCTATTTTTACAAATAATTTGTGTAGTATGGGAATTAACTATTCTTTAAATGTTTGGTAGAATTCAATGGTAAACCCATCTGGCCTAGGAGATTTTTTTCACAGGGAGTTCATTAATGACTTGTTCAAATCCTATTTCTAATATTGACTTATTAGTGATTTTATTTCCTCTTCAGTTAACCTGGGCAATTTGGATTTTTATAAATATTTATCCATTTCATGTAGATTTTCAAATTTATTGGCATATATTTGGGCAAAATAGCTCCTAATTATTGCTTTAATTTCTACTTCCTTGGTGCTGAATCACACCTTTCATTTTTGATACTGGTAATTTGGTTTTCTTTCTTTTTTTTAATCAAATTAACCAAAGTTTTACCTATTTTATTGTTTTTTCATAAACACAGCTTTTAATTTTATTAAGTCCATAGTTTTCTTTCACTTTTATTAATTTCTCCTTTGATCTTCAAGATTTCTAATTTAGCCCTTAATTGGGTATTTAAAAATTGGTCTTTTTCTTGCTTTTTTAGTTGCATGCCCAATTCATTGATCTCCTCTTTCTCTTTTTTATTCATGTAAGCAATTAGAGGTATAAAATTTCCACTAAACACTGCTTTGGCTGCATCCCATAGGTTTTGGTATGTTGTTCCACTATTGTCATTCTTTTGGATGAAGTTCTTGAGTGTTTCTCTTATTTGTTGTTTGGCCCACTCATTCTTTAGGATGAGATTATTTAGTTTCCAGTTAATTTACCTTTCTATGGCTCTTTATTCCATTTAATTTTAATTGCGCCTTGATCTGAGAATGATGCATTTATTAGTTCTGCCTTTCTACATTTGACCATGAGGTTTTTGTGCCCTAATATATGGTCAGTTTTTGAATATGTGCCATGTACCACTGAGAAAAAGGTAATATTCATTTCTATCCTCATTCAATTTTCTCCAGACATCTATCATATCTAAATTTTCTGACATCCTATTCACGTCTTTAACTTATTTCTTGTTCATTTCATGGCTAGATATATCTAATTCAGAGACGAGAAGATTCAGATCCCCCACTAGTACAGTTTTGCTGTCTATTTGATCTTGTAAGTCATTTAACTTCTACGGTATGAATTTGGATACTATACCACTTGGCACATACATGTTTAGTATTGATATTACTTCATTATCTATTATGCCTTTTAGCAAGATGTAGTTTCCTTCCTTATCACTTTTAATTAGATCTATTTTTGTATTTACTTTGATAAGGATTGCTACCCCTGCTTTTTTTAATTCAACTGAAGCATAATATATTCTGCTCCAACCTTTTACCTTTACTCTATGTATATCTTTCAGCTTCAAATGTGCTTTTTGTAAATAGCATATTTTGGTTTTTAATCCACTATTCACTATTTGCTTCCATTTTATGGCAGAGTTCATTCCATTCACATTCACAGTTATTATTACTGTCTATTTCCCTCCATACTACTTAGCCCCTTCATATTTCTCCCATTCTTTCACCCTATTTCTCCTCACCAGCTTTTGACCCCTTTTATCTGCCCTCCCTTTTATCAGCCCCCCTCCCTTTTCTTTACCTTTTCCTGTTCTGCTTCTGACTTCCTTTCTGTCATTTACCCCCACTTTTCCCTTTAAACTCTTACTTCTATAAAGGGTAAGCTAAATTTCTTTATCCAAATAAGCCTATATATTATTCCCTCTTTGAACTAAATCTGATGAGAGCAAATTTGAAACAGTGCTTACACCTCTCTTATTTCCCTCTATTTTAGTAGGTTTTCTGTGTCTCTTCATATGATGTAATTAACCCCATTCCACCTCCTTTCCCTCTTCTTCCCATATACTCCTTTTTTCACCCCTTAACTTTCTTTATATCATCACATCAAAGACAATTTATATTTATACCCTCTCTATATACTCCTTCTGTCTGCCCAAATAGAGATAGTTCTCAAGAGTTATAAGTATTATCTTCCTGTGTAGGGATGTAAACAATTTAACCTTATTGAAAAAAATTTTTCCCCTGTTTACCTTTTTATACTTCCCTTGAGTCTCTGTTTTTTTCATCAGGAAACCTCGAAAGTCCCCTATATCATCGAATGTCCATCTTTTTTCCTGAAAGAGAATGATCAGTTTTTCTGTGTAGTTGATTCTTGGTTGCAGCCCAAGCTCCTTTGCTTTCCAGAATATTATATTCCAAGTCTTTCAATCATTTAATGTTGAGGCTGCCAGGTCCTGTTCAATCCTGACTATGCCTCCATGATATTTAAATTGCTTCTTTCTCACTGCTTGGAGTATTTTCTCCTTCACCTGATAATTCTGGAATTTAGCTTCACTATTCCTTGGAGTTTTCCTTTTGCAGTCTCTTTCAAGCAGTGGTTGGTGGATTTTTTTCAATGACAATTTTATCCTCTGATCCTACAATATCAGGGTTGTTCTCCTTGATAATTTCCTGGAATATGGTGTCTAAACTCTTTTTCTGATCATGGCTTTCAGGTAGTCCAGTAATTCTCAAATTGTCTCTCCTAGATTTTTTTTCCAGGTCAGTTGCCAATGAGGTATTTTACATTTTCTTCTATTTTTTCATTCTTTTGATTCTGTTTGCCTTATTCCTAGTGTCTTGTGGAGTCATTAGCTTCCATTGGTCCAGTTCAAATTTTTAAGGCATTGTTTTCTCCAGTAAGCTTTTGCACCCCCTTTTCCATTTGGCCAAATGAATTTTTCAAGGAATTGCTTTCTTCACTCGATTTTTGTGCTTTCTTTTCAAATCTGTTGATTCTTTTTTCATAATTTTCTTTTCATAATTTTTCTTGTTGCTTTCATATCTCTTCTCATTTTTTTCTCCCTCTCTCAACTGATTTTTTTGTAGGTTTTTTTTTTTTTTTGTGGTGAGGCAATTGGGGTTAAGTGACTTGCCCAGGGTCACACAGCTAGTAAGTGTCAAGTGTCTGAGGTCGGATTTGAACTCAGGTCCTCCTGAATCCGGAGCCAGTGCTCTATCCATCATGCCACCTAGCTACCCCTGAATTGATTTTTAAAATCCTTTTTGAGCTCTTCCAAGAAGTCTTTTTGGTCTTGAGACCAATTTATCTTCCCCTTTGAGGCTTCACATGTAGGCAATTTGAGAGTATTGTCCTCATCTGAGTTTGTCTTTTGCTCTTCCCTGTCCACACAGAAGCTCTCAGTGGTAAGAGCTCTTTTCTGTTAATTACTCATATTGTTGCTTGTTTTTTAATGTTTAGGTCTCTTCCTGGGGCACAAAGGTCACTGTTTCAAGCTTCTTGTGCTGGGGGATAGGGGTTATGTATCTGGCTTTCTAATCTGAGACCTTTGTGGCTTTTTGATTCCTTACCTCCCTGGGCTTGCTCTCTGACCTTGTTCCAAGTGTTGACATGGCCAGACCCAGTTGCACCTGTCCTGAGGGTGGCCCTCCAACTGGCAGCCTGCCCTCTCAGCTGGTGCTATAGGAATCTCACAATTGGCCATCTGATCCACCAGCTTGCTGAGCCAGGATCAAGGGGCCTCAGTTGCTCCTGTTATGTCCAAGAGCTTCCTTCTGATGTTCCTAGACCCCCTCTATGCTGTGCTGAGCTGAGCTGAACTGCGTTGCACTCCCCTTTTGCCGAAGTGAGACTGACCTTTCCTGAAGTCTTCTAAATTATCTCAATCGGAAGATTGTGTTTCATTGTCTTTTTGTAGATTCTGTAGTTTCAGAATCCATTTAGATGTTTGATTTAATGTTCTTTTTGAGGGAACCACAGGAGAGCTCAATTAACTTGCTGGCTTCTCTCCATCATCTTGGCTCTGCCCTCTTGTTGTTGCTATATCCTAAAAGAAAATATCCCTTTGTAAAAGCTAATTAATCAATTGACTGAATGTAAATGGATCATTACTCAATAGCTGTTAACAATGGAGATTACCTAACTGGATTGGGTGTTTGAGTCAACAGCATTAGAGAAAGACATTACAACCCTGGAACTTTGAAGAAGAGATATGCATTGACGAGGAAACTGAGGGCTAGAGAAGATAAATCCCTTCAAATTCAGAGAGTAAGTGAAAATACTGGAATGAATTCAGGTCTTCCAATTCAAAATTCTATGCTTTTTTCTACCATATGCAAGATGGGGCATAGACTGTAGGTTGATTTTGAAGTGCTGAAAACTATTATTATCCCTTTATCAGGGATAGTCTTGTCCAATGTTTTGTTACCTCATTTTGGATTTTCTGGCAAAAGTATTAGAGTGGTTTGCCATTTACTTCTCCAGCTCTTTTAACAAATGAGAAAAGTGATATAAATGAAAGTTAAGTAACTTTCCCAGGATCACACATCTAGTAAATGTCTGAGTCTGAAATTGAATTTACATCTTCCTGACACTTAGCCGAGCACTCTATCCAACAAATTCACCACCTACCTGAACATTAGGTAATAGAGCCCTGTATAACTAAAATTTTCATTCTTATATTCTAGCTAGTTTCATCTTCTCTCTTGAAAACTATAATTTTCAGTCTTTTACTCTTCTTCCCTAGATTTTGGATCACCAAACCGCAGGGTGTTTTTCTCACATTTGTCAGTACTGCTTTTCCAAGGCATGTCATAATTGATGAATGAGCACTTACTATGTGCTAGGTAGTGCCATGAGTAGAACCAAATAGAATTTTAGGAACTGCTATTTAATTTACATTTTAGAACACATTTTTCCTTTCTATAAGCAGTATATCTACAAATAGAATTTTTCTGCTTTTTGCATGTTCCTTCTTCCATAATGTTAATCAATTAATAAGCTTCTACCCTAAAGGATATCTGGGTTAAAATTCTGATACAGCTTTAGAGGTATGTTGAATTTGGAGTCAGAAAACCTGGGTTTCAGACCTTGCTCTAAAACTTAACAGGTATGAGATTCTGAGCAAGCTTCTATTAGTTTGCTAAGCCCTGGAATGGTATTTAATAATATTTTATTATATTGTCCATCAAGTCACTGTGGGGAAAGTATTTTAAAACTGAAATTGCTGCAAAAATATGAGTAAATATTAAAGAAGTCATTTGTCCTCTGAATATTGACTGTCCTGCCTCATTTAACCTCATATTCAAGCAGTACGGGTTGTGAGCAGTAGATCTACAGGTGTCAGGAATTAAGTTACTGGATAATCAGATGGACTTTATTTTTTTAGAACTAGAGAGATAAATCACTAGTACATGGAACTATCAGTCCAAGTGTTTTGATTTGTTTTATTTCTAATACAGCTCTGCCTTTGATCAGTTATGAAGGGAGATTGCAAACAATGAGGGGTGCAATCAACCTTGAGGAAAGTGCAGAATAGGGATTGACACATCTGTGAACATCTGTGCCTGACTGTTTGTTCAACAAGAAGCAAAGAAAGGAAGTGAGAAGTGTGGGTTGGGGGTTAACCTGAATACTTTTCAACCTGGCAAAGAATAAATAGCCCTATTACCCAAGTTCACAGCTGTAACCTTGGGGAGCTGAACTGGAACAAGGAACAGTTGCCACCTGCTTGGCTGAAGAAAGACTAATGGCAAGCCCTTAACATCAGGCTTGTTATTTTTTGGCAAAAGAAAAGGCTGCATCCTCCATAAAGCAAGCTGTTTGCTTCCTTCTTGTGACTCTGATTCTACTGAAGATTGTTGTTTTATAATGGAGTAAAGCCCTCGCTGGCAACATTTTCTGTGTGCCGATCCTCCATAAAAGAAGATAACAGATGCTGTTGCATAGTACCCCCTGTGACAGAACATTCATTATGGGGTACATTTGCAACTCATTCTATCCACATGAAACTCATAGTAATACAGCTTTTACTAGCAACAGATATTGTCTGCCAAGATATCAGCAGAAGAAGTAAGACATTTAACCCAAGGGCTTTTTTACAGTGTCAGATTTAACCAGGGATTAACTAAGTCAAAGTATGAGGGGCAAACTCAGGGAGAGCAAACTATGGGCCTCTACCCAACAAATGCATCAGCAAACTAAGGGAAAGGTCAGATCTTATATATACTTGGATGTCTTACAGTTCCCTATTGTTTCTACTTTCTGCACTGCCTATTTTCTCTTATCTCTAGAAATCTATCATTTGCAGTTTTTTGCTCTCCTCTCCTGAATTTTGGATCACAAAAGTTCAGGATATGTTTTTCTCAACTTTGTTAGTGCTGCTTGATTGAGATATTTCTATAAGCTGCCATAATGAATGGGAAAAAAAAATTGGTAAGCACATACTTTGTGCCTAGCACTATGTTAAATAGAATAAGAGACAATTTCCTTTTTCAAGAAATCTCATCTGGGGCAGCTAGGTGGCGCAGTGGATAGAGCACCGGCCCTGGAGTCAGGAGTACCTGAGTTCAAAACTGGCCTCAGACACTTAACACTTACTAACTGTGTGACCCTGGGCAAGTCACTTAATCCCAATTGCCTCACTAAAAAAAAAAAAAAAAAAGAAAGAAAAAAAAAGAAATCTCATCTATCAAGTACCCAATTTGCCAAGCACAAAAATAAATGTTTTCTTAGCACTTGAATTTCACAATACATGTACTTAGAACCCTTGCTTTGTTCATTCCCCTAACCATTACTCACATTGGCTACTTGGTTACCCAGAAAGAAACTGACTATTCTTGGGGGGAGGGAAGAATGGACATTTAATAAAATTTTGGACCTGCAAGCATTCTTCATGAAAAGATCAGAGCTGAATAGCAAATTTGACTTTTAAATATAAGATTCAAGAGTAGCATAAAAAGGTAAACAGCAAAGACAAATCAGGAGGAATCAATAAGGTTAAATGATTTACATTCCTATGTAGAAAAATGATACTTTTATTTCCTAAGAACTTTTTCATGGGTAGGGCAATTAGAAGGGGTATACAAAGACAGAGAGAACATGTGTGTTGACTATTATCCCCCAAAAATGACATTAAGAGATGAGAAGGAGGGATGCATTGGGAGAATGGGGAAGGTAGAGCTATAATGGGGTAAATTATCTCACATAAAATCGACACAAAATACCTTTTACAGTGGAGGGGAGCATGGAGAAGTTGGGTATAGAAATATATTTTATCTTATAACAAAGTAGGAAGGGAGGGGAATAAGAAGGGGAAAGGGCTGATAGAAGGGAGGGTGGAAAGGTATTTGTAAAAACAAATATGATGCAGCCAAGATTAGAAAGAAAGGAAAACAAAACAAAACAAAACAAACCTAGGGTCGAACTTAAAATAATTTCCTCTGATGAAGGCCTCAGTAAAGAAATCGAAACTCTTTATAGTCATATGAAAAAAAATGCTATAAATCATTATTTTGTTGTTTTGTGTTTTTTTTTTGTTGTTGTTGTTGTTTTTGCTGGGCAATGAGGGTTAAGTGACTTGCTCAGGGTCAGTAAGTGTCAAGTGTCTGAGGTCGGATTTGAACTCAGGTACTCCTGAATCCAGGGCTGGTGCTTTATCCACTGCACCACCTAGCTGCCCCGTAAAATCATCACTGATTAGAGAAATCCTACTTAAAACAACTCTTAGGTACCACCTCACATCTTATCAGATTGGTTCATATGACAGAAAAGGAAAATGAAAAATGTTGGAAGGTATGTGGAAAAAGTGGGACACCAATAATTTGTTCATGGAGTTGTGAACTGATCAAACTATTCTGGTCTAACTATGGCTAAAGGGCTAGGAAAACATACATAATCTTTAACCCAGCAATACTATAATGAGGTCTGTATCCCAAAGAGATATATTAAAATATATTAAAATTTGCTTTTGCATGTAATTAGAAAAAAAACTATTTTCTAAAATAAAAACAGATAATAAATGCAAATGAAACAAGCACTATGCTTTCCAGGACAGATGGCAGACAGGTGGAAAGATAAGGCTCCTCTTTCTCCCTCCCCCCTTCATCAAACAGTTCACAGAAGTCTTGTTCACTTGCATACTCAATTTCAGCTGAGCCTCTACTGAGTCATTAGACCTTCCATCTTATAAGCCAATTAGAAAGCTTTTGATCACCATATAATCCATACCCTTGAGCCATACATGGATTGAAGTAGGCTCCCTAAAGTTCCATGTGTTGAACTGGAAGCACTCAATGATCATCTTTAACCACACTTGGAGGACTACACTATACCATTGTACACTCACAGACACACATGTTTGCATGTATGTATTATGCATATTCCTAATAATTTGTGGACTCTGTGGCTTGTGATTTTTTTAGAGAGGTAGCATAAGCTAGTGAATAAAGAGCTAGCTTCATAGCATGGAAGACCTGGCTTCAAATCTTACCTCTGATACATACTATTAATCAATTGATAAATATTTATTAAGTCCTTATACTGTGCCATGAAGTGTGTTAAATGCTGGAGATCCAAAAAGTCAAAAGACAATCCCTGCTCTCAAGATGTTTGCAACCTAATGGGGAAGACAAGAAGTAAACAGATATATACAAAATAAGTTCTGTACAAGATAAGTAGGGAATAATTAACAAAGAGAAGACATTAAAAAATTAAGAGGGGTTAAGGAAGGTTTCTTGTAAAAGAAGGAATTTTATTTGGAATTTAAGAGAATTCAGGGAAGTCAGTAGGCAGAGCTAAGTAGGGAGAACATTTTATACATAAGGGATAGCCAGAGAAAATGCCCAGAATCAAAAGGTGGAGTGTCTTGTTTATCGAATAGCTACGGTCTTAGAGCACATGGTGATGGTGGCGGTGGTGGGGGTAAGATGTAAGAAAACTGAAAAGGTAGGAAGAGACTATATTATGGAAAGCTGAACATTGTGCATTTATTTCTGAGTTTAATAGGGAGCCACTGGAACTTATTGCAAAGAAAGGTGACATGGTCACTACTTTACTTGAGTTTCACACATGGTCAGTCCTGCTCATTAGGAAAACTATTTTGGTGGCTGAATGAGAGTGGGGAGAAACCTGAAGTAGGGAAAATTACCAGCATACTATTGCAAGAGTCCACAAATGAGGCAATGAGAGCATGTAGTAGAATGGTCACAGTGCCAGAGTAAAGGGGTATATTCAAGAGATGTTGCAGAGCTAAAATAGGCCTTTGCAATACATTGAACTTAAAGGGGGGTAGGTGAGAGATAGGGAGGGTTAAATGAAAATTCCTAAGTTTTCTTCTGTGTGACTAGGAGGATGTTGTGGTCTTCAATAGTAATAGTTTTAGAGGGAAAGGTAATGAGTTCTGTTTTGGATGTGTTTTGAACATACTAGGTCTTTAATCTGGAATAATTAAGTTATCTTTTAGAGGCAACTCTTCACCTTAAGACTAAAAGATTCAGAGAACATATTTACCTTGGTAGAGGAAGTCTCTTCCCAAGAATAATCTATGCCAATGAAACTGCAGGTCCAGCTCTTATCCCTAATTCCCTATCACTATTTCCATCATCATCATCATTAACAACAACAACAAAATAACAAAAACAACAAAAATACTTCTCATTTCATTTGATAATATTAAGTTACAAACAGATCTTTAAAAAAATTTAAAAAGAAACAGATCTTTAGTTCATGATTTGATATTCTGTTATATTTAATGCCACATGTACTGTTTCACAGTAGGATAAAATAAATTTTTATAGTTGAATAAAAGTGATAGGCTGTAGTCTCACTGAAAGGATCTTCATTTATTACTCCAGCAACAAAATGATGATGGGGGGAGGGGCAGAGCCAAGATGGTAGATGAATGACTGTAACTTTTGTAGCTCCCCACAAGATCTGTTCACTTACCTCCAAATAATGGCATAGGACAATTCCCAGAGATGCAAAACACACAAAAGAACATAGTGAGATAATTTTCCAGCCAAAGATGGCTTAAAAGGGTGGCAGGGAAGGTCTGCTGTAATGGGGTGAGAGGGGAGTGCAGCCATGCCATGTATATTGAGCCTCAGGCAGGTCATGCCTCCAGAGCCTCAGAAGCATCTGCATCAGTGGCTACTTCTGTAACTCAACTCACAGACCAGTGAGAAGGTCCAGTGGTTGGCCAGAGGGGAAGATAGCAGGAGTCTCTGCTGGAACTGAGGCAAAACATTGTTGTGTTGCCTGTGTTATGAACCAGGAAGCAGACTTCAGTGGCAGTGGCCCAATGGGAGAGGGGCAGAAGCACAGCAAGCTTGCAACCACAGTGAGACAGATTTCTGCTCTTGGGTTAATGAGCAAGCAAGTCTGTGGATACTTATAGATAAAGAACACAAGCCAGGCAAGCTGAGAACGTGCCTCTCCTTAAATTGTACCACCTGAGATGCCCTGAAGCTTGGGACAGTACATCCTGGAAGCAGTGCCCCACCTTAAGAAGGAGTTAAAAGCCAAGAAATAGGCTAGGATAATGAACAGACAGAAAAGGATGTAGGCCATCAAAGGTTTCTTTGGTGACAAGGTAGATGAAAAAACACCCTCAGAATAAGACAACAAAGTCAAAGCTCCTACATCCAAAGCTTCCAAGAAAATATGAATTGGTCTTAGGTCATGGAAGTGCTCTAAAAGGACTTTAAAGATAAAGTAAGGGAGGTAGAGGAAAAATGGAAAGAGAAATGAGAGTGATGCAGGAGGGTCATGAAAAAAAAAAGTCAACAGTTTACAAAGCCAAATTGGCCAAATGGAAAAGGAGGTACAAAAGCTCTCTGAAGAAAATAATTCCTTGAGAATTAGGGTTGGAAATTGAAGGGATGCTTAGATCTAGATGTAGTTTGAACCATACTATCTCTATTTTTCTTTGTTTTTCTTCTTTGAAGTTTTTCCTTTTTGCTCTGATTCTTCTTTCACAGCATGACTAATGCAGAAATGTGTTTAATGTGATTGCACATATATAATCTATTTCAGTTTGCTTGATCTCTTTAAGAGGAGGCAAGGATGGGAGGGAGTGACAAAAATTTGAACTAGAAATCTTATAAAAACAAATGTTGCAAACTATCTCTACATGTAACTGGAACATAATATAATACTTTTATGGAAAAAAATAAATTAAATTTTAAAAAGGAAAAGAAATAGAATTGGTCAAATGAAGAAAGGTACAAAGCTCACTTGAAAGAATATTTTTTAAAAAGGAATTATCAAAAAGTGGGAACTAGTGTCTTCATGAAAGACCAGAAGATAATAAAACAAAATCAATAGAATGAAAAACAGAAGAAAATGTAAAATATTTCATTGGGCAGCTGAAATGGAAAATAAATAATGGAAACATGATTTCAGAATTATTGTACTACATGAAAGCCACAATGAAAAAAATAATAAAAACATCATATTTTTTAAAAGTTATCAAGGAAAACTGCTGGGTATCCTAGAACTAAAGAGTAAAATAAAAATTGAAAAAATCACCAATAACTTCCTCAAAGTGAAAAGTCACAAAAATATTATAGTCAAATTCCAGAATTCTCATATGAAATCAAAAATATACTGAGGAGACAGAAAGGAACAATACAAATAACATGGCACTACAGTCAGTAATATACAAGATTTAACAACTTCAACAATAAAGGATTAGAAGGCTTGAAATATGTTATTCCAGAAAACAAAGGAGCTAAGATTATAACCAATAACAACCTGTTCAGCAAAACTGTGTATAATCCTTTAGGAAGGAAATAGATACTTAATGGAATAGAGGACTTTCCAGCATACCTGCTGAAAAGACCAGAACCAATCAGAAAATTTGATTTTCAAACACAGGACTTAAGAAAAGCATAAAAAGATAAACATCAAAGAGAAATCAAATGGGAATTGATGTTAAAATGTTTATATTCCTATATGGTAAGATGATAATTGTTAACTCCTAGAAATGTTATTATTATTGTGGCAGTTAGAAGGAGTATGCATATATAGAGGGCAAAGGTGTAAGATTACTATGATGGAATGATTTCACAAAATAAAATTAATGGAATAGAAAGAGAGATATACTGGGATAAGAGGAAAGAGAGAACAAGATTGGGGAAATTATTTTACATAAAAGAGATCTGGATGAGGGTTTAAAGTAGAGGGGAATATGAAGGGATGATGTATAAAGCTTGAACCTTACTCTCATTGGAATTGTCTTAATGGAAATAACTTACACAATTGGTTTGATATAGGAACCTATCTTTCACTTCAAGGAAGTGGGAGGGGAAACAGATAAGAGAAGTGGAGAAGGACTGATAGAAGGATGGGTGGCTTAAGGAAGGTAGTGGTCAGTAGCAACACAGATTTTTGAGGAAGAAAAGGTAAAAAGATAAACAGGGGAAAATAAGATGAAGGGAAATACACATTTAGCAATCATAACTGTGAATGTGAATGGAATGAATCCACCCACAGAACAAAAGTAGATAGCCAAATTAAATAAAAATTATTATCAATAACATGTTGTTTACAAGAAACAATTGATACAGAGAAACAGATTAAAAATAAGATTGCTTGAGAAGAATCAATTATGCTTCAGCTAACATAGAAAAAAGCAGTAACAACAATCATAATCTCAGACAAAAGCAAAAATAGAACTGATTTTTAAAAATCTGGGAAACTACATCTTGCCAAATAAAGTTCCTTAGACAATGCGGTAATATTAATACTAAACATATATGAAAGAAATAGCATAGCATCCAGATTGTTAAATGAAAAGTTAAATAAGTGATAGGAGGAAATAATAAAATTGTGTGAGTGGGGGAACCTCAAATTTTCCCTCTCAGAAATAAATAAATATAATCATAAATAGGAGGTTAAGAAGATAAATAGAAGTTTAGAAAACTTAGATATGATTGACTCTGCTGTACATGTCACCTTCACAAAAGTTGACTATGTATTAGGGTATAAAAACCTCACAACCAAATGCAGAAAAATATAAATATTAAATACATTATATTCAAACCAAAATGCAATAAAATTATGTTCAATAAAGGGCCATAGAAAGATCAAAATTAATTAGAAACTAATTAATCTAATCACAAATAATTACTGGGTCAAATACCAATTAGAGAAACAATCAATAATTCCATTAAAGAGAATGATAAATGAGGCAACTTACAAATTTGGGGGACACAACCAAAGCAGCACATAGGGAAAACTGAACATTTCAATAAAATAGAGAAAGATTAATGAATTGGGCATGCAACTTTAAAAAAAAACCTAGAAAAAGAAAATTAAAAATTTCTAAAAAAATACTGAATTGGAAACGCTGAAAATCATAGTAGAGATTCATAAAATTTAAAATAAGTAACCAATCAATTGACTTAACAAAATTCCTACAAAATATTTTCATAAAAAGACAACAAAATAGACAAATGACTGGTTAATTTGATTTAAAACAAAGAAGAAAACCAAGCAATCAGGATCAAAAATGTTTTTGCCACCAATGAAGTTTAAATTAAAATAATTATTAGGAGTTATTTTGCCCAATTGTATGCCAATAAATCTAACAACCTAAGTAAAATGGATTAATATTTACAGAAAAATATAAACTAATCAGAATAGGAGATTAAATACTTAACTGACCATGTCTTAGGGGAAAAAATGAAGAAGCCATCAATGAGATCCATAAATAAAAATCACCAGGATCAGATGGATTTAAAAGTGAATTCTACTAATCACTTACAGAAAAAATTAATTTTCATAATGTATAAACTTTTCAGAAAAATAGATAAAGGGATCCTACCAAATATGGTGTTGATAGATGAACTGGGAAGGGCAAAAAGAGAGAATGAAAACTACAAACCAATATCCCTAATGAATACTGATGAAAAAATTTAAATAAAATACTATGAAGGAAATTATTGCAATATGTCACAGAAATCACACACTATGGTCAAATGGAATTTTTTTCCAGGAATGCAGAGCTTGTTCATTATTAGGAAAATTGACAGCAGAATTGACCATATCAATAACAAAACCAACAAAAACATATGATTATCTCATTTGATGGAGAAAAATCTTTTGAAAAAAATAAGACACTCATTTTTATTAAAACACTAAAAAATCATAGGAATAAATGGAGTTTTCCTTTAAATGAAAAGTAGTACTTATTTAAAACAAAGAGCAAGCATTATCTGTAATGAGGATGAACTAGATGTATTCCCAATAAAATCAATGGGAAGCAAGGATTCCCATTATCAACTTCTATTCTATATTGTACTAGAAATGTTTGCTATCTGTAAGAGAAGAAAAATAAATTAAAAAAATGAATAGTCAATGAGGAAACAAAATTATCATTCTTTGCAGATCCTAGTGAATCAACCATATTGCTAGCTGAAATAATTAATAACTTCAGAAAATTTGCAGTATATAAAATAAAATCCATATAAGTAATCAGAATTGCTGTGCAAGCAATAAAAAGAGAAGTTCCATTTTAAATAACTACAGACAATATAAAATAATTGGAAGTCTACCTGCCAAGACAAATACAAGAGCTACAGGAACACAATTACCAAATACTTTCACAAAAAATAAAGTTAGATCTAAACAACTGGAAAAAATATTCCTTGCTCATGGGTAAGTTTAGCCAATATGATAAAAATGACAATTCTACCCAAATTGATTTATTTATTAAGTGGAACATCAATCTACCCAATAATAATCTTAAAGAACTAAAAATAATAATAACAAAATTCATCTAGAAGAACACAAGGCCAAAAACATTAATGATATCAATGAAAAAAATGTAAACGAAGCTGGCCTGGAAGTTTTGTTTTTCAGTTGTTTTCAGTTATGTCTGACTGTTCATGACAACAGTAAGGTTTTCTTGGCAAAGATATTAGAATGGATTTACATTTCCTTATGCAGCTCATTTTACAGATTAGGAAAATGAAGCAAACAGGATCAAGTGACCTGCCCAGGGCCACAGACCTAATAGGTGTCCAAGGCTATATTTGAACTCAGGGAGATGAGTCTTCCTTACTCCAGGCCCAGCACATTATGCACAGAACCACCTAGCTGGACTAACAGGAACAATCATCAAAACAATCATCTACTGGCTAAGAAATAGAGTGGTGGATCAGTGGAATAAATATGGTATATAATGCACATTAGTAAATTACTATAGTAATCTAATGTTTGGTAAATATAAAGATACAAGTTTTTGGGACAAGAGTTCACAATAAAACAAAAATTTCTTGGAAAATTAAAAATCATTTTGGAAGAAGTTGACTGTAGAATAGCATCAAAAACGGTAAACCAAGATAGCAGGAGAATGCATAAGAATCATATGATTTAGACATAGGGAGCATATAATGATTTACTTGTCAAATCTATGGATAAAGGAAGAATTTATGACCAAACAAGTAATAGAGAGCATTATGGGATGTAAAATGGACAATTTTGATTACATGAAATTTAAAAGGTTTTGCACAAACAATAATAATAACTAACATTTATATAGTGTCTACTTTTTGACAGGCATTGTGCTAAGCACTTGGACAAGGTAAATGGGACATAGTATTATTATCATTAAATAATAATGATTATTATTATCATATGGATGAGCAGATAAGTTCAGCTCTCCACATCAGCAGTGATTTCTTCAACTGAATTCATCACTGTCAATGTTACTTCAATCACTAAAGCAGCTGACGTGAAGAGAACACTGGTGTTACAATCCACTTGACAGAGAAAGTTTCTGTTATAGGTAAGTTTATTACCATTTATTAACCTCCATGAAAAGGTGGGGGGAGAATGACAAAGATAATAGTATTTCAATAGCTACCAATTATCACATTAAAATCTGCACTGGTGTATAGCATTAGTATATGTAGTTTGAAAACCAAAGGGGTGGGGAAGATTAAAGCAGTGAGAAATAAAGGCACATCTTTGAGGAAAACTGATAGTTACTGGTGAATATAATAAATGTTTGGTATCTTTGGTCAAGGATATTACATAATAATAATTTATGCTTATTAATAACCATGGTTTCATTCATGTTCCCATCACACAATTATGTAAATATCCACAATTATAAATACCCTGGTTCAATTGCAGGTTGCTAAAAGGTGTTAGGATTTTTTGCCACAAAAATAAAATATCAGAGGATTTTAGGTATGAAAAAAGACTGAGATAGAAAATAAGTTATCTGTCTTTTATATGTTTCTCATAATTTTATTTAAGAGGAAACACACACACATATCTGTCAGCTTCCCATAGACCTACTATTAGTGGTGTCATTTTCCTGCCAGACTCTTTTACTAAGTAGCCAGATGTTTGTGTCTCAGACAAGAAACTCATGCTGCATCAACCAATGCTGGGGGATATGCAGGGCCATGTATATCAACAAGGTTGCAGTCCTGTCTCTTGGCCAATGAAGATTTTTATTTTGCTTTATCCAATGAGAAACAATGAACCTGAGACCAGTTTGTTCCCTTCATTTTTATGGTTCTTTGAATAGAATTTTATTTTCCAAAATATATGTAAAAAAATTTTAACATCAATTTAAAAAAAAATTGTGTTCTAACTTCTCTTCCTCCTCCATTCCCACCCCCCAGCCACTAGAACTGAAGCATTTCAAAATAAGTTATACATGAGTAGTCATGGAAAACATTGATTGCCACATTAACTAGGTTGTGAGAGAAAACAGTCGAAAAACTCCCAAAACTTCAGACAGGAATTGTCAAAGAGAAAAAAAAAATTTAAAATGTGTTTCCAGGGGCAGCTGGGTGGTGCAGTGGACAGAGCACTGGCCCTGGAACCAGGAGCACCCGAGCCCAAATCCGGCCTCAGACACCCAACACCCACCAGCCGCGTGACCCCGGGCAAGCCACCCAACCTCAATTGCCTCACCAAAAAAAAAATGTGTTTCCATCTATTTTCAGATACTATCACTTCTTTCTCTGTAGATGGGTTGCCATTTTCATAAGTCCTTCACGGTTATATTGGACCACTGCCTTGCTGAAAATAACCACATGCTTCCCAGCAGATCATCTTACACTATTGCTGTTATTTTGTATACAGTACATTTCACTCTGCTTCAGTTCATGTAGGTCTTTCCAGGTTTTTCTGATAGTATCCTGTTCACCATAACCTAAATAAAGTACCTTAGACTTGACAAAGAATTTTCTTCATATTAGCCCAGCAAAGTACGTACCATATGTTTTGCCATTATATTCAATCATCATAACTATTTCCCTCCGTCCTATTCCCTTCCCATGATATTTACTCTATTTTCTATCTTCTTTTAAAGTATTCCTCCTCAAAAGTGTTTTACTTCTGACTGGCCCCTCCCCTACTCTGCACTCCCTTTTTTTTTTTCACCCTTCCTTCCTTATCCTCTATCCCTCATACTTTCCTGTAGGGTTAAATAGATTACTCCTCCCAAATGGGTGTGAATGTTATTCCCTCCATGAGCCAACTCTGATGAGTTTAATTAAGGTCTTTGAGCTAATTCTATGTTCCAAATTTTCTTCCTCCCTCTCTCCTCAACCCTCCCTATGAAATCAAGCAATTCAATATGTCATACTTGTGCTGTTATGCAGAACATCTTTACCTTCCTCGAAAGTATTTTGCTTTTTGCTGCTCTCTCCCCCAATTTGCCCTTCCCTCCTTCCCCTCTCACCCCTCCATCTCTCTCCCCTCCCTCAGGGCAAAAATATATTACTATACCCACTTGAGTATGTATGTTAGTCCTTCTTTGAGTCAATTCTGATGATTAAGGTTCACTCATTCCCCAATTCCTTCCCCCTCTTCCCCTCCCCTCCATAAGCTTTTTTCTTGTTTCCTTTATGTGAACAACCTCTCCCCAGATCATCTCTCCCCTTCCCCTTCCCCCTGTCTATTTCTCCTACACCTCAACCCTATTTTAAGGATGTCATTATGGGTTAGTTGGGTGGCACAGTGGACAATGCACCAGCCCCGGACCCAGGAGGCCTTAAGTCCAAATCCAGCCCCAGACATAAGACACCCCACAAAGAACAAAACATAACATCCCTTCGTATTCAGTTCAGACCTGTGTCCTCTGTTAAATCCTTACTGAAATATTTCTTATGAGTTTGAAGTATTATTTTCCCATGTAGGAATATAAATAGTTTGATCTTTTAATATCCCTTATGAAGTCTTTTTCTTGTTTATCTTTTTATGCTTCTCCAGGGTCTTGTATTTGAAAGTCAAATCTTTTCAGTTCAGGTCTTTTCATAACAAATGCCTGAAAGTCTTCTTTCTCATTGAAATTCCATGTTTGCCTCTGAAAGATGATGCTTAGTTTTTCTGGGTACGTGATTTTTGGCTGTAGTCCCAGTTCCTTTGCCTTCTGGAATATCATATTCCATGCCCTTCAGTCCTTTAATGTAGAAGCTGCTAGATCTTGCTTTATCCTTATTGGAGCTCTACAGTATTTAAATTCCTTTTTTCTAGCTGCTTGCAATATTTTCTCCTTGACCTGGGAGTTCTGGAATTTGGCTATAATATTCCTGGAGGTTTTCCTTTTGGGATCTCTTTCAGGAGGTGATCAGTGGATTCTTTCAATTTCTATTTTAGCTTCTGCTTCTAGAATATCTGGGCAATTTCCCCTGACAATCTCTTGGAGGATGTCTTGTTTTGGTCATGGTTTTCAGATAGTCCAATGATTTTCAAATTCTCTCTCCTAGATTTATTTTCTAGGTCAGCTGTTTTTCCAAGGAGATATTTCACATTGCCCTTTATTTTTTCATTCAATTAGATTTGCTTTACTGTGTCTTGGTTTCTCATAAAGTCACTAGGTTCCATTTGTTCAATCCTAATTCTTAGGCAATTATTTTCAGCAGACAGTTTTTTAATCTCATTTTCCATTTGGCTTTTCAAACTGTTGACTTTTTTCTCATGACTCTCCTGCATCGCTCCCATTTATCTTTCCATTCCTTTCTCTCTTTCTCTACATCTTCGTTCTATCTCTCCTACTTTCTCTTCAAAGTCCCTTTTGAGAGCTTCCATGGCCTGAGGCCAGTTCATATTTTTCTTGGAAGCTTTGGATGTTGGAGCTTTGACCCTATTATTATCTTCTTCTTCTGAGGATGTATTGTGGTCTGCCTTTCCCTCAAAGAAGATTTCGATGGTCTTTTGCTTTCTCTGCCTACTCTTTAAAGTGTAGTGCTGCTTCCAGGACAAACTGTTCATGCTACAGCGGGGACCAGGGGGTGATTTGGCTTCTTCTCAGCCTGTGAGTAATCACAGCCACTTTCTCTTTGACCCAGAAACAGAAGTCTGATTGAACTCTGATTCTCTATGGTCGGAAACTTGGTGTGCTTTTACCCCTTCCCCACTGGGCCAACACCACTTGATTCAGCCCACTGGTTCAGACCCAGGGCCCTTTGCCCTAACACCAGTAGATACTGCCTCCACTTCTCCCCGGCCTACCGCTGAACCCCCTCACCAGTCCGTAATCTGAGCCTCAGAAGCTGCTGGTGCTGAAGACTCTGACATGTGCTGAAAGCAGTGTCCCTGGCTGGGTCCGGACCGCACACTGAGCTGTTCAGTCTGATCAGTAGGTGATCAGAATTTCCCTCTTTTGCATAGAAATAGTCTCACTCTGTTCTTATGTGCATTAGGCTATTCTGGTTTTTTGATTTTTACTGCATTATTCGGGCATTAGTGGATAGGTTTATCTGGAGCTTGTGGGAGTCACAGCCTCTACTCCGCCATCTTGCAATACATTATTTTTTTTTTTTTTAGTGAGGCAATTGGGGTTAAGTGACTTGCCCAGGGTCACACAGCTAGTAAGTGTTAAGTGTCTGAGGCTGTATTTGAACTCAGGTACTCCTGAATCCAGGGTCGGTGCTCTGTCCACTGTGCCACCTAGCTGCCCCACAAGACATTCTTGATTAGTTCAGAGAGGCTGATATGCATCCATTGTTGTTTCATAAATCATTTCGATATGTACGTTTATAAAACACAAATTTTACTTAGAAAGATGTCATGGGCAGGAATTCTCATGAACAAACACAGAACAATATCTTGTGATGAATGTAGACACTGATTGGTAGCTCTCATTAAAATGTATATAAAATCATAGAAACACAAAATCAGATTCACAGAATCTGATAGTTGGAAGAGACACCATAGGCATAGGTATTAAACCTGAACAAGAACACATCTACAATATACCTGACAAATGGTCATTTGTCTTCTGCTTGAAGAACTCTAGTGAATTGGAACCCAGTATCTCCTGAAGCAGCCCATTCTGCCTTTGAAAAACCCACCCTTGTAGGAAGTTCTTTCTAACCCTTCATGAGCTCACCCCCAACCTCTTACATAAAATCTTAAATTTGTTGTGACATCTAGCCATTTCTTATGATACGTATCTCTGAGTAAAAGAGTAACAAATTTAATCCTTATTGACAACCCTCCAAAAGCTTGAAGATAGCCATCATACCCAGCTGCCCCAAGTTTTCTTTTGTCCAAACTAAACAGAGTTTCCAGACTCCATTCTTTTCTCTTTTTTGAAAACCAGGAAAATATTTGTCCTTTCTGGCAGCATTTATTCCACTCTCCTTTATATTTCTTTTCTTTAAAAAAAAATTCCCAAATGTATATAGACTGATTTTCAAAATGCTATGAGGAGGTAATAAAGGTATTATGTTCATTTTATAGGAGAAAAATCTGAAACACACACATGTTAAGAAACTTACACACATCTAGTGTGCAAGGAAGCTAGATAATACAATGGATAGAGTGTTGGCCCTGGAATAAGGAAGACCTGAGCTAAAAGCACTTAACATCTCTCAGTCTCACTTCCCTCATTTCTAAAACCAGCATAATAATGGTACCAATTTCTCATGGTTGTTGTGAGGATAAAATATGATAATATTGAAAAACTCTTTTGGAAAACTTGAAACACCATTTAAATGCTGGTTGCTGATTACTAAAAGCAGGATTTAAACCAAGATGTATAATGATTTTAAGTAGATCCTAATTTCAACTATAGAACCTTTTTAATAGTAAATTTTATAATTTTACCATAATTTTAGAATAATTAGCTCTACATAATGAACATGAAAAGTACAAGATCATCCTAAAATTGAAGTCTTCTTATCTAGATTCTTGTCATCATTTCTGTTTAGCTTCTTACTGCTAGCACCAATGGTTGGAACAGAATTTTTTTCTTCCAAAATATGTTGTTCCTAGAACTCATGACTTTTGTTTTAATTTCTTCTAGTTCTACCTCTTCAAACCTCTGCCAGTGTAATGTTTATATTACATTGCTATATATCTATATTATTTATCTTTCTATCATCTCTCTATCCATGCTATATCTATATCTATCTATCTATATCTATATATCTATATCTATCTATCTATATATTATTGAAATATACACATTTTTTACCTCAAGTATAGAATCTCAGGAAATAAATTAATGCAATATTGCCCACTCATTCCCTCCCTACTTCTCACCTCTTCAGTAAAAGGAAGGAAGTGAGGTTTCTTTTCTCTAGGATCATGTTGGAGTATTATAAGTATTCAATAATCAATTGGGAGATTTTTGTTCTTTCTTACATTGTTGTAGTCAACGTAGTACTCAGAGGCACCTGAATGATATGGTAGACTGTTAGATTTGCAATCAAGAAGAGCCAAGTTTAAATCCTTCTTCAGTCACTAGTTGTATGGCTTTGGGCAAGTCATTTAAACTCAGCCTCAGTGTCCCCATCTGTATTATTATTATTATTATTGTTATTATTTGGTGAGGCAGTTGGGGTTAAGTGACTTGCCATGGGTCACACAGCTAGTAATTATCAAGTGTCTGAGGCTGGATTTGAATTCAGGTCCTTCTGAATCCAGGGCCAGTGCTCTATCCACTGTGCCACCTAGCTTCACTGCCCCCCCCAACTGTATTATTAAAAAGACTCCCTCTCATAAGATTTTTTTCTTAAAATCAAATAAGATCACATACAAAGCATTTTACAAACCTCTAAGAATGATACTAATGCTATCGTTATAATGATATTTTTCCACATTTTGGTCATATGTATTGCTCTGATTCTCTCCATTCTTAATATTTTTTATAAAACTATATTTCATTTCATTCTTTGTGGTGGCTAAGTCTATCACAGTTGATCATCTCACAATGTTGCTATTACTGTGTTCTCCTGGTTCTGCTCACTTCATTCAGGATTGGTACACTGCCTGCTCATCCTTTCTTACAGCACACTAGTATTCCATTACATTCATATACCACAACTTGTTCAGCTATTCCCCAATTGTTGGGCATCCCATAGATTTCCAATTCTTTTCCACAGCAAAAAGAGCAGCTATAAATAGTTTTATAAATATGGGTCCTTTTCCCTTTTTATGATCTCCTTGAAATTCAGACCTAGTAGTGGCATTACTGGAGCTCCTTTGGGCATAGCTCAAAATTGCTTTCCAGAATTGTTGGATTGGTTTGCAACTCCACCAAAAATGCTTTCCCACATCTTCTCCAACATTTATTATTTTACTTTTCTGTCATATTAGCCAATCTAATAGGTGTGAGGTGGTACCTCACAGTAGTTTTCATTTTGATTCTCTAATCAATAGGGATTGAAAACATGTTTTTTTTAAATATGACAATAGATAGCTTTTTTCTTCATCTGAAAACTGCCTGTTCATATCCTTTGACCATTTCTCAATTGGGGAATGACTTATATCCTTATAAATTTAATTCAGTCCTCTATATAATTTACAAATGAGGCCTGTATCAGAAACAATGGCTATGAGAATTATCTCCCTGCTTTCTGCTTCCCTTTTAATTTTGGATGCTTTGATTCTGCTTATATATAAACTTTTAAATTTAATAATATAAAAATGATCCATTTGGCATTTTATAATATTTTCTATTTCTTCTTTGGTCATAAATTCTTCCCTCCATACATCTGAGAGGTAAACTATTCATTCTCCAAATGATGTGCATTCCCTTGATCTCCAATTCTTAGCCATCACAGAGTTGCCATATTTTTTGTATACCTTTTTTTCTTTTCTCTTTTTTTCAGTTACTATTGTTAACTGTTTCTCTCCATTATATTCCCTTCCCCAAGATATTTACTCTATTATCTATCTTCTTTTTCTCTATCCCTACTCAAAAGGGATTTGCTTCTGACTGACCCCTCCTTGACTCTGTACTCTCTTTTTACCTCCTCCCTCCTTATCTCCTTCCCCTCCTACTTTCCTGAAGTATTAGATATATTACTCCACACAATTGTGTGTGTATGTTAATCCCTCCTTGAGCCAACTCTGGTGAGATTAAGGCCTTTGAGGGGTGGAGCCAAGATGGCAGAGGAGCTCCCGAACATTCCATCCACTCACTGCAAAATATTGCCATTAAAACAAAACAAAACAAAACAAAAGCAACCTAACTCACATAAATAGTGAGACTATTTTCCAGCCAGATATGGCAATTAAGATGACTTCTTGATCAGGCTGAAAGAGGAGCTTAGTGCATGGCCTGGACCCACCCAGGAACAGATCCCTCCAAGACTTCAGCACCAGTGGCCTCTTCTGAGACTCGGCTCAATGAAAGGTGAGGAGGTTCGGTGGTTGGCTGGGGTGAAGTGATTGTAGTCTCTGCTAAAGTTGGGATGATGCACCCTCGTTCTGAACCAGTGGGCCAAATAGAGTGGTGGCAGCCCAGTGAGGGAGGGGCACAGGCACGCCAAGCTTCCAGCCATAGAGAATCAGATTTCAATCAGACATCTACTTCCAGCTTGAGATAAGTAGGCAATGAAAACAGCTGACAATAGAGAGCTTCTTTGGTGGAAAGATAGACCAGACTACATTCTCAGAAGAAGATAATAACAAAGTCAAAGCTCCAACATCCAAAGCTTTGAAGAAAAATATGAATTGGTCTCAGGCTTTGGAATCACTCAAAGGGGACTTTGAAGAGAAAGTAGGAGAGATAGAAGGAGGATTTAGAGAGGAAGAGGAAAGAATGGAAAGAGAAATTAGAGCAATGCAGGAAAGCCATGAGAAAAAAGTTAACAGCTTGAAAAGCCTAATGGGAAAGAAGATAGAAAAACTCACTGAAGAAAATAATTGCCTAAGAATTAGGATTGAACAAATGGAAGCTAGTCATTTTATGAGAAACTAAGACACAGTAAAGTAAATCCAATTGAATGGAAAAATAGAGGACAATATGAAATATCTCCTTGGAAAAACAGCTGACCTGATATTCCAGATATAGATGGTAAAATAGAAATTGAAAGAATTCACTGATCACCTCCAGAAAGAGATCCCAAAAGTAAAATTTCCAGGAATATTATAGCCACATTCCAGAGATCCTAGGTCAAGGAGAAAATATTACAAGCAGCTAGAGAAAAGGAATTCAAATACTGTGGAGCCACAGTCAGGATAACACAGGATTTATCAGCTTCTACATTAAAGGACTAGAGGACATGGAATATGATATTCCAGAGGGCAATGGAATTGGGATTAGAACCTAAAATAACCTACCCAGCAAAATTGAATATAATGTTTCAGGCAAAAAAAATGGGACTTCATTGAAAAAGAGGACTTCCAGGCATTTGTGATGAAAAGATCTGAACTGAATGGAAAATTTGTCTTTCAATTATAAGACCATAGAGAAGCATAAAAGGGTAAACAGGAAAAAGAAATCATGAGGGACACTGAAATGTTAAACTGTTTACATTCTTACTTGAGAAGATAATAATTCCAACTCATAAGAACTCTCTCAGTATTAAGGCAGCTAAAAGGAATATATATAGAGAGAGAGACAGACAGACAGACAGACAGAGAGACAGAGAGAGACAGAGACAGAGAGAGAGACAGAGGGCACAGTTGTGAATTGAATATGAAGGGACGATATCTGTAAAGCATTTGTCCATGATTTTTGTGGGGCAGGCAGGATGGAGTGGCTTATGTCTGGGGCTGGATTTCTGCTCAGGGTTTCCTGGAACCAGAGCTGGTACTTTGTCCGTTGTATCACCTAGCAGACCCATAATGACATCTTTACAATAAAGATAAGGGGTAAGAGAAATGCACTGGAAGAAAGGGAAAGGGAGTGGTAGAAGCATATAAAAAAGGTCACATAAAAGAAACAAGGAAAAGCTTATGGAGTGGGGGGGGAATGGGGAAGGAGTGGGGGAGTGAGTGAGGCTTACTTTCATCAGAATTGGTTCAAAGAGGGAATAACATAAACACTCAAGTGTGTATAGTAATATATTTTGCCCTGAGGGAAAGTGGGAGGGGAAGGGGAAAAGGGGGTGGGGAGAGGTGAAGGAAGGTAGGGCAGATTGGGGGAAGGGGCAGTAAAAAGCAAAATACTTTTGAGGAGGGATAGGGTGAAAGAAGATAGAAAATGGAATAAATATCAAGGAGCAGTGTGAGGGCCAAAATATGATATACGGAGCACTGGCCCTGGATTCAGGATGACCTGAGGTCAAATCCGGCTTCAGACACTTGACACTTACTAACTGTGTGACCCTGGGCAAGTCACTTGGCCCTCATTGCCCCACAAAAAAAAAAAAAAACAAAAATATATTGGGGTCCTGGAAATAATGAGGTACCTTTTAGGTTCACCCTCCCCTCTGAACTGCCCTTTTCAGATATTTCTTCCAGGCCAATAAGAAAGGAGCCTTTAAGCTTTAATTCACCAAAGGATCAGATTTTATTATTCGGGAATTAATTAAACAACAAAGATAAAACTAATAAAAATCAAAGATAAGGAAATAGGAAAAAAAGAAATACAGTTAAATACTCTTAACTCTAAACTTAACCTATGCAATCCCAGATCATTTCCAATTAAACTAGTTCAAAGGAATTTAGGGTTTTCCATAATTAACTCACCAAAACCTGGACAGTCTATAGTTGCTCGCGCCACCGGGTCAGCAGATACCAGAGAGAAAGTGCCTTCCTTAAGAACCTAGTGTATATTAAAATTAAAAAAAAAAACTATTAGCCCCTTCTCATTACTTGTGGTTAGTAGGCCTTTCCCAAACCCTTAGTCTGAGGTTTCCTCAGATCACAGAATTATAAGAAGGTTTTGCCTATATTCAAAGTCTCTTAAGTTCCTGAAGATATTCTTGGTCTTCTATCCAACATTTAAGTAGCAAATAATAAGGATTCTCCTAGTGAGAGTACTGATAATAAGATTTTCCCAAAGAAGTTGTGGCATTTCTACTTGTAATGTGTATTTTATTATACCATATTGTTGCATGAGCACTCTCTATCTCTTTCTCTCCCTCTGTCTCTGTCTCTCTGTCTCTCTGTCTCTCTCAAACACACACACACACACACACACAAGACAAACATGATTAGTGAACTACAGTCTCTCTGGAGACTTAGTTGGGAATTCCCAGTGAAGAATGCCCTCCTGTCAATATATATCAAGAACTTTTCTGTGGGTCATAGTCTTTAAAAGTGGCCTCAAGGAAATGGTCAAAGGATATGAACAGGCAGTTTTCTGATGAAGAAACCAAAGCTATCTATTCCCAAATGAAAAAATGCTCTAAATCTCTAATAATTACAGAGATGCAAATTAAAACAACTCTGAGGTACCACCTGACACCTATCAGATTGGCTAAAATTACAAAAAAGGAAAATAATAAATGTTGGAGAAGCTGTGGAAAAATTGGAACACTAATGCATTGTTGGTGGAGCTGTGAACTGATCCAACCATTCTGGAGAGCAATTTGGAATTATGCCCAAAGGGCAATAAAGCTGTGCATACCCTTTGACCCAGCAATACCACTTTTGAGTCTTTTGCCCAAAGAAATCATGGAAAGGGGAAAGGGGAAAGGGGAAAGGGACCCACATGTACAAAAATATTTATAGCTGCTCTTTATTTGGTGGCAAGGAATTGGAAGTTGAGGGCATTCCCCATCAATTGGGGAATGGCTGGACACATTGTGGTATATGAATACATTGAAATACTATTGTGCTGTAAGAAACGATGAGCAGGAGGAGTTCAGAGAAACCTGGAGGGTCTTGCGTGGTCTGATGATGAGTGAGATGAGCAGAACCAGAAGAACGTTGCACACAGTATCATCAACATTGAGTGTTGATCTACTGTGATGGACTATATTCTTCTCACCAATTCAATGGTACAGAAGAGTTCCAGAAGAGGATCTCCAAATCCAGGGGAAAAAAAAAAAAGAACTGTGGAGTAGATGCTGAATGAACCATACTATTTCTTTTGTTTTTGATGCTGTTGTTTTTCTATTTTGAGGTGTTTTGTCATTGCTCTGATTTTTCTCTTACAACATGACTAATGCAGAAATATGTTTAATGTTATTATGTGTGTGTGTATATATGTGTATATATATGTGTATGTATATATGTGTATATATGTGTATGTATATATATGTGTGTGTGTGTGTATATATATATATATATATATATATATAACCTATATCATCAGGTTACCTGCTGTCTAGGGGAGGGGGGAGGGAGTGAGAAAAATCTGAAATTGGAAAGCTTGTATAAACAAATTTGAGAACTATCTTTACATGTAATGGGAAAAAATAAAATACTTTATTAATTTAAAAAAAATCAATGTGAAGAAATGATGAGCAAGTTAATTTCAGACAAATCTGGAAGGACTCACATGAACTGATGCTGAGCGAGATGATGAGATCCAGGAGAACATTGTACACAGTATCGACAACATTGTGTGTTGATCAACTATGATAGACTCAACTCTTAGTGTGTAAAAATTATTTGTGGTAAAGATATAGACAATCCAGCTTATTGGAAGTTTTAGCTGAATCATTTGAGAGATTGTGCATGCTACTGAAGCGGCTTTTGAAGGACCTCCTTTTTGGGGGAGGAGAACGTGAGGAACTTCCAGTATGCAGGCTTAAAAGTGAGGACACGAATGGAAGTTGGTGTTCTGTGGCCGTTAAACTTAGTTGTGGTGGCACGCATGTGAGAACGGATTTCAGAAACACATGGTTGGTGTTCGGCTTTGGGTGTGCTGGTTCTTGGCCTGGCGGACAGTTTGGGATTTGGTGAGTTTTATAAAGGAAAATAAACTAAGTTTAGATCTAAGGTTATTAATCTGTATTTCTACTTCCCTATTTCCCTAATTGGTATCACCTTTTGTTGTCTAATTAATTCCTAAGCAATAAAAACTAATCCCTCACAGATTAAAGCTCAGAGGCTTCTTTTTCTTAGTGATCTGGGATATATATATGGGAAAAGTTAAAAGGGGGAGTTTAATGTTCTGTATATTCAATTTTGAATCTCACATCAGCAATACAGTGGTCCAAAATAGTTCCATAGGACTCATGATAGAAAATGCTCTCGAAATAAAAACAAACTAAAAAATAAATAAAACACAAAGAAAAAACAAAGAAAACAAAAAAACCTGTGAAATCTAGATGCAGACTGAACCATGCTATTTCTACTTTTTTCATTTTCCTTTTTTTAATTTTCCCCTTTTGCTCTGATTCTTCTTTCACAGAATGGCTAATTCAGCGATATGCTTACCATGATTGTACATATATAGCCTATATCAGATTTCTTGGCTGAGGGGCTAAGGAGAGGAGGGAGGGGAGGTAGGGAGGAAAATTTGAAACTAGAAATCTTATAAAAACAAATGTTGAAAACTATCTCTACATGTAACTTGAAAAAAATAAAAAAAGAATAATAATTAAAAAAAAGAAAACAACCAGAGAGAGAGAGAGAGAGATTAGATCTTTGAGCCAATTCTGATGAGTGTGAGGTTTATTCATGGCCTGCTCCTTCCCCATCTCTGCCCCCACTCCATAAGCTATTTCCTATTTCTTTCATGTTGGATTTCACCCAATTCTACTTCTTCCCTTCTTCCTCTGCCAGTGCAGTCCTCTCACCCTTCAATTTTACTCCATCATGGGGCAGCTAGTTGACACAGTGGACAAAGCACCCAACCTGGATCCAGGAGGCCATGAGCCCTAATCTTGCCCCAGTCACAAGACATTCACCCACTGCTCATTCCCAGGCATGTCACCCAACTCTGACAACCACGCACAAAAAGGATAAAAATAAATGATTAACAAGTATCATCCCTTCATAATCAATTCCTATCTGTGCCCTCTGTCAATTTTTTTTCTTTCATCTGCCCTTATACTGAGAAATTTCTTATGTGTGAGAGCTTACTGCCTTTCCTCCCTATGTATTTTCTCAAAAGGTTTCTCTGTGTCTATTGTGATAATCATAAGGTTTTTGTTAGTTTTGTTATTGGTGTGATCAATTATGTTGACAGTTTTCCTAGTGTTGAACCAGCTCTGCATTGCTGGTATAAATCCCACCTCATCAGAATGTATTATCCTGATGAGAAAATTCTGTAATCTCTTTGCTAATACTGTATAATTTTGGCATCAATATTCATTAGGGAAAAGAATCTGTAATTTTTTTTCTATTTTTGATCTTCCTGGTTGAGGTATCAACATTATAATTATATCATAAATGGAATTTGGAAGAACTCCTTCTTCACCTATTTTTCCAAATAATTTATATACTATTGGAATTAATTGTTCTTAAAATGTTTGGTAGAATTCACTTGAAAATGCATCTGCTACTAGAGATTTTTTCTTAGGGAGTTCACTGATAGCTTGTTCAATTTCTTTTCTTTTATCTACAATGGGGCTATTCAAGTCTTTTATTTCCTTTTCTGTTAATGTTAGCAATTTATATTTTTATAAATATTCTTATATTTCCTTTAGATTGTCAAATTACTGGCATGCTGTTGGGCAAAATAGCTTATAATTATTTCTTTGATTTCTACTTCATTGGTAGTGAATTCACCTCTTCATTTTTGATACTGGTAATTTGTTTTTCTTTCTTTTTTAAAAATCCAATTGCCCAAAGTTTTATGTATTTTACTGTGTTTTTTTTCATGAAACCAGCTCTTAGTTTTATTTATTAATTATATACTTTTATTACTTTCAATTTTATTAGCCTCTCCTTAGATTTTCAAATTTTCAAATTTGCTATTTAATTGGAGTTTTAAATTTTTTCTTTTTCTAACTTTTTTAGTTGCATGTCCAATTCATTGACCTCTTCTTTCTCTATTTTATTTATGTAAGCTTTTACAGATATAGAATTTCCTCTAAGAGCTGCTTTGGCTGTATCCCATAAGTTATGGTATGTTATCTTGTTCTCATTCTCTTTGTTGAAGTTAGTGATCGTTCCTATGATTTGCTGTTTGATCCACTCATTTTTTTTTTTTTTTTTTGGTGAGGCGATTGGGGTTAAGTGATTTACCCAGGATTACACAGCTAGTAAGTGTCAAATGTCTGAGGCCAGATTTGAACTCAGGTCCTCCTGACACCAGGGCCGGCGCTCTATCCACTGTGCCACCTAACTGCCCCCGATCTACTCATTCTTTAGAATGAGTTTATTGGTTTCCAATTTATTTTTTTTTCTATCTTTCCTTGGCATTCTATTACATGTAATTTTTATTGCATCATGATCTGAAAATGATGCATTTACTCTTTCTGTTTTTCTGCATTTGACTGTGTAGTTTTGTGCCCAGATACAAGGTAAATATTTGTGTAGGTGCCAAGTACCATATCTAACTTTTCTAAAATTCTATTCACCTCCTTACCTTCTTTCTTATTTATTTTGTGGTTAGATTTATCTAGTTCTGAGAAGAGGAGTTTGAGATCCCATGCTAGTATAGTTCTGTTGTCTAGTTCCTTTTCTAATTCACTTAACTTCTCCTCTAAGAATTTAGATGGTATACCAGTGGTACTCTATGTTTAATATTGATATTATTTCATTGTCTATGGTACCTTTTAGCAAGATGTAGTTTCCATCCATATCTCTATTAATTAGATCTATTTTTGCTTTTGCATTGTCTAAGATAAGGATTTCTACCTCAGCTTTATTTTTACTTCAAGTGAAGCATAATATATTCTGCCCCAATCTTTTACCATTACTCTGTGTGCAACTCTCTGATTCAAAGGTGCTTCTTGTAAATGACATATTGTAGGATTCTGTTATTTTTTTCCATTCTTCTATTCACTTCCATTTTATGAGAGAATTCATGCAATTCACATACACAGTTATCATTACAAATTGTGTATTTCCCTCCATCCTATTTTCCCCCTTGTTTATACTTATTTGGGGGGCAGTGAGGGTTAAGTGACTTGCCCAGTGTCACCCAGTGTCAAGTGTCTGAGGCCAGATTTGAACTCAGGTCCTCCTGAATCCAGTGCTGGTGCTTTATCTACTGTGCCATCTATCTGCCCTCAAGTTTATGGTATTTTAAAAATATTTTTCTATATTATTGACTTTATCCCCTTCCTTTTTTGAGTATTTTATCTCAGCAGTC
The DNA here is from genome assembly GCF_019393635.1 of Dromiciops gliroides. Classification (NCBI taxonomy): domain Eukaryota; kingdom Metazoa; phylum Chordata; class Mammalia; order Microbiotheria; family Microbiotheriidae; genus Dromiciops; species Dromiciops gliroides. The sequence continues at coordinate 568,074,791 of NC_057861.1, read as the reverse complement.
AATTTGGCTTAAACATTTTAATGTTCTATATTTTCAAAAGATTCCCATAACTTTTATTCAAGAAGGCAATCAGAGAAAAGGCAATAAAAGTTTGCAGTGAAAGGATCATAAGTAATTTCATTTCTATGTTTCCCACCATCTCTCTGGGTGTTGGTAGCCTTTTGAAACTGATATACTCCATTAGCTAGGGTGCAATGTGGTCATGGGTGACATATCCCCATTTTTTTCTCTTAAATTTATTTGTGGATGTGATAGAGATACAAAAAAATAGGATCATGTTTTTGAAATACACAAAAAAGAAGAGAAGAATGGCCAGAAGGAATCAAATAAGCAAGAAATCTTTGAAGGTAAACATAAACTTAAAAAATAGTAAGATGTATATAACAGTCAGAATTTAATGTATAACCCTTTCTTTCCATTGCTTATATATACATATATATGTGTGTGTGCATATGCATATATATTTGTTTATATGTATATATATGTGTGTGTATATATATATACATATATATATATATACATATATATATATGTATGTATGTATGTATGTATGTTTGATCAAAATTTGGGGAAAAAAAAACTTTTGGGAAAGACTTCTTGCATGATTGCCTAAAGTATTGTAGAGTTCTTTGTTTTATCATTTATTCACCATGTTTGTCTGGGAGACATGGTCCTCCACTAATTTTTATTCCATAGGTCTAGAAATTGGTCACCTTGACTTACAATGAATTGATGTGTTCTTTAACATTGTTTTTCTTTCATTTTTTTAACTTCTGTATTCTTGTGTTGTGAATCTATAATTTTCTCTGTCACAGTATTTAGTCATTTGGCAAGAATCCCCATCATGTCTTCTTTGTCTCATAAAATTCTTCCTTGAGAGCTCGGTTTTCTGACCTTATTTTCTTCCTAATAACTTATTTTAATTGTTTTTTGGGGGGGTCAATCTGGAGATTTTGTTATTTCATGTTTTCTGAAAGTCTGAATGGTTTTTTTGACTAGCAAATTTTGGTTTTCTTTCATAGAATATTGATTCTTTGTCTTCTGACCTCCGCATTTTTTTTTTTGCTATTTTCTCCCCTTTTTTGAGCCTCGCTGATCTTTTTATCTGCATAAGAGATTGCTTTATTTACTCACACTTACACTTTAGAGTGGTATGTTATCCTATATCTTGTATTCCTAGTTGCTTTTACTTTGGGTTTCCTACTGTATTTCATTACAAACAAACCCTTAAGGTTGGGCATCCTCAGTCTTCTTGTGAAGTTGGGGGAACAACTTTTTCTCATAAATGTTGTGGAGCAAAGATTGTGTCCCTATTCACTTTCCAGTCCATTTTCCCTTTGGAAAGGTAGCTCTTTCTTATCTAGATGTCTCCAAGCTACCACTTCACTCTTCATATTTTATTTCCTTTTCCCAGGTTCTTACTTTCTTTATCTGGGAAGAATCCACATCTACCTCTTTCGTGAGGGGAAGTGCTTTAGGCTAAGTAACTGTAGTGGGCAGATTAAGTAGGAATCCAACCACCAGAATCTGAAGTTCAGGCCTATAAAATCTATGATAACATAGTTGATATGTGGTGATACTGATTGGGAGCTCAGATTTCTTGTGTTATTTCCTATAATTCCTGGATTCATTTCTGTTTTCTTATTTTGTGGACTGCACTTTATATATCGATAATACCTTTATTGAGGTTTTATTTTTTTAGTTTGCAAAGCTTTATGAAAAATGACTACTCCCTGATTCTATTTTCACTTATTATCCAGTTTTTATTATATCCACCATAGAAAATGCACTTCATGAGCATATGCAGGACACATAAAACAATCAAAAAGTTTAATAATAATCTATTTTCCACACCTATGTACCATCAAAAAAAATCACAACAATATCATGGTTTGTCAATGCTCACATTTCTTGCACCTATATGTTATTTTTTTAGTTCTTTATCTCCAGACCAATCCAATGTCTGATCTTCATCCTTTGAGAAGGGAATCTGGTACTAAAACTTAAATTCAGGAATTATTTGTTTCATTGTTTATCCACAAATAGGTACATCTAACAATGAATGTCCATTCTTACCAAAAGACAAGTAAAGAAAATAGGCAGATTAAGTTATATAAGAACTGGAGATCCAAACACTCTGAGGCTTACTTTGACAAGAGTACCTATCTTGGATTTTAGTTACTTTGAAAGGTGACATTTTCTATTCTTATAAAAGAGGAGCAAGGAAAAGTTCACTCCTTCACCTTGCATTTGGAATCTCCTACTTAACAATCTTTCAAAGATAATTGAAAATCATTGTCTATTACATGTTCTAGTTCTTTCATTACTATAAATTTCTTCACATATAATGACTTGAACACATCAATTCTAATTGCTCTCTTACTATGCTTGTATTTATCTATGGTATCATTTTCTTATTACCCATATATATGTATTTTACATTTTCAGTCCACAGATCATTGTCTTTGGTGTAAAAAAAATCCAAAATAAGTTTTAAATTGACTATCTTCTTTGTGTTACCAGTCACCATCATCATCATCATATCCTACCAGAACACTAGACTTAACTCTTCTTTGATCCTTATCTTTACATAAATATAAACTTAAATCTTTTTTTATTGTCTTTAATTTTCTCTTTGGTCTCAACTCATTCATAAATTTGTTTCTCAAGATGTTCTTACAGAATGGTACCTAACTTTATATCCATTATTTGTTTTCTTTATGTATTCAGAATTTAATTCTCAGATGCTGCTCAGCTCACTTTGGTTAATTCCCATGTCGAACTTTATTTAGTCTATAGGCTCTCTTTGCCTTTGAAATCTCCCCTCTTAAACTCTATGTTTCATGCCTCCTTATGTCCAGTTTTCCTGACTCTTTCAATCATACATTCTGAAAATGGATTCTTAACTTCCCCAGAAGTTTTCCATCATTTGTAAACTAGAAACAAGCTATTCCTTATTGATGAGAGTAAATCCAGAATGCACGTTTTCTTCATTAGTTTTATAAAAATGAAATTATTATGAAAGCCAAACACAAAATTCCTAATTACAGCTTCCACCTCCAATGCCCGATTCTCCTCCCCCAAACCTAGAAACACCCCAACAGTCCCAGTCAATGGGATGGCCACTCTGACAGTCACATGACTGCCCTCACTAGACTTCCAATCATAATAAATTTGCCAGGCCCATGTAGCATATATACAGATAATTGATTCCACCATCACTACTATATCATATTTCCATCAAAGCAGTCTATTTCCAGAACCATTCATATATTTTTCTGTTGTAAAGAATTGTTATTTGAGGTTTTTATGCCTCAACGAGCACTGGCCTGGGGCTCCACAAACCACACGGTGCTCCACCCACTGGTTGTAGCCATTGCCAGGGTTCTGGCTCCTCACCTCATCATCATCACCACTCAGGGATGCCTACATGGGCCTGGCAAATTTATTATGATTGGAAGCCTAGTGAGGGCAGTCATGTGACTGTCAGAGTGGCCATCCCATTGGCTGGGACTGTGTGGGGTGTTTCTAGGTTTGGGGGAGGAGAATCGGGCATTGGAGGTGGAAGCTGGAAAGCAGACAGGCGTCCTGCTGCGTATTTTCAGCTGATTCCTGGGCGCTGGTATTTTTCAGGTATTATAATTTCCCTTTCCCCATTTTTATTTCCTTTCCCTTGATCCTACTGATCCTGTTTGTGTTTTTTTTTTAAGTTCGTTCTTGTTAAAATAAATCTTGTTCTGTTTTGAGGGAGGCTGCCGGTTTCCTTCCTTGCCCCAATATTGCAGCGAGCTGCTTAGCTAGGACTCCCCAATTAAAAATTGGTCCCCACACTGTCCAGGTGTGTTCTGTAGTATATTCTGATGAAAATATTGTTTCTGTTTCTGACTCCATTGATCTTCACTAAGATGCCCTCCATGCTGGTTATCTTTTGTGATTCCTGGATTGCTCAAGATGAGTATTTTTCTTTTTTCTTTTTTGTTTGTTTGATTTTTTTTTCTTTTAGTGAGGCAATTGGGGTTAAGTGACTTGCCCAGGGTCACACAGCTAGTAAGTGTTAAGTGTCTGAGGCCGGATTTGAACTCAGGTACTCCTGACTCCAGGGCCGTTGCTCTATCCACTGTGCCACCTACCTGCCCCGAGTATTTTTCTTAATGCACTGCTATACTGCATTGTGAGGGGGGAAATGGTTCATTTTGGATATGGTCCATGATTTGAAAGCCACATTCCAGTTTCATCTCATCAAGTCTCAGCGATATCCTCAGGTCAATTCTACTTTCTTTCCTTAATACTCTAGTTCATCTTATTACATACATGTTGTGCATTTTAGATATCAATCTGAGTCCCTACTGACTTCTTTCTTACATATCTACCAGATCATTCTTCCTATATTATATCTTGCAAATATTGTGATACACATTAGCTGGAAGCATTATGGACACCATTTTTGTATCTGTACATTTGTGAGATGGAGAGAAATAGCAGCCCATCTTTTAGTGTATCATCTATTAATGAGGTAGAAGATGTTTTTTTCATATTCTCCCTCTATTTTATCTGCCACCAAAATAATTTAATTGCAGTAAGTTTATTTTACACTTAATCAGATTTTAGGTCCTCTATTATTGCGTTTTAAACTTTTAAGAGTTATTATTTTCTCCCCTTATTAAATACACTGACACAATACCAGCATACTACAAAAAAGGTCTGGAATTGAGCTGACAATTTTAATTTGAACCAAGTATGAGACATAATATTCTAACCTGAGAAAAGTTTAAACAATACCTTGAAGAAGTTTATTGTGAGTATGCTTCACTAGGAACCAGTTATATCACCATTCTGCTAAAAGTATTCTCTTCTTTTTTCTGAATAGAATTTTATTTCCCAAAATATATGGAAAAACAAATTTTGACATCAAGTTTTTAAAACTTTGTGTTCCAACTTCTCCTCACTTCCCACCCGCCACCCACAAGAACTCAAGCAATTCAAAATAAGTTATAAGTGAGTGGTCATGGAAAACATTCCCACATTAGCTAGGATGTAAGAGAAAACAGTCTCAAAACAAAACTTCAGTTGTCAAAAAAAAAATTTGTTTCCATCTGTTTTCAGATACTATCAGTTTTTTCTCTGTAGGTGGATTGCAATTTTCATAAATCCTTCAGGGTTATATTGGACCACTGCCATGCTGAAAATAACCACATGCTTCCCAGCAAATCTTACACTATTGCTATTATTTTGTACAACAGTACCTTTCACTCTGCTTCAGTTCATGTGGGTTATTCCAGGGTTTTCTGATAGTATACTGTTCATCATAACCTGAATATAGTACCCTAAACTTGAAAAAGAATTTTCTTCATATTAGCCCAGCAAAGTAGGTACCATACGTTTTGCCATTATAATCAATCATCATAACTATTTCCCTCCATCCTATTTCCTTCCATTGGTATGTCCTCTATTTTCTATCTTCTTTTAACCTATTCCTCCTCAAAAGTGTTTTACTTCTGACTGTTCCCTCCCCCACTCTGCACTCCCTTATTTCACCCTTCCATCCTTATCCTATTCCACTCCTACTTTCCTGTAAGGTTAAATAGATTACTCCTCCCAATTGAGTGTGGATGTTATTCCCTCCTTGAGCCCACTCTGATGAGATAAAGGTCTTTGAGCTAATTCTGTGTTCTAAATTTTTCTTCCTCCCTCCCTCCTCAACCCTCCCTATGAAATCAAGCAATTCAATATGTCATACTTATGCAGTAATGCAGGACATCTTCACCTTCCTTGAAAGTGTTTTGGTTTATACTGCTCTCTCCCCCAATCTGCCCTTCAATCCTTCCCTTCTTTCCCCAACCGTTATCTCCCTACCCTCCCTCAGGGTAAAAATATATTACTATACCTCCTTAAATATTTATGGCATTCTCTCTTTGAGCCAATTCTGATGATATTAAGTTTCACTCACTCCCCCCACTCCTTCCCCCTCTTCCCCTCCCCACTAAAAGCTTTTTTTTTGTTTCCTTCATGTGAACTACCTCTCCCCAGACTATCTCTCCCCTTCCTCTTCCCCCAGTCTATTTCTCACACACCTTAACCCTATTTTAAAGATGTCATCATAGATTAGCTAGGTGGCACAGTGGACAAAGGACCAGCCCTGGACCCAGGAGGCTCCAGCCCAAATCTGGTCCCAGACACAAGACACCCCACCCTATTTACCTCAAAAAGAACAAAACATAAATGCTTTACAGACATCATCCCTTCATATTCAGTTCAGACCTATGTCTTCTGTGTATTGCTTACTGAGAAAGTTCTTATGAGTTCTTAGTATTATCTTCCCATGTAGGAATGTAAACAGTTTGACCTTCTAATATCCCTCATGAAGTCTTTTTTCCTGTTTCCCTTTTTTTTTTTTTTTTTTTTTTTTGAGATATTTTATTTTTTCCGTTACATGTAAAGATAGTTCTCAACTTTTGTTTATACATGCTTTACAATTTCAGATTTTTCTCCCTCCCTCCCTCCCCTCCCTCCCCCCTCCCCTAGACAGCAGGTAATCTGATATAGGTTATATCTATATATATCTATACATATACATATAGATATATATATACACACACATATATATACACATAATAACATTAATCCTATTTCTGCATTAATCCTGTTACAAGAGAAAGAATCAGAGCAGTGATGCAAAACCTCAAAATAGAAAAAAAAAACAACAGCACCCAAAACAAAAGAAATAATATGGTTCAATCAGCATCTATACTCCACAGTTCTTTCTTTCTTTTTTTTTCTTGGATTTGGAGATCCTCTTCTATCATGAGTTCCCTGGAACTCTTCTGTACCATTGCATTGGTGAGAAGAATATAGTCCATCACAGTAGGTCAACACTCAATGTTGATGATACTGTGTACAATGTTCTTCTGGTTCTGCTCATCTCACTCATCATCAGCTCACGTAAGACCCTCCAGGTTTCTCTGAACTCTTCCTGCTCATCATTTCTTACAGCACAATAGTATTCCATTGTATTCATATACCACAACTTGTCCAGCCATTCCCCAATTGATGGGCACCCCCTCAACTTCCAATTCCTTGCTACCACGTAAAGAGCAGCTATAAATATTTTTGTACATGTGGGTCCCTTTCCCCCTTCCATGATTTCTTTGGGCAAAAGACCTAAAAGTGGGATTGCTGGGTCAAAGGGTATGCACAGCTTTATCGCCCTTTGGGCATAATTCCAAATTGCTCTCCAGAATGGTTGGATCAGCTCACAGCTCCACCAACAATGCATTAGTGTTCCAATTTTCCCACAGCCTCTCCAACATTTATTATCTTCCTTTTTTGTCATTTTAGCCAATCTGATAGGTGTCAGGTGGTACCTCAGAGTTGTTTTAATTTGCATCTCTCTAATCATTAGAGATTTAGAGCATTTTTTCATATGGGAATAGATAGCTTTGGTTTCTTCATCAGAAAACTGCCTGTTCATATCCTTTGACCATTTCTCAATTGGGGAATGACTTGGATTCTTATAAATTTGATTTAATTCCCTATATATTTTAGAGATGAGGCCTTTATCAGAAGCACTGGCCTCAAAAATTGTTTCCCAGCTTTCTGCCTCCCTTCTAATTTTGGATGCATTGCTTCTGTTTGTACAAAAATTTTTTAATTTAATATAATCAAAATCATCCACTTTGCATTTTATAATATACTCTATCTCATGTTTGGTCAAAAACTGTTCTCCTTTCCAAAGATCTGATAGGTACACTATTCCTTTCTCTCCTAATTTACCTATGGTATCACCTCTTATGTCTAAATCATGTATCCATTTTGACCTTATTTTAGTATAAGGTGTAAGATGTTGGTCTATGCCTAATTTCTGCCATACTATCTTCCAGTTTTCCCAGCAGTTTTTGTCAAATACTGAGTTCCTATCCCAGAAGCTGGAGTCTTTGGGTTTATCAAACACTACATTACTAGTGTCATTTACTACTGCATTTCCTGAGCCTAGCCTATTCCATTGATCTACCACTCTATTTTTTAGCCAGTACCAGATAGTTTTGATGACTGCCGCTTTATAGTAAAGCTCCAGGTTTGGTACCGCTAACCCACCTTCCTGTGAATTTTTTTTCATTATTTCCCTGGATATTCTTGATTTTTTGTTTTTCCAGATGAATTTTGTTATTATTTTTTCTAGCTGTATAAAATAATTTTTAGGTAGCCTGATTGGTATGGCACTGAATAAGTAAATTAATTTAGGCAGTATTGTCATTTTTACTATATTAGCTTTGCCTATCCATGAGCAATTGATATCTTTCCAATTATTTAGATCTGATTTGATTTGTGTGAAGAGTGTTTGGTAGTTGTGTTCATAGAGTTCCTGGGTTTGTCTTGGCAAGTAGACTCCCAAGTATTTTATATTACCTACCGTTACTTTAAATGGAATTTCTCTTTCTATCTCTTGCTGCTGGACTTTGTTGGTCATGTATAGAAATGCTGATGATTTATGTGGATTTATTTTATATCCTGCTACTTTGCTAAAGTTGTTAATTGTTTCAAGTAATTTTTGACTTGATTCTCGAGGATTCCTTAAGTATACCATCATATCATCTGCAAAGAGTGATAGTTTTGTTTCCTCCTTGCCTATTCTAATTCCTTTAATTCCTTTCTCTTCTCTGATTGCTAAAGCTAACATTTCTAGGACAATATTAAATAATAGGGGTGATAATGGACATCCCTGTTTCACCCCTGATCTTATTGGGAAGGCCTCTAATTTATCTCCATTGCATATAATACTTGCTGATGGCTTTAGGTAGATACTGTTTATTATTCTAAGGAAAGCTCCCCCTATTCCTAAACTCTCTAGTGTTTTTATTAGGAATGGGTGCTGTACTTTGTCAAAAGCTTTCTCTGCATCTATTGAGATAATCATATGATTTTGGTTGGTTTTCTTATTGATGTGGTTGATTATGTTAATAGTTTTCCTAATGTTGAACCAGCCCTGCATTCCTGGTATAAATCCCACCTGGTCATAGTGTATTATCCTGGTGATCACTTGCTGTAATCTCCTTGCTAATATCTTATTTAAGATTTTAGCATCAATATTCATTAGGGAGATTGGTCTATAATTTTCTTTCTCTGTTTTTGCTTTGCCTGGTTTTGGTATCACCACCATATTTGTGTCATAAAACGAATTTGGTAGAACTCCTTCTTCACCTATTTTTCCAAATAATTTGTATAATATTGGAATTAATTGTTCTTTAAATGTTTGGTAAAATTCACCCGTAAACCCATCTGGCCCTGGGGATTTTTTCTTAGGGAGTTCATTAATAGCTTGTTCAATTTCTTTTTCTAATATGGGTTTATTTAAGGATTTTATTTCCTCTTCAGTTAACCTGGGCAGTTTGTATTTTTGTAAATATTCATCCATTTCATTTAGATTGTCAAATTTATTGGCATACAGTTGGGCAAAATATTTCCTAATTATTGCTTTAATTTCCACTTCATTGGTGGTAACATCACCCTTTTCATTTTTGATACTGGTAATTTGGTTTTCTTCTTTCTTTTTTTTAATCAAATTAACCAGTATTTTATCTATTTTATTGGTTTTTTCTTAAAACCAGCTCTTAGTTTTATTGATTAGTTCTATAGTTTTTTTGCTTTCAATCTTATTGATTTCTCCTTTAATTTTCAGGATCTCTAATTTAGTGTCTAATTGGGGATTTCTAATTTGTTCTTTTTCTAGCTTTTTAAGTTGCATGCCCAATTCATTAATCTCCTCTTTCTCTTTTTTATTCATGTAAGCATTTAGAGCTATAAATTTTCCCCTAAGCACTGCTTTGGCTGCATCCCATAGATTTTGGTATGTTGTCTCATTATTGTCATTCTCTTGGATAAAGTTATTGATTGTTTCTATGATTTCTTGTTTGGCCCATTCATTCTTTAGAATGAAATTATTTAGTTTCCAATTGATTTTCATTCTACTTTTCCCTGGCTCTTTCTTACATGTAATTTTTATTGCATCATGATCTGAGAAGGATGCATTTACTATTTCTGCCTTTCTACATTTGACTATGATGTTTTTGTGCCCTAATACATGGTCAATTTTTGAAAATGTGCCATGTACTGCTGAGAAAAAGGTATATTCCTTTCTATCCCCATTCAATTTTCTCCAGACATCTATCATGTCTAACTTTTCTAGTAATCTATTCACCTCTTTCACTTCTTTCTTATTTATTTTTTGGCTAGATTTATCTAATTCTGAGAGGGGGAGATTCAGATCCCCCACTAGTATAGTATTACTATCTAATTCCTCTTGTAACTCATTTAACTTCTCCTCTAAGAACTTGGATGCTATACCACTTGGCGCATACATATTCAATATTGATATTACTTCATTATCTATAGTACCTTTAAGTAAGATGTAATTTCCTTCCTTATCTCTTTTAATGAGATCTATTTTTGCCTGCACTTTGTCTGAGATAAGGATTGCTACCCCTGCCTTTTTTACTTTAGCTGAGGCATAATATATTCTGCTCCAGCCTTTTACCTTTACTCTGTGTGTATCTCTCTGCTTCAAATGTGTTTCTTGTAAACAGCATATTGTAGGGTTCTGGTTTTTAATCCACTCTGCAATTCGCTTCCGTTTTATAGCAGAGTTCATCCCATTCACATTCACAGTTATTATTACTGACTGTCTATTCCCCTCCATTCTATTTACCCCCTTTGTACTTTTCCCCCCTTCTTTCACCCTATTCCTCCTCACCGACGTTTTACTTCTTACCCCTGCCTCCCCCGATCTGCCCTCCCTTTTTATCACCCCCCTCTCTTTTCTTTACCCTTTTCTCCCTTGCTTTTGTCCTCCCTTCTCAGTCCCCCCCTTTCCCTTCCCCTTTTGTTTCCCTAAAGAGTGAGTTAAGTTTCTTTATCCCAATGAACGTATATGTTATTCCCTCTTTGAGTCAAATCTAATGAGAATAGGGTTGAAACCATGTTCCCCCCTCCTTTCTTTCCCTCTATTATAATAGGTTTTTTTCCACCTCTTCATATGATATAATTCATCCCATTCCACCTCCGCTTTCCTCTCCTCCCCATAGACTCCCTTTTTATCTCCTTAATTCTTTTGTATCATCACATCAAAGACAATTTATATTTATACCCTCTATATAAAGTCCTTCTCTCTGCCCAAATACATTTACAGTTCTTAAGAGTTATGAGTATTATCTTCCTGTGTAGGGATATAAACAGTTTAACCTAATAGGGTAACTTTTTTTTTCCCCCTCTGTTTACCTTTTTAAACTTCTCTTGAGTCTTGTATGTTGAGATCAAATTTTCTATTCAGTTCTGGTCTTTTCACCAGGAAAGATTGAAAGTCCCCAATGTCATTAAATGTCCATCTTTTCCCCTGAAAGAAAATGCACATTTTTGCTGGGTAATAGATTCTCGGCTGCAATCCAATCTCCTTTGCCTTCCGGAATATCATATTCCAAGCCTTGCGGTCCTTTAATGTTGAAGCTGCCAGGTCCTGAGCAATCCTGACTGTGGCTCCATGATATTTAAATTGCTTCTTTCTGGCTGCTTGGAGTATTTTCTCCTTCACCTGATAATTCTGGAATTTGGCTACAATATTCCTTGGAGTTTTCCTTTTGGGGTCTCTTTCAGGAGGTGATCGATGGATTCTTTCAATGATGATTTTATCCTCTGATTCTATGATATCAGGGCAGTTCTCCTTAATAATTTCCTGGAATATGGTATCTAGATTCTTTTTCTGGTCATGGCTTTCAGGCAGTCCAATGATTCTCAAATTGTCTCTCCTCGATCTGTTTTCCAGATCAGTTGTCTTTCCAATGAGGTATTTCACATTTTCTTCTATTTTTTCATTTTTTTTATTCTGCTTGACCGATTCTTGGTGTCTCATGGATTCCTTTTCTTCCAACTGTCCCACTTTAATTTTTAAGGCATTGTTTTCTTCAGTGAGATTATGCACCTTTTTTTCCATTTGGCTAGGTGAATTTTTTAAGGTATTGTTTTCTTCAGTGAGATTATGCAGCTTTTTTTCCATTTGGCCAAGTGAATTTTTTAAGGCTTTGTTTTCTTCAGCTTCCTTTTCTAAGCTGCTGATTCTTTTTTCATAGTTTTTTTGTGTTGCTTTCATTTCTCTCCCCATTTTTTCTTCTACCTCTTGCAATTGATTTTTAAAATCCTTTTTGAGCTCTTCCAGGAAGGCTTTTTGTTCTTGCGACCAATTCACCTTCCCTTGTGAGGCTTCAGATGTAGACAATTTGAGGCTATTGTCCTCATCTGAGTTTGTGTTGGCTTCTTCCCTATTGATACAGAAGCTCTCAATGGAGAGGGCTCTTTTTTGCTTCTTACTCATTATTGCAGCTTATTTATTTATTCTTTAAGTTGAGGTCTGCTCTGGGGGCACCAGGGTCCCTGTTTTGGGCTTCTTGTGCAGGTGTATAGGTGCTGTGTGACCGGGCTTTTACTCTGAGGCCTTTATGGTGTGTGGAGATCCCCTGTCCTGCACTTCCTGTCTGATTGTGCTCGGCCAGCCAGGCGCCAGACCCCGGCGTCCTGTTTCCCTTTTAATGCTTCTCCACGGTCTTGTATTTGAAAGTCAAATTTTCTCTTCAGTTCAGGTCTTATCATCAAAAATGCCTGAAAGTCCTCTTTTTGTTCGAAGTTCCACTTTTTCCTCTGAAAGAGTATACACCATTTTGCTGGGTATGTAATTCTTGGCTGTAGTCCCAGTTCATTTGCCCTCTGGAATATCATATTACATGCCCTCCGGGCCTTTAATGTAGATGCTGCTAGATCTTGTTTTAGCCTTAACGGAGCTCCACAGTATTTGAATTCCTTTTTTCTAGGTGCTCAAAGTATTTTCTCCTTGACCTGGGAACTCTGAAATTTAGCTATGATATTCTTGGAGGTTTTCCTTTTGGGATCTCTTTCAGAAGGTGATCAGTGGATTCTTTCAATTTCTATTTTGCCTTCTGCATCTAGAATATCAGGGCAATTTTCCCTGACAATCTCTTGGAGCATGGTTTCTAAGCTCTTATTTTGGTCATCGTTTTCAGGTAGTCCAATGATTTTCATATTATCTCTCCTGGGTCTGTTTTCCAGGTCAGCTGTTTTTCCGAGGAGATATTTCATATCACGCTCTATTTTTTTTTTTATTCAGTTGGATTTGTTTTACTGTGTCTTGATTTCTCATAATGTCACTAGCTTTCATTTGTTCAATCCTAATTCTTAGGCTATTTTCTTGAGAGAGCTTTTCTATTTCTTTTCCCAATTGGCTTTTCAAACTGTTAACTTTTTTCTCATGACTCTCCTGCATCTCTCTCATTTCTCTTTCCATTCTTTTCCCCATCTATTTAAATCTTCCTTCTATCTCTCCTACTTTCTCTTTGAAGTCCTTTATGAGTGCTTCCATGACCTGAGATCAATTCTTGTTTTTCTTGGAAGCTTTGAGTGTTGGAGCTTTGACCCTATTATTATCTTCTTCTGAGGGTTTATTATGGTCTACCTTTCCCCCAAAGAAGTTTTTGATGTCTTCTGCTTTCTCTGTTTACTCATCTTGGCCAGCTATTTCTTGGCTTTTAACTTCTTAAAGTGTAATGCTGTTTCTAGGACACACTGTTTGAGCTACACTGTGGCCCAGGGGGTGATTGTATTTCTTCTCAGCCTGCCTGGCCTGCATGTAACCATGGCCACTTTCTCTTTGACCCAGAAACAGAAGTCTGATTGTACTCTGATTCTCTACGGTCAGGAGCTTGGCGTGACTGTGCCCCTCCCCCACTAGGCCACCACCACTTGATTCAGCCGACTGATTCAGACCCAGGGTGCTTTGCCCCAACTCTAGCAGAGACTGCCGCCACTTCACCTCAGTCTATCACTGAACCCCCCCACCAGTCCAAGATTGGCGGCTCAGAAACTGCTGGTGCTGAAGACTCTGATGGGCACCAGAAGCACAGTCTGTTCCTGGTTGGGTCTAGACTGTGGCTGAGCTGTTCAGCCTGGTGAGTAGGTGATCACAATTGCCCTCTTTTGCTGAAAAATAGTCTCACTCTGTTCTTATGTACTTTAGACTGCTCTGTTGTTGTTGTTGTTTTGTTGTTGTTGTTTTTTACTGTGTTATTTGTGAGTGAGTGAACAAGTTTATCTCTATTCTCTTCTTTTTTAATAACATTAAGAAATTTGGAAAGGAATCTTTTGCTTCTATTTCTTTTACTCTCCAATTTGAGTGCCAGAAACAGTGTGAATAAAAAAAAAAAACTGAGCTGATTTCTCCCCCTCTGTGCTTTTGTTCAGTTCTTTGAGACTAAGTAGTCTCACCCAATGGTGAATATTCATATAAATAAAATTAAGCAAGTTTTAAAATATTTTATTATGATATAATTAGAAACTATTTTGCTTTCTAAAACTTTCAGGTATTTTTCAGTTATCTGAATGACCACAATCATTGTAAATAAACAGAAGAGCAGAATAAAATTGTAAAAAATACATGTAAAAAAAAAAGGTTCACCTCAATCTATAATAAAGAAAAGTCTGTGGGATAATAGTAGTAGGTGCTGCCTGCATTATCTGATTTTCCACAGTATATTTTGATTTGTTAGATGTGCAGTTTTGGTCTTCTGACAGTTGTTCAGGGAGTAAATAACATCTGCCATACTATTGCCTGGTAAAATCCATCATAGTATAATTAAACAGTCATCATTTTGTTGGAGTGTAAACAAGTAGATAAACAGTCCATGAATTAGCAACTGCTGCATCATTTGGCAACTCACAGCCAGAGAGAAGCTATACAGATTTTGCATATATCCAAAGTGTACTTTCTGCATAGGGAGTTTTGTGTCTATGTTTCAATAACTGATGCAGCTTAAAGCTAGACTAAGGATGATTGTATCCAGACTCAGACATCTTTCTTCTTTATCCCATGAATTAATTTCATCCTCTTCATCCAAATCTTGGAACCTGGATGTATTCCAGATAACTTTCTTCATTCAAAAATATATTAGTTATTTGTGGTAGAGAATACCATGGCATTGTCTTTATTGGAGGGAGGAGGGGTGAGATATTCCATTACAATACTGCCACTTCTCTTTCAAAACATTAAAGCTATAACAAGAATGGGGTAAGAAAAGAGGTCAATTATATATACATATACACACATATATGTATATATATGTATATGTATATGTATATGTATATGTGTGTGTGTGTATTTGTCCCTCGACTTAAACCCTATCCAGATGCTTAATTTTGACATGTAGTTGACCCTGGGTTATATAATTATGGTAGTAGACAATAAACTCTAATAGATCCTATTGAGTTGGAAATAATTTGTATACTGGCCAATGGAGTATGTCTTGCATATGAAGACCAGAACAGTAAAGCTTAAGTTTGCAAACATTATTGGATTCCTGATTAGCTACCATATAATTTTACTGAGGGCAAAGTGGGGTGTATGCTGTAACTCATGAAGTTTATTGAAGGATTGCTACCTCTCTTGATTCTCAGATAATTCCACCTTATATCTGTTGCCCTGCTTGGTTTTTTGTCTTCACAGAATAAGGTACCCCCACTCCAGATTTCCCCTGGTGTCCAGTTCTCCCCAACTCCCTGCTTTCATCCCTCTTCAAATTATATGTACATTGATGGTGGTGATTTTCCTTTGTTAATTATATCCTTAGTGCTTAGCACAGGGACTGGCATATCATAATAAATGTTTATTGGATTGAACTGAAGATGGTTGTATGTAAGGACTTACCAAACATAGAGATGGCTTGAAGTCCTGAAGTCAATATCCATTCCACAGTGGAATTAGTAAAGCTTTTTGATTCATGTGAAAAGGAAAAACGACACTTTATATTTTTAAGAAGCATGTTTTTCTCAAATGGCAAAAAACTACTATTGAACTACTGGATCACTTTAATCAGATTATCTAAGCATTTTCTTCTCATACTTTATCAAATGGGTGTCCTATTCTTTCTAAGTTCAATACTCATTGTAGACCTATGGGAAAAGGAGGGGAAACAATGGTAAATACTTGAGATGATGGATTATTAACCTAGAGTTCATGGGTTAACAAATAATCTACAGATTTCAGAGGGTTTGTGAAATTAAATAATAAAAAATATTAAAACATTGCCACTAACCTTTAATTGAAATTTAACATTTCCTTCAACTATTTAAAATAATTATTCTGATGGGGGCTCATAATTTTTACCAAGCTGCCAATAGATTCAAGACATAAAAATGTTAAGATCCCTTTGATTAGGGACAATTTTGTGTTTTTTTCTGTAAATTTAAATGATCTGTCTTCTCTCTACCCGCTATCACATGGATAATGAATAATCGGTGATAGCACTGAAAAAAAGGCACTCAACATCCCACTCATACTACTCTTTTTAAAAATTCTACTTCCAGAAAGCAAAGGTATTTTTCTTTATTTGTTTGCTTAGCAAAATTGGTTGTTATGATCCTTTTTTCTCAAAATTACATCACTATATTAGAGACACGTTACAGTGGTCCAACTGTGACTGAGCAGAACAATATGAGTTCAGAATGCTCTACCACAGTTTGTGCACAAATACTCCATGAAAGCATTTGGGGTGAATTCTGTAAATTTGTACATCTCATGTGTCTTCTCAGCTACTTCTCTTCTGCTTTGTTTATACAGCACAGCACCTTTGGTGATAAGGGCACACCTTGCTGGGTGGTCCTGTGCAAGTGTCTTCCATGTCATGCAATCAGTTCCAAAGTTCTTCAAAGAGACCTTGAGAATGTCATTTTATTATTTCTTCTGACCACCATATGAGCACTTGCCTTGTATGAGTTCTCTGTAGAGTAGTATTTTAGGCAAGTATATGTTTGGCATTCAAACAATATGGCAAGCCCATGAGAGTTTCATGCTCTGAAGTACAGTTTGAATATTTGGCAGTTTGGCTCAAGAAAGGACCTAAGTGTTCAGTACACTATTCTGCTAGGTGATCTTCAGAATCTTAAGACAATTCAAATGGGAGTGATTACATTTCCTTGAATGGGCCTGTTATACTGCCCAGGTTTTACAGGCATACAACAATGAGGTCAACACAACAGATATTCAGTTTGGGAGTCAGTCTGATACCTCTTCTCTCCCACAGTCTCCTTCAGAGCATACTGAACACTGAGCTAGCTCTGGCAATGCATTCATCAACCTCATCATCAATGTGTACACCCCTGAAAAGTATACTTGCTGTAATTAATGGTTCCACATGTGGATGGTGTGGTGCTTGCTTCTGGAGCAGTTTTGTTTTCTTGGTGTTAGTTGCCAGGCCAAAATGACATAATTAGCTGAGAATAAATACTTACTTTTTTATTTTAGCTTCTGAGGCTGCATTGAGTGTACAATCATCTGCAAACAAAAAATTCATGCACCGACTCTCCTTCCACTTAAGTCTTGACTTGCAGCCTTTTCAACTTATATAATTTTACCATCAGTGTGGTAGCTGACTTTAATGCCATGTTCATTCTCACTGAAGCTGTGTGAAAGCATTGCTGAAAACCTCATGTTTTCCTCAATCAGTGACTGAGAAAATATGATAGCATCATCCATTATCTAGAACCCAGGCAATCTTATTATCAAAAAATTGACATACACTGCTGATGAACTTCTCTAAGCAACCAAATTTTGACATAATTTTACATAATTCCTCACAACATTATGAAAGGTCTTGGTCAGATTGATGTGTTGTATACAGAACTTTGTTCTGCTCCTGGCATTTCTCCTGGAGTTGTAGGGCCAGAAACACCATATAGACCATTCCTCTGCTCTTTCTGAAGCCATACTATCTCTTTAGATGATCATCATCATCAAAGTGAAGGATGAACTTATTAATGACAATTCTGGCAACAATCTTGCAATGAATAAGAGGGAGGCATCTCTGTGATTACCACAGGACAATGTATTTCCTTTACCTTTATAGGAGATAACCTCCTTTTGTCATTTAACCTGGAAAATTTCAGTAAGCTCTTATATGAGCAATGGCTCCCCCACTTAGTAAATCTCAGTTGGAATAGGATCAGTATCCCTTGTTTTGCCACAGGAGAGGAGCCTAATCACATTCAAAACCTCTTCTTTAGTTAGAAATTTGGCTAAAGAGAGATTGACTTCAACCTGAGGCAAATGGTCAATGACTTCATTATTAATTGATAACAGCCTGTTGAGTACACTATGGAAGTGTTCAGCCCATCTCTTCAAGATCATGTTCTTATCACTAAAAAATGTGGCTCCACTAGCACTGTGTAGTTGAGATGCACCATAGGCATTTAGTGCATAAATAGCTTTCAGAGCATCATAAAAGTGATTTGGATCAACATAAAGCTGAATTTCATCTGCCTTCTTACTGAGCCAAGAATCCTGCATTTCTCTATTCTTTACTTTTGATGGAGTTAAATGCTACCTCCTTATAGATAGATGAACTATCCTGCTGGTAAACCCTGTGGAGTTCTTATTTTTCATTTAGCAGCTTCTGAATTTCTCCATCATTTTTTCAAACTAGTCATGATGTTTGTTAGTGTTCTGGTCCAGATGAGTAAATGCAGCGCTATACACCAAATCTCTGAAAGTTGCCCTCTCCTTTTCTGCTCCACTGTTGCCAACGGTATGTTACCTCAACTTTTTCTCCAAGTTAGCAAGGAACAGTGTCTGCTCAGAGAAGGGTTCTAATGAACACTTCTAATCTGTTGACATTAAGTCTTCTAGTAGTCATCTTGCCTTGGGGGCTGCTGCTTTTATTGAATGTAAATATTTAGTTTGAAGAGTAAAAGTCCAGCACTCTGTCACCCATTACCATCATCACTCGCACATCCTGTCTGTCTCTTCTCCTTACAATAATATAATATTTTAAATGTCAATGTTTGCTGCTAGGGTGCATACATGAAGTTTTATTGCATTTAGGTAAATGAAAGACAGTGTTGGTCATAAGAAAGCCATAAGATGCACAACTCTTCAGTAGTAAATGACCTTTGCTGTTGCTATTTCCAACTCCAGTCTTCCCAAGGACTCCCTGCCATATTTGGTAGTGAATGCCTACTCTAGCATTAATGTCACCCAGAATTATAATCTTGTTCTCTTTGGGGACATTACTGATGAATCATAAATAATAACATTTTTTGACTCCATCAAGGTTCATCATTGTGGGAATATAGGCACTAAATCATGGTGGCATGGCATTTTCCTGCAAATGGCAATCACGTTATCATAAACCTATCATTCACTCCTTTTGGTAGGCATGTGTGTAATTTAAGATTCTAAATGTGGATTCTAATCTGTTCCCCCAGTTTTGGGGAAAACTGACTAAAATCACTGATAAAACGAGTTTAGGTTTTTAAGGGTTTATTGGAAAATAGAAAGAAAAAGATTGAGAACAGAATTCCAATAGCATGGCATTCCTATCTTTCCTCAAATTTCCTGTGAAGTCCTCTGCCGCCACCACCACCAAGTCAGGAACCCAAAAGCCCCAGAGCTCTCTGCACAGGCTCCCTTTCCTCCTTCCTGTCTCCTCCCAGACCATAGGAGGCTCCTCAAGTTGATTGGCTGGTAGCCTTGATAGACAGGACCCATGAGCAAACGTCATTTCCTGACGCCAAGGAAAAGCTACAATGCCTCTGAGGCATTTTTCTCATGGTGGAGCTTTCCCACAGCAAGTCTCCAGTAGGTGGCATCATTCCAATCATTACAGTCCCCCCTTTTGTTCCTCAAGAAACAAAATGTTTCATGTAAGAAGCAGCTTATTGTCTATGTCTGAGATGATTTCTACAATGACCTTCTAGCTGGTCTGCTAAAGCCCTAAAAAGGCAATTTCTGTCTCCTGACACTTTATGAAGACTGAGTCCCAAAGCATTTAACTGATCAGTGGGATTATCAAATGGGAACTGCCTATTTCCTCTGAACTCTCTTTGCTCTTTAACAGTTGCTATCATTAGGGTTTTTAGCTCTTTAGCATCTACCTCAGGTCTATCTGAAATCTCTTCACCTATGAATGGTGTAGGCTTTACATGAGAGCAATGAATCCATGAGTCTTTTTCACCAATTTTAATGGCAGTAGGAGTTGTCAATAATACCTGAAAAGGTCCTTCCCAGGCAGGTTGGGTTCCACTGGTTCTCTGAAAATTCTTTACATATATTTTATCTCCTGGGTTGAAGTTATGCAATGAAAAGTCTAATGGTCCTGCCTGGACCACAGCTCCTGCCTCATGGAGTTCACGTAGCCTAGTCTGTAATTCCTGTATATAGGAGGCAACAGAAGTATCACCTCCCACCAGTGATGTATAAACTGGGGAAAAATTTTAGCTTGGATAGGAGGGTGACCAAAAAGCATTTCATAAGGAGATATATGAAGTTCTCCTCTTGCTCTACTTCGTAGATAGAATAATGCCAAGGGTAGAACATCAGGCCATTTCAAATGGGTTTCAGCACATAATTTGCCAATCATACTCTTAAGCTCTTTATTCATACGTTCAACTTGGCCTGAACTTTGTGGATGGTAGGGCGTGTGGAATTTTGGAGTCACTCCCAAGAAAGAGTAGATTTGGGATAAAATCGAATCAGTGAAATGTGTGCCTTTGTCAGAATCGATGTGATGTGGGCTGGTGGGCCAAAACGAGGTACTATCTCTTTAAGAAGAATTTTGGCAACAAAGGCAGCTGTGGCTCAGGGGCTGGGAAATGCCTCCACCCACCGAGTGAGCTGATCAACCATAACAAGGCAAAATTTATAATGTCCTGCTTTTGGCATAGTAATATAATCAATTTGTAAGTGCTCAAAAGGTGTATATGCTAGAGGATGCCCTCCATAAGCTTTGGCCTTAAAAGCATACTGATTATAAGACTGACATGTGGAGCAGCCCGAGCAGATTCGAGATGTGGTATTAGTCACACCTGGTGCTATCCAGGTTCTCTTAATAGAGTCTACAATGCCTTATGTACCAAAATGGCCTTTTCTGTGAACAGAGAGGCATACCTGGTGGTAGAATTTCCGGGGACAAAATGGCTTACCTTCCGGAGACACCCAGACGCCGGGGATCTGTTTTGCCTTAAATTTCTTTTTCCACTTTTCTTCTTCAGAATCATCATAGGTTAGGTTGGAAGGAATATCCTCAGAAGGTGAAAGGTTAAATACATGTTCAGGAGCTTCTAATGCATCAAGTTTGGCTGCAGAATCGGCTCGTGCATTTCCCTTTGAAACAGGATCACTATTCCCTGTGTGGGCAGGGCAATGTACAACGGCTAGGGAAGAAGGCAGTTTCAGGGCATCTAAGAGGTCCTTGATAAGGTCCCCATTGGCAATAGCCTTGCCTGAGGATGTTAGGAAGCCTCGTTGATGCCAAATCATACCAATAAAATGGCATATGCCAAAGCCATATTTCGAGTCAGTAAAAATGGTGGCACTCTTATCTTTGGCTATATTACAGGCCTGTGTAAGAGCCACAAGTTCAGCAGCCTGTGCACTAAAATGGGAAGGCAGAGAAGCTGCCCAGAGGGTGTCATAATCAGAAACTACAGCAGCTCCAGTAAAATGGGTTCCCTCTCTCATAAATGAGGAACCATCTGTATAGAGGACAAGATTAGGATTTTCTAAAGGTGTATCAAAAAGATCATCATGGGGTTTTTCAGCCATATCAACTAAAGAAGCACAGTCATGTAATGGTTCCCCTGAGAATGGTAAGTTAGGGAATAGTGTTGCTGGATTAAGAACTGTGCAGTGTTTTAAAGTGATATTCTCATTACCTAACAGGGTTATTTCATACTTAGCCAGCCTTTGATCTGAAAAGGCTTGTGTCCTGTGACGTAGTAAGAGAGCCTCCACTTCGTGAGGGCATTGCACAGTTAGAGGGTTACCCAGGACCAAATCAGAGGCTTTTTCTACCAAAAGGGCTGTGGCCTCCACTGCTCTAAGGCAAGGTGGTGCTCCAGCCGCTACAGGGTCCAGCTGAGTTGAATAGTAGTCTATAGGGTGTTGTTTAGGCCCCAGTGATTGAGTCAGAACTCCAGAAGCCACCCCCCTTTGTTCATGCACAAAGAGAGTGAAAGGCTTACTATAATCTGGTAGTCCTAGGGCAGGTGCTGATAACAAGGCCCGTTTTAATTCTTTTATGGCTGATAGATGCTGGGGATCCAACTGTAAAATGTCTGGGACAGAACTTTATGTTAGAGCTATGAGAGGTTTAGTAATTTCACCAAAAGAGTGTATCCATTGTCTACAGTACCCAGCTGCTCCCAGAATGGCTCTTAATTGCTTCTTAGTAGAGGGGGCAGAAAGTTGTTGAATGGCCTGGACGCACTTAGAAGAGACAGAGCGAGTTCCAGCAGCCAGAATAAATCCTAAATATTCCACCTAGGGCAAACACCATTGTACCTTTGACTTGGACACTTTGTGGCCTCCCTTGTGCAGCTCTAGTAGTAAGTGACGGCTATCTTCTTGACAAATTTCAGCATTAGGGGAGGGTAAAAGTAAGTCATCAACATATTGTACTAGTGTGTAGCCTTTAAAGGTAATGGAGGCCAGATCCTGCTGTAAAATTTGGGAAAATAATGTAGGACTGTCTACAAATCCCTGTGGGAGTCTAGTCCAGGTCCACTGTGTATTTTTCCAGGTAAAAGCAAATAAATATTGGAAGTCCTCATGTACTGGTATGGAGAAAAAGGCAGAGTAGAAGTCTACCACTGTGAAACATGTAGATTCATAGGCAATGGACGAAATTATGGTAGAAGGGGAAGCCACTATAGCATGTCTAGGGATAACATAATTATTAATTGCTCTAAGATCTTGCACAAAACGATAAACAGGTTTACCATCTGGCCCACGCTTGGGATTTTTAACTGGCAAAATGGGAGTATTGCATGGAGAGTGATGACATGGAATAATAATACCCTGGCTTTTCAAAGCCTCAGTTATAGGGGTGATCCCTGCTATTGCTTCCCTAGACAATGGATACTGTGGAATGGAGGGGGGTGGTCCCCCCTTAACTTTAAAGGTAACAGGCATGGCAGACTTAACGAGCCCCACATCATTAGGGGATGAGGCCCATAAAGACTCAGGAATGTCAAAGGGAATTTTGGATACTTCCCCTACTGTTCCTTGAGCTTCTGTAAGTAAAATTGGTAATAAATGAACAGTATCCTCTGGCAATTGTACGGAGACAGCCCCATCTGGAGCATAAGATATGGTTGCTCTAAGCTTGCAAAGGAGATCACGACCTAATATATTTACAGGGGCATCAGGCATGAGTAAGAATGAATGTTCCACTGTTAAGGGCCCCATAGATACCATGCAAGGATTCAATTTTGCCCCTCTCTGGCTCTTTCCTGAGACTCCTACTACATTCAAAAATCCTACAGGTCTACACCCAGCATCTGGTTTGCTTATTAAAACTGATTTAGAAGCTCCTGTGTCTAGCAAACAGTCATAATATGTGTCCCCTACTTTGAGGGTCACATGAGGTTCATTACTCTGGGGAGGTGAATGGACTGGCACAAGTGCATTAAAAAAATCTGGATCTGGGAATATGTTGCTTTCATTATCTATGTTCCATTTCTCGCCTTCCTCTTGTCAATCCTGTGCCCCCTTTTGAGGGAGTCCATGGTTACCCTGATTCTGGTTCTGTCCTTCTGTTCCTCCCTGATAGGGTCTACGGTTATTCTGATACTGTCTCTTTGTATTCCCCTGAAAGGATTTATATCCATTTTGATTCTGCCTGTAATAAGGCCTATAATTACTCTGGTTGTTTCCTTTCTGATAAAAGTTTCCAAAATTATTTCAATTTCCCCCAAAGAATTCCTCAAGGCTCTTGGTCATTGTCTTCTTAAGGTCTTGTTTTCTAGTTCTACATTCCCTCAAGAAGTGTCCTTGTTTTTTGCAGTACTCGCAAAATTTAGGGGGTTGATCACGATTTTCAATTTTCCAGTTTCTCTGCCCTGTTGTTTCCTGTACTGGAGCTAAAATGTCCTGTCTGTTCCTTTCTTCTCTCTCATTTCCTTCATAAATATATGTTGCTATTTCTTTAAGTCTGTCAGGACTCAAACTATTCCACCCAGGACATTGCTTTTTAAAATATTTCCGAATTTCTGGTAAGGACTGGTTTACAAAATGAGAGCAGATAATATGGGCGTCTCTGCTGTCTAATGGGTCTAGTCTAGCATATTGCCTGGCATACTTACACAGCCTGTCATAAAATTTATTAGATCTCTCATCAGTTCCCTGAACTGTATCTATAAATTTTTGCCAGTTATCAGTCTTTCTAATACAGGATTCCATTGCCTTCAGCAATGTTTCCCTTGCATCTTTCAACATATCAAAATGCTTAGGGTTATTGGGGTCCCAGTCAGGGTCTTGAATAGGCCACCCAATATCAACCTTTCCCGTGGCTTCCAGGCTGTTTGCTGCAGCTACTATATCTGCTCTTTCTCCTGGGAACAATATTGTTTCCATAAGGTCAGTAACATCATTCCAAGTGGGCTGATATGCTCTAAAAAGTGCTCTAAACTGCCTGATAACTGCTGTGGGATCTTCATCAAATTTAGGAGTGCTTTGTCCCCATAAAGCCTAATCCTTGGGTGTAAAAGGTGTGTATTGTCTGAGTTTACGTATAGTACCTTTTTGACCATGGGTGAGGATCTCTTGAAGGGGAAAAATTCTTACTTTCTCTGTCTCCTCTACAGGGGAATCATTTCTTTCTTTCTTTATTTGTTTCTTTGGCTTGGAGGAAGTAGAGGGCGAGGGAATAAGAGTTGGGTCATTTGGAATTTCAGTCTGAATGGCCTTGCTTTCAATCTCAGGTTTGGAGGTTTGGGAGGCCATGTCTACAAGCTTAGGCTTGTCAATTTGGGGTCTGAATTTTCTTCGTCTTATATTTTTAGTATAATAATTTTCGCTTGATCTGGCCCAGATTTTCCAATTACGTAAATGTTCAGGTGGACATCTACTTAGGGTTCTTTGCAAATGCTTCAATGTTTTGGGATCAAATGACCCATATTTGGGCCATTCTTCCTGTAATTCCTCATGCCACATAAACCACAGTCTGATAAGCCCTCCTCTGGTCATGGTTCTATTTAGTCTAAGTTTTCCCTCATTCCAATCCATAAGTAGCTTTCCTAATGGGGAATCCCGGGGAATCATCTTTATTCTAATATTATCAAGGGCATGCCAAATTCTCCATATCACATCACAAAGCCCCACAAAACCAAAAAGTGTAAGAAAAATATATTCAAATTCAAACTGGCCAACATCTCTGATTAGTGAAGGTAAAGCTAGAAAAGGGGTACTTAGGATGTTTAAAAGATCCATTTGAAATTTAAAACAGTCTATACTTGATAGTACTTTCCAATTTAAAGGGAGAGGGGATGGGAAATCTTACCCAATCAGAAGATCAGAAGATGAACGTTCGGTTTTCCTCTTTGTGGTCAGCCAAACAGTGTAATTTAAGATTCTAAATGTGGATTCTAATCTGTTCCCCCAGTTTTTGGGGAAACTGACTTAAAATCACTGATAAAACGAGTTTAGGTTTTTAAGGGTTTATTGGAAAATAGAAAGAAAAAGATTGAGAACAGAATTCCAACAGCCTGGCATTCCTATCTTTCCTCAAATTTCCTGTGAAGTCCTCTGCCGCCACCACCACCAAGTCAGGAACCCAAAAGCCCCAGAGCTCTCTGCACAGGCTCCCTTTCCTCCTTCCTGTCTCCTCCCAGACCATAGGAGGCTCCTCAAGTTGATTGGCTGGTAGCCTTGATAGACAGGACCCATGAGCAAACGTCATTTCCTGACGCCAAGGAAAAGCCACAATGCCTCTGAGGCATTTTCCTCATGGTGGAGCTTTCCCACAGCAAGTCTCCAGTAGGTGGCATCATTCCAATCATTACACATGCAAAATTGTTGACTACATTAGTTTTGATTGTAAAGCCTACACTAGTTTCACAGTACTATCCTTCAATATTGCTACTCCAGAAAAACATATATCCAACTCCAATTTCAGTAAATTGGTCTTCATTTACCAGCCTTGTTTCACTCAAGGCTGTTATTTGGATGTGATAACTTCTGAGTTTTCTCATAACAAGAGCTCTTCATCTTTCAGGTCCTACTCAATTTTTTATTGTCAATAAGTGTGCATTCATTCCATGTATTAATGGTGAGTTGAATCATCTTTGCAGATTTTTTTATACATGTTTCTGCATGTTATGACTATAGGGTTAGATGCCCTATGTGCCTGGCCAGGGTTCAGTAAGCAGACAATTTTTAGGGTACCATTTGCTAAAATGGTTTACTGATGTTTATGCTATAGCTTCTTCGAGCCATAGGTAAGAGTTATGTAGCTCAGGTAGACAGCAAAGATAGAAAGAAACCCTGAAAAGGGATCAGCTGCCCCCACATCAAAAGTACGAGTCTTCCCTGAACACACCCTACATAATACCTACACATAGAAGACACTTAATAGATTTTTTTTTTTAGTGAGGCAATTGGGGTTAAATGACTTGCCCAAGGTCACACAGCTAGTAAGTGTTAAGTGTCTGAGGCCGGATTTGAACTCAGGTACTCCTGACTCCAGGGCCAGTGTTCCATCCACTGTGCCACCTAGCTGCCCCCACTTAATAGATTTTGATTGACTGATTGAGGGAAAATGAGATCTCACAACTTTATTTTTCCCTTATTGATAGCATTCTGGTCAAAAAGCTTAAATCAGGTTTGACCTTTTGGTTAATGTTATTATTAAGGTCATTATTATTTGTTAATCATTTTTCAGGTAACTCAGGTATGAAATGGGTGGTGGTAGAAGACCATTATAGGTTTATGTACATACTTCAGCTTCCCAATCGTAAGTATCACAAGTAGAATATTTTCTTTGCCTTAATCTTTGAGATGAGATGTGATTATTTTCTTCCATGTGGAGTTATCAAAGAAATACTATATTTCAAGAGTTGGAAGGAACTTCAACAATATGCCATACTTTGCATGAAGACCTCCAGTGAGGAGAAATTTGCTACCTCCACAAGTGACATTTTCCAGTTTTGGAAAACTGTTATTTTTAAGATGTTTTTCCTTCTGGAGACAAGCATAGAAGTCTACTAATTTGTCTCTGTTTCAGTAAAAGCTATTATGCCTCCTCCCCCACCCTATAATGTTTTTCTTTTTTCCAAACTAACTATACTCAATCTCTTAGCCATTCCTCATATGGTATGATCTTGAGACCTTTCACTACACTTATGGGCTATCTCACTGTGCTCTATCGTTTATCAAAGCCCTTACCACAATATGGCACCTGAAAAAGGTGCCTAGAGGTGATCTAACTACATTAGATCAACAGTTCTCATAGCCTTTCTAAACCTATGTAAATTATGATTCTTGGTTCCTATGAGTAACTTCCAAAGGAAGAAAGTTACTATATTGAAGTTTGTTTTGTCTTCCATCTTGGCAATTTCAAAATCACTCTCTTACGTGATTAAGTAATGGGCAAAATTCACTTCATGCTTTGCATGTTCTTAGAAATAAGCCATATTAAAAACAGCAGAATCAATAACAGCCATAGATGTAGCAGCAGCAGCAACAACAACAACAAAAACAATAAATGGCAGTACTAAGAAATAACAATGCCATATCCCAGCAACATATTCCTGGCATGACTAAGCCCATTGGAATGCTTTATCTGCCACAACCTCTATTCTGTACCTATTCCAGTCATTGTTGAGGGAGGTAGACTAATAAAGAATACAGAGTTGATAATGTCAGAATGAGCTAAGAGCCAAGAAAGCACAATTTCCCAAGTGGAAAGAAAGATCCTTTCCCATTTCCAATGCAAATAAATTGAGATTTTATTCTCCATTTGAAAAAAAACAACAGTGAGGTATTTTCTCTATCAAATTTCCAAAATATCTTTGAGGTTATTTTATCAGCCAGAATAAATCTGTTCCTCTGGCAGAAGTTAATAAATGAGAAAAGAATTTTGATACTTTAAATGTTATTGCAAATAAATCCAATCCATTATAATTTCTAAGAATGTAGTAAGTCAGTATGTCTAGGCCCAGTGCCCAAATGTCATTATTTATAGATATGTTTCAAATATTTCACTTTATGGGAATAAATCAAGTTGCAGGCTCATTGAGTTTAAAGTCAGAAAACCTGTCTTGGCTATGCTGTTCATTAGCTTTGAAACTTTGGGCAAACTTATTTAAATGTTTGAGCATACTTCCTCATCGACACAATGATGCTTACCTCCCATGGGAGTTGTGAGGAAAAAATTAGGTAATATGTTTAAAGTCCTTTCTAACTAGTAGGATTTATATAAATGTAAACTCTACTAGATATAGAAAAAAATTAGAGAAATAAAGAATAAAAAATAGAATATTAAATGGGTATGAACCCATGTAATCATATATCAGTGAATATGAGGTATAAAATAAAATAAATATTTCAACAATAATATATCAGTTTATCTTTATTAGACCAAATTCATAGATACAAACATTGGAGATGACTATCATATCTAAGGGATGTTTTAAAATATTGATCTGCCAGGGTTTGGAAAATTCAAAAGATTAAATTCAATGCTCTGAATTTTTCTATCAGTTATTACCCATTTTTTTCTCATATCATCAGTGTTCTAATAACAAATGACCCCCAGAAAAGTTAGGGAATAACTACAATTAGGAGAAGAACATGAAAACAAAACATTCATATTGGGATATTATTGTTTGGGGCAAACTCAGCTAGGTTATTGTAGCAAATAGCCCAGAGTGACATATAGGCAACATGATAGCAGTATGAGAAAAACAAACAAATAAATACAGTAAAAGAAGAGAATAAAGATGAAGTAAATTTATCTCACAATGTGTTGCTGTGTACTGGGCTCTCTTATTTTATTTTATTTTATTTTTTTGGCAGGGCAGTGAGGGTTAAGTGAATTGCCCATGGTCAAACAGCTAGTAAGTGTCAAGTGTCTAAGGTCGGATTTGAACTCAGGTCCTCCTGAATCCAGGGCCAGTGCTTTATCCACTATACCACCTAGCTGCCCAAACTGTGCTCTTAAAGTAAATTATTTAACTTCCTCCTGCTCTAATGCAGACATATTAAGAAAAGTATAGTTTTAAGTTAGAGCTAAATCAATCAGCTTCATAATTTGATAATATGCAAGCTCTTTGTTAACATTCAAAAACCAAGAGTTACTTAGTTTTGCTTTCTGGCTTCCTAATGGACCATAGAAAATATCCTTTTTGAAGGAAAAATCCCTATAATTTGACAATGGCCCAGGAACTTGGATAGAAAATTATTTTTGAACTCTCAATGTAAATCTTCACTTATGACTGTTTTTTTTTCTTAAGAATTATAGTGCATTCTTCAATCCCCACATTCTGAAAAAAATGTTTGGATAGGCAAAAACAAAGTACATGTTTTTGTAGCTAGCCTCTTCCCAGCATTGACTAAAATAGTGCAATAGTTATCATGGATAAGCAGATCCTAAGAATAGTATAAATATGAAAAAATGAAGAGCATAGATGGGTGTTGTTCACCATGAGCCATTATTCCTATGATTGAGAACAAGAAATATTAACAAGGTAATAGCTATATCAAAATGGAATTTCCAAGAATACTATGTTATCAGATGACTTAAATACAGCCCTCCCAATATACATATGTACTTATAGAATACATATATAAACATATACATACCTACATACACATATTTCTCCTTTGAACTAATTGGACATACATTATATAAAGAAGATAGTAAGAATTATAGAATTAAAGTTCTAAAACTTGAAGGGATTTTAGAAACCATATATAGAGATCAGGTCAGATATTAATATAAGCACCATCACTCAAGTACTTTGTGCATAGGACAATTGTCTTCATCACTTTATTGATCTTCTATACCAGTAGTTCCTAATATGTGAGCAATAAAACTGGGGGAGAGGGATGCCCCTTTATGATATAAATGAGTCCCTTGAATGAATCAGAACAAAAGCAATACTATAGGATAAAGAATAACAGACTGCTACTCTGGGTAACTGTGAAAAAGCAATCCAGAGATACTCCAAAAAGAACAGTGTTTAACAGAATGGATAAAAAAGGGATGCTGTATCAAGGTATCCATATTCAGAGAGTAAAAAGACAGGCAGAGGCAACCATTACAAAGAAAAGGGTTAAGACTCTGGGAGCTGAGAAGCTATTTTAAAAAAAGCCCCTTCCCACCACTACACAGTATTCAAGGTGGTAATCCTATATCTCATTCATGGGACTTGAATTTACATAGCACTTTCCTCTGAGAACTAGAAAGTCTGCTCACCGTTATTTATTTTGAATGCCTACCTTGTTTTTATAAAGTGTCAACTAGAAGATGGTGGAAGAAAGGCAGTGAACTCCCAAACTCATGACACAATTGCTCCAAAAAACATCCAATTAACGCCATAGGAAAATGCCCAGAGCAGCTAAACTCACAGAAGAGTGTGCTGAAATCATCTTCTAACCAAAAACGGCTTGGAAGGTCAGAAAAGTGAGCTGCTGTGCTAATTCAGGAGTCAAGCCCAATCCCACAGTCACCCTGACACAGATCCAGTCCCAGGAACGCCTCACCAGAGAAGCAGACCCGCAGAGCCTTTGAATCAGCTGAAGCGCCAGTGTTGTCAGGAACTAAGCTCACAGTCTGGTGAATGGGCTGAGCCCTGGGCAGGGAGGAGACTACAGGGCTCTATGCTGGTGCTAAGGCAGAACTTGGATTTTACACCCCTGCTGAGAACCAGGAGGTAGGCTCCAGTAGCAGTGGCCCAGGTAGGGGAGGGGCACGGGCTCTTCGGAGCTAACAACCACAACACACAAAGCTGGTTGATTAGCAAGTTGGTCTGGGGTCATCTAAGGACCAGGGAACAGGCCGGGCAAGTGAAGAACCTTATCCTCCTTAAATCATACCACCTGGGACTTCTTAAGCTTGGGATACTACAGCCTGGAAACAGTGCCCCACTTTAAGGAGCTAAAAGTCTAGTAAAAGAAAGGCAAGATGAGCAGACAGAGAAAGGTGAGGACCATAGAAAGTTTCTTCAGTAACAAGGAAGACCAAGGGGCACCCTCAGAGGAAGATATAAAGTGTTAACTACTAGAATTTGCTAGTTAGGGTGTGATAATTCGCAATGCATTATGAAGGTAGCAACTGAGCAGGAAACATTCCAAGAAGGGAAAAAAATAAAGATAGATGTAAGCATGAGGGTTTTTTTGTTCTTGGTTTTTTTTGTTTGTTTTGTTTTTTGGGTTTTTTGTTTTGTTTTGTTTTTTTGTTTTTTTGCCAGAAGCTTTGTCTTAGACTGGGTGTTCATAGACAACTAAAGGATAAGTAAAATTGCAGATCCTTTGATACTACTTCCCAAAGTGGAGAAGTATTATAGGAGAACTGGTATAGACAATGAGGAAAAAGCTAATAGGAAGTTTTGGAAAATCCTGATAATCATAGAATCACACCATTTCTATATATAACATGATTCTATGTAATAAATTAGCAAACAGATGTCCCTTCCTCATATTGAATAAATGTCTGGTATGCGTAGCAAGTCTTATGGCCTAGCATTTAGCCACCATAAAGCCAGTAGCCTATAGGGGCAATACTGGTATTTCAACTAGTCTATGGCTAGCCACCCTATAACCACATTTATTTGACTTCAGATTTTTTTCAATTTAGGATATAATTTCATTTTTTTCTTTCTTAATAGCTTATTTATATTTTTCAGGTAAAAAGAATCACTACCTACCCCATTTAGCAAAAAAAGAAAAAGAAAAAACCTGAAAAACCTTTTTAGTTCCTAAATGATTAAAAAATAGAAACACTGTAGACTCATACATTAAAGTTGAAACAGGTTGAACCCTTTACAAGAATAAGTAGGCCACTCCTTTTTAATACCTTTTATAATCTCAAAATAGGCCATTCAAGGAATAAACAATTCAAGGGTTCACAAACTTTATAGCCTGCAAATATAACCACTTAAAATCAAAAGGGTACAAAACCTTAAAATTATATTATTTGTTATCTGACCCTTATGTTTTGTAATTTGACCAAATACATTGGGAATAAATAATTTATCACAGGACCCACAAACAGTAATTAATATGTTTCATTTAATATGTGTGTATTGTTCTTAAATACCCCAATAGGCCTATTACCTAATTCATGTATTTTTTATCCACTAACAAGAAGAGCAATACAATAGACCTACCCATCATGAGAAACTCCCAAAAATTTGACCCAAGGTGTGTTAGAGTCCTTGTTCTCTCTTGACAATGAGCACATGGACTTCATATGAATTATTCTTTTTTTCTTTTAAAAATTTATTATTTGTTTTTAACATTCCTTTCTTTTTAAATTTTTGGTTCTAAATTCCCTCCCTCCCTTCCACTTCCACACCCACTGAAAATTCAAGCAAGATGATATTGATTATACATTTGAAATCATGCAAAACATTTCCACTTAAACCATATTTCAAAAAAGCAAGAAAAATAAAGTGATAAAATTATATTTCAATTTGCATTCAGAGTTTATCAGTTCTTTCTCTCTGGAGGTGGATAGGATTTTTTTCATCATGAGTACTTTGGAATTGTCATGAATCATTGCACTGACCAGAGTAGCTAAGTCTCTTACAGTTGATCATCTTTTTTTTTCTTTTATTATTTTCCAGTTACATATTACATATAAAGATGGTTTTCAACATTTGTTTTCACTGTATTTTTAGTTCTGTTTTTTTTTCTCACTGCCCTCTCTTCCCTCCAGTCTGCTTTCAGATACCATCAGTTCTTTCTCTGTAGATGGACTGCAATTTTCATAAGTTCTTCAGAGTTATATTGAATCATTGTCTTGCTTAAAATAAACATGTGCTTCCCAGTAGATTATCTTACACTAATGCTGTTATTTTGTATACAGTACATTTCTCTCTGCTTCAGTTCATGTGGGTCTTTCCAGGTTTTTCTGATAGCATCCTGTTCATCATAAGTTTTATATAGTACCTTGAACTTGACAGAGAATTTTCTTGACAATAGCCCAGCAGAGTAGGTACCATATGTTTTGACATTGTAATCAATCATCACAACTATTTCCCTCCATCCCATTCCCTTCCAATGATATTTACTCTATTGTCTATCTTATTTTGCCCTATTCTTCCTCAAAAGTGTTTTGCTGCTGACCGCCCCTTCCCCCACTCTTCCCTCCCTTCATTCACCCTTCCCTCCTTATCCTCTTTCCCTCCTACTTTCCTGTAGTGATGAATATTCTTCCCAATTATGTGTGTGTGTGTGTGTGTGTGTGTGTGTTTGTGTGTGTTATTCCTTCCTTGAGCCCACCCAGATGAGGTAAAGGTGTTTGAGCTAATTCCGTCTTCTAAATTTTTCTTCCTGCCTCCCTCCTCAACTCTCCCTATGAAATGAGGCAATTCATTATATGTCGTACATGTGGTATTATGCAGAACATCTTCACCTTCCTCTAAAGTGTTTTGCTTTTTACACCCCCCCCAAACTTCCCTTCCCTCCTTCCCCCTTCTCCCAACCCTGCCCCCATCTCCTTCACCTCCCACTTTTCCTCCAGGCAAAAATTTATTACTATACCCTCTTTGAGCCAATTCTGATGATAGTAAGAGTCACTTACTCCTCCAATCTTTTCCCCTCCTGCCTTCCCCTCCATCAGCTTTTTCTTATTTCCTTCATGTGATCTACCTTTCCCCACTCCACCCCTCCCCTTACACCTCCCATAATCTATTCTCCATACCCCTCAACCCTATTTTAAAGATGTCACCAGGGGTTAGCTAGGTAGCACAGTGGACAAAGCAACAGCCCTGGGCCCAGGAGGCCCAGAGCCCAAATCCGGCCCCAGACACTAGACAACCCACCCTGTTTGCTGAACAAAGAACAAGGATACACAAAAAATAAATGCTTTACAAATACCATCCCTTCATATTCAGTTCAGACCTGTGTCCTCTGTGTATTCCTTACTGAAAAAGTTTTTATGAGTTAGAAGTATTATCTTCTCATGTATGAATGTGAATAGTTTAACCTTTTAATGTCCCTTGTGATTCCATTTCCTTGTTTACCATTTTATGCTTCTCCAGGGTCTTGTATTTGTATTCCTCTATTTTCTCCTTGACCTGGGAGTTCTGAAATTTGGCTATAATATTCCTGGAGGTTTTCTTTTTGGTATCTCTTTCAGGAGTGGATTGGTTGATTTCTATTTTAAAATATCTATTTTAGATTCTGCTTCTAGTATATTAGGACAATTTTCCCTCAATCTCTTGGAGGATGGTGTCTAAGCCCTTGTTTTGGTCATTGCTTTCAGGTAGTCCAATGATTTTCAAATTTTCTCTCCTGGCTTTATTTTCCAGGTCAGCTGTTTTACCAAGGAGATATTTTACATTGCTCTCTACTTTTTCTTTCAATTGGATTTGCTTTATTGTGTCTTGGATTCTCATAAGGTCACTAGCTTCCATTTGTTCAATCCTAATTCATAGGCAATTATTTTTATCAGACATTTTTTAAATCTCCTTTTCCATTTGACTTTTTAAACTGTTGACTTTTTTCTCATGACTCTCCTGCATTGCTCTCATTTCTCTTTCCGTTCTTTCCTCCCTCTCTCTACATCTTCCATCAATATCTCCTACTTTGTCTTCAAAGTCCTTCTTGAGAGCTTCCATGGCCTGAGAGCAGTTCATATTTTTCTTGGAAGCTTTGGATGTAGTAGTCCTATGGTTGATTTCCTCTTCTGAGGGTACACCTTGATCTTCCTTCTCACTGAAGAAACTTTCTATACTTCTGAACTGTCTCTGCTTGTTTATCTTTTACTTTTCTTTAAACTCTCCACTGGGGGGCCCTGCTTTTTAGCTACATTACTGTTCCCAGCTTCAGAGGGTGCCAGGTATTACTCTCACCTGGCCTTTTCCCTGGTCCAGAGATAACCTCAAGCCTACTTACTAAACAACCAGCCAGCAAAGCTTTCTGTGGTGTGGTTCTTAGCTTCAACGAGTCTGTGCCCCTCCCCCACCTGGGCCTCCTGACACTCAGGATTTCTTCCTGGTTCCATGCTGAGGTGTGGGACAGCGGAATTCCTCCCTAGGTCCTACTGATACCCCTGCACTTTCTCTGGCCAGCTGTTCAGCCCTCTCAATCAAGCTCATGCTCAGTTCCAGAAGACACTGGGGCTATAGCTGATTCAGAGGATCTGGGGTAAATTCCTCTGTGAGGCATGCCTTGGTCTCTGTTGTTGAGATAATAGGGTTGGACTTTACTCATAGCCCAGCACAGTTCCCTGTAATATAGATAGAAAAATATCTGAGCCCATATTTTTGTGGGTTTTTCTGCTTCAGGGGTTCTTTTATTGCTGTTTTTGTGGTAATTGTATCAGGAGCTCTGTGTGTTTAATGTCTTTCCTCCACCATATTGGCTCTGCCCCCTTTCCCAGCCATTCCCCAATTGATGGGTAACCCCTCAATTTCCAATTCCTTGCCACCACAAAAAGAGCAGCTATAAATATTTTTGTCCATGAGGATCCTTTTCCCTTTTTCATGATCTCTTTGGGAAAAAGACCTAATAGTGGTATTACTGGGGCAAAGGGTATAGTCCCTTTATAGCTTTATAGTCCTTTAGGCATAGTTCCAAATTGCTCTACAGAATGGTTGGATTAGTGCACAGTTCTACCAACAATGCATTAGTGTTCCAATTTTTCCCCAGTTTCCCCAACATTTTTTATTTTCCTTTTTTGTCACATTAGCAAATGTGATAGGTAACAGATGGTACCTCAGAGTTGTTTTAATTTTCATTTCTCTAAACAATAGTGATTTAGAGCATTTTTTAAATATGTCAATAGATAGCTTTGATTTCTTCATCAGAGTTCTTATCCTTAGACCATTTCTCAATTTGGAAATGATTTGATACCTATAAATTTAATTTAGTTCCCAATATATTTTAGAAATGAGGCCTTTATCAGAAGTACTGGCTATAAAAACTGTTTCCCAGCTTTCTGTCTCCCTTCTAATTTTGGATGCTTTGCTTCTGTTTGTACAAAACCTTTTTAATTTAATGTAATCAAAATCATCTATTTTGCATTTATAATATTCTCTGTCTCTTGTTTGGTCATAAATGGTTCTCCTTTCCAAAGATCTGAGAGGTAAACCATTCCTTCCTCTCCTAATTTACCTGTAGTATCATATATTATGTCTAAATCATCTATCCATTTTGACATAATTTCAGTATGAGGTGTAAGATGTTGGTCTATGCCTAGTTTCTTCCATATTATCTTACAATTTTCCCTGCAGATTTTGTCAAATACTGAGTTCCTATCCCAGAAGCTGGAATCTTTGGGTTTATCAAATAGTACATTACTAAAGTGATTTACTACTGAATCTCCTATGCATAACCTATTCCATTGATCCTGCTGCTTTATAGTAAAGGTTCAGACTTTAGAGCTAGCACACCTTCCTGTGATTTTTTTTCATTAGTTACATGGCAAATATTCAAAAATTGACCATGTTTTAGGGCACAAAAACATCATGGTCAAATATAGAAAGGCAGAAATAGTAAATGCATCCTTCTCAGATCATAATGCAATAAAAATTACATGTAATAAAGAGTCAAGGAAAGGTAGAATGAAAATTAATCAGAAACTCAATGATCTCATTTTAAAGAATGAGTGGGCCAAACAGCAAATCATAGAAAAACTCAATAACTTCATTCAAGAGAATGACAATAATGAGCCAACATACCAATGAAAGAAAGTCATGAGAAAAAAGTCAACAGTTTACAAAGCCAAAAGGGGAAAGAAACAGAAAAGCTCTCTCAAGAAAATAATTGCCTACGAATTCGGATTCAACAAATGGAAGCACGTGATCTTATGAGAAATCAAGACACAGTAAAGCAAATCCAACTGAATAAAAAAAAATTAGAGGGTGATATGAAATATCTCCTTGGAAAAACAGCTGACCTGGAAAACAGATCCAGGAGAGACAATATGAAAATCATTGGACTACCTGAAAACCATGACCAAGATAACAATTTAGAAACCATCCTCCAAGAGATTGGCCAAGAAAATTGCCCTGATATTCTAGATGCAGAAGGCAAAATAGAAATTGAAAGAATCCACTGATCACCTCCTGAAAAAGATCCCAAAAGGAAAACCTCCAGGAATATTTTAGCCAAATTCTAGAGCTTCCAGGTCAAGGAGAAAATACTCGATCACTTAGAAAAAAGAAATTCAAATACTGTGGAGCTTCAATAAGGCTTAAACAGGATCTAGCAGCATCTATATTAAAGCACTGGAGGACATGGAATATGATATTCCAGAGGGCAAAGGAACTAGGACTATAGCCAAGAATCAGGTACCCAGCAAAATGGAGTATATTCTTTCAGAGGAAAGAGTGGGACTTCAATGAAAAAGAGGACTTTCAGGCATTTTTGATGAAAAGACCTGAACTGAAGAGAAAATCTGACTGTCAGATATAAGACCCTGGAGAAGCATAAAATGGGAAAAAAGATTCCTGAGGGATATTAGAAGATTCCTACATGGGAAGATAATACTTAGAACTTAAGAACGTACTCAGTAAGGAATTCACAGAAGACACAGATCTGAACTGAATATGAAAGGATGATGTCTGTAAATGGAGGATGAGAAGCTGGAAACACAAAGTTTTAGAAAATTGAAGTCAAAATTTGTTTTTATGTATATTTTGGAAAATAAACTTTTATTCAATTCAAAAAAAGATAAAAAGTAATTGAACAAGCCATTAATGAATTATCTAAGGAAAAAAAAATCTCCAGGACTAGATGGGTTTCTACCCAACATTTAAAGAATAATTAATTCCAGTATTATAGAAATTATTTGGAAAAATAGGAGTTCTACCAAATTCCTTTTATGACACAGATATGGTGTTGATACCAAAACCAGGCAGAGCCAAAACAGAGAAAGAAAATTATAGACCAATTTCCCTAATGAATATTGATGCAAAACCATAAATAAGATATTAGCAAGCAGATTACAGAAAGTGATCACTAGGATAATACACTATTACCAGGTGGAATTTATATCAGGAATGCAGGGCTGGTTAACCAGTAGGAAAACTATCAACATAATCAACCACATCAATAAGAAAACTAACCAAAATCATATGATTATCTCAATAGAAGCAGAGAAAGCTTTTCACAAAATACAGCACCCATTCCAAATAAAAACACTAGGGAGCTTAGGAATAGGTGGAGGTTTCCTTAAAATAATAAGCAGTATCTACCTAAAACCATCAGCAAGCATTATGTGTAATGGAAATAACTTAGAGACCTTCCAAATAATATCAGTGGTGAAATAGGGATGTCCATTATCTCCTCTATTATTTACTATTGTACTAGAAATGTTAGTTTTAGCAATCAGAGAAGAAAAAGGAATTAAATGAATTAGAATAGGCAAGGAGGAAAGATAACTATCACTCTTTGCAGATGATATGATGATATGATGATATAGTAAGAGAATCCTAGAGTCAACTAAAAAAATATTTGAAACAATAAATGACTTATCAAAGTTGCAGGATATAAAATAAATTCACATGAATCATTAGCATTTCTATACATGACCAACAAATTCTAGCAACAAGAGAGAGAAAGAGAAATTCTGTTTAACGTAACAGTTCTGGGCAGCTAGGTGTCATAGTGGATAGAGCAACAGCCCTCCAGTCAGGAGGACCTGAGTTCAAATCCAGAATAGGATACTTAAAACTTACTAGTTATGTGATCCTGTGCAAGTCACTTAACCCCAATTGCCTCTCCAAAATTAAATAAATAAATAAATAAAGTTACAGTTAACAATATAAAATACTTTGGATTCTACTTGCCAAGACAAACCCAGGAACTCTATGAATACAATTACAAAACACTTTTCACACAAATAAAATCAGGGCTAAATAATTGGAAAAATATTAATTTCCCTTGGATAGGCTGTGCTAATATAATAAAAATGACAATTCTACCTAAATTAATTTACATATTCAGTGCCATCCAAATCAGACTACCTAAAAATTATTTTATGGAGCTAGAAAAAATAATAACAAAATTCATCTGGAAAAACAAAAGGTCAAGAATATCAATTGAAATAATGAAAAAAAAAATGCACAGGAAGGTGGGTTAGTGCTACCAATCCTGGAGCTTTACTATAAAGCAGCAGTCATCAAAACTATTTGGTACTGGTTAAGAAATAGAGTGGAGGATCAATGGAATTGGTTAGGCACAGGAAACACAGTAGTAAATGACTTTAGTAATCTACTGTTTGATAAACCCAAGGACTCCTGCTTTTGGGATAGGAACTCAGTATTTGACAAAAACTGCCTGGAAAACTGGAAGAGAGTATGGCAGAAACTAGGCACAGACCAACATCTTACACCTTATACTAAAATAGTGGCAAAATGGTACATGATTTAGACATAAAAGATACCATAGGCAAATTAAGAGAGAAAGGAATAGTCTACCTTTCAGATCTTTGGAAAGGAGAACAGTTTATGACCAAACAAGAGAGAGAGAATATTATAAATGCAAAATGGATGATTTTGATTACATTAAATTAAAAAAAATTGTATAAACAGAAGCAATGCGGACAAAATTAGAGGGGAGGCAGAAAGCTGGGAAACAATTTTTATAGCCAACACTTCTGATAAAGGCCTCATTTCTAAAATATATAGGTAACTAAATCAAATTTATAAGAATCCAAGTCATTCCTCAACTGAGAAATGGTCAAAGGATATGATCAGGCAGTTTTCTGATGAAGAAAACAAAGCTATCTATTCCCATATGAAAGAATGCTTTAAATCTCTAATGATTAGAGAGATGCAAATTAAAACAACTCTGAGGTACCACCTGACACCTGTCAGATCAGCTAATATGACAAAAAAGGAAAATAATAAATGTTGGAGAAGCTGTGGAAAATTGGAACACTAATTCATTCTTCCTGGAGCTGTGAACTAATACAACCATTCTGGAGAGCAATTTGGAATTATGACCAAAGGGCTATAAAACTCTGTATACCCTTTGACCCAGTAGTACCAATATTAGGTCTTTTTCCCAAAGTGATCATGAGAAAGGGAAAAGGACCCATATATACAAAAATATTTATAGTTGCTCTTTTTGTGGTGGCAAGGAATTAGAAATTGAGGGGTTACCCATCAATTGGGGAATGGTTGAACAAGCTGTGGTATATCAATGTAATGGAATATTATTGTGCTGTAAGAATCTATGAGCACGTAGATTTCAGAGAAACCTGGAAGGACTTGCATGAACTGATGATGAGTGAGATGAGCAGAACCCGGAGTACATTGTACACAGTATCAACAAAATTATGTGTTGATCAACTGTGATAGACTTGATTCTTCTCAGCAATACAATGGTCCCAGATACTTTCAAAGGACTCATGATGGAAAATACTCTGCAAATCCAGAAAATAAAGAACTGTGGAATATGGATGCAGATTGGTCCATACTATTTATTTTGGTTTTGGTGCTGTTGTTTTTCTTTTTTCAGGTTTTTCCTTTTTGCTCTGATTCTTCTTTCACAAGAACAATGCAGAAATTTGTTTAATGTGATTGTACATATATAACCTATATCAGATTGCTTGCTGTCTTGGGGAGGGGTGAGGGAGGGAAGAGAGGGAGAAAAATTTGAAAAAAAAATCTTATAAATACAAATGTTGAAAACTATCTCTGCATGTAATTGGAAAATAATCAAATAATTTTCTAATTAACAAAAATAAAATAATATGGATTACCCAAATATGAGCAGGCTAGGTATGATCTGAGTCAAAGGTCTTTCTTTACAAAACCTGATATCAAGCCACAGAAAGGGATCCAAAGTAACCAAAGTCAATAATAACAATAATAGCTTGGGGGCAGCTAGGTGGCACAATGGATAAGGCACTAGCCTTGGATTCAGGAGGACCTGAGTTCAAACCCAGCCTCAGACACTTACTAGCTGTGTGACCCTGGGCAAGTCACTTAAACCCCATTGTCCTGCAAAACAAACAAACAAAAAAAAAAACCAATAATAGCTAACATTTATATAAACCTTATTATGTGTTAGGCATTTTACAATTATTTGATCATGTGGTCCTCCCAAAAAAATGTGAGGTAGGTGCTGAGAAAATTGGGCCAAACAGAGGTTAATTGACTTGTGGAGGGTCACACAGCTAGGAAACATCAAACCAGTTTTAAACTCAGATTTTTCTGACTACAGTTCGTGTTCTATCCAAGAGTTGCAAAAGATATCTGGATCAATGAATCAGAGGTAAGGAGAAGGCAAGGTAAAAAAGTCCAAGACGCTGAAGCAAAAGCAATCAGAATCAATTAACAAGGAAAATATTTCTGTTGGGTACAGCCATAGCCTCATTTTGACATCTTGGCATAGCATTCAGCTCTTCTATAACTGGTGCTATTAGGGGCTCCAACAGATTGGGCTCTGAATCCAGCCAGCCTCTGGCAACTTGATTTATTTATTCAACAGTCAGTCTTTAGTGATTTATTATTGAGGCTTTATCCAAAGAAGATAAAAGGATACTTCAAGTCCAGGCCCTTTTCTCTCATTGAGTTTACAATCCAGTGAATGCACAGATGAATTGTCTTAGTGCTGTGCCTACATTTCCCCCCAAACCTCCCTCTCCCCAATTCTCTTTTTATACCTTTATAATCTGGCCTTTCACCTCCAATAGCCTCCTGTTATCTGATTTCTCATTGATCTTTTAATTTAAAAATCAAATAATGATGAACTTTCTGCTCTCATCTTTCTTTCTTTCTTTTTTTTTTTGTGAGGCAATTGGGGTTAAGTGACTTGCCTAGGTCACACAGCTAGTAAGTGTTAAGTGTCTGAGGTCAGATTTGAACTCAGGTCCTCATGAATCCAGGGCTGGTACTCTATCCAGTGTGCCACCCAGCTGCCCCTGCTCTCATCTTTCTTGATCACTCTGAAGTGTTGAATGTTGTTAAGCATTCCTTCCTTTAGGATACTTGTTCCTGCCTTAGTTTAAAAAACACATTAAATTATCTTGCATTTCTAATTGTTCCCTTCCATCTTTTTATGGGATCTATTTCCTCTTCACAGCCTCTTAAAATGAATGTTTTTCAAGGTTCTGTTAGGAGCTCTCTTTCCTTCTTTCCCTCTCTACACTATCTCCTTGGTAGTCTCCTTTATCCCTAAAATATCAAGTGCTACCTTAATTCAGATGATTCAAAAATCTTTCTCTTTAACCCATAATCTTTTCTTATCTCCAAAAGCAATTGACTTGGGGAAAAGGGCTTTGTAGATGCGATACATTTAATAAGTAATTGCTGAAGTAGCATATAAGCAGATGTGGAATTTCCTTTTTTAACAGGCAAATATGCGTGGTTTTCTATATTCATTAGTAAGCTTTCTTAGGTTTCTGATATTCATTCTTGAGTGAAATAAACAAGATATTTCTCCTAAAAGAAATATATACCTTTTGTGTAACTGCCACTCTGACATAAACCTTAAATAATCTCTGTCTCTACCCTGCCTCTTTCTCTCTCTCTTTCTCTCTCTCTCTCTCTCTCCTTCCTTCCCTCCCTCCCCCCCCCAAAGGGATAACATACAGTTAAAAGGACTTAACTCATCAGTAAGGTTCCTATATCATTTTCCTGGTGTTTATTGTTAGGCCCTCCACCATCAGGTTCCACACCAATCCCCATTTCCCCATTAAACCTAGTTTTCTTGGACTATGAGTATTTTGATGTACTACTTTGTAGAACTTAAAGTAAATTTATAAGTATGTTAAGATGTTAAGGAGTAAGTGTCCCATTTATATATGTTGTCCAATGGTTTCAGTTGTGTCAGACTCTTTGCGATCCCATTGTAATTTCTGGGCAAAGTTACTGGAGCAAATATACATTTCTTTCTCCAGGTTATTTTACAGGGGCAAACAGGATTAAGTGTCTTGATCATTGTAACACAGCTAATAAGTGTCTGAAGACAGCTTTGAAATCAGTCTTCCTGACCATGGGTCTGTCATTCTATGTATTGTACCATTTAGCTGTCATTTATATTTACAGACTTATAAATTGGTATAAACAACCATATGACACTTCCACTCTAAGATTCTATTGTTATAGTAGAAAGATTGATGCTTCAGAGTAAGAAGACTTGAGTTCAAATGGTGCCTTTGTTATCTGTAACTAATGTGATCCAGGGAAACTCATTTAACTTCCAATGGGATCAGTTATTTTTCTTGGGAAAAAATGTCGAATTAGACTAAGCAAACTTTATAGTTTTTTTCCAGATCTAAATCCTATGACCTAAACATTTCTCTTACATATACTTATTTTGTTTGACCATGGTGGTAACAATGGGGAGGGGAGGAGGCTTAACAAGTGATTGTTAATATGATACAAAATTCAGACTTGAAAGTGTACTTAAGTGGATCTGAGAATTGGATGGATTCCAAACAACATATATAGATTTATGTAACTCTGAAGGAAAATGTTATGAGAGAGCCCCTAAGATTTTTCTTTGTCCCTGATATGCTGTATGACATTTTCCCCCTAAAATCAATGAATTGGATAAGGGCATTGATGTTGTGCTTATCAAATCCATAGATAATGTAAATCTGAGGACAGCTAACCCTTACTGACCGTATAAGTTTCTAAAATTATCTTGACATGTAGAATGATGAGCCAAATATAATATGAAATGTAATAGGGATAAAGGTAAAGTCTGATAATTTCATTTTAAAAATCAACTTCATTTATGCAAGATTACTAGAAAATGGGTTTTCTTGGAAAAAATACTGCCTGAACAGCAAGGACATGAATCAATAATGTGAAATGATATTCGACAAAAAAGCTGTTAATTGTGGCTTCATTAAGAAAGGAATAGGATCTATATGCTATTATTCCCCTCATTTTACAGTTAAAGAAATTAAAGTTTCCATAGCTTAACCATAGCTAGAACATTCCTGAGTTTGTATTTGAACTAATTTTTTTCTCTTGACTCTATGTCCCCTA
The DNA here is from genome assembly GCF_019393635.1 of Dromiciops gliroides. Lineage (NCBI taxonomy): Eukaryota > Metazoa > Chordata > Mammalia > Microbiotheria > Microbiotheriidae > Dromiciops > Dromiciops gliroides. The sequence goes on along the minus strand of NC_057861.1, from coordinate 568,030,790 downwards.
ACTTTGTAATTTAGTAATTCTTTTATTTATCTTTTTGAGAAGAAGCTGAAAGCTATACATCCATTAAAAATGATTTTCAATTCACTGAATAAAATAACACCACAATAAAAAGATGATTCCATATAAAACTACAAATCTACTATGTACAACTTGTTCTTTCCTCTAAATATACAACAAAGTTATTGTGAAAATTTCCTTTATTATAAAAGTATTTTATTTTCTAGTTACATGTACAAATAGGTTTCAACATTTGTTTTAATAAGATTTCTAGTTCCAAGTTTTTCTCCCTTCCTCTATTCCCTCCCCAAGACAGCAAGCAATCTGATATGTTATATATAAACAATCACATTAAACATATTTCACATTATTCATATTGGGAAGGAGGAATCAGAACAAAAGGGGAAAACCTCAAAAAAAGTGGAAAGAGTATGGTTCAATCTGCATCCAGATTCCAAAGATTTTTTGTTCTGGTTTGTTTTGTTTTGGTTTTGGTTTGTTTGTTTTCTGGATATGGAGAGCATTTTCCATCATGAGTCTTTTGGAATGATCTTGGATCACTGTATTGCTAAGAAGTGTAAATCTATCACAGTTAATCATTACACAATGTCTCTGTTACAGTGTACAATGTTCTCCTGGTTATGCTTACTTCACTCAGCATCAGTTCATGTAAGTCTTTCCAGGTTTTTCTGATATCTGCCTGCTTATTTTTCCTTACAGCACGATAGTATTCCATTACATTCATACACCACAACTTGTTCAACCATTCCCCAATTAATGACCATCCCTCAATTTCCAATGCTTTACCACAACAAAAAGAGCAGCTATAAATATTTTTTGTACATGTGGGTCTTTTATTAATTTTTATGATCTTTTTGGGATAAAGACCTAATAGTGACATTACTGGTTCAAATAGTATATACAATTTTATAGCCCTTTGGGCACAGCTCCAAATTACTCTCCAGAATGACTGGATCAGTTCGTAACTCCACCAACAATACATTAGTGTTGCAATTTTTCCACAGTTTCTCCAACATTTATTATTTTTGGTCATATTAGCCAATCTGATAGGTTGAGGGAGTATCTGAGAGTTGTTTTAATTTGCATTTCTCTAATCAATAGTGATTTAGAGCATTTTTATATGGCAATAGATAGTTTTGATTTCTTTATCTGAAAACTGCCAGTTCATATTCTTTAACCATTCCTCAATTGGGGAAGAACTTACATTCTTATGAACTTGATTTAATTCCTGATATATTTTAGAAACGAGGCCTTTATCAGAAACACTGGCTATAAAAATTGATTCCCAGCTTTTTGCTTCCCTTATAATTTTGGCTACATTGCTTCTGTTTATACAAAACCTTTTTAATTCAATGTCATCAAAATCATCCATTTTTGCATGACCTTATTTTGACTTCAGTAATCCACTATTTGATAGACTGAAAGACTCCAGCTCCTGGGATAAGAACTCAGTATTTGACTAAAACTGCTGGGAAAACTGGAAGATAGTATGGCAGAAAATAGGCATATACCAACATCTTACACAGTATACCAAAATAAGGTTAAAATGGGTACATATTTAGACATAAACTGTGATAACATAGGTAAATTAGGAGAAGGAAAAGTTTACCTCTCAGATCTATGGAGAGGAGAAGAATTTATGACCAAACAAGAGATAGAGAATATTATGAAATGCAAAATGGATTATTACTATGAAATGCAAAATCACTACTGATTAGAGCAATACATATTAAAACAATTCTCAGGTACCACCTCACACCTATTAGATTGGCTAATATGACAAAAAAGAACAATAATAAATGTTGGAAAAGCGGTGGAAAAATTGGAATACTAATGCATTGTTGGTGGAATTGTGAACTGATTCAGCCATTCTGGAGAGCAATTTGGAACTATGCCCAAAGGGCTATAAAGCTGTGCATACCCTTTGACCGAGCAATACCACTATCAGGTCTGTATCCCAAAGAAATCATAAAAAAGCAAAAGGGCCCACATATAGAAAAAATATTTATAGTTGCTCTCTTTGTGACGGCAAAGAATTGGAAAATGAGGGAGTACCTATCAATCAGGGAATGGCTGAACATGCTGTAGTATATGAATATGATGGAATTTCAGAAACACCTGGAAAGACTTACATGAAATAATGCTGAGTGAGGTGAGCAGAACCAGGAGAATATTGTACACAGTAGCAGAGACATTGTATGATGATCAACTGTGATAGACTTAATTCTTCTTAGCAATATCCAAGACAACTCTAAAGTACTCAGGGTGGAAAATGTTTTCCACATCCAGAAAAAAGAACTATGGATTCTGAATGCAGATTGCACCATACTGTTTCTATTTTTTGAGGTGTTTCCCCTTTGTTCTGATTCTACTTTCATCACGTGACCAATGCAGAAACATGTTTAATGTGATTGTAAATATATAACCTATATCAGATTTCTTTCTGTCTTGGGAAAGGGGGAAGGAAAAGAGGGAGGGGCAAAAATTTTTTACCAAAAATTTTTATAAAATCAAATGTTAAGAATGATCTTTAAATGTAACTGGAAAATAACAAAATACTTTTATGATTAAAATAATTATGATTAAAAATTTATGATTAAAAAAATATCAGCGGGCATTTCCAGTCATCCTGATGCATATATCTTACCACTGGACCCAGATGGAGGAGAAAGTAAGGTTGGTGACCTTGCACAGCCCTCCTTCACTTAAATCCATTTCAATGCAAGTCATGACATCACCTTCTGGTGCCATGTTCCTCTTTGAGCACAAAGGACAAACAATATCAACATTTTCCCCCATTAGACTGTTAGCTCCTTAAGAGCAGGAATTGCTATCCTTTTTTTTTCTTTTTTTAAAAAATTATATCTCCAGAATTTAGCACAGTGCCTGATACATAGGAGATGCTTAATAAATGTTTGTTGACTTGACTACAAAGGAGACATAATGATGATCCTCCCCAGATTTATCTCCCATTAGTTAAACAAAAGTCCATCTCCTTTTTTATTTCTTTTATTTTTTACGTCCATCTCCTAACTTCAAAGTGAAGTATAGTTATGTTAAGGAACACTACAATCATTGAAGAAATAAAAGTAATGAATACCCAAGGAGCAATGAAAGGAGACTGTTCATTTCATTGATATCATTGTGACATCAAAAACACAAGTAATATTATAACACCTTGTGGGTGGGGGAGAGGGAACTTTTGACAAACTGATGGGAAGACATGGAAAAGTTATAAAAGAAGGGGAGGTAATGATGAGTCATAATCTACATCCATGGATGACATATTCATATTGACAAATTTATTGACCCATTATAGTATAAAAATAACCCTATGCTTCAGTCATATTTGCACTGTATTCTTGCCTCACTTAGGAGGGCCTTACCTTCCCTATATATCTCTTAGAATTTAATAAGGCCCACATTCCAAGCACCAGTTGATATGTCACATATTTTGTCTAGTCCTCACCTTACTCCCATGTCAAAGCAAATTCTATCTAATACCAACTTCCACACACAGGACAGGCAAACCAGCTGAACTGATGGAGCAATGCACTTGGAAGGAGAGACAAAAACAATATATTTTAGATTAATCAAACCACTACAACCACTTTGACCATAATGTCCCCTTGGACTCTAATGGAAATAGTCCAGTATGATGAAATAGCCCAAAATCTTGGAAAAACCCATGCTTCCAACCCAGCACCTTCAGCCATCACCCTGTGAAGACGAAGTCTGGAAACTGCTCCTGCAGATGCTACCACCATATCTATTGAAGGTCAAGAAAGCAACAGTATTGTTAACAAAATATTTTGGCATTGTCAAATCATTCAATATTCCTGGGCATAGGCAGTAGTTTTTCACCACTACATCTATTTTCTCTTATATAATCCCAATCTTTATCCAGAGTGATCTCTAATCTTTTGAACCATTATGTCTCTCCCAAGGGCAACATCACTGCAGTAGGTGCTCTTCTGCCCATCTTAATGAACCAATTCAATTATAATGTTCTACACTTTTGAATCCCTAACCACCTTATCTTATTATCCATTACAACCACCCAAGACTCTACCTTGGTGAGATCATTCCCGGAATTCATTGCCTTCACTTCTGAAAAAAAGGGTGGATAGAAAAATGCAACCACTCTGGTTGGGTCCACTACAATTTAAATAATTTCAAATGAGTCCTCACTGCTTCTGGGAAATCCTACTATTATCCTTCACACTGAACTTTCAACTATCCCTCCCTATTCAAACTTCCCATGACTTCCCTTTCCCTAAATCTATCAGATGAGACTATATCCTCACATTTTACAGAAAAAAATTAATTAAGGCCATTTACCTCTGCACTTCTCTCCTCTTCCTCAGATCTATGCCTTTTTCCACTTACTCCTCCTTCATCCCACTCTTACATGATGATATGTTCTTACTCTTTACCAAGGCTAACCCCTCTAATTATTGAAGTAATCCCATTCTATTCAATCTCCTCCAGAAGACTGCCCCCTCTGTCATGTACACTTTTTTATTTATTCTCTCTTTCTCTGTCTCCGTCAGTTTGTCTTTGTCTTTCTGTATCTGTCTATCTCTCTGTTTCTCTCTGTCTCTCTCTGTCTCTTTCTGACTCTCTTTGTCTCTCTCTGTTTCTCTCTCTCTCTCTCTCTCTCTCTCTCTCTCTCTCTCTCTCTCTCAGAAGGCCATCTATAACAGGTACCTCCACTTTTTCCCCCTCTCGCTTTCCTCTTATCTTCTTATACACTGGTTTCCAACCCTATAAGTCTGCTGAAACTACTATCACCGATGTTCCACACTATCTCTCATTTCCCATATGCAGACTATAACCAAGAACTGTTAATTTCACATTTTCAGTATCTCATGAATATGTATTTTTCTCTCCTCTGACACTGCTACCACTCTAACGCATTTCCTCATCTCTTTTCACCTAGATTATTGCATTAGTTTGCTGGTGGGCCACCTGACTTAAGTCTCTCCCTACATAAATCTATTCTCCATTCAGGCACTAAAGTGATTTTAGTAAAACAAAGGTCTGATCATGCCACTTCTCTATTTAAAAAACTAGAGTAGTATCCTATTGCCTCCAGGAACAAATACAAAATTCTCTGTTTGGCATTCAAAGCCCTTCATAACATTCCTTTTTAGTCTTCTTATACTTTACTCCCCAAAAAGTACTCTTCAGTCCAGTGATACTGGCCTCCTGGCTGTTTCAAAAACAAGACACTCCATCTCTTGGCTCCAGATTTTCTCTTTCTGCCTCTCCCCTATGGCACTAATGTTCTCCTTCCTCTGCTCCAGCTAATGAACTGTTTGGCTTCCTTTAAGTCACAACTAAATTTAGACCTTCCACAAGAAACCTTCCCTAATGCCTCTTAATTTAATGCCTTCTCTCTGTTAATTATTTTCTTTTCATCTTGTATATAGCTTGTTTTGTATATATTTATTTTCATCTTATCTCCTCCTATAGATTGCGAGCTCATTAAGGGCAGAGAATGTTATTTTCTTCTTTTTGTATTCCCCAATGCTTAGCATAGTACTTGGCCCATAGAATATTGATTGATGCAAATTCTCCAAGTTTTGTACACTGTATATATATACACTTAACTATCAAAGTAGTCGAGACCTTAGCATATTCCACCAATTTGAGTTGCAGAAATTTTCCATATCAAGTGTTTTGGGGAAGTTTTGGGGAAGACTTAACAATAGATCTAGCTATCTTTTTGGTCAATTGTTTATCTTCTTTAGTTTCCTTGCCAGCCATGATAGGTTGTTGACATGTATGATATTTGGAACATTATTTCTCTGGTTCATCTGGCCCATTCCATCAACAAGAGAAGCAGTATGATTTGATAGGTTATGGGTTCATTTTCAAATGGAATAAAGATACATGTTTGCTATTGAAGAATTCAAAAAACCTTCCCCTAGAGTGAGGATAATGTGGGTAGATCTTGTACCTAATGAAGCTATACAATGAAATTACCTTGCTGTATATGCTAAAAATATGGTGAAGATATACTTACTGTATTCCTTCTACTAGACTGTAAATTCATTTGTGGATTTTAAAATTCCAAATGTGGGTTCTAATCTGCCCCCCCCGGTTTTGGGGGAAACTAACTAAAATCACTGATAAATGAATTTAGGGTTTTTAAGGGTTTATTAAAAGGTAGTAAAAGAAAGAGAAAGATTGAGAACAGATTTCTTATAGTCTGACAATCCTAGAAGTCCTTTGTCACCATGCCAATCTCTTGCACCAAAAGAGCCAAGAACTCTCTCCCCAGTGTCTGTTTCTTCCTTCATCTTCTCCTCCCAGAAATGGGAGGTTCTTCAAGCTGATTGGCTAGCGTCATTCAAATTCATTGGTTCACTGGACCCAAAGGTGGTCTCGATGTAAAGTTCAAAGTTTTTAGCTTCTGAGAACAATACATTCTTAAGTACCCTCTTAAGTACCAGCCAGATGTGCTTACAATATAGTAAGCCAGTCAGCAGTCAGTCACCTTATCAAATTCAATCAGGTTAAATCAATATCCAGGTAGGCCCCTGAGTATCTGCTAAATCACCTCATCTACCACATTCCATTATCTTGACACATTAGAGGGTAGTGACTATGTCTTATTTTTGGTTATATTACCCTCAATACTTACCAATACTTGGAAAATATTTGTTGTATTGAATTTTACTTAGATATGTTTAAATATACATATACACATAAGTATATATCATTTTTGTATATGTAGTAGTAGGCCTCCACCAGTCATGGATGACCATGAATCAGCACCTTGAAGAGTCACAGGCCACAATGTGGCTGTGTAGTCCGATACGGGAGCTGCAGCTCCTGAGTGACTTATAACCAGTAACTGCCACATACCGTGTTGTATCTAACCCATGAGGAGTAGCTGGAGTGTCCTCTCCAGGGTGCTGGCCTGGGTGGATGAATATAGAAAACAAGCTGTTGCCCATGCAGCAGTTTTTCCCTCTCTGCGACATTGGTGGATCCAAAGGAGAGGCAGAGCCAATACAGTTTGGCACCAGTGCCACCGCAGGAGTTGCCAGAAGGATGTGATGTCCATCATCCAACTGCCTAAGGGACTCTGACTCTTGATTTTTCCTCAGGGTTAACTCCCGAAGCCTTTCCCATATATGGGTATAGCCTCAAGGCAGCAGAGGTCACCTTATCAAATTCCAAATTCCTTTGGTTCCAAAGGTTTGTATATGTATATACATAAATATAAATATATATCTATAGATATATATATAATTTTATTGTTGCCTTTTCCATTTAAAATTTATAAAATATAATTCTGAGTACAAAACTGAATGTCAAAGAAATAAGGAAAATTTTAACTTCTTTACCATTAAGGATGATGGTTAATCGGTAAGATATTAATGCAACATAGGGTACACTTTTCAAGTAGCATAGAAAAATAAGTTACTTTCACAATGAAAAACACATTATTTCAAATAAATTATGATATATTATACATTATTTGTTTATGAACTCTCATGCACTAATATAAAAAGCATCTGTCAATGAATTCATTCAAAGCAAAAGTAATAGAAAAACAGAAAGGAAAGTACAATTACTACATTTAATTTCAAGTTCCCAGAAACATAATCTCACTGCAACTAATTAAATGTCCCAAATATTAATGTTGTAATCAACATTTTATATTCTATAAAAGAATTATAGTGATTCATATAATAGTATGATTCTAATATATATGTGTGTGTGTGTGTGTGTGTACGAAACAAAATTGATAGTACATTAAAATATACTTATTTTAATGTACTAACAATTTTGTTAGCAACTTTAATCCTCTAGTCTCCTGAATTTCTCACTTGGAACTTGTGTACACATTAAACAATCAAATTATATAAACATCTCTATAAAACTCCAGAACATCAATGAAAATTTAGATGTTTTTATCTGCATGAAAAAAAAAATCAGCAACAACAAAGAAACAAAACACTGCCTATGTAGAAGTATCTGGAGGGAATTATCTAAATTTTTTAGCTCTTGTCCAGATGAAGAGATAGACAAAGTACAATGGAGAATAGAACCACTTATCTGTGTAATTCATATCCCAGACCCTTTTAGCTGAAATAAAATTCAGTTTGGGGAAGATAATTGCTTCAGTAATCCATATGATTTCACTTGCTTGTTTTGCTTTCCTCTTCAGCAAAAATGGGGTGCTATGATCTGGATGAATGTTCCACCTAACTTCTTTTTTCTTAATTTGGAAAGCTCTTAGTTTTACTAGCTTTCCAGGTAGAAAAGGGGTATAGTTAAACTTGCTCTTGTCACATAATAATGGTAAAAGGTGATTTTCTCAGTTGCAATTCTTCCACTCATGCATGACTGACTTAAGTGGAAGAATTATTATAAAGAATGTTTTCCTTACTTAAAACATCTTATTCTCCTAGTGAAAGTGTAAGATATGGATCTATTTGTAAACAACTGAAGCATAATATCTGCAATACATCATGTAAAGTTATAATCACTGTCAAAATGCCAAGGCAACATCACAGAAAAGTGACTACTATAATTGACAGGGATGGTGATCAGGCTCCAGAACTATTTTCTGATTGCATATTCATGATGCTAGTCTATAATATACTACAGTTATACTGTTTGAGTTATTCCAAATGGATGTTTTATCATCACTAGACTGACACCATGTATTTCAAAATTTGCAAGTCTAATCTTTAATACTGCTCATACTGCTTTGTCTTGGGAATGTCTGAATCTTAAAATGTGAGCTTAGCCATGGGTCACAAATAAAAGGTTTGTATGTTTTTCTGATTGTCACAGGGGTGCCAAACTTGTGATGGCTTTAGGCCTTTTCCTTTAGCTTCTTAAACTTCATATTATTAAAAAAATTTTTGAGTAAACAAAGGCAGTCAATTGTAGCAAACTTCTAAGTGCAATGGTTTTCTTGATGCTATGTTTATATAGCTATTTTTAATGTCTCATTAAGTTATATTTTTATAAAGGTGGATAATTACCTTAGATTTTAAAAATGTCATAACCTTTATTTCTTCCATGTCAGATATTTCCCCATGTTGGCAACTTTAATTTTGCATCCATTTGAAAGAAGTCCCAAATATCTACTTAGTAGTTTATTGTATTCTTTTCATAGTCATTTAAATCCATGCAATTAGCTCTTGTTAGGAAAAAATGTATGAAGAAAAACATTTTCTTCTGCATTTCCTCCTTTCCTATATCTTATAAGAATGCTTACTTCCTTTAAAATTCAGTTAAAAAGACACCTTCGATATGAGAACTTGCTTCTTCCTCCTCTTCCTCCTTCTTTTTCTTCTTTTTCTGTGTTTCTGCTTGTCTGTCTCTCTCTCTCTCTGTCTCTCTCTGTCTCTCTCTCTATCTCTGTCTCTCCCCATCTCCCTCTCTTTCCTGAACTACACCAACTACCAATGTATAACACATTAATGACAATATTGTTCCTCTTCCTAACTTACACATGTCCATCTAGAAGATACTTTAAGAGCACACAGTGATGTGCTTCTTATGAAACACAAATTTCAAGGGTGGGTACAGGTTAGATAAAGCACAACCAGACATTTCAATTGCTCAGGTATCCCACATAGTTTTAAAGCATAGAAAATTCATCTAGGATGTCTATCTTCTTAATTAACATTTTAATCTATAATTTATTTTAACATTCTTTTCTTTATAAATTTTGGGTTTCAAATTATCTCCCTCATATCCCTCCCCCATGCACTGAGAAGGCAGACAATAAGATATAAGTTATACATGTCAAATCATGCAAAACATACTTCCATATTAGTCATATTGCAGAACAAAGCAAAAAAAGCAAGAAAATTATACTTCAGTTTGCACTCAGAGTTCATCAGTTCTCTCTCTGGAAGTGGGTAGCATTTTTTTTTACCATTAGTTCTTTGCAATTGTCTTGGATCATTGTATTGATCAGAGTAGCCAGATTTTTCAACTGATCATCATTACAACCTTATTGTTACTGTGCACAATGGTCTCCCACATGTTCTCACTTCACTTTCCATGAGTTAATATAAAATTTGACATTTTTTTCTGAAACTATCCACACTTGTCATTTCTTTTGTTTGCTTGTTTGTTTGTTTTGTGTGTGTGTGTGTGTGTGTGTGTGTTTGTGTGTGTGTATGTGTTTTGAGGGGCAATGAGGGTTAAGTGACTTGTCTGGGGTCACACAGCTAGTAAGTGTCAAGTGTCTTAGGCCGGATTTGAACTCAGGTCTTCCTGAATCCAGGGCTGGTGGTTTATCCACTGAGCCATCTAGCTGCCTCCACACTTGTTATTTCTTATAGCACAATAGTATTCCATCACAACCATATGCCAAAACTTGTTCAGCCCAGTTGATGACCATTCCCTCAATTTCCAATTGTTTGTCACCACAAAAAAGAGCTAATATAAATATTTTTGTAGATATAGGTCTTTTTCCTTTTATCTCTTTGGGATATAAATCTATAAGTGTTATTGCTGGGTGAAAGGGTATATACAATTTTATAGCCATTTTGGTATAGTTCAAATTTTTCTCCAGAATGGTTGAAGTAACTCATGACTCCACAAACAGTATATTAGTGTACCTTTTTCCTCTCCCCACCCAGTATTTATCATTTTTGATAGGTGTGAGGTGATATCCCAATTTTTTTTAAATTTGCATTCCTCAAATCAATCATGATTTAGAGCATTTTTTCATATGATTGTAGATAGCCTGGGTTTTTCTGAAAACTATCTGTTTTTATCTTTTGACCATTTGTTAATTGGGGAATGACTTTTATTTTTATAAATTTGACTCAGTTCTATACTCAGTATATATTTGAGAAATGAGGCCTTTATGAGAGAAGCCTGCTGTCATTTTTTAAAAAAAAATTACTTCATTGCCAATGGTACCTTTGAGAAAATGTAGTTTCCCTTATATCTTTTAATTAGGTCTATTTTTGCTTTTGCTTTGTCATGTTTGTTTCACTTGTCTTTTTTACTTCACCTGAAGCATATTAGATTCTGCTCCAGCCCCTTCTTTTTAAGCTTCTGTATGTCATTCTGTTTCAAGTGTATCTTTTATAAACAATATATTTTTGGATTCTGGTTCATAATCCATTCTGCTATCTGGACTTGGAGTTAGCAAAACCTAAGTTCAAATATGTCTTTAGACATTTACTAACACTGTGACCCTAGGTCTGTTTGCCTCAATTTTCCCATCTGTAAAAATCTGGAGAAGGAAATAGTAAGCCACACTAGTATCTTTGCCAAGAAAAACCCAAATGGGGTCAGGAAGAGTTGTACATGCCTGAAATGACTGAAAAACTATCTATCTATCTATCTATCTATCTATCTATCTATCTATCTATCTATCTATCTATCTATCTATCTATGTGTATGTATATATATATGTTTGTGTGAACACATGTATATTATACATATATACACATATATACATACATACTATATATGTGTATATATATATATGTATATATACACACACAGAAATTTCCTCTTTAAACCAATTCCAATGAGAATGAAATGTGAGCTTCAAGCATTGCCTGCCACTCCTCTACATTTACCCCTCCATTATAAAAGTCCTTTCTTGAGTGCCTCTTGTATGTGAAAAAAATGTCCCCATTCTAACTCTCCTTTCCCAATTCTCAGTGCTTCCCTGTTTCTCCTTTCCTTCCTTCCTCCCTCCCTTCTTTTCTACTTTCTTTTTTCTTTCTTCCTTCCTTTCTTTCTCTTCCTTCCTTCCTTCCTTCCTTCCTTCCTTCCTTCCTTCCTTCCTTCCTTCCTTCCTTCCTTCCTTCCTTCCTTCCTTCCTTCCTTCCTTCCTCCCTCCCTCCCTCCCTCCCTCCCTCCCTCCCTCCCTCCCTTCCTTCCTTCCTTCCTTCCTTCCTTCCTTCCTTCCTTCCTTCCTTCCTTCCTTCCTTCCTTCCTTCCTTTCTTTCTCTCTTTCCAATATATCTATTTACACCCAGGCCCTCTATCTGTGTGAACTCCTTTTAGCTATCCTAATAATTTGAGAGTTTCAGGTATCTTTTTGCCATAAAGAAATGTAAACAGTTTAACTTTATTGAGCCCCTTATGATTATACTTTCATGTTTACCTTTTTATGCTTCTCTTGAGACTTGTCTTTGAAAGTTATATTTGCTATTCAGCTCTGTTCTTTTTTTATCAGGAATGGCTGAAAATAGTTTAATTAAATATCCTTTCCCCCTCAAAGGATTACACTCAGTTTTTCTGGGTAGGTTATTCTTCATTGTAATTCGGCTCCTTTTGCTTTCTGGAATATTAAATTTGAATCCCTCTGCTCTTTAATGTGGAAGATGCCAAATCTTTCCTGGTCCTGTCTGTGGTTCCACATTATTTGAATTCTTTTTGGCTGATTGAAGTATTTTTCTTTGATCTGGGAGCTTTGGAATTTGACTTTAATATTCCTGAGAATTTTCATTTTGGAATCTCTTTTAGGTGGTAAGTGGTGGATTCTTTCATTTTGGATCTAAAATATAATGGAAGTTTTCCTTGGAAATTTCTTGAAATGTCAGAGCAGCTGGATGGTACAGTGCATAAGGTCACTGGAACTGGAGTCAGAAAGATCACTGTTCAAATTTGACCTGGGACATTTGCTAGTTATGTGACCCTGAACAAGTTACTTAAAACCTGCCTAAATAAAACTTGAGAAGGAAATGGCAAATCACTCCAGCATCCTTGCAAAGAAAATTCCATGGACAGTTGGTTCATGGGGTCAGGAAGAGTTGGATGTGACCAAACAACAAGAGGTTCTTTATTGGATCATGATTCAGGTAGAGAAATAATTTTTAAATTATCTCCTCCCAATTTATTTTCTACATCAGTTGTTTTTCTGATGTAGTACTTACATTTTCTTCTTTTTTTCATTTTTGGACTTTTAAAAATTCTTTCCTGTTATATCATAAAGCCATTTACTTCCTCAATTCTAATTTTAAGGAATTATTTTGTTCAGTGAGTTTTTATACCTCTTTTCCATTTGGCCAATTCTACTTTTTAAGGAATTATTTTCTTCAATAGATTTTTGTTCAATAGATCTTTTACCATTTGGCCAATTCTCTCTTTTTTTAAAATTTATTTTCCCCAACATATTTGTGCCTCGTTTACATAGCTGTTAATTCTCTTTTCATTATTTTCTTTCATTACTCTAACTTTCCCCATTTTTTACTCTACTACTCATTTCTTTCTTTAATGCTTACTAGAATTCTTATTGGAATTTGGACCAATTAGTTTATTTCTTGTGGCTTTTTTTGGTAGCTATTTTCATATTATTTTTTTCTTTTGAGTTTATGTTTTTGTCTTCCCTACCATTGATGTAGCTTTTTGGTAGTAGCTTTTAAAATTAAGGTCAAATTATTTTTATTTGTTTTTTGCTAGTTTTTCTAGCCTATTCTTTGACTGTGATTTATCTGTTAAAGGTGGGCTCTGCTCACCTGGGTATGGGAAGGCACTCTCCCCAGTTTTATGCTTTTCCATGCTGCAGTTTTCAGAGGAAATTACGGGGGTCAGAAAGTTTTTTTTAAACATGCTAATGTAGGGATTTATTTTGCCTGGATACATGCAAATATGTGTATATTTATATATGTATACATACATATTTTACTAATAGATTTTGTTGTTCTTGCCTTTTCAAGGGATGAAAGAAGAAGATATGAAAAGGAAAATACTTGGAAATTAAACTAAAAGGTGAATTTTCCAAAAGGAAGTGGTAAAACATTAAAGATTTTAAATAAAATACTGTTTTAATATAAAAATATTAATTGAAGTGATCTGTCCATACTCTTCTGTCTCTTCTTCAGTACCACAGGCTACTTATGCTTTGATTCAACTTATGTACTTTAGTCATTCCATGTTGTTGCCCAAGCCAAGAGTGTGTGTTCCTTTTTTTTTTTTTTTTTTTAGTGAGGCAATTGGGGTTAAGTGACTTGCCCAGGGTCACACAGCTAGTAAGTGTGTGTTAAGTGTCTGAGGCCGGATTTGAACTCAGGTACTCCTGACTCCAGGGCCGGTGCTCTATCCACTATCCACCTAGCCGCCCCTGTGTTCCTCTTTCTATCACTTATTTTCTTCTATAATAGAACAACTCCCTCCTAGTCTTATTTATCAGTATTTACTAAGGCAACCAGGAGCTCTTAATATTTCTAATTCAAAAGGCTTCCTTGAAGCCTACGAATGTCTAACTCAGGGTCAATTATCCATGTCCAAAGAAAGATACACAAAGCAAAAGACAAAAAGGCACAAAACTAGGGAATCCTCTAGGTCAGTACATATGTTGAATCTGCTGTGTATATTCAGTTGTCATTTATAAGAAGATAGGTGAGCCTGATTTCAAGCCAAAATACTCACCTAGTTTTTAGTAGAAAAGAGAGAGGAAAAGAGAAGGGGGGAGGAGAGAGAGAAAGAGACAAAGAGATTAGCATTGCACAGTATTGGAGACAAAGCAAACATTCTTTTTAATTTTTTAAAAAGTATTGTGAGGTGTATTTTTCCATATAACCCATTACAGAAACACATCCTAGAGTGGGAAGGAATGAAGCACTGTTATCTCAGTTTCTTTCTAAGGACCTGGTGCCTTGGACCAGGGTCCCAAAAAACTCTACATGGAACATTTCCCATTGGCTTCCCAAGTTCCAGAATAAAGTATTCGAAACAGTTCCTTCAAAAAAGTTTTTAAACTACTTTACTATGTCATAACCATTTTTCTTTTCTGAGACCACTGTCCCACCCTCTACTCAATAAACTCAGGAGGCTTCCTATTACCTCCAAAAGCAAATACCAAAGTGCCTTGTTTGTTATTAAAGGCCCTTCATACCCTAAACCCTTCCTACATGTCCAGTCTTCTTACACATTATTCTTCCAAGACCTACTCTTTGATTTATTGACATTGGCCTCCTGGATATTGCATGAATAAGAAACTCCATCTCTCAACTCCTGGCATTTTCTTTGGCTGTCCTTCATACTCATAAGGCTCTCTTTCTTTCACTTTGACTACTGAGTACCCAGGCTTCCTTTAAGTTCCAATTAAAATCTCAACTTACAGAGGAAGCATTCCTTAACCCATTTTAATTGCAATGCCTTACCTATTTTAATTTTCCCCTATAAAGGGCAGAGCCAATATGGTAAGGAATTATCAAGCTGCCTGAGCTCTCCTTCTGTTCCCTATAAAAGAACATTAAACCAGGCCGCTAGACGGATTCTGAAACTACAGAACCTGTAAAGATACAGAGAGACACAGTCTTCCAACCAGAGAAAATTTAGAAGACTTCAGGAAAGGTAGGTCTGATTGGGGCAAAAGAGAAGCACAGTGCAGGGCAGCAGTGTATCCCCAAGGGGGTTGGAACAAGTCAGAAGCAAGCTGTGGGCTACTGGATCCTGGCTCAAAAATCTGGTGGTGCAGGAGGACAGTGGCAAAACACCCCTATACCAGCAGAGAAGGCAGGTTGCCAGCTGGAGGGTCACGCACAGGACAGGCATGACCAGGCTTACTGATCCCAGAACACTCAGACAGGAAGTTCAGGGAAGGGGAAATACACAAGCTGTAGAGGCCTCAGTGTAAAAGGCCGGGGACACAGCCCCTATACTCCAGCACAAGAAGCTTGAAACATGGACCCTGGTGCCCCCAGAGCAGAACTCAACATAACAAATAAATAAATAGATAAATAAATAAGCTGCAGTTTGAGTAAGAAACAAAAAAGAGCTCTCACCATTGAAAGCTTCTTTATCAACAGGGAAGAGGCAAACACAAACTCAGATGAGGGCAATACTTTCAAATTGCCTGCATGTGAAGCCTAAAGAAGGAAGTTGAATTGATCTCAAGAACAAAAAGCCTTCTTGGAAGAGCTCAAAAAGGATTTCCAAAGTCAATTGCAAGAGGTGGGAGACAAAATGGGGAGAGAAATTAAAGCAACACAAGAAAAGTATGAAAAAAAAGAATTAGCAGCTTGGAAAAAAGCAGCACAAGGATGGACTGAAGAAAATTATTCCTTAAAAAATTCATCTGGCCAAAAGGTGCATAATCTCAGTGAAGAAAACAATTCCTTAAAAAATTCATTTGGACAAGTGAACAAAAAGGTGCATAATCTCATTGAAGAAAACAATACCTTAAAAATTAAAATTGGACATTTGGAAGATAAGGAATCCATGAGACACCAGGAATCAGTCAAGCAGAATCAAAAGAATGAAAAAATAGAAGAAAATGGGAAATACCTCATTGGAAAGACAACTGACCTGGAAAACAGATCCAGGAGAGAAAATTTGAGAACCATTGGACTGCCTGAAGGCCATGATCAGAAAAAGAGTCTAGACACCATATTCCAGGAATTTGTTAAGGAGAACTGCCCTGATATTATAGAATCAGAGGATAAAATCATCATTGAAAGAATCCACCAATCACCTCCTAAAAGAGACACCACAAGGAAAACTCCAAGGAATATTGTAGCCAAATTCCAGAATTATCAGGTGAAGGAGAAAATACTCCAAGCAGCCAGAAAGAAACAATTTAAATATCATGGCGCCACAGTCAGGATTGCTCAGGACCTGGCAGCTTCAACATTAAAGGATCGCAAGGCTTAGAATATGATATTCTGGAAGGCAAAGGAGTTTGGATTGCAGCCAATCTATTACTCAGCAAAACAGATCATTCTCTTTCAGGGGAAAAGAATGGACATTCAATGACATTGGGGATTTCAAGATTCCCTGATGAAAAAAACAGAACTGAATAGAAAATTTGATCTTAACATACAAGAATTAAGAGAAGTTTTAAAAGGTAAACGGGGGAAAATTACTCAATTGCATCCATACATGGGAAGGTAATACTTATATCTCTTGAGAATTGTAAATGTATTGAGGCAGACAAAAGGATTATACACAGAGGACATAAATATAATTTGTCTTTGATGTGATGATATAAAGAAAAATAAGGGGTTTAAAATGGAGTTTATGGGGAGAAGAGGAAAAGGGGGTAGAATGGAGTGAGTTACATCATATGAAGAGGTGAAAAAAAACTATTACAATAGAGGGAAAGAAGATAGGGGTGAACATTGTTTCCACCCTACTCTCATTAGATTTGATTCAAAGAGGGAATAACATATATGTTCATTTGGATATAGAAGCATATTTCCTTCTTTAGGGAAGTAAAGGGGGAAGGGGAAGGGGTGGACTGATAGAAGGGAGGGCAAAAGCAAGGGAGAAAATGGTAAAGAAAATGGAGGGGGGTGATAAAATTGGAGGGCAGATTGGGGGAGGCAGGAGTAAGAAGCAAAAGGCTGGTGAGAAGGAATAGGGTGAAAGAATGGGGAAAGTAAAAAGATGGTAAAAAGAATGGAGGGGAATAGACAGTAATAATAATGGTGAATGTGAATGGGATGAACTCTGCTATAAAATGGAAGTGAATTGCAGAGTGGATTAAAGACCAGAATCCTATAATATGCTTTTTACAAGAAACACATCTGAAGGAGGGAGATACACACAGAGTAAAGGTAAAAGGCTGGAGCAGAATATATTATGCTGCAGCTAAAGTAAAAAAAGCAGGGATAGCAATCCTTATCTTAGACAAAGCAAAGGCAAAAATAGATCGAATTAAAAGTACTATAGATAATGAAGCAATATGTATGCGCCAAGTGGTATAACACCCAAATTCTTAGAGGAGAAGTTAAATGAGTTACAAGAGGAATTAGACATTAATAATATAATAGTAGGGGATCTGAATCTCCCCCTCTCAGAAGTAGATAATCTAGCCAAAAAATAAATAAGAAAGAAGTGAAAGAGGTGAATAGAATACTAGAAAAGTTAGACATGATAGATGTCTGGAGAAAACTGAATGGGGATAGAAAGGAATATACCTTTTTCTCAGCAGTACATGGCACATATTCAAAAATTGACCATGTATTAGGGCACAAATTCATCATAGTCAAGTGTAGAAAAGCAGAAATAGTAAATGAATCCTTTTCGGATCATGATGCATTAAAAATTACATGTAAGAAAGAGCCAGGGAAAAGTAGACTGAAAGTCATTTGGAAACTAAATAATTTCATTCAGAAGAATGAATGGGTCAAACATCAAATCATAGAAAAAATCAATAACTTTATCCAAGAGAATGACAATAATGAGACAACATACCAAAATCTATGGGATGCAGCCAAAGCAGTGCTTAGGGGAAAATTTATAGCTCTAAATGCTTACATGAATAAAAAAGAAAAAGAGGAGATCAATGAAGTGGGCATGCAACTTAAAAAGCTAGAAAGAGAACAAATTAGAAACCCCCAGTTAGTTACTATACTAGAGATCCTGAAAATTAAAGGAGAAATTAATAAAATTGAAAGAAAGAAAACTATAGAATTAATCAATAAAACTAAGAGCTGGTTTTATGAAGAAAATAATAAAATAGATAAAATAATGGTTAATTTGATTTTAAAAAAAGAAAGAAGAAAACCAAATTTCCAGTATCAAAAAGGAAAGGGGTGATGTTACCACCAATGAAGTGGAAATTAAATCAATAATTAGGAATTATTTTGTCCAACTGTATGCCAATAAATTTGATAATCTAAATGAAATGGATAAATATTTACAAAAATACAAACTGCCTAGGTTAACTGAAAAGGACAAAAAATCCTTAAATAAGCCCATATTAGAAAAAGAAATTGAACAAGCCATTAAGGAACTCCCTAAGAAAAAATCCCCAGGGCCAAATGGGTTTACAGGTGAATTTAACCAAACATTTAAAGAACAATTAATTCCAATATTATAAAAATTATTTGGAAAAATAAGTGAAGGAGTTCTACCAAATTCCTTTTATTACACAAATATGGTGTTGATACCAAAACCAGGCAGAACAAAAACAGAGAAAGAAAATTATAGAGCAATTTCCCTAAATCTTAAATAAAATATTAGCAAGGAGATTACAGAAAGTGATTGTCAGGATAATACACACTACGTGGGATTTATACCAGGAATGCAGGGCTAGTTCAACATTAGGAAAACTGTTAACATAATCAATGAAATCAATAAGAAAACTAACCAAAATCATGTCAATAGATGCAGAGAAAGCTTTTGACAAAATACAGAATCCATTCCTAATAAAAACACTAGAGAGCTTAGGAATAGTTGGAGCTTTCCTTAAAATAATCAGCAGTATTTACCTAAAACCATCATCAAGCATTATATGTTATGGAGATAATTTAGAGGCCTTCCCAATAAGATCAGGGGTGAAACAGGGATGTCCATTATTACCTCTATTATTCAATATTGTACTAGAAATGTTAGCATTAAGAATCAGAGAAGAAAAAGGAATTAAAGGAATTAGAATAGGCAAGGAGGAAACAAAACTACTAATCTTTGCAGGTGCTATGATGGTATACTTGGAGTATCCTAGAGAATCAACTCAAAAATTACTTGAAACAATTAACACCTTTAGCAAAGTAGCAGGATACAAAATAAATCCACATAACTCATCAGCATTTCTCTACATGACCAACAAAGTCCAGCAGCAAGAGATAGAAAAATAAATTCCATTTAAAGTAATGGTAGATAATATAAAATACTTAGGTGTCTACTTGCCAAGTCAAACCCAGGAACTCTATGACCACAATTACCAAACACTTTTTATACAAATCAAATCAGATCTAAATAATTGGAAAAATATCAAATGCTCATGGATAGGCAGAGCTAATATAGTAAAAATGACAATACTGCCTAAATTCATTTACTTATTCAGTGCCATACCAATCAGACTACTTAAAATTATTCTATACAGCTAGAAAAAATAATAACAAAATTCATCTGGAAAAACAAAATGTCAAAAATATCAATTGAAATAATGAAAAAAAATGCACAGCAAGGTGGGTTAGCTGTACCAAATATAGAACTTTAGTATAAAGCAGCAGTCATCAAAACTCTCTGGTACTGGCTAAGAAATAGAGTGGAGGATCAATGGAATAGGCTAGACACAGGAGAAAGAGTAGTAAATGACATTAGTAATGTAGTGTTTGATAAACCCAAGGACTCCAGCTTCTGGGATAGGAACTCAGTATTTGACAAAAACTGCTGGGAAAACTGGAAGATAGTATGTCAGAAATTAGGCATAGACCAACATCTTACATCTTATACTAAAATAAGGTCAAAATGGATACATGATTTAGACATAAAGAGTGATACCATAGGTAAATTAGGAAAGGAAGGAATGGTCTACCTTTCAGATTTTTGGAAAGGAGAACAGTTTGTGACCAAACAAGAGAGAGAGAATATTATGAAAAGAAAAATGGATGATTTTGATTACATTAAATTAAAAAGGGTTTGTACAAGCAGAAGCAATGCATCCAAAATTAGAAGGGATGCAGAAAGCTGGGAAAAAAATTTTATGGCCAGTACTTCTGATAAAGGCCTCATTTCTAAAATATATAGGGAACTAAATCAAATTTATAAGAATCCACGTCATTCCCCAATAGAGAAATGGTCAAAGGATATGAACCAGCATTTTTCTGATGAAGAAATCAAAGCTATCTCTTCCAATTTGAGAAAATGCTCTAAATCACTATTGATTAGAGAGATGCAAATTAAAACAACTCTGAGGTACTGACACCTTTCAGATTGGCTAATATGTCAAAAAAGGAAAATAATGAATGTTGGAGAAGCTGTGGGAAAATTGGAACACCTAATGCATTGTTTCTGGAGCTGTGACCATTCTGGAGAGCAATTTTTAATTATGCCCAAAGGGCTATAAAACTGTGTACCCTTTGACCCAGTAGTACTACTTTTTGGTCTTTTTCCAATGAGATCATAGAAAAGGGAAAAGGACCCACATGTACAAAAATATTTATAGCTGCTCTTTTTGTTATTGCAAGGAAATGGAAATTGAGGGGTTGCCCATCAGTTGATGAATGGCTAAACCAGTTGTGGTATATGAATGTAATGGAATTCTATTGTGATATAAGAGACAATGAACAGGAAAAGTTCAGAGTAACCTGGAAGGACTTGCATGAACTCATGATGAGTGAGATGAGCATAACCAGAAGAACATTATACACAGTATCATTAACATTGTGTGTTGATTAACTGTGAAGAACTGGATTCTTCTCACCAGTACAATCATACAAGAGAGTCCAAGGGGACTCATGATGGAAAAGGCTCTCCAAGTCCAGAAAAAAAAAGAACTATGGAATATGGTTGCTGAATGAACCATACCATTTCTTTTATTTTTGGTGCTGTTTTTTTTTCTAATTTGAGGTTTTTCCTTATTGCTCTGATTCTTCTCTTATAGAGTGACTGATGCAGAAATATGTTTAATGTTGTTATGTGTGTGTGTGTATATATATATATATATATATATATATATATATATATATATATATATATATATATATAAACTATATCAAATTGCCTGCTGTCTGGGGGAGGGTGGGAGGGAGGGGAGGGAGGGAGAAACATTTGTAATTGGAAATCTTATGTAAGCAAATGCTGAAAGCTCTCTACATGTAACTATAAAATAATAAAATACTTTTATTTAAAAAAATTCCCCCATATATAGATTATGTTATGTATATTTCTTTGTATGTTGTTCCACACCACCACTTGGATTTTAAAATCCTTGAGAGCCAGGATTGTCTTTTGTCTCTTTTTGTACCCCAAATGCTTAGCACACTTCCTGGAATGTAGTACTCACTTAATAAACATTTAGTTTTTGATTAATTATTGTGGAAATTTTTTTCTGGATTTATCTCTTGAATATGTCTTGACTCACAGTGATTCTTTTGTGTTTAGTGTTTACTCACATCACCAGATACAGTTGCTGATATGGAACAGTGTGCCAGAGACTGGTTTTATGTCTTCCTGCACTCAAGGAAAGTAATTTAAAAAATGCAAAAGAAGATAGCTTAGCCATGTCATATCTAAAACTATATTATAAAGAGGCAATCATCAAAACCATTTGATCCTGGCTAACAAATAGAGTGGTTGATCAGTGAAATAGGTTAGGCAGACAAGTAACTGTAGTAAATGAATATAGCAATCTACTTTTTGATAAATAAGACTCTAGCTTTGGGGATAAGAATTCACTATTTGACAAAAACTGCTGTGAAAACTGGAAAATAGTATGGCAAAAACTAGGCATAGACCAAAATCTTAAACTGTGTACCAAAATAAAATCAAAATGTGCACATGATTTAGATATAAATGTTGACACCATAGGCAAATTAGAAGAGGAAGGAAAAGTTTACTTGTCATATCTATGAAGAGGAGAAGAATTTATGACCAAAGATGAGATAGAGAATATTATGAAATACAAAATGGATCATTTTGATAGCATTAAATTAAAAAGGCTTTGCACAAAGAAAACCAATGCAACCAAGATTGGAAGGAAAGCAGAAATTTGGGAAACAGTTTTACAGCCAGTGTTTCTGATAAAGGCCTAAATTCTAAAATATATAGATAATTGAATGAAATCCATAAGAATACAAGTCATTCCCCAATTGAGAAATGGTCAGATGAAGAAATCAAAGCTATCTATAACATATGAAAATTGCTCTCCTTCCATTTCATCCCATATCTAAACAATAATCTCTTCTATAAAATTCTCAGTAGATGGTCATCTATACTTTGGTTGAAGACATCCAATTAGGGGAAATCCACTCTCTCAAGACTACCTATTTCATTTTGACAGTTATAATTATTAGAAATCATTTTCTTTTTAAAAAAATATGGAAGGTCTGAGTAACAGAAATAGATACTTTGAAAAAGTGAGAATGGAGATTAGGAGGAAGAGGGAATGATTACATGAGTAAATTCTTGAAGGAGTAAGGAAAGTGTGGAACCAAGAATACAACTACAAAGGATGGCAGATAAAATTTCTTTCCCCTTCTCTGTAGTTGAAGAAAAAGATGAGAGAATAGGTATTTATGTTGAGAAAAGTTAAAGTAAAATTACCAATTAAAAGATAGAAGAAAAAGCCTTGATTTTAATGGTTTGTTAAGAATGGTTAAAGGGGAAAGAAAAGATTTGAATGAGATACTATTTGGAGTAGATAGAGATTCAATCAAGAAAAAGTAAAACTTATGTATGTAAAATAAATCAATAAATCTCTATATATACATAAATGGATATATAGGTAGATAGATAGATAGATAGATAGATAGATAGATAGATAGATAGATAGATAGATAGATAGATAGATAGATAGATATGAAGGCCCACTTAAGATTAGATAAATGATTTAGTCAATATCATTACAGAACTAGATGTCTTACTCTAGATGTGATTAGATCATTTATGTGTGACTGCCACCTTTCTAGTTGTGAACACAAGTGTTCTCTTAATGTGGTGCCAAACTAGATTAACTTCTTAGCTATTGACTAATGTAGAATTTGTAGTACAGTGACCTTTATTTTTTAAGATGAATTGCTGTCAGTAAAAGTCCAGCTCTCAAAAGCCCTTGTAGTTTGAGGATGACCTCAAAGACTAGCTTAAGCTTTCCTGATATTCTCTCAACAGCTACTGTTCCCTTCCCTAGTTCCTTGTATTTAATTACTTAATATGTATTTTATATTCATTTTCATATACTAAAATAAATACATCTTGCCTCCCCTCATAGAATGTCAGTGTTTTAATGCTTTATATTTGAATCCTCATTATCTAGCTCAGTGTTTTGCTCACAGTAAGTACTTAATATATCATTATTTATTAAACAATTGATCAGGGAAAACCATTTCATGGGTCCATGAAGTCACAATATAAAATACAGCTATTAAAGCTTTACTCTGTCATTAAGTTTGAGAGCTAAGTTTTCATCTCCTAAATGTTTCAAAAAGCAAGGAAAAAACTTTAAAAATATCTGGTAAAATATTCTATTTTGCCTTAATGTAGCATAAATATTAAATCTGTAAATGTTTTCTAATAATGACAATTGCATGCTTTTCATATTCTATGTACCTCTGATAATATAGTTAGTGCTTTAAATAATCATTTTTGTGGTGTTCATGAATAAAAATAGCAGAAACACAAGAACAGTCACATGGTGTAATCAAAGAACACAAGTCTCAAAGCACGTGATTAGCAAAACAATATCAAGTCAATACAGATCAGTTAATTTTGCTAATGAATGTCACACTTGGTAAAAATAGATAATGAGCTCCATGCTGGCAGTATTATCAGGCAGAGACAAGGATTTCAACTAAGATGGGACACAAAAATTATGGTAAATAGAAAAGAATAAGATTAGGAGGGGTAAGTACAAGGAGAGGATGCTGTTGCTCATCTAGGGATCCCCAGTATTTATTCCATCAATAGCATGAAGACCTTGAGTGAGAATAGAAGAACCTGCCAAAATCACTACATAGAACACATGTCCCAGCATGGGTCTGAGATCAGGTCAAAGAAATCCTAATTACCTTTCTGCAAGGGGAGAGATGGTGGCAGGCAGGGATCAACTCATGATTCCATTCAATTGTTGTTCAGGTAGCTATTAAATAAGAAGCCTATTTATATGTCTATGTTTCACTCTGACAGCTAAGACATTAACTCTTTCTTTTTCTCCCATCTGCAGTTTGGATTCATGAAAATAAGAGCCTGGCAATTCATGGTTGTTCCATAGGCAACAAATGTGTTCATTTAATCAATTTCTCTTCTACTCCTTCTATCTTCTGTCTTTCACTGAGAATTGGCTCTTTCCAAATGACACAGCTTCCCTGGATACATTTTTTAGCACTGGCTGCAATTTGAGTCATTCTCCTTAGAAGTGTGGTAGTTGGAGTGCTCCTTTGCATTGCCTGTTCAAGTTTTCCTTCAACCACCACTATTCAGAAACCTTTCAAGCTCACTCAATCATATGTACTACCCAATCAAAATTCTGGTGGCTGTCATCTTCCAACATCCGAGACACTCCCGTTTTTTACTGATCTCCAGGGCACTCTAGTGCCAGTTAGATGACTTGGTAGATGAAGCACTGGACCTTGTCAGGAAAATAAGAGTTCAAATCCAGCCTTAGACAATTAGTAATTGTGTAACCTAACCTCTGTGTGCTTCAATTTCCTCAACTGTTAAATGGGGATAATAATACCTCCCAGGGTTGTTGTGATCACCAAATGTGAATATTTGTAAAGTCCTTAGCATAGTGTTTGACACATAGTAGATATTATAGGCTTATTTCCTTCTTTCCTTCCTTTTCCTCCCAAAAAATTCATTGCCTGTTTTGCAATCTTTCTCTCTTCTCCAATTCACACTAAGGTACTATGAATGTTTAATTCATAATGACACTCTACCAAATATGAACTCCAATTCTTCTACCACTTAGTTCTTTCCCAGGCTATGACCACAACACTAGTAACACTGTTTTCACCACCTTTAACCCTAGATGAGCTAACTGTTATTGTTCATTATCATTTTTTCTTGAGTCCCTTGTCCTTTTATGATATCACTGATTTTTCCCTGGGAAGCTTCAGCCTTGGATCACTTTCAGCATTGACTGTCTTTATTCCTACACATGTGTTGCTGAATACATCTGAAGAAAATAATGAAAATGTACTGACTCTACTACAAATTTCTATTTTATTACTTCAAATGTACTTTCACTGTTTTAAGGCAATCCTTTTACACCTCTCTACTCAACTCATTGGGATAGCTTAGCTATGTGGCACAGTGGATAGAGAGCTGTGCTGGGAACAAGGAAGACTCATCTTCCCAAATTAAAATCCAGCCTCTGACACTTACTATCTGTGTGACCCCAGACAAGTCACTTAACCCTCTTTGCCTCAATTCTTCTTCCGTAAAAATAATCTGGAAAAGAAAATGGCAAACCACTTCACTATCTTTGCCAAGTAAACCCCAAATGGGGAGATGGAGAGTTAAACATGACTGAAGTGACAACCAACAACAAAAACAACAGCAACAATAACTTCACTATCCTATTCACAACAGTGACTCTTCTAAACTTTTTATCCCTCTTTAGATTTCTTATGGCTGTCCTTCCCCTCATCCTCTCAGCTGATAATCTTGCCTTATACTTTATTGATAAAACTGAGTCTTTTCTCAGAGATTTCCCTCTTCTTTCCTCCTCCTCATCTCACCTTGTGCCACTATTTTTTCCTTCATCCTTGTTTCATATGAAGAGTTGGCCCTCTTCCTTGCCAAGGTTAACCCCTCTACATGTACAACTGATCTCATTCCATCCCATCTAATATGTTGTTTTCTCTACTATGTTGATTGTCTCACTTATGTTCAATCTCTCCCTGTCTACTGTATGCTTCCCTACTAACTTCCAGATATACCCATATCTCCATCTACCAAAAAAACCCCTACATTTGATTCATTCTTCCTCACTATCATCCCACCATTCTCCTGCCTTTTGTAGTTAAACTCCTTGAGAAAGTCATTTACCTTGTGTTTCCATTTCCTTTCTTATAACTCTCTTCTTAATTCTGTATAGACTAACTGAAGTTAGTCTCATAATTCAACTAAAACTGCTCTCTAAAGTGCTAAATACTAAAGTACTAAAATTCTAAAATAAAATGCCAAAACACTATAATAGTCTCTTCATTCCCAAATCCAATGTCCTTTTCTTGACCTCTCTGAAATCTTTTACATTGCCGAATCCTCTCCTCTTCTTCATACTATCTTCTCTCTAGGGCTTTGTGATATTACTTTCTCCTGGTTTTCTTCTTTTCTATATGGCCACTCATTTTGTTTTCTCTTATAAATCTTCCTTCAGGTTTAACCCATTAACTATGATTGTCCCCCAGATCTCTATCATGGTCCCTTTTCTTTTCTTCTATACTATTTCACTTAATTATCTCATTAGTTCCCATAGATTCACTTATCATCTCTATGCAGATGATTCTCAAATCTATTTATCCAGCTCTATCCCCTTTGCTGACCTTCACTGTCCTGGAGACATTTTAAATTCAACATGTCCAAAACAGAACCCATGTTTTGCCCTAAACCTTCCCCCACTCCTACCTTCCCTTTAGAGGGCAACATAATCCTCTCAGTTGCTGAAGCTCATAACTTAATAATGATTCTTAACACATCAATCTTTTTCACTTTCCCTTATGTTCAATCTGTTGTCAAGGCCTGTCAATTTTACCTTCATGATACCAGTCAAATATGTTCCCTTCTGTGCTCTGACACTACCATCTCTTTGGTACATGCTTTCATCACCTCATACCTAGACTATTACAATAGACTAGCTGATCTCCCTGTTAAGTTTCCCTAGTATAGTTACTCAGTTGTTTAATTCATCTTCCTAAAATGCAAGTTTGACCATATCCAAACTCTAATGATTCCCCAATACCTCTGTGATCATCTATAAAATCTTCTGTTTAGATTTTAAGGCTAAAATAGGTTGGCATTCTCTAACTTCCCAATCTGTTTAAACCTTATACTTCTCCATGTAATCTATGATCTAGTGTATCTGGCCTGTTAGCTATTCCTGGAATATAACATGCCATCTCCCATTTTCAGACATTTTCACTAGCTCTTTCTAATTAATAGAATGCTCTCCCTTCTCCTCTTTGTCTCCTGGCTTACCTGGCTTCCTTTGATTCCCAGCTAAAATTCTACTTTTTACAGGAAACCATTTCCTTATGGTTCTTAATTCTAGTGCCTTGTCTCTATTGATTATTTCCAATTTATCCTGTATTTGGTTATTTGTACATGGTTATTTGCATATTGTCTCTCCTATTAAATTATGGGCTCCTTGAGGGTAGGAAATATCTTTTGCCTTTATTTCTATCCTCAGTGCTTGGGATATAGGAGGTGATTAATAAATGTTTATTAAATAACAAATGGATAAAGTCATATAATATGCAACACATATCCATAGATGTTGAAAGGGTAAGGCAATTCAGTGATTCAAGTCAATTTATCTCCTATATGTCAGGCATTGTGCTATGTACTGGGAATACAAAAGAAAAAAAAAGTTCCTGCTCTTTAGGAGTTCATAGTCTGATAGAGGAGGCAATATGGAAACAATTATGTACAAATAAAATCTAAACAACTTAAATTCAAGGCTAGGAAAGGCTTCTTTTAGAAGGTAGGATTTTAGTTAGGGCTTGAAGAAGCCAAGGATACCAAAAGATGGAGAAGAGGAGCATGTGAATTCCATGTATTGAGTACAGTGAATGAAAATTCCTGGATCAAAAGATGGAGATTTTTTGTCTGAGTAATGGTGATGAGGTCAGGATCACTAGAACTCAGAACACATGGGGAAGGGATAGCTAAAGTATAAGAAGACTGGTTGGGACATGATGGTACTACTAAGGGAAAATATGGGCAAAGACTTGCCCCATGTCAGCAGATTATTTTTCCATGTGGAGTTACCCACCAGGGAAAAGCACAATTGTTTATTTTCTTGAGTGTTGAGTACATATTTAGTAATATCTTGAAGTCATCTGATCTATATCATTTGATGAGTTGAGAGACTCATGGGAGCTGTGAGCATGGTAATGAAAAAGACAACTTATTTCTTGCAGTGTGCATGTGGAGACTGCTCTCCCTTGCAAGATATGGGAATGAGATGTGAGAGAGATTTGGGAAATGTGAGTCCTACAGTCTACATTAGAAATTGGGTACATGTTAAAGAAATAGTTGGTAAGTGCTAGTGAGAAGGTATAATTCAGGATTCAAAGCATTGGAAGGATGAAATAAAGATATTTATTAACTTCATTAATGATACCAAATACTTAAAAAATAATTTTCTAAAATAATACATGAAAATATTTTAATAAGAACATGATTTAATATGCATTATAATGCTTTTAAATGTAAATTTGACCCTTTTTGATAATGTGATTACAATACCAAGTTCTAAGTTTATTTCTATATTTTGTTTTCATTGCTTTCATAGCAGAAATGTGAAGGACTTTTAATAATAATAATAATTATAATAATAATCATAACTAGCATTTATATAGTAGCTACTATGTTCCAGGTGCTATGCTATGTACTTGACAAATATTATTATACAATTTAATACTCACAATAGCCCTGGAAAGTGCTATTGCTATCCTTATTTTAGAGTCGATGCAAATAGATGTTAAATTACTTTCCCATGGTAATACAGTTAGTAAGGGTCTACACCTGATTTTAACTAAGGTCTTCTGTATTCCTGGCCCTGTGCTTTATCTATTATGTCATTTAGCTACCTAGATTATAATAAAAGAACCCACAAAAATAACATTTGAAAGGGAATAGGATATTTGACAGTTAGAAAAGTATTCTTTTCCTCTCCATATCATTATATTCAGATATCTTTTTTTAAGTAGGGATGAGAGTGTCATATATATTTGCAAGAATATTAGTTTGGTAGGAACATAGAACAGTGATTGAAGAAAGGATGAATTGAAATTAGGAAGACCAATTCTAAAGCTATTATAACTATCCAGGTGAGAAGTGATGAGGGCCAGAATTAGGGTAAAGGTTGTGGGAATGGAGAGAAGAGCAAAGATTTGAGAAATGTTATTGGATTTGAATAAACAAGACTTTGCCACTGCTTGGATGTTAGGAGTTAGTGAGAGATTTTTACTCTTGACATTATAAACCTGGATGAAGAAAGGGATGTTAGGATCCCAAATAGAAGCAAGGAAGTTTGCCAGAGTGATTTGTTTAAGGGAAAATACACTGTTTTCTATTTTGGACATGTTAAGTTTAAGATCCATATATGGCTTCCAGCAGGTAGATATTTGGGAGGGAGAGTAGGACTAGATATATAGATTTTGATTCATCATATTTGAGATGAATACTGAACTCCTGAGTGTATGTGATCTAACAAAGAGAGGAAACATAGAGATAAAAGATGCTAATGTGGTAATTTGCACCCAACTGATTCTTCTTCTGGTTAAAGATCCACAATCTGTCATGATCTAGTCAAATCTTAGACCAGCTCTTCAAAGAGTTTGAAGAAAAAATGGCTATAATATAGCAAACATTGGGGTATATAGAGCATTCAAGGATGACCAGCACTTCTGGTGTGAATGATTACTGATCCCTTTTGAGGGCTGCCTATCTACCTTTGGCTTTTACTTATCACCCAAGGATGATTTCACATTGGAACTATCTTAATGGACTTCCTCTTGGAAAATGCAAATGTTCCTCTTCAATATTGTTTAACAGTTTCAGAACTTATCCACAAATAGACAATTAGTTTAATGTCCTATTCCCTAATTTCATGGTTAAAAATAAATTGATTTCACAAATAGAAAAAAAGGCATGTCACCATTTATCAACACAATTCCAAATCTAGTTAGAAAGTTGTTCCTTAAGGGTTTTTTTGGAAATAAGACATATTCCTGTAAGACATATTGAGATGCAGCACACTATTACAAATGGAGAGTTGGCCTTGGAATCAGGAACATATAGGTTCAAGCCCTATCTATGACATGTATCAGCTTTGCAATGCTGGGCAAATTATTTAAGCTCTAAGACAAAGTCACAAGGAAAGAGCTGGCTTTGGTATTAATAGAGGGAGTTCCATTTTCAGAAGTTCCTCTGCTTACTGTTAACACAGATGATTGTTCCTAGCCTCAGCTTTGGATCACTCCCACTATTCATTGCCCTTCCTTCTGTGCAGTGCTGCTGACCTGAGAGTGGAGAAAATCATTCAACTGTTCTGACTGAGTCTAATACAGATGTAGACTACAAAACCTCAACTGTGTCTTCATCACTGCTAGACTTTCCTAATCTACTTCCCTTATAAACTAAATATGCCACTATTCCAAACCATTTAATGGACCTCCTATGGCTTCCGCTCCCACCACTCTCTAAGCTGAGAACCTTGGCTTATATTTTAAAGAAAAAAACTTGAGGTCATTCATAACAACTCCTTCTTCTCCCCTTTACTTCAGCTCCTATAACTCAGATTCCTTTTTCCACTCTCGCCTCCTTCACCACAATATTTCACATAGTGAAGTGACATTATTCTTTATCAAGGCTAACTCCTTTACTTATTCAAGAAATCTAATTGCATCCCATCTTCTCCAAATGACTGCCCACTCTGTCATCCTCAGTATTTCATTCATTTTCCATCTTTCTTTATGACTTCTTTTCTTTTTTTCTTTTTTTTTTAAATTTTTTTATGTTTTAGTGAGGCAATTGGGGTTAAGTGACTTGCCCAGGGTCACACAGCTAGTAAGTGTTAAGTGTCTGAGGCCGGATTTGAACCCAGGTACTCCTGACTCCAGGGCCGGTGCTCTATCCACTGCGCCACCTAGCTGCCCCTCTTTTTTTTCTGATAAAATTATTTTATTTTTTCTAGTCACATGTAACAATAGTTCTCAACATTTGTTTATAAAAGCTTTCCAATTTCAATTTCAGAATTAACTCCCTCCCACTCCTCCCTCCCACCTTCCATAGACAGCAGGCAATATGATATAGGTTATAGATATATATATATATATAAACAATAAACATATTTCTGCATTAGTCATGTTAGAAGAATCAGAGCAATGAGTAAAAACCTCAAAATAGAAAAACAACAGCACCAAAACCAAAAGAAATAGTACTGTTCAGTCAGCATCTCTACTACACAGTTCTTTTTTTTTTTTTCCTGGATTTGAAGATCCCCTTCCATCATGGGTCCCCTGGAACTCTTCTGTACCATTGCATTGGTGAGAAGAATCTAGTCCATCACAGTAGATCAACACGCAATGTTGGTGATACTGTGTACAATGTTCTTCTGGTTCTGCTCATTTCACTCATCATCAGTTCATGCAAGTCCTTCCAGGTTTCTCTGAACTACTCCTGCTCATTGTTTCTTACAGCACAATAGAATTCCATAATATTCATATACCACAATTTGTTCAGCCATTCCCCAATTGATGGGCAACCCCTCAATTTCCAATTCCTGCTACCGCAAAAAGAGCAGCTATAAATATTTTTGTACATGTGGGTCCTTTTCCCTTTTTTATGATCGCTTTGGGGTAAAGACCCCAAAGTGCTATTTCTGGGTCAAAGGGTATGCACAGCTTTATAGCCCTTTGGCCATAATTCCAGATTGCTCTCCAGAATGACTGGATCAGTTCACAGCTCCACTAATAATGCATTAGTGTTCCAATTTTACCACAACTTCTCCAACTTTCATTATTTTCCTTTTTTGTCATATTAGCCAATCTGATAGGTGTCAGTTGGTACCTGAGAGTTGTTTTAATTTGCATCTCTCTAATTGATAGTTATTTAGAGCATTTTTTTTTTCATATGGAGATACATAGCTTTGACTTCTTCATCAGAAAACTGCCTGTTCATATCCTTTGACCATTTCTCAATTGGGGAATGACTTGGATTCATATAAATTTGATTTATTTCCCCAAATATTTTAGAAATCAGACATTTATCAGAAGTACTGGCCATAAAAATTGTTTCCCAGATTTGTTCATCCCTTCTAATTTTGGATGCATTGCTTCTGTTTGAACAAAACCTTTTTAATTTAATGTAATCAAAATCATCCGTTTTGCATTTCATAATATTCTGTATCTCTTGTTTGGTCATAAACTGTTCTCCTTTCCAAAGATCTGAAAGGTAGACTATTCCTTCCTCTCCTATTTTACCTACAGTATCACCTCTTATGTCTAAATAATGTATCCATTTTGAACTTATTTTAGTATAAGGTGTCAAATGCTTGTCTATGCCTAATTTCTGTCATACTAACTTCCAGATTTCCCAGCAATTTTTGTCAAATTCTAAATTCCTATCCCAGAAGCTGGAGTCTTTGAGTTTATGAAACACTACATTACTAATGTCATTTAATACTATGTCTCCTGTGTCTAGCCTATTCCATTGATCCTCCACTCTATTTCTTAGCCAGTACCAGATGGTTTTGGTGACTGCTGCTTTATACTAAAGCTCCATATTTGTTACAGCTAACCCACCTTGCTGTGCATTTTTTTCCATTATTTCAATTGATATTTTTGACTTTTTGTTTGTCCAGATGAATTTTGTTATTTTTTTTTGGCTCTATAAAATAGTTTTTAGGTAGTCCGATTGGTACGGTGCTGGATAGGTAAATTAATTTAGGTAGGATTGTAATTTTTAATATATTAGCTCTGCCTATCCATGTGCAATTTATATCTTTCCAATTATTTAGATCTGATTTGATTTGTGTGAAAAGTGTTTGGTACTTGTGGTCATAGAGTGCCTGGGTTTGTCTTGGCAAGTTGATTCCTAAGTATTTTATATTATCTACCATTACTTTAAATGGAATTTCTCTTTTGATCTCTTGCTGCTGGACTTTGTTGGTCATGTAGAGAAATGCTGATGAGTTATGTGGATTTATTTTATATCCTGCTACTTTGCAAAAGTTGTTGTTTCCAATAATTTTTGAGTTGATTCTCTAGGATTCTCTAAGTATAGCATCATATCATCTACAAAGAGTGATAGTTTTGTTTCCTCCTTGCCTATTCTGATTCCTTTAATTCCTTTTTCTTCTCTGATTGCTAATGCTAACATTTCTAGTACAATATTGAATAATAGAGGTGATAATGGAAATACCTGTTTCACCCCTGATCTTATTGCGAAGGCCTCTAACTTATCTCCATTACATATAATGCTTGTGGATGGTTTTAGGTAGATACTGTTTACTATTTTAAAGAAAGCTCCACCTATTTCTAAGCTCTCTAGTGTTCTTATTAGGAATGGGTGCCGTATTTTTTTCAAAGGCTTTCTCTGCATCTATTGAGATAATAATATGATTTTGGTTAGTTTTCTTATTGATGTGGTTGATTATATTAATAGTTTTCTTAATGTTGAACCAGCCATGCATTCCTGGTATAAATCCCACCTGGTCATAGTGATCACTTGCTGTAATCTCCTTGCTAATATCTTGTTTAAGATTTTAGCATCGGGGCAGCTAGGTGGTGCAGTGGATAGAGCACCGGCCCTGGAGTCAGGAGTACCTGGGTTCAAATCCGGCCTCAGACGCTTAACACTTACTAGCTGTGTGACCCTGGGCAAGTCACTTAACCCCAATTGCCTCACTAAAAAAAAAAAAAAAAAGATTTTAGCATCAATATCCATTAGGTAAATTGGTCTATAATTTCCTTCTCTGTTTTTGCTCTGCCTGGTTTTGGTATCACCACCATATCTGTGTCATAAAATGAATTTGGTAAAACTCCTTCTTCACGTATTTTTCTAAATAATTTGTATAATATTGGAATTAATTGTTTTTTTAAAAGTTTGGTAGAATTCACCTGTACACCCATCTGGCCCTGGGAATTTTTTCTTAGGGAGTTCCTTAATGGCTTGGTCAATTTCTTTTTCTAATAATGGCTTATTTAAGTATTTTATGTCCTCTTCAGTTAACCTGGGCAGTTTGTATTTTTGTAAAGATTTATCCATATCATTTAGATTGTCAAATTTATTGCCATGCAGTTGGGCAAAATAATATCTAATTATTGATTTAATTTCCACTTCATTGTTGGTAACATCATCCTTTTCATTTTTGGTAACTGGTAATTTGGTTTTCTTCTTTCTTTTTTTAATCAAATTAACCAATATTTTATCTTAAAAATAGTTTTTTTCATAAAATAAAATAACATGTTTTTTTCATAAAATCAGCTCTTAGGTTTATTGATTATTTCTCTAGTTTTCTTGCTTCTAATTTTATTAATTTCTCCTTTAATTTTCAGGATTTCTAGTTTAGTATCTAATTGGGGATTTCTAATTTGTTCTCTTTCTAACTTTTTAAGTCACATGCCCAATTCATTGATCTCCTCTTTCTCTTTTTTATTCATGTAAGCAGTTAGAGCTATAAATTTTCCCCTAAGCACTGCTTTGGCTGCATCCCATAGATTTTGGTATGTTGTCTCATTATTGTCTTTCTCTTGGATAAAGTTATTGATTGTTTCTATGATTTGTTGTTTGACCCATTCATTCTTTAGAAGGAAATTATTTAGTTTCCATTTGATTTTCATTCTGCTTTTCCATGGCTCTTTCTTACATGTAATTTCATTGCATCATGATCTGAGAAGAATGCATTTACTAGTTCTTCCTTTCTACATTTGACTATGATGTTTTTGTGCCCTAATACATGGGCCCTAAAACAATTTTTGAAAATGTGCCATGTATTGCTGAGAAAAAGTTATGTTCCTTTCTATCCCCATTCAGTTTTCTCCAGACATCTATCATGTCTAAATTTTCTAGTATTCTATTCACCTCTTTCACTTCTTTCTTATTTATTTTTCAGCTAGAGGGGAAGATTCAGATCCCCCACTAGTATAGTATTATTGTCTAATTCATCTTTTAACTCATTTAACTATTCATCTAAGAATTTGAATGCTATACCACTTGGCGCATACATATTTAATATTGATATTGCTTCATTATCTATAGTGCCTTTTAGCAAGATGTAGTTTGCTTCCTTATCTCTTTAAAAGAGATATATTTTTGCCTGTGCTTTGTCTGAGATAAGGATTGCTACCACTGTTTTTTTTTTTTTTACTTTTGCTGAAGCATAATATATTCTACTATAGTCTTTTACCATTACACTGTGTGGATCTCTCTGCTTCAAATGTGTTTCTTGTAAACAGCATATTGTAGGATTCTGGCTTTTAATTCACTCTGCAATTCACTTCCATTTTATAGCAGAGTTCATCCCATTCACATTCACAGTTATTATTACTGACTGTCTATTCCCCTCCATTCTATTTACCCCCTTTGTACTTTCCCCCCCTTCTTTCACCCTATTCTTCCTCACCAACCTTTTGTTACTTACCCCTGCTGCCCCCAATCTGTCCTACCTTTTTATCACCCTCTCCCTTTTATTTTCCCTTTCCCCTTCTTTTCCCTCCCTTCTATCAGTCCCCCTTTCACCTTCCCCTTTTATTTCCCTAAAGACTAAGCTAAGTTTGAATATATATGTTTTTCCCTCTTTGTATCAAATCTATTGAGAGTAGGGTTGAAACATTGTTCACCCCCCTTCTTTCCCTCTACTGTAATAGGTTTTTGTTCACCTCTTCATATGATGTAATTTACCCCATTCCACCTCCCCTTTCTGCTTCTCCCTATAAGCTCCTTTTTTAATCCCTTAATTTCCTTTATGTCATCACATCAAAGACAATGTATCTTTATACCCTTTGTGTATAATCCCTCTGTCTTCCCAAATACATTTACAAATCTCAAGAGTTATAAGCATTATCTTCCCATGTACTGATGTAAACAGTTAAACATAATTGAGTAACTTTTTTATCCATATTTACCTTTTGAAACTTCTCTTGAGTCTTGTATGTTAAGATCAAATTTTCTATTCAGTTCTGGTCTTTTCCTTAGGAAACCTTGAATGTCCCCAGTGTCATTGAATGTCCATCTTTTCCCATGAAACAGAATGCACAGTTTGGCTTCAATCAAGCTCCTTTGCCTTCCATAATATCATATTCCAAGCCTTGCGATCCTTTAATGTTGTAGCTGCCCGGTCCTGAGCAATCCTGACTGTGGCTCCATGATATTTAAATTGCTTCTTTCTGGCTGCTTGGAGTATTTTCTCCTTCACCTGATAATTCTGGAATTTGGCTACAATATTCCTTGGAGTTTTCCTTTTGGGGTCTCTTTCAGGAGGTGATTGGTGCATTCTTTCAATGATGATTTTATCCTCTGATTCTATAATATCAGGACAGTTCTCCTTAATAATTTCTTGGAATATGGTGTCTAGACTCTTTATCTCATCATGGCTTTCAGGCAGCCCAATGGTTCTCAAATTTTCTCTCCTGGATCTGTTTTCCAGGTCAGTTGTCTTTCCAATGAGGTATTTCCCATTTTCTTCTATTTTTTCATTCTTTTGATTCTGCTTGACTGATTCCTGATGTCTCATGGATTCCTTATCTGCCAACTGTCCAATTTTAATTTTTAAGGCATTATTTTCTTCAATGAGATTATGCACCTTTTTGTTCACTTGTCCAAATGAATTTTTTAAGGAATTGTTTTCTTCACTGAGATTATGCACCTTTTTTTTTTTTCCATTTGGGCAGATTAATTTTTTTAAGGAATTGTTTTCTTCAGTCAATCTTTGTACTTCCTTTTCTAAGCTGCTGATTCTTTTTTCATAATTTTCTTGTGTTGCTTTCATTTCTCTCAATTGATTTTTAAAATCCTCTATGACCTCCTCCCAGAAGGATTTTTGTTCTTGATACCTATTCATCTTCCCTCTTGAGGCTTCACATGTAGGCCATTTAGGAGTATTGTCCCCATATGTATTTGTGTTTGCCTCTTCCTTGTCAACACAGAAGCTCTTAATGGTGAGAGTTCTATTTTTGTTTTTTGCTCATAGTGCAGCTTATTTAATTTTTTATTTTTTTAAAGTTGAGGTTCACTCTTTGGGCACCGAGGTACCTGTTTCAAGCTTCTTGTGCTAGAATATAGGGGCTGTGTCACTGGCTCTCTACACTGAAGCCTCTATGGCTTGTAGATTTTTCACTGCCCTGGACTTCCTGTCAGAGTGTGCTGGGATCAGTGGACATGGCCCTGGGCTTCCTATCTGAGCACGCTGGGATCAGTAGGCCTTCTGGCACTTGTGCTCTGGGTATCCCTCCAGCTGGCAACCTGCCCTATCGGCTGGTACAGGTGGGTTTTGCCACTGTTCTGCTGTGCCACTGGCTTGTTGTGTCAGCATCCAAGGGCCTCAGTTGCTTGGCTGTGTCCCACAGCTTCCTGCTGACTTTCCCCACCCTCTCCCACATGCTCTGTTGCAGTGAGCTGGGCCTACCTTTTGCCTGAGTGAGACCGACCATTCCTGAAGTCTTCTAAATTATCTCTGGTTAGAAGACTTTCTCTTTGCAGGTTCTGTAGCTTCAGAATCTCTTTAGAGGCTTGATTTAATGTTATTTTTGAGGGAA
This sequence comes from Dromiciops gliroides, assembly GCF_019393635.1. Lineage (NCBI taxonomy): Eukaryota > Metazoa > Chordata > Mammalia > Microbiotheria > Microbiotheriidae > Dromiciops > Dromiciops gliroides. The sequence continues at coordinate 567,992,940 of NC_057861.1, read as the reverse complement.
CAGAAGAAGAGCTCACATGATTTGCTGGCTATTCTCCACCATCTTGTCTCTGCCCCTCTATGACTTATTTTCAATGCCTACAAATATGTCCATATCTCCCCTGCACTTAAAATCACTTGACCTTTACTTCCCCACTATTTTCCTGATCTCTTCTGCCCTTTGTAGTTTAATTAAAAAAAAATACCTTCCACAATAGGTGCCACAACTATCTCTCCTGTCACTCTTCTTAACCCCTGATAATCTGGCTTCCAACCTTATCATTTTACTGAAACTGCTCTCTCTAAATTTAATAATGATCTCAGCTGTCAGATTCAATGGGCTTCTTCTCATTTCTCATTCTCCTTGACCTCTTTTGCAGTCTTTGATGTTATTGATCACTACTCCTTGACACTTTCTTCTCCTTAGGTTTTTGGAACACCACTCTTTCTTGGTTTTCCTCCTACTTATCTAATCACACATCTTTCTCCTTTGCTTGATCCTCCTCCATATAATGCCCTCTTACAATATTTATTGCACAGAGTCCTATCCTGGTATCTATTCTCTTTTGACTTTATACTACTTCACTTGGTGTTCTCATCAGCGTCCATGGATTTAATTACCATGTCCATGCTGATGATTCCCAAATATGCCTTTCCTGCCCCAATTTCCCTGCTTATTTCTAATCTCCCACCTCAAACTACCTTTTATACATGTCCTACTTTTCAGTAGCCATGATAAACCCAGCATATACAAAACAATTAAGAACTTCCCAAACCCCAGAACTTCCAGTGTCAAGACGGCAGAGTAAGGAAGGAATGCACTGAAGTCCTTCCAAACAACTAGATAACTCTCTCTGAATTTTTTCATGAGTGGGAAGCATCTTGCAAGCCCAGAAGGAAAAGTCTGTCTTATCTGGGTGGGAAAGATGTGAAGTCCAGTTACTAGCAGTAGCACCAATAGCCCAGGAAGCAGTACTAGAGTCAATGGTAACAGCCTGAAGCAGCAACAACCGTGTGAGGTAGTGGTAGGGGCAAGTGAGCAGTCAGTGGCCAGCATAGCAAGGCCACATGCTGTTGTTCCCCCTCCCGCAGTATGAGGGAGTAGTGCTTCAGTAGTGAAGCCCCTCCCTGAGTGCCTACAATGAGATCCTGCCACTGAGGCCAACCTTCAATGAGTCACTGTTTCCATAACAACCCTGAAGCAGGGTCCTCAACCCTTACCCAAGTCAAAAAAAACCAAACAAACATAAAAATGAGGAAGAAAACATGAAAAAACTTGATATTAGAAAGTTACTATTGTGATAGGGAGGATCAATGCATAAACTTTGAAAAGGACAATAGAGCCAAAATGACTCCAGGTGAAGCTTTGAATATATATGTATATATATATATATAATTTGGTCTCAGGCCCAAAAAGAATTCCTGGAAGAGCTTAAAATGCATTTTTTTTTTGTGGCAATGGGAGTTAAGTGATTTGCCCAGGGTCATACAGCTAGTAAGTGTCAAGTGTCTGAGGCTGGATTTGAGCTCAGGTCCTCCTGAATCCAGGGCCGGTACTTTTATCCACTGCACTACCTAGTTGCCCCTTAAAAAGGATTTTAAAAAGCAATTTGGAGAAGTAGGAATATGTTTGGTAAAGAAATGAAAGAGAATCATGAAAAAGGAGACATGAGAAAAGATATACAAAAATTTTAAAAGGAAAAATAACTCCCTGAAAAACAAAATGAGCCAAATGGAAAAGGAAGTACAAAGGATCACTGAAGGAAATAATTACCTAAAAATTAGAATAGACCAAATGGAAACTAATGACTCTATGAGACATCAAAATACAATAAAAATAATTTTAAAAATTAAATAAAAGAAAATGTGAAAATTCCCATTGGAAAAACAACAGACCTAAAAAATTCATCAAGGAGAGATAATATAAGAATTATTGGACTACCTGAAAGCCATGATTAAAAAAAACACCTGGCCAACATTTTGAAGAAATTATCAAAAATAACTGTCCTTATATATTAGAACCAGAGGGCAAAATAGAAATGGAAAGAATCCACTGATCACTGCCTGAAAGAGATTCCAAAATGAAATTTCTCAGGAATATCATAGCCAAATTTCAAAGTTCACAGTTTAAAGAGAAAATATTGCAAGTAGCCAAAAAGAAATAATTCAAATATCATGGAGCTATGTTCAGGATCACACAGTATTTGGCAGCTACCACATTAAAGAATTGGAGGGCTTGGAATATATGATATACAAGAATGCAAAGGACATAGGTTTACAACCAAGAATCACCTACCCAGTAAAATTGTATATACTCTTTCATTTGGGAAAATGGACATTTAATTAAATAGAGGACTTTCAAGCATTTCTTACTAAAAGACCAGAGCTAAATAATAAATATGACTTCTAAATTCAATACTCAAGGGAGCATAAAAATGTAAAAAAATAATCAATAAGGGTAAACTGTTTATATTTCCATATGCCAAAATAATATATGTAAGCTTTAACAACTTTATTATTTATATGAACAATTGGAGGGAATTTATGTAGACAGAGGATGTTCATATAAGGTGAAATTGACAGGATGTCCCCCAAGGGACAAAATAAAGTGGTGAGAAAGAAATTGCATGAAAAAAGAAGGTAAGGGGAGATCTAATTGGGTAAACTATTCCACATAAAGGAGGATAAAAAAAAGCTATTATAATGGAGGGGAAGCTTAGGCCTTATTCTCATCAAAATTGGTTCAAAAGAAATAACATACACACTCAGTTGGATATGGAAATCTATCTTACCCCATGAGGAAATTTTTAAAAAAGGATGGGTCTCATAGAATGAGAAGGTGGGGTACTGATAAAAGGGAAGGTATCTTAGGGAAGATGAGGATCAGAAGTAAAATATTTCTGAGGAGGGAAAGGTGGGGAAGTGTGGTAAAAAGTTTTTAACAGTCGGTTAGTGAATACGGAAAGACGCCAGTTTTTCAAGGACCACCCTTTCTGGGAGGAGACCGACATGGCCGTGCATGTGCTATGCACGCCAGTCCGGCTGCTAGGCACTCCACTTCCAGGGTGTGAGCTTAAAAGGCAAGGAGAGAATGGAAGTAGGGTGTTTGGATCGGCTCTCCTTGTCTGCGGGCTGCGCGGCACACACAGACACTGACGGAGGTAGGACTCAGCCTGGCTCACCATAGGAGCACGTGCTTGACGCAGCTCTCCCCCTCAAAGGTGGCCTTGGGCTTTTGGTGAGTTTTATATGTAATATAGACTAAACTTATACTTAAGACTATTTGTTTTGTATTTCTACTTTCCTATCCCTCTAAACAACATCACCTTGTAATTTCCAAACAATAAAGCTCTAACTAGAGATCAGAAGCTTCTTCCATTTACTAGTCTGAGAGATAAATAAGGGAAAGGTTAAAAAGGGGAGGTTAATACTCTAGTATCCAATTTTAAATCTCACAGAAGAGAGAAAGAGAGGGGGATAAAAAAATGAAAAACAGCATGCAGGTAAATACACATTTATGATAACCATAAATGTAAATGGGAAGAATTCATCCATTAAATGGAAGTGGATAGCAGGACAAAGTAAAAACCAAAATCCTACAATATGTTATTTACAGGGAGACACACAGAATAAAGGTAAGGGGAAGGAAAAGCAGGGGTGGCAATAATTATTTCAGACAAAACAAAAGCAAAAGTAGACCTAATTAAAAGAGATAAAGAAGGAAACTATATTTTGCTGGAAGGTATCATAATTAATGAAGACATATAATACTTAACATATATGTACCAAATGGTACAGCATCAAAATTTTTGAAGAATTTGAATAAGTTATAGAAGGAAATAGATAATAAAACTATATTAGTGAGGTACCTTAAACTTCCCCTCTCAGAACTGGATAAATCTAACATAAAAATAAGAAAGAAGTGAAGGAAAGAATACAATTCTTTTTTTTTTTTTTGTGGGGGGTAATGGGGTTTAAGTGACTTGCTCAGGGTCACACAGCTAGTAAGTATCACGTGTCTGAGGCCGGATTTGAACTCAGGTACTCCTGAATCCAGGGCCGGCGCTTTATCCACTGCGCCACCTAGCCGCCCCAAATACAATTCTTTAAAAGTTATATATGATAGATCTCTGGAGAAAATAGAATGGGGATAGAAAGGAATATTCCTTCTTGTCACCAGTACATGGCACCTACACAAAAATTCACCATGTATTAGGACATAAAAACCTCAAAACCAAATGCACAAAATTAGAAATAGTAAACATACCCTTTCCAGATCAGAATACAAGAAAAATTATATTCAATAATGGACAATTGAAAGACAGGTTAAAATTAATGGGAAATTAAATAATCTGATCCTAAAAATAAGTATAAAACAATCAATATGGGGAACTAAATAAAATTTATAAGAAAACAAGTCATTCCCCAATTGAAAAATGGTCAAAGGATATGAACAGGCAGTTTTCTGATGAATAAACCAAAGCTATCTATTCCCATTGAAAAAAATGCTCTAAATCACTATTGATTAGAAAGATACAAATTAAAACAACTCTCAGGTACCACCTGATACCTGTCAGATTGGCTAATATGACAAAAAAGGAAAATAATAAATGTTGGAGAAGATGTGGAAAAATGGGAATACTAATGCATTTTTGGTGGAGCTATGAACTGATCCAAGCATTTGGAATTATGCCCAAAGGGCTATAAAGCTGTGCATACCCTTTGACCCAGCAATACCACTGTTGGATATTTTCCCCAAGGAGATCATAGAAAAGAGAAAAGGACCCACATGTTCAAAATATTTATAGCTGCTCTTTTTGTAGTGACAAGGAATTGGAAATTGAGGGGTTGCCCATCAATTGGGGAATGGCTTAACAAGTTGTGGTATATGAATGTAATGGAATTCTATTGTGCTATAAGAAACGATGAGCAGGAGAAGTTCAGAGAAACCTGCAAGGACTTGCATGAACCGATGATGAGTGAGATGAGCAGAACCAGAAGAACATTGTACGCAGTATCATCAACATTGTGTGTTGATCAACTGTGATGGACTGGATTCTTCTCACCAGTACAATGGAGAGTTCCAGGGGACTCATGATGGAAAAGGCTCTCCAAATCCAGAAAAAAAAAACAAAAACTGTGGAGTAGAGATGCTTATTGAACCATACTATTTCTTTTGAGGTTTTTCCTTATTGCTCTGATTCTTCTCTTATAGTATGACTGATGCAGAAATATGTTTAATGTTGTTATGTATGTTTATGTATATATATATGTGTGTGTGTGTATATATGTATATGTATATGTATATGTATATGTATATGTATATGTGTGTGTGTGTATATATATATATATATATTTATATGACCTATATCGAATTGCCTGCTGTCTGGGGGAATGTGGGAGGGAGAAAAATTTGAAATTGGAAATCTTATGCAAACAAATGCTGAAAGCTATATCTACATGTAACTGGAAAATAATAAAATACTTTTATTAAAAAAGAAAAAATAATTTCATTAAAGAAAATGACAACAATGAGGCAGCATATCAAAATTTATGGGATGTAGCTAACATAGTACTTAGGGGAAAATTTATATCCCTAAATACTTATATACAATAGAGAAATATACAATATACAAATATAGAAAGAGAAATATACAATAGAGAAAAAGCAGGTCACTGAATTGGACATGCAACTAAAATGACTAGAAAATGAACAAATTAGGGGATGGAGCCAAGATGGGGAGGAAAGACAGTGACTTTCCTGAGCTCTCCCCAAGGCGCCTACAAATACTTTCAAAGAATATCATAAGACAATTCCTGGATCAGCAGAACCCACAAAAGGACAGAGTGAAATCACTTTCCAGCCAAAGAAAGCTTAGAAGGTCAGCATGAAAGGTCTATCATACTGGGGGGAAACTGGACTGCAGCCCTGTGTAAGGCCATGTCAGCAGAGAACCAAGCCCAGCATAGGGCTGCTCTAGTGAACCAGGCCTCAGGAGCTTTTGAATTGGCTGTAGCAGCAACTACTTCCAGGAACTCAGCCAATGGAGAGTGAGGGGGTAAAGCAGTTGGCCAGGGGAATATTACAGGGGTCTCTTTGCTGGTGCTAAGGCAGGACTCTGTTGTTTTGTCATGCTCGGATCCAGGTGGGGGGTTGGGGGGGGGAGCACAAACATACAAGACAGACATGACCTTGTAGCTACAGTGGAGCAGCGCTTTGTTTTGGATTCCAGGGCACAGAAGCAGGCTGGTGATTGCTTGCAGGCTGGGGTACAGGCTGGGACACAGGCATTGGCATAGGCCAGGGCACTGGCCGGGGGAGTTGTGAAAGTGCCTCTCCTTAAATAATACCACCTAGGAGGAAATAAGGACTTACAAATTCCTAGAAATAATTCAGAAAACAGCTGCTCAAACTCCCTTATACTTGGGACAGTGCACCTTTTTACCCTGGAAGCAGTGTTCCACTCTAAGATGGAGTTAAAATGCAAGAAACAGGCTGGCAAAGTGAGCAAAAAGGAAAAATATGCTGACCCTAAAAAGTTCCTATGGTGACAAGGAAGATAAAAATACACCCTCAGAAGAAGATAACAAAGTCAAAGCTCCTACACTCAAAGCTTCTAAGAAAAATATTGATTTGTTTCAGGCCATAGGCAGTCTCAAAAAGGATTTTGAAAATAGAGTTAGAGAGGTAGAGGAAAACATGGAAAGAGAAATGAGAGTGATGCATGAAAATCATGAAAAAAAATGTCAACAGCCTGAAAAGCCAAATTGCTCAAATGTAAAAGGAGGTACAAATACTCTTTGAAGAAAATAATTGCCTAAAAATTAGGATTGATAAAATGTAAGCTAATGACTTCATGAAAAATCAAGACACAACAAAGCAAGACCAAAAGAATGAAAAAGTAGAAGGTTACGTGGAATATCTCCTGGGAAATCAACTGACCTGGAAAATAGATCCAGGAGACATAATTTGAAAATCACTGGACTACCTGAAAACCATGATCAAAAAAGAGCTTAGACAACATCTTCCAAGAAATTGTCAGGGAAAATTGCCCTGATATTCTAGAAGCAGAAGGTAAAATAGAGATTGAAAGAATCCACCAATCACTTCCTGAAAGAGATCCCAAAAGGAAAATTTCCAGAAATTTTAGAGCCAATGTCCAGAGCTCCCAGGTCAAGGAGAAAATATTGCAAGGAGCCAGAAAGAAACAATTCAACTGTTGTGGAGCCACAGTCAGGATAACATAAGATCTAGCAGCTTCTAAATTAAAGGATTGGAGGGCATGGAATATGAAATTATGGAGGGCAAAGGAACTGGGATTACAATCAAGAATCACCTACCCAGCATAACTGAGTATAATCTTTCTGAGGAAAATGGGAATTCAATGAAAGAGAGTACTTTCAGGCATTCATGATGAAAAGACCTGAACAAAATAGACAATTTGACTTGCAAATACAAGACCCTAGAGAAACATAGAAAGGTAAACAGGAAAAAGAAATAAAGGATATTAAAAGGTTCAAATGTTTAAATTCCTACATGAGACTATGATACTTATAACTCCTAAGAACTTTCACATTATTAAGACAGCAGAATGGAGTATATTTAGACAGAGGGCACAGGTGTAAATTGAATATGAAGGGAGATTAATAAATTTGAAAGTCAGATAACCACTGAAGTGGTAAATAAAACTAAACATTGGTTTTATGAAAGAAAGTATAAGAAATCATTGATTAATCTGATCAAAAAAGGAAAGAAAATGAAATTACTACTTTCTACAAAAATATAAATTATAGATAGAAGAAAAAATAAAATACTTAACCCAATTTTAGGGAAAAAAGATATTGAATAAGCCATCAATAAACTTCCTAAAAAATCCCCAGCATCAGATGGATTCACAAATAAATTATAACAGACATTTAAAGAACAATATAGCCGAATACTAAATAAACTATTTCAGAAAATAGGTAAAGGAGTCCTAAAATATTCCTTTTGTGAGACAAATAATGTACTGATATCCAAACCACAAAGTACCAGGACAGAGAAAGAAAATTATAGATCAATTTCCCTAATTAATATTGATGCAAAATTTAAATAAAATAATAGCAAAGTGATTACAGCAATATATCTCAAGGATCATGATTGATAGCCAGGTGGGATTTACATCAGGAATGCAAGATTGGTTCAATATTAGGAAAACTATCAGCATAATTGACCATTTCAATAACCAAACCAACAGAAATAATATGATTATCTCAATAGATGCAGAAAAAGCCTTTGGCAAAATACAGCACTCATTCCTGTTAAAAGAATCAGGGACCATAGCTTAAGTGGAGCTTACCTTAAAATGATAAGTAATATTTATCTAAAATCAGTGAGCATTTTAATGGGGATAAGCTAGATGCCTTTCCAGTAAAATCAGTGGAGAAGCAAGGATGTCCATTATCACCTCTATTATTTAATATTGTACTAAAAATGTCAGCTATACCAATAATAGTCAACAAATAAATTTAAAGAATTAGAATAGTCAATGAGGCAACAAAACTATCACTTTGCAGATAGTACTGTTATACTTATAAAATCTTACAGAATCAAGTAAAAATCTACTTCAAATTTATTCTTAGCAAAATTGAATGATACAAAATAAACTCGCATAAACCATCAGCATTTCTATATATTGTGACAAGAGGTAGAAAGAGACATATGTACATGGATGTGGATATATGTTTTTGTTGTTTGCTTTTTAGTTTAATCTGGCTCTCTGTGACTCCTTTTGTGGTTTTCTTCATTGCCTGTATGGGATTCCCAAACTGGGTAATTTATCCTTTCTTAAGTAGGAGCTGGCCATGATTTATTCTTATTAATAACTCACATTTTAATCACACTTTAAAATTTACAAAACATTTTCCTCACAACAATCACATGGTATGGTGTTAGAATGATTATTATCCATATCTTACAGATGAAGAAAGAACAAGCATTTACGAAGTGCCTATGATATGCAAGGCACTGTGCTAGAAAATGAAACAATCCCTGCCTACGAGGACTTTACATTCTCCTGGAGTTGGGGATAAAATGTATAAATAGATTTGGAACTACAAAGTATATACAAAACAGTTTCATAGGCATGTGTGTGGGGGGTGGGGAGGGAGGTGGTCAGCAAGGCAAGGTTAAAAAAATAATGTCCTCATATAGGAAGTTATAACTAAATATTGTAATGAACTAAGGAATTCCAGAAGAAGAGATGAGAGGAAAAATACCCTGAAGGTTAAGTGTCTTACCCAGTGTTAGACAGCTAGCAAGTTCCATAGCCGCAACCAAAATACCATGTTACTGCCTCTAGGATTTTTCAAACTCTGAGTTAATGTAAACTTATAGGAGTATCAGGTTGTAAATACCTACAACTTCAAAGGAGATATAGATCAAATATGATCTTCAGCATTTTTGAGATATAGAAATAAAATACAATATCAAGGTCATAGCTATTGAATACAATCAAGGTTTTTTGGCTACCAACTAATAATCACAGTCCCTCCACTACATCATGTCCTTGGAACATTTATTTTTGAGGTTATTTCTGCATAACAGGACCAAAATATTTGAACAGGACTGAAATTTTTAAAAAGGGAGATTGTGAGATTGTGATGTAGGAGCAATGAAAATGATGTATATTTTCATTTAAAATGAAGAATACAGTCAAAATGATTGGTCAAGGCAATATGGTTTTTGTGATTGATACATGGTTGGGCGATATTTGAAAGCTGGTCAAAAAAGTGGCAAAATCCAGCTAAAGCTTTATACATAGAAAATGCCTTATATATTTTAAATTCAATAAACATTTATTCATTACCTACAATGTGTCAGGCTACTGCTACTGTGTATACAAGTAAGAAAAAGGGGCAATCCTTGCCTTCAAGGGGATTACAATCTAATGGAGGAAAACAATACCAAAGGAAACTGAAAAGGGGTTGATAGCAGTAGGTATATGGAGTGGAGGCATGCTTTTCCCTGGAGTCAAAGTCAAGCTGAACAACTCATGGAAATTGACTTACCAGAAAAGTTTTGAGGCCTCTATGAATGAAGGCTTTGAAAGGAGTTTAATGCTCTGCCCTCCTGCCTTCTAATAAAGAGGGGAGAGGCCCTTAAAGGAGAGGTAAGAAATTGTAGAGCATCAAAACCTTAGTTATTCTTCTCAGTAATGAGATTTTAGGTCATCAGTTTATTCTGGGGTGGGAGGGTAGAAAGAAAGGCACATTGTTCACTGGAGTTGTAGCCAAAAAGAGTAGCTTATAGAAAATGTGCCTATTAATCTTAGTGAAGTTAAAGGTACATGTTCCAATGTCCACCTCAAATGGGATATTGATGACCATTTCCTTAATGGGCTGTGGAGTATCCTCAGCAAGGGTACTTGTTGGCTCATTAGCATAACATTGATGATGATTGAGTCATGACTAGTATAAATTGGAACCAAAGCATTGCACTTGACTTTTAAAAGGAATAAAGCATACAAATGGAGGAGCCAAACTAAAGCTCAGGGCTCAGAGATGCATATAGAAGAGGGACTGAACTCAGAAAGATGGCTTGTGTCCTTATGGGATTGAACTTTCACATTTGCACAGATTCTGCACCTCTTCCCATAAAACCTCTCATTTTTCCAAAGATGGAAACAGTAGAAGTAAAGGATTTCCTGAAATTTGAACAACATGACACCAGAAGATATAGGAAGCACGTGACTTGAAAAATGGCAGCAATTTGAGGCTGTGGTAAAACAGTAAATATAGTTACCACTTATGTAGTGCTCAAATGTTTACAAAGCACTTTATATAATGTTTATATTTCTATACATATAATGTCATTTGGTCTTTACAGCCCTATTATTATTACAACTGTATTAGCTGCTATTATGATCTCTATTATACAGACAAGGAAATTGAAACTGAAAGAGGTTTAGTGACTTGCTCAGAGTCACACAGCTAAGTCTATGTGAAGTCTGTGTGAGTCTGAAGCTGGATTTCAACTCAGGTCATTTATTATTTCCATTTACATTTCCCTTCAATTTCTCAGCTACCACAAAAAGAAATCCTTTACCCTGTTTCTTAAAGAAAAGAGGATTTCCTAGAAAATACTGATTTTTTTGGCTAAATTGAGAATTTCTGAAATATAGCAAGAACCAGAGCCAACAAGCACTAAGGAACATGGGCACAATGAAGAAGAACAAACCCAAATCATATTGTCCATTACTATTGTGAATGAACAGAGGGAATTCTGGGAAAAGGTATTTACACTCTAGCAACACTAATTCGTTGCTTTTCCAGGGGCTCCTCCCTCATTTCTAGGAGTATGCTATAAATCTGGAGATTTGTAGAGATACTTAAATGAGGTGGAGTTAATGAAGAGTCAGGAGATGAGTCTCCGTCAGTTATTTTCCTCTTGAACGGGAGTCCTTTGTGGAACACAACTGAATCAGATGCTACAGTGATTCAGGTTTGGAATTGAAATGAGACGCTTGTAGGCCATATAACATTTTCCAAAAGGCAATTTACTTAGCAATCATATATGAAGGATATTAAGCAAAGGGAGAATTGTTTCATACTTCCCCTTCTCCTGCTATGGGGTTCATGTTGTTGTGACCACTTTACAGGTTTTTTTGGTTATGATGTGATGCAGGATAGGAGGCAGAGGTATCCAGCAGATGTGTTTCTTTGCAATGCGATGTGGTTTTGTGATAATGTTTGAAGAGTTGGTGGGTTACATGAACTTAAATGGACAGGTACAGAGGGTTTGAAAGGCACTTTTCTCATAATAGTCCCAGTATTCTAGTTAGAACTTATGACAAGACATTGATATATAGTAGGGTCAGAACGTTAGAGGTCTGTTGCTGAAATTAGCACCTGATAAGAGGATAGAGCAGTCTCATCTATTATTCAGAGGTCTGTATATTATAATCTGTGGTTTTCTCTTTATAGTGTTATCGATGTGCATATATAAATATATTTATATATAAAACACAACACACACACAAGATCTTCATGGCAGGGGGCAGGTGAAGAGCTTCTTATTTTATCTGTGAATACTTTCCAATTTGCCTCAGAGATAAAGGAGCTTAAGATGTTGGACTTACAAAAGATAGATTAAAACAATTATTATTTTCCCCACTTTCTCCATGGTGCATGAGTAAAATGTAACATTGATTGGAGATTGGGGAAAAATTATTCTAAAATCAGTATGATCTCAGTTTTCTTTGATCCAGTTCATAGACTAAAGTGTTCCTCTTGCATACCAGTTTATTCTACCTCAGCCTTCTTGAGCATAGAGGCTTATGTAATTTTGTTCTATTCAATAATTAAGAAATTGTTGATTTTAGAATAACATTTTACGTCCATATGGTATATATGATAATGGTACATTTTAATAATATGTCATAAAAGTGAACATGCCATAAGGCATTCACTTACTATAAAACAAGATGGGCATTGCCATGACAATATTAAATTTATGTCAAGCCTAGGAAATGTCTACAAGGCAAGTTGAACCAAAATTTTCCCAGCTCTTTCTGATCCTAAGTAAAGGTCAGAAAATATTTTAGAAGTCAATTTATAACTCATAACTTCACATTTATTATACAATGGTTATAAATGCCAGGCATGATGCTATAGGTAAGACCATGTTCAAACTGATTCAACACTTTGGAAATACTAGTCACCATCTCCTTTGGACTGTTGACATTCTGCCTTCCACAGAAGATTGTTGATGTATCAGCAAAAGCATACCTACCTGAACCAAAATGAGCAAAAAGGCAAAATTTTCAGTGCTAAAAAATTCCACCTCATAGAGAAATTTCACTACTTAAAATTTAGTTATAGGTGCTGTAGTGTTTGTTAACAATTAATCTATCAACATATAATTTATTAGATTCCCCTTTTGTGCTAGGTGTATGCTGAATATTCTAATATGATGATTTTAAAAGTCTACAATTATCTTATATTTGAATGTAAGTTGGGTAAACAAGAAAATAAATAGATGATAGATAAAGTAAAAATTAGCTACAGTTACAGTGTAGCTATAATTATATTTTAGATAGAAGATAGAGATAGAATAGAGAGAATCATTAGAAATAGAAGAAATTAATATAAAGTAATTAAATCTTAGTTTGAAAGGGAAGGATCAAGAAATTAGGGAAATCAGAATAGACTTCCTGAAGAAGATAATCCAAGCATCAGGACCAGCCTGTGAAAAGTCATGGATATATTGTTTTATAATTTTAGCACTTGATATGATAACACTGGGGATATCTTTTTCTCATGCATACATACATTACTTAACACTTTTATCTCCTTTTCCTTAGATGCTACAGCATAACCCTGCCTTCATAATACATAAAATATTATCTTCACAAATATCACTGTTGTAAATTTAATATTTACAAAAATAAAATAGCAATGGAAAATTTATACAGTTATTGAATGAATGAGTTTGCCAAAAAGTGTTAATACACCACGTAAGGCAGGTTCATTAAGTGGGCCACATCTTTGAGTTTGTAGGGACTCTATGACCCTTCTCTCAGTCAGGGTAGAGGTTATAAGCACATCCATCTGCTATTCTATTTCAGAATAAACATCTATAATTTTTAAATTTGGGAATTGTGGATCTGAAGTTCATTTGCTTGATATTCACCATCAGCTTTTGATTATACTTCTAGGTAGTGTCTCTCTTCTTAATGGCTTCAAGGTAAAATTCTAACTCTGGGAAATGAAAGTCCTTGTGTAATAAAAACCTAATAACAAATTGAAAGTGTATTATGTTTAAAGAAGTCTTTTGGTTTCATTTCCCCTACTTCTTAACATTATATGACCAGTAAGTTGGTTAAGAAATTTTACAATATATTGATCAATTTATATTTTGTGCCATAGAGTGAGGAAATAACTATGTATTTTTAGTCATAAAAATGTACCCAAAATATGAAATAGATTTAGAAAGAAATTTATTAAGTCATTTGATAGAGGAGGAAAGCTAGTAGAGACGGCTCCCTCCTCCTGTCTTTGGACATTACATCACATAGAGTTCAGGAAAAAGGGAATAAGTATATTTGCTTATTGAACCTCATGTTTGTAATCGTAGATAGTCTAGAAGATAAGGACAGTTTGAGGCATAAGTAAGTCATTCTAATGCAGGGAGATCAAAACAAGCTATGAGTGAACTGAAAACAAGACCCAAGTAGATCCCAAAAAAACACTGGATGGTTTCTAAGGATTCTTCTAATAATCCTGAAGTGTCTTTGAAGTCAGCCTGACTTCTAGAGTAAGCATTTGGGGTTAGATAGTTTTCTAGCCACATACAGCTAGGTTCAAACAGTATTAATAAATGATAAGCAATAACTCTAATCTCCATAAACATCTACTTATCAACTAATAATGCAAACAATTTAAAACCAATAATCACAATAAGACAAATTTCACAAATTTCACAATCATAATCTACAATAAATAGCTAGTGCTCCAAACCCAATATTCAATTATAAAAAAAATTCAATAATTTCCTCTTTGCTTGTAGATGTAATTCCATCACACTTGTGAGCAGATAAGTGCTGAATTAGGTAATCAAAGAGTTATTTAGGGTGAGTAGAGTAGTGTTTAGTATTATGAACATCATGGATAAGGTGGATACAATGATGTTTTATTTTAAATTTCAATAAAAGTCATGTTTCTTATTCTATTCCTTTATAAACATAGTGTTTAATAGTGGTTTTAAATAGAAGAATAAATTAGAATTAAAATAATGTTATAACAATAAAAACAAAATTCAATCAAAAAGCTATTTTGAAAAAAGTTCATCTAAAAGCCTTCAGAAATCCTCATGAACCTAGGCTATCCATAGCAACTCTCCCTTTTTAATTCTCTGATAAACTTGTCAATTAGAGATACTTTAGTACATTCATTAAAATAATCAAAGACAGATATTCTATATGTCATGGCACCATGTTAATTTGTAGTTAAACTAAAGAGTATCTCTCTCACACACACACATACACACACCTTTACTACCACCACCATCTTGCCAAAACTCATAAAACAGAAAGTAAGTTTTGGTTCTTATTATCCTACTTAGACCTTAATATTTGTGGTATCACATCTTGACGATTTAGAAAAACAATAATAAACACAGACTTAACTTATTCCTACCTGAAGTTGAAGACAAGATATTAAGCAAGTAAAAATTTAGAAGTTATAATTTAGTGCTCTGTCTCAGTAACTTTATGATAGCACAGAAGAGACTTCACTTTCATAGATTTTAGCACAAAAGAACAATTTGTTTGCAGATTTATTCACATGTTAATATTTTGATTGAGTTCACATTTAATACCCCAGTTATATATTAATGTGAAATCAATATATTTTGACATTACATTTCAATCCATTATTTCAAGTGCTAAATAATCAAGGCAAAATATATAATCCAATGATTATGTGGCTGAGGCTTTGTTTTGCTTTTAATTATAAAAATATTTTATTATTTTCCAGGTACATGTAGAGATAGTTTTCAACATTTGTTTTTATAAGATGTATAATTTCAATTCTTCTCCCTCTCTCCCCTCCCTCCCCCTTCCCCAAGACATCAAGTACTCTGATATAGGTTATATACTTACAATCACATAAAAAATATTCTGCATTATTTATGTGTAAAAGAAGAATCACAGCAAAAGAAAAACAAACAGAAAATAGAAATAGTATGGTTCAATCATCTAGATTCCATAGTTCCTTTTTTCTGGATTTGGAGAGCATTTTCCATCCCGAGTCCTTTAGAACTATCTTGGACCATTGTATTGCTGAGTCAAGTCTATAACAATTGATAATGTTGATGATACTGTGTATAATGTTCTCCTGTTTCTGCTCATCTCACTCATCATCAGATCATGCAAGTCCTTCCAGGTTTCTCTGAAATCTGCCTGCTCTTAGTTTCTTACAGCACAACAGTATTCCATTACATTGCTATACCACAACTTGTTCAGCCATTCTCCAATTTATTGGTTACCCCTCAATTTCCAATTCCTTGCCCCCACAAAAAGAGCAGCAATAAATATTTTTGTACATGTGGGTCCTTTTTTCCCTTTTTTATGACCTCTTTGGGAAAAAGACCCAAAAGTGGTATTGCTTGGTCAAAGGGTATGAACCAGCTTTGTAGCCCTTTGGGCATAATTTCAAATAGCTCTCCAGAATGGTTGGATCAATTCATAAGCTCCACCAAACAACTGCATTAGTGTTCCTAATTTTTCCACAGCTTCTCCAATACTCATTATTTTACGTTTTTGTCGTATTAGCCAATCTGATAGGTGCAGGTGGTACCTCAGAGATGTTTTAATTTGCATTTCTCTAATCAATAGTGATTTAGATAATTTTTTTCAGATAGCAATAGATAACTTGATTTCTTCAGTAGAAAATTGACTTCATATCCTTTGACCATTTCTCAGTTGGGAATGACTTGGATTCTTATAAAGTTGATTTAATTCCTGATATATTTAGAAATCAGGCCTTTATCAGCTTTTCTTCCTCCCTTCTAACTTTGGATGCATTGCTTCTATCTGTACACACACTTTTTTTAAAAATTTAATGTAATCAAAATCATCCATTTTACATTTCATAATATGCTCTATCTCTTATTTGGTCATAAACTGTTCTCCTTTCCAAAGATCTGAAAAGGTAGACTATTCCTTCTTCTCCTAATTTAACCTTTTATATTTAAATCAAGTATCCATTTTGACCTTATTTTAATATAGGGTTGTAAGATGTTGTTATATGCCTAATTTCTGCCATACTATCTTCCAGGTTTTCCCAGAGTTTTTGTAAATACTGAGTTCCTATCCAGAAGCTGGAGTCCCTTGGGTTTATCAAACACTACATTACTAAATCATTTACTACTCTTTCTCCTGTGTCTCGCCTATTCCATTGATCCTCCACTCTATTTCTTAGCAGTACCAGATAGTTTTGATGACTGCCACTTTATAGTAAAGCTTCAGATTTGGTACAGCTAGCCCCACCTTCCGTGGCATTTTTGTTTCATTATTTCCCTTGATCTTCTTAACATTTGTTTTCTAGCTATATAAAATATTTTAGGTAGTCTGATTGGTATGGCACTGAATAAATAAATTAATTTTATGTAGAATTATCTTTTTATTACATTAGCCTGGCATATCTATGATCAATTGATATTTTTCCAATTATTTAGATCTGATTTGACTTGTGTGAAAAGTGTTTTGTAAATTGTGTTCATAGAGATCCTGGATTTATCTTGGCAAGTAGATTACCAAGTATTTTATATTGTCAACTGTTACTTTAAATGGAATTTCTCATTCTATCTCTTGCTGCTGGACTTTGCTAGTCATGGATAGAAATGCTGATGATTTATGTTGGTTTATTTTATATCCTGCTACTTTGCTAAAGTTGTTCATTGTTTCAAGTAATTTTTGAGTTGATTCACTAGGATTCTCTAAATATACCATCATATCATCTGCAAAGAGTGATAGTTTTGTTTCCTCCTTGCCTATTCTAATTCTTTTAATTCCTTTTTCTTCTCTAATTGCTAAAGCTAAAATTTCTAGTACAACATTCAATAATAGAGGTGATAAAATGGACATCCCTGTTTCACTCCTGATCTTTTTGGGAAGGCCTCTAACTTATCTCCATTACATATAATGCTTGCTGATGGTTTTAGGTAGATACTGCTTATTATTTTAAGGAAAGATGCACCTATTCCTAAGCTCTCTAGTGCTTTTTATTAGGAATGGATGCTATATTTTGTCAAAAGTTTTCTCTGCATCTATTGAGATAAGCATATGATTTTGGTTAGTTCTCTTATTGATGTGGCTGATTATGTTGATAGTTTTCCTAATGTTGAACCAGTGCTGCATTTCTAGTATAAATCCCACCTGGACATAGTGTATTATCCTGGGGATCACTTGTTATAATTTCCTTGCTAATATGTTATTTAAGATTTTTGCATCAATATTCATTAGGGAAATTGCTCTATAATTTTCTTTCTCTGTTTTGGATCTACCTGGTTTTTGTATCAACCCTGTATCTGTGTCATAAAAGGAATTTGGTAACACTCCTTCATCACCTATTTTTTTCCAAATATTTGGATAATATTGGAAATAATTGTTCTTTAGATGTTTAGTAGAATTCACTTGTAAATCCATCTGCCCTGGCTTGTTCAATTTGTTTTTCTAATATGGGATTATTTAAGGATTTTATTTCCTCTTAACCTGGGCAATTTGTATTTTTGTAAATATTTATCCATATCATTTAGATTGTCAAAATTTATTGGCATATAGTTGGGCAAAATAATTCCTAATTATTGCTTTAATTTCCATTGTATTGGTGTGAAATCACCCTTTAACATTTTTGATACTGGTAATTTGGTTTTCTTCTTTCTTTTTTTGTATCAAATTAACCAATGGTTATCTAGTTTATTGTTTTTTTTTCATAAAACCAGCTCTTTGTTAATTCCATTCTATAGTTTCATTCTATTAATTAATTTATTCTGTATATTAATATCTAAATTTTACTTGCTTTCAATTTTATTAATTTCTCTTAATTTTAAGGATTTTTAATTTAGTATTTAATTGGGGATTTTTAATTTGTTCTCTTTCTAGCTTTTTAAGTTGCATGCCCAATTCATTGATTTCCTCGTTATCTTTTTTATTGATGTAAGCATTTAGAGATATAAAATTTCCCCTAAGCACTGCTTTGGTCGCATCCTATACATTTTGGTATGTTGTCTCATTATTGTACATTCTCTTGGATAAAGTTATTGATTGTTTATATGATTTTGTTGATTGACCCACTCATTCTTTAGAATGAGATTGTTTAGTTCCATTTAATTGTCTATCTACCTTTTCATGGCTCTATATTACATGTAATTTTTATTGCATCATGATCTGAGAAGGATCCATTTGCCTATTTCTGCCTTTCTACATTTGGCTGTGATGTTTTTGTGCCCTAATACATGTGCAATTTTTGAATATGTGTCATTTACTGCAGAGAAAAAGGTATATTCCTTTCTATGCCCATTCAATTTTTTCCAGATATCTAACTTTTCTACCATTCTATTCACCTCCTTGAAACTTCTTCATTATTTATTTTGTGGCTAGATTTATCTATTCTGAGAGGGGAAGATTCATATGTCCCACTAGTATAGTTTTGCTGTCTTGTAACTCTTTGCCTCTTGTAACTCATTTAACTTCTCCTTTAAGAATTTGGATGCTCTACCACTTGGTGCATACATGTTTAGTTTTGCTATTACTTTTATTATCTGCATTACCTTTCAGCAAGATGTGTTTCACTTCCTTATTTCTTTTTAATTAGATCATTTTTTGCCTTTGCTTTCTCTGAGATAAGGATTGGTACACCCTGCTTTTTTCACTTCAGCTGAAGCCCTCCAATCTTTACCTTTATCCTGTGTGTATTTCTCTGCTTCAGATAGTGTTTCTTGTAAAAATGCATATTGTAGATTCTGTTTTTTAATCCACTCTGCTATTCATTTCTTTTATGGCAGAGTTTCATCCCATTCACATTCACAGTTATTATTACTGTCTATTTCCCTCCATTCTATTTATCCCCTTTGTACTCCCCCCTTCTTTCACCCTATTTATCCTCACCAACATTTGACTTTTACCCCTAGCTCCCACAATCTGCCCTCCATTTTATTGCCCCCTCCTTTTCTTTACCCTTTTCTCCCCCTGCTTCTGCACTCCCTTCTATCGGTGCTCCCCTTTTCCCTTATCTTTTATACTTCCCTAAAGAATAAGCTCAATTTCTTTATGCAAATGAATGTATATGTTATTCCCTCTTTCAACCAAATCTGTAGAGAGTAAGGTTGAAACAATGCTCACCCCTCCCTTCTTTCCCTCCAGTGTGATAGGTTTTTTGCACCTCTTCCTATGATGGAATTAAACCCATTTCATCTCCCCATAAACTCCTTTTTCTCACCCCTTAATTTTCTTTATATCATCATATCACAGACAATTTATATTTATACCCTCTATGTATACTTCTGTCTGTCCAAATAGAGATACAGTTCTCAAGATTTATAAGTATTATATTCCCATGTAGGAATGTAACAATTTTAACCATATTGGATAAATTTTTCCCCATTTACCGTTAGGATCCAATTTTCTATTAAGTTCTGGCCTTTTCATCAGGAAACCTTGAAAGTCCCCTATTTCATTGAATGTCCATCTTTTCTCCTGAAAGAGAATGCCCAGTTTTGCTGGGTATTTCATCCTTGGTTGCAATCAAAGCTCCTTTACCTTCCAGAATATCATATTCTAAGACTTGGGACCCTTTAATGTTGAAGTTTTAAGGTCCTGTGCAATCCTGACTGTGGCTCCATGATATTTAAATTGCTTCTTTCTGGCTTCTTGGCATATTTTCTCATTCACCTGATAATTCTGGAATTTGGCTACAATATTCCTTGGAGTTTCCTTTTTGTGGTCTCTTTCAGGAGATCAAATTTCCAGGTCAGTTGACTTTCCAATGAGGTATTTCACATTTTCTTCTATTTTTTCATTCTTTTGATTCTGTTTCACTGATTCCTGGTGTCTCATGGTATCATTAGCTTCCATCTGTCCAATTCAAAATTTTTAGACATTGTTTTCTTCTATAAGCTTTTTCACTTTTTTTTTCCTTTTGGCCAAAATGAATTGTTTAAGGAATGTGCTTCCTTTTCCATGTTACTGATTCTTTTTTTCATAATTATCTTATGTTACTTTCATTTCTCTCTTCCATTTTTCTTCTACCTCTCTCAATTAATTTTGAAAACCTTTTTTGAGCTCTTCCAAGAAGGCATTTTGGTCTTGAGACCAAGTCATTTTCCCTCTTGAGGCTTCCAATGTAGGCAATTTGAGAGTATTGTCATCTGAGTTTTTCCTGTCACACAGAAGCTCACATGGGTAAGAGCCCTTTTTTTTTTGTTTCTTACTCATAATGTAGCTTATTTTTTAAAAGTTGAGGTCTGCTCCTGGGTCATAGGGTGACTATCAAGTTTTTTGTGGGGGGGGGAAGGGCTGTCCCTTGGTTCTACTCTGAGGCCTCTATGGCTTGTGGGATTTCTCACCCACACTGGGCTTGCTCCCTGCAATTCTTCCCAGCATGCTGGGATGGCCAGGCCTAGTCACAACTCCTGTGGGTGTCCCTCAAGCTGCACCCTTCCTTCTCAGCTGGTGCTGGTGTATCTCACCACTGGCCTTCTCTGCCACCACTTGTTGAGCCAGGATCAAGGGGCCTCAGTTGCTTCAACTGTGGCCAAGAGCTTCCTGCTTACTTACCCATAGACCCCCTCAGTGCAGTGCTGTGCTGTGTTCCCTTTTTGCCCGAGTGAGTCCACCGTTTTCCTTACTTCTTCTAAAATATCGTCAAGCTAGAAGATTTGTGTCTCTCTAGTTTTTTGTAGATTCAGTAGGTTTCGAGAATCCGTTAGAGGTTTGATTAAATGTTGTTTTTGAATGAAACTTGGGAGAGCTCAGGCAACTTCCTGGCTTCTCTCAGCCATCTTGGCTCCCTGAGGCTTTTGTTTTAAATACTTCTGAAGGCCATGTTTATCATGATTGCTGTTACTTGGAAATGGAAATTTGAAAGGGAGCATTAGAGAGAAAAAGATGCGCAAATCTCAAAAGCATTATGATAAAATAGGAAAGGCAATGATAGAAACACAATAATATGAGAAGTAATATCATAAAAGCGTTAAAGTATTAGATTGCAAATCCTTAAATTAATTATTTATGTAGTATATAAGGCAAATTTTTTTTCATAATTTCATAACATTTAAAAATGTTGCCAGTTGGGGCAGCTAGATGGCACAGTGGATAGAGCACCGGCCCTGGAATCAGGAGGTCCTGAGTTCAAATCCCGGCCTCAGACACTTAATATTTAACTAGCTCGTGTGACCCTGGGCACGTAACTTAACACCATTGCCCTCACTAAAAAAAAAAATGTTGCCAGTCCTTAATTTTTAAAAAAAATATGCTCTAACTGATAGTTTTTTCCATATAAAGAGAAATTTTTCATAAATTAAAAAAATTCACAATCTCTAAATATAACATATCAATTTGAGACTTTGAAATGCAAAACAGTTTATAAATATCATATTTGAGCTGATCAAGTATTTCTGTAAAATGTATTCTATAACAATTCCTAAAATATAGATCATCAAAGCATATATATATATACTAATACTTCTCAAAAGAAGAAATGCAATGTATTAACATCCATATGAAAGAATACTCCAAAGTGTTAAAATGGCAAAGAGAATTCACAATAAATTTGAGCTTTTAATTATACCCACAAAATTTGCAAAAATGAAAAAAGAATATTAATATTGGAGGGGTTGTGGAAAGTGTATATATCAATGTACTTTTTTTCAGCTTTCCAGAATTTTCTATAATGCATTTTTTAAAAAATAATAAACACTTTTATTTAAAGAGTTGAATTCCAAATTGTATCCCTCCTTAACATCACCATCCACCTGAGGCATTAATGCAATGAGATTTTAGGTTATACATGTACAATTATGTAAAACATTACAATATTAGTTATTTTGTATAAGAAACTTAAATAAAAGAAATTGAAAATAAAGTGGAAAAGTAGCATTTTTCAGTCTGTGCTCAATCAGTATCAGTTTTTTCTCTGGCAGGGTGGATAGTATGCTCATCATAGTCCTTTTGGATGTCTTGGATCTTGTATTGCTGAGCATAGTTGAATTATTCACAGTTCTTCATCAAAGAATATTGCTGTTATTATATACAACATTCTCCTGGTTCTGCTCTCTTCATTTTGCACCAGCCATATAAGTCTTTCCAGATTTTTCTGAAACCATCTCTGCTTGTCATTTCTTAAAGCACAATAATATTCCATCACAATCATATGTCACACTTTGTTTAATCATTCCCAATTGATCAGTATTCCCTTGATTCTAATTCTTAGCCACCCACCAAAAGAGCTATTATAAATATTTTTTGCATAAAAAGGTCTTTTTTCTCTTTTGGGGATATCTTTGGGATATAAACCTAGCAGTGGTATTGTTGGATCAAAAGGTATGCATAATTTTAGAGCTCTTTGGGCATAGTTCCAAATTGCTCTCCAGATTGTTTGGATCAGTTCACCAACAGTGGATTAGTATCCCAGTTTTCCCACATCCCCTCCAACATCCACTATTTTCCTTTTTTGTTATTTTTGACACTCTGATAGGTATGACATGATACCTCAGAGTTGTTTTAATTTCAATTTCTCTGATCAATACTGATCTAGAGCATTTTTTCATATGATTATAGATAGCTTTGATTTCTTTGTCATGAAACTGCCTGTTTATAACCTTTGACCATTTATAAATTGGGGAATGACTTGTATTTTTGTAAATTTGACTCATTTCTCTATATAATTGAGAAAAGGGCGAACCCACACTGTGAGTGAACTTTGATCTTTACCCTCTACATGAAGCAGGAAGGGGAATGTAGTAAAGAGAGAGAGACTGTCTCAATTTGACCAGGTTTTCAAGATATAACATTTTCCAGTTAGAAAGTCAATCAAAGAAAGGGATGCAAGCTACCTGCAAGTTAGAAATATGATCCAAAGACCCCATTATGTAGAGAAATATAAAATCATGTAAGATTGTTAGTCAACCATTGGCCTTGCAAGAAAGCTAAATATGTTCCAATATTCCTTAATAATATTCCTTGATGCCCAATTTACCTGATTTATTATTGGCCTTGGGATCTGAGACAGATCAATCTTTTTTTTTTTTGACTGACCATGTACAAGAATGGTAGTGGGATACAATGAAAGCATAAGGATTGGGTGTGACTATATGTTTACACTGGAGAAAATCATTCTGTAAAAAAGGTATCAGTGTCTCTAGAGTACCAAGCCAGGAATAGAGATATGAGAGAGGCTTCTGGCTCCTCTCAAGTCAAATACTTCACCAAGTCTTATTTTCCCTTCTAGATTCCTCTCGCAAACATCCATATTATATCCCAATGTTGGAAGCCAGAAGTCCTACCAAAGTTTCAAACAGATTGAAAAGTCTGAAGAAACTGAGAGTCCTGATGCTCTTCTATTTGCTTCTCTTTCCAACACCACCCCTTCCCTTATACAGACATGGTGCATTTTTCTCCATCAATGAGATGAGTCTCATATCAAAGGACAGTGTGACTCAGATTATCCATTGATCCATCCATCCATCCATCATCCATCCATCCATCCATCCATCCATCCATCATCCATCCATCCATCTACTGATACCACAAACACATATATATTCAAGTATGTACATACAAGCCTATATACACAAATCTAAGTGAGTTATGCAGATCTTTTTTGTTATAAAAAATTGAAGCATAATAGGTGCCATTCAATTGAGGAAAGGCTGAACAAATTGTGTTTTTTCTGATACAAGGGAATGTTATCCCAGCTTGAAAAATAAAGAATATGACAGATTCAAAGAAATAAAGACTTGAAATGAACTAATGCAGAGTGAATGTGAACAAAACAAGAACAATTTATGTCATGACCACAATCATGTGAGGAGAAACAACTCTGAAAGGCCTTAGAACTTTGACTAACACAGTAACTAATCATGATTTCAAAAGACTGATGGTGACACATGCCTTACAGCAATTTGTAAAAAAGGTAGGAACTAGGAGTATAGAATGAAATTCTCAGATATGTTGAAATCATTACTTATTTTTCTTTACAATACACAATTATACTTAAGGTTATGGAATGGTGTGTTGGTGGTCAGTGGCAGATATGACAACAGAATCAAGTTGAAAAGGTAAAAAAAAAAAGCATTTAAAAAGCACATTAGTTTTCATCTGCAAAAGTCACTAGAAATAGGACTATAAAAATTTAAACATCCATATATAAAATATGCACATACACATATATACAGTATATAATTATTTTATTTAAGAGGTAAAATGGAAAAAAAAGATGTTTATTTCATACAGTGGTATTTAATATTAAGTTTATAGTAAATCATTTACAATATAAAAAACAAATTGCAGGACATGAATGTGAAGAACTATCATAGTGCTAGTAAGAAATGTCAAGTTCAAGTCAAATCAACAAAATAATTCTTTCTTAAAAGCCTACCCAGATACAAAAATATAAAGAATGCAGAGAAACATGAAGATGCATGAACTAAAGCAAAGGGAAACTAGCAAAACAATAAAAAACAATTTGCACAATGATTAAAACCAATTAAAAAAGATACAACAAGAAATGATTTTTTTTTTTTAGCTTATCAAGTTTGGCCCTCAGGGACAAAGGGGAATGATGCATCTTTGATTTTTTTCTCATAGAAATAGGGGAATGCGGTGTAAAGGCACTGTCAGAATCTGCTGATACATTGGTTACTTTTGCAAAACTATTTATGCCTCCTTTTTTAAAAAAAAGATTTTTTCATGTTCTGTTGCAAGAGGTAGCTCTCTGCAAATGGGAGAGAAAATGAATATATTATGCGAAAAGAAGACAATATTTTAAAAAGTCAATGTAGGGGCAGCTAGGTGGCACAGTAGATAAAGCATCCGGCCCCTGGATTCAGGAGTACCTGAGTTCAAATCCAGCCTCAGACACTTGACACTTACTAGCTGTGTGATCGTGGGAAAGTCACTAACCCCCATTGCCCCGCAAAAAAAAAAAAAAAAAAAAAAAAGTCAATGTAGGGGACAGCCTAGGTGGCGTAGTGGATAAAGCACTGGCCTGGATTCAGGAGTTTCCCTGAGTTCAAATCCAGCTCAGACACTTCACACTTACTAGCTGTGTGACCCTGGGCAAGTCACTAATCCCCATTGTCCCGCAAAAACAAAAAAACAAAAACACAAGTCAATGTATTTAAAATTTAAAAAAATATCAAAGCTTACAAGAGAAAAAAAAAGCTATTAATGAGTAACTTATCATAGATATTCCAAAAGAAAAACTAGGACAGAAAACCACAAACATTAGTGAGAAAGCTTATTGATCATATTATCTTAAATTTCAGATGCTAATATTTTTCCCAGTTTTAGATGATTCTTTAGTTACCAGTGAGCATGGTTAAATGAGTTTCTTCATTGATGGAGGTCTCTTATTTGTAAGCCAATGGGATGAATTTAGGCTTGTGAAGAAAAAGAAGACTGTTTTGTCTGCCAAATGGTTTTAGACACAGCAAGCACAGACTTAACCAACCAGCAGGGTCTCCATGCAATAACTATCCATGCTGTGTGTATATGTGTCCTGTGCTTTAAGAGAGCCAAGTTTAAACCAGACTCTTGGGATTCATAATCAGCAGTTCCACCAGGCTTTTATACAAATTGGACACCATTTGGTTTAAAATCACAGCAGTAACATGATTATAATATGACCAGTCTGGGACTACTTAGGTTGCAAATAATATCATGTTGCTTGCTTTTTCATCAAAGGAGGTGAGTCAATGAAACACATATTCATTATTGTTGGCACTCACCTGGCACTTCTCATCTAAGGACTGGAAAGCACTTGGACAGGATTGGGTGGAAAACACTTGCTCCAGATCACAGACTAGATCATGAGGTTAGTCTTACAATAGGTTGTTTTTATTCGTTAGAACCTGACTTCCTTGAGAACAGAGATCCTGTTTACCTCATAAAGTTGGAGGTTCAATAAAAATGGCAAAAAAATTATATTTCCAATACTGATTTTTCAGGTCAGTAGCTCTTTGTGGAAGCTCTGTTTGGAAACATTCCAAGGTGCCAGTAGAAATGTATTTCATTTAAAAAGAAAAAGTCAGATGGGTTCCTTAGTGAAATTGTGGCTTATTCAAGTATAGTCATCAAGCATTTATGAAAAATCTGCTTATGTTAGTTTAATTGGCTCCAAGACAACAACATATATTCAGTCTCCTCAGAGAAGCTTTTCTTTTCATGTTCAAAAAAGGAATCCACCTAAAATATGGGCATTTTTCAAGCAAAACTTAAGGTAATATTGTACATTCTTTGGAGTTTCTTATGTTTTCTCACAGCTTTTTGTTCAACAAATTATTAAACATCTAATATGGTCAAGGGAGAATGCTCAACAAAACAAAGTGAACAAGACATGGTGCCTGCCCACAAAGAGCTTCTATTCTAACAGAAGAGCTAAGATGTTTGCACAGTAATGATAATGGAAGGTAAAAATGTGATAGATTTTATAAGAGAGGCACAAGAGAAAGCACTTTTGGATTAGGAAGGAGGAATTGCTTCTGGTTGGGTACAAAAGAGATGGCTTCTTCAAAGTAATAATATTTTAAGTATACCTTGAAGGAATTAGATTGCCTAATAACTAGGTAGGAAGTAACAGCATTTGAAATGTGCCTTTAAAAAATAGTCAAGTTTATAGTGTGTGTGTATGTGTGTGTATATGTGTGTGTGTGTTTATGTGTGTGTCTGTGTTTATGGTGTGTGTATGGGTGTGTGGGGGGTGAGGGGGTGTGGGGGGTGTGGGGTAGGGGTGTGGGGGTGAGTGTGTGTGTGTGTTTTGTTTATGTGTGTGGATAGTTGTGTGTATTACTAGCCAAGGGATTATTATGAATAAAGTCAGAATGTATGAAAACTCTAATGTGTCTTGTGGATATAAGCACATAAAGGGCTTGAAAAGTAAGTGGGGGAACAAATCAATGACCTTGAATGCCATGTTGAGTATGAACTTTATTCAATAAGTAGTGGGAAGCCAATCAAGGTCCCTGAGTATGGGAATAAAATGAACAAAAAACGACTTTACAAATTGTAAAGAATTAATTGTTATGAGAGGTTTTTATGCCTCAGTGAACACTGGCCTGGGGCTCTGAAAAACTCACAGTGCTCCACCCACTGGTTGTAGCCATTTGCCAGGGACTCTGGCATCTCAAGTCATCACCACTCGCTGACTCCTGCATGGGCCTGGCAAATTATAATGATTGGAAGCCTAGTGAGGGCAGTCATGTGACTCTTAGAGCAGTCATCCCATTGGCTGGGAGTTTGTGGGTGTTTCTAGGTTTGGGGGAGGAGAATTGGGCATTCTAGGTGGAAGCTGGAAAGTGGCAGGTGTTCTGCTGTGTATTTTCAGCTAATTCCTGGGTATTTTTTCAAGTATTATAATTTCCCTTTCCCCATTTTATTTCCTTTTCCCTTGATCCTACTGATTCTGTTGTGTTTTTTTTTTTTTAAGTTCATTCTTGTTAAAATAAATCGTGCTCTGTTTTGAGGGAGGCTGCTGGTCTCTTTCCTTGGCCCAATATTGCGGAGAGCCGCTTAGCTAACACTCCCCAATTAAAAATTGGGTCCCCACAAAATGTAATTTTCACAGTAATGTCTAGGATGGATTAAAGTGAAAAAAATATTTGGGAAAATGCAAAATACCCTACTAAAAATCTCTGAATTTCTTGGCATTGACTGCACACTAGAACTCAGAAAATGTAAAACAATTACCTAGTTGTAACTTTTATTATTACTTTCCCCCCATTGCAATAATATTTAATCTAGTTCCTTTGTGGCACAGTGGATGACTTGACTTTTAGTCATATACTGGGTACATTAGATAGTATATCTATATATATATATATATATATATATATATATATAATATTATATATATATACTATATATTATATATATTATATATATGAATGGAACTCTATTTGTCATGTAGGGTAGGGAATCAGAAAGTTATACTGGTATTTAAATCTTTAAAGGGAAGTTTGTCTTCAAAACAGATTTTTTTAGAAGTAGTCCTCAAGGAAAACAGAGGGCTAGGGGGAAAAAGCAACATGCCCAATATGATAATTCAGAGAAATGTTGGAAGACTCATATAAGCTTAAAGTGAAGTGAAGAGAATAAGGAGACAAATGTAGTAAATGATTATAATAACATAAATAAAAGCAACTTTTTAAAGAACTGAGAATTCTGATCTGGTCCATTACCATCTGTTCATTAATAATATTAGCAATAACCAATCTTGACTCTGTATGACAGGATGAGTATACTTCCTATCTCATTGTAAAGAGGTGACAGACTTAGAATGAGGCATTCTTCTTTAGACATGGAAAATGTGTTGATTTATTTGCTCGATTATACTTACTTATTTAAGGAAAGGCTTTATTGGAATGGGGGAGTAGAGGTGGTAGGAATTGAGTAGGGATAAAAATGCAAAAAAAAGGAAATGAAATGAATGAAATGAAAAAAAGTTTTAAAATATACTTAATTGATATTATTCTCACATTGAAAATTTATTTTCCTATAAGATAATCCAAAAGATATACAGAATTGTGTATATTGTCAGGGTAACCAAACATCTCCATTCCTCTGTAAAATTTACCTATCTTCCATGATAGATAAATGACCAAAAGACATGAACAGTTTATAAAAGTGTTTTTCAAAAATGACCATGTAAAACATTCTTTAAATCTTTAACAGCAATAAAAACACATATTTAACAACTCTGATGTTTTACCTCCTATTATGTAAATTGGTAAGGATAGCAGAAAGCGAGAAAAGTTAATGTTGAAGGGGACTAGGAGATATAGCCTCACTGTTGTATAGTTGCAAAGGGTCCAATTGTTTTGGTCTTAATTTAGGAATTATGTTAAAGATAAAACAAACTGTCTATAAACCCTTTATCCAGTGAACACAGTTGGGAATATAGCCCAACAGTGAGAAAGGTTCAATAAGCAATAAAATATTAAGAGAAGTAATCTATATAGAAAACACAGAGCTAGAAACAAAGTGAGTGTCCATTGATTGAGAAATCGATCAATTAATTAATTAATATTCTTGAGCCATAAGATTTGACTATCAACCAATCAATAAACATTTATTGAGAATCTACTATATGCCAGGCACTGTGCTAAGTGTTGTGAGTACAAAAAGAGGCAAAAGACAGCCCCTGCTCTCAATTATAAAACAAAGAAAACATGCAACCATATTATACAAAGCAAGCTATATA
The DNA here is from genome assembly GCF_019393635.1 of Dromiciops gliroides. NCBI lineage: Eukaryota > Metazoa > Chordata > Mammalia > Microbiotheria > Microbiotheriidae > Dromiciops > Dromiciops gliroides. The sequence goes on along the minus strand of NC_057861.1, from coordinate 567,963,004 downwards.
TATGGACAAATAATTAAGAGAGGGAAGGCTCTATTATTAAGAGCATGCTGCAAAAAGCCTCATGTAGAAGGCAAGATTTTTAGTTGTAATTTAAAGAAGTCAGGGAGGTTCAGTAATCAGAATGGCCCAAAATGAGAAGTCTGAAAAACATGGGATAATTGCATGAACAGAATACTTTAAAAAGAAACCACCCCAAGAGAACAACATGTAAAATATCTAAAAAGATTTAGAACTCTGAGAAACAAAAAACAAAACACAACAGGGAAGGTCCCAGAGAACAATAGAAAATGACACTTGCCTCCCTCCACACTCAGAGCTGAAGGTGAATACATTGTCAAAAATTGTCCATATTACATGTCGTTATTTAATTTTCTTCATTACAAGGAAGAGTGTTTGTCTAAAACAGCAAGGCTAAGTAATGTTTGAAATGACTTCAACGTAAAGACAAATGGCATCATAAAAATGTGTAATTTGTTTATATGACCATAAAATGATGTATCCAGTGTCAGATACAAATAAATGTTAATATTAAAATAACTTTAGCTTGAGACTTTAGTACTTTTAATCGAACAAGAAGTATAGAATTTTTTTCCTTAATATTTAACTTGATGGGAATATATTGGAAATTTTTATTTATCCTACATGCTATATTATGATAAATATGTAATTTGGGATAATGTCAAGATCATTTGACTACCATCAATTATAAAAATCTGTTAATCTTAAATGTAGTAAAAGTCCAAAAGGAAATTGACAACTGGTATCTTTCATTATAAAGAATAAATGCCATCATTTACTCAACTCAATATCAATATCACCTTTTAATTGGCAAGTTTTATTAAAAAGTTTTTATTTTCATTTCATGAATATATAATATCCTGATTTCATTTGGAGAAAGCTAGTTGAAACTGTGAGAGTTTCAGCTCTGTCTCCCATCTCTCCAAAAAAGGGGAGGAAGAGGAAGATATTTCTTTGATAGTAATCAGCAAGCTAGCTCCATTTTTTTTTGATTCACAAACCAAGCCTAGAAGGATTCCAGAACTCTAATTGTACCAACATAGTGACTAAGAAGCAGGTCATTAAATTAGTTATTTACAAAAAGAGAAATATATTTCATATGCATAATATGTATATTTACTTCTCTTATTTGATTTAAATAAAATCAAAGTGTAAATTTAGACAAACTTCATATAATATTTGAAGATGTGAATACTTTCAGGGAAGAAAATAAACTATCAGATGCAGTTAAAATGCTAAAAACAACATATTAATACTTCTTTGAGATTTTGAACAAAGTCCCTTTGCTTTGTCATCATCTGGTTAAGTCTATTGTATTTGTCTAATTAAAAACAGAAAAGGTAAATTATTTTAATAATATTACTTTAAATTATATGCAACAATAGTTTCCAACATTCATTTTTGTAAGGGTTTTGAGTTCCAAATTTTCTTCCTCCCTCCATTCCCTCTTCCCCTCCCCAAAACAGCAAGCAATCTGATATAGGTTATACATTAAAATCATGTTAAAACATATTTCCACATTTAGTCATGTTTTGAGAGAATAACCAGAACAAAAGGGAAAAAACAAAAGGGAAAGGAGAAACAAGAAAGCAACAAAAGTGAAAACAGTGGGGGCAGAGGAAAACCAGTGCCATTCCTGAGCTGTCCCCAAGACCCCTCCAAATACATTCAAATAATGCAGTAAAACAATTCCTGGAGCAACAGAACCCACAAAAACACAGGATGAAATAATTTTCCAGCTAAAAACAACTTACAAGTTCAGCAGGAACTTCTGTTGTACCTGGGTGAGAGTGGAGTGCAGCCCAGCACTGTAAAAGCCAGCACAGACCCAGCCCCAGTCCCAGCAAACCAGGAGGGGCATTGGGAGCCTCTGAATCAGCATTAGCAGTAACTGCTTCTGGAACTTAGCCCACAAAATTGGCCAGAAGGAGATTACAGGGATCTCTTTGCCACCACTGCTGCAGGACTCTGTTGTTTTACCTATACTCAGTCTAGGTCACAGTCTTGGGTGGAGGTCCCAGGTTGGGGAGGAGCACAAGTACTCAAGAGTTTGTAGCCACAGTTGAGTGGTACTCTATTCATAGTTCCAGGGCAGAAAAGCAGGCCTGTGGTTGCTTGTAGATCAGAGCACAGGCCAGGAGATTACTAAACATGTCTCTCCTTAAATCATACAACCTTGGCAGAACTAAAAACTTACAAATTCCTAGAAGTATCTCTGAAAACAGCTGTACTAATACCCTGAAACTTGGGACAGTGGTATTCTCCACCCTGGAAGCACTGCTCCACTTTAACAAAGAGTTAAAAGTCAAGAACCATCCTGAGAAAATGAGCAAACAGAAAAAAAAAATGGTGACCCTAGAAAGTTTCTAGAGTGACAAGGAAAATCAAAACACATCCTCAGAAGATAACAAAGTGAAAGCTCCTACCTCCAAAGTTTCCAAGAAAAATATGAATTGGTCTCAGGCCATAGAAGTGCTCAAAAATGACTTTGAAAATGAAATAAGATAGAGGAAAAAATGGAAAGAGAAATGAGAGTGATGGAAAAAAGTCATGGAAAAAAATGTGAAAATAGTAAGTTTCAATCTGCATTCAGACTCCATAGTTCTCTTTCTGGATATGGAGAGCATCTTCCATCATGAATCTTTTGGCATTGTCTTGGATTGAATTATTGAGTAGAGCTAAGTCTATCATAGTTGATCATCACACAGTGCTGCTGTTACTGTGTATAGTGTTCTTTTGTTTTTGCTCAGTTCACTCAGCATCAATTTCATGTTAGTCTTTCCAGGTTTTTCATAAATCTGCCTTCTCATCATTTCTTACAGCACTATAGTATTCCATTACAATTATATACCACAATTTGTACAGTCACTTCCCAATTGAAGGATTATCTCCTCAAGTTCCAATTCTTTGCCACCACGAAAAAAAAAGAAAGAAAAAGAGCAGCTATGAATATTTTTGTTGATGTGGGTCCTTTGTTATGATCTCTCTGGGATATAGAACTAGTAGCAGATGCACTGGGTCAAAGGGTATGTACAGTTTTATAGCCCTTTGGGGGCATAGTTCCAAACTGTTCTCCAGTATGGTTGGATAAGTTCATGTCTCCGACAACAATGTAGTCACAACTCCATGAACAGTGCATTAGTGTTCTAATTTTCCCACATCTTCTCCATTTATCAATTTCCTTTTTTGTCATATTAGCCAATCTAATAGGTGAGGTGGTACCACAAAGTAGTTTTAATGTACATTTCTCTAATCAATAGTGATTTAGAGAATTTTTTCATATGGCTATAGATAGCTTTAATTTCTTCATCTGAAAATTGTCTATTCAAATACGTTTTATACTCTTCACATACATACATTTTTTGAATTGGGGAATGACTTTTATTCTTATAGATTTGATTCAGTTTTCTATGTATTTGAGACCTTTATCAAAAACACTGTCCGTAAAAAATGGTTTCCAGGCTTTCTGGTTTCCTTCTAATCTTGAAAGGCTAAACACTTGACAGAAATCTACTTCTAGACTAGAACAACCACAAACTTTTTTAATAAATGTCTAAAATATAAGATCAGATGAGATTTACTTTCAGGGATATCCAATACCATTTTAATCTCTTTTAGGAGACTTTCCTTAAAATATTTTGTCCATAGAGGCACTAAATATTTTCTTTATTTTTCAATTAAAATGGTTCAAAATATCTTTCTTTTTCTTCCTCTCACTTTGTTCCAAGTGCTTTTATATACATTTCAGCTTTCATCAAACTAATGGGCAAATAAATTCAGATAGATAGATAGGTAGATAGATAGATGATAGAGAAAAATAAGCCCTAAAAGTTTGGAAAGACTGCATCTGTTGTTATTTAGTCACGCAACCCCATTTGGCTTTTATGTGTTAAAAAGATATTAGAGTGGGTTGCCATTTCCTTTTCTAGATCATTTTACAGATGAGGAAGCTGAGGTAAACAGGGTTAAGTGACTTGCTGAGGGTGACAAACCTAATAAATATGTGAGGCCAGATTTGAACCCAGGAAGAGAAAATCTTCCTGACTTCAGGACCACTGTCATATCCTTCATATTACTTAGCTAAGCTATTGTGTTTCCACTACAAGATGTCCCATTGATGTACACAGTAATAGCATTATTGTATGATGATCAGTTATTCTCTGCAATACAATGATGCATGACACTTCCAAAATACTCATGGTGAAAAATTCTATCCACTTCCAAAGAACTGATGGAATTTGAATATAGATGAAATCACACTATTTTTCATTTTCTTCTTTCCCATTTTTTGTTTGTGATTTTTTTTACATCACCAATATGGAATTTGTTTTTCATGATTTCACATGTATAAACTATACCAAATTGATTACCATCTCAGTGATGGAGGAAAGGAGAGACAGGAGAAGTTTCAACTAATTTTTTAAAAAATGTTAAAATTGTCCTTACATGTAATGATGAAAAATAAAATAAAATAGCTGGGCATGAATGCCCTCTGCTTTGACTTCTTGTTTGGTTGCTGCTCAATATCAATTACTAAGTAGTCTGCTAATAAGATTATAATTCTCAATTTATAGATAAGAAATCATTCATAAATGAATGAGTGGTATATAAACATTCCAAAACTGGATATATGGAAGGGGCAGTAATTCTTTCATAACCTTTTACCCTCAATCAGCATTGAGTCAGACATGAAGAAGGATTCCCCCCAGAAAAAAACAAAGAAAGAAAGAAACAAGACGAATAAAGATATCCTCATTTTGATAAGGGTAATGCTAAAAGGAAAAATGAAGGAATTCAATTGAAAAATCTATAATGGCTTTTTCAGCTCCAGAACATTTGAAGTTATTTCATGTTGATTTGTCAATGGAAAATCTACTCTCTCAAGGATATAATCAGAAAAGGGTAAGAGATGAGTAGCCTCACATATCCAAGAAATATAATGTATCTGATAGCAACTTTACAGTGAGAAATGTGCAGTAAAATAATTTCTCTTGGTATATGATGAACCAAGAGCAACTATATAGATCTTAGATATAGGCCTCAGGTTGAAAGAAAATAATACAAAAAATATTTTTAGATAGAGTCTAGCAAAGTGCCAAGTCCCAGAGATTTTATAGAACACTGGGCTAAAAGCCATGAGAACTATTTTTCTGGTGTCTTGTCTGACACTGACAAGTTATGTGACAATATAAGCAACTCATATAAACTCAGCAACTCGTTATGCCCCAGTTTATTTTTTTCCATATGCTACTTTACTCCACAGAGATTCTGTGATAGAAATACAAAGTATTTAAGGTAACTAGAAAATACTGAGACCGATTTCCATACCTGCTCAGCTCCCTAAGTCTCATTGTATTATGTACAACTTACATGTGGATTTCATGAGATAATCATCTCTCATCCACATTGAGTAAAATATCATTGACTGGGAAGCAAAAGTTCTATATTTGGTACCAGATTGCTAACTGATCCATCTCTGTTGGTTGATTAAATTTTCTCCTATCATCTTTCATTTGTCCCCAGTTCTTCTACTATGCTGCTAAGAACAGTTACCTTCACCCCTGAAAACAGAAGGAAAGCAGACAGCAAGGTCTAGGGTGAATTTGTTTTGGTTCAATGTACTTTTTTGTTATGTTTCCTCAAATGGAGGAAAGGAGTTAAAAGGGAGTGAAAGAAATGAAAAGACAAAAAAAGACATTCATAAAACAATTTAAAATGTATAGAAGAAATAAAAAGAAAAAAGAAAAAGAAACTTAGGAGCCACAGATAACGAACAAACATTCCTTTTTCAAAGAGGTGCTTTGTTTAGGTACATGCTGGGCTTGGAGTCAGGAAAACTTGCATTCAAATTTTCCTCAGACACTTGATGTGTTACACTGGTTAAATCACTTAACTTTTTTGAAAGCCATTTTCTTCTTATGTAAAATGAGGAGGCTGTACTTGGTGGCCTATGAGGACCTGTTCAGTTCCAACTCAATTATTATATAATATATATACTTTTTTTAAAAAATATTTTTTTCAAAATTACATGTAAAAACAAATTTTGACATTAATTTATAAACTTTGTGTTCCGACTTCTCTTCCTCCCTCCCCACCCCAACTCCCAAGAACTCAAGCAATTCAATATAAGTTTTGTATATATATATATGTATATATATATATATATATATATATATATATATATATGAGTTATCTCTTACTGTTATTGCAATAATCAACCTTATGGGTTCATTCTAAGTAAATCTCTCTTTAAAGTAATATATAAATGTAGTTTACTATAAAAAATGATGATCAGGATACTATCAGAAAGACCTGGAGGGACTTGCATGAGCTGAATACATATTGAAACATAATTATTTTTGTTAGTTACTTTATCAGAAATTAAGAAAAAAATGTTGAGCAGCATACTATCAGAAAAACTTGCAAAGACCTACATGAACTGATGCAGAGTGAAATGTACTGTCTACAAAATAACAGCAATAGTGTAAGATGATCTGCTTTGAATGACTTGGTTATTTTTAGCAATTCAATGATCCAAGATAATTCTGAAAGACTTATGAAAATTCCAGTCCATCTACAGAGAAAGAACTGGTGGTATCTGAAAGGAAAATGAAGCATAATTTTTTTGATAGTTCCTTAATCTGAAGTTGTGTTTTTGTCTGTTTTCTTTTACAACCTGGCTAATGTGACATGTTTTGCATGACTAATTCTCAGGCAATTAATTTTGTCAGAGAACTTTTCCATTTGGCTTTCAAGCTGTTGTCTTTTTTCCCATGTCTTTCCTGCATCACCCTCATTTCTCTTTCCATTTTTTTCCCTACCTCTCTGACTTTATCTTCAAAATTCTTTTTGAGGATCTCTAAGGCCTGAGACCAATTCATATTTTTTTGGAAGCTTTAGGAATTGAATTGCCCATTTTTACTTGACTTTTAACTCCTTCTTCCAGTGGGAAACTGCTTCCAAGCTACACTGTTCCAAGCTTCAAGGGGGTCCCAGGTGGACTTACAATTCTTCACTCACCTGGCCTGTTCTCTGGTCCATAGATAACCACAGACAAGCTTGCTAATTAACCAGGCAGCAAAACTTTCTGTGTGCTGTGGTTGGTAGCTCTGAGGAGCCTGCACCCCTCCCCCACCTATGCTTCCTCCTGCTCAAGATTTCTTCCTTGTTCTCCAATGGGGTAGGACTACCAAATTCCTCCTCAGCTCCAATTGTAAAGAAATAATTGTTATTTGAGGTTTTTATGACCACATATTTTGGCTAGAATTTTAAAAACCCTGGCAGGCTCCCTGGCCTGGGGCTCAGGCCTCTGCAAACAGCACGGTGCTCCACCCACTGGTTCTAGCCATCGCTATTACACTAGTACCTCACATCATCACAATTCGCTGACACCTACATAGGCCTGGAAAAATTATAATGACTAGAAGCCCAATGAAGGCAGTCATGTGACTGTTAGTCAGGGCTGCCAGCCAATTAGCTTGGGGCTGTGTGTGGTCAGCATGGGGTCTGCTGGGAAGAAGAAGGGAGGAGATTCGAAATTCTAGTTTGAAGCTGGAAAGCAACAGGATGCAGCCATGTGTGTTCTCAGATGATTCCTGGGCAGTGGTGTTTATTCAGGTTGTATCATTTCCTTTCTCCCATTTTATTTTATTTTCCTTAATTCTACTGATCTTGCTTTTTTTTTTTTTAAAGTTTGTTCTTGTTAATAAATCCTGTTCTATGTTTGAGGGAGGATGTCGGTCTCCTTCCTTGCCCAAATATTGTGGTGAGCTGCATAGCTAACACTCCCCAATTAAAAATTGGTCCCTACAGTTTTGGCGAGCCAGCCAGGATTTGATTAATCTAGTGAATTTCTTTACAACATACACCACTGTATCCCCTCCCTTCCCTCCCTCAGTCAGCCGTTCAGCCATCTCACCTGACCCTTAGCTTAGTTCCAGAAGACACCAGCACTGTAGCTGATTCAGAGGCTTGGGTGTAGGTTTCTCTGGTTCAGTTTGCCTAGGGCTGGAGCTGTGTGACTGTGTGTTGGACTCCACTACCAACCTGGCAACCCCTCCTTCCAAACTTCTAAGATGTCTTTGACTGGAAAATAATCCCAGTCTCTTTTTTTGGTTCTGTTGTCTTATGGCTGTGTTTGGAGCTTTTTAGAGTAATTATGTCCAGAGCACTGAGTGCTTACTCATAACATATACTTTAGAAATTTTAAAAAATACATTTTTAGTTTCTCATATGTAGCGGTGGGCAGGTAAATATTCAACAACTGGATCTCCCACCCACTTATTCCCCTACCATCTACCTGCTTTTAAGCATAATCTCAACTTTTTAATATTTTCCTCATTACTTTATAAATATAAGATCAACAAAACAATACATTAAGCCCTACTTTTTATCATTTCCTGATTTCCAAAATAAAAATTCTTATACTGCAAATTTAACAAGTAGCTCTTTCAAGTCTGTGAGTTCACTCCAGCACTTGCCTATACAATGTATTTTTCTTATTATCTGTATATGAAAATCGTTTTGTTTGTAGATTATTGCTACATTCTAACTAAAAAAGGAAAAAAAAACACAATAGAGACTAGAAGTCAGGAAAATTTGTTTAAACTACATGCTGTGCCACAAATTAGCTGTGTTACACTTTTTCATTGAGGCTCAATTTTTTCATATCTAAAACAGGCTTAAACAAAAAAGTCCTACAGCTTTATGAACTCAAATACAGCTTCTTCCATGATGCTTTCCTTAACTCTTCCCAAACAGAAGTAATCTTACTCCATCTGAAAACTTATGTTTTGGTTTTTACCTCTCATGCATTTATCATAATCTATTACATAATATAACACTTAATTTAATAGAAATTGACATGGAAGATAGAGAGTTATCCTTGAAGACAGTATCAACAAGGTTCAAGTGTTGCATTGTACATATAGTGTGGCTGTGTGACTCTGATTCAGTCATTTGACCTTCAGGCTCCCCAAGAAACTTCACAGGACAACCAATCAATTAGCATTCATCAAATGCCTACTATATGACAAACACTGCATTAAGTGAGTGAGAAAGAAAGAAAAAGAAAGGAAGGAAGGAAGGAAGAGTAAGAAAGAAAGAGAAAGAAAGAGAAAACAAGAAAAGAAGGAAGGAAGGAACAAAGGGAAATTTTCTGTTCTCGAGGAACTCGCATTCTATTGCCAGAACAATACAACACATACACACATGTATGTGTGTATGTGTATGTATGAATATGTATATGTGTATATGTACATGTATATATGTATATATACACACACATAATTATGTGTAGAATAATTGCAAATTAAGTAAATATAGTTAAATGCAAGATATAATGGGAGGATACTAACATTGGAGGAATCAGGAATGCCTTTTGGTAGGAGGTGATGCTTAAGCTGAACTTTGAAGGAAGTAAAGGATTTTATGTGGTACAACTAACAAGGACATGCATTCTAATGCACATTTGTAGAGTTTCCTAACTAGAAGTTTCTGATAGAAATAAAATAACATTCAGTTCAGTATAATGGATAGAGAGCCAACCAGAGACTGAGAAAAACTTGGCTTCCCATCTTATCTGTTACTTATTGGCTTTGTGACACTGAGCAAGTCACATAACTTCTCAATATTTCCATCAATATTCTAAAACTAAGTTTTAGAGAAGGTGTCTATTTGCATTACTAGAGAATTTCTTCCCTTAGAACTCATTAATAATGATGATGAAGAGGAGAAAGATGTTGATAAAAAACTAACATTTACATAGCACTTTAAAGTTCACAGAGCACTTAAAAAATAGCATCTCACTTTCTTTTTTGGAGGCAATTGTGGTTGTGACTCACAACTAGTATGTGGCTGAAGGCCAGATTTGAACTCAGGTCTTCCTGACTCCAGACCTGGTTCTCTATGCCTGCTGTGACTCTCTCACTTTGTCCTCACAATACCCCTAAGAGATAAGTGTTCTTATTATCCTCATTTTACAGATGAGGAATCTGAGGTAGATGAAAAGTATCATACAAGTAGTCTAGATTTGACCTAGGTCTTCCTGACGATAGCACCTAACTGTCTACTACATATAATTTTTACAGATTAAATCATAGATCTAGGTTTTTAAAAAGTATTATTTTGAATATGTATGCACTATATAATAATATTTTGTGATATTATATAATATAATAATATAATATAGAAAATATAACACACAGCCTTATGTGACCTTGGATAAGTCACAACTATCAATCTAATTTCCTCACCTAACAGGGTCATCAGGAGATTCAACTAAGATAAGATATGGAAAATATTTTGCAAACCTTGTATATATACATATATATATATATATGTGTGTGTGTGTGTGTATACATAGAGAGACCTACACAGAGACATGTGTATGTATATACGTGATTATATAAATATATATATAAAACTTTAAAGTATATATGTATGATGTATAAATATTATGCATATATCTATGGATTTATCTTTTCACTATCATATACTGCTTTCTACTCATATTAAGTATTGGGGAAACAATTTAATTTGTTTAGAGCATGGCATGTAATGAAACAGAGGTTCTAAAACAAAAATATATGTCCAAAACTCAGGCAAGGTGGAAGGGGGGAACTCATCATTTTCTATTTCTTTACTCAGCCTCTAGGTGTTGCCTGTATGTTCTGATGGTCTCAAAGGTCAAAGGGGAGAAGGGAAAAAAGAAATCTACCAACATTCCAACTTAAATCACATTAAAATATTACAATATTAATAATCATACCCCATCATTCAACATCTAAGAGATGAAGATGGAGATGAGGCTATAGAAATGAAAGGCTTTACCTAAATGTCTAAAGTCTCTTCCAATTTAACATTCCTTTATTGTAGCACAGTTCCTTGCCAGAATGCATATAGATAATATTTGGCATTTTGGGTATAATTATGAAAAGCATTAAAAATTACTGTATATCAAGTATCATATTAAGTGCTAGTGATTAAACCAGAAAGGAAAGACAGTCTATGTCCTCAGGGAGCTTACATTCTAATTCAGGAGACAACACATTTAGGCAAATGGGTAATGGAGTTTTGGTATGAGAAGTCAAAAAGAGTTTTAGTGGAACAATTGATATAACCTTTTGAGATTCAATTACAGTACTGATTTGATAATAGATCTTAGAACAAAAGGGAGGAATGTTGGGCTCAGGAAATTTATCTTGGGGGATTAAGCCACAATAGGAGACTAAGGGGAAAATGTCTGAATGAAGATGAGGCTGCATTAAAATGGTAACAAATACACCCTATCATGCCTTAACCAAGAGACAAGAATATCTACAAGATGGAAAGATGAAGCTATGAAAGGGTTTATTAATATGCCTAAGACATCTTCCAGTTCTAATAGAACTCTAAATTTTGGTAACTTCTTTCCAACACTGAGAGGATAAAAGCACGGTTGCTTACCAATGGGAAAGATCTGTAACAGGGGAAGACTGCCTTCAGATAACATGATTTCAATAGTTTGTTCAAAGGCTACAAAAAGTAAAAATGAATTTGAATTAGAAGAGCAACAGCTTTCTAAATAGTGTTATTTCAGAGATAATTTAAATGTCCTCTTGCTCCTAAATATTTCCACTAGTGATGTGATATAGTTTCCAAAATTCTAACATTAAAAAAAATCCCTTCTGATATTAAGGGATCTTTGCCTTCAAATTTTCCCCATATTCGTAAGGAAAAGTAGCGTTTTAAATGTTTTCAGCTGAGACTACAATCCTTTCTTAGTTTTTCCAACAACAAGCAATCTTTCTTGATTAAATGAAACACAGATTAAATGTGTGTGGAAGGGATTGTTAGTTTAAGAAGAGGATGAGGGGGTGAGATGAGGATCTGTAAAAAGAAGTGCGAAAGAGGAAGCTAAGTGGCACAGTGGATACAGTGCCTGCCCTAGAGTGAAGCGAATCTGAGTACAAATCTGGCCTCAGACGCTAGAGTTGTGACCTTGGGCAAGCCACTTACCCCGGTTTGCCTCAGTTTCCTCATCTGTAAAATGAGTTGGAGAAGGAAATGGCAAACCACTTCAGTATCTTTGCCAAGAAAATCCCAACTAGGGTCTTGGAGAGTCAGAAACAACCAAACAATTCTACAACAAAGAGAAGTGAGTAGATAAAAACATAAAGCTATTCTGGTTCACAATTATTTGTAAACATAGCCCTGAGTTAGTGAGTTTAAATTCGGTTGTGGCATTTGAACAAATAATAACATAATCCATAGTTGTGAGAATCAGGTACCCTGAGAAACTATAATTAAGACTCAAACAGCTAGAAACTCATTTCTTATTCCTTCCAAAGAAGGAAATCTAATTATGACCATAGAAGAGTATAATGAAAGTTGCACAAAACATGTACAAAGATTTTCTGGCTTCTTCTGGATAAATGCATATGTTTAACTTGGAGCTGGAAGATATTAGCTCTTTGAGATGCAGAAGCCTGCTATTTCTGACATGTGTGATTCATTGATGAAAACACCTGGGCTTTGGTGTCATAAAATAAATTTCCCATAGTCCATTGGAGCGCCACAATGATGCTGACTGTGGGTGTCAAGATATTGGGTCATTTAAAGAGAAATCTCTCTCTTCCCTAGAATTTCCTTCATAATAAGTAGTTCATTCAATCGTTAGACCTCCTATGATGTGATGGGAAGAAAGGAATCCTTTCTCATATGAACTTGTGCCCTGGCTTGCCTTTTTCACTTTGTAATCAGATATAATTTTTTTGCTAGTTTGTTTGTGTGTTTGTTTTTTTGTTTTTTTTGTTTTTTGCAGGGCAATGAGGGTTAAGTGGCTTGCAGAGGGTCACATAGATAGTAAGTGTCAAGTGCCTGAGGTTGGATTTGAACTCAGGTCCTCCTGAATCCGGGACCAGTGCTTTATCCACTGTGCCACCTAGCTGCTCCTATCAGATATCATTCTTTTTTATGTTTTGAATAGAATTTTATTTTCCAAAATATATGTAAAACCAAATTTTAACATAAATTTTTTAAAACTGTGTTCCAACTTCTCTTCCTCCCTCCATCCTGACCCACTACCCACAAGAACTCAAGCAATTCAAAATAATTTATACATGAGTAGTCATGGAAAACATTCCCATATTAGCTAGTTGTGAGAGAAAACAGTCAAAAAATCCAAAACTTCAGATTAAGGAATTGTCAAAGAGGAAAAGAAAAAAATTTAAAAATTGTGTTTCCATCTATTTTCAGATACTATCAGTTCTTTCTCTGCAGATGGGCTGCAAACTTCATGAGTCCTTCAGGGTTATATTGGATCATTGCCTTGCTGAAAATAACCTCATGCTTCCCAGCAGATCATCCCACACTATTGCTGTTATTTTTTATAAAGTATATTTCACTCTGCTTCAGTTCATGTAGGTCTTTCCAGGTTTTTCTGATAGTATCCTGTTCACAAAACCTGTATATAGGACCTTAAGCTTGACAGAGAATTTTCTTCATAATAGCCCAGCAAAGTAGGTACCATACATTTTGCCATTATAATCAGTCATCATAACTATTTCCCTCCATCCCACCCCCTTCCCATGACATTTACTCTATCTTCTTTTTACCTATTCTTCCTCAAAAGTGTTTTACTTCTGACTATCCTCTCCCTTTCTCTGCACTCCCTTTTTTCGCCCTTCCCTCCTTATCCTCTTGCCCTCCTACTTTCCTGCAGGGTTAAGTAGATTAGTCCTCCTAATTGGGTATGAATGCTATTCCCTCCATGAGCCCACTCCAATGAGATCAAGGTCCCTGAGCTAATTCTGTGTTCCAAATTTTTCTTCCTCCCTCCCTATGAGATCAAGCAATTCAATATGTCATACTTGTACAGTAATGCAGAACATCTTTATCTTCCTTGAAAGTCAGATATCATTCTTAAGATGGATATTTCCAAGATTGAAAGTGACCTTGTGAGTTTGAGAGATCATGGACCCATTGGGTAGAGTGACTGAGAAAATGGTCACCAGCAGAAAGATGACTGGGAGGTTTTTGAACAGACCACCTAAGATGGCATCAAACATATTGAAGATACTGGGGAATGCTTCTGGGGAACTTAGACATTAGTGTATACTTGGACATTCTGCATTGGCCTATTGACTATGTAGCTAGAACTGCCTGCATCTCAAACTGCCTGTCCAGTAATCTAGACTGGATGCTGGAACCAGCCCACCAGTCCTAGGGACCAAAGATCAGGGGATACTAATGCAGCATCATATTTTGTACTTAAATGTTATAGAGGAATTTGAGTAAATTGTGAACCCTACCCCGTCATTTTCCCCAGAGGGGAATTAAGGTTGTCAAGGAAATTATATCCCTGAGATTTTAGGGAAATTGTATGCACACATACATTTACATATATACATATATAAATTTATATAATTGAAGTAAATATCCTCTTGTAAAAGTTAATTTGATCTAATGATTAAATAGACACTCTCAGTGGGTACTCAATACAATTGCAGACTGGACAATCCTCCAGGAGACTGGAGAACCCTGTAGGGGTAGTAAAATGTAAAAGGCCTGGACTGAAAGAGTAGGGCCACAGAAACCATGTAAGAGTAGAAAATATGGTCAAGTCTATTCAGCAGTCTCACAAACTCCTTTATATTTTAATGTGTGTTATTCAACCTTCTTCCAGAACATAACAACAGTTATAAGGTACACATTATTTTGTAAGTTTTGTCTATGTTTTCTAACATTTATTTTGTTGGTGTTGCTGCTCAGAAAATAAATGCGTGACCCATACCTCATTTGTACATTAAGTACCTTTCTACTCCACATTTTAAGGAAACCATAGTTATGAGTCCTAATATGTTATATCAGTCTTCCTTAGGCTGCAGGGTAGAGATTTAATGGGCTAAAGGGAGCAAGAAAGTTCACTTTCAGTATAGGCCAAGCAACTCAGTATTGAATCACATGTTTGAGTCCAGAGTAAATGTGCCCTTAGTGAAAAGCAATTATCAGTGAAAGGTGAATGAGAAGAAATGGACAAGGAATCTTGATGGAGATTTTTATAATGACAACTTGTTATGATATTTTAGGGTGGAATTTCATTTATTTAAATGTAAGTTGTTTTAAAACAAGCTTAATTGGTTGTACTGGCATGTTGTTTATAGTCAATCATTTAAAAATTGTAATTATTTTTAAAGAACAGGGCATACAAAGAAGAACCACTGAGATACAATTGAGCAGTAGCTCAACGATAAAGAGGGGCTAGAAGTTGGGGAAAGAGAAGAGATATAAAGGGAAATAAAAAATAAATAACTACCAAAAAAAACCCAAAAAAACAAAAAAAAAGGGGGGAGGAAGCTAGATGGCGCAGTGGATAAAGCACTGGTCCTGGATTCAGGAGGACCTGAGTTCAAATCCAGCCTCAGACACTTGGCACTTACTAGCTGTGAGACCCTGGGCAAGTCACTTAACCCCCATTGCCCCACAAAAAACAAACAAAAACAAAAAACAAACACAAAATAAAAAATGAAATAAAATAAATAACTACTTTGTTAATTCTTACTGGACAAAAACAAATGATTCTTTAACAATAAGAGTTTAAGTTGACAAAATAACTTTTATTCAGAGATATTTATCCTTTATAAAAAAATTCATGGGCCCTTTTTCTCATAATACTGTTTTTAAGCACAGAAAAATGCACAAGATTACATCGAAATATAGTTAACAAAATATGTTTTTAAAAGAAAGAAAGAAGTTCACAGATCCCAGATTAAGAATTCTTGTGTTAATTAGATGTGATCTAATCCAGGGTTACTTAAACTTTTTCCACTTGTGACCCCTTTTCACCTGAGAATTTTTTTAAACAATCCCAGGTACATAGGTTTTATAAAGAATTAATTGTGATTTGAGGTTTTTATGACCCCATCTTTTGGCTAGAATTTAAAAAAAAACCCAGACATGCACTGTCACGGGGCTCAGGTGGTGTGCCTTTGCAATGGCATGGTGCTTTACCCACTGGCTGTAGTCATCGCCATGGTGCTGGCAGCTCACATCTTCACCACTCGCCTATGCCTACATAGGCCTGTCAAAATTATAATGACTTTCCAGTCATTATTTAACGTGAGGGCAGTGAGGGCAGTCATGTGACTGTCAGTCAGGGCTGCCAGCCCATTAGTTTGGGGCTTTGTGTGGACAGCCTGGGGTCTGCTGGGAAGGAGAAGAGAAGAGATTCGCCATTCTGGCTTTGGAACTGGAAAGAGATGGGACACAGCCATATATTCTGCTGATCCCTGGGCGGTGGTGTGATTCAGGTCATATTATCTTCCTTCCGCCATTCCTTTTTTTTTCCTTTCCCTTAACTCTGCTAATCTTACTTGTGTTTTTAAGTTCATTCTTATTAATAAACCCTTTTCTATTTTTGAAAGAGGCTCTTAATCTCCTTCCTTGCCCCAATATTGTGGCGAGCCGCCTAACTAACACTCCCCAATTAAAATTTTGCCCCTACAGTTTATAAAATAGGTATACATAACCATTTTTTTTTTTTTTGCAGGGCAAGGTGGGTTAAGTGACTTGCTCAGGGTCACACAGCTAGTTAATGTCAAGGGTCTGAGGCGGGATTTGAACTCAGGTACTCTTGAATCCAGGGCCAATGCTTTATCCACTGCACCACCTAGCTGCCCCCATAACCTTTTACTGTTGCCAAATATTTTTGCAAACCTCACTTTCAGTCACTTCATATTGGGGTCACAAGCAACAGTTTAAGAAGCTTTGATCTGGTCCAATGTCTTAATTTCCAGGTAAAGGAACAGAGATACCAAAAGTTAAAGGGACTTACTTGGTATTTTAAGATCTAGAAGGGACCTTATATTTTACCTAATCTGACTCCTTCATTTTACAGATAAGGGAATTAAGGTAAAGCATGGTTAAATTATTTGCCTAAAGTCATAATGTGCAGGTTACAAGTATAAGGGATGGGTAGGATTCAAGCCTAGCTCAGAAAGAAAAAAGAAAGAAATATTTACAACACAGGCATATTAGTAATGAAGCTGAGTAAATGTATGAAATAAAATCAAACATTCTAATGCAACTATTTTATAGCCAAGGGTCAAAGAGTATGTAAAATATTTATAACTATATGGAAAGAGCTCTTAGATCCTGAAGTAATTGCAGTGGAGTACAAGTTTATCAGTAGGCTCAATTAAAAAAAAAAAACTTAGTTCTTTAGTCTCTGCCTAAAATTATTTATATGAAAGACTTCCACAGGGTGGCAGTAATGAGTCATGAAACTATGTTGAAAATGTCAATGGTTTATCTGCTCAGGACAGTATACTTGTGCTAAAATAAGATATGCATCTGGAAAAGAAAAAAAAAATGTTGAGGAATTCAATGACTTGATGAAAACTCTTTAACTCAGCATTTAAGGTCCAAGTATACTTTACTCACACAATTATAATGGGGTACACTAGAATGGTAATATAAATGATTGGGGGATTATTTGATGACTTTCTGAAAGCATACAAAATGCTTTAAGTAAACAAAAAAAGTTTATTTCTCTGTCATCCAGGACACCCATCTTACCCCTTAAATATCTCTGTGTTGAGGTTGGGGAAGGGCAGGACATCCATTACAACTCTCCTGGGACTTTGGACAGCTTGCAAATTGACTTTTCCCCTGTAATTGACATAATCAACAATCCACATAGTTTGATTTGAGCAAAACAATATTTATACATGGTATTGAGACCAAAATTTAACTCATTGAAGAAAGCAATGGGAGAAAACAGAAAACTGGCTTGAAGCAAGCAATAGGGAAACAATAGTACTTGGATTTATAATGTGGGGTTATATTTATCTTCTAAGTTAGATGAATAAAACATATAAACTTAATATATAGGACAGGAGGGATTGGTAATACACTCAGGTGAAAAAGTTAATCTTTCCTCCTCCTTCCCCAAACGGTGAGATAGATAGTTATCTCTAACCAATATATTTTTATGACTATTTCTAATTGCCTAATGAACGTGAGTCTTCCTGTATTTTTATTTTGGCTGGATGGTTACATGTCAAAATGTCATAACAATGCAGCAAGGCTTTATAAAAGGTCTAAAAAAATTAATGTGGAAATATATTAGTTGTTTTAATGCTGACAGCCATGATTTCTATTAAATTATTGTTATTATTATTAAATTTATTAACCCCTATGGTGATACTCTAATAGCTTTGAAATCATACAATCATGTTATACAAGAATAGAGCTGGAAGGGATCTTAGAAATCATCTAACCAAATACATTCTTTTACAGACACAGAAACTGAAGGCTGGAGAAGTCAAATGATGCATCACCTTGAGGGTGTACAGGTCATAAATAGTACAGCTGCAACTTGAACTTAGATCCTTTGACACCAGATCCAACATTCTGTCATTCCTTTGACCAATTTCTTCTGATTACTCACTTAAATGGATTCTTAATTCCACTTAAGAAAACCCACTTGTCATCTTTAGAGAAATTAAAAAAAAAATGCTTGCTTCTTGGAAGGAAAACTATGGCAAATCTGGACAGCATAGTAAAAAGGAGTGATATCATCTTGCTGACAAAGGTCTGCATAATAAAAGTTTTGGTTTTTCCAGTAGTAATATATGCCAGTGAGAGTTGGAATATAAGGAAGGCTGAGGATTGCAGAATTGATGAGTCACTTGGATAGCAAGGAGTTCAAATCAGTCAATACTTAAAGAAATCAATCCAGGTTGTTCACTGGAAGGTCAAACACTAAAGTTTACAAACTTATATTTCAGCCATATAATGAGAAGACAGGATTCATTGGAAAAGACCTTGGTCTTAGGAAATATTGAAGGCAAAAGGAGAAGAGGATGGCAAGAGATGAGATGGATAGATAGTGTCATGGAAACAATAAACACAAGACTGGACAGACTTTGGGAGATAGAAGGGCCTGCTGTGTTATGCTCCATGGGATCATGAGGAGTTAGGCATGTCTGAGCAACAACAACAATATTGCTTACAACTTTGCTCATGGGAAATTCTAGCCATTACCAACTCCTAGATGGTTCTGTGTTTCAACCTCACCAATATCTTCTATTTCCTATCCCTGTCCACCCTCAACATTCAATGCCAAACTTATTTTTCATCATCAGTTCTCCACTTGACTTCAATTGCTCCCTTATATTGTGTTCTTTTGACATTTTTAAACTTGACTATATTTACATTGATGACAATTCATGGGATTTTAGAGCTTGAAGGAAGCTTTAAGTTCATCTATACTGATTCCTAACTTCCACATCTACCCCCACAGAATCTTTCAAATATGTCTCTTTCCTCTAATAGAGTAACCATTTCTATTTGGGGCCTAACCACCTCCCACCACAATTTTTTTATTTTTTCCTGGCTCCACTGTCTCTCAGTTGCCTCCTTCAGTCAGCCTTGAATAAAGCAATAAAAATGATCATAATACTGCTCTGATTTTGTCACTCCCTGTTCATTTCCTCCCCCTCCCCCATGATTTCCTGTTACCTATATGATAACCCAAATGACTTAATATCCTATTTTTCTAGCCTTGTTTCATGTTATGACCATTTATCTAATACTATACTCCTGCTAAGCTATTTGAGTTATCAACTTCCTCATACTGTATTCTCCTACTTCTGTACATTAATACATTTTGTTTCTTATGACTGGAGTTATATATATATATATATATATA
This sequence comes from Dromiciops gliroides, assembly GCF_019393635.1. NCBI lineage: Eukaryota > Metazoa > Chordata > Mammalia > Microbiotheria > Microbiotheriidae > Dromiciops > Dromiciops gliroides. The sequence goes on along the minus strand of NC_057861.1, from coordinate 567,943,293 downwards.
TATATATATATATATATATATATATATATATATCCATATATGGATATATGACGGATATAAATATCCTCATCTCTACCTGTTAAAAAGTTTTCTCTTCCTATAAGGCTCAGATTAGGAACTAACATTTTCATGAACTCATCCAATGCCCCCAGTCGAAAGTCTAAGGACATTTTGACCATCTTCTTTCCTTTTATTAAACTCAACTTTGTATTACCACTATTTGTTTATGTCACACTAGATTTGAAAATTCCTTAGTAATAAGGACTAAGTAACTGTTCATCTTTGAAGCCTCATTATTTATCACAGTGTCTTTCACATAGTAGGTACTCACTAAATATCCATTGGATGAAATGTAATTAATGGAAGTCATCTTAAATATCCATAAGTGAAATGTATTGTGCAAATGACTCTATGGCAATCACAATGTATCCTCCTTAAAAAAAATTAATTTGTCTCTTCAGTGACCATAATGATATTCTTTACATTGAATAATTTGCAGTATGATGTATAATAGCTGATTCTTAAGAGTATATAATAAAGTTTGATAGCATTATTGTCACATGCTCAATTCCTATAGGTAATTTTGACATTTCCAAATATAATAATTTAGAATATTTTTAACATCTTCAATAAACATTGTGATATGTTCACTGAGAAATTGCTCTAACCTACATATTAACTCTCTTAAGAATCCAAGAATGCAATGAATATATCTGGTGCTGAAACTATCCAGTCTAGAGCCAACTGGGAAGGGAAAAAAATGGAATTCTAGAAAAGCAACAATGGGGGAAGCAATTGATCTCAATAGAATAAAGTAGAGGGAAACAACAGAAAATAAGAGTGGGGGCAAAGAGTGCAATATATATTTTTGAGTTCTAACATTGACAAAGAAAGTTCAAGTAAAAATTGTAGATATTGTTAAGGGCTAAAATTCTAGCTAGTCTGTCTAAAATATCTAATGAGTGGTCGCCAATAAATTATAAGCTTTAGCAAGAGTTAGGCTTTTAAGCATTTATTAAGGAAAACAAGAATTTGGTAAAGAGAGAGAGAAAGGCCTAGATTCCTATCTATTAAAGGGAGAGCACATTTCTAGCTCCGCTCTCCACCAGAGTCCAGAGGAAAGAGTGCGAGACTGAGCGCCAGTCTCTTCCTTCCTCCTCCCACTAGCCCGTGTCACTTCCTGATGCCAAAGAAAAGACTCCTGGTCTTGCCCTCAAAGACCTTCGCTTCATGGGCAGAACTCTTCTACAGTAAGTCTCCAGCAGATGGCGTCATTCCAATCGTTACAGTCCCCCCTGTTGTTCCTCAAGAAACAAAATGTTTCCTTGACGGAACAGTAAAAACAATATAATAACTATTGCTAACTAATAATATGTGAACAACAATATAGAAAAGGAAGAGAGGAAAGTTTTGTCCAGAGGGGCGATTTTTTTTTGTTCTCATGAACCGACGCTTTGACATTAGTCTTGCAAAGGGAGGGCCTCTGCAGAGAATACATGTTACAGATGGTGTATATTATAACAGAAAGAGAAAAAAAACAACAAAAACAACAAATCAAAACTGTTCATTTAAAGTCTCTGAAAGTCTTTTCTTAGATGTCCTCTAGGTGTAGTCGTGGAATGGAAGTCTTTTCAGGGGTTGAGGTGTGGATGCTGGTAATCAGCCAGGAAAACTTCCTACAAAATTGAGCTTAACACAACTTTAAAATAGCTTTGTCAATAATCAAATCAAACAATGAAAGTTCTCAAAAACATGTCTAAGGGAATACAGAATCTTAGTTGTTAACACATGAAACATACAATAAAACAAAAATTGAACCATTCTTTAAAATTATATTATTATTATAGTCCCCCCTTATGGAGAATAATTGGGAAGACAATTTCTGCGATATTAATTTTTAAAAATAATTTTTATCTTTGTTTCATCACTTTTTTGCATCATCTGCCTAATTATCCTCATGCCATTATGAGAAATTAAAAAATCTAATATAATTGGTAACAGATGTCAAGGCCAAATTCAACACTGTTATTTATCATGACACCTGAGATAATTATGGGGGTTACCATAAAAGAACAGAGAAATGATGGGATATGAGCATTCCCACACTTGAGGAAAATGTACTGCCCATACAGTATGCCAGGCTTAAAATAGGTGGATGGAATATATGTCCATGCCACCAAACATATTGGAAGAAACTGAGTCAGACTTAATCAGATGCATGGGATTGAGATGGCATCAGGCTTATAGGAGGGAGCATAGAAGCCAGGTATAGAAATGAGATGGGTGGGATGAATACTTCCAGCCATCTGTATAATATTGTGGGGAAAAAGAGAATAAAATATTAAACCAAGAGAATCCAACCTCAACATTTGTCAAAAGCTGTTCCCTCGGCCATACCTTGACTTCATGCATGTCTCCCCTCATGTGACAGTTCAGTGTCTGCTCTTGCATGTATTCCTCTTGTGATTGGATGGCATCTTGGCCAACTGGCATCTGATAACTCAGAATAAAGGCAATTAATGTCTTAAATGATAAGTTCCCATAATCCAAGTCTCATATGGATTTAAAAGTTGAGGATAATAAATGATTGCAAAAAATGTGAATACATCTTGACTCAGAACACAATATATAATTATGCAACAATTTCAAATAATACCCCTTTTATTTACTTAGTATACAATTACTTTTGTGAAAAATCAGAACATATTTAAATACAAGTTAAAGCACAACAGAATCTCAAAGAAAACTTTTTTTTTTGAAAAAAGAAAACTTTTACAAATGTTCCCCTCTTTTTTTTTTTTTTGGAATATGCTTATCAAAAATAATACTTCTAGAATCAATTTACACTTGCCATGGCAACCAATTTGCCAGGGAAATGCTTTAAAGAGTTTGATCAAATAATCAGTTGAGGAAAAAAAATAACAAAAACAAACAACTCAGAATATGGGAGCACAATACTCCTAGAATTAACATTGTATTATGAAATCAAAACCATCTTGCAATTTTTCAAAATTAGATAGATAAATGAATAGAAGAAAATACACATGTAACAATAAAAGACAATGAAATTCAAACTAAGGAAGTCTAAATGAATGTGAACTTAATATTAATAAGAGTATTATAAAATATAAACTTGATCACATGAGTATAAAAAGCTTTTACAAATATTCTCCTTGTTTTAAAAACTAAGTATAAAACACAATCTCAAAAGCCTGAAAATCTCTATGAAAATAAACCCATACCATTAATTTCAAAATGTATATATAATAGCATAGAAATCCTATGTAACCTCTGAACTGATACTATTACTATGAGTGAATTCAGAACACTTTTGATTCCGATATCTAAAATCCCCAATACTCATATCAATACCTTGATGCTTACTTCTACATTTCTGTAAAATATATACCCTTCCATGGCAAAAGAAGAGGAGTCTTGAACTATGTTGATTATCATTCTTATTCAGCTTAAGTTTTTCTTCTTTAACCCCTCTATATTGTCTGTCAGTCTTTTCACCATACAAATGCTTTATAAGATTACTAATTAAAGACAAAAGCAGGTTAGCAAAATTATGAACAAAATGAGCATATCTGGAATTAAAATGGGTTTTCTAAGGTTGTCTCAGAAGCACAGCCAGGCTGGGGAAGGGGTGAGCCTGAAGCTGCAAATGTAGTTAGAGAAAGTTGAGCATGCGCATCAGATTTCTGGACTTCCCAGGCAGGGGAAGCAATGGGCTTGGCCATGGGAGGAGTAGAGGGTGGGGTTTGGAGAGGAGGAGAGGGACCAGAGCAATTATAATCAGACTTGATTTTGAACTCAGGCCTGGATTCCTCTTCCCCCACTTTGCCTCCAGGTGCTAGGGGATTAAAAGCTTCTAGAGGGTGGGTCATTGCCTCCAGGCATGCAAAATTAGAGCAACAATTAGTGTTAGAACTGGGAAAAGCTGCGGGAATCTCTTCAGGTTTCTCTGAAAAAGCATGGTTGGGAGAGGGAGAGATATTTCCTGGTGTGAGTAAGTTGATGGCTCTTTTAACAAAAATAAAAAGAAAAATAGAAAATCCACAAAAACAAAGCATTAACATGATCTTATCTCCCATTTGCCTGGTTAAACAGACTAAAATAAAAAATAGGGTAATTAGGGAGTTTAAAAGGTCCATTTGAAAAAATGTAAAGGGAAAAACACAGCCAGTACGCCAGTACTTAGTTAAAGGGAGAGGGTAGGGGAAATTTCTTACCCAACCAGAAGATCAGAAGACTGAGGTTTAGCTTTCCTCTTCGTGGTCAGCCATCTGTTAAGGGCTAAAATTCTAGCTAGTCTGTCTAAAATATCTAATGAGTGGTCGCCAATAAATTATAAGCTTTAGCAAGAGTTAGGCTTTTAAGCATTTATTAAGGAAAACAAGAATTTGGTAAAGAGAGAGAGAAAGGCCTAGATTCCTATCTATTAAAGGGAGAGCACATTTCTAGCTCCGCTCTCCACCAGAGTCCAGAGGAAAGAGCGCGAGACTGAGTGCCAGTCTCTTCCTTCCTCCTCCCACTAGCCCGCGTCACTTCCTGACGCCAAAGAAAAGACTCCTGGTCTTGCCCTCAAAGACCTTCGCTTCATGGGCAGAACTCTTCTACAGTAAGTCTCCAGCAGGTGGCATCATTCCAATCATTACAATATGTAGTATATTCTTGGTAGAGTTATATGAAATTAGTCAAATACTTTAGAGACAAAAAGCAGTGTGAGAATCAGAGCTCCACCCTGAGGAGAAAGCATGTGACTTGGGATCGGGAAGTTAGGTCTATAGAATCGCCTGTAGTCATGTCAGTCAAAGCTACTGGCCAATTAGCTTCGAGCTGTGTGTGTGGACAGCCCTGCTTCCTGTTTCACAGATGGTTTCTGGCAGAAGCCATTGAGGATCGGGCTCTTTTTGTCTGAGAAATGAGCGTGGAGGCAGATGGAGAACAGGGTGGGTGGGGCAGGACTCTTAGTCTTTCAGACACCAGTTTGGTGTGGGTGAGAGATTTCACATGGGCTGCTAAGAAAGGAAATTGCTTTCTTTCTCTCTGGCTATACCGAATTAGATCTGAGCTAGGATTTCCATGCTATAAGGGATCTGTTCTCCATTTCTCTTTTCACTAACGTATAATATATGTTTTAATAAATCTTTAAAAGCCTAAACTCTTGTTGAATTTATCAGTGTTTTTAGCAAAACAGTTTCTCCCCAAGACTGGGCGGGGGGAGCAGATTAGAACCCACAATTTAGAATTTTTTTTTTTTGGAGGGGCAGTGGGGGTTAAGTGACTTGCCCAGGGTCACACAGCTAGTAAGTGTCAAGTGTCTGAGGCCGGATTTGAACTCAGGAACTCCTGAATCCAGGGCCGGTACTTTATCCACTGCACCACCTAGCTGCCCCCCACAATTTAGATTTTAAATAACACAGCAATAAATATACTATTAAATCAGCTTTCAAATCTGATTTTATCTTCTTTCTTTTTATGAATATCATATCAGTGGGGACAAAGAAACCCCCCTGGCTCATTTCTGAGTAAAACTAAAAAGTGAGAAGGTATAATCCCGGGAAACCCTTAGAGTTTTACTTCATTTTACTTCTCCAGCTCTAACTCTTGATCATTTTTCCATTAATTAGCTGTTGCAGTATCCATGAATCAGAATGAAAAGGAGCCATAATGTTTTATTACTAAAGTAGAATGAATTGGCAAGAAATAGAACCAGAGTTCTGGGACTGTTTTAATTAGCAACTCAATACCGTCAACCCTCTATATGTTTTCATATGCCCCTCAGCTGGCTGCCACTTGGAAACAACCATTTCCTCCAAGGGCAATAATGATGAACAAATAACAATTCATTCAAGCACCTACCTTCTGTTTGAGGTCTTTCCTGGTTCTTCCACATGTTAGTGCCTTCCCATTGAAGGTCACTTTGTGTCTGATTTGTATATATCATACATACATACATATTATACATGTGCATGTTTATATTATGGATGTTTGCATGTATATGTACATGTATGTGTATGCACATATATACATATATCTCCACAATACGTGTATAGATATAGATACATACATATCTCTATATTTACCTATTTTTATGAATACTTATTCCCTTCTAGTCCCCCAGTCAAAATGTGAACTACTTGAGAGCAGGGACTATTACACTCTTGTGCTTGTCTCAGTGCTTAGTAGAGTGCTTGTACAGAACACTATGTAATATTGACTGAGATACAAAGTTTAGTTAAGACACTGTTTTTGACATGCTACTAATGCCAGCAAGGAGTTTAAGCTGATTTAGTGGGAGTGAGAAGGTAAAGCCAATCTCTAATTTGCTAAGAAACAAAAGGTTCCCTTTCCCATAAGAATCAAAATGTTGAAAATTACCTCCACTTCTGAGAAATTAAAAATTTCTTAATTTCTCTGTTATCTGTCAATTAATTTATCAGTGAATATTTATAAAGTATCCTCTATATACCAGGCACTGGAGATACAAACATAAAAAATGAAACAAGGGACTTACATTCTTTCAGGTAGGATGACAGATATGTATAGTTAGGGGTGGGAATTAGGACAGTTTTTTTTTTACTAGTTTATGGAACTCTTGGATAATGAAACAACCTTCTGTCAATGTAGGCTTGTACCTTCCTGTAATTTACAGTCCTAGAAAGTTGTCTAGGTTTCTGAGGGTTAAGTGACTTCATTAGAGTCACACAACCAGTATGTGTCAGAGGCAAAATTTTAAACCAGTTCTTCCTGACTCCAAATACAGCATTCTATCTTATCAGAAATGCTGATATTTGTGTGTGTGTGTGTGTGTGTGTACATGTGTGTTTATACATAAGTAAATATAAACAAAATATGTAATTTTTAGATCACCCTAATTAAGCTGAGTTTTAAAAGATACAAATAAGTACAAGAACTTGAGATACTGAGGGACTATATTCCAGAAATGGAGATAGCCAGTGCAAAGACACAAAAGTGAGAGATGGATTATTTTTTGAAGAACAGTAAGATTAGTCTGCTTATACAAGAAATTAAGAAAAGGGAATAATGTAGAATAAATTTGAAAAGGTGCTAAAGGGCCTTAAAGCCCAATATGAATTTATAATTGAGCTTAAAAATCAATAGGGACACCGGCCCTGGAGTCAGGCGTACCTGAGTTCAAATCTGGCCTCAGACACTTAACACTAGCTGTGTGACCCTGGGCAACTCACTTAACCCCAATTGCCTCACTAAAAAAAAAAAAAAAATCAATAGGGAGCCATTGAAGTTCACTGAGTTGGGTAGTAACATGGTCAAGCCTGTGCTTTAGGAAAATATGAAAGCTGGATTCAAATGAGAACAGACTTTAAGACATGAAGATGAATTAGGAGGATATGGCATTAGTTTACACAAGAAATGCTGAGGAGCTGAAGTAATACGTTATTTCTGTGAGTTTTAAAAACAAGATAGATGTGAGAGATGTTGTAGAAGAGGTAATGACAAGAACCAGTACAAATAATAAGGTATGTAGAGTTTTTGGAAAATCAAGGTTGTAAACCTGGGTGCCTGAAAGAATGGTGGTACTCTCAATAGAAATAGGGAAGTTCAGTATCAGGATCACTTGGGTAGGTAGGGTATGCTGATAATGAGTTCCATTTCAGATATGTTGAATTTGAAATATTTATAAGACATGCATTTTTTTTTTTTTTGGTGAGGCAATTGGGGTTAAGTGACTTGCTCAGGGTCACACGGCTAGTAATTGTCAAGTGTCAGAGGCTGGATTTGAACTCAGGTCCTCCTGAATCCAGGGCCAGTGCTTTATCCACTGTGCTACCTAGCTGCCCCAAGACATGCATTTTTAAATATCCAATAAGAATTAGGAGATGTTTGACTAGATATCAAAAAAGAGACCAGGCTCAATATGATATATGATAGTTAAACTTGGGTAACTAAATATTTTCTCCTAACATCATTTATCCTCAATAACTCTTGAAACCTTTCACTGCACTATCACTGATCAACAACCCTATTTCTTATCTCTAGCTTCTCTGTTTTTCATCCCAAAGCTTTAGTTAGCAATTCTCAACTTTATATGCGTGATCAGATGCTTCTGCACTTTGGGCAGCAGCCTTTCTGTGTTCTACAACTGAAGAAGCTCTGATCTACACAATCATGGACCTTTAAACTCAGCCTGTGGCAGGTTCAGTCCCCATTCCTGCTCCCTAGATTAAACCAGAGAGAATATTAAAATCTCAGTGAAAAAAAATCTCTCAGATTACTTTTACATGAAGGGGATCATCTATATCTTATTAGCAGAAATAAAAGACTCTTTGGATCTAAGATAATTCCCTTTCCCTGACATTCTAAGCACAAGGTTCTCCTTTAAAAAACTTTATATTTTGTTAATTGGTAGGCAATTTATTCTGAGTACAGAAGGTTAACCAGCAAAATTAATATTACCTGTTACAAAGCAGAGAGAAGGGCCTTAAAGATATTGGAAACATGGATAAGTTGGGGAGAGGAAGAAGGGAAGAAAACAAGAATCACTGTCTGGGTTGGATGTAAATATTCAAAGGGAAGAGCAATGAATAAAAGGAGCAGCTGAAGGATTCTGAAAGCTATCTGTCTACTTTCGAATTTTATTAAAAGAAGAAATCATTCCAGATTTATTTAAGAGAGATCTTGAATAGATTTTGAAGAAACCTCAGTTTGAATCCTGTCTCTTCTATTCACCTAGCTTTATGAGTTTGGCCAGCAGTTCCTGCCTGTGTGTAACAGTAAAAGACTGTGCAAACAACTGAAACTCTTTGAAACTCAGTTTCTTCATCATAAAATGAGAAAGTTGGACAAGATGGACTCTGTTCTGGATCTATGATTCTGTGATCTAAACCATCCATATATCATCTTGGAAGCATTGCATGTAACATAAATTGTCGTGATATTCTTGTTTGCCTCTCTAGTTTCTTCAGCTGTAAAAATGGCTATATCATCCACCTGACCTATTTCACAAATTATTGTGAGGATCAAGTGAGATAATATATGGAAAAGTACTTGGCAACCTTTGCATTCATTGCTATTATTACATATTGACTCCAAAGACAACTTGATGCACAGAGAAGAAAGATGCCATGGAATAGCTGTACTGAGGTATGTTGTTGAGTCACCAACACTCATTTGTGAAGCTACTTTGCCATGCTAGAGAATTTAGAAGCCTCTATCTCTGCTCTGATTTGGGTGCAGTTTAATTTTCTTTCTTTTTTATGAATGAAAGCAGCTGTAAGTTATCTAGTGAACTGAGGAGTTCCTCATTATAATAAAGCAAGTCACTGAGTTCTCTTTGATCAAATAAAAAGCTTACTTTAGAACATCTCTCTGACTCATTATGGCATCAAGTTGATATTGTTGTTGTATGAATCAATGAAGAATAGTCTGATAATGGAAACACTTATTGGGGGTATTTGCATAAATGCTCTGTTTTGTTGCATGGATGGGAACAGCTCTTATCCCCTTTCATTAAGGCTATTTTTATACATAGCAATGTGAATCATTTAAGAAAAATCCATTTTCTCTCTACATTTGAATTTTACTGCAACTGAAGGGCCTGGGATCTATTAATGAAGATGACAATCAGAGTGAACTGTGATGTTTTAGAAGGGCAAAGTGGTTAGAACAAGCCACCCCCACCTTCCAAGGCCCACTGATCTGATACATACTACTGCAGGAATGTAAGCAAATTAAATAGGATGGAATATACTAGTATAGCAAAACCTGAATCTTTCAGAATAGAAAAATAAAGAGAGTCATTCATGGTATCCTCATCATGCAGCAGAAATGGAGAGCACAGGTTGCTGCTACCCTTTCAAATGATGCCTATAATTATCACCTAAAGAGAAAATATTAGTGCTGCCTTTTGCTCATTGACCTGCTCTCTTCCTGTGTGCTAGAGAAGCTTCTTTCATATATATATTCCAAAAATCTATCTGCTTGCCAAAATTGTCATTTACTCACTGATGCCATTGCTAGGCAACAAGGATCAAGTATACAACATGGGTACTATGGGTCAGAGTTCTCATTTCTATCAACAGTCTCTTTCCCTCACAGCCTGAATAACACTTGACACTTCAGGGTTCTTCAATACATTAAGCCATTTTTCACCCTGGCCAGGCAAACTGCTGATTCAGGATACTCTGCCCCAATTACCAGTGTTAATATGTTTGCAACAGCAGGATCCAATTGGTAATGTGTTTTATCAAGCAAAACCTACTATGATGATGGATAAAAGTCATCACAGGAGACCTCAGTAAAGAAGCACTCCACAGAGATTCCCCCCCCCAATATCCCTGTTTAATATCCAAGCTTACTGAAGAGATTGTGATTTGGCAGGAGAACTCAAGAGGACACAGGGGACACATATCTTTTCAGGTGGAAAGAGGAGATCAGGAGCTTTGAGAGGGGTCACGCCACAGGATCAAGTATGCCATGTGGTTCTCCAATTCCAAGAGAAAGGTCATAAGGAGTTCTGATCACACACCACTCTCAAGTAAAAGGGAAAAAATGGATAAGGTTGAGATATGCCAATCTCAGGATAAGGAACACAGCTGTGGAATGTGATGCTATGTGCTCAAGTAACCAGAGATATTTACAAAGTTATCCAATTTGGGAAGGATAGAGTTTGGTTTATTCAGGATTTGGGGAATAGCCTCATTTATGATGCACAGGATAATGGAAGTGGATTTTTACAACTTGTATGTGCAATATCTTGAAAATTGGGTGTAGATCGATTAGATCACAGAATCATAAATCTAGAACTGGAAAGGGGCTCAGTGGTCATTCAATTCAACTCCTTCATCTTCCAGATGAAGAAACTGACTTTTTAAGAGGTTGAATTATTTGCTGAAGATCATACAAGCAGTAAATATCAAACATGGCATTTGAATCCAGGTCCTCTGACTCTAGCACTAATGTTATTTCCACTATACTATAGAGCTTCTCTATGAGAATTAAAGCATTACATGCAAAACCGTGAGCTACAGATGAAAGGGGGAGTCAATGTAGCCCCTAAATTAATTTTAAAAAACAAGGGCAGCTAGGTGGCACAGTGAATAAAGCGCTGGCCATGGATTCAGGAGTATCTGAGTTCAAATCTTACCTCAGACACTTGATACTTACTAGCTGTGTGAACCTGGGCAAGTCACTTAACCCCGATTGTCCCACAAAATCAAAACAAAAAAAAAACAAAAACAAAAAACAAAAAAACAAAAGTGAGAATCTTCATTAAATTATCTAACTCAGGAACAAATGAGAGAGTATTGTCGTAATGGAATAAGATACAGTTAACATTTTTCTATGCTATAAGAGACATTTCTTTTCAAGAAGTCCAATTTCTTTAAGCCACAGATAGGAGGCTGAGGTATTATAAATCAATAAAGGAAAGGCATTGACAGATTCACATTAAGATAGGAAGTTAAGAAAACTCCAAGTTTAGAATGGTGCATTGTCTCAGGGTAGACACCATAGCTGTGGAAATAAAATAGGCTTCAAGAAGTTTAAGACAGACTTTGAGCATGAGTTATTATTGTTGTGAAAACAGAACTTGACATCTTATGAACTAATGGAAGCTATTGAAATCATGTGTGGGACAGGTGGCTGGGAAACATAACATGTTTTTATGTTCAGTGCACAGAGCTGGACACATAGAAGAAATTATGTCAAACTGTATAATAAGAATTCAAAACTCTTGTTCTAATTATTAGGATTCTTGCTCATCTTTATGCCCGACATTTCCTGGGATTTGGCTCCTGATTCAGGAAAAAGTTTTGAAAATGCTTTATAATTGAAGAAGTTCTCTCACTTTCAAAAAATACTTTTTGTCCCTATATTAAATCTGTGGTACTGCCACCTTTCCAGGTATCTACCTTCTACCATATTCCTAGCATGAATCTAGTAATCTGCTTTCTTCATCAAAGGATAAGGATTTCTTGGGGATTTGTGGGTGCCTCTTCCTCTCCCTGAAGAATCCCTATCTGGTATTTTTAAAGTTTTCAACATTTATTTTTCATAAGATTTCTAGGTTAAAATTTTTCTCCCTGGCAGAGCCAAGATGGCAGAGAAAAGACATTAAACCCACTGGGCTCCTGATACAATTACCCCAAAAATAGCAATAAAAGAAACCTTGGGGCAGAAAAACACAAAAATATGGGCTGAGAGTTTTCTCCAGCTATAGATATATTTCAGGGGGCTGTGCTGGGCCATGAATAAATTCTAATCCCGCAATTGGGATGACACACCAGACACCTGCCAGAGGAATTTGCCCCAGTGCCTCTAAATCGGCTGCAGCACCGGCGTTTTCTGGAACTGAGTGGGTGGTCAGGTTGAATGACTGGCCTGGGGGGTGGTAAGTGCAGGGGTACCAGTGAATTGGGGGGAAGGATTTGACTGTACCACCCCTGTAGGCAGCCAGGAAGAAATCCTGAGCAGATGAAGACCCAGGTTGGGGAGGGGAGCAGGCAGGCCCATCAGAAGCTGAGAACCACACCACAGAAAGCTTTGCTGGTTGGTTGCTTAGTAAGTATGCCTGAGGTTATCTCCAGACCTGAGAACAGGCCAGGTGAGATTAAAACCTGCCCCACCTCAACCCCAAACACCTGGAACACTCTGAAGCTGGGAACACGAGAAGAGCTGAGAAGCAGCACGCCCCCACACACCCCCCAGTGAAGAGTTTAAAATCAAATAAAAGTGAAGCCAGGCAGTCTGAGAAGAAGCCCAACCATCCCCCGGGTCACACTGTAGCTTGAACAGTGTGTCCTGGAAGCAGTGCCACACTTTAAGGAGTTAAAAGCCAAGAAATGGTAAGCCAGGGTGAATAGGAAGAGAAAGCAGAAGACCATCAAAAACTTCTTTGGGGGTAAGGAAGAACACAATACAACCTCAGAAGAAGAAGATAATAACAGGGTCAAAGTTCCAACATCCAAAGCTTCCAAGAAAAATATGAACTGGTCTTAGGCCATGGAAGCTCTCAAAGGGGACTTGGAAGAGAAAGGAGGAGAAATATAAAGAAGATGTAGAGAAAAGGAGGAAAGAATGGAAAGTGAAATAAGAACTATGCAGGAGAGTCATGAGAGAAAAGTCAACAGTTTGGAAAGCCAAATGGAAAACGAGATTAAAAAAACTGTCTGATGAAAATAACTTCATAAGAATTAGGATTGAACAAATGGAAGCTTTATGAGAAACCTCATGAGAAACCAAGACACAGTAAAGCAAATCCAATTGAATGAAAAAATAGAGGGCAATGTGAAATATCTCCTTGGAAAAACAGCTGACCTGGAAAATAAATCTAGAAGAGAGAATTTAAAAATCATTGGACTACCTGAAAACCATAACCAACCACAAGCTTAGACACCATCTTCCAAGAGATTGTGAGGGAGAATTGCCCTGATATTCTAGAATCCAAAGGTAAAATAGAAATTGAAAGAATGCACTGATCACCTCCTGAAAGAGATCCCAAAAGGAAAACCTCCAGGAATATTATAGCCAAATTCCAGAACTCCCAGGTGAAGGACAAAATAATGCAAGCACCTAGAAAAAAAGGAATTCAAATATTGTGGAGCTCCAATAAGGATAAAGCAAGATCTAGCAGCTTCTACATTAAAGGTCCAAAGGGCATAGAATATGATATTCCAGACTGCAAAGGAACTGAGACTACATCCAAACATGATGTACCCAGCAAAATTGAGTATAATCTTTCAGAGGCAAAAATGGCATTTCAATGATAAAGAGGTCTTTCAAACATTTGTGATGAAAAGACCTGAACTGAATAGAAAATTTGATTTTCAAATACAGGACCCTGGAGAAGCATAAAAAGGTAAACAGGAAAAAAGACTTCATGAGGGATATTAAAAGATCAAACCATATACATTCCTACATGAGAAGATAATACTTCAAAATCATAAGAAATATCTCAGTAAGAAATTCACAGGAGAAAGGTCTGAACTCAATATGAAGGGATGATATCTGTAAAGCATTTATGTTTTGTTCTTTGTGGAGCAGACAGGTCTTATGTCTGGGGCTCGATTTGGGCTTGGGGCCTCCTGGGTCCACGGCTGGTGCTTTGTCCACTCTGCCATCTAACTAATCCATGATGACATCATTAAAACAGGGTTGAGGTGTAGGAGAAATAAACTGGGGGAGGGAGAAGGGGAAAGATGGTCTGGGTAGAGGTAGTTCACATGAAGGAAATGAAAAAAGCTTATGGAGGAGAGTAGAAGAGGGGGGAGGAGTTGGGGAGTGAGTGAACCTTAATATCATCAGAATTAGCTCAAAGAAGGACTAACATACATACTCAAGTAGGTATAGTAATATATTTTTTCCCTGGGGGAGGGGAAGGAGAAAAGGGGAGGGGGGAAGAAGGGAAGGAGGAAAGGGCAGATTGGGGGAGAGAGCAGTAAAAAGCAAAACACTTTCAAGGAAGATGAAGATGTTCTGCATTACTGCACAAGTATGACATATTGAATTGCTTGATCTCATAGGGAGGGTTGAGCAGGGAGGGAGGAAGAAAATTTGGAACACAGAATTAGCTCATGGACCCTGATTTCATGGGAGTGGGCTCATGGAGGGAATAGCTTTCATACCCAATTGGGAGGAGTGATCTATTTAACCCTGCAGGAAAGTAGGAGGGGAAGAGGATAAGGAGGGAAGGGCGAAAAAAGGGAGTGCAGAGAAAGGGAGAGGATAGTCAGAAGTAAAACACTTCTGAGGAGGAATAGGTAAAAAGAAGATAGAGTAAATGTCATGGCAAGGGAGTAGGATTGGAAGGAAATAGTTATGATGATTGATTATAATGGCAAAACAAATGGTACCTATTTTGCTGGGCTATTATGAAGAAAATTCTCTGTCAAGCTTAAAGTACTATATACAGGTTACAATGAACAGGATACTATCAGATAAACCTGGAAAGACCTACATGAACTGAAGCAGAGTGAAATATACTGTATAAAAAATAACAGCAATAGTGTGGGATGATCTGCTGGGAAGCATGTGGTTATTTTCAGCAAGGCAATAATCCAATATAACCCTGAAGGACGTATGAAGATTGCAGCCCATCTGCAGAGAAAGAACTGATAGTATCTGAAAACAGATGGAAACACATTTAAATTTTTTTTTCTTTTCCTCTTTGACAATTCCTTAATCTGAAGTTTTAGGGTTTTTGACTGTTTACATTCACAACTAGCTTATATGGGAATTTTTCCATGACTACTCATGTATAACTTATTTTTAATTGCTTGAGTTCTTGTGGGTGGCAGGTGAGAATGGAGGGGGGAAGAGAAGTTGGAACACAACATTTTTTTAAAAAGTGATGTTAAAATTTTGTTTTTACATATATTTTGGAAAATAAAATTCTATTAAAAAAAATTTCTCTCTCCCTCCCTCCCCTCCCTCTCCACTCCTCAAGACAGCAAGTAATCTAATATAGGTTATATATGTACAATCACATTAAAAATATTTCTGCATTAGTCATGTTGTGAGAGAAGAATCAGAGAAAAAAGAAAAAACCTCAAAAAAAACCAAGAAGAAAAAAATAGAAATAGTATTGTTCGATCTGCATCTAGATTCCACAGTTCTTTTTTTCTAGATTGGGAAAACATTTTCCATCATGAGTCCTTTGGAACTATCTTGGACCATTGTGTTACTGAGAAGAATCAAGTCTATCACAGTTGATCAACACATAATGTTGATGGTACTGTGTACAATGTTCTCCTGGTTCGGCTCATCTCACTCATTATCATTTCATGCAAGTCCTTCCAGATTTCTCTGAAATCTACATGCTCATCATTTTTTACAGCACAATAGTATTCCATTACATTCATATGCCACAACTTGTTCAGCCATACTCCAATTGATGGGTAACCCCTCAATTTCCAATTCCTTGCCACCAAAAAAAAAAGACCAGCTGTAAATATTTTTGTACATGTAGGTCCTTTTCCCTTTTTTATGATCTCCTTCAGAAAAAGACCTAATAGTGGTATTGCTGGGTCAAAGGGTAGGCACAGCTTTATAGTCCTTTGTCACAGTTACAAACTGCTCTCCAGAATGGTTGGATCAGTTCACAGCTCCACCAACAATGCATTAGTGTTCCAATTTTTGCACAACTTCTCCAACATTTATTATTTTCCTTTTTGGTCATATTAGCCAATTTGATGGGTGTCCAGTTGTAACTCAGAGGTGTTTTAATTTGCATCTCTCTAATCAATAGTGATTTAGAGCATTTCTTTCATATGGCAAGATATAACTTTGATTTCTTCATCATAAAACTGCCTTTTGATATCTTTTGACCATATCTCAGTTGGGGAATGACTTGGATTCTTATAAATTTGATTTAGTTCTTTATATATTTTATAAATGAGGCTTTAACCAGAAGTACTGGCTATAAAAATTGTTTCCCACCTTTCTTTCTTCCTTCTAATTTTGGATGCATTGCTTCTGTTTGTCCAAAACCTTTTTAATTTAATGTAGTCAAAATCATCCTTTTTGCATTTCATAATATTCTCCATGTCATAAACTGTTCTCACTTCCAAAGATTTGAGAGGTAAATTATTCCTTCCTTTTCTAATTTACCTGTGGTATCACCTTTTATGTCTAAATCATGTACCCATTTTGATATTATTTTAGTATAATGTGTAAGATGTTGATCTATGCCTAGTTTCTGCCATACTATTTTCCAGTTTTCCCAGCAGTTTTTGTCAAATACTGAGTCAATATCCCATAAGCTGGGGTCCTTGGGTTTATCAAACAGTAGATTACTAAAGTAATTTACTACTGTGTCTCCTGTGCCTAACCTATTCCATTGATCCTCCAATCTATTTCTTAGCCAGTACCAAATAGTTTTGATGACTGCAGTTTTATAGTAATGCTCCAGATTTGGTACAGCTAGCCCACCTTCCTGTGCATTTTTTTTCATTATTGTCCTTGATATTCTTGATCTTTTCTTTTTCCAGATTAAATTTTTAATTTTTTTCTAGCTCTATAAAATAATTTTTAGGTAGTCTGATTGGTATGACACTGAATAAGTAAATTAATTTAGGTAGAATTGTCATTTTTACTATATTAGCTCTGCCTATCCATGAGCAATTAATGTCTTTCCAATTATTTAGATCTGATTTGATTTGTGTGAAAAGTGTTTGGTAATTGTGTTCATAGAGTTCTTGGCAAATAGACTCCCAAGTATTTTATATTATATACCATTACTTTAAATGGAATTTCTCTTTCTATCTCTTGGGGCTGGACTTTGTTGGTCATGTATAGAAATGCTGATGATTTATGCGGATATATTTTATATACTGCTACTTTGCTAAATTTCTTAATTCTTTCAAGTAATGTTTTAGTTGATTCTTTAGGATTCTCTTAGTATACCATCATATCATCTGCAAACAGTGACAGTTTTGCTTCCTCCTTGCCTATTCTATTCATTTAATTACTCTTTCTTCTTTGATTGCTAAAGCTAACATTTCTAGTGCAATATTAAATAATAGAGGTGATAATGAACATCCCTGTTTCACCCCTGATCTTATTGGGAATGCTTCTAACTTATCTCCATTAACATATAATGCTTGCTGGTGGTTTTACTACTTATTATTTTAAAGAAAACTCCACATATTCCTATGCTCTCTAGTGTTTTTATTAGGAATGGGTGCTGTATTTTGTCAAAAGCTTTCCCTGCATCTATTGAGATAATCATATGATTTTGGTTAGTTTTGTTATTGATATGGTTGATTATATAAATAGTTTTCCTAATGTTGAACCAGCCCCTGAATTCCTGGTATAAATACCACCTGGTCATAGTGTATTATCCTGGTGATCACTTGCTGTAATCTCCTTGCCAATATCATATTTAAGATTTTTGCATCAATATTCATTAGGGAAATTGGGCTATAATTTTCTTTCTCTGTTTTGGTTTTGTCTGCTTTTTGTATCACCACAATGTTTGTGTCATAAAATGCATTTGGTGTAGAACTCCTTTTTCACCTCTTTTTCCAAATAATTTGTATAATATTGGAATTAATTGTTCTTTAAATATTTGGTAAAATTCACTAGTAAACCCATCTGGCCCTGGAAATTTTTTCTTAGGGAGTTCAATTGTTTATTCAATTTCTTTTTCTAATATGGGATTATTTAAGGATTTTGTTTCCTCTTCAGTTAACCTGGGCAGTTTGTATTTTTGTAAATATTTATTCATTTCCTTTAGATTGTCATATTTATTGGCATACAGATGGGCAAAATATTTCCTAATTATTAGTTTAATTTCCACTTCATTGGGGGTGAAATCACCCCTTTCATTTTTGATACTGGTAATTTAGATTTCTTCTCTCTTTTTTTAAATCAAATTAACCAATGGTTTATCTATTTTATTTTTTTTTCATAAAACCAGCTCTTAGTTTTATTGATTAATTCTATAGTTTTCTTGCTTTTAATTTTATTCATTTCTCCTTTAATTTTCATGATTTCTAATTTAGTATTTAGTTGGGGATTTTAAATTTGTTCTTTTTCTAGATTTTTAAGTTGCATTGATGTCATGTAGGGTCAAAGGGAGAGAGGCAGTTGAGTCATGATAGTAAAACTCAGCGAGTCAGGAACACAGCTGCGAGGGGAATAGGCTATACCCAGTTAGGCATATCACCAAATTAGAGGCCTCTAGAGAGAACTAACCAATGGAAGAATAACTGATAATGATATGGTATTTTAGGATTTTCAAAGTTTTTCAAGTAATCTTGTTTGGGCTTTACAACAACCCAGTGAAGTAGATTGAATTTGCATCATTATCCCCACTTAAAGATGTATAAACTAAGATTCAGAGATATTTTATTTGTCCAGGTTTATTCAGTAGTACATGAGATATAGAGGCAAAATTTCCTTCACTCTCTACTACTTTCTTCCATTCTGCTTTGACAGCTCCTAATAACAGTCCCCATGCCTGCTATGTCACTGCACTTAGGTTTTTGGGAATGAATTGGGAAATAATATCATGCTAGAATAGATGGAGAGCTGAACTCACAATCAAGAAGACCTAGGTTCAAGTTTCACTTCTGCCACATATTAGCTATGTGATAGGTGATTTAAATTCTTAATACTCTAGACAGTTCTCTAAAATTAAGTTGCAGAAAAGCTACTGACTTGCATTGATAGTTTTCTCTCTCTCTTTTTTTTTTTTTTTTTTAGTGAGGCAATTGGGGTTAAGTGACTTGCCCAGGGTCACACAGCTAGTAAGTGTTAAGTGTCTGAGGCCGGATTTGAACTCAGGTACTCCTGAATCCAGGGCCGGTGCTCTATCCACTGCGCCATCTAGCTGCCCCTTATTGATAGTTTTCTCATCTGAGAGTTTCCTATTAAAAAAAAAAAACATTGCTTGAGCTCCTATTCCCCATCTGAAGAGGGATCAACCGATGGGCAAATTAAATATTTTAATACTTCAAAGATTGGAATTTCATCAGTGTGTCTTCAGAACATCAATAAAGATCAGAAAAAGGCCTACCTCTTTAAATTATATAGATCTTTAAGAGTTACTGCAGCTCTAGCTAGGAGGTACAGTGGATCAAGCACCAGTCCTAGATTCAGGAGGACCTGAGTTCAAATCCAGCCTCAGACACTTGACACTCACTAGCTATGTGACCCAGGGCAAGTCACTTAACCCTCATTGCCCTGCCAAAAAAAAAAGTTACTGTGACTTTAAAAAAATCATCCCACCCTTTGTCTAACCTGGTAACAACTGATATAATAAAAGCTAGAATTTATATAGCATGTTAAAATTTGCAAGTGTTTTGCAAACATTATTTAATTTTATCCTCACAATAAGTCTTGGAGTTGGGTGTTATTGTCGTCTCCATTTTAGATATTGGGAAACTCAGGCAAATAGGGATTAAATGCCTTAGTCATGGTCACAAAGTGTCTGACGCTGTATTTGACCTTAAGTCTTCCTGACTCCGAATCCAGCACTCCATCTGCTATGCCAGCTTGCTTCCTTTTACAATTTAACTAAGTCAGCCCTCTGCAACAAATACAGAATGATAGGATCATAGATTTAGAGCTGGAGAGGATCTTAGAGGTTATCCAACCTCTTTATCTTGCAAACAAGGTAAGATGGAGCCAGGATAGTTAAATGATTTGCACTATCAGATCAGCAATAAGTGGCATGGAAAGGGCTTAAAGACAAGTCTTCCAACTCCATATCCATGGTTCTTTCTTTCAATCATACCTGGCTGCTGATAATCATTCATCATGTGCTAAAAGCCTTTCTAAATTTGTAGCACCTCCCAGACCTTGTGGGGCAGGTAAGTGGCACAGGGTGCTAGTCCTGGAATCAGGAAGACCCCTCTTCCTGAATTCAAATCTGGCCTCAGACACTTACTAACTGTGTGGCCCTAGACAAGTCACTTAACCCTGTTTGCCTCAGTTACCTCATCTATAAAATAAGTTGGAGAAGGAAATGGTAAGCCATTCCAGTATCTCAGCCAGGAAGTTCCCCAAATGGGGTCACAAAGAGTCAGGCATAACTGTTATGGCTAAAGAACAACAGCCCAGAGTGTGTCTTCCACTTACCTTTGAGCACCCATCGTGTCCACCATGCCTCAATGAATCTTAATGAAGTACAATGTAAAAATGTTTAAGGATAAAATTTACTGAAATAAATGAGACCCCATATTTTCTTTTCTTTTTTTTTTTTTTGGCGAGGCAATGAGGGTTAAGTGACTTGCCCAGGGTCACACAGCTAGTAAGTGTCAAGTGTCTGAGTCTGGATTTGAACTCAGGTCCTCCTGAATCCAAGGCCAGTGCTTTATCCACTGTGCCACCTAGCTGCCCCAGACCCCATATTTTCAAAGGAGAAAATCACCTAGATTTCTTAGTCTAAAAGTCTAGAGGTTTGTAGTAAGTTCAATTGAATGACACATTCTTCCAAGCAAATGAAAAGAATGTTGATTGTTAACTTCATTTTCTTTTTCTGTTATCCACACATCCCTGAAGAGTCAAGTGAATAAACTTAAGTGCATACTATGTGCCCAGCACAGGCTGAAGATGATACAAATAAAAACAAGAAACCAGACCCTGCTCTCAAAAAGCTCACAGTCTAGTGGAGGAGACAGTGTGCAAACGACTTTGTACATACAAGATGTGTACAGAATAAATTAAAGACAAACATAAAGGAAAGGCACTGGTCACAATGGGGATTACGAAATGATTCTTCTAGAAGAGGTTTTAGCTGAGACTTTTAGGAAGCCAGGGAAGCCAGGAGATGGAGAGGAAGAGGGAAATGGAGGGGAAAAAAATTCCAGGGATGGGGGACAATCAATGAAAATAGATTGCGGAAATATGCAAGAAGGTCAATGCCACTAAATCAAAGAATATATGGAAGGAAAAAGGAATAAGACTAGAAACGTTGGAAGGGGGCAGGTTTTAAATGGTTTTAAAAGCCAAATGGATTTAACATTTGAAGTGTCTTTGTTTAATGCCAAAACATCTGCATTCACACACACACACACACACACACACACACACACACAATATTAAGATGGTAAATACCTTCTAATTATTTATAAGGCTCTACCATCAGGTGTGTGAATAGGTTCTGACTACAGAGTGGTCCACTGTATTATTTCCCATTCAGTAAACAAGCAATCAGTATTACAAATGATGCTCTTTAGAGTTCCTTTTCAGATGCTTAAATTACCCTTGAGCTGTGCTTCACAATGTGAAGAGCTCAATACTTATAAATTGTCACTCCTAGTGGAGCTCTTACTATGAAACGGGGTCCATTTCTTACTTGATGCTTTAGAATTTGCTTTATTGTTGTTGTTGTTGTTGTTGTTTTATGTCTTTGTTTAAATCCAGTTCATTTATAAGGATAGAACTTCTTTCACGAGGTGTTGATAGGCCTCTCTTCTGTAGGAAAAGGTGGAAGTTCTTTTTTTTTTTTTTTTTTGCAGGGCAATGAGGGTTAAGTGACTTGCCCGGGGTCACACAGCTAGTTAGTGTTAAGTGTCTGAAGCCAGATTTGAACTCATGTCCTCCTGAATCCAGGGCCAGTGCTTTATCCACTGCTCCACCCAGCTGCCCCCTGGAAGTTCTTTTTGATCAATAACTTTGTATACTGGTTTGTCTCTTGAATGCATTATCTTATGTATCATTTGGCTTAAGGTCTATTTCATATTTCCTGTTCATTTATGCTAATATTTTCATGCTGTTTGCTATGGAATTTTATATCTCAACAATGTTTCCTGGGACAAGAAGGTCTTTAGTTTTCCATACTTCCTCTCACTATAGCTGTCCTTTGAAAAAAAGGCTTCTATATATCCTTAAAGTAAATATAAGAAGATAAACATGCATTGAGTAACCTAATTCAGAAAGCATTAACCATGATGATCTTGAAATATCCTGGATTGCCAGATGATCATCTCACAAGATATCAACAAGACACGAGTTTGCTGAATGTTTTATACTATAAAAAATCAGAAAATGAATAATTGGGGGATATATCATAACTGTTTGTCATTCATCCAGATAGCCAGAGCAAAAAATGCAAATAAAAATATAGAAAATCTGAAAATACGTGATGCAGGGAGAACTCAGAAAAGTAATTATGCACTGGATCTTTTCTCTTTCAGACATTTCATGGTCACTTTGAAGAAACTTGAGGCACTGGTCTTAGAAGCTTTTTTGTGACATCATGGAAATCCATATTCCAGATTTCAATGAGTCTCTAAAGTGCTGTAAATCAATGACAGTGAAATATTTCCTTGATTTTATTCATAGGTGCACAACAACAACATCAACAAGTAACTAGGTGGCACAGTGGAAAGATTGCTGGGCTTATCAGGAATATATGAGTTTCCAATCCTGCCATAGATACTTCATGTGTGACACTCAGCAAGTCTTTCACCTCCTCTCAGCCTCAGTTACTTCACCTATAATTCAGAGTTATTAATAGTATGTACTTCACAAGGATGATGTTAGGATCAAATAAGATAACATAGGTAAAGTGCTTTACAAACTTTAAAGCTATATGTATAAAGTTAATATGCTAACTAAAATAATAGCAATAATCTTTCTATAGGGCATTTAAATTTGGAAAGCAGTTTGCATATATGATCTCATTTTAGTAACATGATAAAAATCCTGTTAAATTTCAGAATGATAATATTATTACATGGTACACTATTCTAAGAAGTAAAACATAGGATGCACAGAGGAATAATTGTGAACACACATACATACATAGTTCAATTTATCTGAGGAAAATCTTCACTTTCCCTAAGTGTTTTATTTCAATTATGGATTATGCTTGGGAAACTGATGTTGTTACATCCTAGGCCCTTTTATCTCCCAGCCAGAAAGCCCCCAAGCAATCTTTCCTTCATCACTTGATAAGTACTGAAAAAAGTCAAACTATCTAATAAAAGTAAAAGAAAATATGCTTTGCAGCATGTATGAATTTATTATCAGTCTTCTTAATGCACAAATTAGATGGTGGACTCATCTTAAGAAAATTAATGGCTCTCCATTGCCTACAGTATAATTTACAAATTGCTCATTCTACTATCCAAGGTCTTCCACAATCTGGTTCTAAAATGCATTTTGCATATTATCTTACACTACTTGCCTTCAGATTCTATAATTCAAGTCAAATTAAGCTATTTTCTTTTACTTTCTTTATTTGTTTGTATGTTTATTTATTCGTTCACTTATTTATTTATTTTTGTACTTATTTAGGATGTTCCCCAAGTTACATGTATAAAGAAATTTTCACGTTAAATTGTAAAAGTTTACGTTCCAAATTCTCTTCCTCCCTCCCAATGCAACCCCCTTAAGAACTGAAGCAATTCAATATAAGTTATATATGTGCAGTAATGCAAAACATTTCAACATTAGTCAGGTTGTGAAAGAAAACAGACAAAACAACTTTAGAAAGAGGAACTAACAAACAAAATTATACTTCAATCTATATTCAGATACCATCAGTTCTTTCTCTGTAGATGGACTGTATTTTCCATAAGTCCTTCTGATAGCATCCTGCTTATCATTTCTTACAACATAATAGTGTTCCATCCTAATCTTATCCCACAATTTGTTCAGCCTTTCCCCAATTGAAGGGCATCATCCCAATTTCAAATTCAAATTTTTAAATGTCTTTTAGGATACCAGCCTAGTAGTGGTATTTTTATGTCAAAGAGTGTGCATAGTTTTATAGCCCCTTGGCCATAGCTCCAAATTGCTCTACAGAGTGTTTGAATCAGTTTGCAACTTTATCAAGAGTGTGCTAATGTTTCATTTTCTCCACATCCCCCAGAATATTTGTCATTTTCCTATGCTGTCCTTTTATCCAATCCAGTAGGTATGAGGTAGTACTCAGAATTGTTTTGACTTGAATCTTTCCAATAAATAGTGAGTTAGAGCATTTTTTTTCATATGACTATAGGTGCCTTTGATTATTTCATCTGAAAACTTCATGTCTTTTGATCATCTATCAATGTGGGAATGGCTCTTATTTTAACAAATTTGACTCAGTTTTCTATGTGTTTGAGAACTGAGGCTGACCAGACAAACTTGCTTCAAGTTTTTTTTTTTAATTTTTCACAGTTACTATTGCTAACTGTATTACCCTTCTTCCTATTCCCTGCCTTTAATATTTACTCTATTTTCTATCTTCTTTCAATTTATCCCTCCTCATAAGTGATTTGCTTCTGACTGATCCTTCCCCCATTCTGCCCTCCCTTCCTTCCCCCTTACCCCCTTGTGCCCTTCCCCTCCCATTGTCCCACAGGGCAAGATGTATTGCTATACCCAATTGAATGTGTATGTTATTCCCTCTTTGAGTCAATTCTGATGAGACTAAGCCTCACTCACTCCCCCATACCTCTCCCCATCTGCCCCTCCCCTCCATACACTTTTTCTTGTTTGGTTAAATGAGATACTTTACTCCATTCTACCTCTCCCTTTCCCTTTCTCCCAGTGCATTTTCTCCCCTCTTAAATTTATTTTTTTAAAAGATAAGAACATGTAGCTATCAAGTAACAGAATGGACAAAGCACCAGCTCTGGACCCAGGAGGACCAGAGCCCAAATACTGCCTCAGACACCTGATAATCACCAGCTACACAAGCCCGGGTAAGCCATCTAACCCTGACCACCCCACAAAACAAATAAATACACACATACATAAATAAATAGACAGATAGTTAAATAAATAAACAAACAAACAAATAAATAAATGAATGAATGAATGAATAAATAAATAAATAAATAAATGGATGAATGGATGAATGAATGAATGAATAAAAAGAGAAATAATAAAAATAAATGCTTTAAAGATAGCATCCCTTCATATTCAACTCACACCTGTGCCCTCTAAGTATACTCCATTCAGCTGCACTAATATAGAGACAGTCCTTGTGAATTAGAAGTATCACCTTCCCATATTAGGAATGTAAACAGTTTAACCGTTTAGTATCTCTCATGATTTCTTTTTCCTGTTTACTTTTTTATGCTTCTCTAGGATATTGTATTTGAAAGTCAAATTTTCTATTCAGTTCAGTTCCTTTCATCATGAATATCTGAAAGTCCTCTCTTTCTTTGAATTGCCATTTTCCCCCTGAAAGATTATACTCAGTTTTGCTGAGTAGGTAATTCTTAGTTATAATCCCAGTTCCTTTGCCCTCCAGAATATCATATTCCGTGCTCTCTGATCCTTTAGTATAGAAGCTGCTAGATCTTGTGTTATCCTGATTGTACTTGAATTGTTTCTTTCGGCCTGCTTGCTATATTTTCTCTTTGACCTGGTAGCTCTAGAATTTGGCTATAACATTCCTGGAAGTTTTCATTTTGGGATCTCTTTCAGGAGGTGATTGTTGGATTTTTTCAATATCTTCTGCTTCTAGAATATCAGCGCAATTTTCACTGACAATTTCTTAGAAAATTATACCTAAGCTCTTTTTTTTTTTTGATCATGGCTTTCAGGTAGTTGAATAATTTTCAAATTAGTTCTCCTGAATCTATTTTCTAGAAGAGTTGTTTTACCAAGGATATATTTCACATCCTCTTCTATGTTTTCATTATTTTGGTTTTTCTTGAGTGACTTCCCAGAGCTGTCTCCCAGAACCCTTCAAATACCTTCAAATAACCCCATAAGACAATTCCTGCAGCAGCAGAACACACAAAAGAATGGAATAAGATCGTCTTCCAGCCAAGAGTGGCTTAGAATGTTGACAGGAAAGATGTGTTTTACTGTGGTGAGAGTGTTCCATACTGTGTAATGAAGATTTAGCCCCAGGAAGGCTGATGTCAGCTGCTTCTGGAACTCAGCTCACAGATGGTGATGGATTCAAGTGGTTGGCCATGGGGATATTACAAAGGGCCTCTGCTGGAACTGAGGTGGAACTCTGTTGTTTTCCCCAAGCTAGAATCCAGGTAATAGTCTTGAGTGGCAGCAGTCCAGGTCAGGGAGGGGTGCATACATGTCAGAGCTTGCAGTCACAGTGGAACAGAATTTTCTTCTGGCTCAGAAAGCAAGCTGGCTTGTGGTTGCTTGCAGACCAGAGCACAGGACAGGAGAGGGAGAATGTGCCTCTTCTTAAATTGTACCAACTGGGAACCCCTGAACCTTGGGGCAATGCATCCTGGAAGTAGTGCCCCACTTTAAGAAAGAGTTAAAAGTCAAGAAATAGGCTGGCAAAATGAGAAAACAGAAAAAATGCTGACCCTAGAAATTTTCTTTGCTGATAAAGAAGATCAAAATACTCCCTCAGAAGAAGAAAACAAAGTCAAAGCTCCTATATCCAAAGCTTCCAAGAAAAAATAAGAATTGGTTTCAAGTCATAGAAGTGCTCAAATAGGGTTTAGAAAATAAGGTAAAAGAGGTAAAGGAAAAAATGGAAAGAGAAATGAGAGTGATAAGAGGCTCATAAAAAA
The DNA here is from genome assembly GCF_019393635.1 of Dromiciops gliroides. Taxonomy (NCBI): domain Eukaryota; kingdom Metazoa; phylum Chordata; class Mammalia; order Microbiotheria; family Microbiotheriidae; genus Dromiciops; species Dromiciops gliroides. Next base: position 567,916,363 of record NC_057861.1, on the reverse strand, counting down.
GTCATCACCTTGAAAAACAAAATTGGCCAAATGGTAAAGGAGGTAAAAAAAAAGCTCTCTGAAGAAAATTATTGCAAATTAGGATTGAACAAATGGATGCTAACAATTTTATGAGAAATCAAGACACAATAAAGCAAAACCAAAAGAATGAAAAAAGAGAGGGAAATCTGAAATATCTTCTTGGTTTTCCTCGTCACCAAAGAAGCTTTCTAGGGTCAGCATTATTTTTCTGTTTCCTCATGTTCCTAGCCTATTTCCTGACTTTTAACTCTTTCTTTCTTTCTTTCTTTCTTTCTTTCTTTCTTTCTTTCTTTCTTTCTTTCTTTCTTTCTTTCTTTCTTTCTTTCTTTCTTTCTTTCTTTTTTTAATGAGGCAATTGGGGTTAAGTGACTTGCCCAGGGTCATACAGCTAGTAAGTATTAAGTGTCTGAGGCCGGATTTGAACTCAGGTACTCCGGACTCCAGGGCCAGTTCTCTATCCACTGCGCTATCTAGCTGCCCCTTAACTCTTTCTTAAAGTGGGGCACTGCTTCCAAGGCACACTGTCCCAAGTTTCAGGGGGTCCCAGGTGGTATGATTTAAGGAGAGACACATTCTACACTCCCATGGTCTGTACTCTGTATCGTAAGTAACCACAGGCCTGCTTGCTCTTTAACCCAGGGACAGAATTCGTTTTCACTGTGGTTCCAAGCTCTGGCATGCCTGTGCCCCTCCCCCATCTGGGCCACCACTCAAGACTGCTTCCTGGTTCTGAAGAACGGGCAACACAACAGAGTTCTGCCTCAGCACCAGCAGAGATCCCTAAAATCTCCCCCTGACCAACTGCTGAACCCTTTCACTGGAGTTCCAGAAGCAGCTGCCAGCAGCCTTCCTGGGGCTGGATGTGCGTAGTACAGTACTGGGAGATGAATTCCAGAAGTAACTGCTGCTGCAGTCTATTCAGAGCCTACGGAGGGCTGTTTCTCTGGTGTGGCCTGCCTTGGGCTGCATCTGTGCTGGTGTGGCCTGGGCCTGGGCTCCACTCACTCCCTGGTACAACAGATCTTTTCTGCTGACCTTCTAAGCCATCTTTGGCTAGATAATGATATCACCCCATCCTTTTGTGAGTTCTGCTGGCCCAGGAATTGCCTTATTGCATTATTTGGAGGTTTCTTTCATGATTGTTTGGGAAGCTCCCAGAAGTTACTGTTTTTCCTCTGCCATCTTGGCCCCACACCCCCAGGAATGCAAACATTTTAACCTTATTGAGTAATATGGGTTTCCCCCACTTTTACCTTTTCATGGGTCTCTTGGGTCTTGTCTTTGTAATATGGTAAAAAAATATGAAAGTTTTTTAACAGTCGGTTAGGATAACTGAAAGACGCCAGTTTTTTTTTTTTAAGGACCACCCTTTCAGGGAGGAGACCAATAGCATGAGCTACACATGCCAGTCCACCTGCTTCGCACGTCAGACTGCCTGCTAGCACTCCACTTCCGGGGTGTGAGCTTAAAAGGCAAGGAGAGAACGGAAGTGGGAGTTTTTTCCTGCTCTGCTGGTCTCCTGACTGCGCTGCACAGGTTGATGCTGATGAGAGTTCGACTGGGCCCGGCTTGCGGTTGGCAGCAGCACACGCTTGACACGGTCTCTCCCCCAAAGGTGGCCTTCGGCTTTTGGTGAGTTTTATACAGAATATAGACTAAGCTTAGACTTAAGACAATTTGTATTGTGTTTCTACTTTCCTATCCTTCTAATCAACATCACCTTGTGACTACCATACAATAAAAGCTCTAACTAGAAAACCAGAAGCTTCTTCCATTTACTAGTCTGGGAGATAAATTAAGGGAAAGGTTAAAGAGGGGAGATTTATGATCTAATATCCAATTTTAAATCTCACAGTAGATTGAAATTTCCAATCATCTCTGTGCTTCTCATTAGGAAAGTTTTAAAGTCCCCTGTTTCATTGAATGTCCATTCCCCCCCCGAAAGATTATACTTAATTTTGCTAGCTAGTACATTCTTGGTTGTAATCCCAGTTCCTTTGCCATCCAGAAGATCATATTCCAAGCCTGCAGATCCTTTAATATTGAAGATGCCACATCCTGTGTAATTTTAATTGTCGTTGCTTGATATTTAAATTGTTTCTTTCTGGCTGATTATAGTATTTTCTCCTTTACTTGATAGTTGTGGAATTTAGCTATGATATTACTTGGAGTTTTCCTTTGGGGTTCTCTTTCAGGAGGTGATCAATGGATTCTTTCAATGACTAATTTTTCCTCTGGTTGTAAGACATTGGGCCAATTCTTCTTGATAATAACCTGATATATCCTGTCTGGGCTCATGAGTCTGATTATGTTTTCTTCTACTTTTATATTCTTTTGATTCTGCTTTACTTCCTCCTGTTGTCTCATTGAGTCATTAGCTTCCATCTGTACAATTCTCATTCTTAGGCAATTATTCTCCTTTTCCAATTCTCTAATCATATTTTTTAGTGAGGCAATTGGGGTTAAGTGACTTGCCCAGGGTCACACAGCTAGTAAGTGTTAAGTGTTTGAACTCAGGTCCTCCTGAATCTAGGGCCGGTGCTCTTTCCACTGAACCATCTAGCTGCCCCTCCAATCATATTTTTAAGGCATTATTTTCTTTTTCTAAGCTATTGACTTTCTCTTGCATAACTTCTATTTATTTTCACAATTTTTCTTTTGCCTCTCTCATTTGGTTTTGTGATGAAATAATGGGATTTAGCAGATACTCAAAGACCCACCTGGAGATTAATCTATACTGATTGAATCAAGTGAGAGTGATTGACTGCTAATTAAGCCTACTTCAAGTTAATTGGATTGTAATCACACCTGGCTATCCCTTAAGAAGGTATTGTTCTCAGAAACTAGACTGTGAACTCAACTTGAGAACACCTTCAAAGACAATGGATTTGGATTTGGATGACGCCAACCAATCACCTTGAAGCAGTGTGTAAGGACCACCTCTGTTCCAGATGTATAAAAAAGCTTCCACAAACAGCTTGAAAAAGGACTTCCTGATTAAAGCAGGCTCATGGAGGAGGACTTCAGGAAGAACCCAACCAGGCTGGAACTCTAGGCTAGACTGGAGCTGAAGCTTCTGATTTAAGGCAACCACAATTTAGATTTTAAACATCACAGTTTATAAAATCTTTTTCAGCTCTTTCAGGAGGGCTTTTTGGACTTGAGACCAATTATTCTTCCCTTTTAAGGCTTCACATGTAGGAATTTTATCATTTGTTTACATCGTCTGAGTTTATGTTTTGATCCTCCCTGTTACCCTAGTAACTGTCAAGGGTGAGAGTTCCTTTTTGTTTCCTATTCTTAGTTTTATTTTAACCCTTTTAAGGTTAAGTTCTGCTCCTGGGGTGTGGTGTACATTGTCCAGAGCTTCTTTTGTGGGGGTCTGGGGCTGAATCACCAGCTTTCTGCTCTGACACATCAGCAGCTTGCAGCTTCTCACTGTACTGGAGTGGCCCAGCTTAGTTGGGCTGGCTGTATAGCCAATACCCCAGCTTGTAGATTGCCTCCTGTGCTGGGATTGGAGGCCTCACACCTGGCCTACTGTGTCACTACCTTGCTGGGCTAGGATCTTGGGTCCTGAGCTTTTGATCTATGCTTTGACTAAGAATCTTTTGCTGGCATGGTCAGACACCCTCTGTGCTGAGCTGTGCTCCCCTTTTACCCAGATGAAACAGACCTTTCCTGATGATCTTCTAGGTAAACTTAGATGAAAAGATTGTGTCACTTCAATTTTTGTTTTGTTTTGTTTTGTGTGAGTTTTTTTCAGGTTTTGCAGCTTTAGAATCTGTTGAGAGGCTTGATTTAACATTGTGTCTGAGGGAAATTTGGGAGAGTTCAGGTAGCTTCCTGGTTTCACTCTACCATCTTGGCTTTCCCTCTGGAACCTCTCTTATATGATTTTGTGGTAAAAAGTGAAAGCTTTTAACAAGTTGGTTAGGATAACTGAGAGACACCAGTTTTTGAAGGACCACCTGTTCTGGGAGGAGACCATGACGAACCAGCCATGCGTCTGCTAAGCACTCCACTTCCAGGGTGCGAGCTTAAAGGCAAGGAGAGAACAGAAGTGAGCTCTCTCTCTCTTTTTTGCTCACTCACTCCTGGCTGGCTCGCTCGGCAGACAAACGCTGACTCAGGTACTGGGTAATCGGCTTGGTCCTCCGTAACAGCACGTGCTTGACACAGTTCTCAGTCTCAGAGGTGGCCTTGGGTTTTTGGTGAGTTCTATAAGGAATATAGACTAAGCTTAGATCTAAGACTATTTATTTTTATTTCTATTTTCCTATCTCTCTAATCAACATCACCTTGTTTTGTTGGCTAAGCAATTCCCAAACAATAAAAGCTCAAACTAAAGCTCAGAGGCTTCTTTCACTTACTGGTCTGAGAGATATATAAGGGAAAGGTTAAAGGGGAGTTTAATGCTCTTGTATCCAATTTTAAATCTCACAATTTCATACCATGTTATACTTCTGTTATATATTTGACACAATGTAGTTTACATTATTTAACAAACACGATATTCATTGTATGTACTCTGTTTAAAGGACCATTTTAGGAACTAGAGTTGCAAAGAAAAATGATGACACATTAGGCACTACACTCAGAGAACTTATGCTAGACTTAGATATAACATGTAAAAATAAGTATTATTTGAGATAGAATGTAATATGAACAAATATTAAATCTGGACAAAGTACACTAGGAAATTTGAGGACAGAGTGATCTTATTAAAGTCAAAGGATTTTTAGAAGCCATTATTGAGGAGAGGGCAGGCATCTGACCTGGAGGGCCTTGGATAAAGAGAAAGACATTTACCTGGTAGAAATGAGGAAGGAATAAATTCCAGATTTAGCTTTGTGCATGGTGTACCAATCCTCTGCTTCTTCAGGGGAGAAACTATTACCTATTTTTGTTTGTACCTTTTTTAGTGGTTAAAACAATGAATGACATAAAGGAAATGCTAAAATGTCCAATAGATACATTTAGGTTCATTTCCAAACTTCTCTTATACTTTGAACTTTTTGAGAGAAGAGGTTGTATTGTATTTCATTTTATCCTTAATATCTTTGTATATAGGTAGGGCTGAGTTTAGAATAAAGAAGGTCTGTGTTCAAATGTTATCTCTGACAACAGCTGTGTAATATTTGAAAAGTAACTAAGTTTCTATTAAGTCTCTGTTTCCTCATCTATAAAATGAAGAATTGTACAAGTAGGCCTCTGAGTTTCCTTCCAACTCTAGATCTAACATCTTATGATATACTAAGCCATAAGAAAGTTTTGATTTGTAGATCCACCTTGGTCAAGGGAATTCACAACTTGGGATTTCCCCTCACTGACAAATACATAAATCCTTAATGTATTCATGTAGTATATCCATATGTCCTCTTCTTAAGGAAGAAGATATATTTTAGTATTCACACAATTCTTCAGGTACACAAAAGAAAAAAAAAACTGACAACAATTTACTTTCTCCTCAGGGAACCTTCTGCTGTGGTTTCGGCCATACAATAGAAATACTTGCCTAGCTGGATACTTTCAGTTAAAGGATGAGGGTTCTGGGGAACAGTCTATCAGCTATTTCAAATGAAAGTTTCACAAGGAGAAATCCAAAGAAGTAAGAAGGCTTTGTATTTCTGGCAAGTCCACTCTCCTTTGGCTCTGCACACCCCATGCTAGTTAGCAAAGAAACTTGCAACCTCACCTTCCCTAGCAATTCACTCTTTTCACTTTGATGTGTTTCCCTATTTGCCTCCTATTGCTTCTCCTTCAAATGCTTGAGGATGTCTGTGCTCATATCTCACAGCAACACACTCACCTTGGTCTAGCAGCATGGCAAATTTGGTACTCGTCTTTGAAGTGAGTCAGCTTAAAGACATTCATATTCTCCCCGCCCCCGACCCCCCTCCCCGTCTCAAACTTTCCCCACCCTCCTTTCTACTTGCAGCCATTTTTTCCAAGTGACATTCCAGACTTCTATGAACAAGTTCAGCATGTCTGGCTGAGCTTGAAAGCTGCCTATAATCAGGAGGTTTCTTGCCTCAGGAAGAGTCCCGCATTTGGATCCAGAGGACCTACATTGGATTTGAGACTTAGCAATCATTACCCAGTATGCCCTTGAGCCAGTTACTTAACCTATCTAAGCCTCAGTTTCTTCTTTTGTTGCTACCTTCAAATCTATGGTTCTAGTGGAAAGAGCACTGGCCTGTCAGGGCAGAGGACCTGGGTTTAAATCTACCCTTTGATACTACTTGTGTTACTCTGGACAAGATTTTTAACTGGCCAGGGCCTCAAAATTGTAAAATGAAGGGTCCTTTGAAGTTACTTATACTCCTAGATCTTTGGTCCTATATTTTTTAAAGTTCTTGTCTCTATCAGGGATATTATTTCAGTCACTTAAGGTAAATAATATGGTTTCGACTTGGATCCTTTCCTTTCTATTATCTCTTTATCCTATTAACAACCAGGCTTTTCCCATTTTTGCTTTAAAAGTTCTTTTTAAGGGCAGCTAGGTAGCACAGTGGATAGATCCCTGGTCCTGGAGTAAGGAAGACCAGAGTTCAAATCCAGCCTCAGACACTTGACGTATACTATCTGTGTGAACCTGGGCAAGTCACTTAACCCCAATTGCCTCCCCCCCCCCCAAAAAAATACCCAACAAAACAATAAACAAAAAAAGTTATGTAAATATATATATGTATATGTACATATATATATATTCTTTGACACCACTTTTGTTTAAATACTCATTACTTATTCTTAAATTAGTATAACTTACTATTAGTGGCAACTATGTTCTGTCCAAACTTGCCCAATTGATTATACATATTGCTGCTAGACAATTCAATATTTTATGAGGTCTATGATTTCATCAGAGCAGGGATTCCATCCTCTGAAATTAATCACAACCCTTCTATATCTAAATTGATGATTTCATGTGTTGTTATGGTCAAGAAGAAATTCCTATCTGATAGAATATTTTTTTGTTGAACAGCCTATCCAATTTAAGATACATTAGACCTTAGGCCACAATTATGTTATCAATCCATACATGAAGCCTTCCAATTTGATACAACATACCAGAATCACCCATGTATTATAAAAGACTAAACTTTCTAAAAGACTATTTTTGGTATGCCACACATCTGTCAAAAAAAATCAGTGGTTTAATGGGACGTATGTTATTCCACCTAACTTCCTACATGATCATCTTCTACTGAAGCAATACCTCTCACCATGGAGTCTGAGAGTCTTCCACAAATGAGGGCAAGGTATTTTACTGAACTAATTTTACAGATTACTTGTAATTATTAACTAAATTTAATATTAATCTTATCTCCAAAAATATAATAATAAATCCATTCATCTAAGAAATATCTTGATGGAATGACACAGTTTATATCAGGGCTTCTCAAACTTTTTTCCACTCACTACTCACTAGTCTTTTTCACCTGAGAAAATTTTACTTGACCCTGGGTATATAGGTATATGTATAAAAAGTATATGCAATCTTTTGCTATTGCCAAGTTTTTCACAACCCTCACGTCGTGTTATGTTCTTCCAAATGGGGTCACAACCCACAGTTTAAGAAGCTTTTGTTTATATGACTTCAATATATTTCAGTAGTCTACATAGTATGTTGCTGAATACATGATAGGTACTTGGAAATATTTAGGTGTTGTTGGTTGTTGTAGATGCTTCACAAGATATAATGTAGCAAAGGTATAAAAACATACTCTATGCTAACAATTAAAATTACAAGGTTATTCACAATGGTTTATTTGTGTCAAAGTACGCTTCAATTAATGCAGTGATTATGTTTGTGTTTGAATTGATTATATGTACATCAGGTACAATGAATATCCTACCTTAGGCTTTCCATTAATCTAATTGCCACAGAATCACATTTTGTTTGGCTCATTGACATGACCATGTGATTTTAGGCAATAATTGTTATGGTGGCTATGGACTTTGCAAGGGGTATGAAATAGATGCCAGAATACTAGAGAAGTCAAAGACAGGAGGGGGTAAAGGGAAAGTTGGGTAGCAGCCATTTCACATAAAAAAATAGATTCCTCTCTAATATTTAGAAATCACTTTGTCTAAAGTTCATATTCAACTTAGTTTAGTCCCATTATTTTTACAACCATTTTATCTCAAGAAATACAAAAGGATTCAGGTCCTTGAAGTATTAAACTCAGAAAAATCTGCTAGTCAGCAACAGGAGGGTGAGCATCCCCAAGTAGACCACAAAAATGTCAAATCAGCATGGAACAGGTTAAGGTAACTAGATAAATTGAGGCAATAATATATAGGTACATTAATAATATTTTCAGGACAATGGAGGTTACTTATTGGAGTTTTGACTGGACATGTGTAGGAATATGTTATTATATGTCAATGATATTACAATGAACATAAAGAACAACCAAAAAGAAGATGCTTAGACTGGTGACATTTGAAAAACAGAAAAGGAAGCATAGGTATCATGAGATTGGGATGAAAGAAGCATTCCTCTTTTTGAATATGAAGTACTTTACCCTTAGTATTGAACCCTCTCCACTACACTCATAGGAATACTTCCCCAACTTCTGCTTGCATAATTGGTAATATCCCCAGAAAAAAAAAAAAAACTACTAGTAGTATCAAGGTCATATAGGTAACCCTGAGAAACTAGATTTCTAGTACTTTTGCTTGTGGACCCCCACTGATATGCTCTCCATTATTAATCAGCTATAAACTTATCTTTGTAATCAAGGTATTAACTAATATAACAAGAGTATAATAAAAACAAGAACACTAATTAAAAAAACTCATCTAAAAAGTCTGGAGCCACACAGTCCCTGGAAACAGTATGCACAAACTAAAAAAAAATATGTTGAACCCATTCCATGAATTAATTGGCTCAAGGAACTAAACACTTAGACCACTGATGTCCCTCCTAGTCACTAAAATGAAAAAAGCCACAGTATCTTGAATTTCTGCTCCCTTATATTTGGCAGAACATCAGAGGCAACTCAGAGGGTCAGGAGAGACACACTAAGATATACCAACATAGTCTCCTTGATGAATATCCTTATTGTATATTCTATACCCACGATAGCTAGGTAATGTTTTTTTTATTAATTGATAGATTGACAACAAATTATTCACATCATTCTAATCTTAAATATAAAGTACCATCAAACTAATACAGTCAGCCCTGGGCTATCAGTCCATGAGAATGATTTTCTCTCAGGGTCTTGACTCCAACACTGGAATTCTCTGAACTGGAACTCTTTTACACTGGTACCACTTGACTGTGTTCACTACCTGACTATTATTTTTATATATAGGCCTAGAAATGTATACCTTTCTTTCAGGCAATGGCAAGATGTTTACTTCATAGCATCATCTGACTAAATAATATTCAAAACACTACTAACTTCTCAAGTTCACATATAGTTTATGTTTTTAATGATTGATGGATTCAAATGATATGTCTTAGCCTATAACCTTGTACTGAGTTCTCTTTTCCCTTTATACACTTTTTTTTGGTGGTTTCATCAGCACCCAATAATTCAATCATCATTTCCATGCCAATGAATTTCAGATCTATATATCCAGCCTGAAACACTATCAATATTGCAACAACTACTTTTTGGGCATCAGTAATTGGATGTCCCATAAATATCTCAAAATGACATTCCCAAAGGAGAACTGATTTTTTCCCCATAACTTCCCCTCTGACAATTTTGGTATTACTACTGTGAATATAATATCACCATCTTCCCAGTTGATCAGTTTTACAACCTCATTGTCATTCTCAACTTGTCATTTCCATTTAAGGTATGTGGTAAAGTGTATAGAGTGCTTTGCCTGAAATCAAGAAGACCTAAATTCAAATCCAACTATAGACACTTACTAACTGTGTGACCCTGATTAAGTCACATAATCTGTTGATTTCCGTTTCTTCAACTGTAAAATGAGGGTGATAAAACTTTGAGCTAGAGGACTAATGAGAAACAAACATCATCACAGGCAACTACTTTTTATATAGATTAATTAGACTTCTTAAGCTTATAGTAAAGAAGAGAAAATCACATATCTATATGGTTTGAAGTTTACAAAACAGCTTTCTTTCAAATTTCCCAGTTAGGTAATGATAATAATAACAATAAAGGTAGCTGGGTGGCTCAGAGGACAAGGCTTGCATTCAAGAAGACATAAGTTTAAATCGAGCCTCAGACACTTGCTAGCTATGTGAGCATGAGCAAGTCATTTAACCTGTTTGCCTCAGTCTCCTCATCTGTGAAATGAGCTGGAGAAGGAAATGGCAAACCACTCCAATATTTCTGCCACATAGATTCCAATTGGGGTCATGAAGAGTTGTATACAACTGAAAAATCACTGAACAACAGTAACAAAAAAATACCTATTGTAGATAATATTTAATAGCACTTTAAAATTTAGAAAAGATTTTATGTACAGTTGAGAATTTAATCATCATAATAACCCATTCAATAGATGGTATGGCAATTAATCCCCATGTTACAGATGAAAATATCAAAACCCCCAAAGTTTAAATGATTTGGAACAGATTTTATATATTGGAACTAGTCTTTTGTCTTAGGTCTTTTGACTCTAAGATCAGTGTTCACCATTATACTATACTAATCTCAAGTAATAATAGATATTGGCATCATCAAAATAAAATACAAACAGCAATTACAAGCCAGTGCTGAATTCTTGAAAATTATATCAGAATCATATCATTGAATTGGGTGAGGGGTAAGCCAAGACATTCTCATTTCTTAGTTAAATAATAACAATAGATACCATACTCATGATTTAGTTTCTGAATAACTACTTGTATTATGCAGATGGACAAAAATAAGTCATTGAAAAGGTCAAATGACTAGTTTTCAAGTTTATTCAATAAATCAATGGTAAAGCTGGGAATAGAGCCCAGTTCCCTTAATGTTTATGTTCTAGGCACTTTGCCACATTGCATTTCTTTCTCCTCTATTCACCAACATTTCTATCTTTGGTCTAGATGCGCATATCCCCAAAGGTTTTGAATTTGGTTCAAAATACCATCTGAGGAATAAATTAAGCACACGAATCTCCTCATATGCCTAATTTGAACTTAAAGTAGCAGGAGAATTGTAGTTCTGGATTCCTTGTTGTTGGTGGGTAAAATTTTTTCAATAGCCATTAAAGTAGCAGTACTGAAAGCCTCTACTCATTTGGGGCAAATGAACACCTGCTCCAAAGAAACTCTAAATCATTTCAGATCTCAAACTCTAGGTCATAGATACAACATATACATCTTCTGAAGGAAAATGTAATCTCAGATCCCAAGGACATTTAAAGTATTAGCATGGGGAAGATTTTTCTTCCAAGGACTCAAAAGATCAGAAGCTGAGTACAATGTGTAAGTTATCACATAGGTGACCTCCTACTATATTGCAAAGAGGCTCTAGAATGGGTTCAGGGCATAAGTAGGACAAGTGTGTTGTTCAATCCAACCCACAGAGACCTCATTACCACCTTATTCTCAGAAAAATGAATTCCTAGCTTTCTGCAAATTAAAGTCAATGACCCTGTGCTGAAACATTTCAGGATTCTAAAAAGTGAGTACTACAATTTACCGATCATTTTCCATCTTACTGGGGGCAGATACCCCATTCCCACTCACTTTGTTCTTCTCCTTCAGAATTAATATGTGCTGAAACAAAAATCCCTTTTTTTCCTTTCCTATCTATCATCATGTTCTCAACCATATCCACTCTGGTCTTGCCCCCTCCACAATATATATCATCCTCCTTATCTGTTCTACTTAACCCTTGGTTCCATAACTCTAATGTTAACAAACATTACTTAATATTGTATTTTTCACTTCACTTTCATTTTATTTTCTTCAGGCTATCAGAAACCTGTAACTCTATAAGACACTGAACCCCTGGTCATCCTCTACAAAATTGGGTGTTCTTTCTGTCATACCTGCCAAAGCACTAGACCAGGAGGAAGACTAAGTTCTTTCATCTCTTCCATTTTCAGACTTCACCTTTGCCAGCAACCTCTGTTCCCTTTGTTTACTTGGTCAAATTGTCAATTACAAAAGCTATGTTACCTTTATCATTTCCTCTCTTCATTTCTATTCAAGTATTCCTGGAGAAAGTCATAAGAAATGTGTCATCTAATCTCAAATGCATCCTCAGTACTATATGTAATACATTTGCTTTTTCTTGATTGTTCATCTAGGTTACTCCCCACAACAGCTATTCAAATACTTTCCCTGCTTGGAAATCACATATCACCTCTTATTCTATCACCCCTATAAAAACCTCCTCCTTTAATGAGGAAATAGAGACAGTGCCTTCAATGCCCTACCTTCCATCTGTTTTTTCCCCTCTGTTGAAAGATGACATAGAGAAGATCAAAGATATGGGCCTTCTCCTTAACAAAGTTAAACTTGTAGTTATATTCTGGATCCTATTCCTTTCTTCTCCTGGCTTCATCTTAAAATGAATTTTTATGTCAATGTCAAATAAGCAGGTGCATTCACCCCATCTTATATTTATATTTTTGCTCATACCCAGGTCACCTAATATAGCTATCCATGGAGCAAAACAAAATTCCTTTCTCTTATTCCTTCAATTTCAATGATATATTAATAAGCCTTTGTCCCACCTCCAAGGCCAGTAGGAGACCAGAGCTAACTGTATTTGAGGTTTGCTAATTTGTATCCTATGCATGGGCATGCATACACATGTGTGCACACACACACACACACACACATTCTAAACAATGCCTTCTGGGCTTGATAAGCTGATAGAGGAATGTTATGCATTGTTCTCTTCCTGTCATCGCTTCTTAAAACCACCATTCTCTTCCTCATCCACCACATACATTTTTAAATATTATTCCTTTTTTCATGGTACCTGGGAGACTGAGCACTTGATAATTCCCTCTTTCTTTTATTTTCAATCTCTCCTCATCCATTGGCTTTTCCCCTGACATCTGCAAACAAACCTGATTTTCTTCCATCCTTAAGAACTCTTCACTTCATCCTGTCATTCCCTCAAGTTATTGTCCCACATCTCTTCTACTTTTCACAGTTAAATTCCTGGAAAAGACTGTATATAGATACTTCCACTTCCTCACCTCCTAATCACTTTTCAGTCACTTGGAATCTGACTTCTGACCTCACCACCAGACTGAAATTGTTTTTTCCAAAGTTATCAAAGATCTCTTTCCTGCTAAATTTGATATCCAATTTCTCAATCCTTACCTTTGTGAACTCTATGTAGTTTTTGACACTTTCAACTGACTTCTGCTCATGGAAACTCTCTCTTCTCTTCTTTCTTGTTTCTTCTATTTCTCTGATTATTCCTCCTCAATCTCTTTCACTATTGAATCCTCCTGATCACATACACTAAATATGTACATCGCTCAAGACTCTGTTCTGAGTTCTCATCTTGTCTCTCTGTGCTCTTGATGAACCAAAGAGATTCTCATTGTTACCAAATAGTAAGAGTTTAATAAATACTAATTAATTGATTGATTCTCATTTTTCAACCTAATATTATCAGCTCCCATTGGGTTCAAAAATTATCTCAATTCAGATGAACAGCCCTAATCTCTCCAAATTTTCTATCTGGTAGAAAATCAGAAGTCCTGTAGACATCTCAAATTCTGATTGAACTCAGTTTTCTCCTGAAACTCATTTTACCCCACAATTCTTTTGAAGTAGTCCTTGAGTCTTTTGTTGTTTCTGTTGTTGTTGTTAGGTTGTTTCAGTCATGTCCATTACTTCATGAACCAATTTGTGGTTTTCTTGGCAAAGATACTGGAGTGCTTTGTCATTTCTTTCTCCAGCTCATTTTGCAGATGAAGAACTGAGGTGAACAGGGTTAAGTGACTTGCCCAGAGCCACACAGCTTGTGTCTGTGGACAGATTTTAACTCAGAAAGAGTAGTCTTCATAACTCCATGCCCAGGACTCTATACACTATGCCACCTAACTGCCTTTTGAAGTAATCTTTGGGTCTTTCCTTTCTTTCAAATTTAATAATCTACTAATTTGTCAAGTATTTTAAATTCTAATTTTATAACATTTGTCACATATATCCTCTTCTCTCAATTCCTGTACTTCCACCCTATGTCAGCCATTTATTACCAATTCCTTGAATAATATTAACAACAACAATAATTATGATGATGATGGCGAACATCTATATAGCACTTTAAGTTTTGCTGGTAGAATGAAAAGATTTGGAGTAGTTGCTATACGATAGTGGGAATGTGAGCCAGTTGTTGTTGTTGTTTGTATTTTTATTTTCAAAGTGGACCGATAATATTTGGGGGTGATGTCTTCCGTATGAATTAGATTTAAGTGAGGCAGAGTTAGTCAAAGTTATCAGCCTCACTCTCTCTTTCAGACTCATCAAAGTCCAGTGGCAAGCCAAAAGTCAGGATGACTGGCAATGGCCCAGAATGCAGTGGATGGATGGCCTTGGCATTTTCAATGTTTGACCAAGTTCTAAGTGATCCACAGTGCCTGATTAAGCAGCCTTCATGCTGTTTGGAACCTTCCCATTCCTCCAGGGGAAGTCTTCACATATTTGTGGTAGACATCTCTTTAACCCACTGACAAGTTTGAGCTTTATTGTTTACCCTCAATCTGGTTTATCCTACCTGCCAAGACAGTTTATTAGGGTGTGGCCACTGCTTATATCACAGTTTCTTGAAGCCATAGGTGAGAGATGGGTGAAGGTTGACACCAAAGGTAGATGAACAATCCTGAAAAGGGATCTGCAAGCCCTCACATCAGAGGTGCTCATCTTCCTGAACAGCCCATATACCCCAATTGTAAGCCATTAGGGGAGGTATCAGAGAATTACCTTCTTGCAACTAGGACCTAGTTGAGATTATGTACCATAACTTTGTAGTGGACCCAGTCAACATAATATGACACCAAATCTAGCAGTCACCTGATGGAGAACTAAACATGGGGAAACCAGATCAATACAGTTTCATCCGTTAAAAACCATATCTTCTCTGTTATCCTAGCATGAAGAGAAGCAAATACACAGGACCAATGCTGTCACATAAATGAAACTGTATTAAAATTATTTGTGTCAAAGAATATTTTGTGCAATATGTGCAAATAATATGTGCAAATGGGGGTATAAAAACAACATGGCAAATTCTTTCCTAATTTAAAGTCACTAGAAAAAGTAATATCATAACATCATAAATCTGAACAAAGAACTAGGAAGGACATTTTTGTTGTTTAATCATTTTTTACTGTGCTAGACTCCTTGTAAAGCCATTTGAATTTGTTTTTTGGCAAAAATACTGGAGTGGTTTGCCATTTCTTTCTCCAGCTCTTTTTACAGATGAGGAAACTGAGGCAAACAGACTTGTGATTTTCCCAGGGTCACAGAGCCAGTAAATATCTGAGGCTGGATTTAAACACAGGAAGATTAATCTTCCTGACATCAGACTCAGCATCCTATGTACTAGGCCACCTGACTGCCCCTAGACAGAACCTTGGACTTCATGTAAGAAAGTACTTTAGACTTTATCTCATTTAACTCCCTTACTTTATAGATGTGGGAATCAAGGATCAGAAAGATATAATGACTCTAAGTTCAGAGGCAATAAATGTTAAAGCTGCTATTCAAATTCTAGGTCCTCTGACTCTAAAACAAGGGCTGTTTTTATATACAATAATGATACTTCATTATTTCCATGGGATTTGTGGTATAATATTTCTATATCCACTTGGATGTGATTTCACAAATTATTCTAAATATAAAACATGAGAAAGCAAACAATCAAATTCGAAGTAATCTAAGTTTACTTTGTTTTTTATACAATATTTTTAGGCCCTATTATATAAAGGCATGGTTGTTAACTAAATGAGTAGAGCTGTGATCATATTAATATTGGTCCAGTTTCTCACATTTGAAATAAATCATTACACTCTGTAAGACAGTAGCCATGTATAGCATTATTTTCAGTGTATAATTATAGATTTAAATATTATAATTATAGAATTAAATATAATGACATTATTCACTGCCATATAACAACACTACTATAGAACTGATATTTTTAATGTGCCTTTGTTGCTTGGAGAAGTTTGTGTCATTAGAGGTATTTTGCAATTGTCCAAATGTAAACCTGGAGAAGAAATGGTAAACCATTCCAGTATTTTTGCCAAGCAAACCCCACATGGAATCATGAAGAGTCAGAAACTTAAATGACTGAACAACAAAAAAGATAATCCATCTTAATTTCCTTCTCCTGTTTAATCTCAGCATAAATCACCATGTTTATTTATATGTATATATATACATATATATGTGTACATGTATTACAGTGCACCCATGTATATAATTTATGTGCATAAAATTGTATTAACAGACATGGATATAGGTGTAGATACAGATAAAGATATTTGCACATATATGTGCCAAGTATGCTGGTAAATGTTTAAATGGATCTCTAGAATTAGACAAATGTACACAGGACATACTTCTAAATTTAATCTGCATTATTAACATTTTATCAATCACTTTCTTAAGTTTAGAAATCAACAAAATAATAAGGCAATCCATGATTTACAACATTTGCCCGTTCCAGAGTTGTAAATGTTCATACTTAAAATTAACAATCAATTATTTTAAGATGTATTAGCTGGTTCCATCACACTATTTTTATGAGTACAGATATATAGCTGAGTACACACATACACACACATACATATTTCTATTGATGTTTGCATATCTATATACATATTATTTATATTTATCTAATCTTTCTAGATTTACATTTATCTATTTATGTATATTAAACATGTATATGTAAAGAAGTAATTAAAGACATCATATTTTGCAAGTATGTGTGTATGTATATGCACATATATGTATATACATACAGAGATATATGTATATATGAGATTATTTCTCTGTTATTATAACTAACATTTATCTAATACATACTATATGCCTGGTACTCTACTAAATGTTTTACTGTTATTATCTCATCTAATGCTTACAAGAAATCTGTTAGTAGATGAGGAAATTGAGGGACATAGTGATTAAGTGATTTTTCTAGTGAGTTTTTGAGTCTGAATTTTATCTCAGGTCTTCCTGACTCCAGACCAAGAGCACTATATACTTTATCACCTAATTATCTATATCTAAATCTGTATCTGTATTCATATCATCTGTATCCATATATGTATATACATAAAACTCATGAACATATACACCGATAGATATATAGATTCTAAAATTGATGAATTAATGACTTATCTCCATGACTTCATTAGTTGTTCATCTAACTTCTAGTAATAATGTAGACCCTTGATTATGCCACACAGAGTGTAATGAATAAGCAATACATAATAAATAAGGAGCTTTGAAGAAGAAATGGAATAAATTATGCTATCAGGAATTAATATTATCCAAAAGAGAAGGTTGAATTGTCACATGGTGAGAGGGATAATAGGTGGACATTCATGTAGTTCAATGATATCTACAGTATAGGGGGGAAAGGCCACCAGGATATTGTATGTATTATTGTGGTAAACTTGTAATTGAACATAGAAAAGAGTTGCACAGGATGAACATGAACAGTTTGTTCCATATCATTGGAGGGAATTACCACATCAACCACCTCATCGATCCATTTGAATATTTGATTATCATATCTTTAATAGGAACCTCCCTTTGTAGTAACTCACCTTCTCTATGTTTAAGGGCATTTTAACAGAATTGGATCTTTCTCTAACTCTTCTGAAATATGATTTACCTAAAATAAACCAATTTTTACATTTATTGATGTGAAATCTACTGCACCTCTTCTCTACTTCTCTACTACTTTTCCCAAATAGGAAGACACAGAAGTCTTCCAGAATAAAAAGACATATCAAATTCAGAAATTAGGTTGTTTTCTTTAAATAAAATCAATTTCTCTCATTTGACATAGCCAATTTATGATAAGAATACATTTCATTTGGGGGCCGCTAGATGGCGCAGTAGATAAAGCACCGGCCCTGGCTTCAGCAGGACTTGAGTTCAAATTCAGCCTTAGACGCTTGACACATACTAGCTGTGTGACCCTAGGCAAGTCACTTAACCCTTATTGCCCCACACACACAAAAAAAAATTCATTTGGACAATATTGAGTGCTACATTAACTATTTGAGATCATTGGGTTCCTTTAAGATATAATTTTTGAAACTATATAAATGGAAATATAATAGCAAGAAGAGTTAATCAATTTATTTATGAAATTAAAGCATAGGCTACTTAATGGGTAGAAAACCAAGATGGTAAGGATGTTGCCATTGGAGTCAATGGACATAAGTTTGAATGTCATCTTTGCCACTTACTTCTTATATGACCTTTGTTATGTCACATAAAAAAATTTGGGGACCATGGTTTCTTCACCTGGATAATGGGCCTTGGGAGAAGTGGTGGACTAGAGAATCTTTAAGATCTTTTCTACTTTAGATCTATGATATTTTATTCACATTTCTCAGCATCTAGCATAATGGGTCCTCAATAATGTAGACTAACAGAAAAATTAGAGCAACTTACTTGTTACTGTTAGGATCAGATCCTATAGCTGTCAGAAGGAAGTATTTTTTGGCTTCAGCAGGCTTCAACCTCAAGTAGAATTTTAAATAAAAATAAAGAAATTTTTAAAAAGGAAACTGGCCTTCCTGTTTTGAATCAATTGCACAGTAGAGGATCAAACTATTAAATTGCAAACTACTTTATATGTCACATACTTTCTCCATACTTCTGACAAGTCATACATGAGGTGTTATTTGTCTCAGGGTCAATTTATGTCATTGATGATGTGGGGGTCTTAATCAATTTACCATGAATTTTAGGATATTTGACTACAGAAAGGGAAGTTTTAATTCTAAAAACCTAAGTTCATGATATAGAATGATGCAAGAAAAAATAGTATGCTTTTCTTTTTAATTATATTTTTGTTCATGAGTAAAATTATTAAATTTGAATTGCAGAAAAATCTTTAAAAAAGAAGAAATAAAATAAAAGGGGGGAATCTTCCTAGCAATAAGAGATTTTATCAGATTGAGATTCCATCTCAGGACACAGCTTCATCAATGTTAAAATGCTGACCATCTCCAATAGATGAATGTGGAACTGTACTTGTCATAGAAAATGTGAAGACAACATTTTCTTGTACTTGGAAAAACAGGTCAAACTTCAAGAATCTTTTTTATTATTAAAGCCAGAAAATCAACTATTATATATTTTGTTTTGTTTATTTCATTCATGTTGAATTTCTTACTCACAAAAGTAAGAAATTACAGCTAGTACAACTCAGTGATAGTAAAAACTGCTCCTGTGTCAGAATTGTCCAATAGCATGTGAGTTTAATAAAGAAGTGCTTTAGCTTTGATTCTTTTGACTTAGTAAATTCTGAATTTCCCTTTGCTCCCATGGCAAAGTCAAATCCACATATGTTGATTATGTGCCTCTCTTAACTGACTGGAGCTGTGGTAGCTCTGTTATAACTCAAATTCAGAAAATTGAATTAATTGAATTAATTCTGTATATTTCAGGTCAGAGGTTATTGTTTTTAAAAGAATAATTGTCCTTTCTCTTTATTATGATTGATCTATCTAACTTTGTTTCTATCCCTGAGAAACAGAATGAATGTGTGCAGGGAAAATAAATCTATACCTATGATAATAGGAGAAAGTGAATGCAAGAGGGGGAAAAGACCCAAATTCAGAAAGGGGAATCTGTTTCCACAGTTGACTGACAAACCCATTCATATCATACACATGGTCAGGTCACAATTTCCACAAAACTGGGTAACAAGGGACATAGTGATCCTTTCTCTTCCATTTACATATCCATCATGAATAATTTAAATGATTAAAAGGATAAAAAATAATAAACTAAAGAAAAAAATTAAGAAAGGCAACAAAGTGTTTTACAAAGGCCAACTTGAGTAATCATCAGTAGAGTGAGGTATAATTAGCCAGGCCCTAAGACAACTAGAGGTACAAAGTACTGGAAAGGAGATTTTCTATTTGTATAGTACCTTTGAGAATATGCTAGTTGTCCATCAAAGAAGAGGTGAGACTATTATTATAATGAGGTAAATCTCTATTAAAGAATAAAGGCAAAGAGGAGATCAATGAATTGGGCGGGCAACTTAAAAAGCTAGAAAAAGAACAAATTAGAAATCCTCAAGTAGATACTAAACTAGAGATCCTGAAAATTAAAGGAGAAATTAATAAAATTGAAAGCAAGAAAACTATAGAATTATTCAATAAAACTAAGAGCTGGTGTTATTAAAAAAATAAAATAAAACAAAATATTGGTTTATTTGATTTAAAAAAAGAAAGAAGAAAACCAAACTACCAGTATCAAAAACAAAAGGGGATGATGTTACTACCAATGAAGGGGAAATTAAATCAATAATTAGGAATTATTTTGCTGAACTGTATGCCAATAAACTTGACAATCTAAGTGAAACTGATTAATATTTACAAAAATACAAACTGCCCAGGTTCACTGAAGAGGAAATAAAATCCTTAAATAAACCCATATTAGAAAAAGAAATCGGAAGATGGCGGAGAGGAAGCAGCAAGCTGCCCGAGCTCTCCTTCTGTTCCCTCAAAACGAACATTAAATCAAGCCTCTGGATGGATTCTGAAACTACAGAACCTGCAAAGAGACAGAGGGACACAGTCCTCCAACCAGAGATAATTTAGAAGACTTCAGGAAAAGGTCGGTCTGACTCAGGCAAAAGGGAGGCCCAGCACAGGGCAGCAGCCCAGCACCAAGGGGGTCGGGGCAAGTCAGCAGGAGCTGTGGGCCACAGCCAAACAACTGAGGCCCCTGGAACCTGGTTCAAAAATCTGGTGGCCAAGAAGGACAGTGGAAAAACCTACCTGCACCGGCCGAGAGGGCCACGAATGGGTCAGCTGGGATCAGACCCCAGGGTCCGGAGCCTGGCTGGCGGAGCACAGAAAGGAAGAGCAGGGTGGGGGATCTCCACACACCATAAAGGCCTCAGAGTAAAAGCCCGGTCACACAGCACCTATACCCCTGCACAAGAAGCCCAAAACAGGGACCCTGGTGCCCCCAGAGCATACCTCAACTTAAAAAATAAATAAATAAGCTGCAATAATGAGTAAGAAGCAAAAAAGAGCCCTCTCCATTGAGAGCTTCTGTATCAATAGGGAAGAAGCCAACACAAACTCAGATGAGGACAATAGCCTCAAATTGCCTACATCTGAAGCCTCACCAGGGAAGGTGAATTGGTCTCAAGGACAAAAAGCCTTCCTGGAAGAGCTCAAAAAGGATTTTAAAAATCAATTGAGAGAGGTAGAAGAAAAAATGGGGAGAGAAATGAAAGCAGAACAAGAAAACTATGAAAAAAGAATCAGCAGCTTGGAAAAGGAAGCACATAATTTTACTGAAGAAAACAAAGCCTTAAAAAATTCATTTGGCCAAATGGAAAAAAAAAGGTGCATAATCTCACTGAAGAAAACAATACCTTAAAAAATTCATCTGGCCAAATGGAAAAAAAGGTACATAATCTCATTGAAGAAAACACTTCCTTAAAAAATTCACTTGGCCAAATGGAAAAAAAAGGTGCATAATCTCACTGAAGAAAACAATGCCTTAAAAATTAAAGTGGGGCAGTTGGAAGATAAGGAATCCATGAGACACCAGGAATCAGTCAAGCAGAATCAAAAAAATGAAAAAATAGAAGAAAATGGGAAATACCTCATTGGAAAGACAACTGATCTGGAAAACAGATCGAGGACAGACAATTTGAGAATCATTGGACTGCCTGAAAGCCATGACCAGAAGAAGAATCTAGATACCATATTCCAGGAAATTATTAAGGAGAACTGCCCTGATATCATAGAATCAGAGGATAAAATCATCATTGAAAGAATCCACCAATCACCTCCTGAAAGAGACCCCAAAAGGAAAACTCCAAGGAATATTGTAGCCAAATTCCAGAATTATCAGGTGAAGGAGAAAATACTCCAAGCAGCCAGAAAGAAACAATTTAAATATCACGGAGCCACAGTCAGGATTGCTCAGGACCTGGCAACTTCAACATTAAAGGACTGCAAGGCTTGGAATACGATATTCCGGAAGGCAGAGGAGCTTGGATTGCAGCCAAGAATCTATTACCCAGCAAAAATGTGCATTTTCTTTCAGGGGAAAAGATGGACATTTAATGACATTGGGGACTTTAAATCTTTCCTGGTGAAAAGACCAGAACTGAATAGAAAATTCAATCTCAACATACAAGACTCAAGAGAAATTTAAAAAGGTAAACAGAGGGGCAGCTAGGTGGTGCAGTGGATAGAGCACCGGCCCTGGAGTCAGGAGTACCTGAGTTCAAATCCGGCCTTAGACACTTAACACTTACTAGCTGTGTGACCCTGGGCAAGTCACTTAACCCCAATTGCCTCACTAAAAAAAAAAAAAAAAAAAGGTAAACAGAGGGGGAAAAAAATGTTACCCTATTAGGTTACACTGTTTATATCCCTACACAGGAAGATAATACTCATAACTCTTAAGAACTGTAAATGTATTTGGGCAGAGAGAAGGACTTTATATAGAGGGTATAAATATAAATTGTCTTTGATGTGATGATAAAAAGAATTAAGGGGTTAAAAAGGGAGTCTATGGGGAGGAGGGGAAAGAGGAGGAGGAATGGGATGAATTATATCATATGAAGAGGTGGAAAAAAACAACCTATTACAATAGAGGGAAAGAAAGGAGGGGGGAACATTGTTTAAACCCTATTCTCATTAGATTTGACTCAAAGAGGGAATAACATATACGTTCATTGGGATAAAGAAACTTAACTCATTCTTTAGGGAAACAAAAGGGGAAGGGAAATGGGGGGACTGATAGAAGGGAGGACAAAAGCAAGGGAGAAAAGGGTAAGGAAAAGAGAGGGGGGTGATAAAAAGGGAGGGCAGATCGGGGGAGGCAGGGGTAACAAGTAAAACATTGGTGAGGAGGAATAGGGTGAAAGAAGGGGGGGAAAGTACAAAGGGGGTAAATAGAATGGAGGGGAATAGACAGTCAGTAATAATAACTGTGAATGTGAATGGGATGAACTCTGCTATAAAACAGAAGTGAATTGCAGAGTGGATTAAAAACCAGAACCCTACAATATGCTGTTTACAAGAAACACATTTGAAGCAGAGAGATACACACAGAGTAAAGGTAAAAGGTTGGAGCAGAATATATTATGCCTCAGCTAAAGTAAAAAAAACAGGGGTAGCAATCCTTATCTCAGACAAAGTGCAGGCAAAAATAGATCTCATTAAAAGAGATAAGGAAGGAAATTACATCTTACTTAAAGGTACTATAGATAATGAAGTAATATCAATATTAAATATGTATGCACCAAGTCGTATAGCATCCAAGTTCTTAGAGGAGAAGTTAAATGAGTTACAAGAGGAATTAGACAGTAATACTATACTAGTGGGAGATCTGAATCTACCCCTCTCAGAATTAGATAAATCTAGCCAAAAAATAAATAAGAAAGAAGTGAAAGAGGTGAATAGATTACTAGAAAAGTTAGACATGATAGATGTCTGGAGAAAATTGAATGGGGATAGAAAGGAATATACCATTTTCTTAGTAGTACATGGCACATTTTCAAAAATTGACCATGTATTAGGGCACAAAAACATCATAGTCAAATGTAGAAAGGCAGAAATAGTCAATGCATCCTTCTCAGATCATGATGCAATAAAAATTTCATGTAAGAAAGAGCCAGGGAAAAGTAGAATGAAAATCAATTGGAAACTAAATAATTTCATTCTAAAGAATGAATGGGCCAAACAAGAAATCATAGAAAAAATCAATAACTTTATCCAAGAGAATGACAATAATGAGACAACATACCAAAATCTATGGGATGCAGCCAAAGCTGTGCTTAGGGGAAACTTTATAGCTCTAAATGCTTACATGAATAACAAAGAGAAAGAGGAGATTAATGAATTGGGCATGTGACTTAAAAAGGTAGAAAAAGAACAAATTAGAAATCCCCAATTAGATACTAAATTAGAGATCCTGAAAATTAAAGGAGAAATTAATAAGATTGAAAGCAAAAAAACTATAGAATTAATCAATAAAACTAAGAGCTGGTTTTATGAAAAAAAACAATAAAATAGATAAAATATTGGTTAATTTGATTTAAAAAAAAAACAAAACCAAATTACCAGTATCAAAAATGAAAAAGGGGATGTTATCACCAATTAAGTGGAAATTAAATCAATAATTAGGAATTATTTGCCCAACTGTATGCCAATAAATTTGACAATCTAAATGAAATGGATGAATATTTACAAAAATACAAGCTGCCCAGGTTAACTGAAGAAGAAATAAAATCCTTAAATAAACCCATATAGAAAAGAGAAATTGAACAAGCCATATAAATGAACTCCCTAAGTAAAAAATCCCCAAGGCCAGATGGGTTTATGGGTGAATTTTACCAAACATTTAAAGAATAATTAATTCCAGTATTATACATATTATTTGGAAAAATAGGGGAAGAAAGAGTTCTACCAAATTTGTTTTATGACACAAATATGGTGGTGATACCAAAACCAAGCAAAGCAAAAACAGAGAAAGAAAATTATAGACCAATTTCCCTAATGAATATTGATGCTAAAATCTTAAATAAGATATTAGTAAGGAGATTACAGCAAGTGATCACCAGGATAATACACTATGACCAGGTGGGATTTATACCAGAAATGCAGGGCTGGTTCAACATTAGGAAAACTATTAATATAATCATCCACATCAATACGAAAACCAACCAAAATCATATGATTATCTCAATAGATGCAGAGAAAGCTTTTGACAAAGTACAACATGCATTTCTAATAAAAACACTAGAGAGTTTAGGAATAGGGGGAGCTTTCCTTAGAATAATAAACAGTATCTACCTAAAGCCATCAGCAAGTATTATATGCGATGGAGATAAATTAGAGGCCTTCCCAATAAGATCAGTGGTGAAACAGGGATGTCCATATCACCCCTATTTTTTAATATTGTCCTAGAAATGTTAGCTTTAGCAATCAGAGAAGAGAAAGGAATTAAAGGAATTAGAATAGGCAAGGAGGAAACAAAACTATCAATCTTTGCAGATGATATGATGGTTTCCTTAAAGAATCCTAGAGAATCAACTCAAAAATTATTTGAAACAATTAACAACTTTAGCAAAGTATCAGGATATAAAATAAATCCACATAAATCATCAGCATTTCTCTACCTGACCAACAAAGTCCAGCAGCAAGAGATAGAAAGAGAAATTCCATTTAAAGTAATGGTAGATAATATAAAATACTTGGGAGTCTACTTGCCAAGGCAAACCCAGGAACTCTATGAACACAACTACCAAACACTCTTCACACAAATGAAATCAGAGCTAAATAATTGGAAAGATATCAATTGCTCATGGATAGGCAGAGTGAATATAGTAAAAATGACAATACTGCCTAAATTAATTTACTTATTCAGTGCCATACCAAACAGACTACCTAAAAATTATTTTATACAGCTAGAAAAAATAATAAAAAAATTCATCTGGAAAAACAAAAAATCAAGAATATCCAGGGAAATAATGAAAAAAATTCACAGGAAGGTGGGTTAGCAGTACAAAACCTGGAGCTTTACTATAAAGTGGGAGTCATCAAAACTCTCTGGTACTGGCTAAAAAATAGAGTGGTAGATCAAAGGAATAGGCTAGGCTCAGGCAATGCAGTAGTAAATGACACTAGTAATGTAGTGTTTGATAAACCCAAAGACTCCAGCTTCTGGGATAGGAACTCAGTATTTGACAAAATCTGCTGGGAAAACTGGAAGATAGTATGGCAGAAATTAGGCATAGACCAACATCTTACACGTTATATGAAAATAAGGTCAAAATGGATACACAATTTAGACATAAGGGGTGATATACCATAGGTAAATTAGGAGAGAAAGGAATAGTCTACCTATCAGATCTTTGGAAAGGAAAACAGTTTTTGACCAAACGAGAGATAGAGTATATTATAAAATGCAAAATGGATGATTTTGATTATATTAAATTAAAAAAATTCTGTACAAACAGAAGCAATGCATCCGAAATTAGAAGGGAGGCAGAAAGCTGGGAAACAATTTTTGAGGCCAGTACTTCTGATAAAGGCCTAATCTCTAAAATATATAGGGAACTAAATCAAATTTATAAGAATCCAAGTCATTCCCCAATTGAGAAATGGTCAAAGGATATGAACAGGCAGTTTTCTGATGAAGAATCCAAAGCTATCTATTCCCATAAGAAAAAATGCTCTAAATCTCTAATGATTAGAGAGATGCATATTAAAACAACTCTGAGGTACCACCTGACACCTATCAGATTGGCTAAAATGACAAAAAAAAAAAAGATAATAAATGTTGGAGAAGCTGTGGGAAAATTGGAACACTAATTCATTGTTGGTGGAGCTGTGAACTGATCCAACCATTCTGGAGAGCAATTTGGAATTATGCCCAAAGGGTGATAAAGCTGTCCATACCATTTGACCCAGCAATACCACTCTTGGGTCTTTTTCCCAAAGAAATCATGGAAGGGGGAAAGGGACCCACATGTACAAAAAATATTTATAGCTGCTCTTTATGTGGTAGCAAGGAATTGGAAGTTGAGGGGGTGCCCATCAATTGGGGAATGGCTGGACAAGTTGTGGTATATGAATACAATGGAATACTATTGTGCTGTAAGAAATGATGAGCAGGAGGAGTTCAGAGAGACCTGGAGGGTCTTACGTGAGCTGATGATGAGTGAGATGAGGAGAACCAGAAGAACATTGTACACAGTATCATCAACATTGAGTGTTGACCTAATGTGATGGACTATATTCTTCTCACCAATTCAATGGTACAGAAGAGTTCCAGGGAACTCATGATAGAAGAGGATCTCCAAATCCAAGAAAAAAAAAAAAGAACTGTGGAGTATAGATGCTGATTGAACCATACTATTTCTTTTGTTTTGGGTGCTATTGTTTTTTTTTTTTCTATTTTGAGGTTTTGCATTACTGCTCTGATTTTTTTCTCTTATAACAGGATTAATGCAGACATAGGATTAATGTTATTATGTGTATATATGTGTGTGTATAGATATATATCTATATGTATATGTATATAGATATATAGATATAACCTATATCAGATTACCTGCTGTCTAGGGGAGCGGGGAGGGAGGGGAAGGAGAAAAATCTGAAATTGTATAGCTTGTATAAACAAAAGTTGAGAACTATCTTTACATGAAACGGAAAAAATAAAATACCTTATATGTTAAAACAAAAAAAAAAGAAAAAGAAAAAGAAATCGGGGACAGCTAGGTGGCGCAGTGGATAAAGCACCGGCCCTGGATTCAGGAGTACCTGAGTTCAAATCCAGCCTCAGACACTTGACACTTACTAGCTATGTGACCCTGGGCAAGTCACTTAACCCCCATTGCTCCGCAAAAAAAAAAAAAAGAGAAAAAGAAATTGAACAAGCCATTAATGAACTCCCTAAGAAAAAATCCCCAGGGCCAGATGGGTTTACAGGTAAATTCTACCAAACATTTAAAGAATAATTAATTCCAATATTATACATATAATTTGGAAAAATAGGTGAAGAAGGAGTTCTACCAAATTCATTTTATGACACAAATATTGTGGTGATACCAAAACCAGGCAAAGCAAAAACAGAGAAAGAAAATTATAGACCAATTTCCCTAATGAATATTGATGCTAAAATGTTAAATAAAATATTAGCAAGGAGATTACAGCAAGTGATCACCAGCATCATACACTATGACCAGGTGGGATTTATACCAGGAATGCAGGGCTGGTTCAACATTAGGAAAACTATCAACATAATCAACCACATCAATAAGAAAACTAACCTAAATCATATGATTATCTCAATAGATACAGGGAAAGCTTTTGACAAAATACACCACCCATTCCTAATAAGAACACTAGAGAGCTTAGGAATAGGTGGAGCTTTCCTTAAAATAATAAGCAGTATCTACCTAAAACCATCCGCAAGCATTTTATGTAATGGAGATAAGTTAGAGGCCTTCCCAATAAGATCAGTGGTGAAACAGAGATGTCCATTATCACGTCTAGTATTTAATATTGTACTAGATATGTTAGCTTTAGCAATCAGAGAAGAAAAAGGAATTAAAGGAATTAGAATAGGCAAGAAGGAAACAAAACTATCACTCTTTCCAGATGATATGATGCCATACTAAGAGAATCCTAAAGAATCAACTCAAAAATTACTTGAAACAATTAACTACTTTAGCAAAGTAGCAGGATATAAAATAAATCCACATAAATCATCAGCATTTCTCTACCTGACTAACAAAGTCCAGCAGCAAGAGATAGAAAAAGAAGTTCCATTTAAAGTAATGGTAGATAATATAAAACACTTAGTAGTCTACTTGCCAAGACAAACCCAGAAAATCTATGAACACAATTACCAAACAATTTTCACACAAATCAAATGAGATCTAAATAATTGGAAAGATTTCAACTGCTCATGGATAGGCAGAGCTAATATAGGAAAAATTACAATTCTACCTAAATTAATTTACCTATTCAGCACCAAATCAATTGGACTACCTAAAAATTATTTTATAGAGCTAGAAAAAATAATAAGAAAATTCAGCTAGAAAAAGAAAAGGTCAAGAATATCAAGGGAAATGATGAAAAAAAAATGCAAAGGAAGGTGGGTTAGCTATACCAAATCTGGAGCTTTACTATAAAGTGGCAGTCATCAAAACTATCTGGTACTGGCTAAGAAATAGAGTGGAGGATCAATGGAATAGGCTAGGCACAAGAGACACAGTATTAATTGACATTAGTAATGCAGTGTTTGATAAACCCAAAGTCTCCAGCTTCTGGGATAGAAACTCAGTATTTGACAAAAACTGCTGGGAAAACTGGAAGATAGTATGGCAGAAATTAGGCATAGACCAACATCTTACACCTTATATTAAAATAAGGTCAAAATGGATACATGATTTAGACCTAAGAGGTAATACCATAGGTAAAGTAGGAGAGGAAGGAATTGTCTACCTTTCAGGTCTTTGGAAAGGAGAACAGTTTATGACCAAACAAGAGATAGAGAATATTATGAAATGCAAAACAGATGATTTTGATTACATTAAATTAAAAAGTTTTTGTACAAACAGAAGCAATGCATCCAAAATTAGAAGGGATGGAGAAAGCTGGGAAATAATTTTTATGGTTAGTGGTTCTGATAAAAGTCTCATTTCTAAAATATATAGGGAACTAAATCAAATTTATATGAATCCAAGTCATTCCTCAATTGAGAAATGATCACGGATCATGAACAGGCAGTTTTCTGATGAAGAAATCAGTTATCTATTCCCATATGAAAAAAATGCTCTAAATCAACTAATGATTAGAGAGATGCAAATTAAAACAACTCTGAGATACCACCCTCACACCTATCAGATTGGCTAATATGAACAAAAAAGGAAAATAATGAATGTTGGTGAAGCTGTTGGAAATTGGAACACTAATGCATTGTTGGTGGGAGCTGTGAAACTGATACAGCTATTTTGGAGAGCAATTTGTAATTTTGCCCAAAGAGCTATAAAGCTGTGCATACCCTTTGACCCAAGCAATACCACCTTTGGGGTCTTTTCCCCAAATAGATCATAAAGATGGGAAAAGTACCCACATGCACCAAAATACTTTATAGCTGCTCTTTTTGTGGTGGGCAAGGAATTGGAAATTGAGGGGTTGCCCCATCAATTGGGGAATGGTTGAACAAGTTGTGGTATATGAATGTAATGGAATTCTATTATGCTGTAAGAAACAATGAGCAGGTGGAGTTCAGAGATACCTGGAAGGACTTGCAGGAACTTATGATGAGTGAGATGAGCAGAAACAGAAGAACATTATATACAGTACCATCAACATTGTGTGTTGATCTACTGTGATGGACTAGATTCTTCTCACCAGTGCAATGGTGCAGAAGAATTCCAGGGGATTCATGATGGAAAGGGATCTCCAAATCCAGGGGGAAAAAAAGAACTGTGGAGTATAGATGCTGATTGAACCATACTATTTCTTTTGTTTTTTTTTTTTTTTTGGTGCTGTTATTTTCCTATTTTGAGGTTTTTCCTCATTGCTCTGATTATTCTCTTATAACATGACTAATGCAGAAATATGTTTAATGTTATTATATATATAAAACCTATATCAGATTACCTTCTGTGTAGTGGAGAGGGGAGGGAGGGGAGGGAGAAAAATCTGAAATTGGAAAGCTTGTATAAACAAATGTTGAGAAGTATATTTTCATGTAACTGGAAAAAATAAAATACTTTTATCCGAAAAAAAAGAGTACAGGCAGATATGTGTGTATATATGTGTGAGAGAGGAAGAGAGAGAGAGAGAGAGACATTGAGAGACAAACAGAGAGACAGAAAGAGGAGAGAAATTGGCAGGTGGTCAGAAGACTTTCTATTAGAGCTTGTAACAGGGATAACAGTAGACTGAATAACTATTCTAGCAGGTATGGAGAGCAAGTTATATATATATATATAATATATAAATATATGTATATATATACACACAATGCTCTGTATGTTGCTACTAGTGAAAAGTGACAGTCATGGATTCAAAAATAATAGGTTGATCTTCTTTCAGGATGACAGGATCAAAGGGTTAGTGAAATATTTCTCTGCTCACTAGATTATCAGGGAAAATAAAGTATTTTAAAGTATAAATGTGATGTCCAGCCCATGCTTTCAAAGACCTAGGGGCAAGACCAAAAGGTGTAAGAGGTTTGAATAAATACTAGTTTGTCTATGAATATAATTGATTATATCAATAATAAAATATTTATAAATATGTTTTATTACTCCTTGCAGAAAAGGCAACACTTGAAAGTCATCTATAAAAATTGGTTTTCCCTCAAATTGGTAATAAAAGAACATTATCTAAAACTATCAGCAGCACTAAATTTTAATAGGATACAACTGAAAAGCCTTCCTAGTAAGATCAGGTGTGAAATAAGGATGCCCACTGTCCACCAATATTATTTACATTGTATTGGAAATCCTAGAATAGTGCAATAAGAGAAGAAAAAGTAATGGAAGGAATTAGAATAGGGAATGCGGTGTTTTAATGCTATGTCTTTTTGCAGATGATATGATGGTATTTGGGGGAAAATCTCAAAGGTTTCAAATAAAAAGTTAGTTGTACATTAAATAATAATAAAAGCAGGAGGGATAGCTAGGTGGATACCTTGGATAAAGCACCAGCCCTGGATTCAGGAAGACTTGAGGTTCCAATCCAGCCTCAGAATAATTTACACTTACTATCTATATGACCCTGGGCAAGTCACTTAACCCTCATTGCCCTGCAAAAAAAAAAAATAATAATTAAGCAGGATATAAAGTAAGTCCATAGATGTGGAGCCAAGATTGCAGATGAAGGCATTGCCTTGCTTGAGATCTCCACAAGTCCCCTGCAAGTACCTTCAAATCATTCCATAAGACAGTTCTAGAGTAGCAGAACCCACAAACGGACAGGGGTGAAATAATTTCCTATTCGAGACAACCTTAGAAAGGTTGATGGGAAAAGGTCTAGCTTTACTGGGGTAAGAGTGGAGCACAGTCCCAGCCACAGTCCCCAGCCCAGCAAACCAAGAGTAGGCTTTGTGAGTACCCAAATTAGAAGCAGAAGTGAATGCTTCTGAAACTCAGCCCACAGATGGTAAGGGGGTCAATCCACTGGCCAGCAGGGAGATAAGATGGCCTCTCTTGCTAGCACCATGAGGGACGGATTCTGTTTATTTGCTCATATGCACATCCAGATTACAATCTTGGGTAGCAGTCCTAGGGAAGAGAGGACCACTAGCACACCAGAGCTTGAAGCTGTGGTAGAAAGGTGACTCTCATAACAGTTCCGGAGACAGAAAGAGTGCTTGTGGTATCTCACAGAGCAGGAAAATAGTAAACAAACCTTTCCTTAGTTAATACCACCATGGAAGAACTGAAAACTTACAGATCTCTAGAAATATCTCTGAAAACAGCTATACAGAATCACTGAAGCTTGGGACAGTGCACCCTCTATCCTGTAAGCAGAGCCCTACTTTGTCAAAGAGGTAAAAGTCAAGAAATATGCTGGAAAAATGAACAAACAACAGAAAAATATTCTTATCATAGAAAGTTACTATGGTGACAAGGAAAACAAAAAGCCACCCACAGACTAAGATAACAAAGTGCAAGCTCTTACATCCAAAGCCTCCAAGAAAAATATGAATCAGTCTCAGGCTATGGATGGAATTTGAAAACAAAGTAAAAAGGAGTGGAGCCAACATGGAAGAAGGAACAGGTAGTGACTTGCCTGAACTCTCCCCAAGACCCCTCCAAATACCTTCAAATAATGCCATAAGACATTTCCTGGAGTAGCAGAACTGACAAAAGGACAGGGTGAAATAATTTTCCAGCAAAAGACCACTAAGAAGCTCAGCAGGAAAGATCTCTTGTACCATGTTGAAAGTGAAGCTCTGTCAAGCACCAACCATGCCAATGCCGAGCAACCCCAGCACAGACCAAGACCCAGTGAACCCAGGTGCAGGTTTCAGGAGCCTCTGAATCAAGAGCTGCAGGAACTGCTTCTGGAACTCAGGCCACAGAGAGTAAGGGGGTGGAACAATTGTCCAGAAGGAGATTACAGGGATCTCTTTGCTAACACCTCAGTGACTGAGCAGGACTCTGTTGTTTTGCCCATACTCAGGTCCAGGTTACAGTCTTTGGTGATGGTCCCAGACAGGAAAGGAGCACAAGCGCACGAGAGCTTTCAGCCACAGTGGGAGGGACATTTTTGTTCATAGTTCCAGGGCAAAAAAAGCAGACCTATAGTTGCTTACAAACCAGAGCACATGCCCAGAGAGTAGTAAAAATACATTTCATTAAATCATAACTCCTTGGAAGAACTAAGGACTTACAAATCCCATCAATATCAGTTCTTCCTTAGGAGGTAGATAGTATTTTTCATCAATATTCCTTTGAGATTGTTTTGGAACATTGTATTGTTGAGACATAGTCAAGTCATTCACAGTTCTTTATCAAACAATATTGCTATCTCTGTGCACAATGTTCTCTTGGTTCTGCTCACTTCACTATATGTTATTTCATACATGTCTTTCCAGGCCTTTCTGAAGTCATCCTGCTTGTCATTTTTTAAAGCACAATAATATACTATCACCATCATATACCACAGCTTGTTTAGTCATTTCCCAATTGATGAGCATTCCTTTGATTTCCAATTCTTAGCCACCACAAAAGAGCTGCTAGAAATATTTTTGTACACATAGGTCTTTTTCCCTTTTTCAGGATGTCTTTGAGATATAAACCTACCAGTGATATTGCTGGATCAAAAGGTATGCACATTTCTATATCCTTTAGGGCATAGTTCCAAATTGATCTAAAGAACAGTTGGATATTTTCACAACTCCACCAACAGTGGATTAGCATTCCAGCTTTCCCATATCCCCTCCAATATCCAATTTTTTCCATTTTTTTTATATTTGCCACTCTGATAGATGTGAGGTGATACCTCAGAACTGTTTTCATTTGCGTTTCTCTGGTCAGTAGTGATATAGAGCATTTTTTTTTCATATGATTATAGATAGCTTTGTCTGAAAACTGCCTGTTCATATCCTTTGACCATTTATCGGTTGGGGAATGACTTGTATTTTTGTAAATTTGACTCGTTACTCTATATATTTGAGAAATAAGGCCTTTATCAGGGATATTTGTTTCAAAACTTCTTTCCCAGTTTAATGCTTCCCTTGTAATCTTGGTTATATTAGTTTTGCTTGTGTAAAAGCATTTTAATTTTATATAATCAAAATTTTATTTTATTATCTATATCTTTTTTAGTCTCAAATTCTTCCCCAGACCATAAATCTGACAGATAAATGATTCCATACTCCCTTATTGTGCTTATGGTATCATCCTTTATGTGTAATTTATGTATGCATTTTGACCTTATTTAAGTATATGATGTGAGATACTGTTCTATATGTTGCTGCCATACTGTTTTTCAGTTTCCCCTGCAGTTTTTGTTAAATAATGAGTTTTTGTTCCAAAAAACTTAGAATCTTTGGGTTTTATGATATACTAGATTACTATATTCATTTCATATAGTGTGATTTCTCTGTCTTCTGTTCCACTGATCTACCTCTCTATTTCTTAGCCAGTACCAGATTGTTTTGATAATTACCACTTTTTAATAGTTTGACATCTAGAACTGCTAGACCACCATATTTTACATTTTTTCATTGATTCCCATTATATCCTTGAACTTTTCTTTTTCCAGATGAATTTTATTTTTTCTAGCTGAACAAAATATTTTTGAAATTTGTATAGCACTAAATAAATAAATTAGGTGGGATTGTGATTTTTATTGTAATTACTCTGCTTACCTATGAGCAATTAATATTTTTCCAATTGTTGGGGGCAGCTAGGTTGTGCAGTGGATAGAGCACGGGTCCTGGAGTCAGGAGGACCTGAGTTCAAAGCTGGCCTCAGACACTTAACACTGGCTATGTGAACCTGGGCAAGTCACTTAACCCCAATTGCCTCAGTAAAAAAAAAAAAAATTCCAATTGTTTAGATCTCCTCTTTTCTGGGAAAGTGATTTGTAGTTCTGGTCATATAGGTGCTGTGTTTGTCTCAGCAGATAGACTCCCAAGTATTTTATATTGGCCCATAGTTATTTTAATTGGAATTTCTCTTTCTGTTTTGTTGGTGAACTTTATAGGTCATATATGAAATGCTGATGATTTATGTGTGTTTATTTTTTATTCTGAAATTTTTCTAAAGTTGTTGATATTTTCAAGTAGCACTTTAGTTGATTCTCTAGTACTTTCTAAGTTATACCATCATATCTTCTGCAGAGTGATAGTTTTGTTTCCTTGTTCCCTATTCTAATTACTTTAATTTTAAAAAAAAATTTGTGGGGCAATAAGGGTTAATTTACTTGCCCAGGGACACACAGGTAGTAAGTGTCAAATGTCTAAGACTGGATTTGAACTCAGGTCCTCCTGAATCCAAGGCTGGTACTTTATCCACTGTTCTACCTAGCTGTCCCACATTTAAATTCTTTTTCTTATTATTCCTAAAGCTAACATTTCTAGTATAGTACTAAATAATAGAGGTGATAATAGGCATTCTTGCTTCACCGCTGATTGTATCGGGAAGACTTTTTAGGTTATCCCCATTACATGCTTGCTGATGGTTTAGATAAATATTGCTTATCATTTTAAGGTAAGCTTCTTTTATTCCTATGCTTTCCAGTGTTTTTAATAGTAATGTGTGCTGTACTTTATCAAAGGCCTTTTCTGCATCTATTGAGATAACCATATGATTTCTGTTGCTTTTGTTATTGATATGGTCAATTATGATGATAAATTTCCTAATATTGAAGCAGCCCCACCTTCCTAGTATACATCCCACCTGGTCATAGTTTATGATCCTTGTGATAGATTTCTGTAATATTTTTGCTGGTATTTTATTTAAATTTTTCATCAATATTCATTAGAGAGATTGATTTATAATTTTCATCCTCTATTTTGGCTCTTCTCGTTTGGGTATTAGCACCATATTTGTCTCCTCAAAATAATTTGGTAGGATTCCTTCACTTATTTTTCCAAAAAATTTATATAGTGTGGGGATTGATTGTTCTTTAAATGTTTGGTAGAATTCACTTGTGGATCAGTCTGATCCTGTGGATTTTTTCTTAGGAATCTCATTGATGGCATGTTCAATTTCTTTTTCTAACATTGGGTTATTTAAATATTTTATTTTTTCTTCTGCTAATCTGGGTAATTTATATTTTTATATGTATTCATCCATTTCATTTAGATTGTCAAATTTATTGGCATATAATTGGGCAAAATAGGTCCTAATAATTGTCATAGTTTCCTTTTCATTGGTGCTGTTTCTGCCTTTCATTTTTGATATTAGCAAGTTGATTTTCTTCTTTCCTTTTTTTGATCAAAATAACAAATGGTTTATCTATTTTATTAGCCTTTTTCATAAAACCAGCTTCTAGTTTTATTTATTAATTCAATGGTTATCTTACTTTGAATTTAATTAATCTCTCCTTTGATTTTCAGGATTTCCGATTTGGTGTTTTGTTGGGGATTTTTAATTTATTCATTTTCTAGATTTTTAGTTGCATGATTTGATTTTTCTCTATTTTATTGATGTAAGCAGTAGCAGATATAAATTTTCCCCGAAGAAATGCTTTGGCTGCATCCCATAATTGTTATTGTCTATTTTTTTTTTACTTTTTATTTTTGCAGGACAATGAAGGTTAAGTGATTTGGCCAGGGTCACACAACTAGTAAGTGTGAAGTGTCTGAGGCCAGATTTGAAGTCTGATCCTCCTGAATCCAGGGCCAGTGCTTTATCCACTGTGTCACCTAGCTGCCCCAAATGACATATACAGTTATAAAGTTTACCATTTCTTCAGGATGGTGACACAACATTTGTTTTTGTTTTTTTTTTTTACTCCTCCCCAGAGTATTTATTTATTTCTTTTTAAATTTATTTATTTATTTCTTTTTCCATTACATGTAAAGATAGTTCTCAACTTTTGTTTATACAAGCTTTCCAATTTCAGATTTTTCTCCCTCCCTCTCCTCCCTCCCCCCTCCCCTAGACAGCAGGTAATCTGATATAGGTGTTATATATATATACACACACACACACACACACACACACACACACACACACACAATAACATTAATCCTATTTCTTCATTACTCATGTTATAAGAGAAAAATCAGAGCAATGATGAAAAACCTCAAAATAGAAAAAACAACACCACCAAAAACAAAAGAAATAGTATGGTTCATTCAGCATCTATTCTCCACAGTTCTTTTTTTTTCCTTGGATTTGGAGATCCTCTTCTATCATGAGTTCCCTGGAACTCTTCTGTGCAATTGCATTGGTGAGAAGAATATAGTCCATCACAATAGATCAACACTCAATGTTGATGATACTGTGTACAATGTTCTTCTGGTTCTGCTCATCTCACTCATCATCAGCCCACGTAAGACCCTCCGGGTTCCTCTGAACTCCTCCTGCTCATCATTTCTTACAGTACAATAGTATTCCATTGTATTCATATACCACAACTTGTCTAGCCATTCCCCAACTGATGGGCATCCCCTCAACTTCCAATTTCTTGACACCACATAAAGAGCAGCTATAAATATTTTTGTACATGTGGGTCCCTTTCCCCTTTCCATGATTTCTTTGGGGAAAAGACCCAAAAGTGGTATTGCTGGGTCAAATGGTATGGACAGCTTTATCACCCTTTGGGCATAATTCCAAATTGCTCTCCAGAATGGTTGGATCAGTTCACAGCTCCACCAACAATGCATTAGTGTTCCAATATTCCCACAGCTTCTCCAACATTTATTATTTTCCTTTTTTGTCATTTTAGCCAATCTGATAGGTGTCAGGTGGTACCTCAGAGTTGTTTTAATTTGCATCTCTCTAATCAATAGTGATTTAGAGCATTTTTTTCATATGGGAATAGATAGCTTTGGTTTCTTCATCAGAAAACTGCCTGTTCATATCCTTTGACCATTTCTAAATTGGGGAATGACTTGGATTCTTAAAAATTTGATTTAGTTCCCTATATATTTTAGAGATGAGGCCTTTATCAGAAATACTGACCACGAAAATTGTTTCCCAGCTTTCTGCATCCCTTCTAATTTCGGATGCATTGCTTCTGTTTGTACAAATTTTTTTTTAATTTAATGTAATCAAAATCATCCATTTTGCATTTTATAGTATACTCTATCTCTTGTTTGGTCATAAACTGTTTTCCTTTCCAACGATCTGATAGGTAGACTATTCTTTTCTCTCCTAATTTACCTATTGTATCACCTCTTATGTCTAAATTGTGTATCCATTTTGACCTTATTTTAGTATAAGGTGTAAGATGTTGGTCTATGCCTAATTTCTGCCATACTATCTTCCAGTTTTCCCAGCAGTTTTTGTCAAATACTGACTTCCTATCCCAGAAGCTGGAGTCTTTGGGTTTATCAAACACTACATTACTAGTGTCATTTAATACTGCAGAGTCCTGCTTCAAGCCCCCTGCTGTGAGCCCAGAAGCAGCACCTGCTTCAGGAACTATAATAAACACTTGATAAGTATTTCATTTAATTCTCACAACGACCCTGGGAGATAGATGATATTATTATCCCATTTTTATAGTTGAAAAAATAAGATAAAGAGCAGTGAAGTGACCAGCCCAAGATCACACAACTGTGTGATTTTGATTCCTGGTCCAATGCTCTATCCATTGTGTCAGTCAGCTGCACCACCTAGCTATGCTGGAAAATGTGTGTGATGTGAAATTTAAAAAATCAGCCAATACAAATTTATTTTTTAAAGTATTTCAGAACCCCATTAAATATCACTAATAAAAGTCTGATATCAAACATATATAGGTAACTGACACAAAAATGTATTTCCCAGATAAATGAGTTATCTAAAATATAAGCAGTTTTCAAAAGATTAAGCAAGCTACATGACCAAATTAAAACTTATCCCTTCTAATTAATATCAAGAGAAATGTAAATTAAAACAACTCTTATGTTTTACATTGTACCAAAAAAATTGAAAAAAAATGACAAATGATGGGAAGAATCAATGCTGAAGGAACTGTGGGAAAGCAGGCACATGGATACACTGTTATAAGCTGTAAGGAGGTAGAAACATTCTGCATTTCTTTTTTAAATTACACAAAATATGTGACTAAACTCCCCATATTTGTAGACCCATCAATTTGTAGACCCCCGGGCATTTACTCTGAAGTTAATACAAAAATGAATTAAAATATATACTAAAATATTGAGAGTTGTGCTTTTTTTTTGGTAGCACAGGACAAGAAACAAACTATGTTGCATGTAGTGGTGAATCAACTATGATAAAAGCATAGGATGGAATATTATTAAGCATTCAGAAATGAGATATGATTTCTGGGAAATCTCAGAAGATTTGTATGCACTGATGTAGAGTGATATAGGCAGAACTGCACATTTCAACAAGATAAACAAAAAGATCACTAAAAGAAAATGAAACTTGGTATAACCAAAAAAAAAAAAGTGAAGGTCTTTGAAAAGAGACAATGAAATATATCTCCTTCCTCATGGATGAGAATAGTAAAACTATTCGGATAATAAACTATAGATATTGTCAGATCCATTCATGTTGTCAGATATTGTTCCTTTATTATATTTCTTTATGATAAAGTAGAATCCAGTTGGGGAAGAGAGTTGAAATGACTAACTAGAACACAATAAGCATAAATAAAATATGTTGTTTTCAAGAAAGAAATTAATCAGTTTTCAGCCATTAGAAATAAGCTATGGAAAATCAGTTACTCAGACAGGGAAAGTTTCACTAAGGAAAAAAAAAATCCAGCTTGCAAAAATAACAGTTCTCTCCCTTCATCCATTAGGATCCATGTCTAGACAAGTGAGAATGAACTTTAGATCTTTAATTTTCATTCTGTCCTGAGATATTTCCTAAATCTATGTAACCCTTTCCCCTTTAGACTAGCTCTGCATAGCTGCCAATCTCATGGGCATTCATGCTAGTCCGTTGATGTGCATCTGACAGATAGAAGTTTGAATCTTGGGTTTTGATGGTTGAAAGTGCATAATGCCACTATTGACTTTCTCCTTTTGAGGTCAATATTAGAATATACTTAGTTGAAATGTTGTTCAAACAACTTCAATTCCAACTAAGAAATGAAAATCAAGGCACTTATTATCATCAGTGAAGTGATGATAAACCCACACATTATTTATGCTGATGAATTAAAAAGGGTCAATAAGACCACTTGTTAATACCTATAGCTTACTCCTTCCTTTCAATTTTATAAATGGCAGGGAGAACAATTTGATAATTTGTCATCTAGATCCCAAGTGAATCAGAGAACAGATGATCAGAGAAGACAATAACTGAAATAATTGTCAGTGTGTCTATGAAAATGGCTTGAGGTATGGTGGTAGTTTTAGTGGTATTTGTTGTAGCAAAAGTTTTTGTCATTGTAATATTCTGGAGGTGACAAAAGAATGCAGTCTCCAAATAAGAATTTAAAAATGCCAAATTAGAGTTGCTCATTAAATGAGAAAACCATAATGCTTTATGAGAATTTCTATAAAGAGGAGGAGGATTTCTGCAACCATCTCAAACCTGCCCTCTTTCAAACTTTCCTATTAAGATTAAGAGAATTAATCACTTAGATTTAAGATCTTGGATTATTTCATTAGTCATTCATCTCCACATCCAGTCCCTTGATAAATCTGGTCATTTATACCTTCATATCTCTCATAAGTCCCAGTCATATAATAAACATTTTAGTATAGATTTTAACAAATCTCAAGTAGAGTATTACAATAGTTTTCTGGTTTGCCCACCTTGCTTCAAGGATCTCCTCACCCCCAATCTATCCTTTTCTTACTTGTCAAAGTAATTTACCCATAGTTCAGAAATGACTATATCAAGCTCCCTGTTGCCTAAAGGATCAATTATGAAATGATCTGGTTGAAATTTAAGTTCTTTTTCTTTAAGTAATAAACATTTTTCTTTTTTAGTTTTGGGTTCCAATTTTTATACCTCCTTCCCCTCCTCCCTGAGGTTGTAAGCAACCAGATATAGGTTATGCATATAAAACATGTATCATTGTAAATTAATTATGTAAATCATTAGAACACTAGTCATTTTGTACAAGAAAACTTGCATAAAAGAAAAAAATGAAAGAAAGTGAAAAAAGCGTGCTTCAGTCTGTGTTCCATCAATATCAGTTCTTTCTTTGGAGGTGGATATTATGTTTCATCACTAGGCATTTGGGATTATCTTGGATCATTGTTTTGTTGAGAATAGTTAAGTCTTTCACAGTTCTTCATCAAACAATATTCCTGTCTCTGTGCACAATGTTCTCTTGGATCTGCTCTCTTCACTATACATTAGTTAATAAAAATTGTTCCAGGCCTTTCTGATATGTTTCTGCTTGTCATTTCTCAAAGCACAATAATATACTATCACCATCATATACCGCAGCTTGTTTAGTCATTTCCCAATGGATGAGCATTCCTTTGATTTCCAATTTTTAGCCACCACAAAAAGAACTGTTATAAACATTTTTTGTGAAAATAGATATTTTTCTCTTTTTGAGGATGTCTTTGTGATATAAATCTAGTGGTATTGCTGTATCAAAGGATATGCACATTTCTATAACCCTTTGGGCATAGTTCCAAATTGCTTTCCAGAAAGGTTGAATCTTTTCACAACTTCACCAACAGTGGATTAACATCCCAGCTTTCCCACATCCCCTCCAACATCCAATATTTTACATTTTTGTTATATTTGCCACTCTGATAGGTGTGAGGTGATACCTCAGAATTGTTTTAATTTGCATTTCTCTTTTTAACAGTGATCTAGAGTACTTTTTCATATGATTATAGATAGCTTTGGAAATTCAAAGTTCTTCACAACCTGTGTTTCTTCTAACGTCCAGGGTTTTGGGTTTTTTTTGTTTGTTTGTTTTGTCTTACTTTACTCCCTTCTACACAAAGTAGATAGGGAGGTCTAAGTTCAAATCTGGGCTCAGACATGTACAAACTGTGTGATCCTGGGCAAGTCACTTAACTCTGTTTTGACAAACCACCCCAGTATTGCTGCCAAGAAAACTCCAAAAAGAGTCACAAAGAATTGAATATGAGTGCAATCACCGAACAATAACAAAATACTCTACAATCCAGCTAGAAATATCTACTTGCTATTCCTATAACAGAACAGTTGTTAATAACAATTGTTAATATCAATTTATATATCACCTAGATTTGATGGAGCTGCCTTATTATCCAAATGGATTTTATGAAACTGTGGATTAATAGGAGCAAAATGCCCTTTGCTCAAAGACTTCAATCTGAAACCAAAAAGTCGCTATTTACTTTCCCCAAAATAATAAACAAATTTAAATGTCCCTTTAAAATTCTTATTCAATCGCTTCTTTCCCAAGAAATTAAGCAGAAAAGCAGCTGTCAAAACAAACAAACAAACAAACAAATAGCTATCTAGCTAAATAAATAAATAATTTTTTTTTAAAGCCTGCACATTTTAACTTCAATCTTATTATCTTATAGGTTTCTAATTTGGGGCAGATGTCCTAGCTCCTTAGAGAAAAGGAGGAAACAAAAGTTTACATAGCACTGAAGTCGATCGCCTATGCATATCTTTCACGAAGGTATATTATGAATTTATAAACGATAAATTTTCTTTTATAAATGCAGATAACTAGGCCATAGAAATTAAAAAGTTACAATTAGCTGTTATAAATCCACAGTTGATTTGATTTAAGCCAAAATATGCCTAAAGAAATAACATGGTCTGAATGTATATAATCTTTCAGGGGAAAAAATGGGACTTCAATGAAAAAGAGGACCTTCAGGCATTTGTGATGAAAAGACCTGAACTGAATAGAAAATTTTGCTTTGAAATACAAAACCCTAGTGAAGCATAAAAAGGTAAACAGGAAAAAGAAATCTTGGGGGATATTAAAAGTTTAAACTGTTTATATTCCTACGTGGGAAGATAATACTTCTAACTAATAAAATCTTTTTCAATATTAGGGCAGATGAAAGGAATACTTAGACAGAGGACACAGGTGTGAATCAACTATGAAGGGATGATATCTGTAAAGCATTTATTGTTTGTTTATCCTTGTTTTTTTATGGGGCAGGCAGGGTGAGGTGACATGTCTGGGGCTGGATTTGGGTTTGGTGCCTCCTGGGTCCAGAGCTGGTGCTTTGTCCACTGTGTCATCTATCTGACCCATGATAACATCTTTAAAATGAAGGTAAGGGGTAAGAGGAATGGACTGGAAGAAAGTGAAAGGGAGAGGTGGAATGGCAGTAAAATAGCTCACATAAAAGAAAGAAGAGAAAGCTTATGGAGTGGAGGGGAAGATGGGGAAGGAGTGGCAGAGTGAGTGAGTCTTACTCTCATCAGATTTGGTTCAAAGAGGGAATAACATACACACTCAAGTGGGTATAGTAATATATTTTGCCTTGATAAAAAGTGGGAGGAAGGGCATATTGGGGA
Organism: Dromiciops gliroides; assembly: GCF_019393635.1. Classification (NCBI taxonomy): domain Eukaryota; kingdom Metazoa; phylum Chordata; class Mammalia; order Microbiotheria; family Microbiotheriidae; genus Dromiciops; species Dromiciops gliroides. The sequence goes on along the minus strand of NC_057861.1, from coordinate 567,873,089 downwards.
GGGGGCAATAAAATGCAAAACACTTTTGAGGAGGGATAGGGTGAAAGAAGATAGAAAATAGAGTAAATATCAAGGGGAGGAGGTAGGATAATACAGTTAGTAATAGTAATTGTGAAAGAAATTATGCTATCAGAAGGACATATGGAAAATGTGAACCATCAATAGAGAATGAAATGATGGTATCTGAATGCAGATCGAAGTATAATTTTATTTGTTAGTTCCTCTTTCTAAAGTTATTTTGTCTCTTTCACATTCTTTTACAACATGACTAATGTGAAGATGTTTTCCATGACTGCACATGTATGGCTTATGTTGAATTGCTTGATTCCTTAAGGAGGATTGAAAAGTGAGGGAGGAAGACAATTTGGAACACAATGTTTTAAAAAATCAATGTTTTGGGGGCAGCTAGGTGGCTCAGTGGATAGAGCACTGACCCTGGAGTCAGGAGGACCTGAATTCAAATCTGACCTCAGACACTTAACACTTACTAGTTGTGTGACCCCAAGCAAGTCACTTAACCCCAATTGCCTCACCAAAAAAAAAAATCAATGTGCAAGGGAGGGTAGGGAGGGAGAAAAGTTTGAAATTGGAAATCTTATATGAACAAATGTTGAAAACTATTTCTACATGTAACTGGAAAATAATAAAACACTTTTATTTAAAAAAAAACAAAAAATCAATGTGCAAAACATTTGTGGTTTTTTTTAAATGTAACTTGTGAAAAATTCTAAATAATCAATTTTTTTAAAAAAGAAAGATAAAAAGAAATCTACTAGTTGTGTGACCCCAAGAAGGTTATACCTGTCTCAGTTTACTTTTCTGTAAAGGAGATGATAATGAGGATCACATGATGGTAAGTTGCTTAGCATAGGGCAATGTTATATAAATGATTTTCTGTGTAAAGTATAGCACAAAAGTACATGTAATTAAATTAAGAACAACTGATTGGTAATTAATTGTTTTTGTTTCAAGTTAAAAAATATTCCTAATCTTGTTTTAAGGTATTATGTTTCCGAATTTTCTTATAGTGCATATATTGGTAAACAATTGTATTAGATATAGTAGAAAAACAATATCTCATTATCTTTAATGGTATTAGAAAAAATGTAGTGTAAAAAGAGAATGAATGGGTTAAGAAGTTGTTGGTCTGTGGACCACGTTTTGAAGTACTCTAACTAAGTACTTATACTGTTAACTAAGCTATTTGGAGTTATTGTTTTAATCAAGTATTTTTTAAAAAAGGGAAAATGGTAACTATAAAAAAGAAAATACCTTGTAAAATCTCCTTGTAAATATATAAATATTATTAGGACCATCTCGTCATAAAAAATTCTTATCAACTCTGTACAAGGGTTTCTTCTGTGTTGGTAAAATTGGAGTGAAAAATTCTGGTGGGGTGGAGTGAATTTCATTTAAAGTTGTTGTCTATCATTTGTGAAGGTTGTATACATCTTGAAGATTAATTTTGATTGAGGGTGAATGTGCAATTCACTTAGAGAGGGATACATGGTTATCTTTCAATTGTTTTCTAAGGGTTTAAATAAATTCTTTTTTAGTCACTATCAATGTGGGATTCTGGAATGCAATCAATTGTCTTGATTTCTAGTGATTAGCAAAAGAGACAATAATTGAACTAGATAATTGGGTCTATATGGAAAAGAAATGTGCATAAAGACTCCCTTAAGACTGCTTGTGGGGAAGATGGCAGAAGAAAGACATTAAAGACAGAGAGCTTCTGACACAATTACCAATAAAACATCAACAAAACTCCTGGAGCAGAGAAAACCACAAAAAGATGGGCTGAGATTACTTTCCAGCCAAAGACAGATTAAAGGGGGCTGAGCTGCACTGCAAACAGAGTCCAGTGCCGCTATAGCACCAACACAGACCCCAAGTATATATCATAGCCAGAGGAACTTACACTCGAGCCTCAGAATCAGCTGCAGCACTAGCACCTTCTGGAACTAAGCTTATATTTGGGTGAGAGGGATGAACAGCTGGCCAGGGGGGAAAATACAGGGTTGTCTGCAGGACCAAAGGAGGAATTCAGCTATCCCACCCAAGCAGAGAATCAGGAAGAAATCATAATAGGCTGTAGGCCCAGGTTGGGGAGGAGTGCAGGCTCTTGAAAGCTAAGAACCACAGCACATAAAATTCTGCTGGCTAGTTAATTATCAAGTTGTCTTGAGGTTAAATTCAGGCCTCAGAACAGGCTAGGCAAGAGAAAAACCTGTCCTCAGTAAAACCAAAACAGCTGGGAACTTCTGAAGCTTGAGACAGTGTATCTTGAAAGTAGGGCCCTGCTGTAAGAGAGGGTTAAAAGTCAAGTAAAAAATGACAAGATGAGCAAGCAAAGAAATTTGAGAACTGTTGAAAGTTTCTTTAGCAACAAGGAAGATCAAGGTTATAAAACTTTCATAATCATAATGTCCTTGTGGTTTACAAAAGGGATGTTCCATTGCAAATCACCTGCCCCAAAAAGTCCATCGCTCCCCCCCCCCCAATTCATTCCCTATGGATCTGCCCAGTGACAGCAATCAGCTTATAAGGGCAGAGACCCAGGAGATCTGGGCCAGTCAGGGTCCATATCCATCATATGCCTGAACCATCATTGTTTGCTAATGGGACTGTAGGGTGTGGGAACCACATGCTTGCATGCCTCACATTTGCTTGTTGTGAATAAAAATCTATCTGATTTATGATTCTTAGAGTACTTATGTTACTTCTCAATACCTCCTCACCCAAAATCTCCTCACAATGATGCACCCAACATGATTCCTTTTCATCTCCTGAAATTCTGGGAATATCAGTGAAATGCTTGGGATGTTTGCTATACTTCACAACCTTACCATTTTCTTTCTTCTTCATATCAAGCACCAAATTCCTTTACTTCATTTCCCCTTATTAGTTATATATCCCAAATTTCTCACATCCACCATGCCCATCTCCCATTCTTTATTTTTTGTTCTTTGTTTTTTTTTAATTTGTGCTATATTTTGTTTTATATGTTATACATATATCAAACATAGATATAATATACACAAAGGCACATATATGATATATAATGTAAATTTTCTACATTATTACATTTAGATATATCTAAATATATTTTAATATATAATGTAGTATTTAAATTCATTAAATAACTGTTTTATAAATAATAAATATATATATCAATTACATAAATCATTTACATGATAAATTTGTTTAAATATAATTACTATATAAATAATACCTAGATACTTCATAATTGCACAACATACATGTATACATGTACATATATGTGTATAAATACATATATACTTCCTGTACCCTTCCCATCACACCCCTCCACCACCTTTCCAGATTAAACATTTGTATTTATATTTATCTATTCCAATCTCTATCCCTCCCTTGCCCCCTCCCCAAGGCAGTAAATAATCCAATATGGGTTATATAAATACCGTATATATTTATCACTTAATGAAAGAATGTGAAAAATAGCATACCCCAGTCTGTTCCATCAATATCAGTTCTTTCCCTGGAGTTGGATAGTATGTTTCATCAATATTCCTTTGGGATTGACTTGGATCATTGCATTGCTGATAATCAAGTTACTCACAGTTCTGCATCAAAAAATATTGCTATCTCTGTGTAGAGTATTCTCTTGGTTCTGGTCACTTCCTAATATATCATTTCATTCATGTCTTTCCAATCTTTTTCATTCATTCATTCATCCATTTATTAATTCATTTTTATGTTTATTTATTTATTCATTCATTAAGTATATATCTACCTATTTATCTATTTTTATTCATTTATTCATTCATTCATTCACTTGTTTTATCCATTCATTCAATTTATTTATCTCTTTGTTTCTTTATTCATTCATTTATTTATTCATTCATTTATCTATCTATCCATCTGTCCATTCATTCATTTTTATTTATTCATTTATCTATTTATTTGTTTATTTATTTATTTATTTGTTTGTTTGTTTGTTTGGTGGGGCAATGAGGGTTACATGACTTGCCCAGACTCACACAGCTAGCAAGTGTCAAATATCTCAGTTCTAATCTGAACTCAGGTCCTCCTGAATACAGGGCCAGTACTTTATCTACTACATCACCTAACTGCCCCTCCAAGATTTTCTAAAGCTCTTATTTTTTCAAATAATTTATATAGTATATACAGAATTAATTGTGATTTGAGGTTTCAATGATCCCATCTTTTGGCTAAAATTAGAAGCCCTGGCATGAACCCCAGCCAGGGCTGAGGCACCGCACCTCTATGCACGCACAGTGTTCCACCCACCTCTCAGTGGGGCTTCTAATTTTAGCCAAAAGATGGGGTCATATGAACTTCAAATCACAACTAATTCTTTAAAAGTATTGGGATTAAATGTTTTTTAAAAGTTTAGTAGAAATTCAGTTATGAATTTCTCTGGTCCTAGAGATTTTTCAGCTCATTCAACATCTCCTTCAAAAACTCAGATGCTATACCATTTGGTGTATACATGTTAAGTATTAATATGACTTCAGTGTCCATGGTACCCTTCAGCAAAATATAGTTTCTCTTCCCATCTCCCCTAACTAGAGTTATTTTTACCTCTGTTTTGTCTGAAATCATAATTGCTACCCCTGCTTTCATTGTTCCTGTTGAAACATAACAGATAACACTCCAACTATCTACAATCACCCTGTGTATATCACTCTCCCTCTAATGTATTCACATTTATAGTTATAATGACTATCTCTCCACGCTATTTTTCATCTGCTCATCTTCTCATTATGACCTCCCACTGCTCTCCTTTCTCTGAACTGCCTTACCTATGATCACTGCCTTCCCCAATATCCTCTACCCTGTATCACTCCACACTTCCCCCTCTATTATCATTGTCCCTATCTGAACTTCCCTATAGGGGAAGATAGATTTTTATTTCAAATTGAGTGTATTTGTTGTTCCCTCTTTGTACAAACTTTGATGAGAGTAAGGTTTAATCTTTACCCCTGTCCCTTATCTACCCCTCCATTATGATTATTTATTTGGTTGGTTGGTTTTTATACCTCTTTGTGTATGTGTATGTGTTCACACCATTCAGTTTTTCCCTTCCTACTTCTTACATGCAATTTGATTTTAGCCCTTTATTTTATTACCTATGGTGTTATATCATCAATGGCACCTTATGATTGCAACCTCTGTCTACATATACACTTTCTAACCATTCTTATATTACATTTTTTGACTTATAAATATTATCATACCTTACATATTACTTTATGACCACAAGCGATTTACATGTACTCCAAATTGCATCAAAATTTATTTAAAATAAAGTTATTGAGTATTAGAAATATTATTTTATCATACAGAACTAGAAATAGTGTAACATTATTAAATTTCTTAGTTTTTCTTTCTTGCTTCTTTTTTATCTTTTTATGTGTCACTTGAAATTGGTACTTATGTTTCACTTAAACCTTGTATTTGGATGTCAAATTTCCCATGTAATTATAGACTTTTAATAAAAAAGTGCTTTAAATTCCTCCATTTTATTTAATGTCCAGTTTTTTTTCCTGAAGTATTACATTCAGTTTGGCAGTTATGTAATTTTTGGTTGTAAGCCTAACTCCTTTGCCTTCCAGTATATTATATACCAAACCCTGCATTACATTCATATAGCACAATTTGATCAAACAGTACATTACTAAAGTCATTTACTACTGTGTCTCCTGTGCCTAACCTATTCCACTGATCCTCCACTCTACTTTTTAGCCAGTACCGGGTAGTTTTGATGACTGCCGCTTTATAGTAAACCTTCATATTTGGTAAAGCTAGCCCACCTTCCTGTGCATTTCTTGAAATTCTTGACCTTTTCTTTGTCCAGATGAATTTTGTTATTTTTTTTCTAGCTCTATAAAATAATTTTTAGGTAGTCTGATTGGTATGGCAATGAATAAGTCAATTAATTTTGGTAGAATTTTCATTTTTATTATATTAGCTTGGCATATCCATGAGCAATTGACATTTTTCCAATTATTAAGTTCTGATTTGCTTTGTGTGAAAACTGTTTGGGAATTGTGTTCATATGGTTCCTGGGTATGTCTTGGCAAGTAGACTCCCAAGTATTTTATATTATCTACCGTTACTTTAAATGGAATTTCTCTTTCTATATCTCCTTGCTGGACTTTGTTGGTCATGTATAGAAATGCTGATGAATTATGTGGATTTATTTTATATCCTGCTACTTTGCTAAAGTTGTTAATTATTTCAAGTAATTTTTGAGTTAATTTTCTAGGATTCTCTAAGTATACCATCATATCATCTGCAGAGTGATAGTTTTGTTTTCTCCTTGCCTATTCTAATTCCTTTAATTCCTTTTTCTTCTCTGATTGCTAAAGCTAACATATCTAGTACAATATTAAATAATAGAGGTGATAATGAACATCCCTGTTTCACCCTTGATCTTATTGGGAAGGCCTCTAACTTATCTCCATTAACATATAATGCTTGCTAATGGTTTTAGGTAGATACTGCTTATTTTTTTAAGGAAAGCACCACCTATTCCTAAGCTCTCTGGTGTTTTTATTAGGAATGGGTGCTATATTTTGTCAAAAGCTTTCTCTGCATCTATTGAAATAATTATATGATTTTGTTTAGTTTTCTTATTTATGTGGTTGAGTATGTTAATAGTTTTCCTAATGGTGAACTAGCCCTGCATTACTGGTATAAATCCCACCTGGTCATACTGTAGTATACTGGTGATCACTTGCTGTAATCTCCTTGCTAATATCTTATTTAAGATTTTTGCATCAATATTCATTAGGGAAATTGGTCTATAATTTTCTTTCTCTCTTTTGGTTCTGCCTGCTTTTTGTATCACCACCATGTTTGTGTCATAAAACCAATTTGGTAGAACTCCTTCTTCACCTGTTTTTCCAAATAATTTGAATAATATTGGAATTAATTGTTCTTTAAATATTTGGTAGAATTCACTTGTAAAGCCATCTGGCCCTGGAGATTTTTTTCTTAGGGAGTTCATGAATGGCTTGTTCAATTTCTTTTTCTGATATGGGCTTATTTAAGCATTTTATTTTCTCTTCAGTAAACCTGGGCAGTTTGTATGTCAAATTTATTGGCATAAAGTTGGTCAAAAAAGTTCCTAATTATTGCTTTAATTTCTATTCATGGATGGTAAAATCACCCCTTTCCTTTTTGATACTGCTAATTTGGTTTTCTTATTTCTTTTTTTAAATCAAATTAAACAATGATGTATCCATTTTATTGGTTTTTTCATAAACCATCTCTTAGTTTTATTGATTAATTCTATATTTTTCTTGCTTTCAATTTTAATAATTTCTCTTTTAATTTTCAGGATTTCTAATTTAGTATTTAATTGGGGATTTTTAATTTGTTCTTTTTCTAGATTTTAAGTTTCATGACCAAATAATTGATCTCCTCTTTCTCTTTTTTATTAATATAAGCATTTAGAGATATAAAATTTCATCTAACCACTGCTTTGGCTGCATCCCATAGGTTTTGGTATGTGGTCTCATTATTGTCATTCTCTTGGATGAAGTTATTTATTGTTTCTATGATTTGTTATTTGACACATTCATTCTTTAGAATGAAATTGTTTAGTTTCCAATTAAGTTTCAGTCTACCTTTCCATGGCACTTTATTACATGTAATTTTTATTGCATCATGATCTGAGAAGGATCCATTTGCTATATCTGCCTTTCTATAATTGACTGAGGTTTTTGTGCCCTAATACATAGTCAGTATTTGAATATGTGCAATGTACTGCTGAAAAAAGTATATTCCTTTCTATCCCCATTCAGTTTTCTCCAGACATCTATCATATCTAACTTTTCTAACATTCTATTCACATCTTTAACTTCTTTCTTATTTATTTTGTGGCTACATTTATCTAATTGTGAGAGGGGAAGATTCAGATCCCCACTACTATAGTTTTGCTGTCTATTTCCTCTTGTAACTCATTTAACTTCTCCCCTAAGAATTTGGATGTCATACCACTTGGTGCATACATGTTTAGTACTGATATTACTTCATTATCTATAGTACCTTTTAGCAAGCTCTAGTTTCCTTCCTTATCTCTTTTAATTAGATATATTTTTGCCTTTGTTTTATCTGAGAGAAGGATTGCTACCCCTGTTTTGTTTTGTTTTTTACTTCAGTTGCAGCATATATTCTGCTCCAACCTTTTACCTTTATTCTATGTGTATCTCTCTGCTTCATAAGTGTTTCTTATAAAAAGTTTATTGTAGGATTCTGTTTTTTAATCCACTCTACTATTCGCTTCTGTTTTATGGCAGAGTTCAACCCATTCATATTTAGAGTTATTATTACTAACAGTTTATTTCCCTCCATCCTTTTTATCCCCTTCATAATTTTCCCCCTTCTTTTACCCTATTCCTCCTAACCAATATTTTGCTTCTTACTCCTGCCTCGCACAATCTGCCCTCCCTTTTATCACCCCCTCCCTTTTCTTGACCCTTTTCTCCCCTGCTTTTGCCATGCCTTCTATCAGTAGCCCCCTTTTCCCCTTTCCCTTTTACTTCCCTAAAGAATATGTTAAGTTTCTTTATACAAAAAAATATATATTATTCATTTTTTGAATCAAATTTAGTGAGAATAAGGTTGAAACAATGTTCCCCCTCCAGAATTCCCTCTATTATAATAGGTTTATTGCACCTCTTCATATGATGCAATTCACCCTATTCCACCTCCCCTTTCCTCTTCACATAAACTACTTTTTAACCCCTTAATTTTCTGTATATCATCACATCAAAACAATTTAAATTTATACCCCTCTGTGTATAATTGTTCTGTCTGCCCAAACACACACACACACACACACACACACACACACATATGTTTGTGTATATATATATATATATATATATACACTTCTCAAGAATTATAAGTATTATTTTCCCATGTAGGAATGTAAACTCTTTAGCATTATTGAATATTCCCCCCACCCCGTTTGCCTTTTTAAACTTCTATTCAGTCTTTTATGTTAAGATGGAGTTTTATATTCAGTTCTGGTCTTTTTATCAGGAAACCTTGAAATTCTCTTATTTCACTGAATGGCCATCTTTTCCCCTGAAAGAGAACCATCCGCAAGCATTATTTGTAATGGAGATTAGTTAGAAGCCTTCCCAAAGACCTCTAACAACTTTAACAACATTAGCAAAGTAACAGGATATAAAATAAAGCCACATAAATCATCAACATTTCTATACATGACCAACAAAGTCCAGCAGCAAGAGATAGAAAGAGAAATTCCATTTAAAGTAACGGTAGATAATATAAAATATTTGGGAGCCTACTTGCCAAGACAAACCCAGGAACTATATGAACACAATTACCAAACACTTTTCACACAAATCAAATCAGATCTAAATAATTGGAAAGACATCAATTGCTCATGGTTAGGCAGAACTAATATATTAAAAATGACAATTTACTTATTCAGCACCATACCAATCAGACTACCTAAAAATTATTTTATAGAGCTAGAAAAAATACCTTCTGGGTTGACAAGGCCTGGTCGTGACCGTCCTATGGGTGGCCCCCTAGCTGGCAACATGCCCTCTCAGTTGGTGCTGGTGGATCTCACCACTGGCCTTCTGTGCTACCAACCCACTGAGCCTAGATCAAGGGGCCTCAGTTGCTCTGCTGTGGCCTATTGCTTCGCACTGACTTGCCCCGACCCCTCTACACTGTGATGCACTGAGGTGCATTGTGCTCCCCCTTTGCCTGAGTGAGACAGACCTTCCTGAAGTCTTTTAAATTATCTTAGGCTGAAAGATTGTGTCTCTCTGTCTTTTTGTAGGTTCTGCAGTGTCAGAATCTGTTTAGAGGCTTGATTTAATGTTCCTTTTGAGGAAACCGACAGAGAGCTCAGGCAGCTTGCTGTCTTCTCTCTGCCATCTTGGCTCCACCCATCTCCCTGAAATATCCTTGAAAGATATTGTCCAGGCCTTTTTTTAAATTATATCTTTCAGGTAGTCTAATAATTCTTTTTTTTTTTTTTAGTGAGTCAGTGGGGGTTAAGTGACTTGCCCAGGGTCACACAGCTAGTAAGTGTCAAGTGTCTAAGTCCAGATTTGAACTCAGGTCCTCCTGAATGCAGGGCCAGTGCTTTACACACTGCACAACCCAGATGCCCCTAGTCTAATAATTCTTATATTTTCTTTCCTAGATCTATTCTCTAGGTCCATTGTTTTTTCCATGAGAAATTTTACATTTTCTTCTTTTTTTTTCACTTTTCTGATTTTGTTTTACTGCATCTTTGTGTATTATAGAGTCTCTAGTTTCCATTAGTTCAATTTTAATTTTTTAAAGAATTATTTTCTTCATGTACTTTTTGTAATTCCATTTGGCCAAATCTATTCCTTAGGGAATTATTTTCCTCTGTAAATTTTTTGTATTTTTATATTCTTATTTTGTATTTCTTTTCCATGGTTCAGCTGTATCACTTCCAATATTTCTTCAACCTTTCTAATTTGATTTTCAATGTCCTTTTTAAGCTCTTCCAGAAATTTATTTTGGTCCTGAGACCAATTTATACTTCTCTTTGACCTGTAGTCATTTTGTTACTGTCTTCCACTAAATTTGTATCTTGAGATTTGCTTTTATTAAAGTAGCTGTCAGTGGTCAAAGTTTTTCATTGCTGTTTTTCATAGAATTTTTTACTCATTTTGTGTCAGCTGGTCCCTGTAGGAGTGATCCCTTTTATCTTCAGGCCCTGTGGTGGCAATTTGCTGCTGGATTGTTAGGGTAACCTGTTACTCTGTCAACAGGTCCTTGAATGCTAATTTTGTTGCAGTCTGCTAAATCCTCAAGGCTGGTTTTGCCCTAAAAATAATCTCTCTGTTGGGAATTCACAGGGTGAGAATCTGTTGCTGACCTGCTTGGGGTGTGTGTGGGGGGGTGACTTCACTACTGTTCAGCAGGCTCAGAGGTCTGTTGTATGCTTCTGCAGTGAGCCCAGAAGCTGTTTCTGTTGTTGCTGCTCCTGTACCTCACTTCCTGCCACCCAGGTAAGACATAACTTTCCTACTGGGCTTACTGCTCCTCGGTGAGTTCAGAGGCAGTTTTATGTCAGTTTAGAGGGGAAATCTGGGAGAGTTGCCATGGGTTGCTTCCTCACTCAGCCATCTTGTCTTGAAACAATCTAGACCTCCTTATCTTTGATAATACTCTTCCTGTATCCACATAATATAACCATAACATCTGCTTTAAGTTGAGCTACTAAACTGATTTGTACTGTTTAACAGATTTACATTTGTAGTATTTGCTTTGGGTTGATTTGTATCATGCCAATGAAGTTATTCTGTATCCTGTGAGCAAAGAAAGCTTAAAAACTGTTAGGAAGAAAGGGACCTCTGAGCTCCCTTCTGAGGAGGGAGGGTCTCCAATATTATCATGTTATGCTTCTTCTGGGGACAAAATTAAATTTGTATTATGTTTTTTGTTTTCTGTCTGTCTCTGATCTGGTTTATTTTCTAGGAGACATTAAGTTATCTTATCTAATTTTTAGCCATGTTCTCTGACATGTTAATTATTTTTAGTTTTTATGTTGTTCTTTTTTAGAATTTTATCTGTTATGTGTAAAAAAACCCAAAATTTTTCACATTGATTTGTTTTTCAAATTTTCTTCCTCCCTTGCCTCTCAACACTCCCTAAGAAATCAAGCAATTCAATATAAGTTATACATAGGCAGTCATGGAAAACATCTTCACATTAGTCAGGTTGTGAAAGAAAGTAGATAAAAAATTTAGAAAGAGGAACTAACAAATAAAATTATACTTCAATCTGTATTCAGATACCATCAATTCTTTCTCTGTTGATGGTTTTCATTTTCCATATGTTCTTCTGATACCATCATTTCTTTCATAATTACTATTACTAACTGTATTACCCTCCATTCTAATTCCTCCCCTTGATTTTTACTCTATTTTCTGTCTTCTTTCACCCTATCACTCCTCAAAAGTGTTTTGCTTTTTATTGTCTCCTCCCCAATCTGCCCTTCCTTCCATTGTATCTCCCCCCCCCCCCCGCCTTATCCCCTTCCTCTATCACTTTCCATCAGGGCAAAATATATTACTATACCCACTTGAGTGTGTATGTTATTCCCTCTTTGAGTCAAATATTATGAGAGTAAGGTGCATTCACTCTGCCACTCCTTTCCCATCTTCTTTTATGTGAGCTACTTTACTATTATTCCACCTCTCACTTTCACTTTCTTCCATTGCACTCCTCTTACCCCTTAACTGTACTTTAAAGATGTCATCTTGCATCAGCTAGGTGACACAGTGGACAAAGCACCAGCTCTGGACCCAGCAGGCACCAAGTCCAAATCCAGTCCCAGAAATAAGCCACCCCACCCTGCCTGACCCCAAAAAAGAAGGATAAACAAACAATAGATGTTTTACAGATATCATCCCTTCATATTCAGTTCATACCTGTGTCCTCTGTCTAAGTGAATTCCTTTCAGCTGCCCCAATACTGAAAAAGTTCTTATAAGTTAGAAGTATTACCTTCCCATGCAGCAATGTAAACACATTAACCTTTTAATATTCCTCATGATTTCTTTTTCCTGTTTACCTTTTCCTGTTTATTCTTCTCTAGGTTTTTGTATTTGAAAGTCAAATTTTCTATTCAGTTCAGGTCTTTTCATCACACATGCCTGGAAGTCCTCTTTTTCATTAAAGCCACATTTTTTCCCCTGGAAGATGATAAACACTTTTAATGTGTAGGTGACTGTTCATTGTAATCCCAGTTCCTTTGCCCTCTGGAATATCATATCACATGTCCTCAGGTACTTTAATGAAGAAACTACTAGAACTTGTGTTATCTTGAATGTATCTACACAGTATTTGAATTTCCTTTTTGCTAGCTTCTTGCAATATTTTCTCCTTGACCTGGGGTCTCTGGAGTTTGGCTATAATATTCCTGGAATTTTTCCTTTTAGGATCTCTTTATGGAGGTGATTGTTTGGTTCTTTTAATTTTTAGTTTACCTTCTGCTTCTAGATTATCATGGCAATTTCCTTGACAGTTTCCGGGAAGATGATGCCTAAGCTCTTATTTTGATCACAGTTTTCAGGTATTCCAATGATTTTCAAATTATGTCTTCTGGATCTATATTCCAGGTCAGCTCTTTTTCCAAGGAGTTATTTCATATTGCCCTCTATTTTTTATTCATTTGGATTTTCTTTATTGTGCCTTGATTTTTTATGAAGTCATTGGCTTCCATTTGCTCTATCCTAATTCTTAAGCAATGATTTTCTTCAGGTAGTTTTATGTACCTCCTTTTCCATTTGGCCAATTTGGCTTTTCAAGCTGTTGACTGTTTTTTTCATGACCCTACTGCATCACTCTCATTTCTCCTTCCCCTTTTTCCTCTACCTCATTAACTTTTCCCTCTACCTCTCTTACCTTATCTTCAAAGTTCTTTTTGAGTGCTTCCATGACCTGAGACCAATTCATATTTTTTTTGGAAGCTTTGGATATAGGAGCTTTGACTTTCTTATTATCATCTTCTGAGAGTGTATTTTGGTCTACCTTGCCAACAAAGAAGATTTGGATGGTCTGCTGCATTCTCTGCAAACCAGCCTCAAACACTCACAAGCTCTTTGATCCTGGACATGTCTTTTAACTTCACCTCTCTCAATTATTTCATCTCTAAAAGAGGGACACTAATTGCAGCTGCATCCCAGGATTGTTGTGAGCAGAAAAATTAGAAAATGTTTGTAAAGGGTTTTGAAAAATTTAAAATGCTATGTAAATAATAACTATCATCATCATTATCATCACTTTAATTATTAATTTTTATCTCATGGAAATCACTCTCCATGTATTGCTGCACATGTGTTGTGATTCTTGTCCGTGTCTGACTACCAAAGCAAATTTTGATCTACTTAAATGAAGTGCAATGGGTTGACAAGAACACGGACAAGCACATTTAAAATGGACTTGAATCACAGAATATTGCCATTGGAAAGAACTTCTGAGGTCATCTTGTCCAGCCCAAACATGAACATGAGCCTAAACTACAACATGACTGACAAGTGAGCACCTACCTTTTCTCAGGTAAGAGGAAGCAAATACCCCCAGAGGAAACCCACTCTAATCTGAGATAAATTGCTCTACTTGTTAGGATGGTTTTTAAACAATTTTTCATTTTGTATTTAGACTAGATTAATTAATTGATGAATGGATTACTTAATTAGCTAATCCATTATATTGTAAGTTCCTTGCTTCCTTTTCCTTTTTTGTATCCCCAGCACTTGGCACAGTGCCTGGCAAATAGTAGATGCTTAAGAAATATTGACTAGATTTGTTTTTCTTTCAATTTCTACTTACTGTTGTTAGTTCTGCTCTCTAGGTTAATCAAGTAACACATGCTTAATCTCTATTCTATATGACAGTCTTTCAAACATCTGAAGACATCTATCATTCCTCTGAAATGCCCCTCCTGAAAGCCAAGTCTTCTCTGAATTAATCTTCTTCAATTCCTTCTCTTGAACGAGTCAGTCATCCTGAATTTGCTACTTGCTCGTAATGTGACCTTGGGAAACCACATCTTGTACTACTTTCTAGCAAAGTGAAGTGGGGTTAAGTCATGTATATTTTATGGGCATCAGTTCCCTTATTTATAAAATGAGGACATTGGGGTAATCTCTGAAGTTCCTTCCCATTCTAATATTTTATGAATTATGTCAACAAAGATACATGCCCATAATAAATGTTGGCTTGTCAGAATTTTATTTTGACTTCAAAATTGGCAATAGTTCATGTGTCAATGCCTCTTTGTGCCTCTTTTCTGTCTTTGAACTCAAAGTGCCTCTCTGTATCTCTCTGTGTGTCTGTATTTCTGTCTGTCTGTCTCTGTCTCTGTTTCTCTCTTATTTTACTCAGCTATATCTCCTCTTTAAATTTCCCATTTCACTAACTTAATAAAACAAAAGAATAGAAATACATTGTTTTGCTGATGGACAAGGATTCCTATGAAGAAGTAAGCAAGCCTTTATAAAATGTATACTATGTGCCATGTATACTATGTTTTATAAATATTATGTTATTATATTCTCACTACAAACCTGAAAGGTGGCTGCTAATTTCATTGAGGAAAGTGAGGTAAATAGAGGCTCATAGGTAGGAAGTACAGGAGGCCAGATTCGAGCTCAAATCTTCCTGAATCCTTTATCAATGTTCTTACCCAGTGTACCACCTAGCTACCTCTTAAGACTAGGGAAAACTGTAATAAACCATTATTTTTTCTTTTTTCTTTCTTTCTTTTTTTTTTGGTGGGGCAATGAGGGTTAAGTGACTTGCCCAGGGTCACACAGCTAGTAAGTGTAAAGTGTCTGAGGCTGTATTTGAACTCAGGTCCTCCTGAATCCAGGGCTGGTGCTTTATCCACTGTACCACCTAGCTGCCCCCTAAACCATTATTTTTAATATTAGAAAAAGGAAGCCCTGTTCAATGGATAGAGAGGTGGACAAAGAGCCAAGAATGCTTGTGTTCAAATCTTACCACTGAAAAACCCTGTTTGTGTGATTTCTGGCAAGGCACTTAAGCTTCCAGTGCTGCAAGTAATTCTCTAAGATAGATGTTCTTAACCTGGGGGCCCATGAATTTTAGATAGATAGATAGATAGATAGATATACATACACATAAATGTATGTATGTTTGTGTGCATTTGTGTGTGTATGTATGTATATATAATTTTAATTGATTAAAATTTTAACAGTACTTCCTTTGAAATCCTTTGTATTTTACTTTATTTATTTACAAATAATCTGAGAAGGCATCCATGGACTTCACCAGCCTACCAAAACTATCTCTCTCTCCCTCCCTCCCTCCTCTCTCTCTCTCTCTCTCTCTCTCTCTCTCTCTCTCTCTCACACACACACACACACACACACACACACACACACACACACACATGCACACACACACATATAGAATTTTTGCTTTAAGGCTATAATTTGCATAGAAGTTTCTAAACAGCCTGATGGGAAAAGCACCAATAAAATGATAGATCCAATATTTATTTGTTATTAAGCCCAGTCTATTTTAATTTGTTATAATTTGGTTGGGGAGAGGAGAATTTAACTCTTTTATTAAGTAATCTAAAATAAAAGTAAATAGGTTGGGGAGCCTCTTCAAAAATGATGAGCTTTATTTGGTGTGTGGACTTTCAGACATTTGTTTTTCCTGTGTAAAAATTATTATTATTTCCTTTTTCATTTTCTAAGCCTTAGTTCAAATATTTACACTATGTATTTCATAAAGTTATGGGAGGAAACAGCTAGGTAAATTTTAAGTCATCATGTAAATATTTGCTATTATTCTAGATAGTTGGGATTGCAGGGAAACAACTCTGGATAATTGAAGTATAATTGTAATAATTTATATTCCTCATGTATTTTAATATAGAAGTGCCATACACAAATATACAATATCATCCTATGACACAAGTAACTAAAAATGTATGATGGGGAGTTAAATTTACCTATTTTTCCCTTAGTGATTGCATATGAATATTCTTTATTTCAGTTCCCTTTTTGACATGATCAAAAATTTGTATTTCTGCCCAAGTGATGCCTGCATACACAGAGCAGTAAGACAAGTAGAATTAATTGATTAAATTAAGTTGTATATCTACATCATAATAGGAGAAGCATATATTTGGAGTCAGAAGACCTGAAATTAAGTTTCATGTCATCTCCAGAATACCTATGTAACCTTGGGCAAATAACATATCCTCACTTCATCTCCATTTCCTAATTATCAGAGGTTCAAGTAGATGATCTCCAAGGTCCCGTCTAAATCTAAATTCTGTGTTCTATATTCTTCCCTTGGAAGTGATGGAAAGAGCAAAGGACTGTGAGTCAGGAGACCAGGATTCAAGAACTAACTAGTTGCTCTGATTCAGCCAGTCAAATGACATCTCTGGTCCTCAAGTAAAGTTCAGATGAATTGGTTGCTTTCTTTCTTTTTAAATAAAGATTTTACTGATGTCTTTTCTACATCATTATAGTTTTCTTTAGAATCCATTCTCATTCTCCCACAAAAGCTATCTCAAACATCAACTAGTAACTTTTAAGTCAAAGGAAAGGAGGGATGGAGGGAGGGAAGGAGGGAGAAAGGGAGGAAGGAAGAAAGAGAAGAGAGAGGGAAGAGGAGAGGGGAGAGGAGGGGAGGGGATGAGAGGAGAGTAGAATATTAACACAAGTGATAATACATTAGAAAAGTCCAAAATCGTATACAACATTTAGCTATTTGATTGGGAGGGTTTTGTATGTGTGTGGGTGTGTGTGGGTGTGTGTGTGTTCTTTCCATTTACATTGTTATAGTTATTGGATGTAGTGTTGTTTTGGCTTTGCCTACCTTACTCTGTATCAGTTTAAATAGATCTTTCCAGGCTTCCATTCTTTCATCACATTCGTCATTTCTCACAGCAAAATAATATTCCATTACATTTATGTACCACACCTTGTTTAGGCGTTCTCTAATCACTGAACATGTACTTTGCTTCCAATTCTTTATTATCACCAAAAAATATAATATAAATATTGTAGTGTATATTTATTCTTATCAAAGGCCTCCTTGTAGTATAAAGTCAAGAAATAGAATCTCTGGTCAAAGGGTATGGAGACAATAGTCACTTTATTTGAATATTTCCAAATTGATAACTGATTTCTAAGACCCAAAATAGCTCTAAAATTCTATGCTTTTATCATTTACATGGCAGCAAAATATCTTTCTCTGAAGGTCTTCAATAAGATAGTGGCTTAAGTGATGACTAATTGGAAGAATTGGAATGTTTCTTTTAACCCAAAAGTTCTGCTTATTAAATGACTTCTCATGTTTGAGCCTGGTGTTGTTTTGGAGCCTATATAACTAATATTTATATCCAAATAGCAATTATAATCCTATTGGAATACTAAGAATGAAGAATTGATTTCCTTTGGTTATTGTAGCTACTAGGAACACATAGTATCCATGGCAACTGAGAGTTCAACTTTTAACTTTTCAATGCTTTCTTTTTTTTCCCTTTACATTGTAATGATTTATAAAAGTACTAATGACCTCCCAGTTAGGCATTTCCTGGCAGTTAACTACTGACTGGATTAAAGACCCTTGACTTTACCTGAGACCCTCAATTCATCCAGTTGGTTATTAACTGCCAGAACATATCCAACTTGAAGGTCATTGATGCTTAATATCACCTCTAAAAGATACACTAAGATGGCAATTAGGTTGAATTTTGTTCTGTTTTAGTAAGTCAGCATAAACATTGCCATCATCTATATCAACATTAATAATAAAAAATTAGGCCACTGATGGTGTGTCTGAAGAAAGAATAATATACTGCCTTGGAGTTGCACCTTAGGAGAAAAAGCTTTGAAATTATAATCAAAAGAGAGAATTCAATAGTTTTTAATTATCTCCCACTACCCTCCATGGCCTTTCTTTAAGAATCTACCCACATCACTTGGACTCCCTGCTCCGGAAAGTATTCCTGCTGTTTTAAATGCAACCTTTCCCCTATTTTCACCTCAAACAGATAATCAATATTTTATACCTTCTTAGGCTTAAAAAAATGAAGTAACAATGTCTATGCTGTTTCTTTGTATTAACAGTAGAATAATAAAAGTGTCAAGAGGCTTGTAGGAGTTATCCTAAGGAGTATCAAAATTATTACTGCTTTAGATATCTCTCACCATTCCCCAACCCAAACAGTCCTGGGATCTATTAGTGACAATTTAATTTATGTATGTTCCTATGCTTGTAGAGTCTCAGTGCATCCTCTAACTGGAATCTCTTAATCTGGGGTGATTGAATTGTGTGTATATATATATGTGTGTGTGTGTGTGTGTGTGTGTGTGTGTGTGTGCGTGTGTGTAAGTGATACTATATTATATACATATATTTACATACACATTTATATGCATATACATATGTATGTATGTGTTCATATACATACATAACCATATTTAAGTTAATTTGTTTCCCTTTTAATCCTAAATATTTTGTTTTGTGAATTTAGAAATGTTCTGAGAAGAGTTCCATAAATCTAACTATATTTCCCAAGGGATCTCTGACACACACAGAAAGGTTAAGAACCCCTGCCTAAACCCTTCTTACACCCTTTTCCTATTGCTAAAAGCACACTCACATCCCCTGTCCTAACATGAAGTGAAGGACATGCATGGATCAGGATTGGGGACAGAGGGAAAAGGTCCTGGGACTGAATCCAAGAACCCTTTGGAATCAGCCCAAGAAATACATTTAATCCCAACAAATGGTGAAAAATATCTCTCTCTCTGTATTACTGATAGATACTAACTTCCCTCATTGAGTATTGAGGTAAAGCATTAATTAATCATAGAATTACATAATTTTAGACCTGGGAAGGATCTTAGAGATAATTTAGCTCGACACACTTTTCAAATGTGTTTACTTTAACAACTAGGGGTATGAAACATAATGCTTCAGGCTTACAGTGAACCTGTAACTGGTAGTATTCCCAGGACATTAGCCAGCCTAAAAGATGGATTAGAAATGACAGGAAATTGAATTTGACAAAGAAGATTATTAAAACAGAAAATATTTACTGAACTCTTACCAGGTGCCTAGGACTTTTTTTATCCTGAGAAAAGTATTTTATTTTTTTCCAGTTACATGTAAAAATAGTTCTCAACATTTGTTTATACAAGCTTTTCAATTTCAGAATTTTCTCCCTCCCTCCCCTCCCTCCCCCCTTCCCCTAGTTAGCAGGTAATCTGATATAGGTTTTATATATATATTGTAACGATTGGAATGACGACACCTGCTGGAGACTTACTGTAGAAGAGTTCTGCCCATGAAGCGAAGGTCTTTGAGGGCAAGACCAGGAATCAGGAAGTGACGCGGACTAGTGGGAGGAGGAAGGAAGAGACTGGCGCTCACTCTCGGGCTCTTTTCCTCTGGACTCTGGTGGAGAAGGGAGCTAGAAATGTGCTCTCCCTTTAATAGATAGAAATCTAGGCCTTTTTCTCTCTCTTTACCAAATTCTTATTCTCCTTAATAAATGCTTAAAAGTCTAACTCTTGCTAAAGGTTATAATTTATTGGCGACCACTCATTAGATATTTTAGACAGTTTAGCTAGAATTTTAACCCTTAACAGATGGCTGACCACGAAGAGGAAAGCTAACCCTCAGTCTTCTTCTGATCTTCTGGTTGGGTAAGAAATTTCCCCTCCCTCTCCCTTTAACTGCTAAGTACTGGTGTACTGGCTGTGTTTTCCTTTAAATTTTTTCGAATGGACCTTTTAAACTCCCTAATTATCCTATTTTTGATTTTAGTCTGTTTAACCAGACAAATGGGAGATAAGATCATGTTAATGCTTTGTTTTTGTGGATTTTCTATTTTTCTTTTTATTTTTGTTAAAAGAGCCAGCAACTTACTCACACAAGGAAATATCTCTCCCTCTCCCAACCATGCTTTTTCAGAGAAACCTGAAGAGATTCCCGCAGCTTTTCCCAGTTCTAACACTAATTGTTGCTTTAATTTTGCATGCCTGGAGGCAATGACCCACCCTCTAGAAGCTTTTAATCCCCTAGCACCTGGAGGCAAAGTGGGGGAAGAGGAATCCAGGCCTGAGTTCAAAATCAAGTCTGATTCAAATTGCTCTGGTCCCTCCCTTCCTCTCCAGACCCCACCCTCTACTCCTCCTATGGCCAAGCCTATAGCTTCCCCTGCCTGGGAAGTCCAGAGATCTGATGCGCATGCTCAACTTTTTCTACCTGCATTTGCAGCTTCAGGCTCAGCCCTTCCCCAGCCTGGCTGTGCTTCTGAGACAACCTTAAAAAGCCCTTTAAATTCCAGATATGCTCGTTTTGTTCATAATTTTGCTAACCTGCTTTTGTCTTTAATTAGTAATCTTATAAAGCATTTGTATGGTGAAAAGCCCGACAGACAATATAGAGGGGTTAAAGAAGAAAAACTTAAGCTGAATAAGAATGACAATCATCAACATAGTTCAAGACTCTGCTTCTTTTGCCATGGAAGGGTATATATTGTACAGAAATGTAGAGGTAAGAAGCAAGGTATTGATATGAGTATTGGGGATTTTAGATATCGGAATCAAAAGTGTTCTGAATTCACTCAGAGTATTAATGTCAGTTCAGAGGTTACATAGGATTTCTATGCTATTACACCTACACTTTGAAATTAATGGTATGGGTTTATTTTCATAGAGATTTTCATGCTTTTGAGATTGTGTTTTATACTTAGTTTTTAAAACAAGGAGAATATTTGTAAAAGCTTTTTATAGTCATGTGATCAAGTTTATATTTTATAATACTCTTATTAATATTAAGTTCATATTCATTTAGATTTCCTTAGTTTGAATTTCATTGTCTCTTATTGTTCCATGTGTATTTTCTTCTATTCATTTATCTAATTTTAAAAAATTGGTTTTGATTTCATAATACAATGTTAATTCTAGTAGTATTGTGCTCCCATATTCTGAGTTGTTTGTTTTTGTTTTTCTCAACTGATTATTTGATCAAACTCTTTAAAGCATTTCCCTGGCAAATTGGTTGCCACGGCAAGTGTAAATTGATTCTAGAAGTACTATTTTTGATAAGCATATTCCAAAAAGAAAAAAAAAAGAGGGGAACATTTGTAAAAGTTCTTTGAGATTGTGTTGTGCTTTAACTTGTATTTAAATATGTTCAGATTTTTCAAAAAAAGTAATTGTATACTAAGTTAAAAAAGGGGTATTATTTGAAATTGTTGCATAATTATATATTATATTCTGAGTCAAGATGTATGCACATTTTTTGCAATCATTTATTATCCTCAATTTTAAATCCATATGAGACTTGGATTATGGGAACTTATCATTTAAGACATTAATTGACTTTATTCTGAGTTATCAGATGCCAGTTGGCCAAGATGCCATCCAATCACAAGAAGAATACATGCAAGAGCAGACACTGAACTGTCACATGAGGGGAGACATGCATGAAGTCAAGGTATGGCCGAGGGAACGGCTTTTGACTAATGTTGAGGTTGGATTCTCTTGGTTTAATATTTTATTCTCTTTTCCCCCACAATATTGTACAGATGGCTGGAAGTATTGATCCCACCCATCTCATTATTACACCTGGCTTCTATGTCCCCTCCTATATGCCTGATGCCATGGATATCTGAATCCCATGCATCTGATTAAGTCTGACTCAGTTTCCTCCAATATGTTCGGTGGCATGGACGTATATTCCATCCACCTATTTTAAACCTGGCATACTGTATGGGCAGTACATATTGCTCAAGTGTGGGAATGCTCATATCCCATCATTTCTCTGTTCTTTTATGGTAACCCCCATAATTATCTCAGGTGTCATGATAAATAACAGTGTTGAATTTGGCCTTGACATCTGTTACCAATTATATTAGATTTTAAAATTTCTCATAATGGCATGAGGATAATTAGGCAGATGATGCAAAAAGTGATGAAACAAAGATAAAAATTACTTTTAATAATTAATATTGCAGCAATTGTCTTCTCAATTACCCTCCATAAGGGGGACTATAGTAATATTATAATTTTAAAGAATGTTTCAATTTTTGTTTTATTATATGTTTCATGTGTAACAACTAAGATTATGAATTCCCTTAGACATGTTTTTTGAGAACTTTCATTGTTTGATTTGATTATTGACAAAGCTATTTTAAAGTTGTGTTAAGCTCAATTTTGTAGGAAATTTTCCTGGCTGATTACCAGCATCCACACATCAACCCCTGAAAAGACTTCCATTCCACGACTACACCTAGAGGACATCTGAGAAAAGACTTTCAGAGACTTTAAATGAACAGTTTTGATTTGTTGTTTTTGTTGTTTTTTTTCTCTTTCTGTTATAATATACACCATCTGTAACATGTATTCTCTGCAGAGGCCCTCCCTTTGCAAGACCAATGTCAAAGCGTCGGTTCATGAGGACAAAAAACAAAATCGCCCCTCTGGACAAAACTTTCCTCTCTTCCTTTTCTATATTGTTGTTCACATATTATTAGTTAGCAATAGTTATTATATTGTTTTTACTGTTCCGTCAAGGAAACATTTTGTTTCTTGAGGAACAACAGGGGAGACTGTAACGATTGGAATGACGACACCTGCTGGAGACTTACTGTAGAAGAGTTCTGCCCATGAAGCGAAGGTCTTTGAGGGCAAGACCAGGAATCAGGAAGTGACGCGGACTAGTGGGAGGAGGAAGGAAGAGACTGGCGCTCACTCTCGGGCTCTTTTCCTCTGGACTCTGGTGGAGAAGGGAGCTAGAAATGTGCTCTCCCTTTAATAGATAGAAATCTAGGCCTTTTTCTCTCTCTTTACCAAATTCTTATTCTCCTTAATAAATGCTTAAAAGTCTAACTCTTGCTAAAGGTTATAATTTATTGGCGACCACTCATTAGATATTTTAGACAGTTTAGCTAGAATTTTAACCCTTAACAATATATAACATTAAACGTATTTCTGCATTAGTCATATTATAAGAGAAGAATCAGAGCAATGAGGAAAAACCTCAAAATAGAAAAACAACAACACCAAAAACAAAAGAAATAGTATGATTCAATCAGCATCTATATTTCACAGTTCTTTTTTTTTCTCTTCTGGATTTGGAGATCCCCTTCCATTATGAATCCCCTGGAACTCTTCTGTACTATTGCACTGGTGAGAAGAATCTAGTCCATCACAGTAGATCAACACACACTGTTGATGATGCTGTGTACAATGTTCTGCTTCTGCTCACCTTCACTCATCATCAGTTCATGCAAGTCTTTCCAGGTATCTCTGAACTCCTCCTGCTCATTGTTTCTTACAGCACAATAGAATTCCATTACATTCATATACCACAAGTTGTCCAGCCATTCCCCAATTGATGGGCAACCCCTCAATTTCCAATTCCTTGCCACCACAAAAAGAGTAGCTATAAATATATTTGTACATGTGGGTCCTTTTCCCTTTTTTATGATCTCTTTGGGGGAAAGACCCAAAAGTGGTATTGCTGGGTCAAAGGGTATGAACAGTCCCATAGCCCTTTGGGCATAGTTCCAAATTGCTCTCCAGAATGGCTGGATCAGTTCACAGCTCCACCAACAATGCATTAGTGTTCCAATTTGCCAACAGCTTCACCAACATTCATTATTTTCCTTTTTTGTCATATTAGCCAATCTGATAGGTGTGAGTTGGTATGTCAGAGTTGTTTTAATTTGCATCTCTCTAATCAATAGTGATTGGGGGGTGGAGCAAAGATGGCAGAGGAAAGGCTGTGATTCCCAAAAGCTCCAGATAAACCCATCCATTCACACCCAAGTAATGTGGTAAAAAATCAAAACCCAGAACAGCTTAATGCACATAAGAACAGAGTGAGACTATTTCTCCACAAAAGAGGGCAATTCTGATCACCTACTGATCAGACTGAACAGCTTAGCACACAGTCCGAACTGAGCCAGGGACACTGCTTCCAGCTCATTTCAGAGTCTTAAGCACCAGAAACTTCTGAGGCTCTCATCACAGACTGTTGAGGGGGCCAGGGTGAAGTGGAGGCAGTATCTACTGGAGTTGGGGCAAAGCACTCTGCGTTTGAACCAGTGGGCTGAATCGAATGGTGGTGGCCCAGTGGGGGAGGGGCAAAAGCACCCCAAGCTTCTGACCATTGAGAATCAGAGTTCAATCAGACTTCTGTTTCCGGGTCAAATAGAAAGTGACTGTGATTACTCACAAGCCAAGCAGGCTGAGAAGAAGCTCAATCACCCCCTGGGCCATGCTGTAGCATGAACAGTGTGTCCTGGAAGCAGTGCTACACTTTAAGAAGGAGTGAGTAGCCAGGATGAGTAGGCAGAGAAAGGAGAAGACTATCTAAAACTTCTTTGGGGGAAAGGTAGACCACAATACATCCTCAGAAGAAGAAGATAATAACAGGGTCAAAGCTCCAACATCCAAAGCTTCCAAGAAAATTATGAACTGGTCTCAGGACATGGAATCTATCAAAAGGGACTTTGAAGAGAAAGTAGGAGAGATAGAACAAAGATGTAGAGAAAGAGAGGAAGGAATGGAAAGATAAATGAGAGCAATGCAGGAGAGTCATGAGAAAAAAGTCAACAGTTTGAAAAGCCAAATGGTAAAGGAGATTAAAAAACTGTCTGATGAAAATAACTTCATAAGAATTAGGATTGAATAAATGGAAGCTAGTGACTTTATGAGAAACCAAGACACAGTAAAGCAAATCCAATTGAATGAAAAAATAGAGGGCAATGTGAAATAACTCCTTGGAAAAACAGCCGACCTGGAAAATAAATCTAAGAGAGAGAATTTGAAAATCATTGGAATACCTGAAAACCATGATCAAAACAAGAGCTTAGAGACCATCCTCCAAGAGATCATGAGGAAAAATTGCCCGGATATTCTAGAAGCAGAAGCTAAAATAGAAATTGAAAGAATCCACTGATCACCTCCTGAAACAGATCCCAAAAGGAAAACCTCCAGGAATATTATAGCCAAATTCCAGAGCTCCCAGGTCAAGGAGAAAATATTGCAAGCAGCTAGAAAAAAGGAATTTAAATACTATGGAGCTCCAATAAGGATAAAGAAAGATCTAGCAACTTCTACATTAAAGGACCCGGAGGGCATGGAATATGATATTCTAGAGGGCAAAGGAACTGGGACTACAGCCAAAAATCATGTATCCAGCAAAAGTAAGCATCATCTTTCAGAGGAAAACATGGAATTTCAATGAGAAAGAAGACTTTCAGGCATGTGTTATGAAAAGACCTGAACTGAATAGAAAATTTGACTTTCAAATACAAGACCCTGGAGAAGCATAAAAAGATAAACAGGGAAAAGACTTCATGAGGGATATTAAAAGATCAAACTGTTTATATTCCTACATGGGAAGATAATACTCCAAACTCATAAGAACTATCTCAGTAAGGAATTAACAAAGGACACAGGTCTGAACTGAATATGAAGGGATGATATCTGTAAAGCATTTATGTTTTATTCTTTGTGGGGTATCTTATGTCTGGGGCTGGATTTGGGCTTGGGGCTTCCTGGGTCCACGGCTGGTAAATTGTCCACTGTGCCACCTAACTAACCCATAATGACATCTTTAAAATAGGGCTGAGGTGTAGGAGAAATAGATTGGGGGAAGGGGAAGGGGAGAGATTGTCTGGGGAGAGGTTGTTCACATAAAGGAAACAAGAAAAAAGCTTATGGAGGGGAAGGGAAGAGGCAGAAGGAATTGGGGAGTGAGTGAACCTTAATATCATTAGAATTGACTCAAAGAAGGACTAACATACATATTCAAGTGGGTATAGTAATATATTTTTGCCTTGAGGGAGAGGAGGGAAATAATGGGGGGTGGGGAGAGGGGAAGGAGGGAAGGACAGATTCGGGGAGAGAGCAGTAAAAAGCAAAATACTTTCGAGGAAGGTAAAGATGTTCTGCATAACAGCACAAGTATGACATATTGAATTGTTTGATTTCATAGGGAGGGTTGAGGAGAGAGGGAGGAAGAAAATTTGGAACATAGAATTAGCTCAAAGACCTTAAACTCATCAGAGTTGGCTCATGGAGGGAATAACATTCACTCCCAAGTGGGAGGAATAATCTATTTAACCCTACAGGAAAGTATGAGGGGAAGAGGATAAGGAAGGAAGGGTGAAAAAAAAAGGGAGTGCAGAGTAGGGGAGGGGACAGTCAGAAGTAAAACACTTTTGAGGAGGAAAAGTTTAAAAGAAGATAGAAAATAGAGTAAATATCATGGGAAGGGAATAGGATGGAGGGAAATAGTTATGATGACTGAATATAATGGCAAAACATATGGTACCTACTTTGCTGGGCTAATATGAAGAAAATTCTTTGTCAAGTTTAAGGTACTTTATTTAGGTTATGATGAACAGGATACTATCAGAAAAACCTGGAAAGACTTACATGAACTTCTTGAAGCAGAGTGAAATGTACTGTATACAAAATAACATGCTGGAAGCATGTGGTTATTTTTAGCAAGGCAATGATCCAATATAACCCTGAAGGACTTATGAAAATGGCAACCCATCTACAGAGAAAGATGGAAACACTTTTTCTTTTTTTTTTTGGTGAGGCAGTTGGGGTTGAATGGCTTGCCCAGGGTTGCACAGCTGGTAGGTGTTGGGTGTCTGAGGCCGGATTTGAACTTGGGTGCTCCTGGTTCCAGGGCTGGTGCTCTGTCTGCTGTGCAACCTAGCTATCCCTTGATAATTCCTTGATCTGAAGTTTTGGGGTTTTTTTGACTGTTTTCTCTCACAACCTAGCTAATGTGGGAATGTTTTCCATGACTACTCATGTATAACTTATTTTGAAATGCTTGAGTTCTAGTGGGTGGGGGTGGTAATGGAGGAGGAAGAGAAGTTGGAACACATTTTTTTTAAAAAATTGATGGTAAAATTTGTTTTTACATATATTTTGGAAAATAAAATTCTATTCAATAAAAAAAATAGTGATTTAGAGCATTTTTTCATATAGGAATAGAAAGCTTTGATTTCTTCATCAGAAAACTGCCTGATCATATCCTTTGACTATTTCTCAATTGGGGAATGACTTGGATTCACATAAATTTGATATAGTTCCCTATATATTTTAGAAATGAGACCTTTATCAAAAGTACTGGCCATAAAAATTGTTTCCCAGATTTCTGCATCCCTTCTAATTTTGGATGCATTGCTTCTGTTTGTACAAAAAAATTTTTTATTTTAATGTAATCAAAATCATCGATTTTGCATTTCATAATATTCTCTATCTCTTGTTTGGTAATAAACTGTTCTCCTTTCCAAAAATCTGAAAGGTAGACTATTCCTTCCTCTCCTACTTTACCTATGGTATCACCTCTTAGCTCTAAATCATGTATCCATTTTGATCTTATTTTAGTATAAGGTGTAAGATATTGTTCTATGCCTAATTTCTGCCATACAATCTTCCAGTTTTCCCAGCAGTTTTTGTCAAATACTGAGTTCCTATCCCAGAAGCTGGAGTCTTTGGGTTTATCAAACACTACATTACTAGTGTCATTTACTACTGCATTTCCTGAGCCTAGCCTATTCCATTGATCCTCCACTCTATTTCTTAGCCAGTACCAGATAGTTTTGATGACTGCTGCTTTATAGTAAAGCTCTAGATTTGGTAGAGCTAACCCACTTCCTCTCCTTTTTTTTCATTATTTCCCTTGATATTCTTGACTTTTTGTTTTTCCAGATGAATTTTGTTATTATTTTTTCAAGCTCTATAAAATAATTTTTAGGTAGTCTGATTGGTATGGTGCTGAATAGGTAAATTAATTTAAGTAGCATTGTCATTTTTACTATATTAGCTCTGCCTATCCATGAGCAATTGAAATCTTTCCAGTTATTTAGGTTTGATTTGATTTGTGTGAAAAGTGTTTGTTAATTGTGTTCATAAAGTTCCTGGGTTTGTCTTGGCAAGTAGACTCCCAAGAATTTTATATTATATTCCGCTACTTTAAATGGAATTTCTCTTTCTATCTCTTGGGGATGGACTTTGATGGTCATGTAGAGAAATGCTAATGATTCATGTGGATTTATTTTATACCCTGCTACTTTGCTAAAGTTGTTAATTGTTTCAAGTAATTTTTGAGTTCTCTATGATTCTCTAAGTATACCATTATATCATCTGCAAAGAGTGATAGTTTTGTTTCCTCCTTGTCTATTCTAATTCTTTAATTCCTTTTTCTTCTCTGATTGCTAAAGCTAACATTTGTAGCACAATATTAAATAATAGAGGTGATAATGGACATCCCTGTTACACCCCGATCTTATTGGGAAGGCCAGTAAATTATCTCCATTACAAATAATGCTTGTGGATGGTTTTAGGTAGATACTGTTTAATATTTTAAGGAATGCTACACCTATTCCTAAGCTCTCTAGTGTTCTTATTAGGAATGGGTGCTGTATTTTGTCAAAAGCTTTCTCTGCATCTATTGAGATAATCATATGATTTTGGTTAGTTTTCTTATTGATGTGGTTGATTATGTTGATAGTTTTCCTAATGTTGAACCAGCCCTGCATTCCTGGTATAAATCCCACCTGGTCATAGTGTATTATCCTGGTGATCACTTGCTGTAATCTCCTTGCTAATATCTTGTTTAAAATTTTAGCATCAATATTCATTAGGGAAATTGGTCTATAATTTTCTTTCTGTTTTTGCTCTGCCTGTTTTTGGCATCACCACAATATTTGTGTCATAAAACGCATTTGGTAGAACTTCTTCTTCACCTATTTTTCCAAATAATTTGTATAATATTTGAATTAATTGTTCTTTAAATGTTTGGTAGAAATCACCTGTAAACCCATCTGGCCCTGGGGATTTTTCTTAGGGAGTTCATTAATGGCTTGTTCAATTTTTTTTTCCTAATATAGGTTTATTTAAGGATTTTATGTCCTCTTCAGTTAACCTGGGCAGTTTGTATTTTGGTAAATATTTATCCATTTCATTTAGATTGTCAAATTTATTGGAATACAGTTGGGCAAAATAATTTCTAATTATTGATTTAATTTCCACTTCATTGGTGGTAACATCACCCCTTTCATTTTTGTTACTGGTAATTTGGTTTGCTTCTTTCTTTTTTTTAAATCAAATTAACCAATATTTTATCTATTTTATTGGGTTTTTCATAAAACCAGCTCATAGTTTTATTAATTCTATAGTTTTCTTGCTTTCAATTTTTTAAATTTCTCTTTTAATTTCCAGGAATTCTTGTTTAGTATCTAATTGGGGATTTTCTTTCTTTTGAATAGATTTTTATTTTCCAAAATATATGTAAAAACAAAATTTTAACATCAATTTTTAAAAAACATTGTGTTCCAACTTCTCTTCCCCGCTCCATTCTCACCCGCCACCCACAAGAACTCAAGCAATTCAAAATAAGTTATACATGAGTAGTCATGGAAAAATTCCTATATTAGCTAGTTGTGAGAGTAGATAGTCAAAAGAACCAAAACTTCAGATTAAGGAATTGTCAAAGAGAAAATGAAAAAAAAAATTTTAAATGTGTTTCCATCTGTTTTCAGATACTATCAGTTCTTTGTCTGCAAATGAGCTGCAATCTTCATTAGTCTTTCAGGGTTATATTGGATTATTGCCTTGCTGAAAATAACCACATGCTTCCCAGCAGATTATCCACCACTATTACTGTTATTTTGTATATAAAAGTACCGGTATTTTGTACGTTTCACTCTGCTTCATTTTATGTAGGTCTTTCCAGGTTTTTTTCTGACAGTATCCTCTTCATCATAACCTGTATATAGTACCTTAAGCTTGACAGATAATTTTCTTCATAATAGCCCAGCAAAGTAGGTACCATATATTTTGCCATTATAATCAATCATCATAACTATTTCCCTTTATCCCACTCCCTTCCCATGTCATTTACTCTATCTTCTTTTTACCTATTCCTCCTCAGAAGTGTTTTACTTCTGACTATCCTCTCCCTTGCTCTGCACTCCCTTTTTTCACCCTTCCTTCCTTATCCTCTTCCCCTCCTATTTTCCTGCACGGTTAAATAGATTACTCCTCCCAATTGGGTATGAAAGCTATTCCCTCCATGAGCCCAGTCCAATGAGATCAGGGTCCCTGAACTAATTGTGTATTCTAAATTTTTCTTCCTCCCTCCCTCCTCAACCATCCCCATAAGATCAAGCAATTCAATATGTCATACTGTTGCAGTAATGCAGAGCATCTTCATCTTCCTTGAAAGTGTTTTGCTTTTTACTGTTCTCTCCCCCAATCTGCCCTTTCTTCCTTCCTTTCTCCCCACCCCTTTTCTCCCTCCCGCCCCAGGGCAAAAATATATTACTAAAACTACTTGAGTATGCATGTTAGTCCTTCTTTGAGCCAATTCTGATGATATTAAGGTTCCCTCACTCCCCAATTCCTTCCCCTTCTTCTACTCGCCTCCATAAGCTTTTTTTGTTTCCTTCATATGAACTACCTCTCCCCAGATCATCTCTCCCCTTCTCCCTCCCCCAGTTTATTCCTCCTACACTTCAAACCTATTTTAATGATGTCATCATGGATTAGTTAGGTGGCACAGTTGACAAAGCACCAGCACTGGACCCAGGAGGCCCCAAGCCCAAATCCAGCCCCAGACATAAGACAGCCCACCCTGTCTACCCTACAAAGAACAAAACATAAATGCTTTACATATATCATCCCTTCATATTCAGTTCAGCCCTGTCTTCTGTGAATTTATTACTGAGATAGTTCTTCTGATGTCAAAGTATTATCTTCCCATGTAGGAATGTAAACGGTTTGATCTTTTAATATCCCTCATGAAGTCTTTTTCCTGTTTACCTTTTTATGCTTCTCCAGGATCTTGTATTTGAAAGTCAAATTTTCTATTCAGTTCAGGTCTTTTCATCACAAATATTTGAAAGACTTCTTTCTCATTGAAATCCCATTTTTGCCTCTGAAACATTATACTCAGTTTTGGCTGAAGTCCCAGTTCCTTTGCCCTCTGGAATATCACATTCCATGCCCTTCAGTCCTTTAATGTAGAAGCTGCTAGATCTTGCTTTTTCCTTATTGGAGCTCTACAATATTTGAATTCCTTTTTTCTAGGTGCTTGCTTTATTTTGTCCTTCACCTGGGAGTTCTGGAATTTGGCTATAATATTCCTGGAGGTTTTCCTTTTGGGATCTCTTTCAGGAGGTGATCGGGGGATTCTTTCAATTTCTATTTTACCTTCAGCTTCTAGAATATCAGGGCAAATTTCCCTAACAATCTCTTGGAGGATGGTGTCTAAGCTTTTGTTTTGGTCATGATTTTCAGGTAGTCCAGTGATTTTCAAATTCTCTCTCCTATATTTATGTTCCAGGTCAGCTGTTTTTCCAAAGAGATATTTCACATTGCCCTCTATTTTTTCATTCAATTGGATTTGCTTTACTGTGTCTTGGTTTCTCATAAGGTTTCTCATAAAGCTTCCATTTGTTCAATCCTAATTGTTATGAAGTTATTTTCATCAGACAATTTTTTAATCTCCTTTTCCATTTGGCTTTTCAAACTGTTGACTTTTCTCTCATGGCTCTCCTGCATTGCTCTCATTTCACTTTCCATTCTTTCCTCCTTTTCTCTACATCTTCTTTCTATTTCTCCTACTTTCTCTTCACAGTCCCTTTTGAGAACTTCCATGACTTGCGATCAGTTCATATTTTTCTTGGAAGCTTTGGATGTTGGAACTTTGACCCTGTTGTTATCTTTTTCTTCTGAGGTTGTATTGTGGTCTACCTTACCCCCAAAGAAGTTTTTGATGCTCTTCTGCTTTCTCTGCCTACTCATCCTGCCTTAATATTTCTTGGCTTTTAACTCCTTCTTAAAGTGTGGCGCTTCTTCCAGGACACACTGTTCAAGCTACAGCATGGCCTGGGAGATGGTTGGGCTTCTTCTCAGCATGCCTGGCCTCAATTTCATTTGATTTTAAACTCTCCACTGGGGGGGGGGGTGCTGCTTCTCAGTTCCACTCCTGTTCTCAGCTTCAGAGGGTCCCAGGTGTTTTGGATTGAGGGGGGGAAGGTTTCAATCTCACCTTGCCTGTTCTCACATCTGGAGATAACCCCAGGCCTACTTACTAAGGAACCAACCAGCAAAGCTTTCTGTGGTGTGGTTCTTAGCTTCCAATGAGACTGCTCCCCTGCTCCCCTCCCCCACCTGCATCTCCCACCACTCAGTATTTTTTCCTGGTTCCCTGCTGGGGTGGGACAATTGAATCCTTCCCCCCAGTCCACTGCTACCCCTACACTTACCTCCCTGGGCCAGCTGTTCAGTCAGACTGCGCACTCAGTTCCAGAAGATGCTGGTGCTGCAGCCAATTCTGAAGCACTGGGGCAAATTCCTCTCTAATTGGGGATTTCTAATTTGTTCTCTTTCTAGCTTTTTAAGTTGCATGCCCAATTCATTGATCTCCTCTTTCTCTTTTTTATTCATGTAAGCAGTTAGAGCTATAAATTTTCCCCTAAGCACTGCTCTGGCTGCATCCCATAGACTTTGGTATGTTGTCTCATTATTGTCATTCTCTTGGATAAAGTTATTGATTGTTTCTATGATTTGGTGTCTGACCAATTCATTCTTTTTTTTTTTTTTTAGTGAGGCAGTTGGGGTCAAGTGACTTGCCCAGGGTCACACAGCTAGTAAGTGTTAAGTGTCTGAGGCCGGATTTGAACCCAGGTCCTCCTGACTCCAGGGCCGGTGCTCTATCTACTGTGCCACCTAGCTGCCCCTGATTCATTCTTTAGAATGAAATTATTTAGTTTGCAATTGATTTTCAGTCTACTTTTCCATGGCTCTTTCTGACATGTAATTTTTATTGCATCATGATCTGAGAAGGATGCATTTACTATTTCTGCCTTTCTACATTTGACCATGATGTTTTTGTGCCCTAATTTATGGTCAATGAAAATGTGCCATGTACTGCTGAGAAGAAAGTATATTCCTTTCTATCCCCATTCAGTTTTCTCCAGTCATCTATCATGTCTAAATTTCTAGTATTTTATTCACCTCTTTCACTTCTTTCTTATTTATTTTATGCCTAGATTTATCTAATTCTGAGAGGTGAAGATTCAGATCCCCCACTAGTATAGTATTACTGTCTAATTCCTCTTGTAACTCATTTAACTTCTCCTCTAAGAATTTGGATGCTATAACACTTGGCACTTACATATTTAATATTGATATGGCTTCATTATATATAGTACCTTTTAGCAAGATGTAGTTTCCTTCCTTATCTCTTTTAATGAGACCTATTTTTGCCTGTGCTTTGTCTGAGACAAGGATTGCTACCCCTGCTTTTGTGACTTTAGCTGAAGCATAATATATTCTGCTCCAGCCTTTTACCTTTACTCTGTGGGTATCTCTGCTTCAGATATGTTTCTTGTAAACAGCATATTGTAGGATTCTGGTTTTTAATCCACTCTGCAAGTCGCTTCCATTTTATAGCAGAGTTCATCCCTTTCACATTCACAGTTATTATTACTAACTGTCTATTCCCCTCCATTCTATTTACCCCCTTTTTACTTCCCCCCCTTCTTGACCTCTATTCCTCCTCACCAAGAATTTGCTTCTTACCCCTGCCTCCCCCAATCTGCCCTCAGTTTTTATCACCCCTTCCCTTTTCTTTACTCTTTTCTTCCTTGCTTTTGCCCTCCCTTCTATCAGTCCCCCCTTCCCCTTCCCCTTTTATTTCCCTAAAGAATAAGATAACTTTCTTTATCCAAATGAACATATAAGTTATCCCCTCTTTGAATGAAATATAATGAGAGTAGGGTTGAAACAATGTTCAGGGCCAGCTAGGTGGATAAAGCACCTGCCCTGGAGTAAGGAGGACCTGAATTCCAATCTGGCCTTAGACACTTGACACTTACTAGCTGTGTGACCCTGGGCAAGTCATTTAACCCCCATTGCCCCGTATAAAAAAAAAAAAAAGAAACAATATTCCCCCCCTCCCTTCTTTCCCTCTATTGTAATAGGCTATTTTTTTTTTCATCTCTTCATATGATGTAATTCACCCTATTCAGCCTCCCCTTTCCTCTTCTCCCTATAGGCTCCCTTTTTAACCTCTTCATTTCCTTTATGTCATCACATCAAAGACAATTTATACTTATACCCTCTGTGTATAATCCCTCTGTCTGCCCAAATACATTTACAAATCTCAAGAGTTATAAGTACTATCTTCCCGTGTAGGGATGTAAACAGTTTAACCTAATTGAGTAACTTTTTTCCCCCTTTTTACCTTTTTAAACTTCTCTTGAGTCTTGTATGTTAAGACCAAATTTTCTATTCAGTTCTGGTCTTTTCCTCAGAAAACCTTGAATGTCCTCAGTGTCATTAAATGTCCATCTTTTCCCCTGAAAAAGAATGCTCAGTTTTGCTGGGTAATAGATTCTTGGCTGCAATCCAAGCTCCTTTGCCTTCCAGAATATCACATTCCAAGCCTTGCAATCCTTTAATGTTGAAGCTGCTAGGTCCTGAGCAATCCTGACTGTGGCTCCATGCTTCTTTCTGGCTGCTTGGAGTATTTTCTCCTTCACCTGATAATTCTGGAATTTGGCTACAATATTCCTTGGAGTTTTCCTTTTGGGGTCTCTTTCAGAAGGTGTTCAGTGGATTCTTTCAATGATAATTTTATCCTCTGATTCTATAATATCAGGGCAGTTCTCCTTAATAATTTCCTGTAATATGGTGCCTAAACTCTTTTTCCTAGCATGGCTTTCATGCAGCCCAATAATTCTCAAATTGTCTTTCTTGGATCTAATTTCCAGATAAGTCGCCTTTCTCATTTTCTTCAATTTCTTCATTCTTTTGATTCTGCTTGACTAGTTCCTTGTGTCTCATGGATTCCTTATCTTCCAACTGTCCAATTTTAATTTTTAAATCAGTTTTCTTCAATGAGATTATGCACTTTTTTTTCCAATTGGCCAAATGAATTTTTTTTTGTGTGTGTGAGGCAATTGGGGTTAAGTGACTTGCCTAGGGTCACACAGCTAGTCAGTGTTAAGTGTCTGAGGCCGGATTTGAACTCAGGTCCTCCTGAATCCAGAGCCCGTGCTCTATCCAATGTGCCACCTAGCTGCCCCAAAATGAATTTTTAAGGCATTGTTTTGTTCAGTGAGATTATGCACCTTTTTTCCCTTTGGCCAGATGAAATTTTTAAGGAATTGTTTTCTTCAGTCAGTCTTTGTGCTTCCTTTTCCAAGCTGCTGATTCTTTTTTTCATAATTTTATTGTGTTGCTTTCATTTCTCTCAATTGATTTTTAAAATCCTTTTTGAGCTCCTCCCAGAAGGCTTTTTGTTCTTGAGACCAATTCATCTTCCCTCTTGAGGCTTCACATGTAGGCAATTTGGGAATATTGTCCTCATCTGAATTTGTGTTTGCCTCTTCCCTGTCAACACAGAAACTTTCAATGATGAGAGTTCTTTTTTGTTTTTTACTCATAATGCAGCTTATTTTAATTTTTATTTTTTTAAAGTTGAGGTCTCCTCCAGGAGCACCAGGGTCCCTCTTTGAAGCTTCTTGTGCTGAGATATAGGGCCTGTGTCACTGCCCTGGACTTCCTGTCAGAGCACGCTGGGATCAGTGGACATGGCCCTGGGCTTCCTGTCTGAGTGCGCTGGGATCAGTAGGCCTTCTGGGGCCTGTCCTGTGGGTATCCTTCCAGCTGGCAACCTGCCCTCTCAGCTGGTGCAGGTGGGTTTTGCCACTGTTCTAATGTGCAATCAGCTTGTTGTGCCAGGATCCAAGGCTGTTTCCCACAGCTTCCTGCTGACTTGCCCCACCCTCTCCCACACACTGCTCTGCAGTGAGCTGAGCTTCCCTTTTGCCCAAGTGAGACTGACCTTTCCTGAAGTCTTCTAAATTATCTCTGGTTTGAAGACTGTGTCTCTCTGTCTCTTTGCAGGATCTGTAGTTTCAGAATCCATTTAGAAGCTTGATTTAATGTTCTTTTTGAGGGAACAGAAGGAGAGCTCATGCAATTTGCTGGCTACTCTCCGCCATCTTGGCTCCACCCCCACCTAGGAATTTTGAGGTAATAAAGAAGCAAATGATATCAACCTACCAACCTGCTCTCAGAAAATTTACAATAATTCCAGGTTGAACAAAAAATAGTCTTTTGCTTGTGCTATTGCCTCCATGAGGATGATGTCTCCGAAGTTAGCCTTAGCTCCTCATACTCCTGCATCATATGATCTCCTAAGAAGTACAAACCTCCCCTCTCCCAGTCCTCTGCCCTAACAAGGCATCAAAAGGAAACTTCCTGAGATGACACCAACACTCTCTCTCCTGCTATGGCCAGCAACAGCATTTTGGAACTTCTACCAATATACTCCATATTCCAGGTAAGGTCTCTTAAAAACAACTTTTCCCGAAGAAGAACTGTTAATTGGGAAATCAATGTACACACCTATGTCCTAAATCACAAACTTTATTCCAGATTATTTCATAAATTCTCTAAGGATATCTGTAAGTTATAGTTCATTTTAACTTGTAGAAAGAAAATGTACACAGAGCAGTTTTGGCATTGTCATTCTTTAAGTTCCTATTACCAACAAGCCTTTTTTGGCAGCAGGTCTAAAGAAAATCAGGCATCCAACTCAATGAAATTTAATAAACTCTACATTTCTCACACTCAATCCCACATCTTAATTTGTTGGATGTTTTATTGTTCCCAGAATAAGTATTATGATTTCCTGCCTTTGTCCATGGATATTTTCCTGCCTTTCCCATTGAAATCATATCCATGCCATTAGGGTTTTTTGTGGGCAAATCAGAGATAATTTCTCCCTCCTTTCTTTCCCCATATCCGTTAGTTCCCATGCCATTGACTTGGGGCTTATCACAGAATGTCTTCTACTTTGTCTTTTAATGGATGCATTTAATATAGTCTTTTAGATGGTTAATACATGCCTTTAGCGCCTAAGGGTCTGGGTGTGAGTCATTTTCTAGTGGCTCAACTTTAATTCAGGCTAACCTACAGTTGGAACCTGGAGACTGGGTCTATTGGAAAAGGCACCTAGGCAATGATTCCCTACAGCCCCTCTGCTGCAAAACTGAAAAGAATTGACAGCTAGATCCACTTATCACATCTGAAGAAGGCTCCCACTCCTGAATGGACTGCCAGACATACCAGTGATACCAAACTTTGTCTGACCAGGAAAAAGAAGCAGAGGACATCGGTGTAGACTACTGACCCAAGATGTCCAGAAGTGGCCTGGGAATCCTGTTCCATGCCCCAACACTATTTTCGGTCATCAATGAATTCCAGAATTGTCTTGACCAAGAGGAAGGAATTATAACTACAAATTTACTGGGAAATGACTGATCCCCACCCCTTCCCCCCTCCCAGGACAATGAATTGCTAGGGGCCAACCAATTTTTGTCAGTTCCAGACTCTTCTTGATCAACTTATGTACCACTACCCCTTCCAATGGTTTCCCACCTAGTGTTTTCTATTTAGAATTAAGTAATGTCTATACTTAACTCAGGAGCAGTTTTATAGTATCTTTTCTCAAAGGTTCATTTGCATTAAGTAGTTACAGTTTCTGTAGGTGACTGGAGCAGTTTTTTGGTTTTTTTGGTTCCCTTCTGTTACCCTGTAAAAACCCTGTCCTTGGTTCCCATCTTTGGATATACCTAACTTCTAACTTTGCCATATCAGGAGCTACAGTTCCTCTGCCCTGATTGAAGACCTTATTTTCTCCTAAAAACAAAAATACATGCCTGGTCCATATCAGGTGTTCAATAAATATCTGTTTACTGATTGTGTCTGTAATGCAATTTCTACAGAGGGACACTGATTCTATATGAGCTACATAATGAGTAGATATGATGAGGAACAAGTATATAACAGAGCCTTTATAATTATTTTTATTTTTTAACTTCAGGAAAGCATCAGCAGAAAAGTGAATGACTAAATAAGAGTTCATGATGCGAAATATATATAATATAATATAATATAATGTATATGTATGTATATGTTTGTATATATCTCTATCTCTATATCTGGATCTAGAGGTATCTATCTCTATCTCTATATATGAATATATATATATGTGTGTGTGTATGTGTGTTTATATATATATATATATATATATATGTAATAGAACATCAACAGAGGGAGCACCTGGTAAAGCATGTCCATTACCAATGCAGATTGGCACCTTCTCTGTGACTTAGAGTTAGAAAATTGCATAGAGACAGTGAGAGATTGTGACTTACCCAAGATCATAAAACTAGTAGGTTTCAGAGGCAGGATTAAGACAAGGTTATCATTCCTCTAAGGCAATTTTACCCCTATGCCATCCTTATATTAAAATAATATAATAGGTATTAAAAACAAATATACTCAAGGAAAAAAAGAAATTAGTTAATTTGGCAGATCAAAGATGAGTGTCCTTTTATCTGGAAGTTTTTTAATTTAAACAATTGTTTTTATTAGACTTCAAATCCAGGAGCCAAGTTAGGGGAGTAAGCAGTACTCAGAGTGAGCAGTAAATTGCTGTAACTCTCCCATATTTATCCCCAAACAACAATAAAATAACACCCCAAAATAAATCCTGGAATAGCAGAACCAGCAAACAGAGTGGGGTAAGACAATCTTTAAGGCCAAGAAACTTGGGAGATAAGCAGGAAAGGTCAGTCTCACTTAGATAAAAAGGGAATAAATTCCAGGGCAGAAAGCATCCCAGCAAGCCAGCAGAAAGCCCCACCTCATCAAACCAGTGATAGATCCTGAGCCCCATTGTTATGGAGCAAGGAAAAAAAAAATAATAACACTAGTACCCCTACATACCTCAGCATAGCCCAGGGAATGGGAAGATTCCAGATCTGAGAACTGTCACATACTTTAGCATAGTCCTGGGAAAACAGGCAGCTGCCAGCTGACAGACTGTGATATTCTTTAATGTATCAATGTGGAAAAGCAGAAACAACCCACTAGCCTCAGCACATAGCATACATCACCACTTAGATCCCAGCTCAGCACTGGATTAGGTGACAGACACCTGCAGTGTTTGGCAGTGCCAGCCACACCCCACCACACCCCCTCAGCTCAGCATAAGACATAAGGGTCCCCTGTGGGAGGCAACATCAGTGCAACACCAGGTAAACAGCCAGGGCATATAGTCCCTGGCACAAAAAACCTGAGGCAGTACCCCTTTCACCCCAGGAGTAGAGCTCAGATTTAGAAGAAAGCAAAAAGACTGAAAAAGATAAGCAGAAAACAACAACAAAAAGAATCTAACCATAGCAAGTTATTATGGTGACAAGGTAGATCAAAACACAAATTTGGAAGATGACAACAATGCCAAAATAACTGTGTGTAAAACCCCAAAGATGAAAAGGGAAGTGATCTCAAGCTCAGAAAGAACACATAGAAGAGTTCAAAAAGGGAGCTTAAAATTATATAGGAGAGGCAGAAAAAAATTTAGAAAAGAAATGAGAGTGATGTAAGATAATTATGAAAAAAAGATTCAACAGTTTAGAAAAAAAATTGCTTAAAAAGCAGAATTGGCTAAATGAAAAATGAGACACAAAAATCCACTGAAGAAAACAACTCCATAAAAGTACAATTGACCAAATAGAAAAGAAAGTACAAAAGTTAACTGATGAAGACAAATCCTTCAAAGTTAGAATTGGGCAAAAAGAAACTAATGACTCTATGAGACATCAAGAATCAATCAAACACATAAAAAAATGAAAAGAAAATAAAAGAAAATATAAAATACTTCATGATAAAAAAAATGACCTGAAAAATAGATCCAGGAGAGACAATGTCAAAATTATGGGGTTATCTGAAAGCTATAATCAAAAGGAGAATGCATCTTTCAAGAAGTTATCAATGAAAATTGGACTGATATCCCAGAAACAGAGAGCAAAATAGGCATTGAAAGAATCTACTGATTACCTCAGGAAAGATATCCCAAAATAAAAACACCAAGGAATATTATAGCCAAATTATACAACTATCAAGTGAAGGAAAAAATACTGTAATTGGCCAGAAAAAAAAACAATTTAAATATTGGGGACCCACAATCAGGATTACAGAGGACTTAGTAGTTGCAACATTAAAAGACTGGAGGTCATAAAACATGATATTCTGGAAGGCAAAGGAACTAGTACTACAAGCAAGAATTACTTATCGGGTGAAATTAAGCATATTACATCAAGAGCGAAAGTGGTCATTCAGTGAAATAGAAGAATTTCAAGCTTTCGTAAGGAAATCAGTATTGAACCAAAAAAAAAAAATTATGTCAAATATCAAAATCCAAGAGAAACATAAACAGGTAAAAAGGAAAAATATACAGGAGTCAATAGAATTAAACTGCTTACATCCCTACATGGACAGATGATACTTGTAATTCTTAAAATTGTATCACTAATAGTACAACCAAACAGAATATACATAGACAGATGGTATGGGCATAAGGTGAATTTGAGTGAATAACATAAAAATAATTAATGGATAAGAAAGAGGAGTACAGTGGGTGCAAAAGGAAGGGAGATGTAGAATGGGATAAATTTGTTCACATGAAGAGATGTGAAAGACCTATTACAGTGGATGGGAAGATGGGAAGATGGGTGGTGGGCATTGCTTGAACCTTACTTTCATCAGTATTGGCTCAAACCAAGAAAAATATGCACAAACAGTTGAGTAAAGAAATCAATCCTACCCCATAAGAAAGTAGGAAGGGGGAGATGAAGTAAAGGGGGTGGGGTTGACAGAAGGGAGAGCAAATTGGGGGGAGGTAGTAAACAGAAGTAAAACACTACTGAGGAAGAAAGGGTGAAAGGAGAGAAAGCACAAACAAAAGGAAACACCAGCATATCTCTATAAGAGCAATAAATTACATTTAAAATACCAGTAAACAATATAAATACTTGGAAGTCTACCTGCCAAGACAAATGCAGAAACTATATGAACAATTACAAAACACTTTTCTTACAAATAAAGTCAGATCTAAACAATTTTAAAAATATATCAATTGTTCATGGTTAGAACAAGCTAATATAATAAAAATGACAATAAATTTACTTATTCAGTGCCATACAAATCAAACTACCAAAAAAGTGTTTAATAGATCTAGAAAAATAACAACAAAATTCATACTGAAGAACAAATGGTCAAGAATATCAAGGGAATTAATGGAAAAATACAAAAGAGCCTAGCAATACCATAAAATAGTTATCATCAAAATTATCTTGCACTGGCTAAGATATAGACTGGTAGATAAGTGGGAGAGATTAGGTACATAAGA
This sequence comes from Dromiciops gliroides, assembly GCF_019393635.1. Lineage (NCBI taxonomy): Eukaryota > Metazoa > Chordata > Mammalia > Microbiotheria > Microbiotheriidae > Dromiciops > Dromiciops gliroides. Next base: position 567,831,225 of record NC_057861.1, on the reverse strand, counting down.
CACAGTACTAGTGTTTAATAAACCCAAAGACCCTAGCCTTTGGTATAAAAACTCACTATTAGACAAAAACTGCTGAGAAAACTGGAAAAAAAAGTAGGATACAAACTAAGTATGTTCCAACATCTCACACCATATACCAAGATGAGGTCAAAATTGGTGCATGATTTAGACATAAAGAGTAACATTAAGAGCAAATTAGAAGAGCAAGGAATAGCCTGTCTGTCAGATCTAAAGAGAAAGGAAGAATTTATGACCAAACAAGAGATAGAGAGCATTATGAAATGTAAAATAGATAATTTTGATTAGATTAACATAAAAAGCTTTTGTACAAACAAAATCAATGTATCAAAAATTAGAAGGAGAGCAGAAAGCTGAGAAACAATTTTTATAGCAAGAATCTGATAAAGGACTCATTTTTCAAATACAGTGGTACCTCTACACTTGCCAGCTTCAAAACTCACCAAATATGGTGTTCAATGCATTTCAACAAGAAAATAAATGTTTCAGCACTTGACACTCACTCAGCACTTATCATACTTGCTAAAACTTGTATGAGGCAAGACGCAATCCCTCATTCCATCTCTCTAGATGAAACAAAGACCAACACATTACTCTCACAGTAGCTAGGGTTCACTGCAGAACCCCACACATTTCACTGTGTACTTTCTTGTGCTTTTTTTTTAATTCCAAGCTTGTTTTTGTTGTTGTTATAAGGCAGAGGACTAAGTAGAGGACTATGTAAAAACTGAGGGTTGTATTCCCCCAAAAGTTTTCAGTTGTAATGAGACTGGTTTATTTTGGAAGAAAATGTCTAACAGAACCTATATCACTCAAGAGGAGAAGGAATTACCAGGACACAAGCTGATGAAGGACAGGCTAACTCTGTTGTTGCATGGGACTGTTAGTGGAGATTTAAAATTTTAGCCTCTACTAGTCTATCACAGTAAAAACCTCCCGAGTTTTCAAGAAAGAAAAAGTAATAAAAAGCAAGTTAGGTTTAATGTGGAAGTTCATCAACAAAGGCTGGTTAACCAGGCAGTTCTTCATTTAATGTATGAACAAGTATTTGGCTCCAGCTTAAAAAACAAACACAAAAACAAAAGCAAAAAACAAAAAAAAAAACATTTGCATGAAAAAGAACTGCCACTGAGGGCTTTGTTAATGATGGGCAATGGTCCTGCTCCCCCTCCAGGCTTGAAGGAAAGCTTCCTGGAGGACTCCCCTTCCAAGCAAAAACCTCTCTTCTCTTCCTCTCCGTCACCACCATCCCATTAGGCATTCAAGTCCTCTCAGTACAGGTAAAATAAAGTTAAATTTTATTTTTTTATATAATTATCATTTTTCATTTATGTCTCTCTAGTTTTAAGGTTTAAGGTTATTATGAGTTTAGAAATTGCCAAATAAAATGTAAGATTTCTGGGGTTCAAAACCAGATTCTTTCAATTTACATTATTCCTTATGGGAAATTAACACCAAGTAATGAGTAATGAATACTTTATATATTACAGTATGTAGAAAACTTAGTAAAATTTATAAGATCCCAACATGGTCGAGAATATGAACAGGCAGTTTTCAAATGAAGAAATCAAAGCAATCTATAGGCATCTATAGAAGTGCTCTAAATCAGTTTTGATTAGACAAATGCAAATTAAAAACAACTTTGAGGTACTAACTCACACCTATCAGATTGGCTAATAAGACAAAAAAGAAAAGTGATAAATATTGGAGAGGATGTGGGAAAATTGGGATGCACTGTTGGAAAAGTTGTGAACTGATCCAACCATTCTGGAGAGAAATTTGGAACTATGCCCAAAAGGCAACCAAACTGTAACCAAACTCTTTTATCCAGTAATACCACTACTAGGTCTGTATCCCAAAGTTATCATAAAAAAGGGAAAATGACCTACATGTGCAAAAATATTTATAGCAGCCCTTTTTGTGTTGGCAAAATATTGAAAACTGAGGGGATGCCCATCAATTGGGGAATAGCTTAATAAGCTGTGCTATATGAATATAATGGAATACTTTGTACAATAAGAAATGATAGACAGATTTCAGAAAAACCTGGAAAGACTTTTATGAACTGAAACAAAATAAAACGAGCAAAACTAGAGAATATTGTACACAATATCAGCAACATTATGTGATGAACAACTATGAATGACTCAGCTCTTCTCATCAACACAATGATTCAAGACAAAGAACTCCAGAAGGAAAATGCTATCCATATCCAGATAAAGAACTGAAGGACTCTAAATGCAGATCAAAGCATATTTTTTTTCACTTTATTCTCTTTTCATGTTTTTTCCTTTTTGATTTGTTTCTTCTTTCACAACTGTTTTACATGATAACACATGTTTAACCCTTATCAAATTGCTTACCATTTTAGGAAGAGGGAGGGAGAAAAATTTGGAACTTAAGATCTTATAAAAATGAATCTTAAGGGGCAGCTAGGTGGCGCAGTGGATAGAGCACTGGCCCTGGAGTCAGGAGTACCTGAGTTCAAATCTGGCCTCAGACACTTAACACTTACTAGCTGTGTGACCCTGGGCAAGTCACTTAACCCCAATTGCCTCACTAAAAAAAAAAAAAATGAATGTTACAAATTGTCATAATATGTAAATGGGTGGGGGCGGGGCAGCTAGGTAGCACAGTCAATAAAGCACCAGCCCTGGATTCAGGAGGACCTGAGTTCAAATCCGACCTCAGACACTTGACACTTATTAGTTGTGTGACCTTGGGCAAATCACTTAACCCTCATTGCCTTGCAAAATAACAAAAACAAAAACAAACAAAAGAAAAACAAAAAACAAATATGTAATGGGGGGAGATAAAATGCTATTTTAAAAAAGAATTGGTTTAATTAGCCAAGTACTTATGTCAATTGTTTCTCTGGCTGATGAGTTATTGTTGTTGAGTTGTTTTCAGTCATGTCTGACTCTTTGTGACCCCCTATAGTGTTTCCTTGGCAAAGATACTGGAATCATATGGCATGTCCTTCTCCAGCTCATTTTATAGATGAGGGTTAAGTGATTTGGCCAGACTCACATAGCTAGTAAGTATCTGAAGCCAGATTTAAACTCAGGATAGAGTCTTCCTGATTCCAGGTCTGGTACTGTATTGACTGACTTGGCTGAAGGAGTACATGTCTTAAATTTATGGATCTTCTAAATTTTGATACCCTAGTTATCCCATCTTAGTTATGATGTTTATATGTAGTTATAAATACATGTGTATAGATGTAAATTTTGCGACCAGGGTTTTGTAGATTTTAAAAATTTATCTCCAAGGAAATCTTGGGTACTTTTACTATCTAGATAAAGAATAACTTACTCTTATTACCATTTTCATGCACACATATGCAATTTATGGAGCCCTTTACTTTTTGATATATGGATCTTTCTTTGATCATCATTTTGCAATTCTAAGTGGCACTCAGGCCTGATCTGTGTGCAAAACACCCAATGCTTATAACCTTAAAATGAAAAGAAACATATTCATCAGATAAGTACCACTCCTGGAGAAGAATGGCAGGAAAAAGAATTTCCAAAGGCTTAGGAAATGATTATGTGGGAGCAATATATGCAGAAGAGCTTTGCAGCCTAGGATAACATCTGCTTCAACAATTCTTTGGCTCACCTGATATAGCAGGCTAATAACTTGGGAGGGAGACAGCTTTCACTTAACTTCACTTTGTTGTAAGCCTTAGTAATAAATACCTTTCCCCGGTCAACAAATATCCTTCCATTTCTCTTTAGGCTTCTTTTCCTTATTTCTTTTACTATGCCCGACAACCCATAATTTTTGTCTGGTGCATTCAAGATCAAGCATGGAGTTCTTTTCTGGCTTGTAATCTCAGGTTTGAAAAGCAATGATGAGACTCAACTGCAGCTCTTGAGTTTTAGAGCTGAGGGCTTTTCATGCTAGTCCCCTAATCTGTTGAACCATGGCCATGTAGTCTTTTCAAGAATGAGATTTTGAAATCTGCTGTTTTGAATGGTACACTTGGGGTTATAGTAATTTGCAGTTTGAGCTTATGTGTGGCTTAGTGTAAGAAGTCTATAGATCTAATGTGTTTTTATGCTTCCTGAAAGCCTAAGTAAGAGTGGCTTGCTAGGATTTATTGCTGAATGTTGAAATATCTGATTGGTGTTTCTAGTAATAGAAGACTGAATCCTTGCTGCAAGGGGATTTTGAATTGTAAAACAATATTTGTTGAAATAAAAGCTTGGCTGACCTTTGTGGCTTCATTAGGAAAACTGCGTGGGCTTTCTAATTGCTCTGCTAGGCTTTTTGGCATGGCTCACAGTATTACATTATCACGGTATTGTTTGTTGTGTTATGTGGTCTGTATTTCCCATCATTCTATTTCAGACTATAATGCATTATACTGAAAACAAGAGTGAAAGAACATATCACCCTTACAAATACACTTTAATTTATTAGATTATATGAATTATACAAGAATCTACCTATTTTCTTTCTTCCTTTCTTTCTTTAGATTTGAAGATATGGTGAAAGATTTCATTATTGACATGAAATTGTAGTTTTCCTTTACCACTAAAATTATCTTCCAAAATAGGGAAATAATGAAAATTATGTAAGGGTCTCCATTGAAAACAATCCAAATAAAATGTACTTAAGTCATATACAGGAAGTCACCAACTATCAGAAGATAGATGATAGATAGATAGATAGATAGATAGATAGATAGATAGATAGATAGATAGATAGATAGATAGATGGATGGATGGATAGATGTATGAATGGATGGATGGATGGATGATAGATACATACATAGGTAGATACATTGATAAATTTATTTAGGATAGCCTTAAGAAGTTTTTTTTTTATTTTTTATGATCCATGTACCTCATTTTTAGGGACTGATTTTGGTGAATAAGCTGCAATTTTTCATAGTGTTGTTTTGTGGAATAATTATCATTAATATTACAACATGAGATATGCCATTAAGTGATGTTTCTTGGTATTTTAGAATGTACAATGCAGCTAACATCACAAATTCCTTTCCTTGTCTCTATTAAGAGTGTCCTGGTAAGCCATTCACCTATTTAGCTTCAATTCCTATTTTTCTTCTGATTTTATTTATATCAGGAATGTTAAGCCTAATGTGATAAAGCTTCACCAGAAAACATATACACTTAGTGGTCATTGGAAAATGTATTTCACATGTAGTATCAAAAGGCAAACAAAAATTGTATATACAGACTAAAAAATGTGATTCTTAGTCCACTATGTATCAGATCATATAAGTTTTCCTAAGTTTTTCTGAAATCCTTTATTTCATTATTTTCTACAGCACAATAGTAATCTGCTAGGGTTATATAAAATAATTTCTTGAGTCATTCCACAATTGATGAGTACTCACAATAAGAGCTCCTGTAAATATTTGTGTAAATATAGGTCCTTTTCCTTTATCTCTTTGATATGTTGGCCTGGCAACAGTATCACTGGGTCAATGTGTAAGCCCAGTTTATAACTTTGGGAGCATAATTTCATATTACTTTCCAGAATGATTAGGCCAGTCCATAGCTTCACCTATAATGCATTGATCTACTTATTTTCCCATATTCTCTCCAACATTTGCCATTTTAAATGAACTTTAATATGCCTGACTTGACTGTTTTTGTGAGAAACCAGACTCATTCTGTTGCTAGAGACATATTAAAACCCTCTCTCATAAAGTACCATTCCACAGATTTTATGCTAGAAATAAAGCCTTTAAAACAATAACATCACCTCCCTGACATAGTAACGTAATGTAAGATTTGGTAGAGGAGGTAAAAATTGAAGATGTCAATAAATATGTAGTAAAGTATGGTTCAGGAAATAGAAATAGGAGAAACTTAAAGACTATACAGTATCTTCTATACATCTTTATATAGCTTTTTATAATGACCACTTTCTTTGATAAAAGAATTGGTAAGTACTAATTTGGGTGGGCACCAAATAACATTTAAAAAAAAAAAAAGAAAAAAAATGTGGATTCTATTTTTATGGACCATGATAGACTTGTGGAGGTGAGAACTATACCTGAATCCAACTTGTCAGCATCACAACCAGAAAAGAAAATAAGTCATATCCTGGAATATTCAAAGAAGTTATTAGAAATGGAAAGTACACATCATAAATGAAACAAATATGGATTATAATAATTTTATAGAACTTTAACTGTTTTAAATTTATTACTACAGCAAGAATACCAAAAGAGGCCTGAAAGCACCTTAGTTATCAAATGTTGACTTACTTACCAAATAGAAAGAGATAGCAGCCAAAGACAACACCAGTTTAGAATAGAAACTCATTGGTAAAATCTTACAAAGAATAATGCTAGATGAGTATGAGCAGTCTTATGAAGCTTAGAAAAGCAATAGAGGACAAAATCATTTTAAAAGAAAAAACTTAGTAAGCAATTCAAATAAGCAAAAATTTTCCATGGTTAAATCACCGTGGAATGAAAAGGGTAAAAAGAAGAGAACAACAAATGAAAGTAAGTCAATAAACATTTATTAAACATATACTATGTGCCAGGAACTATACTAAATACTGGGAGAAAAGAGGAAAGAAATAGAAAAAGTACTATTATAAACTGTTTCACTGTTAGGAGAAATGGAATCACCACATTTGGACCTTAATATAATTGTCCCAGGTGGGTACATACAAGAGATAGAAATGACACTAAAGAGGACAAAACAGACAAAAAGATGAAGCATGTATAGAGAGGATATTTATACTAGATGAGACTTAGCTATGGAAGGTTCAAGATATTTCTTATAAGTTCTATGAAGAAGAAGATGCCAAAGACATGAGAAAAAAATTCTTATTTATATAAATGCCCAAAACATTAACTACTACTAATCTATATGTCTGTTCTCCAAGCCAAATGAAATCAACACATGAGGGGTCGATACATGAATCAAGGATATCTTGAATGGGGATATTTAATATATAAACAAAATTTCAAAAATAATATTAAACAATAGAACAGATCTTTACCACTTCAAAATTGACTAAGAGATATTAAAAATATTAAATCTCATTGTATAAAACACTGCCCTTAAGTTTTATTTTCTATCAAGGTGTTTCCTATCCATAAAATTAAATCATCCAAGACTTCTTGAAAGACATACATAAAAAAATTACCATTCAATTACCCTCTGATAAGAGACATCAGATGAAACATAATCAGGGGTCAAAGGTATTTATGTATGATGGGGATATAGTACAGAATTCAAGCTGAAGAGAATTTTCTGTGAATAGTAAAGTCCTCCAGATGCGATATTTTGCAAGTCATGTTGTGCAAGGATTTCATGAAGCCTTGGAATGATGAATTTTTTTTTAAAAGCTCTCTTTTAAGTTAGAAAGCACAGTTGGGCTCAGAGATGAATTAAATGGAGGATAATGAGGTAGACTGAGGCTATAGGTGGTACAGTGGATAGAACACTGGGCTTGGAATCAGGAGGCCTCAGACACTCACTAGCTGTGTGACTCTAGGCAAGTCACTTAACCCTATTCGCTTTAATTTTTAATCTCTAAAATGATCTGGAAAAAGGAATGTCAAAGTATCTTTGCTAAGAAAACCCCAAATGGGGTCATGGAGAGTCAGATACAACTGAAAAACAAGAACAAAAATTAAGTAGATTCCTTTCAGGAAATTACAAATCTTCTTTATTGACCCCAAACTTCTTGGGGGGAAAAATTAAACCTAAAATTCTATCAGTATTTTTGTATATCAGTGAAATTTGTTTTGTTTCTCTTTTGTTTTGTGGGGCAATGAGGGTTAAGTGACTTGCCCAGGGTCACACAGCTAATAAGTGTCAAGTGTCTGAAGTTGGATTTGAACTCAGGTCCTTCTGAATCCAGGGCCCATGAACCTGTGCCACCTAGCTGCCCCCTATCAGTGAAATTTGAAATAAAAGTCTCTGAAAAATTAGAAATGAATATCAGATATTGGGCAATGGAGAACCACATGGTAGATGTGAATAGCCTTCAACATATAACCAAATTAGAAATTTCAAGAACAGGATTAAATGGAAGGACAGGGTAGACCCTTGAGGGGCAGAGTGAAGATGGCAGAGGAAAGACATTAAACACACAGAGATCCTGACAGAATTACCCCCAAAACAACAATACCCACAAAACCCACAAAAAGACAGGCTGAGATTATTTTACAGATTAAAGGAGACCATACTGGGCTGTGAACAGAGTCCAACCCTGCAATTACACTGACAGAGACCCCAGACATGCTGCAAAAGAAGAACTTACCCTGCAGCATCCAAATCAGATGTAGCACCAGCGTTTTCTGGAACTAAGTTTATGGTCGGGTGAGAGGGCTGAATGGCTGATGGGGGGAGGGAGGGTAAGTGCAGGGCTGTCTGCAGGACCTAAGGAGGAATTGGGCTATCTCACCCCAGCAGGGAAACAGGAAGAAATCCTGAGTGACCAGAAGCCTAGGTTGGGGAGGGGCACAGGCTCGTCTAAGCTAAGAACCACCACATCACTCTGCTGGCTGGTTAACTAGAAAGTTGGCTTGAGGTTATCTTCAGACCTGAGAACAGGCCAAGCTAGAGAAAAACCTGCCCTCCCTCAAACCAAAACACCTAGGACCCCCTGAAGCTTGGGACACTATAGCTTGGAAGTAGAGCCCCAGTGTAAGAGGGAGTTAAAAGTCAAGTAAAAAATGGCAAGAGGAGAAAGCAAAGAAAGTTGAGAACTATCGATAGTTTCTTTACCAACAAGGAAGATCAAGGTGCACCCTCTGAAGAGGATAGCAATCTCAGGGTCCCTACAATCCAAAGCTTCCAAGAAAAATATGAATTGGTTTCAGGCCAGGGAAGTGTTCCAAAGGCACTTTGAAGAGAAAGTAAGAAAGATAGGAGGAAGATTTAGAGAGGGGTAGGAAAGAATGGAAAGACAAATTAGAGCAATACAGAGTCATAAGAAAAAAGACAGCAACTTGAAAAGCCAGATGGAAAAGGAGATAAAAAAAGCTCTCTGAAGAAAATTATTGCCTAAGAAGTAGGATTGAACAAACAAAAGCTAGTGACTTTATGAAAAACTAAGACATAGTAAAGCAAATCCAAAGGAATAAATAAATAGAGGGCAACATGAAATATCTCCTTGGAAAAACAGCTAACCTGGGAAATAGATCCAGGAGAGATAATTTGAAAATCATTGGACTACCGGAAAACCATGGCCAAAATAAGAGTTTAGACAGTATGTTCCAAGAGATTGTCAGGGAAAATTGCCCTGATATTCTAGAAGTAGAAGGCAAAATAGAAATTGAAAGAATCCACTGATCACCTCCTGAAAGAGATTCCAAATGGAAAACCTCCAGGAATATTGTAGCCAAATTCCAGAGCTCCCAGGTCAAGGAGAAAATACTGCAAGCAGCTAGAAAAAAGGAATTAAAATACTGTAGAGCCCCAATAATGATAAAGCAAGATCTAGCAGCATCTACATTAAAGTACTGGAGGGCATGGAATATGATAGTCAAAAGGGCAAAGGAACTGGGACTATAGCCAAGAATCACCTCGCCAGCAAAAAATGGGAGGGACTTCAATGAAAAAGAAGACTTTCAAGTATTTGTGATTAAAAGACCTGAACTGAATGGAACATTTGACTTTCAAATACAAGACCCTGGAGAAGAATTAAAAGGTAAACAGGAAAAAAAAATCATGAGGGATATTAAAAGATTAAACCGTTTACATTCCTACATGGGAAGATAATTAACTCATAAGAACTTTTTTAGTAAGGAATACACAGAGGACACAGATCTGAACTGAATATGAAGGGATGATATCTGTAAAGCATTTATATTTTGTTCTTTGTGGGGCAGACACAGGGTGGGATGTCTTATGTCTGGGGCTAGATTTGGGCTCAGGGCATCCTGGGTCCAGGCCTGTTGTTTTGTCTACTGTGCCGACTAGCTAACCCATGATGACATCTTTAAATAGGGTTGAAGGCTAGGAGGAATAGACTGGGGGAGGGGAAGGGGAAAGGTGGACTGGGGAGAGATTGTTCACATGAAGGAAACAAGAAAAAAGCTTATGGAAGGGAAGTGGGGGAAGGACTGGGGGAGTGAGTGATCCTTACTATCATCAGAATTGGCTCAAAGAGGGAATAACTTACATACCTAAGTGGGTGTAGCAATATATTTTTGCCCTGAAGGAGAGGGGGGGCAGGAAATGGGGGGGTTAAGAAGAAGAGAAGGAGTGAAGGGCAGATTGGGGGAGGGAGCAGTAAAAAGCAAAACACTTTCCTGGAAGGTGAAGATGTTCTACATAACTGCACAAGTATGACATGTTGAATTCCTTAATTTCATTGGGAGAGTTGAGAAGGGAGGGAAGAAGAAAAATTTAGAACACAGAATTAGATCAAAGACCTTAATCTCATCAGAGCAGGCTTAAGGAGGGAATAACATTCACATCCAATAGGGAGGAGTAATCTATTTAACCCTACAGGAAAGTAGGAGGTCAAGAGGATAAGGAAGGAAGAGTGAAAGAAAGCAGGGCAGAGCAGGGGATGGTACAGTCAGAAGTAAAACACTTTTGAGGAAGAATACGCTATAAGAAGATAGAAAATAGAGTACATATCTTGGGAAGGGAATAGGGTGGAGGGAAACAGTTAAGATGATTGATCATAATGGTAAAACATATGGTACCTACTTTGCTGTGCTATTGTGAAGAAAATTCTTTGTCAAGTTTAAGGTATTATATAAAATTTATGATGAACAAGATGCCATCAGAAAGATCTGGAAAGACCTACATGGACTTAAGCAGAGTGAAATGTACTGTATACAAAAGAACAGCAATAGTGTAAGATGATCTGCTGGGAAGCATGTGGTTATTTTCTGCAAGGCAAGGATCCAATATAACCCTGAAGGACTTATGAAAATTGCAATACATCTATACAGAAAGAACTGATGGTATCTTGAAAACAGATTGAGATGCATTTTTTTCCTTTGACAATTCCTTAATCTGAAGTTTTGCCTTTCAACTGTTTTCTCTTGCAACCTAGCTAATGTGGGGATGTTTTCCATGGCTACTAATGTATAACTATATTGAATTGTTTGAGTTCTTGGGGGTGGGAGGTGGGAAGCAAGGGAGGAAGAGAAGTTGGAACACAAAGTTTTTGTTTTTGTTTTTTATTGTTGTTGTTGTTGTTATTGTTGTTGTTTAATGAGGCAATTGGGGTTAAGTGACTTGCCCGGGGTCACACAGCTAGTAAGTGTCAAGCATCTGAGGTCAGATTTGAACTCAGGTCCTTCTGAATCCAGGGCACTGTGCCACCTAGCTGCTCCCCGGAACACAAAGTTTTAAAAAATTGATGTCAAAATTTGTTTTTACATATATTTTGGAAAATAAAATTCTAAACAGAAAAAAAGAACAGGAGTAAATGATATTAAAGAAAAGTGTATTAGGAAGAGAAAATGATGAGGATTGAATGACCATTGGGCAGCTATAACATTCCACTGGGATGTTGTAGAATATAAGGAGAAAGTAAGGGGAATTTCCAGTACCTTGGTTAGACCCTTTATGGTGAATTTAAGAGAGCACATGGACAAGGCTCACATAAAATAGTCAGAGAAAGACAAAAAAAGAAAAAGACAAATATGGTCACGTTTTACATAATCATAAAAAGTCAGACAAATAGAAGAATTGTAATATGTTTCACTGCAGGAAACTTTTGCATACATGAGATCATAGAGCTATTTCAGTATTTGAGAACAGGATGTATATTGTTTGATGACTATAAAAGAAGAGTTAAATCTGTATGACTTGTAGAGCAAAGCATAGTCTTGAAGGTTCATTTTCAACAAAGTAGCTTCCATATAAACATTAAGCTCATATGCTTTTCTTAATAGATGCAAACATAGAGATAGTTTAAATAATCCTATGTTAGAGATGTTTTTGGTATTCACCACCTCCATCAAGGAGGTTCTACACAAAGTGGAATGGAGATGAAATTCCCTATATATGCTGTGATCCTCTAAATGTTCCAATTTGTCATTAACACAAAGGATAATACAGGACCATCTCAATGAAATCAAGGAAATGAAGGAGATGATTTCAAAAATCTGCATGGGAAAGAAAGAATGATGATGAATGAGAAGTGGATATGATAGTTATCTTCAAATATCTAAAGGATTTTCATATTGAAGAAGGATTAGGGACTTGTTTGATAAGAGAGTCTCAATTTAAGGAAAAGCTTCCTAACAGCAAGAGCTGCCCCCTTCCCAAAAAATTGAATACAAGTGAAATAATCACTATATTTTACAAATGTACATAAATCAAAGGATCTTTTGTTTGTTATATTTATAATATTAGCATTAATGAATAAACTTAAAAAAGGATATTATAAGCATGATGGGAGAACCTATCAAAATAATAAATCTATTAGCTTATTTGAGTACCGAGCTAGGAAACTATGAATGAAATTAAAAGAGACCATTCTTCAGCTACATTTTAAATTGATCTCATTTTTCTTATGTTATTTTATTAAGGACAGAATAAATAGGAATCGCACCATGAATTGTCAGCACTTCTTTGGTCCTGATTTTAGAAGATCCTTTACTTTATAGGGGCACCTAGTTGGTCCAATAGAGGGCTTAGAGCAAGGAAAACCACAATTCAAATCTAGCCTTGGACACTAACTTACTAGTTGTGTGGCCCTGGGCAAGTTAGGTAGCCTGTGTCTGCTTCAGTTTCATTATCTGTACAATGGGGATAATGATACCTTCCAGGGTTGTTGTTAGAATAAAATTAGATATTTGTAAGTACTTAGCACAATAACTGGCACAGAGTAGGAGTTATATAAATCTTTTTCTTTAAATTATAAAAGAATTTTATTATTTTCCAGTTATGTGTCGAGATACTACTCAACATTTGTTTTTATAAAATTTCTAGTTCTGAATTTTTCTCTATCCCTTACTTACTTTCCCCCTCCACAAAAAAAAAAAAAAAACAAACCAAAAAAACCCAAGCAATCTGATATAGGCTGTACATGTTCAATCACATCAAACATATTTCTACATTAGTCATGCTATGAAGGAAGAATCAGAAAAAAAGGGTAAAACCTCAAAAAAGAAAAAAGAAAGTAGAAACAGTATGGTTTAATCTGTATCCAGGTTCCATAGCTCTGGAGCAGCTATGTGGTTCAGTGGATAAAGCACCAGCCCTGAATTCAGGAGGACCTGAGTTCAAATCCAGTCTCAGACACTTGACACTTACTAGCTGTGTGACCATGGGCAAGTCACTTAACCCTCATTGCCCTACAAAAACAAACAAACAACACACACACACACACACACACACACACACACACACACACACAGATTCCACAGCTTTTTTTTTTCTGGATGAGGAGAGCTTTTGCCATCATGAGTTCTTGGGAATTATCTTGGATCATTATATTGCTGAGAAGAGTTAAATCAATCACAGCTGATCACACAATGTTGTTGATACTGTGTACAATGTTCTCCTGGTTCTGCTCATTTAACTCAGAATCAATTCATATAAGCCTTTCCAAGTTTTTTTCTGAAATCTGCCTGCTTTTCATTTCTTACATCACAATAATAATCCATTACACTCATATACCATAACTTGTTTAGCCATTCCCCAATTGATAGACATCCCCTCAATTTCCTATTCTTTGCCACCACAAAAAAAGTAGCTATAAATATTTTTGTACATGTGGGTCCTTTTCCCTTTTCTATGATCTCTTTGAAATATAGACCTAGTAGTGGTATTGATGAGACAAAGGGTATGCATGGTTTTATAGCTCTTTGGGAATAGTTTTAAATTGCTCTCCAGAAAGGTTGGATCAGTTTGCAGCTCCACCAACAATGCAATAATGTTCCAATTTTTCCACAGCTTCTCCAACATTTATTATTTTCCTTTTTGTTGTTATATTTGACAGTCTGATAGGTGTGAGGTGGTACCTTAGAGTTGTTTTAATTTGCATTTTTCTAATCAATAGTCATTTAGAGCATTTTTTCATATGGCAACAGATAGCTTTTATTTCTTCCCCTGAAAACTGTGTATTCAAACCCTTCCTAATTGGGGAATGACTTGTATTCTTCTACATTTTATTTAGTTCTCCACATATTTTAGAACTGAAGCCTTTTATCAGAAACATTGGCTATAAAAATTGATTCCCAGCTTTCTGTTTCCCTTCTGATTTTGGATGCATTGCTTCTGTTTGTACAAAACCTTTTTAATTTAATGTAATCAAATCATCCATTTTGCATTTCATAATATTCTCTATCTCTTCTTTGGTCATAAATTGCTCTCTTCTCTATAGATCTGAGAGGTAAACTATTCCTTCCTCTCCTAATTTAGCTATGGTAATACCATTTATGTTTTAATTGTATACCCATTTTGACCTTATTTAGGTGTTCGGTGTAAGATGTTGGTCTACACCTAGTTTCTGCCATACTATCTCCCAGTTTTCCCAGCAGTTTTTGTCAAATATTTAGTTCCTATCCCAGAATCAGGAGTCTTTGGGTTTATCAAACAGTACATTACTAAAGTCATATATTACTGTGTCTCCTATGTCTCATGTATTCCATTGATTCACCACTCTTTTTTTTAGCCAGTACCAAATAGTTTTGGTGACTGCTATTTTCAGATTTGGTACAGCTGCCCCACCTTCCTTTGCATCTTTTTCATTAGTTCTCTTGATATTCTTTCTTGACTTTGTCTTCATCCAGATTAACTTTATTATTATTCTTTCCAATTCCATCAAAGAAATTTTAGGTAGTCTGATTGGTATGGCACTGAATAAGTAAATTGATTTAGTTAGAATTGTCATTTTTACTTTATTGGCATGGCCTATCCATAAGCAATTGATATTTTTTCCAATTATTTAGATCCGATTTCATTTGTGCAAAAAGTGTTTTATAATTGTGTTCATAGAGTGTCTGGGTTTGTCTTGGAAGGTAGACTGCCAAGTATTTTATATTGTCTACTGTTACTTTAAATGGAATTTCTCTTTCTATCTCTTGCTGCTGAGCTTTGTTGGTCATGTATAGAAATGCTGATGATTATGTGGATTTGTTTGATATCCTACCACTTTGTAAAAGTTGTTAATTGTTTCAAGCAGTTTTTATTTGATTCTCTAGGGTTCTCTAAGTATACCATCACATCATCTGCAAAGAGTGATAGGTTTATTTCCTCCTTTCCTATTCTAATTCCTTTAATTCCTTTTTCTTCTCTTATTGCTAAAGCTAACATTTCTAGTACAATAGTAAATAATAGAAGTGATAATGGTCATCTTTATTTTGTCCCTGATCTTATTGGGAATTCTTCTAACTTATCCCCATTACAATGCTTGCTGATGGTTTTAGGAAAGCTCCATTTATTCCTATGCTTATATTATAAATATTTTATTTTACCACTTGGGTTGCATACATATTTAGTATTGAGATTACTTTATTATCTATGGTACCTTTTAGTAGTTTTCTTTGTTACATCCTTTAATTAGATCTATTTTTTCTTCTGCTTTGTCTGAGATAAGGATTTCTACCCCTGCTTTTTTTACTTTGGCTGAAGCATAATATATTCTGCTTCAACCTTTTAACTTTACTCTGTGTGTGCTCTTTACGTGGTAGCAAGGAATTGGAAGTTGAGGGGGTGCCCATCAATTGGGGAATGGCTGGACAAGTTGTGGTATATGAATACAATGGAATACTATTGTGCTGTAAGAAATGATGGGCAGGAGGAGTTCAGAGAAACCTGGAGGGTCTTACGTGAGCTGATGATGAGTGAGATGAGCAGAACCAGAAGAACATTGTACACAGTATCATCAACATTGAGTGTTGACCTACTGTGATGGACTATATTCTTCTCACCAATGCAATGGTACAGAAGAGTTCCAGGGAACTCATGATAGAAGAGGATCTCCAAATCCAAGAAAAAAAGAAAAAAAAAGAACTGTGGAGTATAGATGCTGATTGAACCATACTATTTCTTTTGTTTTGGGTGCTGTTGTGTTTTTTTTCTATTTTGAGGTTTTGCATTACTGTCCTGATTTTTTCTCTTATAACAGGATTAATGCAGAAATAGGATTAATGTTATTATGGATATATACATATGTGTGTAGATATAGATATAGATATAGATATAGATATAGATATAGATATAGATATAGATATAGATATAGATATAGATATAGATATAGATATAGATATAGATATAGATATAGATATAGATATAGATATAGATATAGATATAGATATATAGATATAGATATGTATATAGACACATAGATATAACCTGTATCGGATTACCTGCTCTCTGGGGGAGGGGGGAGAAAAATCTGAAATTTTAAAGCTTGTATAAACAATAGTTGAGAACTATCTTTACATGTAACAGAAAAAATAAAATACCTTATATGTAAAAAAACCCCAAAAAACAACAAAAAAAACTTTACTCTGTGTGTACCTCTCTGCTTCAAATGTGTTTATTGTAAACAATATATTTTAGGATTCTAGCTTTTAATCCACTCTGCTACTTACTTCTGTTTTATGGGAGAGTTAGTTATAATTACTAGCTGTGTATTTCCCTATATCCTATTTACCCCTTCATTTGTACTTTTCTTCTTTCACCCTCTTCCTCTTCACCAGCATTTTGCTTCTGACCTCTTCCTCCCTCCATCTGCCTTCCCTTTTTATCAGGTCCCCTCCCTTCTTTCCCATTTCCTCCCCTTTCTGTGTGCTCCCTTCTATAAGTGGCTCCCTTTCCCCCTTACCCTTTTCCTTACCTAAAGGATAGACTAAGTTTCTTTATTCAAATGGCTGTATATATTATTCTCTCTTTGAACCAAATCTGATGAGAATAAGGTTGAAACAATGCTCATCCCTCCTCTCTTTTCTCTATTGTAATAGATTTTTGTATCTCTTCATATGATGTAATTAATCCCATTCAACTTCCCCTTTCCTTTCCTCCCCATATTCTCCTTGTTTACCTGCCCCTTATGTTTCTTTATATCATCACATCAAAGTTAATTTAATAACTATACCCTCTATGCCTTCTATATGTCCAAATCGAGATACAGATCTCAAGAGTTATAAGTATTATCTTCTCTTGTAGAGATGTAAACAGTTTAACCTTATTAAATAACTTTTTTCCCAGTTTACCTTTTTATACTTCTCTTTAGTCTTGTGTAATTTAAGATTCTAAATGTGGGTTCTAATCTGTTCCCCCAGTTTTGGGGGAAACTAACTAAAATCACTGATAAAAATGAGTTTAGGTTTTTAAGGGTTTATTGAAAGGTAGAAAGAGAAAGATTGAGAACAGAATTCCAACAGCATGGCAATCCTATCTTTCCTCAATTTTCCTGTGACTTCCTCTGCTTCCACCACCACCATCATAAAGTCAGGAACCCAAAAAGAGAGAGATCTCCTGCGCAGGCCCTCCTTCCTCCTTCCTGTCCCCTCCCAGAAAATGGGAGGCTCCTCAAGTTGATTGGCTGGTAGCCTTGGTGGACAGTACCCATGCGCAAATGTTACTTCCTGATGCCAAGGAAAAGCCACATGGCTTTGCCCTCTGAGGCATTCTACTCATGGTGGAGCTTTCCTATAGTAAGTCTCCAGTAGGTGGCATCATTCCAATCATTACAGTCTTGTATTTGAAGATCAAATTCTCTGTTCAGTTCTTGTCTTTTCTTCAAGAAACCTTGAAAGTCCCCTATTTCATTGAATCTCCATCTTTTCCTGGAAAGATATTGCTCAGTTTGGCTGGGTAATTGATTCTTGGTTGGAATCTAAGCTCCTTTGTCTCCCAGAATATCTTATTCCAAGCCTTTCAATCCTTTAATGTTGAGGATGCCTGGTCCTGTGTAATCCTGAATTTGGTTCCATGATAGTACTTTCTCCTTCTTCTGATAATTCTGGAATTTAGCTACAATATTTCTTGGAGTTTTCCTTTTGAGGTCTCTTTTAGGTGGTGATCAGTGTATTCTTTCAATGACTATTTTATCCTCTGATTCAACAATATCAGGGCAGTTCTCCTTGATAACTTCCTGGAATATGGTGTCTAGGCTTTTTTTTATTATGGCTTTCAGGTAGTCTAATAATTCTTAGATTATCTCTCGTGGATCTTTTTTCCAGGTCAGTTGTTTTTCCAATGAGATGTTTCACAATTTCTTCTATTTTTTTATTCTTTTGATTCTGTTTGATGGATTCTTGGTGTCTTATGGAGTCAATATCTTAATTTTTATTTTTAAGACATTGTTTCTTCCATAAACTTTTATACCTCCTTTTCCATTTGAACAATTTTTTCTCCCATTTGACCAATTGCATTTTTCAGGGAATTATATTCTTCAGTCAATTTTTGTAGATCCTTTTCCAAGCTGTTGACTCTGTTTTTATAGTTCTCTTGCATTACTCTCATTCATCTCATTTCTTTTCCCATTGTTTCTTCAACCTCTCTCATTTTATTTTCAAAATCCTTTTTGAGCTGAGCTGTGCTGTTGGCCTCTTTTGCCCAAGTGAGGCAGACCTTTCCTGAAATCTTCTAAATTATCTCACCTTGGAAGAATGTGTCTCTATCTTTTTGTAGGTTCTGTAGTTCCAGAGTCCATTTAGAGGCATGATTTAATATTGTTTTTAAGGGAAACTAGGGAGAGATCCAGCAATTTCCTGGCTTCTCTCTACCATCTTAACCATAATTATTATTACTATCATTATTTTTTTTGTGTGTGGGGCAGTAATTCTTAAGTAACTTTCCCAGGGTTAAACATCTTGTAAATGTCAAGTGTCTGATACCAGATTTGAACTCAGGTCCTCCTGAATCCAGGGATGGTGCTTTTATGCACTGTGCCATCCCCTGCTATCATTATTATTAATGAATCCTATACTTAGCAAATTCCATTTAAAAAAAAACACAGCCAATGATGAAGAGGAAGAACATAAATATGGCATGAAAAGTATAGAGAGTACAAAGAGAGAGAGAAAAGAAAAAAGATAAATTAGACAGAAAGAGGAAAAGATCTTGCAAATGTTTTTTTTTTGTTTTTTTTGTTTTTTTTTAAATAAATAAGTAAATAAAAGACAAATTGAACCAGAGTTGCACAGTTAGGACACATATTGTCAAATTAGGAAGGATATGCCTTTGGAAAAGGTTTTCCAGAAACCTCAGACTGTTGAAATTCAGGATGTAACAATTGGAATGACGCCAATTGCTGGAGACTTACTGTAGGAAAGCTCCACCATGAGGAGAAGGCCCCTGAGGGCAAGACCATGCAGCTTTTCTTTAGCATCAGGAAGTTTGCTCATGGGTACTGTCTATCAGGGCTACCAGCCAGACAACTTGAGGAGCCTCCCATTTCTTGGAAGAGGACACAAAGTAGTAGGTGGATGCTGGCGGAGGGGTGCTGGCTCTTTTTGGTTCCTGACCTCGCCATGGTGGGTCGGATGATAGGGTCTCTTAGAAATCGTTAGATTTTTACCTTTCTCTCTGATCCTAATTCTCTTTAATAAATACTTAAACACTTAAATATTCTTGCTAAAGCTTATAATTTATTAGTGACCACTAATTAGATTTTAAATAGTATAGCTAGAATTTTAGCCCTTACAGATGGCTGACCATAAAGAGGAAAGCTGAATCTCTGTCTTCTGATCTTCTGGTTTGGTAAGAAATTTCCCCTGCCCTGTTCCTTTTAAACTGCTAAGTACTGGCTGTTTTTTATTTAAATTTTCAAATGGGTCTTTTAAACTCCCTAATTACCCCATTTCTGATTTTAGTCTGTTTAACCAGACAAATGGGGGATAAGATCATGTTAATGCTTTGTTTTTGTGGATTTTCTATTTTTCTTTTTCTTTTTGTTAGAAGAGCAAGCAAGGTGGTCCCACAAGGGAATATAAATATATCCCCCTTTCCCAACCATGCTTTTTCAGAGAAACCTCTGACTCCTGCATTTTTTTCAAATTATAATGCTAAGAGGTTCTCTAATTTTACATGCCTGGAGTTGATGACCCAACCTCTAGAAGCCTTTAATCCCCTAGCAGTGGGGGAAGGGGAAACCAGGCCTGAGTTCAAAATCAAGTCTGATTCAAATTGCCCTGGTCCCTCCCCTCCTCTCCAGACCCCACCTTCTACTCCTCCCATTGTCAAGCCCCTTGAAACTCCTGCTCAGGACGTAAGGAGATCTAATCCACCTTTCTCAGGTCCTGATCTTGCACATGTGCATCTTTCTCTATCTGCATTTTCAGCCCTACCCCAGCTAAGCTGTGATTCTGACTCAGAAAACCCTTTAAATTCCAGATATGCTCTTTTGTTCATAATTTTGCTACTCTGCTTTTGTCTTTAATTAGTAACCTTATAAAGCATTTATATTATGAAAGTACAGACAGACAATATAAAGGGGTAAAAAAAAACGAGACAATACAAGCCTCATCATCATAGTTCAAGACTCTGCTTTTTTTTTGCCATGGTAGGATACATACTTTACAGAAATGTAGAAGTAAGCAGCAAGGTATTGATATGAGTATTGGGGATTTTACATATCTGAATCAAAAGTGTTCTAAATTCACTCAAAGTAATAATGTTAATTCAGAGGTTACATAGGATTTCTATGCATTTTGAAATAAATGGTATGGGTTTATTTTCATAGGGATTTTCATGCTTTTGAGATTGTGGTTTATACTTAGTTTTTAAAACAAGGAGAATATTTGTAAAAGCTTTTTATAGTCATGTGATCAAGTTTATATTTTGTAATACTCTTATTAATGTTAAATTCATATTCATTTAGATTTCCTTAGTTTGAATTTCATTGTCTTTTATTCTTTCGTGTGTATTTTCTTCTTTTCATTCATCTATCTCTATTTTGAAATGATGCAAGATGGTTTTGATTTCATAATACAATATTAATTCTAGGAGTATTGTGCTCCCATATTCTGAGTGGTTTGTTTTTGTTATTTTTTTTCTCTCAACTAATTATGCGATCGAAATTTATAAAGCATTTCCCTGGCAAATTGTATGCCATGGCAAGTGTAAATTTATTCTAGAAATATTATTTCTGATAAGCATATTCAAAAAAAAGAGAACATTGGTAAAAGTTTTCTTTTTCAAAAAAAAAGTTTTCTTTAAGATTGTGTTGTGTTTTAACTTGCATTTAAATATGTTCTGATTTTTCACAAAAGTAATTGGATACTTAGTAAAAAAAAAGTATGATTATAAATTATTGCATAATTGTATATCATATTCTTAAGTCAAGGTACATTTACATTTTTTGCAATCATTTATTATCCTCAATTTATGAGACTTGGATAATGGGAACTTATCATTTAAGACATTAATTGCCTTCATTCTGAGTTACCAGATGCCGGTTGGCAAGATCCCATCCAATATGTTCAGAGGAATACATGCAAGAGCAGATATTAAACTGTTGCATGAGGGGAGACATGCATGAAGACAAGGTATGGCCTGAGGGAATGGCTTTTGACAAATGTTGAGGTTGGTTTCTCTTGGTTTAATTTTTTTTCCCCACAATGTTGTACAGATCGCTGGAAGTTTTGATCCCACTCATCTCATTTTATACCTGGCTTCTATGCCCCCTCCTATACGCCTGATGCCATGGACATCTCAATACCATGCATCTGATTAAGTCTGACTCAGTTTCTTCCAATATGTTTGGTGGCCTGGACATATATTCCATCCACCTATTTTAAGCCTGGCATACTGCATGGGCAGGATATATTGCTCAAGTGTGGGGATGCTCATATCCCATCATTTCTCTGTTCTTTTATGATAACCCCCATAATTATCTCAGATGTCATGATATATTACCAATTAGATTTTTTAATTTCTCATAATGGCATAAGGATAATTAGGCAGATGATGCAAAAAGTGATGAAAAAAGATAAAAATTATTTTTAAAAATTAATATCACAGCAATTGTCTACTCAATTTACCCTCCACAAGAGGGGACTATAGTAATATTAAGTTTTAAAGAATGTTTCAACTTTTATTTTATTATGTTTCATGTATAACAACTAAGATTCTGAATTCCCTTAGACATGTTTTTGAGAACTTTCATTGTTTGATTTGATTATTGAAAAAGCTATTTTAAAGTTGTGTTAAGCTCAATTTTGTAGGAAATTTTTCTGGCTGATTACCAGCATCCACACATCAACCCCTGAAAAGCCTTCCATTCCATGAGTACACTGAGAGGACATCCCAAGAGCCATCTGAGAAAAGACTTTCGGGGGGCAGCTAGTTGGCACAGTGGATAAAGCACTGGCCTTGGATTCAGGAGTACCTGAGTTCAAATCCAGCCTCAGACACTTGACAGTTACTAGCTGTGTGACCCTGGGCAAGTCACTTAACTCTCACTGCCCTCCAGAAAAAAAAATGAAGAAAAAAATAAGACTTTCAAAGACTTTAAACGAACAGTTTTGTTTTATTTTTATTCCTTTCTGTTGTTATGTACACCATTTGTAATATGTATTCTCTGCAGAGGCCCTCCCTCTGCAAGGTCAATGTCAAAGCTTCGGTCCCTGAGGGACCACCCCTCTGGACAAAATTTTTTTCTCTCCCTTTTCTATATTGTTATTAACATATTGTTAGTTAGCATAGGGTATTATATTCTGTTATTTTTAACTGTTTCATCAAGTAAACACTCTGTTTCTTGAAGAAACAAAGGGGGGATTGTAATGATTGGAATGATGCCACCTGCTGGAGACTTCCTGTAGGAAAGCTCCACCATGAGGAGAAGGCCTCTGAGGGCAAGACTATGCGGCTTTTCTTTGGCATCACGAAGTGATGTTTGCTTGTGGGTACTTGTCTATCAAGGCTACCAGCCAATCAACTTGAGGAGCTGCCCATTTCTGGGAGGACACAAAGTAGGAGGTAGATGCTGGAGAAGGGTGATGGCTCTTTTTGGTTCCTAACCTCACCATGGTGGGTCAGATGATAGGGTCTCTTAGAAATATTTAGATTTTTACCTTTCTCTCTGATCCTGATGTTCTTTAATAAATCCTTAAACACTTAAATACTCTTGCTAAAGCTTATAATTTTTTGGTGACCACTCATTAGATTTTAGATAATATAACTAGAATTTTATCTGTTACAAGGAGAGTTTGTGAAAAGCACTAAAAGTTTTGTAGGACGTGGGAAAAATATATGAATTCTTGTTACCTTTTTCTTTTTTGGCTTTTGATAGGTTTTTTATAACTACATAAAAGTGTTCTTAAATAAATAGTGCCTTTTTGGCTAAGGAAAATATGCTTCAAAGAACATGTGACAGTAATGACTGCATACTAGAGTAGGAAATGCAGGGACTTTATTAGAAATTGGAATAATGTCAGATGTAAAACTTCCTAATTGACTGGATGAAGTGAGATCTCTTTTTCAGTTCTCTTACTTGGCTTTTTGTATTAGTCTGCCTAGTCCACAACTCTGGGAGAATGTGATAGATTTTGACAATATTTGGCTTGCTACCAAAGGGCATCAAGATACATTTTAAGTCAATGTCTATTTCAGAACCATAACTTCATGAAAAATGGCAACCAGTAAAAATTTAAAAATTTTCTATACATTTCACTAAATTGCAATGAAATTTTTTAAGTAGACAAAGTTTATAGGGATGTATATATGACTGTTCTGAGAAAAATGTACAGTTTGCATTATTGCTACCAACTGAGGAAAGTTTCTGGCTATCTTTGAATACCATGGAATCTTTGTACAAGATTAAAATCTTATAACCAATCTAGCTTCAATAGATCCTAGATTTAGAGTAGGAACCTTAAAGATCATTCAGCCCTTTTCTCATTTTTAGAAGAGAAAATGGCATCCCAGAAAAGTTAATAACCTATTCAAGGTCACATTGTCAAAAGTAGATTAAAAATACTCTGACTCCAAATCCAGGTCCTTGGAAACTTTTTGTAGAAATTATATAACATGCCCAAAGACAAAGGTTTGATTACTAGTACTGAGTTTATATTTTGACTCTGACTCTTACTACTTCACGTTGAGCATGTGATTTAACTTCCCTGAGACTAGATTTCCCATATGTAAATTGAGGGAATTGGAGAAGATGGTCTCTAGCATCTTTTCAACTCCAGATCTAAGATCCTCTGAGCTGAACTAATGAAGCTGGTAAGTAAGAGGTCACCCAGGTAAGTTGTACTTGACTTCCAGTTCAATGTTGTTGCTACCACATGAATCTGCTTGTCATTTAACTACATGTATGTCTGTTTTGTTTTGCTTGTTTGTTTTCCTGGGTTCAGTATTATTTTGTTTTATGTAAGTTATGATAATAACTTACTCAAGACTGATAAGTCTTTCCAACTTGGAAGAAATCTTCTTAAGGAAATTATATATATATACACATATATATGTATGTATATAGGTATGTGTATGTGTGTGCATATAAATACTTATATAAATACTTAGTATGCTAAATACTTGTTATTTAGATATAGAGTACAGATATTGATTGAGAGATATATATAGAGAAGCAAGTTATCTATAGAGTTGGCAAGCTAACTTTACATATACACACATATATTAATATATGCATATATGAAAACTTATTATGCAAATTACTTAGTTGTTCTCCAGATAAAGCTATAGATACAAAGAGAGATCCAGCTAGCTATACACACATGTATAAATATATACATATATAGGAATACTTATGCAAATTGCTTATTTGTTATCCAGATAAAGATATAGATCTATAGAGAGATCTAGCTACCTAGCAATACATATGCACATATATAAATGCTTATACAAATTACTTTATTGTTATCCAGATATAAATATAGAAAGCTCTATCTATATACATTCATTCATTCATTTATTAGGGGTTGTCTAGGTGACATAATAGATAGAACACTGGCCGTGGAGTCAAGAGGACCTGAGTTCAAATCTTACCTCAGACAATTACTATCTGTGTGACCCTGGGCAAATCACTTAACCCCAATGGCCTTAAACATCTGGCATCATGTCCAGTCTCATCTTGCCACTGGACCCAGATGACTCTAGAGGAAAGAGTAAGGCTGGTGACCTTGCACAGCTCTCCCTCACTTAAATCCAATTCAGTGCAAGTCATGACATAACCCTCTTCAAGAAGGAATTTCAAACAACAACACTATCCAAATTACTTGTTATCCAGATATGAGAGAGAAAGAAGTGTGTGTGGAGGGAGGGAGGCCTTCATAAGAACAGAATATTTAGGATACTATCTGAAGCCTTAGGGGCTTCACCCATGAATGTTATCTCTGTATGATACACTGCACTATTTTATTGACTTCTTTCATTTTATCCAATATAATAAGTATTTTTATTTCTCTACAATTCTTATCCACCATTGTAGGAGCTATAAAATTTCTGATGACAATGACCATGTTTTATTCATTTTTTATACTCACAGAAGTCCAAAACATAGGAGGACTACTACTTTTAGATAGATATATTTGTTAGGGAGGATTTCCTACCCCACAGAGTTATTGAGAGGATCAGATGACATAAAAGTGCTTAGCACTATGCTTGGTGCATCATTGGCACTTAAAAATGTTTTTTTTTTCTACTTCCTCTTTTCTTCCCTTCCCCTCCCCTTCTTTTATTTTTCCATATTTAATGACCTGGGGGTGCTCCTTAGTTTAGGAGCAGAAGAAGCAGGACAAGAACATTCTCAAGGCCTCTGTGAAGAACTTTGGTAACAATTGTGAGACATGGGAAACACAGGGACAGGATCATGCAATGTGGCATTCCTGAATCAAAGAAAATTTTCTATAAGCAAAGCAGAATTGCAGTTAGCTCAAAAGAAACATGAGACACAAATTTGGAGACACCTCCTTCCCAAATAGTCAAACTATTTTGTCTCTCTCTTGTAGTAGAAACTCCCCAAATCATATTGGTTTGTTCAGCCACAGTCAGATACACTGTACATTGACCCCAATATTGTGATATCACTTTGGGGTAGTGCTGTGCAAAGTAAAAATGCATTATTCATATCTTCTCTCATATGCTACTGTGCTTATTCAAGAACTTCATTCCCACCCTTTTCAGAAATATTGAAGGAAAAATGCAAGTTAACTTTCAATGAAGCAGAACCTTTTATGGTTTTTAAACATATTGCCTCT
This sequence comes from Dromiciops gliroides, assembly GCF_019393635.1. Lineage (NCBI taxonomy): Eukaryota > Metazoa > Chordata > Mammalia > Microbiotheria > Microbiotheriidae > Dromiciops > Dromiciops gliroides. The sequence continues at coordinate 567,805,112 of NC_057861.1, read as the reverse complement.
GAGTTGTTGACTCCTCTATCAAAAAGAGGGGAAAACTAGGAGTATCTTGGGTATTTTTACAATACTCAAAAAAAGTCAAATACTAGTTCCCACTTTGATCTTCAGCCCCCAGCTCTGTTGAGATGAGCAAATATGTCTTCTCTAAAAAGGGATTTTATCACTTTCTTGAAGCTTTATATCTGCACATTAAGCAAAATACAAGACATAACTTTCATTCTTTGCTGTTGGTCAATAGTTTTACAACATTTTAAAGGGTTAGAAGTGAAAGTGAACATTGCAGAATAGACCAGACCTTACAGAGCACCAGAATTTTTCACACAGCTTATCATGAAAAAAAGAAATAAATAAATGGAGATGAAAGTAAGTAAAGAAAATGCCCAAGATCTTCAGCTCCATCTAGAACTCATGCTTGATAAGCAACACAGAGATAATAGTTCATGGTTTGTTACTAGATCATCCCTGGCTTTGGACCATTGCTCTCCTCATACTGACAGGACCCTTAGCAACTCTAATGGCTCTGCTAGTATCTTCACTTTTCTATGTCTTCTTTATTCTTTCCAAAAACTCTTTCAAGTTTAAACTCCAGGGCAGCTAGGTGGCACCAGCCCTGGATTCAGGAGGACCTGAGTTCAAATCTGGCCTCAGACCCTTGACACTTACTAGCTGTGTGACTTTGGGCAAGTCACTTGACCCTCATTGCCCCCCTCCAAAAAAACCCCAGAAAACAAAAATTTATATTCCAGGTCAGTCCTTGGCCATTTTTCTAGGTCAAGTGCAAGACAAAGGGAACTTTACTAGTCATGATAAAATAAACTACCTAGCCTATAGGCAGCTCTCTATCCCTTCTTCCCCATGGCTACGTTTTGGTTAATAGGGACCAAAAACCAGGGTATATTGAGTTCCATATAAAATTTGCCTTTCTGAACTTCTCTTTACTTCCCTTAGTTCTGCCCTCTGGGACCAAATAGAAAAGTTCATCTCTCCAAATACATGAAAACAACCTTTACTGTCAACTGCCCCCCCCCCCCACACACACAAAGTCTATTGATCTTTTTATGACATGGTTTCAAGTCCCCTTGATATCACGGATCCCAACCTCTGTACCATCCCTCTCCATCACCTTGTTAATGTCCTTTATAAGATGTGGTACCCATTTATATAAGATAAATAGTTTGCCTTTTGCAAAAGGAACAACTTCCTGTTCAAGAATCAACTCTTCTTAGTATAGAGGGGATTAAAACAAATTCCATGGTAGAACATTGGGGTTCACACATCTGAGAAAATGTCAGAGAAATCAATCACGAATTGGAATTTTAAAAGAACAGCATTCATTAATTGAGCAAGGGACATTTTCTCTTTTCTGACCATCAAACTGACTTCATTTTTTTGTCCCTGTGCTTCAAATTACCTGAGAGACTTATCTACAGAAGACAGACCTAATCAGAACAAATGGTAAAAACCCTCGGGGCTTCTAAAGCTGATATGCAAAGATGGCTGGAATTCAAGTGTTAGCCACTACTGAATGTGCTGCATGAGGCTTTCAAAACACAAATTAACCCATTTATTATGTCTGAGATCATCAAAGTAGCATGTTTTCCCTTGTATAACATTCCTGGTGCCTTCAGAAACCTTGCCTTAGAATCTTTTTGAAGGATTAAAGCTAGGAATCAGTTCCCAGAGTGACAAATAATTTTTGGTGAATAACCCAGCTCTTCTTTGGGGCCCTGTAACTTGGTATGCTGTTTGTTCAATTACACTTTTCAAGTATGACAAACTCTGAAAGGAAACATACTCTTCACTCTACTAGACCAAAATGGGATTAGATATGCAGCGGTATCTCTGTTAGGCACATTTCCTTAAGCAGACCTGCTTTTTGTGGATGCTTACTTTTGGCAACTATCCACTACAACTCTGCTTTTAAATTTGATCCCTGCTTTCTTCAGTCCCAGCTTCTTCAAATTAAATCTAAATATGCATTTTTAAAAGGGAAGAAAATTTAGTTAAAATAAATCATGTTTTTTTTTTTTAATTCTTTGTAGTAAGCTGCTGTCTTCAGGGGTTAAGGTAATGTAACGTTTCCAATTTTATGTTGACCAGAATTAGAGATGATAATCCAAAGAATACAACAATGTTAACCCTAGTTGTTTTTAACTCAGAAAATTTTAAAAGAATCATGAATTTCTTTTTCTCAACATATGCCACAATGAATAATATTTTCTGTCTGAAAATGCTCCATTCCTTGTCATGTCTATTTATGAGTCATTATTTCATTTCCAAGCAAAAACACATATATGATGGTTTTAGTATTACAATGACTTATCCACTTCTCTATTTTTTTTTGTATTCCTTAAGAGAAAAACACTTAGCAATATGGTATGGTTGAAAGAACACTGGACCTATATGGGAGTGTCCTAATTTTGAGTCACTTGCATGTAGGAATATGGTAGTATATGTTTTAACTTGCTCAAGGGAAAAAGAAATATATAAGGGACATATTAAGATCAATCTGCATTATTGTTATTTATCTATCTCTTTCTTAATTCTAGACAATAAACAAAGCAATAAATGAAGCCCATGATTCATAGCATATACTGATTTCTGAGGTATAAATTCTAATACTGAAAATTAACAATTGGCTCTCATGAGACTTGCTGACATGCAAACTGAAGGACATGACCAAATAATTGTTGGGGAATTGGAGTGTGATAGCCAGTTTTGAGCTAGAAATATCAGCTATAGTGATAAGAAGAGAGAGAAAAAAAGAAATAAACACTGGAGAATCAACAACCACAAACTAATTAGTTCAATTTAATCCAATTAGTGACTACCTTGTATAAAATACTGTACTAAGTGCTGATGATAGATACAAAACTGAAAAATAATCCCTCACCTCAAAAGTCTACTTTCTATTGATATATGCAACCAAGTAAATATATATTAGATCTTTTGAATCAGAAGGGGGTACTCAGGAATACAGCAGTGGGTCTTATATATTTCTATTTCTATTTTTATTTTTTCATGTATTGTCTTTGCAGTGTAGGGAAATTTATGGACATCTCAGGATAATATTAATTCTAAAAATTATGATACATATTATTAAAAAAGAAACCATATCAGATTGAAATAAATATGTAATTTTTTTCTATATAAATGATTCTAAGAAGTGAGAGTAGCATAGTTTTCAGGCATGGAGAGCAGCCAATGAAAAAGAAAAAGTTACCTTTAGCAGGATAGAAAATAAATCCCTAAGCAACATGAAAAATATCATTGATTATAAAATTAATGATGATTATCTTTATTAATATAATAACAAAAAGGAGAGTATCAGGGTTTTTTAGGCAAACTTCTGTAGGTATATAGAAGTTTCAGGGCATACCCATGTCAGTTTCTGAGAAAATTAGGTTAGGACAAAGAGTGTTGCTTTATCCTGAGAGAACAAGTAATGAATGCTAACTGCCAAGAGTGGTGGGAGCTCAGATTGGAACTTTTGAGTTTGAGAGATCAAGGAAAGGTAGATAAAGTATATCATTATGTTTTTTAGATCTCTTGGAGATAAATAGTTCATTCATGCCAAGGTTTTTGCCAGTTTGTTCCAACTACACTACTAATCAAGTCCCACATAGAGGCAATGACCAAGATGCAAAGCTGCTTCAATGCCTACTCTCTACTTTCCTAACCTACCTTCTCTATTCCTTTTCTGTACTGAGGAAATGCTTGTTTAGGTGAACCTGAGACTGCATCTCAAGCATTTTCTGTTTTTTGTTTTCTGTTTCTTAGTACAAGTAGCTGAATAGCATTTCTGAGATGGATTTTAAAACTAGCAGCTATCTTGAGAGTTCAGGAGTTTGTAAATCTAATGCTGGTTACCAAGTAAAATGTACTTCTTATTTTGCATTGTGTTTTTGTTTTGGCTTTTTTTTTTTTTAAAGAGGAGAACATAACAATTAACATTAGGATAAGCCACATACACCTGACTGGAATTTAAAGATGGTGGGTGAGATGATGAAATAAGGTAGATTTAAGTTGAAAATGAAATACCATTCACAGCTTACTGCATGATGTTCTGCACATTTGTCAATTAATAATTATGAATGATATACTTTAAGCATTTTGTAGTAGAGTAAATTAATACCTATTCTATATCTGATTATTTTGTACATAAAAAAGGTAAATGTAAAATTATATCTTCTTCTGCTCCAGATAAAGGAAACATCCATAAGAGATAAAAGTAGGGGATATTAACACAAAATATCCAAAATCAATTACATATGTTTTTTTTTATTTTTTTGCTCATAGAATCAGTACAGTAGACTTAGAAGAAGAAGAGACATAGAATGGGCAAAAACCTTTACATGAATGATCTCTAATAAAATATTGACATATAAATTCAATAAACAATTGGCAAAAGTATCCAAGATCTATTACCAAAAGAAAAGTGGTCAAAGGGTATGAAAAATTTCAAAAGAAGATATGCAAACTATAAACAGATATATTTCAGAGTACTCAAACTTCTAATAATTAGAGAAATGCAAATAAAAACAAATTTGATATAATATTTCATTTGCATTAAATTAGTGGTAATGATTTAAGATGGTAAAAGTTGTTGTTGGGAAAGGTTGTGGGAAAATATGAACATTGTTCACAGCTGTTTGCACCCTATATTAATTCATTTGTTCTGGTTAAACATTTTGGAATTATACAAGAAAAAATAATGTTATTTATGCCCATTGATCCAGAAATCTCACCACTGGATATATATGCCAAATGATCAATGTTAGAAAGTTTCCACATGTGCTAAAATATTCACTGAAACATTATTTATAAGAGAGAAAAGCTGAAAACAAATTATGTGCCAGAAAATTAGGAAATGGATAAACAAACTATTCTTTAAAATAGAACATTATGTTACTAAAGGAATGACAAACTTAAATAACTCATAGAAACATGGAAAATCCTGTATGAACTGATGCAGGGTAAAAAGACAAAAGAACAATATGCGCCATGATGTTGTTGTTGTTGTTATTGTTGTTTAGTCAAATTCTTTGGGTCCAATTCTTTATAACCCCATTTGGGGTTTTCATACCAAAGATACTGGAGTGGTTGACCATTTCCTTCTCTGGCTCATATTAAAGATGAGGAAACTGAGGCAAACAGCTGTAAGTGACTTGCCCAGAGTCACATAGATAGTAATTGTCTCTGGCCAGATTTGAATTCAGGAAGACGAGTCTTCTTGACTCCAGGTCCAGGCCTCTATCCCATGGTGTGTGACCATGTATCATAATTAAATAGTTCAAATGAAGATAACACTAAAAGTCATGAAAGTATACATATATATCATTAAAGTTAAAGAATAATCCCTTACTTTCTTGGTTAAATACTAAACTAAAAAAAAAAAACAGCTTGAATACTTAGTCTAAATTTTTGTAAGATTGCTTTGCTTAACTATTTTCAGAATTTGGGTTTTGCTTCTTTTAAAATTTAAGAGTAAGGTACAGTGCTGAGGGTTTGTTTTTTGGGAAATTATTGTTGAATCAATAAAAAATTTCAATAAAGTGTTTAAGGTATATGATTTTATTTCTCTGAGTCTTTTTTCACCCACTGTAAAAATGAGAGACTATGATTTATAAGATCCCTTTTAACTGTTTTTAATAGAATTTTATTTTCCAAAATATATGTAAAATACCCAAATTTTGACATCAATTTTTTTTAAACATTGTGTTCCAACTTCTCTTCCTCCCTCCCTTCCTAACCCCCACTGACAAGAACTGAAGCAATTCAAAATAAGTTACACATGAGTAGTTATGGAAAACATTCCCAAATTAGCAATGTTGTGAGAGAAAACAGGTAAAAAACCAAAACTTCAGATTAAGGAATTGTCAAAAAAAATTGTTTTAATGTGTTTCCATCTGTGTTCAAATACCATCAGTTCTTTCTCTGTAGATGGATTGCAATTTTCATAACTCCTTCAGCATTATATTGGATCCTTGCCTTGCTGAAAATAACCACATGCTTCCCAGAAGATCATCTTACACTATTGCTGTTATTTTATATACAGTACATTTCTCTCTGCTTCAGTTCATGTAGATCTTTCCAAGTTTTTCTTATAGTAACCTGCTCATCATAACCTGTATATAGTACCTTAAACTTGAAAAATAATTTTTTTCATAATAGCCCAGCAAAGTAGGTAACATACATTTTGCCATTATAATCAATCATCATAACTATCTCCCTCCATCCTATTCCCTTCCAATGATATTTACTCTATTTTCTATCTTCTTTTAACCTATTCCTCCTCAAAAGTGATTTACTTCTGACTTTCCCCTCCCCCACTCTGCACTTCCTTTTTTCACCCTTCCCTCTTTATCTTCTTCCCCTCCTACTTTCCTGTAGGGTTAAATAGATTACTCCTCCCAAATGGGTGTGAATGTTATTCCCTCCTTGAGCCCACTCTGATGAGATTAAGGTCTTTGAGCTAATTCTGTGTTCTAAATTTTTCTTCCTCCCTTCCTCCTCAACCCTCCCTATGAAATCAAGCAATTCAATATGTCATATTTGTGCAGTAATGTAGAACATCTTCACCTTCTTGGAAAGTGTCTTGCTTTTTACTGCTCTCACCCCCAATCTGTCCTTCCCTCCTTCCCTTCTTCTCCCCACCCCTCCCATCTCCTTCCCCTCTCTCAGGGCAAAAATATATTACTATACCCACTTGAGTATGAATGTTATTCCCACTTTGAGCTAATTCTAATGATAGTAATGTTTACTCACTCCCCCACTGCTTCCCCCTCTTCCCCTCCCCTCCATAAGCTTTTTTCTTGTTTCCTTCATGCAAACTACCTCTCCCCAGACCATTTCTCCCCTTACCACTCCCCCAGTCTATTCCTCCTACACCTCAACCCTATTTAAAGATGTCATCATAGCTTAGCTAGGTGGCACAGTGGACAAAGCACCAGCCCTGGACCCAGGAGGCCATAAAGCCAAATCTGGTCCCAGACATAAGACACCCCACCCTGTTTGCCTCACCAAGAACAAAACATAAATGCTTTACAGATATCATCCCTTCATATTCAGTTCAGGCCAGTGTCTTCTGTGAATTCCTTACTGAGAAAGTTCTTAAGAGTTCTAAGGATTATCTTCCCATGTAGGAATATAAACAGTTTGATGTTCTAATATCCCTAATGAAGTCTTCTTCCTGTTAACCATTTTATGCTTCTCCAGGGTCTTGTATTAGAAAGTCAAAGTTTCTATTCAGTTCAGGTCTCTTCATCACAAATGCATGAAAGTGCTCTTTTTCACTGAAGTCCCATTTTTTCTTCCGAAATATTATACTCATTTTTGCTGGCTAGATGATTCTTGGCTGTACTCCTAGTTCATTTGCCCTCTGGAATATCATATTCCATGCCCCCTGGTCCTTTAATATAGATGCTTCTAGATCTAGTTTTAGCCTTATTGGAACTCCAGAGTATTTGAATTCATTTTTTCTAGCTGCTTGCATTATTGTCTCCTTGACCTGGGAGCACTGGAATTTGGCTATTATATTCCTGGAAGTTTTCCATTTTGAATCTCTTTCAGGAGGTGATCAGTGGATTCTTTCAATTTCTCTTTTGCCTTCTGCTTCTAGAATATCAAGGCAATTTTCCCTGATAATCTCTATGAGGACGTTTACTAAGCTCTTATTTTGGTCATGATTTTCAGGTAGTTCAATGATTTTCAAATTATCTCTCCTGGATAGGTTTTCCAGGTTAGCTGTTTTTCCAAGGAGATACTTCATATCACCCTTTATTTTTTAATTCAGTTGGATTTTCTTTACTGTTTCTTGATTTCTCATAAGGTCACTAGCTTCCATTTGTTCAATCCTAATTCTTAGGCGATTATTTTCTTGTGAGAGTTTTTCTATTTCTTTTCCTATTTGGTTTTTCAAACTGTTGACTTTTTTCTCATGGCTTTCCTGCATTGCTCTAATTTCTCGTTCCATTCTTTCCTCTGCCTCTCTAAATTTTCCTTCTATCTCTCCTACTTTCTCTTCAAAGTCCCTTTTGAGTGCTTCCATTGCCTGAGACCAATTCATATTTTCTTGGAAGCTTCAGATGTTGGAGCTTTGACTTTGTTATTATCTTCTTCTTCTGAGGGTGTATTTTGGTCTACCTTTCCCCCAAAAAAGTTATTGATGGTCTGCTGCTTTCTCTGCCTACTTATCTTGGCCATCTATTTCTTGGCCTTTAACTCCTTCTTAAAGTGTAGCACTGCTTCCAGGACACACTATTTGAGTTACAGTGTGTCCCAGGGAGTGATTTTGCTTCTTCTCAGCCTTGTCTGGCCTGTGTGTAACCAGAGCCACTTTCTGTTTGACCCAGAAACAGATGTCTGATTGAACTCTGATTCTCTATGGTAAGAAACTTGGCTTGCCTGTACCCCTCCCTCACTGGGCCACCACCACTTGATTCAGCCGACTGATTCAGAACCAGGGCACTTTGCCCCAACTCCAGCAGAGACTGCTTCCACTTTACCCCAGCCTACTGCTGAACCCCCTCATCAGTCTGTGATCAGAGCCTCAGAAGCTGCTGGTGCTGAAGATTCTGGGGCACTCTGGAAGCAGTGTCTGTTCCTGGATGGGTCTGGACTGCTCGCTGAGCTGTTCAGCCTGATCAGTAGGTGATCGCAATTGCCCTCTTTTGCTGAAAAAATAGTCTCACTCTGTTCCTATGTGCATTAGGCTGCTATGTTTTTTGTTTTGGGGTTTTTTGTGTGGGGTTTATACCACATTATTTGGGAGTGAGTTTATCTGGAGCTTGTGGGAGTCACAGACTGTCCACCATCTTGACTCTGCCCCTCCCAACTGATCCCTTTTAACTTTAAAAATATTCTTCTATATGCTATCTTTGATAAACTTTTTGGGCAGGATTTAACACCCTCTTTCATATGGTAAGGGTGTGTGTGTAAAGCATCTACATAGTGGATGCTACAGAAGGTAAATTCCTTTAGGACAACTATAAATTTTTGCATTATGTTCCAATTAACAAGTGAAAGGGGATGTCACAACAGCTGAATCAGCCTCCATCTACTTCTTTTCAAGTTCCAGAGAAAAATCTGTTTTGTTATCATAACTACTGGCTTAGAGCACTGCAGAATTAGTGTTGAAAAGCCCTGTGATCACTTTCATTCATTACAGCTTATGTTATTCCAAGTAAAAAAGGCAGGTAGTCAAATCCACATTATGCTAATGTTTGGGCTGTGGATGAAATTTAATTTTGTCAGATACTATGTTTTATCTTGTAAGCAAAAAAAAAAAATAATGGATTTAATCAAACACATTATTTATTCCATGTAGGAAATCATTCCATCATCTGACATATTTCAGACACTTTATAGTGCAGTCCATCAAACTCAGGATTTAATATTATGTATAACCTGCTAATGTGAATTTTTATTACTTCTATCAGAAAGTTCAGCATTTTCTGTCATGTAACTGAGGAAAAAGTACAATATTTTGCTGCTTCTCCCCCCAAAAACCTGTTGACCTCATGCTGAATATTGGTATTCTAACATGGTCTTTCTCTATGGATTACACATATAATTATTTGTGCAAAATCAGGGTAGTTTGATGCAGTTTTAATATGATATTCATGGTATTCCCCAACACACTATTCTGTCATTATAAAACAGAGTTCTTTGGCTTCTACCTGAAAACAAACTTTGTATTCATGCCAAATTCTTATTTCATATTTCTTTCTAAAGTCCATAGTTATATGCTATGGATGCTTTTCCTACTAACCTGAAAAGGAGTTCCTCAAATCAAAAAGGAACAGCTTGGAAAAGAGAAGCAAAAGTAGAAAAAAAAGTATCTTTTGAATAAGAAAACCTGCTTTAGAAGCCAGGCTCTCTCTGCTACTTACTCCCTGTGTAACTATTGTCAAATTATTTCAAGTTATGAAACCTTGGTTTCTTCACTTAACAAATTAGAGAATTTTGATAAGATTAATTTCCAGGTCCCTTCCTGCTTTAAGATCTTACACTGTATAAGGCCAAGAGTTCAAGGAAAGGGGAGAAAAGGATATATAGACTAAAATATATATATTTAGAATAGATCCTTTTATAATAGGCCAAAACTGGAAACTAAGAAGATTACCCACCTATTAGCCCAATTAGGAAATAACTAAAAAAGTTATGATTTATCAATATAATGAAATTTTATTGTATCATGAAAAGTGATAGAATAGACATATATTTTTAGACATGGCCAATGGGTGACTTTGCTTTGTTTCACTGTCCATATTTGATATAAGATTTTTTTCTTCTTTGTGAGAGGGGGGAGTGAGAGGAAGAAAAAAAATACTTGCTAAATTAAAAATAATAAAATCAATTTTTAAGAAAATAAATGAACTTGCATAAAAATAATCATGCTTTAAAAACCAAGAAATTATTTACCAAGGATTAAAAAAGATAAATTCAAGTAGATTATAGCATCTTTTTCTCAAGAAAGCTTTTAGGGGTCAAAGGATCAGAGCCTTAGTGTTAGAAAGGACTTTAACCATCATTTAGTCCAATTCCCTCAATACAACAATGAGGAAATCAAGGACAGTTGAGCTAAGAGACTTCCCTGAAGTCACATAGATAGAAAGTAATAGAGTTGGGAAGTTCTGGAACTTCTGATTGTAAATCCAGGATTTGGTTTTAGTTTTTCTGTATCAAGCTTCTCTTTTTTTCTTACATGGACTAGAGAGAGAGTGTGGCATTTTAGATGAAGAGGCAATCATAGAAACCTGGGTTCAAGTACCATCACTAATACTTAGTGTCTGTGTACCTGGAGACATCACTTTATCTCACTTTTTCAAGTAACTCTTGAAAACCATAAATTACAGACAAGTTACCATTGGCATCTCTTGAATTAGTCACCATATTGGGATTTCCCCACACTTAAGAAATCACTGGGAGAGGAAAAAAAAATAAGAAGGCAAAAAACAAACCATTTTACTTTGTTTTCCTCCAAATAAACAAGGAAAATAGAAACTCTGCCCATAAAAATTAAGTAGAATTGGTCATTTGCTATAGATTTAGTCATATGAACTCCATGGGCCTAACTGCATAACCTTGTGAATATTGCTAATTTTAAATTATGATCCTACCACTCTGGGTCTCCATTTGAAAAGCTCTATCTGTTGACTCTTAGACAAACACAGACTTCTCAAGTTGGCATTTAAAAGCCTTCTTGTTCTGACTTCAGACTGCCATAGCAGAGTTACTGCATATTCCTCTCCTTTGTGCATTCTGTGTTCCAGTCAAATTGACCTACTTTTTATTCTCAATAGTCAGCATTCCAACTCCAGCTTCCCTGCCTTTGAACAAGCCATAATTTATTCCTGGAATAGCTAGAATAATATAATTAAAGTTGGAATGGACCTTCAAGGTTCTTGAGTCCAAGCCCCTTATTTTATAGATGAGCAAATTGAGATACATAGAAATTAAGTGACTTCACTAAGACCATACAGGTTTATATGAGGTAGAATTTGTACCCAAGTATTCCTGAATCAAAGCCCTGTGCCCTAACCATTGTGTCATATTGCCTTTCAAACATGACTGGCTATATTTTTGGCTTTAAGTTTCAAATTTATTGGCATTATATAGATGGAACTTATTGGGGGATATTTCCTATCATACTTTTTCTCTACCAGCTGACTAAATTCCCTGTAAGTTGACTTTAAACTTCATCACTGAAATTAATTTGTTCTCCTTAAGGCTCCCAATGATCTCTTAATTGCTAAATTTGATGTCCTATTTAAGTCATTAACTTATTTGACATCTCTGAAATATTTTATATTGTTGATCATGCCCTCCCTCTGGATAGTCTCTCCTCCCTGGTTTTTCATGACAATGTTCTCTCCCTGTTTCTCTTTACTTTTTTGATTATTTCTCAATCTCCTGACCTGAATCAGCATCCTCATTCAGCTCTGTAACTGTGAGTGTCTTGCTAGGTTCTGTCTTAACTAATCTTTATCTTTTTGCACTTTCTTTTAGTTCATCAGTTTCCAGAGATTCCAAGATTACTTGAATAATAAGAACCACTTTGACCTGAATGAATGGAGTTTTTTATTTGTGTTCCAAGAAGCCGTCCTTAGTTAATCAACATTTTTTTATCAATTATCATCTCCATGTAGATGACTCAAAATATATCCATATATGTGTGTATATAAACATATGCATGTATATATTTGATATAGAAATGCACATGAAAACATCAATTTACTTAATTTATATTTCTATATATAAAAAGATAGTTAGCCCTATAATTAATTTCTTTCCTCAACACTGGTACTTCAATATCAATTTCCTATTACCTCATAGTCATCTCCAACTCAAGATCTCTGAAATGATAGTAATTATCTTCTCCCTTAAGTTAAACCATTTTTTACTAATTTACTTAATTCCTTATTAATTCTTACTTACATCTTTCAAGTTACCCAAGTTCATAAAAAAACATCTTTAAGTCATTTTACTTTCCAATCTCCTTATATCTAATTCAATATGAAGTATTATTGATTCTACTCTGCACAATGTCTCTTTCACTTGGATTTCAATAGCTTCCTATTAGGAATCCCAACTTCCAGTCCTTCCCTGAACCAGCCTCTCCTCCATAGCTTCCCAAAAGATGAGGCAGTATAAATTCCCAGTCTAAATTCCTCCAACTGTCTAAATTCCTTCAACATTTGGCATAATCAGGACTTTTATCATCCTGCCCTTCAATGAATGTTTTGTGCTTTATTAATTTCTTGCCCCAGATGTCCTCTGTGGTACTACCAAAATCTAGATTTATCATCCTATGAGCATGAATAATTCTAAGGATTTGTATTGTACAATCCCTGTCCTTAATCATAGAAAAATTATGGATAGTAGAGGCAAATTTTGTCCCACTATTTTAATATGGAAATCCAATGAGTTTGATTTTGATCCCTGGAAAATTTTTCAGACATATCTTGGCTTTTGATGATTTGGGAGCATTTACAAAGGGGACATAGTGATCACTAGCATGGGCTTATCAAGGACAATTCACTGCCTAATTTTTAAAAAGAGATTTACTCACCTGACATAGTATAACCTAGGTTTAGCCTTGTGGACAAGATGGAGAGAAGTACATAAGATATTAGGAGATTTGGGGGTGTGGGGATGTGGGGATGTAGAAACTAATTGAATAATAAGAACCACTTTTACCTGAACGGAGTTTTTATTTGTGTTCCAAGAAGCTGTCCTTGGGTATTCAACATTTTTTATCAGACTTGGATGACAGTACATATGGCATGGCTATTCAGTTTTATAAATAACAAGAAGTTAATAGAGTTAACTAAAATATTATGTGACAACATAATAATCTAAGAATTTCTCTACCAGTCAGAATGAAGAGTTGGATTTCACAAAATTAAAGGACTTAATTAGGTTAAAAAGTCCCATTGTACAGGAATGTGATGAGGGAGGTGTGAATAGATAATAATTGCATGGTGTGAAGAAAGATCTGAGGATTTTAGTAGACAAAAAGCAAAATATAAATCAATTATTTACTGTAACACATTTTTAAACAGTAAACATAATCTGATGTTTTATTAATAGAAGTTCAGAGTCCAGAGAAGAGATGATATTATGGCTTATTCTGCCCTGATCATATCATATCTCTGGATTATGAGTTCAGTTCAGGTCATTCTATTTCAGGAGGACATTTTCAAAGTGGAGAATGTCCAGACAATGCTGAAGCAATGTGAGAACTGAAAATCCTGCCAAATGTCCACATCTTCAAAACATCTGGTCTAGTCTGTGCATAAAGAAGAGTGGTTTCTAACATAGCTGACAAGTAATCATCAAGCTTTTTTTTTTTTTTTTTTTTTGCTAATCTCCAGGGAGGGGAAATTTTTCTACCCTCTAGACCAATTTATGTTAATTTGGGATTACTCTAATTTTAGGAAGGTTTTCCTTATTTAAGACAAAATTTCATACTCTGAGATTTCTACCCACTAATTCTAGTTTAAACTTTCCATGGCCAAACAGATCAAATCTAATTCCTCTTCATGGCAACTCTCAAGCTACTCAAGTCTTTTCTTTCCCTTTTCCTAAATTTCTCCAACTGATAGTCACATGTGGCATAGTAAAGAAATTTTATCATTCTGGTTGCTTTATTCAATGTTTTGTTCTTTATCAATGTCTTGCCTTATATAAAGTAGTAGTGTTTTCTTGTGCAGTTAGTTCAGGCTAATTTTAAAAGACAGAAAACAGACTTTTGAGGCAGAAAGTGAACTTTTATATAAGAAAAAGGTGAAATCAATGAATGAAGGTTATTTGAACAGTTTGGGTGAAAAGTGGGGAAACATTTTCTTGTACAAGAAAAGTTTCAGAAGAAATAGTTTTTCTGTTGAAATATGAGGATACACTGTTAGAAAGACTCTATAAAACAACTGGGTAGGCTTGTTTGAAGACAAAGAAATCACTGCATGTCATTGTGATGCCTAGGCTCATTTGCTGTCTAATTGTGACTTTTGAGAAGTTAAAACTTATGAAGTAGTAAGCAAAAAAAAAAACTGTTTGGAATCTATGGGATGATTCAAAAATGTCTGTTAGTTTTATAAGTAAAAGAAATCTGGATTTCATGCGTTTTCTTAATAAAGAAAAAATGAGTCACTGAGTACTAAAAGACTGTGATTTGTTATTGAGGGTATTGAAAAACATAGCAGGATCAGTATAAGTTAGTTAAGAAGCCTAGAGGGAATGAGTGGGAAGATGCTAGCAGGAACAGTTGGCTGTCAGAGGGACTTCAGCTGCTATATCTTGAAGTTTACTGAGTGAAGATCAGCATTATTTGGGGATTGACTAAAGAAAAGAATGGGAGCTTTCATATTAGACAAGATATGAACTCCAAAGAAGTTTCAGCTATTGGCCTTTAAAATCATCTACACTATAAAAGAAGTGAAACCTCTCAGAAGTACCTGGTTTCTCTTCTCTACACTTTTGCTTTTCCAAGGAAAAGCAGAGGATAAAGATAATTTTTGTAACTGCTTTACTCTAAGTATAGGCTCAAGTTGATTGGATGTCACAGCATCCTGTTGTGTGAAAAGATGACTGAATTTGTTTGCCCATTCTATCACCAGATAGCCAAAATGAATAGTTTATCAGTTTTCTGGTTTAAGGAAACTGCTTGTCAGTAACTATAATACTTGTTTGGTATTTTAAGGAATATTGTGAGTTAAGAGAATTTGCCAAAGTTTCATTAATTTCAGAGAAGAAGAGTGAATTTTCCCAGTAGGAGAGGAAAAGAACAACAGCAAAGAACAGCTACACAAAGATCTTTGTATAGTGTACTTTGTTCTTAAAAGGACCAAGGTCATCAAAGCCTGAAGTCCAATGTTTTTTCTGTTTTCTTTTCTTTGTTTTTATGCAGGGCAATGAGGGTTAAGTGACTTGCCCAGGGTCACACAGCTAGTAAGTTTCAAGTGTCTGAGGCTGGATTTGAACTGAATCCAGAGCCTGTGGTTTATTCCTGAAGTCCAATGTTGTGAGTTTTCCCCAGAACATAAGTTTTCTTCATTTATATGTTCCCCTAATAGATTTTTAAAACTATATGGACTTTCATCCCCATGAACATTTTTTGCCTTGGTGAAAGGGCAAACCCTTGGTGAAAGGCCAAGGTTCATATGTGGACTGTGGGATATTGATTATTTCTGTATTTGTCTTGTTTTTGGCAATAATAAATATATCATTGCTATTTGTTATTATGACTTTATTATTAACATTGCTTATTTTTAATGTTTTTAAGAGTTAATTGAGTTAACAAGAGATAGAGAATATTATGAAATGCAAAATGGATGAATTTGATTATATTAAATTAAACAGTTTTTGTACAAACAGAAGCAATGCACCCAAAGTTGGAAGGGAGACAGAAAACTGAGAAACAATTTTTATATCCAGTACTTCTGATAAAGGTCTTATTTCTAAAATGTATCAAGAACTAAATCAAATTCATAAGAATCCAAGTCATTCCCCAACTAAGAAATGGTCAAAGGATATGAACAGGCAGTTTTCTGCTGAAGAAATCAAAGCTATCTATTGCCACATGAATGTGGTAAAACCCAGAAGTTTTAACTGAATCATTTGAGAGTTGAACACATGCTACTGAAACGGCTTTTGAAGGACCGCCCTTTTGGGGAGGAGGCCTTGGAGGAACAGCCATGCACCTGTTGCTGCCCAGAGAGCTTGGCCAAGTACACCATACTTCCGGGAAGCCAACTTAAAACTGAGAGTGGGAAGGGAAGTTGGCTCTTGGTCACGCACACTCTGGCTTGACGGCGCATGCTTTGGTGATCAGCTCTGGTTCTCGGCCTGGGAAGGCAGTTTTGGGATTCAGTGAGTTTTATAAAAGAATATAGACTAAGTGTAGATCTAAGACTATTCATTTGTATTTCTACGTTCCTATTTCCTTAATTGGTATCACCTGTTTGTTGTCTAAACAATAAAGGCTAATCCCTTACTGATTAAAGCTCAGAGGCTTCTTTTCTTACTGGTCTGGAAGATATATAAGGGAAAAGTTCAATGGGGGAGTTTAATGCTCTTATATCCAATTTTAAATCTCACATGAAAAAATGCTCTAAATCACTATTGATTAGAGAGATGCAAAATAAAACAACTCTGAGGCACCACCTGACACCTATCAGATTGGCTAATATGGTAAAAAAGGAAAATAATAAATGTTGGAGATGCTGTGGAAAAATTGGAATACTAATGCATTGTTGGTGGAGCTGTGAACTGATCCAACCATTCTGGAGAGCAGTTTAGAACTGTGCCTAAAGGGGTATAAAGCTGTGCATACCCTTTGACCCAGCAATATTGCTCTTAGGTTTTTTCCCAAAGACATCATAAAAAAGGGAAAAGGATCCACATGTACAAAAATATTTATAGTTGGTCTTTTTGTGGTGGCAAGGAATTGGAAATTGAGGTATTCTCCACAGTTGGGGAATGGCTGAACAGGTTGTGTTATATGAATGTAATGGAATACTATTGTTTTTGGTTTTGTTTTGTTTTGCTTTTGTTTTGGTTATGGGGGGCAATGAGGGTTAAGTAACTTGCCCAGGGTCACACAGCTAGTAAGTGTTAAGTGTCTGAGGCCAGATTTGAACTCAAGTCCCCCTGAATCCAGGGCCGGCGCTTTATCCACTGCATCACCTAGCTGCCCCCAATGGAATACTATTGTGTTGTAAGAAACGATGAGCAGGTGGATTTCGGAGAAAACTGGAAGGAATTGCATGTGAAATGTGCAGAACCAGGAGAACATTGTACACAGTATCAACAACATTCTGTGTTGATCAACTGTGATAGACTTGATTGTTCTCAGTCATACCATGGTCTAGGATAGTTCCAAAGGACTCGATGGAAAATGCTCTCCAAATCCAGAAAAAAAAAAAACAACAAAAAAACTGTGGAATCTGGATATAGATTCAACCATACTATTTCTATTGTGTTGTTGTTGTTTTTCTTTTTTGAGGTTTTTCCTTTTTGCTCTGACTCTTCTCTCATAATATGACTAATGGAGAAATATGTTTAATGTGATTATACATTGCTGTCTTTTGGAGGGGGGAGGGAGGGAGAAAATTTGAAATTAGAAATCTTATAAAACAAATAGTGAAAACTATCTCTGAATGTAACTGGAAAGTAATAAAATGTTTATATGGAAAAAAGAATTAGTTGAGTCATCATTATGACTGATTTCATGTAAATGTAAAACATAGCAGTCAAGTCTTCAGAGCTACAGTGGCAAGTTGGGGAAGCATAGATTAACAAAACAGTGTTACTGTTAGGACTCTACGTGAATTTGAAGTTAAGCTGTTATTGTTTATCTCTGGGTACCTAGAGGTGGAAGTCAACAAGCCAGCCCAGAAAGTTCATGGACACATGTGAGATAGTCTATACAAAGGGACAGTGATAAAAGCTAGTAGGTCCCATGTGAGGAAAAACAAGAAGTCCTGTTGGGTTTTCTTCTCCATTGTAAATTGTTTGGAGGGAAATAATGTGTTAAAATGCAGGAAAGTCCGGAAAAGGCCAGGTTGTGAAGAATTTAATGACAGATTTTTTAAAAATTATCTTGGAGATGATATACAGTCACTGGAATTTATTGTTTTGGGGCAGGGGGAGGATGACATGGCCAAATCTCAGAATTAGGAAAATTACTTTGGTGCCTGTGTGTGGACAAAGGTTTGTATCAGGGAAACACTCAAGGCAGAAAATTTGGGTGATGGGGTATTAGTGCTGGTGTGAGTTGATAAGCAACTAGAAGGGTTACATCATGGTGAAAAGCATTCACTTAATAGCTTCCTGCCAAATGAATAGAAAGCTGGCAAGATTAGTCTTCTTGCCAAAAAAACTTAAATTGAGCTGAGATTGCTGGACCCCTCCACATATTTGAGCTGAATGAGCACTTTTCAAAAGGATTTTTAGGAGGCAAAGAATTAAACAAGAAACCAAAAGTCAGTAAAGAAAAAAATATAAAGTATAAAAGTACAGCAGAGTATAAACTTAGATTACAGAGAAACTCATAAATACAAAAAGAAAAATGTGTAAAAACACAAAAGGTCAGAACATACTATACTATTATAGTATGAGGGAAAAGAAACCAAAATTACATGTTCAAAAAGAGCATTCTGCAAAGTCTACAGAGAACATGGAAGAACAACAATATAGTCCATAACAACTAAAAAGATAAACAAAATATTCAAAGAAGATATTAGAGATGAAATTAGTTTAAATCAGTACTCTCAAGGCAGAAATTAAAAAAAAGACAATCAACAGGATAGAGGACTTAGAGGAGTTGATAGAAAATCTTCTCAAAGAAAATGAGAAATGGGAAAAGAAAATTACAGGTTTGGAACACAAAAAATGGAAAAATTGAAAAAACGGCAGAAGAGAAGCAAAAGGCAAAAAAAAAAATGAAGGAAATAATTGACTCCATACAAATGACATTGAAGACAGGATGCGTAAAGTTAAATTAGGAATTACATATCTACTAAAAGAACATAACAAATGAAATAATATGAATGCCATATTTCTAAAAGGAATACAAGAAAACTAGTAAGAACTGTAGAATGTAGACAACAAAACAAATAAAAAATGATCAAATCCATAGGTTCTCATGGGTGGAGGGAAGTTAGGAGAGTAGGACTCTCACACTGAAAATTTGAAAGAATGTAGCTGTGTGACCCTGGGCAAGTCACTTAACCCCAATTGCCTCACCAAAACAACAATAACAACAAAAAGAAACACAATGAGGTATTCCTGAACAACAACAGAAAATAAATTGCTTTGGATTGTTGTGAGTCAGGGTTGTATTGAAATTATATAATAAAAAAAATATTATCTAAATTGCCAGCTTTAATATTATACCAAGTAATCTGCCAAGAAGATACTTTATAGAACTAAACAAGGTAATATCACAATGAATAAAGAGAAACAGAAGTTTTGGAAAATCTAAAACAGATTCTTAACCTAGAGGCTATGAATTTGTTCTTTTAATATTTTAATTGTGCTTCAATATAATTAGTTTCATTTGTAACCCTTTGCATTTCATTTAATATGTTTAAAAGTATTCTGAAAAACAGCCCACATGCTTCAGCAAATTTAAGAAACCTTTCTCTAGAATATCAGGATACACAATGGGAAAAAGAAAGAATGAATGCAGAATAGTACTTCCGTAGAACAAAGTTTAACATATAGAGATAAACTTCAAATCTATTTTACCCTAGTTTTAAATTTTTTAAAAGAAATAGATGGAATACAACAGATAAATAAAAATCAGAAACACTCAAAATCAATAATTTTGTCTTTGATAAGCTAAAAATATAATCTATATGGAGAAGGAATCTCTATTTTATCAGAATGTCTAGAAAAATTAGAAAACAGGTTGACAAAAAAAAGTTTGGATCAACATCTGAATTCTCTATACCGAAAAAATATCAAAAGTCATACTTGCCAAATATAGAAATATAGAAAAATTGTGGGAAATGGAGTAACCATCTTAAAATCATTCTTTTTTTTTTACTTAATACTATTTTATTTTTCCCAATTACATGTAAAGACAGTATACTATGAGTTCAGAATCTTTTGAGTTCCAATTTTTTCTCTATCCTTCCATTCCCTTTCCCCTCCCCAAGACAGGAAACAATGTGATATAAGTAATATAGTATACTTTTTTTGGATAAGGAGAGCATTTTATATCGTTAGTCTTTTGGAATTGTCTTAGATCATTGTGTTGCTGAGAAGACCTAAGTCTATCACAGTTGATCATTGTCCAATGTGGCTGTTGCTGTGTGCAATGTTCTAGTTCTGCTCACTTCACTCAGGATCAGTTAGTTCATATAAGTCTTTCCAGGCCTTTCTGAAATCATCCTACTTGTCATTCCTTATTGTACAATAGTATTCCATTACATTCACATACCACAATTTGTTCAGCCATTCCCCAATTGAAGGTCATCTCCTCAGTTTCTAATTCTTTGCCACTATGAAAAGAGCTATTGCAAATATTTTGTACATGTAGGTCCTTTTCCCTTTTTATGGTTTCTTTGGGATAAAGACCTAGTTTTAGCATTGCTGGATCAAAGGGTATGCTATTTTATAACCCTTTGTGCACATTTCCAAATTTTATTTTTATGTTTTTGTGTCCACCAGAATGGTTAGATTAGTTCCTCTAGCAATGCATTAGAGTTCCATTTTTCCTATATCTCCAACATTTATTATTTTCCTTTTGTCATATTAGCCAATCTAATAGGTGTGAGGTAGTACCTCAGAATTTTTTAAATTTGCATTTATCTAATCAATAGTAATTTAGAACATTTTTATATAGCAATAGATAGCTTTGATTTCTTCATCTTCATATGCTTTGACCATTTCTCAATTGGGAAATGGCTTGTATTCTTATACATTTGATTGAGTTCTCTATATATTTGAGAAATGGTTGTAATCCCCAAAAGGGGTAGATGGTTTCCCATAACAAAAATGTAGATAATTGCAATTACATGAAATTGAAATGTTTTTACATATCAATAAAACAATAAGGATAGTGCTATATTGAGGAAAAAAATCTTCTTCAAATATGTAATGGAGCAATACAAGTATATAAGATCTAGAGTGAGTCACAAGAGGATAAGTGATAAAGAATATGAACAAACAGTTCTCAAGAGTCACAAACTGGGGGCAGCTAGGTGGTGCAGTGGATAAAGCACCCGCACTGGATTCAGGAGGACCTGAGTTCAAATCCAGCCTCAGACACTGGACACTTACTAGCTATGTGACTTTGGGCAAGTCATTTAACCCTCATTGCTCTACAACAAACAAAACAAAAAATAAAAAGCAAAGAAACAAAAAAGAGTCACAAACTATTAACAGCCATGTGAATATTTTCCCAAATCACTTATAATCTGAAATAAATATAAATTAAAAAAAAAACCTGAAGTATTACCACACACTTAGCAAATTGGCAATTTTTTAAAGATAGTCAATATGCAAGGAGTTGTAACAAGATTGGCATGTTAATATATTGTTGGCAGAACTATGAATTTGTCCAACAATTCTAGAAATCAATTTGGAATTATGATGAAAGTGAATAAATTATCTATTCCATTCTGGGATCCCATTGGTGTATGTCTTAAGGAGGTTAACATTCTTAATTTTCTTTTTCTATTTTGATTTCTAAATTCTTTTCCTCTTTCCAGGCCCTCTCCCACCCATTAAAAAGGTAAGCAATATGATATAGCCAAGGAGTTTAAAGACAGAAAACAAGATCTCATATACACAAAAATATTCAGAATAAGAGTTTTGTCATAGAAAAGAAATAGAAACAAAATAGCTGTCAATCTATTGTGGGGAGAGGTAGCTACTGTCATAAATAGATATGATAATATCATCACTGGAAAAAAAAGATAACTTTGATAACATCAGAGAAACATGAACTATTACAGAGTGAAGTAAGCCAGACTATGAAAACAATATGAAGACTACAGAAATGTAAGTGGGAAGTAGGAATACTTAATTACAACTGAATATTGTTTTATTCTGAAGAAGAGTTGAGAAAAAAGTAGGAGACTATGAATGTAGAATATTTCATATGCTAAGTTGATTGATAAGTTGGTTGGTTTTGTTTTGATTTCTTTTTTTTAATCTTTGATACAAAGGGTGGTTCACTGGGTAGAGAGATATTTGGAAATCAATATGATTGAAAAATAAAATGCATCAAAATAAAATGAAATAAAATCCATAGAGAAGGAGCATTGTGGCCTGGTTGATAGGTTATTAGACTTGCAGTCATTAAAATCTGGGTTCAAAGTATCTTCTAATACTTCATCCTCAAATACTTTTGAGAAAATGAATTATCCTTCTAGGGCTTTAGTTTCCTAATCTCAAAAATGCTTGGCTAGATACCATCTGCTTGAGATCTATGATCCCATGATGATGGAACCCTCTCTCTGATTCAATTTCTTCATCTATAAAATAATGATGATTCTTGGGGTATCTATGTTACAGGACTGGTGAGACTCAGATGAAATAATACATGTAAATCCCTTCACAACTTCAACACTTACATACATATTTAGGTGATCCTGTCTCTCACCATTGCCAAGAGTATTAATTTTAAATAAATAGATTTGATGAAACACTTTATTCTACTTATCTCTTAGTCTCCCCCAGAGTAAATAATAGGACAACTCAAATAACTCTCATGTTGGGCTATGTTGCTATTCTGTCACCTCTATTCCTGACCAGCACATGTGGATACTTCATTTGCATCATATTACTTTCTCAGAGTTTCAGTTATTTTTTTGCTCTCTAACTTATAGATATGTAAACTTTGACTAGAGAAAGCTATAAACAACCACAGCACCTAATCATTATGCAGTGCTTTTCAAAAGAGTATTTTAGATTAATTTTTTAAACATTATTTTAACTAGAAATACACACAAAATATCCATGAAGCTTATTGTGAAGAACGGTTTGTCCTCTGCTATTAATTTCTAAAGTGGATTACACTACTCTTCATCTGAAAGCTTTGGAAGCCCTGAATTACTTTGGATAAGTGGAATTCTAAAACCTAAGAAGAAATAATATCAAGTTTTCTTCAGCTATATTTAGACTGCTTTTGCTCTCTGTTATTATAATTTAGCTCTTCTTGGAAATGGTTAGTTGATGTTTACCTGCTGTTATCTTTGTTACTCTTTGCTTTCTCACAGTAACTTGTCCCACACTTGTGAAGAAAGAATGGCTCTCTCTAATAGTATTTGGAGAACCTTAAATGGGCACAATGTATTTGGTATACATTGGATTCTAAGCCACTTTCTGCAAATTACTATCTCTGAAAGTCAAAGAGGAAAATCACTGCTTTGTGTATATGTTAGAGACCTGGCACCCTCTCAAGCAATCTGAAATGATATTATGTTTCACCCTTACATAATAGTATAAGTAACAGTGATTAAAGGGAGAGCATGACCCAGCCACCCAAGAAGAGTTGGGCTGTCAAAAATACATAGAAGGACACAAGAAAAAAATAATATGTCAAAAATGAGTTCATTTTGTTCTCTTCCTCACCTGAAGAATTGAAGATTTCATCTCTTAGGAAGGGACAATTAACTATGGTATAATTTCCTTTCTTGGAGGGAGGGAGTGAATTTTCTCTGATACATGTATTAAATGGATGGGAAAACCTCATTTACTTTCACCTGGTGATTAATTTTAAAATTTTGTTTATTTATTTCTTGATTCATTTATCTATTTATTTATGAATCTACTCATCCATGTATTTATTTATTCATTTGCTTTTGCACCACAGTAACCTGTGAATGATTTTGACCATCTAGTTTTAAGGAGTTTTGGTGAGACAGTGAGATTTTAATTTATGGTTGTTTTTTTTTCATTTGTTTGTTTTGCTTTGCTTTGTTTTATTCCTGATCCTGCAAATGGAAGAGGCATGTGACTAGTGATGCAAAGCCTGTGCTCTGGAGAGAATTGCAGCTGCAGACACCTCAAGTTATTCTATAACCAAGGTAAAAAAAAAAAAAGATACAAATCAATTTTAGTATCAAAAACAGCTCTTAGTACCCAAAGGGGACTAAGCAGAATATATAAACACAGAGCAGCACTGCTGTGCTATCTTTTCAGTGCAGAGCTAGGTGCCTAATTAAGACAGTAGGTACAATGCAAGCTGTGGAGACTCAGTTAAGCAGCAAAATCACATTTGGTAGCCATGTGAGTCCTTCTCTTCAGACTAAGCATTCAAAGACAAAATATTGAAGCTCACCATTTCTGAAAAATTCCTCTTCCCCCATTTTACCCTCCTTTCAGAGCCATGGGCCAGCCAAAGACTGCCTGTCGGGCCATAATGCAACCCACCACTGTTCTCAGCTCTTCAATGTCTCTATAATGAGGTTGATACCCACAATGATTTGGGCTAGAAAAGCTCTCCAAATGCCTTTCTTTCCAGGCTACTCTGAGGATTCTAATCCTTCCTTTCCACAGTACATTTCTTACTATTTCCTCTCTATGGGCACAACCCCAGGCTTCTTCGAAACAAATAAGAGCCTGCCAGGGCCAGCAATTACTGCAGCAGGTGACATGGAGAGCAAAATGAGGGGCTGGTTCGATGGAAGGGGTTGAGGCTGAACATTGGCTGTTAATATAGAGGGGGAGACGGAGACTTGGCATGTTACAAGAAGCAGCTGTGGCTTGGATGAGCAAAGGAGAAAGCAGGAAGGTGCTTGCCTGCTTTCAATAATGACCACCTGCTGAAGGAGAGAGAGAAAAGTGGGAAGAGTGGAGAGAGGGAGAGAAAAGAAAAAGGGCAAGGGGAATATTGGAGAGAAAGAAGGGAAAGAAAGGAGGAAAGGAATAGAGAGAGGAGAGAGGAGGGAAAGGGGGAGAAGCTAGAGAATGATTCTAAGTAGTTTCTGAATAAATGGAAATAAATAGAAAATAAAATAGAGATCAATAAATTGCCCATCCTTTACACCTCTGAGTTCAATTAGGAGGTTCATTTCAAATGTTATGTTAAACCAATCATGCATAATGGATAGATTTTTTATCTATTTTTAAAATTCAGATATACAGTAGAACATTATGCCTTCCATCATTTAAAAAAAAAATGCTTCGAGAGCAATTTAAAGAGAAAAAGAGGTTCTTTCCCTGCATCTGGAAGTAGCCCAAAACAAGAAGCCTAAATTCTTCAACATTTATAATCAATATTTGCTATTTATGATATAATTTACAATGCCACATTTAGACTGGCTATTGTGTTAAAGATTATTCTATAACATTCAGGTCTCCTTCTATCTTGTTTCTCTGAAATTCCTGTCCTTTCCCACATAACTGTTATCTATTGCTTATTGATTTAAATTTAGTTTATTAAATATTTGGTAAATATGGTGTAGACTGCTGGGCTAGAATCAGGAAGGCGTGCATGAGAAGTCTATTTTAGGCATTTAAGAGCTGTGTGATCCAAGAAAAGTAAAAATGCCTCTGATCCTCAATATTCTCATGTATAAAATGGGAATAGTATAACCTAGATAGGAAATGTGAAGATTAGTCATGGGATTTCTGGAGACCAGTTAGTTTGAGAGATGTATACAACCACAAATTTCCCAGAATTCTTGCTTGTTTTTGTTTTTTGCTTGTTTTCTTTTCCCCATGAAGACACTTCCTGTCTACAGTAGCTAAGTATCTACAGGAGAAGAAAGCAAGAGCAATACCAGCATCTCTGGCCTTTTTAAGCTATGCCACGCAGGAGGTAGAACATGGGTATGCTGTTCCATAAGATTGAAGCAGCATAAGTGAAGCATAAAGTGAAATGAAATCTCTTTTTGGAGTCATTTATGGAGGCAGAAAACAAAACCAGATCCACATATTGGCAGGACCAGTAGCAGACTAGCAATTTGGAGGTGGTGGAAAGCATGAAGGAGATAAGGGATAAAGTAAAGGTTACTGTCAATGAGAGCTAACCAAATTCTAACCCACAATTTCACTTCTATTTCCTCAGAGTGCTTTGTTACAAGCACTCACTAATTGACAAATTTTACAAAATATATAGCTTTCAGAATTATCAGGAAGCAATCCAGGCTACAAATTATTGGTCTGCTATTTTAAACATTATTTTATTGATATTTCTATGTTATCTGACTTTGTTAATTACATATTCATAAGCAGCACATCATTGAATCCTATGGGTATGAGGCTCAGTGGTCCTGATTGAGAGAGAATGAGTTCAGAATATGAGAAAATTATGACTTGACCCTGGTATAGTCACATTCACCACTAAGTGAACCTTTTAGTACTGTTATCTCATCCATACCACCATTGTGAAACTCATAAGATGATATATATTTTAAAACTGAAGTAGTATGTAAATATAACATTCTTATTGTTATTTTTACTATTTACAAATGTCAGGCATTTGTTAACAGTAACCTTTCTATATGCCTAAATGAAAGTTATTAAGAGACCAAAATAAATTTAAACCCTCTGAGCTGTTTAAAATTTTTAGCACTCCTATTAATTATAAGACATCTATGTGAAGAATTATCTAAATATATAGCTATGGTTCATGACTCAAAATCTATGTGACATCTGTTCTACCTCTTTTCAAGGAAGACAATTTTTCCCCCTTCAAATGGAAAAGTAAGAGGGTTATAGGTCAATACTTGCTCTTTCCTTTTCCTATTTCTAAGGGGGACTGTCATGATAGACATATTTATCTACAAACCTAAAATATGTCTATTCTTGTGGTAGGAGTCTGAATTAAGAATTAAAGTTGCTTCCTGGAAAGCTCTAAAGATGGAATGTAGTCTTTAGCTTTTATTCATCTTCTTGGCCCCTTTACACAAAAAGACTATTACAAATAGCTAGTCAATCTCTTTATCAGGGACAGTATGAAAAAGGCATAAAAGAAGTAGTTCAGATAAGATTACAATATACCAAAGAACACCCAATAATAAATGAGTTCTTCATCTAAGAGTCAGAAAAAAAATCCTGTAAGTGCCAAATTTAATATGGTGAGAGTTAATTGGGTGGCTTGCCATAATATTGGGGTAAGAAAGGAGATTAAAAGCCTCTTTCAAAAAACAAAACAGGGTTTCTTAATGAGAACAAATTTGAAACACAAGTAAGGTTAATAAAACTAGGGACAATGAAAAAGGAAATAGGGGAAGAAAAAAATACTACCCACAAACTCATCACCACCCAGAATCCTCAGTTACAAAGAGAACCAGCTGTGCAGTGTCCATCCCCCTCTCTTGCACACACCAAAGTCCACTGTCTCCTCCCTGGCTTTCTCCCAAAAGCCCCCTTTCCCATAGCAAACAGGGCTGTCCACACACACAGCCCGAAGCTAATTGGCTGCAAGCCCTGATTGACAGAACTAACAGGTGACTCTACAAATGCCAGCCTCCCAGCTTCCAGATGCTGAAGATCACCTGACTTGTCCTCATTATAATTCTGCCAGGTCCATGTAGGCATACAGGTATCCAGTGTGAGGTCAGCACACACAGGTGCACACTAGGGTTTCTAATTTTAGCCAAAGATGGGGTCATAGAAGCCCCAAATCACAATTAATTCCTTACAATCCCATGTAAAATCAGGAGAGGGAGAATGATCTCACCTACTACGGGGACTCTGGCAGTCTCCAGGCCTTTAAATGCTATAATTGAAGGGTTGTAATGAAGGCCAATTATTCTACATATCTTCAAGGCTCCAATATACTATTTAAATTCAAAATATAACCTTTCTCCAAGAACTGTCCATTGTTTAAAAAAAAAAGTGTTTTTTGTTGTTGTTGTTTTATACCTTAAGTAAATCCTTTTTCCACTGAAGAAGTGCTTCTCAGCCAATCAAGAGTAACATCACATTCATACATATACAGTATAGCAGCAGTGGCTGATGTTTCATAAGAAAGTCTAAAGTGATGACAGCCACTTATAACATAGACACATTGAAAAAGAATATTGACAGTATATATGTGGCACTTACTTTTGATGACCCACATGAAGACAGTGTTTGCAGTGTTTTCCTATTTAAGTACTACCATGACATAGTAGAGATAACATATTTGAAATGGAGTCCATATAATCCAGGTTCAAGTTTCACCTCATATAATCATGTACAAATCATATAAACTTTCAGAGCTTCATTTTATTTATTTATAAAATAAAGATAATATTGCCTGCCCTATATAGGTTTTTTTTTTGCTTTCAATAGAATTTTATTTTCCAAAATATATGTAAAAACAAATTTTAACATAATTTTTTTAAACTTTGTGTTCCAACTTCTCTTCCTCCCTCCATTCCCACCCCCCACCCACAACAACTCAAGCAATTCAAAATAAGTTAAACCTGAGTAGTCATGGAAAAATTCCCATATTAGCTAGTTGTGAGAGAAAACTGTCAAAAAACCCCAAAACTTCAGATTAAGGAATCATCAAAGAGGAAAAGAAAAAAAAGAATTTAAAAAAATGTGTTTCCATCTGTTTTCAGATACTATCAGTTCTTTCTCTGCAGATTGGCTGCACTCTTCATAAGTCCTTCAGGGTTATATTAGATCATTGCCTTGCTGAAAATAACCACATGCTTCCCAGAAGATCATCCCCCACTATTGCTGTCATTTTGTATACAGTACATTTCACTCTGCTTCAGTTCATGTAGGTCTTTCCAGGTTTTTCTGATAGTATCCTGTTCATCATAACCTGTACCTTAAGCTTGACAGAGAATTTTAGCCCAGCAAAGTAGGTAACATACATTTTGCCATTATAATCAATCATCATAACTATCTCCCTCCATCCTATTCCCTTCCAATGATATTTACTCTATTTTCTATCTTCTTTTAACCTATTCCTCCTCAAAAGTGATTTACTTCTGACTTTCCCCTCCCCCCACTCTGAACTTCCTTTCCCTCCTTATCTTCTTCTTATCTTCTTAAATAGATTACTCCTCCCAGTTGGGAGTGAATGTTATTCCCTCCTTGAGCCCACTCTGATGAGATTAAGGTCTTTGAGCTAATTCTGTGTTCTAAATTTTTCTTCCTCCCTTCCTCCTCAACCCTCCCTATGAGATCAAGCAATTCAATATGTCATACTTGTGCAGTAATGCAGAATATCTTCACCTTCCTGGAAAGTGTCTTGCTTTTTACTGCTCTCACCCCCAATCTATCCTTCCCTCTTTCCCCTCTTCTCCCTCCCCCCCTCCCCCATCTCATTCCCCTCCCTCAGGGCAAAAATATATTACTATAGCCACTTGAGTATGTATGTTATTCCCTCTTTTAGCCAATTCTGATGATAGCAAGATTCACTCACTCCCCCACTCCTTCCCCCTCTTCCTTTCCCCTCCATAAGCTTTTTTCTTGTTTCCTTCATGCAAACTACCTCTCCCCAGACCATCTCTCCTCCTACACCTCAACCCAATTTTAAAGATGTCATCATGGTTTTGTTAGGTGGCACAGTGGACAAAGCACCAACCCTGGACCCAGGAGGTCCCAAGCTCAAATCTGGCCCCCAATTTAAGACACCCCACCCTGTCTGCCCCACAAAGAACAAAACATAAATGCTTTACAGATATCATCCCATCATATTCAGTTCAGACCTGTGTCTTCCATGAATTACTTACTGAGATAGTTCTTATGAGTTCAAAGTATTATCTTCCCATGTAAGAATGTAAACAGTACCTCAATAGGTTATTGTACGGAGAGTACATTGTACATATTAATGTCCTATGGAAATATGAGTAATTATTGTTACCTATTTCATAGGCTCAATGATTTAAAACAAGAAAGGACCTTAAAACTAATTTGATTGAATTCTTTCATTTTAAAAGTTGTATATGTGTGTGTATAAAATCCTCTCATTTTAAAAGTTTAAATATATACACATGTATGTACACACACATATATATGTGTGTATATATATACATGCATATATATATATACACTCACACACATATATATGCATGTATGTGTGTGTGTGTGTGTGTGTGTGTGTGTGACATTTATAGTCTAGAATATCACTTTCTCTCCCTCCATCTCCTGAGGAACCATACTTTATATCAAAAGTTTTGAATACCCATAGTCCACCATGTCTTCAAAAAGGTTAGGATGGTGACTTCTCATATTCCTTACTTTGGGAGCCAGATTAATCATTGAAAATGGTATAGCATTCATTTGTCTTCTTTTGTTTTTGTTGTTGTTGATCTTTTTATTTATATGCTTGTAATCATTATGCATATTGGTTTCCTGGTTCTGCTTACATCATTTTATATCAATTCACATCTTCCCACACTTCTCTGTAATCATCATATCAAACATTTCATATAGTGCAATAATATTCCATTATGTTCATGTACCACAGTTTGTTTGGTTATTACACAATCAATGAACAATCTTAAACCATCTATTAGGAAGCTAGTTATCAATACTAGACTTGTGAGGAAATTTTCAATGCTATCTAGTATTTGTTGCATTGTTTTATTATGCAATATGTGCTAATGTATACACACATAATTTATTTGCTTATTGATTCTATGCTGAGTACACACAACTATGCATAGAAAATAAGCATACTTGCCTGCTTCATTATAGAATCAATTCCATTACACCAAGGCCACGTATCTTGAATTCACTGGAACACAACAATTTCAAAAAGGAGGCATTTTTCACAAGTGATTCACATGGATCACAGAGATAAATTTTTTCTTTTTTCTTTTTTTTGGTGAGGCATTTTGGGGTTAAGTGACTCTCCCAGCATCACGCAGCTAGTAAGTGTCAATTGTCTGAGGTTGGATGTGAACTCAGGTCCTCCTGACTCCAGGGCCAGTACTCTATCCACTATGCCACCTAGCTGCCCAAGATAAGTTCTTAATAAAGGCAGATCAATAAATCTATATGCCCCTTAGTAATGCATAGTGCCTGGCATACGGTAGGCATTTCATAATTGTTGGTTGAACTATTGAGTAGGTACTGTCCCAAAGAGCTTATGGTCATGTCACTGTTTGCAAACCAGAGAGTAAATGGTAATTATTTAACACTTCTGTGCAGTAAAGCATCTACAGACTCATAGGGTTAGTGGCTATCAATACTACCTACTAGTTAAAAGTATGATGCCAAATCATTTTAGTCCTTATCCATTGTGCAGTGGTTTTTTTAAGTAGAACTTGACTTCATTTAGTGTGACTTTGAGAATATATATACATATAATTTATTTTATAGTTTATTTGATTGAAAAAAGATATCTAAAAACATTTTCCAACTGGAAAGTTCTCTAAAATTACTCAAGTTAGGATGTGTGACTGAGAATCTTTATCAGAGTTCCAAGAAGGTGCCCTTGTATAGATTTATGTATAACCATGACTGATAAAGAAAAGCACCCTTTTTCATTTTTCTGATAAGATAAATCTTATTTAGATCACAAAGTAATAAGCAAGATTTGGAAGGAATCTTTTTTGCAAAAAAGATAAGATGTTCCTGTCATATTTGGATTCATTTATAACTAATGACCAAATAACTTATGGTAAGTATATCTCTTGGAAGGAAACATAATTATCTTTCAACCAAATCTGACAATTTTATTTGAGCATTATTTCCCAAATAAATTAACTTTGATTCATATAAAAGCCAAACACTATAAAATGGTGGATGATGAATCCATATATATATATTTAAGAAACCTCAGGCCTCAAAGGAAATTCTCCCACTCGTAAGTATTGAATCAATATTAAATTATTGAAAGTTTTTTTTTCTAATTGCTACCAAAGACTTTAAAACTCCTAAAGTAAAATATCATAAAACCATGAAGAGATGGATTTGCAGTAATATGTGATTTGGGGTGAGGTGGAGAGGAAGAAGTCTGGGAGAAAAGTGCTTATTGACATGACATTATTAGAAAGTAAAAAACATGTACCTCCTGTATACCTCAACTCAACAAAGATTATGAAGAGCTTTGTTTAAATTAGCTCTAAAATTCTGCAAGATTATGTCTAAAACTAAATCCGAGGGAGAATGATCAAGATGGTCCAGATATTAGATAATCTCTTCTCCAACTTCACGTCTTACAAATGAGGAAGCTGAGAGGTGAAAATGTTATACCCAAGGTCATTCATTTTATTAGTTACAGAGGCCATTCTAGAACTCCTATTTTCTATACCTAGGCCAGTGTTTTGTTTTGTTGTTTTGTTCCCCCACTGTACCATATTGCCTTTCTAGTTGCCTTTCCAAACTGATTTCTATTCCTCACTTCCTAATGATTGTTATCATTCTCATGTCACCATTTCCCCAGATACCAAAATTTGTTTATTAATAATTTTTCTCTTTTTTGGTTTTATTAATTCAGATAAAAAACTCTTGGTTATTTCTCTTACATTGATTACAATCAGAGAGAGGCCCCAAAAAAAGTCAGAAAAGGGAAGCTCAGAGATCTAGAGATGGAAAAAAAAATCCGATCCAATTTTCTTATTTTGTAGATAATGAAACTGAGGTCCAGAAATGTCAAGTGACTTGCCCAAAGTCACACAGGTAAATAGCAGATCCACAATTCTAATAAGTACATTGACCTTGCTGTTTTACCATGCCATATCTTTTTCGGGTAGCTTTTTATATTAGTAATTAAGCACAGTAGAAAACTGCATTTACACAGAATTTCATCTTTTTCTCTGCTTTGGGCTTCTGTTTCATACCATTGCCTGTCAATGTGTTGACACTATATGACATGACTGGACCCTGGATGTATACCACTATTTCCTTTCTTTCTATAAACTTTTGGCCTTATGGTTCCTTATTATTACCATTATTCTAAAACTCTAGGTTGTTTCCCCAATATCAGCTCATAGAAAACTTCCCAGGCTTTGTCCCTGTCCATCATAGTAGCATGTGATAAACATTTGCTTTACCTTTGCCTGTGAATATATATAGAACTGATCATCCTCATTAGAAAATATCTTGAGAAATATATGTGGCATTCTAAGAGACCATTCTATGGCTGAGTTATTAATGGAATTAGTGGAGTGCTGGTAAATACATAACAACCAGCTCTTTTGGTGGGGTCCTAGGGGAATATGTATATGCATACATATATTTATATATGTAATATAAATGCAAAATAAATGCATGACATATTTAATTTTAATCATAATTATTATGTCTTCCATATTTTTCTTAAGTATTATCAATCAACAAGACAAATCACTTCCGGATTTGTAGTGTTTGCTTATTTCTGAAGTGTTAACGCTCATAATGAAAATTTAAAAAGGGCTCTCCAGAGTCAGTAAGAGCAGGCTCCAGCACATTCATGAGTAAAATTTATCATATCTAATTTGTGGGTCTCTCCAGTAGAGATTCACAAATTCATGGAGTACCAGTGTTAAGAGGGACATCTGAGAAGGGTCTCTGCTACAACTCAATTCCTATGCAAAAATCCCTGACAAATGAATACTTAGGACCAGGGCTTTGCTTTGATACCTTCAGTGACTGGAATCTTGCTATCAGTTGTGGTAAACCATTCTACTTTGGAGTAATTTTAATTGCTAGAAAAGTGGGATTTTTTTTCCTTTTGGGGTGGAGGGGAGGGGTAGGGTAGATAATTTTAAATATTGGTCATATAACTAAGTGGAACATTGGATAGAAATGTGTCATTGGAGTCAGGAAGCTCTGAGTTCAAATCTGTCCTTAAACACATAATAACATATAATTATGATCCTGGACAAATTACCTGCCTCAATTTCCTCATTCATAAAATGGGAATGAAATAGTACTTATCTCCCAAAGTTCTTTGGAGGATAAAATGAGATAATATTTTAAGTGCTTTGCATTATACAAATGCTAGCTATTATTATTTTGTAACTTCTACTCATTGGTCCTGGCTCTGCCCTCTGAGAAAATGTTGCAGAAGTCTAATCTCTCTGCAGGGGGAAAGTAGATGTTACAGTGGATAAAGTGACAAGCTTAGAGACAGGAAAAATATTCTACCTTAGTTCAAATCTAGCCTCAGACACTTTCTAGCTGTGTGATGTTAGGCAAGTCATTTAACCCTGTTTGTCTCAGTTTCCTCATCTATAAAATGAACTGGAGAAGTAAAATGGCAAACTACTCTAGTATCTTTGCCAAGAAAACCCTAAAATGGGGTCACAGAGTCTGACATGATTGAATTGATTACCTCGTCCGCATTGGAGTGCTTCCCATTTTTGAAAACATTTATTATGTCATCCCTTGAGTCTTTTGTTCTCCAGACTAAATATGCCAAATTCTCTCAATTCATATTCATATGCCATGAACGAAGGTTTTCTTAAATTCCTGGATAATTGTAATTTACTGCATTCCAACTTGTCTATTTCTCTTTGGGGACTTATGATCTCCAAATGACAATGTCCCTTCTGAAACCTGTGAAGCTAGTGAGAGGAGATGCATTCACAATATAATGCTTTGCCATAGATTTCCTTCCAAAAATAATAATTGTAGTAGTTTATAGCCTTGCTTCTTAAACTGTGGATAATCACCTGAATGTTGAGGGTCAGAAAAATTTGACAATAGTAAAAGGTATTGTATACCTATTTTATATACCTATATACCTGGGGTTGCATAAACATTTCTCAGGTGAAAAAGGAGTCACAAGTAGAAAAGGTTTAAGAAGCCCTGGTTTACAGAACATATAATTTCTAACAGGGCATACATAACTTGAGTTTATCTTCATTATGTTGACATACTACTAGATTCAGATACTGTCATTATAATAATATACCCCAACATAAACCTATTCAGTGAGCTTGCACTTCAACAGAGCACCAGTGGATTTTCAAAATCTATATTTTTGGTTTATTTTTTCAAAGAATTACAAACTTTCCCTTAGAATATATTATCCATCCTTGTGCTATGAGTGAAGCATTCTAGAAGCATTGACTTGTTATTTGCAATACTTTTCCTGTCTTAACAATAGTGATATAAAGATGTGGCTAAGTGGGAAAGATGTATGGGAATTAGAAAAAAATGAAAAAAATTTTAAAAGCATAGAACTGAATTTAAATAGCATTCTAGTGCTAGGAAATCCTAAAAATAAATATATATAAATGCTATGATGAAAAGACCAAATAACAACATTTTATTGGTATTTGTCCTTCATTTTAATGAAACTGAAATTTTCTATTGACTAAAATGCTGAGGGGAGACTAAGAGAGGAATTCCTCTACAGAGAGACAACATTTCAAAATACTGAGGAAAGCATGGAAGTCATGGGGTGTCATTGGGCAGTCATTGAGTGATTTTTCATTGTTTTCTTTTAAGCCTGAAGGTTGGAAATAAGAAGCTAATTAAATAGGACCAATTCTGTCTCCATTAGATGTTTTCATAAAATATGTAAAACATGCTACTATTACTTTAGGTGGATGATCTTCAAGATCAAGTATCAAACTTGTGCTTCTTGGGAACAGCCATTCAACTATTTTACAATAATGAAGATAATGAGGAGGAGGATGTAAACAATATCAATGAGAATAGCTGTCTTTTATATAGTTCTTTAAGGTTTGCAAAGCACTTTAAATGTA
This sequence comes from Dromiciops gliroides, assembly GCF_019393635.1. Classification (NCBI taxonomy): domain Eukaryota; kingdom Metazoa; phylum Chordata; class Mammalia; order Microbiotheria; family Microbiotheriidae; genus Dromiciops; species Dromiciops gliroides. The sequence goes on along the minus strand of NC_057861.1, from coordinate 567,769,557 downwards.
TTGTTATCTTATCTATGCTTCAAAAGTGAGTTGGTCCTTGACAAGGTCATCCATAAGGAAAGGTTGAGATGGAGCAAATCAAAGTGTTTGCTTTGTTGTCATCATGTTTCTAAAGATGAAGTCATAGAAGCAATGAACAAGAGCCAAAACTAAACTGCAAAGACAGTTGGGGGCAGAGAGGAGACATAGAAAACACTCCAACCAAAAGATAGGAGGTCCAACAAGATAGAGAAGCAGCAGTGGTACAAATCATGGGCTTACTGTGTGTGACATCATGGTGGGAAATAAGCAGCAAGTCTCCTAGAGTCTGATTTTCATTTTCATAGGTATTGAGTAAGGGATATTGGAAAGGATAACAGGCCATGGGGAAGGGTTCCATCAGCAGTGTGTTGGTAAATATTTAACAATTTTCTGGGGGCAGAGGGAAGAGATACATATACATACATACATACCCACAAATACATGCATACACATATGCATACATACACATATACATACACATACATATATTCCCAAGACATAGTTTCTGGAAACAATCTATTAATTCTTTCCATTGGTATTTTATTTTATTTTTCAAAATTCTAAGCATTTAGTTGTTACAAAGATGTAAATGCTTTCAATGAGCCAGTCCTACCTGGTTCTAGGACAACAAAAGAATACCCCTAGTTTTCATGATACTAGAACATAGAGAGTGGTGACCCTTGGCTGACAGAGGTTCAAGTTTGTAAATGGTAGTTGATGTGTAGAAGCATACTCTCCTATGAAGGACGTATACTCAATCTCAGATTTTGGCACCCTAGCAAAAAGCCCTATTCCTACTTATAACTGCATAAAACAGTACTAAACAGGAAAAAAAATTTTAAAGCCCAAGTGGGAAGTATGTAAAGATTTATCTTGATGATAGTGGAATTATATCTACATAGACCTATTTAGATCAATATAGACATAAACATATCTGTATCTATCCAAATTAGAAGTTTTTTTTAAATTACTTCTTGCTGCCCCACTTAGAATCTTATTATAGCATAGCTCAATAGTGCAGCAGTGTTTTAAAATATGGAGTGCAGCATAAATTCCCAGCTTCACCATATCCTAAAGACAGTTTTGGTGGTTGAAGAAAAATAATGTTTTTACAACTTGAAATTAATCTACACGCTGTCCATTTTCTAAAGTCTGTCCCATATCTAGAAAGTCACTGAAACTTGTGACTCCTGCTTGCAATGTACTTTGTAGTCAAACCATACTACTGCATGTTTCTCCAAGATCATATTCAATTCCCCATTGCCATGCCTTTACATAGCTTGCCCCCAGGCTTGGAATGCTTTCCAACCTCACTTCTACCTCTTAGAATCCATGGCTTTGTTCAAAGCAAAGGTCTTCAATGACATTATAAAAAGGCATTTATTTACTAGTAGCTAGTAAATAAATCATCTAACCCATATAGTATCTGTGAATATATTTGCATTTCCTTGTACAGATCCCATTAATAGGCTATAATCTCATTGAAATCAGGGACTCTTTCTCTTATATGGACATCACATTATGTGATGCTAAGAAGTCAACACTAAACAAATGAGTGAAAAAACAGGTTCCTAAAACTGATAATTTTTAAGGTCCATTCCAACTCTGAATGTTGTACTGCCTTTAAAGCTGAGATTCTTAACTTTAAAATCTAGTGGTTCCAAAAGGGTATATGAATAGATTGTAGAGGGTCCATGAACTTAAATGGGAGGGAAAAATCAATATAATTGATGTCTTTTGTGATTGTACATATTTTATTTAATCCATTTTAAAAAGGCATTCTGAGAATTGGTCCATTGGTACACCATACTACTGAAAAAAGCCAGTACACACAAAAGGTTCAGAACTGAAGCTTTAAATTTATTTCAGCAAGCCTCCTTAGCACATAAAGTGGCATGAAATTTTAGAGCCCACCTTTAACTTACTCTGCTTCTCTAGTCCCAGTAATCATTTCTTTACACAAATAGAAGTGAAACAAAGTTACTTCCCTCTGATCAATTATTTGATATAATTCTAGAAATTTTTGACTAAACCAATAAAATAATTTAAAATCAAAGATATATACAAAGGCAAAAAGGAAGGGAAAAAACTATTTGCTGATAAAATGATGGTTTACATAGAAAATTCCAGTCAGTAAATAAAATAATTGAAATAATTAATAGTTTCATTAAAATAGTGGAATACAAAGTAAATGTACAAAAGTCAGTAGCATTTTTTTAACAATGATGAAACCTAGCAGGAAATAGAAAAGTAAATCTCATTCACCCTAAGTATTAAATCCATAACACACTTATAATCAAGTTACCAACAAGAACATATGCCAATATAGAAATAACTACAAAATCCTTTTAAAGAAATTCAGAATGACTTAAATAACTGGAGGCATAGTTGGTGCTCATGCACTGGATTGAGCCAATATAATAAAAATTATTGATACTACATTAATTAAGTTACAGAATAAACTATAATAACAAAACCACCAGGAGAGTACTTCTTAAAGCTATTCAAAATAATAATAGCATTCATTTTGGAGGAACAAAATAACTACAAACTGGAGGAAAAAATAAGTAGAAACAAAAGGAGAATAAAACTTCTACTTTTCAAATCTTACTAGAAAAAATTGTTATCAAAACTATTTGGTACAGTTTAAAAAATTTGAAAGTTAGATCAATGGAATAGAATAGATAAGTAAACTTATGGGAAGAATTCTCTATTTGACAAAGTTTTCTTGGAAAATTGGAAAGCAGTTTGGCAGAAATTATGATTAAACTAATATCTAATAATCTATGACCAAAAAAGAGAAAAAATCATCAAAATCTATATGTTACTTAAATATTAATGATCACATGATGGAAAATAGAAGAATATGAACTTAACTACCCATCACAATTGTGGTTTTTTATATTTAATTCCTTTAAATAGTATTTTATTTTTCCAATACATGTAAAGATAGTTTTAAATATTCATTTTTATAAGATTTTGAATTTTAATTTTTCTCTTCCTTCCTCTCTTCCTCCTATACCCCCTCCCCAAGACATCAAGCAATCTGATATAGGCTATCCATGTGCAGTCATGTAAATATATTTCCACATTAGTTATGTTGTGAAAGAAGAAACAGAACAGAAGGGAAAAGTCATGAAAAACAAAACAAAAAAAGTGAAAATAGTATGCTTTATTCTGTATTCATATTTCACAATATTTTTCTCTGGATATGGACAGCATTTTCCATTAAGAGTCTTTTGGAATTGTCTTGGATCATTCTATTGCTGAGAAGAGTTCAATCATAATTAATGTTACCGTCACTGTCTACAATATTCTCCTGGTTCTGCTCACTTAACTCAACATCAGTTCATGATTAAAGGTTTTTCTGAAATCTGCAAGCTCATTATTTCTTTCTTTCTTTCTTTCTTTTTTTTAGCGTGGCAATTGGGGTTAAGTGACTTGCCCAGGGTCACACAGCTAGTAAGTGTTAAGTGTCTGAGGCCGTATTTGAACTCAGGTACTCCTGACTCCAGAGCTGGTGCTCTATCCACTGCACCACCTAGCTGCCCCAAGCTCATTATTTCTTATATCACAATTACATTACTATACCTCAACTTGTTAAGCCATTTTCCAATTGATGTGCATTCCCTCACTTTTTAATTCTTGGCAACCATAAAAAGAGCTGCTGCAAATATTTTGTGCATGTAGTTCCTTTTCCCTTTTTTATAATCATTTTGGGATACAGAATTAGTAGTGGTATCGCTAGATCAAAGCATATGTATAGTTTTATTGCCCTTTGGTCATAATCCTAAATTGCTCTCCAGAATTGTTGGACCAGTTCACAACTACACCAACAAGGCATTAGTGTCCCAATTTTCCACATCTTCTCCAATATTTATCATTTTCCTTTTTGTCATATTAGCCAATATGATAGGTGTGAAATTGTATCTCCCAGTTGGTAATATATAGAAATGCTGATGATTTATGAGAATTTATTTCATATCTTGCAACTTTGCTGACATTGTTATTTTTTTCAAGTACTTTTTAGTTGAATCTCTAAGATTCTGTAAGTATACCATCATATCATCTCCAAAGAGCTATAGTTTTGTTTTCTCATTGCCTTGTCTAATTCCTTCAATGTCTTCTTCTCTTATTGCTAAAGCTAACATTTCTAGTACAATATTGAATAATAGTGCTGAAAACAGGCTTCCTTCCTTGCTTTAACCCTAATCTTACCGGGAAGGCTAGCTTATCTCCATTACAGATAATGTTTGCAGATGGTGTTAGATAGATTCTACTTTACATTTTAAGGAAAGCTGCATTTATTCCTATGCTTGCTAGTGTTTTAATAAGAATGGGTGCTGTATTTTGTCAAGAGCTTTTGCTGCATCTACTCATATAAATCCTATGATTTCTGTTGGTTTCTATTGATATAGTTAATTGTGCTAATAGTTTTCCTAATATGGAACTAGCCCTGCATTCCTAGTATAAATTCCACCTGATCATAGCATAGTATCCTAGTAATAAATGTCTGTAATCACTTTTCAAATAATGTATTGGAAATTTTTTGCATCAATATTCATTAGTAAAATTGGTCTATAATTTTCTCTGTTTTGGCTCTTCTTGGTTTAGGTATCAGCAAAAATTTGTATCATAAAAGGAATTTGGTACAACTCCTTCTCTGCCTATTTTTTCCAAATAGTTTACATAGTATTGGAATTAATTATTCTTTAAATGTTTGGTAGAATTCACTTTCAAATCCATCTGGTCTTGGGTGGTTATTTTTCCCCTTAGGGAGTTCATTGATGGCTTGTTCAGTTTCTTTTTCTTAAGTGAGCTTATTTAAGTAATTTCTTTCCACTTTTGTTAAGCTGGGCAATTTATATTTTTGTTATTCATATATTTCATTTAGAATGTCAAATTGATTGGCATACAGTTGGACAAAATAGATCATAAATGTTGCTGTAATTTCCTCTTCATTGGTGAATTCACCTTTTTCATTTTTGATACTGGTAATTTGGTTTTCTTTTTATAAAAAATCAAATTAACCAAAGGTTTATCTTTTTTATTGTTTGTTTATTTTTTTTTCATAAAACCAACTCTAGGGGTCAGATATGTGGCATAGTGGAAAAAAGCACCAGCCCTGGATTGAGGAGAACCTGATTTCGAATCTGGGGCCAGACCCTTGGCACTTACTAGCTGTGTGACCCTGGCAAGTCACTTAACTCTCATTCACACACACACAAACACACACACACACACACACACACACACACAAAACTCTAGGTTTACTTACTAATTCAATAGCCTTCTTATTTTCAATTTTATTACTCTCTCCTTTGATTTTCAGAATTTATAATTTGGTATTTAATTAGGGATTTAAAAAATTCATTATTTTTCTAGCTTTTGAAATCACATGTCCAATTCATTGACCTGATCTTTATTTTATTAATGTAAGAATTTAGAGATATAAAAGTTCCCCTAAGCAGTGCTTTGGCTGCATCCCATAAATTTTGGTATGTTGTCTCATTATTTTCATTCCCTTAATGAAATGATTGATTGTTTCTATGACTTGTTGTTTAACTCAATAATTCTTTAGGATTAGATTACTTTTCATTCTATTTTACCATGGTCCTTTTTTTTTTTTTTTTAACGTATGAGGTATTTTATTTTTTCCGTTACATGTAAAGATAGTTCTCAACTTTTGTTTATACATGCTTTACAATTTCAGATTTTTCTCCCTCCCTCCCCTCCCTCCACCCTCCCCTAGACAGCAGGTAATCTGATATAGGTTATATCTATATATCTCTATACATATAGATATATATATACACACACACCCATATATATATACACATAATAACATTAATCCTATTTCTGCATTAATCCTGTTATAAGAGAAAGAATCAGAGCAGTGATGCAAAACCTCAAAATAGAAAAAAAAAAAACAACAGCACCCAAAACAAAAGAAATAATATGGTTCAATCAGCATCTATACTCCACAGTTCTTTCTTTCTTTTTTTTTTCTTGTTGACAATCTAAATGAAATGGATGAATATTTACAAAAATACAAATTGCCCAGGTTAACTGAAGAGGAAATAAAATCCTTAAATAAACCCATATTAGAAAAAGAAATTGAACAAGCTATTAATGAACTCCCTAAGAAAAAATCCCCAGGGCCAGATGGGTTTACGGGTGAATTTTACCAAACATTTAAAGAACAATTCATTCCAATATTATACAAATTATTTGTATAATACTATTTGGTATAATATTTGTATAATAATATTTGGTCTTCTATCATGAGTTCCCTGGAACTCTTCTGTACCATTGCATTGGTGAGAAGAATATAGTCCATCACAGTAGGTCAACACTCAATGTTGATGATACTGTGTACAATGTTCTTCTGGTTCTCCTCATCTCACTCATCATCAGCTCACGTAAAACCCTCCAGGTTTCCCTGAACTCTTCCTGCTCATCATTTCTTACAGCACAATAGTATTCCATTGTATTCATATACCACAACTTGTCAATTGATGGGCACCCCCTCAACTTCCAATTCCTTGCTACCACGTAAAGAACAGCTATAAATATGTTTGTACATGTGGGACCCTTTCCCCCTTCCATGATTTCTTTGGGCAAAAGTCCTAAAAGTGGGATTGCTGGGTCAAAGGGTATGCACAGCTTTATCGCCCTTTGGGCATAATTCCAAATTGCTCTCCAGAATGGTTGGATCAGCTCACAGCTCCACCAACAATGCATTAGTGTTCCAATTTTCCCACAGCTTCTCCAACATTTATTATCTTCCTTTTTTGTCATTTTAGCCAATCTGATAGGTGTCAGGTGGTACCTCAGAGTTGTTTTAATTTGCATCTCTCTAATCATTAGAGATTTAGAGCATTTTTTCATATGGGAATAGATAGCTTTGGTTTCTTCATCAGAAAACTGCCTGTTCATATCCTTTGACCATTTCTCTATTGGGGAATGACTTGGATTCTTATAAATTTGATTTAATTCCCTATATATTTTAGAGATGAAGCCTTTATCAGAAGCACTGGCCTCAAAAATGGTTTCCCAGCTTTCTGCCTCCCTTCCAATTTTGGATGCATTGCTTCTGTTTGTACAAAAATGTATTAATTTAATATAATCAAAATCATCCATTTTGCATTTTATAATATACTCTATCTCTTGTTTGGTCAAAAACTGTTTTCCTTTCCAAAGATCTGATAGGTACACTGTTCCTTTCTCTCCTAATTTACCTATGGTATCACCTCTTATGTCTAAATCATGTATCCATTTTGACCTTATTTTGGTATAAGGTGTAAGATGTTGTTCTATGCCTAATTTCTGCCATACTATCTTCCAGTTTTCCCAGCAGGTTTTGTCAAATACTGAGTTCCTATCCCAGAAGCTGGAGTCTTTGGGTTTATCAAACACTACATTACTAGTGTCATTTACTACTGCATTTCCTGAGCCTAGCCTATTCCATTGATCCTCCACTCTATTTCTTAGCCAGTACCAGAGAGTTTTGATGACTGCCGCTTTATAGTAAAGCTCCAGGTTTGGTACCGCTAACCCACCTTCCTGTGAATTTTTTTTCATTATTTCCCTGGATATTCTTGATTTTTTGTTTTTCCAGATGAATTTTGTTACTATTTTTTCTAGCTGTATAAAATAATTTTTAGGTAGTCTGATTGGTATGGCACTGAATAAGTAAATTAATTTAGGTAGAATTGTCAGTTTTACTATATTAGCTCTGCCTATCCATGAGCAATTGATATCTTTCCAATTGTTTAGATCTGATTTGATTTGTGTGAAGAGTGTTTGGTAGTTGTGTTCATAGAGTTCCTGGGTTTGTCTTGGCAAGTAGACTCCCAAGTATTTTATATTATCTACCGTTACTTTAAATGGAATTTCTCTTTCTATCTCTTGCTGCTGGACTTTGTTGGTCATGTATAGAAATGCTGATGATTTATGTGGATTTATTTTATATCCTGCTACTTTGCTAAAGTTGTTCATTGTTTCAAGTAATTTTTGACTTGATTCTTGAGGATTCCTTAAGTATACCATCATATCATCTGCAAAGAGTGATAGTTTTGTTTCCTCCTTGCCTATTCTAATTCCTTTAATTCCTTTCTCTTCTCTGATTGCTAAAGCTAACATTTCCAGAACAATATTAAATAATAGGGGTAATAATGGACATCCCTGTTTCACCCCTGATCTTATTGGGAAGGCCTCTAATTTATCTCCATTGCATATAATACTTGCTGATGGCTTTAGGTAGATACTGTTTATTATTCTAAGGAAAGCTCCTCCTATTCCTAAACTCTCTAGTGTTTTTATTAGGAATGGGTGCTGTACTTTGTCAAAAGCTTTCTCTGCATCTATTGAGATAATCATATGATTTTGGTTGGTTTTCTTATTAATGTGGTTGATTATGTTAATAGTTTTCCTAATGTTGAACCAGCCCTGCATTCCTGGTATAAATCCCACCTGGTCATAGTGTATTATCCTGGTGATCACTTGCTGTAATCTCCTTGCTAATATCTTATTTAAGATTTTAGCATCAATATTCATTAGGGAAATTGGTCTATAATTTTCTTTCTCTGTTTTTGCTCTGCCTGGTTTTGGTATCACCACCATATTTGTGTCATAAAACGAATTTGGTAGAACTCCTTCTTCACCTATTTTTCCAAATAATTTGTATAATATTGGAATGAATTGTTCTTTAAATGTTTGGTAAAATTCACCCGTAAACCCATCTGGCCCTGGGGATTTTTTCTTAGGGAAATTAATGGCTTGTTCAATTTCTTTTTCTAATATGGGTTTATTTAAGGATTTTATTTCCTCTTCAGTTAACCTGGGCAATTTGTATTTTTGTAAATATTCATGCATTTCATTTAGATTGTCAAATTTATTGGCATACAGTTGGGCAAAATAATTCCTAATTATTGATTTAATTTCCACTTCATTGGTGGTAACATCACCCTTTTCATTTTTGATACTGGTAATTTGGTTTTCTTCTTTCTTTTTTTTAATCACATTAACCAATATTTTATCTATTTTATTGGTTTTTTCATAAAACCAGCTCTTAGTTTTATTGATTAATTCTATAGTTTTTTTGCTTTCAATCTTATTAATTTCTCCTTTAATTTTTAGGATCTCTAATTTAGTGTCTAATTGGGGATTTCTAATTTGTTCTTTTTCTAGCTTTTTAAGTTGCATGCCCAATTCATTAATCTCCTCTTTCTCTGTTTTATTCATGTAAGCATTTAGAGCTATAAATTTTCCCCTAAGCACTGCTTTGGCTGCATCCCATAGATTTTGGTATGTTGTCTCATTATTGTCATTCTCTTGGATAAAGTTATTGATTGTTTCTATGATTTCTTCTTTGGCCCATTCATTCTTTAGAATGACATTATTTAGTTTCCAATTGATTTTCATTCTACTTTTCCCTGGCTCTTTCTTACATGTAATTTTTATTGCATCATGATCTGAGAAGGATGCATTTACTATTTCTGCCTTTCTACATTTGACTGTGATGTTTTTGTGCCCTAATACATGGTCAATTTTTGAAAATGTGCCATGTACTGCTGAGAAAAAGGTATATTCCTTTCTATCCCCATTCAATTTTCTCCAGACATCTATCATGTCTAACTTTTCTAGTAATCTATTCACCCCTTTCACTTCTTTCTTATTTATTTTTTGGCTAGATTTATCTAATTCTGAGAGGGGGAGATTCAGATCCCCCACTAGTATAGTATTACTATCTAATTCCTCTTGTAACTCATTTAACTTCTCCTCTAAGAACTTGGATGCTATACCACTTGGCGCATACATATTTAATATTGATATTACTTCATTATCTATAGTACCTTTAAGTAAGATGTAATTTCCTTCCTTATCTCTTTTAATGAGATCTATTTTTGCCTGCACTTTGTCTGAGATAAGGATTGCTACCCCTGCCTTTTTTACTTTAGCTGAGGCATAATATATTCTGCTCTAGCCTTTTACCTTTGCTCTGTGTGTATCTCTCTGCTTCAAATGTGTTTCTTGTGAACAGCATATTGTAGGGTTCTGGTTTTTAATCCACTCTGCAATTCGCTTCCATTTTATAGCAGAGTTCATCCCATTCACATTCACAGTTATTATTACTGACTGTCTATTCCCCTCCATTCTATTTACCCCCTTTGTACTTTTCCTCCCTTCTTTCGCCCTATTCCTCCTCACCGACGTTTTACTTCTTAGCCCTGCCTCCCCCAATCTGCCCTCCCTTTTTATCACCCCCCTCTCTTTTCCTTACCCTTTTCTCCCTTGCTTTTGTCCTCCCTTCTATCAGTACCCCCCTTTCCCTTCCCCTTTTGTTTCCCTAAAGAATGAGTTAAGTTTCTTTATCCCAATGAATGTATATGTTATTCCCTCTTTGAGTCAAATCTAATGAGAATAGGGTTGAAACAATGTTCCCCCCTCCTTTCTTTCTCTCTATTGTAATAGGTTGTTTTTTTCCACCTCTTCATATGATATAATTCATCCCATTCCACCTCCTCTTTCCTCTCCTCCCCATAGACTCCCTTTTTAACCCCTTAATTCTTTTGTATCATCACATCAAAGACAATTTATATTTATACCCTCTATATAAAGTCCTTCTCTCTGCCCAAATACATTTACAGTTCTTAAGAGTTATGAGTATTATCTTCCTGTGTAGGGATATAAACAGTTTAACCTAATAGGGTAACTTTTTTTTTCCCCTCTGTTTACCTTTTTAAACTTCTCTTGAGTCTTGTATGTTGAGATTGAATTTTCTATTCAGTTCTGGTCTTTTCACCAGGAAAGATTGAAAGTCCCCAATGTCATTAAATGTCCATCTTTTCTCCTGAAAGAAAATGCACATTTTTGCTGGGTAATAGATTCTCGGCTGCAATCCAACCTCCTTTGCCTTCCAGAATATCATATTCCAAGCCTTGCGGTCCTTTAATGTTGAAGCTGCCAGGTCCTGAGCAATCCTTACTGTGGCTCCATGATATTTAAATTGCTTCTTTCTGGCTGCTTGGAGTATTTTTTCCTTCACCTGATAATTCTGGAATTTGGCTACAATATTCCTTGGAGTTTTCCTTTTGGGGTCTCTTTCAGGAGGTGATCGGTGGATTCTTTCAGTGATGATTTTATCCTCTGATTCTATGATATCAGGGCAGTTCTCCTTAATAATTTCCTGGAATATGGTGTCTAGATTCTTTTTCTGGTCATGGCTTTCAGGCAGTCCAATGATTCTCAAATTGTCTCTCCTCGATCTGTTTTCCAGATCAGTTGTCTTTCCAATGAGGTATTTCCCATTTTCTTCTATTTTTTCATTTTTTTGATTCTGCTTGACTGATTCTTGGTGTCTCATAGATTTCTTATCTTCCAACTGACCCACTTTAATTTTTAAGGCATTGTTTTCTTCAGTGAGATTATGCACCTTTTTTTCCATTTGGCTAAGTGAATTTTTTAAGGTATTGTTTTCTTCAGTGAGATTATGCACCTTTTTTTCCATTTGGCCAAATGAATTTTTTAAGGCTTTGTTTTCTTCAGCTTCCTTTTCCAAGCTGCTGATTCTTTTTTCATAGTTTTTTTGTTTTGCTTTCATTTCTCTCCCCATTTTTTCTTCTACCTCTCCCAATTGATTTTCAAAATCCTTTTTGAGCTCTTCCAGGAAGGCTTTTTGTTCTTGTGACCAATTCACCTTCCCTTGTGAGGCTTCAGATGTAGACAATTTGAGGCTATTGTTCTCATCTGAGTTTGTGTTGGCTTCTTCCCTATTGATACAGAAGCTCTCAATGGAGAGGGCTCTTTTTTTGCTTCTTACTCATTATTGCAGCTTATTTATTTATTCTTTAAGTTGAGGTCTGCTCTGGGGGCACCAGGGTCTCTGTTTTGGGCTTCTTGTGCAGGTGTATAGGTGCCGTGTGACCGGGCTTTTACTCTGAGGCCTTTATGGTGTGTGGAGATCCCCTGCCCTGCACTTCCTGTCTGATTGTGCTCGGCCAGCCAGGCGCCAGACCCCGGCGTCTGATCCTGCAGTTCGTGTCCCTCTCGGCCGGTGCAGGTAGGTTTTTCCACTGTCCTACTGGGCCACCAGATTTTTGAACCAGGTTCCGGGAGCCTCAGTTGTTTGGCTGTGGCCCGCAGCTCCTGCTCACTTGCCCCGACCCCCTCGACGCTGGGTTGCTGCCCTGCGCTGGGCCTCCCTTTTGCCCGAGTCAGACCGACCTTTTCCTGAAGTCTTCTAAATTATCTCTGGTTGGAGGACTGTGTCTCTCTGTCTCTTTGCAGGTTCTGTAGTTTCAGAATCCATCCAGAGGCTTGATTTAATGTTCGTTTTGAGGGAACAGAAGGAGAGCTCAGGCAGCTTGCTGCTTCCTCTCCGCCATCTTGGCTCCGCCACCATGGTCCTTTATTACATGTAATATTTATTGCATCCTGATCTGAAAAGGATGCATTTGATATTTCTCTATTTCTGCATTTGATTGTAAGGTTTTTATGGCCTAATAAATGGTCATTTTGTGTGTGTGTACACTCTCCATAGTTGTGATTAAATTGAGAAATCTTAACCAAACAAGCCATAGAGGCGAACACAAAATTTAGGTAAATATTATTTTGATTTTTTTTGGGAGGGGGTTGTGTGGTTTTTTTTTGTGGGGCAATGGGGGTTAAGTGACTTGCCCAGGGTCACACAGCTAGTAAGTATCAAGTGTCTCAGGCTGGATTTGAACTCAGGTACTCCTGAATCCAGGGCCAGTGCTTTATCCACTGTGCCACCTAGCCACCCCTAAAGATTTCTTTTGAATACAAAAAATTGAAAATACTCCACCAACAAAATCATTCCAACCAGGGAGAGAATGAAAATTGTGGACTAGGAGAAAATAACTTTGCATCAAATACATCAGATAAAATCCTATATCCAAGATACATGGGAAAGTCACATAAAATTATGCCATCAAAATCCATGTTCTAGTGCATAAATGGTAAGAATAAATGAAGAATTTTCAAAAGAAGGACTGAAAATTATTAACAACCACACAAAAGACTCCTCCAAATCACTAATAATAACATAGAAATTAAAGCTACTCTAAGCTTTCACCTTAATATGATTTGAACTAGTAAAGAGTATAAAATTTAAGATTTTTCAATATTCCCCAAGGGAGATGAAGAAAGACAAGAACAATAATAGACTGTTGGTGGAGTTTTGAATTAATTCAATCATTCTGCAAAGCAACATGAACTCACAATAAGAAAGGAATAAATTGTCCATATTCTTTGATTCTGAGAGCCTACTTGTAGACATACTTCAATTAAGTGAAAGGAAGAAAGGAAGATTATATACAAAACAAAATATTCTTGTTAGAACATATTGTAGTGGTAAATAACTAGAACAAAGTATATGTCCAGTAAACAAATTCTAGTGCATGAATATAATAGAATATTACTGTACCATAATAAATAAGGAACATTAAGGGGAAGGGGAGATAGAGGAAACTTTTTATAAGTAATGCAAAATGAAACAGAGAATTGGAGAACAATATATAAAATAAACGTGAAAGGACAACAATAAACTCGAAAATGAATGTTACATAATTATAATGTCTAACTTTGGTTCGAAAGGAGAGATATGCATTCTTGACCTTATTTAAAGAGGTGATTATGAATATAGAAAAATGAAAAAGCAGTTGGCCTGATTGATTTTTATGATTAGTTTTATTGAATGAAAGAATTATTCTTAGGATCTCTATGAGTTCTTATATAAATTTCAATGTTACAATGAAATTTCTCATATTCATCATTTCTTACTGCACAATAATATTATAATTTACTTGTGTTATAATGTCTTTTTAACTTTTTTCCAATAAATGGGCACCTACTCTGTCTCCTACTCATTGCTGCCACAATACTTTGAATATTTTGATGTTAGATTTTTGCTTCCATTTTGGTTTTTCATGTTGTGTATGCTCACTAGTGGGACTCAAAGGTAAAAAATAAACTAGACAGTTTTTTGCATAATTTCAAATTGAATTCAGATTACTTCATAGTTCTATCAGGAGTGCATAAAGAAAGGAGTGCATCAATATGCCTGTGTTCTCATAGTCCTTCTAACACTGGCTATTCTCATCTTTTATCATCTTTGCCAATTTACATGAAGTGAAATAAAATTTGAGATTTTTTTCACATCAAAAGATCATAGATGTTGAACTAGAAGAGACCCTAGAATTTATCTAGTCTTTTCATTGTACAGATGAGGAAACCAAGATCTAGGGAAGTTAAATGACTTGCCCAGCATCACACACATATTAAATAGAATAATCATTTTGTCACAGAAGGCAGAATTCAATCTGAAGTGGTTGAATGGTAAATAACATTGATGTAAAGAAAAAAAGTAAAAAATGAAATGCTTTTAGAAGAAAATAATGTCCTTTTCATTTAAAAAAAAATGATGGGGCAGCTAAGTGGTGCAGTGAATAAAACAATAGTCCTTGATTCAGGAGTACCTGAATTTAAAACTGACCACAGACATGTGACAAGAGCTACATGACCCTGGGCTTAACCCTTATTGCCCCACCATTTTTTTTTTAAAGAAATGGCCATTTCTTCAAATGTAAAGTGGGAACAATATTGCCTCAGAGAATTGCTTCTTTTACTTTCTTTCTTATTGCTGCCAGGCTAAACCTGACATCAGAAGAAAACTTGCCACTCCTCCTAAGTCTTCCAACCAGAGCACAGGCAAATCTTCCTTGGACTTAAAAAAAAAATATGACTGAATGAAGGGAAGAAATAAAACAAAACCAAGTAAAATACAGCAACAGACTTTATAATTTGGTCACTTTAAAAGACATTGAATTATTTTCCTGTTATCTCTATCAGATTCCTCTCTCTGCATTTTTATTCTTGCCCTAATCCATTCTAAACTAATAGTCTAGTATTCCCTCATAATGTAAAAGACTTATTCTCTACTTTTGAAAACTTTACTTTACCCCACCCTCACCCCCCTTTAATTAGCATCCAGGAAGCATTTTAAAGCCCTGGAGACTTAGAATGGTTGGAATCAAGTCAGACATTTTTCTATCTTTTTGGTTATAAAAGGCTACCATCTTGTCTTGACCCATCAGTAAGTTCTGCCTTCATAGCTTCTATGAGTCATTGGTTCCAATCTACTTTTTGATTCTATAAGCCTATCTTCTTGGCCCAATTTACATTTCATTCTTGTCTGTATCTAGTTAGTGTATGCACATGCTTCACTATATTGTAGGTTGGTAGAACCAGTGAGAGAAAAAAAGATTGAGATTAAATATTACTTAGGCAAGTTAACAAATTCCTTCACCTTTTTTTCTATCCACTGATTTTGAATAGCTTTATCTTGGAGAACTGAGAACTCCCAGACAATTTGAGAAAGTTTTCATTTCATTTTGGTTTTCCCCTCTAGGTCAAAAAGAGGACATGAAATGACAAGCTGTAAAGCTAATTGGAAAGAATCTAAAATTGAAAGCCATTTGAAGGGTAATATCATTGACAGGAAAAAATGGAGGAGGTAGTTTTCTAGGAACATATGCCTTTCCATAAATCCGGCCTCATATTCTGACTTATCCCAGGGCCTAAGCTCATCTTCCAGAAGTAGACATTTCTTTACAAGTAATACCACAGTTTCAGGTTGTTTCCTATTCTCCTCTCCAGTTTCTTATCTATCAGAGCAGACATGGGTTCTTAACTTTTTGTTTGCCATATACCCCTCTGGCTGACTGGTAAAGACTTTGGACTACTCAGAACAATGTGTCTCAATGCATAAAATGAAATGCTTTGAATTTTTAAAGAAACAAAAAAAAATACATTTATCAATCTATTGTAAAAGAAAGTTCATTCTTTGACCCAAGAATACCACTAGTAGTTTCCTATCCCAAAGAGATCATTAAAAAGGGGAAAGGACCCACATATACAAAACATATTTATAGCAGCTCTTTTTGTCTTAGCAAAAAATTGAAAATTGAGGGGATGCCCTTCAATTGGGGAATGACAAAATGAGTTGTGGTATTTGAATGTAATGGAATACTATTGTGCTATAAGAAATGATAAGTAGATGGATTTCAGAAAAACCTGTACTAACATGAATTGATGCTGAGTGAATTGTGCAGAACCAAGAGACCATTGTTCACAGTATCAGCAACATTGTGTGATGATCAACTGTGATAGACTTAATTCTTCTCAGCAATACAATGATCCAAGACAACACCAAAAGACTTATATTGGAAAATGCTCTCCACATTCAGAAAAAGAACTATGGAGTCTGAATGCAGTTTGAAGCATACTATTTTCAATTTTGTTGTTGTTTTTTGTCATTGTTTACTCTTTCTTACATTTTTCCTTTTGATCTGATTCTTTTCTCACAACATGGCTAATATGGAAATATGTTTAACATGATTGTAATGTATTACCTATATCAGATTGATTGCTGGCTTTGGGGAGGGGGTAGGAAGGGAGGGTAGGAGAAAAATTTGGAAATAAAAAAAAATATCTTTACATGTAATTGGAAATTTAAAAAAATAAAATTTAAGAAAGAGAAAAAAAAAGTTCATGGATCCCAGATTAAGGACTCTGACCTTAGGGGATGTGCCCTTTTATAAAAATTTCTTCATATGGTATTATAATACCTTAATAATAATAATAAAACAGACACTATCTACCTACAATGGGAGAAGATAGCTGAACCCAATATAAAGGATGTCAGTTCTGGAGTACGGGGACCAAGGAATCTCAGCTCTGCCATTTACTCCCTGTTTCACCTTAAACAAGTCAAGTATTCAATCTGGGCCTCAGTTTCCTCATTTCTAGAATGAAAGTATGGGGCTAGAGTCCACTAAGATCCCTTCCAAGTGCAAGATTGATCTGAGAATCGTAAAGTAGTTTTCTTATAAATTATTTCTATAGCCTAATGGAACTTTTAATTTATGACATTGTTGAACTCCTCCCTAAATGCTGTTGACTGGGCCAAAGCACTCAGGCAGAAAAGCACCTACTACTGTTCAATAAAACTTGCATATAAATACACCTGAAAGATGTCCTCAATCACTCCCATGCCATGGCTATATCCTAGTGAACCAAGCTTTGTCCAACCCAATACTTGAGAGCAGAATTGACAGGGCACAGTGAAACAGGACAAAAATGTCCCAAAGCCATTAATATTACTTTATGTTCAGTCAAATACTCCACCTCTTAGAACAGTAGATTTCAATTTTTGAAGAAATAAATGAATAAAATAAAATGGCATGCCGTCCACTCTTCAAGAACAATCGACATAACTTAATAGCATACGATCATACCATAAAATTACATTAAAATCACAAATAATTGCTATATATTATTCTTTTTCATAGAACCATAAATTTAAAAAAGAAGAGAGAACAAAATAAAAAACTCTCATCTGAGGAAACTGAGGAACAGAATGGTTGATTGACTTATTCAAGGTCACACAGGTATGAAATGGCAGAGCCAGGGCTTGAACTCATTCCTCCTAATCAAATCATTTTCCCACTGCACTAAGCTGCCTCCCAAAGGCAAAGGAAACAACAGTATAGCTGTAGTAGTCTCCCAAATCTTAGCCACTATGGTCCAAGTAGTTGAGAACAGCCAAAAGAAAAAGCAATTAATTCAGTTTCCTTTCCCTCTGTTGAGGAAGGGAGCCCCATTAGGAGGATATCATAACAGTTCAGGTGAGAGATGATGAGGTTTGGAACAAGATTGTTAGGAAGAAAAGGAAATTTCTATATCACCTACTATGTGCTAAGTACTGTGGTAAGTGCTTTTACAATTATCTTATTTGATTGTAGGAGCCTGAGAGTCCTTATGTCCATGAGAGGAATAGGGAATGGTCCACCCAAAGGAGGGAGGGACTGGTGCAAGCAGTCTATCATATCAGGTTCTAGAGTCATCCATTGGCTCTCTCTGATATAGAGTCCTGGCTATTTCTCCCAGAAATCCAGAATTATGCCGAGAGCAGGACAAGACAGGTAACTTGGGGCCTCACATGGAGTAGGTTAGGGCCAGTTTTTGAAGGGCATTAAAAAACAAATAATCCTGGTGGTAAGTTGTAACTGTTAAATATGTTTAGTGAGAAGGTGGTAACATGATCAGAACTGCACTTGAGGGACCCTGGAGGTGTAAAAAATTTGTCTTGTCTATTGAGCTTTGGTTGTCTTTGTTTTGAAATTTGTACTGAAAAAGAAAGGGGCTATGTTACATTTGTAAATATCCAACAATTTGGCCTTTACTTTATCCCTCACCTTTCATTTATGTTCATACCTGCCTTAGTTTGGAAAATCCCATCTTAGCTTCTCTAGTAAACACCAAGTGTAGTGTAAGCATGGGGATATCGTACAATCCTCTAATGCCATCTCAATGTTATGTATCCTGTAAGCAAAATTAACAGGATAAAACAAAGACATAAGGAGATATACCTAAAAAGGAAGGAGTCCCACTATATCATGGAACGATAATGGAAATAATAATTTAATTTTTGGTATCTATTTTGCAGACTCATTTATTAGTTTCATATGAAAATTAATATATTATCAAAGAAGTTCCTTGGGATGATTAGAACTGCTGAAGCAATTAATGATGCAATAAATAGATGGGAGGGGGGAATCAGAGCAAACCAAAAGTGAAATATGTTGCAAACAGAAGAACAAACATGACAAAATAACATTTAAGAAATTGAACATATTAAAAGTAATGCTAATGAAAAGATCAAATATAGCAAAGATTCTTCAAACCATAACAAGTCTTTGATAACTTCTAGTGATTACTCTTGACATTGTAATCTCAATCTCTTTCTCCAAATTTTATTTCATGGGAAATAGGATAATAATACCTCACACTAAGTCTGTGTGTATATATGGGGAATAATTTTTGCAGGATGTTAAACATGCTGACTTTTTATATAAAGGTAATATTACTTCTATAAGAAATCATTCCTGATTTCCCTTTAATTCCAATGCCTTCTCTTTATTTATTATCTTCAATTGAACCTGTATATAGATAGTTTGTACCTATTTCTTGGGCATGCTGTCTCCTTCATTAGACTGGAAGGTCCCTTAGAACAGTGGCTATCATTTGCCTTTCTCTGTATCCCCGGAAATTAGCACAGTACCTGGCACATAGTAGGTGATTAACAATTGCCCTGTCCTGGCCAGTAAATAGAAACAAATCAGACAAACGATCTATAAGAATTTAGTAAACATCTACTGTATGATGGGTCCTGTGATAAGCACTAGAGATTCAAAGACTCATAAGGGACTTATATCCAGTCAGAAGAAACAATATGTGCATAAAAATTCATCTGTAAAATACATAAAAGAAATGTTCAAAGTAAATTTGGGGGGTTAGGCTGCAGCACTTGGGGGACAAGGAAGCCATCATGCAGAAGTTGGCACCTGAACAGAGTTTCAAAAGAAACAAAGGATTGTAAGAGACAAAGTTAGGCAAAATATTTCAGGCATAAAAGATAGCCCTGCAAAATCACAGAGACAAATTATGGAATACCAAGTGTGAAGGGGAGTAGGAAAGCCAGTTTGATTGGATCATAGAGTGTCAGAAGGGGACTAATGTTTAATTAGGCTGGAAAGATAGGTTAGGGCCAGGTTTTGAAGGGTTTGTTTAATAGAGTAGATTATGTTTGATCCTAGAAGTAATACAGAACTATTAGATTTATTGAGTAAGGGAGTTAGTAACATGATCAGAACTGCAATTTAGGAAAACCACATTGTAGCAAAGTGATTTTATACAATTCATTTGTTTTTTTTTCTGTTTAGAATTTTATTTTCCAAATTACATGTAAAAACAAATTTTGACATCAATTTTTTAAAAAATTGTGTTCTAACCTCTCCCCCTCCCTCACTTCCCACTTTCCACCCCCCAAAACTCAAGCAATTCTATATAAGCTATACATGAGCAGTCATGTAAAATATTTCCACATTAGCTAGTTTGTGAGAGAAAAAAGACAAAAACAAACTTCATATTAAGGAACTGTCAAAAAAATATGTTTCAATCTGTTTTCAGAAACCATCAGTTCTTTTTCTATAGGTGGGTTTCAATCTTCATAAGTCCTTCAGAGCTATATTGAATCACTGCATTGATGAAAATAACCATATGTTTCCCAAAAGATCATCTTACTCTATTGCTGTAATTTTGTATGCAGTATATGTAGGTCTTTCCAGGTTTTTCAGATAGCATCCCGTTCATCATAACTTTTATATGGTACCTTAAACTTGACAAAGAATTTTCTTCACAATAGTCCAGCAAAGTAGCTACCCTACATTTTTCCATTATAGTCAATCATCATAACTACTTCCCTCCATCCTATTCTCTTCCAGGGATACTTACTCTATTTTCTAAATACTTTTACCCTATTCCTCCTCAAAAGTGTTTTGATTTTTACTACTCTCTCCCTTAATCTGTCCTTCCTTCCTTCTACTCTTCTCTGCCCTCCCCTCTTATCTTCTTCTTCTCCCACTTTCCCTCAGAGAAAAATGTATTACTATACCCAATTGAGTATGTATGCTATTCCCTCTTTGAGCCAATTCTGTAAGGTTCACTCATTCCCCAACCCCTTCTCCCTCTTCTCCTCCCCTCCATAAGCTTTTTCTTGTTTCCTTCATGTGAGCTACCACTCCCCAGTCCACCTTTCCCCTTCCCCTCCCCCTCCCCCTTTATCGGAAGTGCTGGTGATAAAAATTGTTTCCCAGCTTTCTGCCTCCCTTCTAATTTTGGATGCATTGCTTCTGTTTGTACAATTTTTTTTTAATTTAATGTAATCAAAATCATCCATTTTGCATTTTATAATATTCTCTATCTCTTGTTTGGTCATAAACTGTTTTCCTTTCCAAAGATCTGAAAGGTAGACTATTTCTTTCTCTCCTAATTTACCTATGGTATCACCTCTTATGTCAAATCATGTATCCATTTTGAACTTATTTTAGTATAAGGTGTAAGATGTTGGTCTTTGCTAATTTCTGCCATATTGTCTTCCAGTTTTCCCAGCAGTTTTTGTCAAATACTGAGTTCCTATCCCAGAAGCTGGAGTCTTTGGGTTTATCAAACACTACATTACTAGTGTCATTTACTACTATCTTTCCTGTGCCTAGCCTATTCCATGGAGCCTCCACTCTATTTCTTAGCCAATACCAGATAGTTTTGATGACTGCCGCTTTATAGTAAAGCACCAGGTTTGGTACCGCTAACCCACCTTCCTGTGAATTTTTTTTTCATTATTTCCCTGGATATTCTTGATTTTTTTGTTTTTCCAGATGAATTTTGTTATTATTTTTTCTAGCTCTATAAAATAATTTTTAGGTAGTCTGATTGGTATGGCAATGAATAAGTCAATTAATTTAGGTAGTATTGTCATTTTTACAACATTAGCTCTGCCTATCCATGAAAACTGATATCTTTCCAATTATTTAGATCTGATTTAATTCGTGTGAAAAGTGTTTGGTAATTGTGTTCATAGAGTTCCTGGGTTTCTCTTGGCAAGTAGACTCCCAAATCTTTTATATTACGTATCATTACTTTAAATGGAATTTCTCTTTCTATCTCTTGTTGCTGGACTTTGTTGGTCATGTATAGAAATGCTGATGATTTATGTGGATTTATTTTATATCCTGCAACTTTGATAAAGTTATTAATTGTTTCAAGTAATTTTGGAGTTGATTCTCTAGGATTCTCTAAGTGTACCATCATATCATATGCAAAAAGTGATAGTTTTGTTTCCTCCTTGCCTATTCTAATTCCTTTAATTACTTTTTCTTCTCTTATTGCTAAAGCTAATATTTCTAGTACAATATTAAATAATAGGGGTGATAATGGACATCCCTGTTTAACCCCTGATCTTATTGGGAAGGCCTCTAACTTATCTCCATTACATAAAATGCTTGCGGATGGTTTTAGGTAGATACTGCTTATTATTTTAAGGAAAGCTCCACCTATTCCTAAGCTCTCTAGTGTTCTTATTAGGAATGGGTGCTGTATTTTGTCAAAAGTTTTTTCTACATCTATTGCAAAATCATATGATTTTGGTTAGTTTTATTATTGATGTGGTTGATTATGTTAATAATTTTCCTGATGTTGAACCAGCCCTGCATTCCTGGTATAAATCCCACCTGGTCATAGCGTATTATCCTGGTGATCACTTGCTGTAATCTCCTTGCTAATATCTTATTTAAGATTTTTGCATCAATATTCATTAGGGAAATTGGTCTATAATTTTCTTTTTCTGTTTTTGCTTTGCCTGGTTTTGGTATCACCACAATATTTGTGTCATAAAACAAATTTGGTAGAACTTCTTCTTCACCTATTTTTCCAAATAATTTGTATAATATTGGAATTAATTGTTCTTTAAATGTTTAGTAGAATTCACCTCTACACCTATCTGGCCCTGGGGATTTCAATTTCTTTTTCTAATATGGGTTTATTTAAAGATTTTATTTCCTCTTCAGTTAACCTGAGCAGTTTATATTTTTGTAAATATTCATCCATTTCATTTACATTGTCAAATTTATTGGCATACAGTTGGGCAAAATAATTCCTAATTATTGATTTAATTTCCACTTCATTGGTGGTAACATCACCCTTTTCATTTTTGATACTGGAAATTTGGTATTATTCTTTCTTTTTTTAATCAAATTAACCAATATTTTATCTATTTTATTGTTTTTTTCATAAAACCAGCTCTTAGTTTTATTGATTATTTCTATAGTTTTCTTGCTTTTGATTTTATTAATTTCTCCTTTAATTTTCAGGATCTCTAGTTTAGTATCTAATTGGGGATTTCTAATTTGTTCTTGTTCTAGTTTTTTAAGTTGCATGCCCAATTCATTAATTTCCTCTTTCTCTTTTTTATTCATGTAAGCATTTAGAGCTATAGGTTTTCCCCTAAGCACTGCTTTGGCTGCATCCCATAGACTTTGGTATGTTGTCTCATTATTGTCATTGTATTGGATATAGATATTGATTTTTTCTATGATTTCTTATTTGACCCATTCATACTTTAGAAAGAAATTATTTAGTTTCCAATTGATTTTCATTCTACTTTTCCATGGCTTTTTCTTACATGTAATTTTTATTGCATCATGATCTGAGAAGGATGCATTTACTATTTTTGCCTTTCTTCATTTGACTATGAAGTTTTTGTGCCCTAATACATGGTCAATTTTTGAACATGTGCCATATACTGCTAAGAAAAAGGTATATTCCTTTCTATCCTCATTCAATTTCCTCCAGACATCTATCATGTCTAACTTTTCTAGTAACCTATTCATCACTTTCACTTCTTTCTTATTTATTTTTAGGCTAGATTCATCTAATTCTGAGAGAGGGAAATTCAGATCCCCCACTAGTATAGTGTTAGTGTCTAATTCCTCTTGTAACTCATTTAACTTCTCCTCTAAGAATTTGGATGCTATACCACTAGGCACATACATATTTAATATTGATATTACTTCATTATCTATAGTACCTTTTAGCAAGATGTAGTTTCCTTCCTTATCTCTTTTAATGAGATCTATTTTTGCCTGCCCTTTGTCTGAGATAAGGATTGCTACCCCTGCTTTTTTTACTTTAGCTGAAGCATAATATATTCTGCTCCAGCCTTTTACCTTTACTCTGTGTGTATCTCTCTGCTTCAAATGTGTTTCTTGTAAATAGCATATTGTAGGATTCTGTTTTTTAATCCACTCTGCAATTCACTTCTGTTTTATAGCAGAGTTCATCCCATTCACATTCACAGTTATTATTACTGTCTATTCCTCCCCAAATTCTCTTTACCCCCTTTGTACTTCTCCCCCCTTCTTTCACCCTTTTCCTCCTCACCGATGTTTTGTTTCTTACCTCTGCCTCCGCCAATCTGCCCTCCCTTTTTATCAAGCCCTCACTTTTCTTTACCCTTTTCTCCCTTGCTTTTGTCTTCCCTTCTATCAGTAACCCCCCTTTCAAGAATGACCTAATTTTCTTTATCCCAGTGAACGTATATGTTATTCCCTCTTTGAATCAAATCTAATGACAGTAGGGTTGAAACAATGCTCACTTCTCCTTTCTTTCCCTCTATTCTAATAGGTTTTATTTTCACCTCTTCATATAATTCACCCCATTCCACCTCCCCTTTCCTCTCCTCCCCATAGACTCCCTTTTTAACCCCTTAATTTTCTTTGTATCATCACATAATAGACAATTTACATTTATACCCTCTGTGTAAAGTCCTTCTCTCTGACCAAATACATTTACAATTCTTAAGAGTTATGAGTATTATCTTCCTATGTAGGGATGTAAACAGTTTAACCTAATTGAGTAATTTTTTTTCCCTCTCTTTACCTTTTTAAACATCTCTTCAGTGTTGTATGTTAAGATCGAATTTTCTATTCAGTTCTGGTATTTTCATCAGGAAACATTGAAAGTCCCCAATGTCATTGAATGTCTATCTTTTCCCCTGAAAGAGAATGATCACTTTTGCTGCGTAATAGATTCTTGCCTGCAATCCAAGCTCCTTTGTCTTCTGGAATATCATATTCCAAGCCTTGTAATCCTTTAATGTTGAAGCTGCCAGGTCCTGAGCAATCCTGACTGTATCTCCATGATATTTAAATTGCTTCTTTCTGGCTGCTTGGAGTATTTTTTCCTTCACCTGATAATTCTGGAATTTGGCTACAATATTCCTTGGAGTTTTCCTTTTGGAGTCTCTTTTAGGAGGTGATCGGTGGATTCTTTCAATGATGATTTTATCCTCTGATTCTATGATATCAGGGCAGTTCTCCTTAATAATTTCCTGGAATATGGTGTCTAGAGTCTTTTTTTGATCATGGCTTTCAGGCAGTACAATGATTCTCAAATTGTCTCTCCTGGATCTGTTTTCCAGATCAGTTGTCTTTCCAATGAGGTATTTCCCATTTTCTTCTATTTTTTCATTCTTTTGATTCTGCTTAACTGATTCCTGGTGTCTCATGTATTCCTTATCTTCCAACTGTCCAATTTTAATTTTTTTGTTTTGTTTTGTTTTGGTTTTTTGCAGGGCAATGGGGGTTAAGTGACTTGCCCAGGGTCACACAGCTAGTAAGTGTCGAGTGTCTGAGGCTGGATTTGAACTCAGGTACTCCTGACTCCATGGCCAGTCCTTTATCCACTGTGCCACCTAGCCACCCCCCAATTTTAATTTTTAAGGCATTGTTTTCTTCAATGAGATTATGCAACTTTTTTCCATTTGGCTAAATGAATTTTTTAAGGCATTGTTTTCTTCAGTGAAATTATGCACCTTTTTTCCATTTGGCCAGATGAATTTTTTAAGGTATTGTTTTCTGCAGTCAATCTTTGTGCTTCCTTTTCCAAGCTGCTGATTCTTTTTTCATAGTTTTCTTGTTTTGCTTTCATTTCTCTCCCCAGGTTTTTCTTCTATCTCTCTCAATTGATTTTTAAAATTCTTTTTGAGCTCTTCCAGAAATGTTTTTTGTTCTTAAGACCAATTCACCTTCCCTTGTGAGGCTTCACATGTAGGCAATTTGAGGGTATTGTCGTCATCTGATTTTGTGTTGGCTTCTCTATTGATACAGAAGCTCTCAATGGAGAGGGCTCTCTTTTGCCTCTTACTCATTATTGTAGCTTATTTATTTATTTTTTTAAATTGAGTTCTGCTCTGGGGGCACCAGGGTCCCTGTTTTCGGCTTCTTGTGCAGGGGTATAGGTGCTGTGTCACAGGCTTTGTACACTGAGGCCTTTAAGTGTGTGCAGTTCCCCCTTTGCACTTCCTGTCTGAGTGCACTAGGATCAGTGGGCCTAGTTGCGCCTATCCTGTCCATGGCCCTCCAGCTGGCAACTTGCCCTCTTCGGCTGGTGCAGGTGGGTTTTGCCATTGTCCTGCCCCGCCACCAGATTTTTGAGCAAGGATCCAGGGGCCTCAGTTGCTTGGCTGTGGCCCGCAGCTTCCTGCTGACTTGCCTGACCCCCTTGGTGCTGGTCTCCCACCCTGCGCTGCACCTCCCTTTTGCCAGAGTCAGACTGACCTTTCCTGAAGTATTCTAAATTATCTCTGGTTGGAAGACTGTCTCCCTGTCTCTTTGTAGGTTCTGTAGTTTCAGAATCCATCCAGAGGCTTGATTTAATATTCTTTTTGAGGGAACAGAAGGAGAGCTCAGGCAGCTTGCTGATTCCTCTCCGCCATCTTGGCTCCACCCTCTAGGCTCTAGTTTTGACTCTGGCTACCAGCATTCACAGAATACATGCTGTTAACACATTAGTTACTTCCCCATTTCTTATTTCTTGATTTTGGCTCCTTTTTGTCCATTCTCAAGATATCCCCTTTGTGGTGTTCTGATAAATCCCTCTAATGACCTGGTCTTGCTTAAATGACTAATAACCTCAGAATAGTCTGATAAAGAACATTTTTTTCCTTTTCTTTTCCTTCTTTTCTTTATTTTTAAATAGCATTTTCTCAATTTACATGTCAAGAAAATTCTTAGCAATCATTTTTACAAGATTTTAAGTTCCAAATTATTCTCTCTCCCTCTCTCCCATTACCTCTTCCTAAAATGTCAGGCAATTTCATATAATTTAAAGATGAATTATCATGTAAAACATATTTCTATATTGGTCACAGTTGTGAAAGAACAAACAGATCAAAAGGACAAAAAAAGCAGGAAAAGTTATAAAGTACATGAAAAAGGTATGCTTCGATCTCCATTCGTAGCCTGTGCATAGCATTTTTCTTCCTGAGTCCTTTGTATTTGTCTTGGATCATTGTGTGGATGAGAAGAGCTGAGTCACACCTGACACCTATCAGATTGGCTAAAATGACAAAAAAGGAAGATAATAAATGTTGGAGAGGCTGTGGGGAAATTGGAACACTAATGCATTGTTGGTGGAGCTGTGAACTGATCCAACCATTCTGGAGAGCAATTTGGAATTATGCCCAAAGGGCAATAAAGCTGTGCATACCCTTTGACCCAGCAATCCCACTTTTAGGTCTTTTGCCCAAAGAAATCATGGAAGGGGGAAAGGGACCCACATGTACAAAAATATTTATAGCTGCTCTTTACGTGGTAGCAAGGAATTGGAAGTTGAGGGGGTGCCCATCAATTGGGGAATGGCTGGACAAGTTGTGGTATATGAATACAATGGAATACTATTGTGCTGTAAGAAATGATGAGCAGGAAGAGTTCAGAGAAACCTGGAGGGTCTTACATGAGCTGATGATGAGTGAGATGAGCAGAACCAGAAGAACATTGTACACAGTATCATCAACATTGAGTGTTGACCTACTGTGATGGACTATATTCTTCTCACCAATGCAATGGTGCAGAAGAGTTCCAGGGAACTCATGATAGAAGAGGATCTCCAAATCCAAGAAAAAAAAAGAAAGAACTGTGGAGTATAGATGCTGATTGAATCATATTATTTCTTTTGTTTTGGGTGCTGTTGTTTTTTTTTTCTTTCTATTTTGAGGTTTTGCATCACTGCTCTGATTCTTTCTCTTGTAACAGGATTAATGCAGAAATAGGATTAATGTTATTATGTGTATATATATGTGTGTGTATATATATATATGTATATGTATATGTATATGTATATGTATATGTATATGTATATGTATATGTATATGTATATGTATAGAGATATATAGATATAACCTATATCAGATTACCTGCTGTCTAGGGGAAGGGGGAGGGAGGGGTGGGAGGGAGAAAAATCTGAAATTGTAAAGCATGTATAAACAAAAGTTGAGAACTATCTTTACATGTAATGGAAAAAATAAAATACCTCATACATTAAAAAAAAGAAGAGCTGAGTCATTCATAGTTTGTCATCCCATAATGTTGCTGATACTGTGTATAATATTTTCCTAGTTCTGCTCATTTTATTTTGTTTCAGTTCATACAAGTCTTTCCAGGTGTTTCTGAAATCTGCCTGTTCATCATTTTTTATTGCACAATAGTATTCCATTACATCCCAATAACACAGCATCCCAACAATTTCCAATATTTTGCCACCACCAAAAGGGCCACTATCAATATTTTTATTTCAATATTTTTATTTTCTCTTTGGGATACAGACCCACTAGTGATATTGCTGGATTAAAGGGTATGCATACTTTGGGTGACCTTTGGGCATAGTTCTAATCTGTTCTCCAGAATGGTTGGATCAGTTAAAAACTCCTCCCATACTGCATTAGTGCCCCAATTTTCCCATATCCTTTCCAATATTTATTATTTTCCCTTTTTGTCATATTAGTCAATCTGATAGGTATGCAGTGGTACTTCAGAGTTGTTTTAATTTGCATTTCCCTAATGAAAACTGATTTAGAGCATTCTTCATATGACTATTGACACTTTGATTTCTTCATCTGAAAACTCCCATATCATATCCTTTGACCAGTTATCAATTGGAGAATTGCTTATATTCTTATAAATTTTGTTATGTTCCCTGTATATTTGAGAATTGAGGCCTTTATCAGAGATACTTGCTTTCCCAGCTTTCTTCTATCCTCCTAATCTTGGTTGCATTACTTTTGCTTGTGCAAAAGCTTTTGATTTTTAATATAATCAAAATTATCTATTTTATATTTTATAATGCTCTCTATCTCTTGTTTGGTCATGAACCTGTAACTCACTTAACTTCTTTAAGAATTTGGATGTGACACCACTTGGTGTATATGTTTAGTATTGATACTATGTACCTTTTATACCATTGTCTATGGTACCTTTTAGCAAGATGTGGTTTCCTTTATATCTTTCAATTAGGTTTATTTTTGCTTTTGCTTTGTCTGAGATCAAGATCCCTACCCTTGCTTTTCTTTTCCTTTTTCTTTCTTTCTTTCTTTTTTTTACTTCAGCTGAAACATAATAGATTTTGCTCTAGACCCTTGCCTTTACTCTGTGTGTGTATCTCTCTGCTTCAAGTGTGTTTTTGTAAACAACATATTGTGAGATTCTGTCTTTTGATCCACTCTGCTATCCATTTCCATTTTATGGGAGAGTTCATCCCATTTACATTCAAAGTTATGATTACTAACTGTGCAATTCTCTCCATCCTATTTTTCTTCCTGTTTGTTCTCTCTCTCTCTTTTCACCCTTTCCCTCATTTTAGGTGGTTTCCTTCTGTACCCTGGTCTGCCCTTTCTTTTGTCAGTCTCCCCACACAAACCTTTACTCTCCTCCCCTCCTACTTTCTTGTTGGGTAAGAAAAATTTCTATATTCAACTGATTGTGTATATTATTCCCTCTTTGAGGCAATATTGAAGAAAGCAAGGTTCAAATGATGTCCATCTCCCACTTCCCATTTTTTCCTCCACTGTAATAGGTTTTCTATACCTTTTCATATGAAATAATTACCCATTCTACCTCTCCCTTCCTTCCACACCCAGTTTATTCCTCTTTCTCATCACTTGTTTATTGTTATTCCCTCAAATTTGCCCTATACCTATACCCTGTGTCTATTTACATTCCTTCTACCTGCATTATTATTGGTACTGTTTTTAAGAATTACAACTATATGGGGCAGCTAGGTGGAGGAGTGGATAAAGCACCACCATCCTTGGATTCAGGAGGACCTGAGTTCAAATCCGGCCTCAGACACTTGACACTTACTAGCTGTGTGACCCTGGGAAAGTCACTTAACCCTCATTGCCACACCCCAAAAAATACAACTATCTCCCCATATTGTTTTTTCATGAGGCATTTTACCTTTTCTTCTATTTTTTCATTTTTTTAAACTGATTTGATTCCTCATGATTCATAGATTCATTAGCTTCCATTTGTCCAATTCTAACTTTCAAGGAGTTGTTTTCTTCAAATAGTTTTTGTACATTTGGCCAATTCTACTTTTTAAGCAATTGTTGTCTTTTTTCAAGCCATTGACTCTTTATTATTTATAATGCTCTTGCATCACTCTAATTTCGTTTACCAATTTTTCTTCTTTGTCTCTTATTACTTGTAAGCTCCTTTTTTGAGCTCTTCTATGGATTCTTTTTGGGCTTGAGAACATTTCCCATTTTTCTTTGGGGTTTTGCCAATAGGTGTGTGTCTTGATCTTCATTGTCACCAAAATAAATTTCCATGGTCAGATTATTTTTATTGTTGTTTTTTGATGATCGTTTTTGGTCTTTTTCTTTTCATTTAAATTTGAGCTCTACTCACAGGGTGTAAGGGACACTGCCTCAGGTTTCTTGTTATAAGGGCTACAAGCCCTGGCTATTTACCTAGTGCTGCACTGATGTTTCCCTGAGGTCCATGGGGGACCCTCATGTCTAATGCTTAGCTGTGAGGGTGTGGTGGGATGTTGCTGGCACTATTAGAAGACTGTAGGAGGGACGGCTAGGTGGCACAGTGGATAGAGCACCAGTCCTGGAGTCAGGAGTACCTGAGTTCAAATCCGGCCTCAGACACTTGACACTTACTAGCTGTGTGACCCTGGGCAAGTCACTTAACCCCAATTGCCTCACTAAAAAAAAAAAAAAAAAAAAAAAAAGACGACTGTAGGAATCTGGCTACTTATCTGGCCCTAAGCAGGGGTCCTAGTGATGGTGTGTGCTGTGTGGTAAGGTGTTTCTGAATTACCCCATGGCTACAATGAAGCATGTGATGGTGTGCTTACTGGTCTGTTTGCCTCAAGTTGTGCTGAGACACATGGGTCAGGGTGGGAGGAGGAGGGTCCTGTTGTTGGCTTTTGCCTGTGCCACAGCACTGGAGCTCAGGATCTACAGCTAACTTTCTGCTGGCTTTACTGGACACTTCCTGTCTTGGACTGTATTCCCCTTTTACCTGAATGAGAAGGACCTTTCTTGATGATCTTCCAAGTTTCTTGGGCTCAAAGATTGTCACCCAGCATTGTTGATGTTTCTGCTGTGCCAGGACTTCTTTTGGGGGTCTATTTTATGGTTGTGTAGAGATGAATTTGGGAGAGTTACTGCAATTAACTGCTAACTCTGCTATCTTGGCTCCTGGTAGTTCTCTCTGATTCAGTATTTCTGATATTAGTCTTCCTGTATTTGATGTATAAGGATTAATGGTATGTGAGATCACATACTGCTACTGAATTAATCTTCCCTTTTGTTTACATTCACTTACTTTTTTCTTTAAAATACTGAATTAGTTCCTTACTACCATCAACATTGGAAATACATTATTCAGCCAAGTTTTAAAGGCTTTAAAGCAATTACCTTTCACTTGCTTTTAAATGTTATTTTGTAAATTAATTATATTACTTTAAAAATTTTTGTATTTACATATTTTCTTTCATATCTCTTTGTTTTCCAAGTAACCCTTTTGATTTGATTAGGTAGAATTTTTATTCTACTTTGCTTATTATTATTCACCTCTATAGTCTATTTTTCCAAGTATGAAAGACTGAATCACTAAAATTTACCATACTTACATTATTGATGGATTGATTTGTGGCAGGAAAGGAGCTCACGTGTTGTATGAATTTAGTCCATTGTTTAATTATCTATAAAACCACTTGTGGGTAGAAAGAAAGATAACAAGATAATTGTGGAAATAAAAACACAAGGCAAATCATAAAATCTCATTATATTTTGATGATCTATTATAGGAACCTCCACCAACCCCTCAATATAAGAACATTTTCTGTAGTAAAACAAAATGGCTTATTATTAGGTTATAAAAATAAAAGACATTACAAGAAGCATTAATGCTCAGCAGCCTAAACCCAAATAACTTAGAATAATGAAATGATTCGATTGCAGTTGGAATAGATTTGTTATAGGTGGTATAAATTATAGTTTAAATATTACTTGTCTGAAAACAATCAAAAATACAGAATTATATATAGAATATTTCCTGTCATATTTAGTGGAATTGATGCAAATAAGATGAATGGTACTAACATTGTCGTTGATATAATTATCTTTATACATTTTATCAAAAAGTAAAATAAGGATTCACTATTTTCACTTGGTAAAATTTAATACCAAATTTGAAGTAACTGTAAAATGTACTTTTATTGTGATGTTAATAAAATATATATCATAAGATAGTACAGGACTAATAACCTTTCTTATTTAGAATAAAGTAGACCAATAAAGAAGAAATTAAAATACTTGCAGAGTTATTCACAACAAATATAACTTAGTAAGAGAAAGCTGTCTAGCCCCAAGATTAAAGAAGAATGCCTGACAAAGATCATTTTATGAAGATTAGGTATGGGTTACCTGTCTCTACTCTTTTGGAATAGGCAGAATAACTTAAAAAAAAAACCCTAATCTTGTGTACTATAAACCTATGCACATACCATGAGCAGGGTTGGTTTGATAGATCTGCCTGTAGCCTTCTTTTCATATGACCAAGACATTTAAAAATATAGATAGATGTGTGTGTGTGAGAGAGACAGACAGACAGACAGATACAGAGAGAGACAGAGAGAGATGATAGATTATGTTGTATATAGCCAGACCCATGTTTACACATGATACCTTTTCTCAAGGGGACTTTAACCTTTCCAGCATCTCTTTGGAAAAATAATATGTATGTATTTGAAACAACTGCATAACAATAAAAACTACAATAGGAGCAAAGAACTTCAGAATCACAGAGAGAAAAAAATTTTATCCCCAATTTTATCCCCAGAAATCCCCATCCAAAGGGGATTATTTGTCCCAATGGCTACTACTATCTTTACATATAGCCCTGGGATACTCTTAATGTGAGACTCTCTGGGGGAGAGGTTTGCCCCCTCTCTCAGCAAGACTATACCCCTAATCCTATAGTCCTCTGCAATGCTGTTCCCTCTGATTGTCATTTTTACCACATACATATGTCTTTTATATAGAACCCACCCACCCACTTTAGACTATCTTTCGTTCTACTATCATCCCTATATTTCAACTGTTTTTACCCCATGTGAAAAGTTTCTAGTTATAGCAGTTCCCAACAGTCAAATAATCCAGCCCACACTTGAGCAAGAATCAAGTGTTAACACTATACTTGATAAATAGTTTCAGGCTCTGCTTGAAACTATTTACTTTTCAAGTCACTTCATTCAACTTCTGGGTAACTAATAGGAAGTTGTTCTTAGTTATTGTTATTATTAAAGCAAAGCAGCATAATAAGATATATAGCATATAAAACATGAGTTCAAATCCTACCTGTTACACATACTAGATGTGTTACCATAAGTCAGTCACTTAAATACGCAATATTCCCCCATACATACACACACACTAACTCCCTGCTGAAACTCTCTGTTTTTATCATTTATAGGCAAGTTGGTGGAAGCATCAGTGAGAGTAGGTTCCTAAACTGATGAGATCACATTTCTGGATTCTCTGTTACACACACAAACAAACAGACTATTATAATTTTTCTAGTTTCATTGTAAATAACTCTTTGGTAAGCTGATGTTTGAAGTGTTGCATGATATGATTATTTTTTTTCCCTATGGGGGATTTAAAAGGATAGTTTTCTAGGTCATAAATAATAGGTTGTCAATTATATTGTTGGAATCATCACCAATTCATACGAACATCTACTTAGTGTAAGGAGCTAAAATTCTAGCTATACTATCTAAAATCTAATGAGTGGTCACCAATAAATTATAGGCTTTAGCAAGTGTATTTAAGTGTTTAAGTATTTATTAAAGATCATTAGGATCACAGAGAAAGCTAAAATTCTAACTATTTCTAAGAAACTCCATCATCCAATCTACCAAAGGAGGAAAAAGCCCTCTGTCAGCATCCACTTCCTACTTTGTGTCCTCCTCCCAGAAATGGGAGGCTCCTCAAGTTGATTGACTGGTAGCCTTGATAGACAGTACCCACAAGCAAATGTCACTTCCTGAGCCAAGGACCTTGAGCACATGGCTTGCCCTCAGACGCCTTCTCCCCATGGTGGAACTTTCCTACACTAGCTCTCCAGCAGGTGGCGTCATTCCAATCATTACAGTCCCTTCTTTGTTTCTTCAAAAAAAACGTTGGGTGTTTCCTTGATGAAACAGTCAAAATTAACAGAACATAATACTCCATGCTAACAAACAATATGTTAATAATAATATAGAAAAGGGAGAAAGGGGAAAGTTTGTTCAGAGGGGCTATCCCTCATGAACTGGTGCTTTGACACTGGCCTGCAGAAGGAGGGCCTCTGCAGAGAATACATATTACAAATAGTGTACATAACAACAGAAAGGAGTAAAAGTCAACAAAAGAAAACTGTTCATTGAAAGTCTTTGAAAGTCTTTTCTGAGATGATTCCTGGGACATCCTCTGGGTGTAGTCGTGGAATGGAAATCTTTTTAGAGGTTGATGTGTGGATGCTGGTAATCAGCCAGGAATATTTCCTACAAAATTGAGCTTAACACAACTTTAAAATAGCTTTGTCAGTGAATAGAGCACTGGCCCAGGAGTCAGAAGGACCTGAGTTCAAATCTGACCTCAGACACTTGACACTTACTAGCTGTGTGACCCTGGGCAAGTCACTTAACCCCCATTGCCCTGCAAAACAAAACAAAACAAAACAAAAACAAACAAAAAAAGTTTTAAAAAAATTAAAAAATAGCTTTGTCAATAATCAAATCAAGCAATGAGAGTTCATAAAATATGTCTAAGGGAATTCAGAATCTTAGTTGTTACACATGAAACATATAAAACAAAAACTGAAACATTCTCTAAAACTTAATATTACTATAGTACCCCCATTGTGGATGGTAAATTGGGAAGACAATTGCTGCAATATTAATTTTTAAAAATAATTTTAATCTTTGTTTAATCACTTTTTGCATCATCTGCCTAATTACCCTCATGCCATTATGAAAAATTTAAAAATCTAATATAATTGGTAATGGATGTCAAGGTCAAATCCAACACTATTTATCATGACACCTGAGATAATTATGGGGGTTGCCATAAAAGAACAGAGCAATGATGGGATATGAGCATTCCTACCCTTGACCAATATATACTGCCTATGCAGTATGCCAGACTTAAAATAGGTGGATGGGACATATGTCCATGCCACTGAGCATATTAGAGGAAACTGAGTCAGACTTAATCAGATGCATGGGATTGAGATGTCCATGGCATCAGGCATATAGGAGGGGGAATAGAAGTCAGGTGTAGAATGAGATGGGTGGGATCAATACTTCCAGCCATCTGTACAATATTGTGGGGAAAAATTAAACCAAGAGAAACCAACCTCAACATTTGTCAAAAGCTGTTCCCTCAGCCATATCTTGACTTCATGCATATCTCCCCTCATGTGACAGTTCAGTGTCTGCTCTTGCATGTATTCCTTTTGTAATCAGATGGCATCTTGGCCAACTGGCATCTGATAACTCAGAATGAAGGCAATTAATGTCTTAAATGATGAGTTCCCATAATCCAAGTCTCATATGGTTTTAAAAATTGAGGATAATGATTGCAAAAAATGTGAATGTACCTTGACTCAGA
Organism: Dromiciops gliroides; assembly: GCF_019393635.1. Classification (NCBI taxonomy): domain Eukaryota; kingdom Metazoa; phylum Chordata; class Mammalia; order Microbiotheria; family Microbiotheriidae; genus Dromiciops; species Dromiciops gliroides. The sequence continues at coordinate 567,734,108 of NC_057861.1, read as the reverse complement.
ATATAATATAAAATTATGTAATAATTTAAAATCATACCTTTGTATGCTTAGTATATTGTACTTATATTGTATACTAAGTATACAATTACTTTTGTGAAAAATTGGAACATATATAAATACAAGTTAAAACACAACACAATCTTAAAGAAAACAATTTTTTTGAAAATAGAAAACTTTTACAAATGTTCCCCTCTCTTTTTTTTTTTTAGTGAGGCAATTGGGGTTAAGTGACTTGCCCAGGGTCACACAGTCAGTAAGTGTTAAGTGTCTGAGGCCGGATTTGAACTCAGGTACTCCTGACTCCAGGGCCGGTGCTCTATACACTGCGCCATCTAGTTGCCCCCCCCACTCTTTTTTTGAATATGCTTATCAAAAATAATAATTCTAGGGCAGCTAGGTGGCACAATAGATAGAGCACTGGCCCTGGATTCAGGAGGACCTTAGTTCTAATCCGGCCTCAGACACTTAACACTTAGTAGCTGTGTGACCCTGGGCAAGTCACTTAACCCCAATTGCCTCACCAAAAAAAAAAAAATACTTCTAGAATCAATTTATACTTGCCATGGCAATCAATTTGCCAGGGAAATGCTTTATAGAGTTCAATCAAATAATCAATTGAGAAAAAAAATAACAAAAAACATACAACTCAGAATATGGGAGCACAATACCCCCAGAATTATCATTGTATTATGAAATCAAAACCATCTTGCATTGTTTTAAAATAGAGATAAACAAATACAACAAAATGCACATGAAAGAATGAAAGACAATGAAATTCAAACTAGGGAAATCTAAATGAATATGAACTTAACATTAATAAGAGTATTACAAAATATAAACTTGATCACATAAAAAGCTTTTACAAATATTCTCCCCCCTTTTTTAAGCTAAGTATAAAACACAATCTTAAAAGCATGAAAATCTCTATGAAAATAAACCCATATTGTTAACTTCAAAATGTAGATGTAGGGCAGCTAGGTGGCGCAGTGGATAGAGCACCAGCCCTGGATTCAGGAGTACCTGAGTTCAAATCCGGCCTCAGACACTTAACACTTACTAGCTCTGTGTCCCTGGGCAAGTCACTTAACCCCAATTGCCTCACCAAAAAAAACAAAAAAACCCCACCAAAAACAAAATGTAGATGTAATAGCACAGAAATCTTTACGTAACCTCTGAACTGACATTATTTCTCTGAGTGAATTTAGAACACTTTTGATTCTGATATCTAAAATTCCCAAAACTCTTATTAATACCTTGCTGTTTCTGTAAAATATGTCTTCTTGAAATATGATGATGATTGTCATGTTTATTTAGCTTAAGTTTGCCTTCTTTAACCCCTCTATATTGTCTGTCAGTCCTTTCATAATACAAATGCTTTTTAAGGTTACTAATTAAAGACAAAAGCAGATTAACAAAATTATTAACAAAATGAGAATATCTGGAATTTAAAGAGTTTTCTAAGGTTGGTTTGGGAGAACCACAGCATATTGAGTCAGAATCACAGTCAGGCTGGGGAAGGGCTGAGCCTGACTGCTTCAGCAACTGAGTAGAAGCTGCAAATGCAAGTAGAGAAAGCTGTGCATACTCAAATTCAGGACCTGAGGAGGGTGGATTAGATCTCTGAATTTTCCTGGAAGGAGAATCAAGGCACTTGGCCATGGGAGAAGTAGGAGGTGATGCCAGAGGAGGGGGAGAAGAGGGGCTCCTGAGAAGAGGGGAGGGGAACACCTCTCCCACGTGGTGCACAATTGGGGCATCAGGCTTGGTTTCAAACTCAGGCCTGACTTCCCCTCCCTCCACTGCTTCTAGATGTGGTTGGGGTGTTCCCTCCAGTCATGCAAAAGAATAGAAACTGTTAGCATTAGAATTTGAAAAAATGCAGGAGTCTGAGGTTTCTCTAAATAGGCATGGTTGGGAGAAGTGTGTGTGTGTGTGTGGGGGGGGGGAATTTACATTCTCTTCTGTGAGCACCTTGCTTGCTCTTCTAACAAAAATAAAAATAGAAATAGAAAATCCACAAAAACAAAGCCTTAACATGATCTTATCTCCCATTTGTCTGGTTAAACAGACTAAAATCAGAAACAGGGTACTTAGGGAGTTGAAAAAACCCATTTGAAAATTTAAAGGGAAAACAGCCAGTACTTTAGAGTTTAAAGGGACAGGATAGGGGAAATCTTACCCAACAGGAAGATCAGAAGATGGAGATTCAGCTTTTCTCTTCGTGGTTAGCCATCTGTAAGGGGCTAAAATTCTAGCTATACTATCTAAAATCTAATGAGTGGTCGCCAATAATTTATAAGCTTTAGAAAGAATATTTAAGTGTTTAAGTATTTATTAAAGAGCATTAGGATCAGAGAGAAAGGTAAAATCTATTTCTAAGAGACTCCATCATCTAACCTGCCATGGCGAGGTCAGGAACCAAAAGAAGAAAAAGCCCTCTGCCAGTGTCCACTTCCTACTCTCAGAAATGGGAGGCTCCTCAAGTTGATTGGCTGGTAGCCTTTATAGACAGTACCCATGAGCAAATGTCACTTCCTGAGCCAAGGACCTTGACCACATGGCTTGCCCTCAAATGCCTTCTCCTCCTGGTGGAGCTTTCCTATATTTGCTCTTCAGCAGGTGGCATCATTCCAAACATTACATTAGTCATCTCAAAAATGTTTAATTTAACAACCATGAAAATGTAAAAAGAAAATATGAAAACAAAACCAAAAAAAAAACCCAAAACAAAACAAAAACATAAAGCAAAACCAGGACTCTTCAAGTCGAAATTGACTAAGTACAATCTTTGAATGATCCGATCAATGTTAGATTTCCTATTTATGCTCTCAAGTTTGATTTATTCAACTAAAAGCTTTATCTTATGTGTAGACCAAAAGCTTTCCTTAATTTCAGAATTCATCTTTTAGTGTTCAAGAACAATCTTATGCTATTATTCTTTTTCTCCCTTTCTCTTATGCACATGCCTACATGCAAACAATTTTGTTATTGTTTTTCTAAACTTCTGATGGCATTCAATGGATAGCATGCCTGTCTTGGAAACAAATCCCCTAATGAAAATGATCAACTTGTCAAAAACCCATTATCATGGTCAATTGTCAATCATGTGAGATTGAATGCCTTAAACATGTTCACATAGTTAGCCTCTGTATGTGTTAGAGGAATGATTTTAACTGAAGTTTTCCTGACTCCAAGACTCTCTTCTCTCTCTTCTCTTTTTGTGTCTGTCTCTCTGTGTCTCTGTCTCTCTTTTTTTTTTCTCTCTCTCTCTCTCTCCCTCTCTCTCTGTCTTTCTCTGTCTCTCCCCTCCTAGTATGCATCCAGTATGCATCTCTTTCTCTGTCTTTCTCCTCCCAGTATGCATCCCAAGTTTTTTATTCTGATGGTGGCAATGAATTTTCAATTTATACATTAAGATCACTTTACTTTATACCCAATTTTATACCCTAACATTTCAGGGTAAAATAAATGTGTGCATGTGCACAAAATAGTATAACATAAAGGCCTTTCAAAACAGCAAACAATTATCCACCTTGCCTCACATTGTAGAGATGGATAATATCACAATGTGATTTAAAAATACTCAGCTGAGCATAAAGGAAAATATATGACCTGCTGAAGAGACATAGTGAGTCTGCAGCATATAGTACATCACTGCCAAAGCTTGAAGTCTTTAAAACAGATTTCTACTAAGGATGCAGTTTGCTCTCTGGTGTTCATTTCTAACTGGACTTTTGCTTGACCTTGAAAAATTCAAAGTGTAATCAGTGATTGTGCACTCAGAGTTTTTCAGAATCTGTACGAATCTTTTATAGTTCAATGACAAAAACATTTAAGAAACCACACTGGCATCTATTCAGTAAATAAAGGTTTTTCTCCAGTAATTCTGAAGCTTGTAAAGTGTATAAGATTCCCTACATTTGTATGAAAGTACATTGTCATCATGTAATAATATTCTCTTACTGTAAATTGAATATGCTTGTGTTGGTTTTTTTTCCTCAGTAAAACAGCAGGGTTGAATAGTGAATAGAGAGCTGCCTTTAGAATCAAAAATACCTATCATAGGCTGAAATTCTGTCTCTGACGCCTACAAATTCTGTTGACTTAGCCCCTTATTGTTCTAGTTTTAAGGTATAGATGAGTTGCCAATCTGCGTCAGCGAAGGGAGATTACAACAGAGAGAAGTTCCCCAAACTGATCAGATCACAGGTCTATACAGACAACTAGAAATTTTCATAGGATCTCTCCTTACCACCATCCTTACCCCTTATATAGGTTAGACTAATTCTTTCCCTAAAACAAAGGGAAGCTATCCCCAAACTTTAATTGGTTTAGGAGGCTATGACTCAAGTCTTTTTTGAGCTTCCTAGTAGTTTCTGATTATAGGCTTCCTGGTAACCTATGTTCATAAAAAAATGTACCCATGTGAAATAGCTTCCTCCCACCCCTTGCCCAAATTGGTGAATGTCCCAAGGCAGTATGAGTCATCACATCCTGAAATTTCTATGTTATCTCCTTTTTGAGAACAGCTAAATGACCTACAAGTGTCTCATTTCATTCCAACACTTAAGCTCATGGCCTGAATCAGGCCTGCCTATTATAGATATGTATAGATAATGTATAAATAAATATAGCTTATAACTACCCTAGACAAAATACATAAATAGAAATATCTACTTGATTATTCTGAAGATCTTAGCCAACTATATGATTAAAGTATTCCCTAGGTAGTGTGCCAAACTGGAAATAACACTGGACTTGAAAATAAGAGACATGAACATAAGAGATTTAAGTTCAAATACTGACTCTAATACTTATTGATGGTATAAACATGGATAAATCATCTAATCTTGCTTAACCAGGGGATTTTTGTGGGAAATACCATCTTTGTAGTGATACTGTGAAAGAAACATTTTGTAAATCTTAAAATGCTATATAAATGAGAGTTACCATATTAAGATAGTAGAAGATTAGTCAGAACATTCAGGACACTTTAACTCTTTCAGTTATTAAAGGATCCTACCATATCAGAACCAAAAGAATCCTTAAGAAACCATCTGGCTCAGCCATCTGCCTCTAAATAGTTGAATAAAAAAATGTGGAAACACTAATTCATCTTTTCATTCAAACACTTTATGAGACACCTAGGTGGTTCAGTAGAGAGAGAACACTGCACAAGGAGTTAGGAAATCTTAGCTAAAACCTGGCCTCACATAATTAATATTTATGTGGTCCTACAAGTCACTTAACCTCTATCTGTCTCAATGTCCTCAACTATAAAATGGAGATAATAATAGCACTGACATTTCAGGGATGTTGTGAGGATAAACTGAGACAATATTTGTAAAGTGCTTTTCAAGGCACTGTATCAATGTAAGCTATTTTTATTATTGATATGTTCTGATCTTTGTTTTACATTAAAATTAATTTTCAGTCCAAATGGGGGACTAACCTAAACAAATTATCATATAAATGATGAAATACCACAAAAATATTTTAAAATCTTTAGCTGATGTTGATACAGTAAAAGGTATGTGAAATGACCATGTTAAAAAATAACACAAAATAGGGGAAGCTAGGTGGCATAGTAGATAAAGCACTGGCCCTGGATTCAGGAGGACCTGAGTTCAAATCTGACCTCAAACACTTGACACTTACTAGCTATGTGACCCTGGGCAAGTCACTTAACCCTCATTGCCCTGCAAAAGTAAATAAATAAATGAAATAACACAAAATGATATGCACATATATAGGGCAACTATTAAAAGCACATATTAACAGATATCAGAAGGGATTTTGAGGTTATTCAAATAGATCTTAATATTCAGATGGCTCTTTTAATTTACAAGTTAAGGTCACGATGAAAAGCATCTGTAAATGTATATATGTACATACATAAAATCAAAAAAAATGAAATAAAAGTTACATTTGACATTAATTAAATATGTTTTAACTACAAGCCCTTTATCAGAATTAAGTTTCACTCCAACATTTAGAGTTAGAACAAGTTAATTATGAGACCAATTGTATGTAGCTGTTAGGTATATACCATATGGAGGTTGTCAGCAATGAATATTCCTCTAAAAAGAAAACAAAGACAGAAAACCCCATGAAGAAAATCTTTTGGCAAGAGAAAATATGCTCACTATAGTAAAAACATAACTAGTGTTTTGGTTTCTGACAAACACATCGAAACATATCCTCACAGAAATGATGCTGATGGGAGAGACCCTAATACCATGGAGGGAGAAAGAAATCTTGAGCATTATCCATGGGAAAGGCTTGTAACGATTGGAATAACGCCACCTGCTGGATACTTACTGTAGAAGAGTTCTGCCCATGAAGGGAAGGTCTTTGAGGGCAAGACCAGGAGTCAGGAAGTGACGCGGGCTAGTGGGAGGAGGAAGGAAGAGACTGGCGCTCAGGCTCGTGCTCTTTCCTGAGGACGCTGGCGGAGAAGGGAGCTAGAAATGTGCTCTCCCTTTAATAGATAGGAATCTAGGCCTTTCTCTCTCTCTTTACCAAATTCTTATTCTCCTTAATAAATGCTTAAAAGTCTAACTCTTGCTAAAGCTTATAATTTATTGGCGACCACTCATTAGATATTTTAGACAGTTTAGCTAGAATTTTAACCCTTAACAGATGGCTGACCACGAAGAGGAAAGCTAACCCTCAGTCTTCTTCTGATCTTCTGGTTGGGTAAGAAATTTCCCCTCCCTCTCCCTTTAACTGCTAAGTACTGGTGTACTGGCTGTGTTTTCCTTTAAATTTTTTCGAATGGACCTTTTAAACTCCCTAATTATCCTATTTTTGATTTTAGTCTGTTTAACCAGACAAATGGGAGATAAGATCATGTTAATGCTTTGTTTTTGTGGATTTTCTATTTTTCTTTTTATTTTTGTTAAAAGAGCCAGCAACTTACTCACACAAGGAAATATCTCTCCCTCTCCCAACCATGCTTTTTCAGAGAAACCTGAAGAGATTCCCGCAGCTTTTCCCAGTTCTAACACTAATTGTTGCTTTAATTTTGCATGCCTGGAGGCAATGACCCACCCTCTAGAAGCTTTTAATCCCCTAGCACCTGGAGGCAAAGTGGGGGAAGAGGAATCCAGGCCTGAGTTCAAAATCAAGTCTGATTCAAATTGCTCTGGTCCCTCCCTTCCTCTCCAGACCCCACCCTCTACTCCTCCTATGGCCAAGCCTATAGCTTCCCCTGCCTGGGAAGTCCAGAGATCTGATGCGCATGCTCAACTTTTTCTACCTGCATTTGCAGCTTCAGGCTCAGCCCTTCCCTGGCCTGGCTGTGCTTTTGAGACAATCTTAGAAAACTCTTTAAATTCCAGTTATGCTCGTTTTGTTCATAATTTTGCTAACCTGCTTTTGTCTTTAATTAGTAATCTTATAAAGCATTTGTATGGTGAAAAGCCTGACAGACAATATAGAGGGGTTAAAGAAGAAAAACTTAAGCTGAATAAGAATGACAATCATCAACATAGTTCAAGACTCTGCTTCTTTTGCCATGGAAGGGTATATATTTTACAGAAATGTAGAAGTAAGCAGCAATGTATTGATATGAGTATTGGGGATTTTAGATATCGGAATCAAGAGTGTTCTGAATTCACTCAGATTATTAATGTCAGTTCAGAGGTTACATAGGATTTCTATGCTATTACATATACATTTTGGAATTAATGGTATAGGTTTATTTTCATAGAGATTTTAATGCTTTTGAGATTGTGTCTTATACTTAGTTTCTAAAACAAGGAGAATATTTGTAAAAGCTTTTTATAGTCATGCGATCAAGTTTATATTTTGTAATACTCTTATTAATATTAAGTTCATATTCATTTAGATTTCCCTAGTTTGAATTTCATTGCCTTTTATTATTCCACGTGTATTTTCTTTTATTCATTCATCTATCTAATTTTGAAACATGGTTTTGATTTCATAATACAATGTTAATTCTAGGAGTATTGTGCTCCTATATTCTGAGTTGTTTGTTTTTGTTATTTTTTTTTCTCTCAACTGATTATTTGATCAAACTCTTTAAAGCATTTCCCTGGCAAATTGGTTGCCATGGCAAGTGTAAAGAAGTATTATTTTTAATAAGCATATTCCAAAAAAAAAAAAGAGAGGAACATTTGTAAAAGTTTTCTTTTTTCAAAAAAAAAAAAAGTTCTTTGAGATTCTGTTATGCTTTAACTTGTATTTAAATATGTTCTGATTTTTCACAAAAGTAATTGTATACTAAGTAAAACAAAAGGGGTATTATTTGAAATTGTTGCATAATTATATATTGTGTTCTGAGTCAAGATGTATTCACATTTTTTGCAATCATTTATTATCCTCAATTTTTAAATCCATATGAGACTTGGATTATGGGAACTTATCATTTAAGACATTAATTGCCTTTATTCTGAGTTATCAGATGCCAGTTGGCCAAGATGCCATCCAATCACAAAATGAGGAATACATGCAAAAGCAGACACTGAACTGTCACATGAGGGGAGACATGCATGAAGTCAAGGTATGGCCGAGGGAACGGCTTTTGACAAATGTTGAGGTTGGATTCTCTTGGTTTAATATTTTATTCTCTTTTCCCCTACAATATTGTACAGATGGCTGGAAGTATTCATCCCACCCATCTCACTTCTACACCTGGCTTCTATGCTCCCTCCTATATGCCTGATGCCATGGACATCTCAATCCCATGCATCTGATTAAGTCTGACTCAGTTTCTTCCAATATGTTCGGTGGCATGGACATATATTCCATCCACCTATTTTAAGCCTGGCATACTGTATGGGCAGTACATATTGCTCAAGTGTGGGAATGCTCATATCCCATCATTTCTCTGTTCTTTTATGGTAACCCCCATAATTATCTCAGGTGTCATGATAAATACAGTGTTGAATTTGGCCTTGACACCTGTTACCAATTATATTAGATTTTTAAATTTCTCATAATGGCATGAGGATAATTAGGCAGATGATGCAAAAAGTGATGAAACAAAGATAAAAAATTATTTTTAATAATTAATATTGCAGCAATTGTCTTCTCAATTACCCTCCATAAGGGGGGGACTATAGTAATATTATAATTTTAAAGAATGTTTCAATTTTTGTTTTATTATATGTTTCATGTGTAACAACTAAGATTCTGTATTCCCTTAGACATGTTTTTGAGAACTTTCATTGTTTGATTTGATTATTGACAAAGCTATTTTAAAGTTGTGTTAAGCTCAATTTTGTAGGAAACTTTCCTGGCTGATTACCAGCATCCACACATCAACCCCTGAAAAGACTTCCATTCCACGACTACACCTAGAGGACATCTGAGAAAAGACTTTCAGAGACTTTAAATGAACAGTTTTGATTTGTTTTTTTTTTCTCTTTCTGTTATAATATACACCATCTGTAACATGTATTCTCTGCAGAGGCCCTCCCTTTGCAAGACTAATGTCAAAGCGTCGGTTCATGAGGACAAAAAAAAAATCGCCCCTCTGGACAAAACTTTCCTCTCTTCCTTTTCTATATTGTTGTTCACATATTATTAGTTAGCAATAGTTATCATATTGTTTTTACTGTTCCGTCAAGGAAACATTTTGTTTCTTGAGGAACAACAGGGGGGACTGTAACGATTGGAATAACGCCACCTGCTGGATACTTACTGTAGAAGAGTTCTGCCCATGAAGGGAAGGTCTTTGAGGGCAAGACCAGGAGTCAGGAAGTGACGCGGGCTAGTGGGAGGAGGAAGGAAGAGACTGGCGCTCGGTCTCACGCTCTTTCCTCTGGACTCTGGTGGAGAAGGGAGCTAGAAATGTGCTCTCCCTTTAATAGATAGGAATCTAGGTCTTTCTCTCTCTCTTTACCAAATTCTTATTCTCCTTAATAAATGCTTAAAAGTCTAACTCTTGCTAAAGCTTATAATTTATTGGTGACCACTCATTAGATATTTTAGACAGTTTAGCTAGAATTTTAACCCTTAACAGGCTTTAAGATACAGGTTGCTTTTGGAGCAACTGCTTCATGGAGCAGAGAAAGAAAGTTCATCTTGTACAATTTTCACACCTTTAAGTTTCAGTGTCCTGGCACAAAGTTGCCCCTCTCCTAGTTATGACTAAGCTTGAGTATAATTATGAGGAGGGAGAAGGGAATAAGAAAGCAAAGCCTTCAAAGAAAATGGACTCAAAATCTCTGGCAAGTTATATCATTAGTAGGTTGTGAGCGAGGAAAGAAACTGGAACCATTTCTTAAGTCCTGCAGCTCTTAAGAAGGGTGTCATAGAACAGATAGCTTCATCGTTTTCCCTTCCTAATACTTTCTTATACTAGCTGAACAAATAGCTACAATAATTCAACTGTAAGAGCTTTGACCCTGAGAGCCAGGAAGCTATGGGCAATTTTAGGGAAATTTTGAAACAAAAATAACAGGTAAGATAAGTTTTTTAAAGTACAAAGGAATATGGAATATCCTTTCATATTTCCTATGTGTTTTTAAGGTAACATTTGAAGTTAAAAGAATTTAAAAGAGAAAAAGAAAAAAAAAGCAGGAAAAGCAGATCAAGGACAAGGATGAAGAAGAAGAAGAGGAGGATGAAGAGGAAAAGGAGGAGAAGCAGCATTTATTTTGTGTTTTAAGGTTTACACAGTATTTTACAAATATTATCTCATTTGATTCTAACAAAATCCCTGGGAGATATAGTTCATTATTATCACCATTTTACAGATGAGGACACAGGCAAGTAAAGATTAAATGAATTGCCCAGGGTCAAACAGCCTTTAAAAGTCTGAGGCTGAATTTTAATTCAGGTCTTCCTAAATCCAAGTTTAGTACTCTATCCTCTGTAATAAGAAAAATTAATATTCATTAAGCAGTAGTGAAAAAAGGAAATAAATTACATCAGGATATGTCTTTGAATCTTCTTATAACTTGTTACTATATTTATGGATAATGCTTTTCAATACTTTTGCTTTCCCCTATAAAATTCTATTCTGATGTCTCATCTCATTTACTTGAATATTCTTGAATGTTCTGCAAATGGAGTTCAAGTTTGGGCCAATCTTGCCAAACTGAAAATGCTTGGAGTATACACCTGTATAGATCTCTTGTCTATCTTGTCTGAGGACTAACCTACTTTTATTCAGAAAAATTCATCACCAGAGAGTTGGCAGACATGATACTCATGAAGTTTTATGGAGTACTTCAAATCTACATAATAAGTGGAGGGAGCATTCACACACCAATGAAATCATAGAGCATAATCATAGAACATAAACATAAATCATAATGTTTATGATTAGCTATGTTAATAAAATTTTTTATTCTTCCTTTGATGTTGGCCCTCATGTGCAATCATTTACAAAGTGCTACTGATTCTTTGAGATGGCTTTTATAAATCCATCTAGTACATTTCCATCCTACAGCTTACATACTAATTCTGGTATTTAAAATGTTATTCTTATATTACTAAAATAGTCTAGAAACTAGTCATACTGCAGCAGTTTTCCTTTCTGGGTTAGAGGGCAGAGAAGCTGGCCTGTGGTTGCTTGTAGGCTGGGGCATGAGATGAGGGAGTGATGAACATGCCTCTCCTTGAATTATACCAACTTGGCAGAAGTAGGGATTTATAAATTCCTAGAAGTATCTCAGAGAACAGCTGCTCAAGCCCCTTGAAATTTGAGATAGCATGCCTTCCACCCTGGAAGCAGTTCCCCATTTTAAGAAGGAGTTCAAAGTCAAGAAATAGGCTGGGAAAATGAGCAAACAGAAAAAAAAAAATGCTGACCTTAGAAAATTTCTATGCTGACAAGCAAGATCAAAATACACACCCAGAAGATAACAAAGTCAAAGCTTCTACATCCCAAGCTTCCTAAGAAAAATATGAATTGGTCTCAGGCCACAGAAGCACTCAAAAAGGACTTTGAAATTAAAGTAAGTGAGGTAGAGGAAAAATGGAAAGAGAAATGAGAGTGATTCAAGAAAATCATGAAAAAAAAAAAAGGGAACAACTTGCAAAGCCAAATTGGTCAAATGGAAAAGGAGGTACAAAATCTCTCTGAAGAAAATAAGTCTGTAAAAATTAGGATTGAGCAAATGGAAGCTAATGACTTTATTAGAAATCAAGACACAATAAAGCAAAACCAAAAGAATGAAAAAACAGAATTCAATGTGAATTCTGTCTCCTGGGAAAAACAACTGACTTAGAAAATAGATACAGGAGAGATCATTTAAAAATTGTTGGACTACCTGAAAGTTATGATCCAAAAAAAAAAAACAAAACCCAAAACTTAGACATCACCTTCCATATATTGGGAGTTGTTTGGACAGTGCAGACCTGAGATGAAATGTAAAATTTCTAGTTAGTAGTCTTATAAACTGATGAAATATAAGTACCAATTTCTCCACATATTGCATTAGTCATTGTATGTTAAGTTCCTAAATCCCGTTTTAAGCTGTTATTTTAATGGGCACTGAGACTTTTATATTTACCATTTATTTTGTATGTAGGAATAATTTACCTTCACCATACCTGATTACAATTTTGCCATAAATACCAATTAACTCCAATTTGGGGGAAAAACCTTGGCCTCCTCAGCCTAAGCCATAAGAAAATGTATACCCCTAAGCACCAGAGTAGGAGTTTAATGAACTAAAGAGTGTCAGAAGAAAAATAAGAAGGAACAAGTGGAGAAAATTGATTTCTAAAAATTAATCACCTCATTAGAGGCAAGGATCCCCCAGGTCTTAAATTACATGTCTGTGTCCACTCTTGAACCCCTGGTTCCAGCAGCAGCTCTTAACATTAGAAATCTTTTTAATAAGTTTGTGCTGGTTGCTACTAAACATAATATCAATGATAATTTGACCTTTTAAAATTTCAACATAGTCCTTTGGTAATTGGAAGAGAATAAAATATATTGAAGATGGGAATTAAGTCCATAATCTTTTGCTATTATGTGATTCTTATCCACTATTTCATGTAAATAGGACACCTACCCCAAATAAATGGAGTGTTTCATTTGTTCTTATAGTATATTTGGTCATATCAAAGTACAGTAAAGCATGAAAAATATTAAGCACTTTCTATTTACAATGTAATGCCCTAAGTGTTGGGTCTGCATAGACAAAATCAAAACAACCTATTGCTTTTAAAAAGCTTATGTTTAATTAGGAGGCTACAGCTTATTAACATATGGAGCATCCCCTCTAAAGCTATGGTCCCCAACTCATACTCATGAATTAGGTCCAAGAAGATGACTAACTGCTTGATGTTCAAAGTATTCTATGGGACCACTCTCTTAACCATATAGCCCATTAATGCACATGAGTGAGTTTACTTTTAATAGCCATCCAATTAGTATAATTATTCATTATCTTATACATTAATATAATATAATGCACTATAATAATAAGCATTGTGCGAAGTATATTCATTTATTAAAATATCATGACAAACTACTATTTTATGAGTAGTAGTAATAATAAAAATATTAGTACATTAATGTTTGCAAAGTACAGTACATATATAGTAACAAAACACCCCCTCCCATGAACCAAATACATACAGCATATGTGGGAAGAATTAGTGCCCACATAGAGGACACTAGTAGAATGCACTATAAGGGAAAATTTATGGCCAAGGCAACTTATGCCTCTGATGCTACAAGAATCCAGTGAGTTTTCTTGTGGTGTCTTCATGTCAGTGCTCTTGGGTGTAGCATCTCCTGTTCAACAAATTTTAATGAATTTTAAGTTTCCATTGACAATAGTAGAGGGTGTGTAGGAAGAAGACAGACATTTTCTTCCACTACTGGATTTCAGAGGAGGCATGAGGGGAAAAGGCAAAGACTGATTGATTCTCAAGATCTGATTTCCTCTTCCATAGCTGGATCCCTTCACATATTACAGAGCTCTTCCTGTCAATACATAGCAAGCAGAGCCACCAGATACTACCATAAAGGGAGTGGGTGTGGGAAGAAATCATCTTCCTTGGACAGCCATTCTGGAAACACCACTAAAATCTGATTATTTCAACTGACTCATTGGAGTTTGTATTGCTTTTTGAAAGCTGCCAGGTATATCATCAATCTTTTAGCTAGTCAATTAGGAGTTGCCCTAAAATTTCATCAAGAAGGGTTTGAGAACTTTTTCAGTCCTCCTACAAAAGTAAAAAAAAAATGTAAATTTTTCTTTATACTTCCTTCAAGACCTTAACAATCTACTACTTCTATAATCTGTCCAGTATATTCCATAATTTAATTAACTGGTTTGAGGAAAACTCAATTGATCATCAATCACCTCATTAACAAGGTGAGGAAAGTTTCTCAGAGAAGTTGGTACCTGCATTAAGTTTCTTTTTTCTTTTTTTTTTTTTTTTGGTGAGGCAATTGGAGTCAAGTGACTTGCCCAGGGTCACACAGCTAGTAAGTATAAAGTGTCTGAGTCCTGATTTGAACTCAGATCCTCCTGAATCCATGGCCAGTGCTTTATCCACTGTGCCACCTAGCTGCCCCCTGCATTAAGTTTCTATTTTTTCTTTTTTCTTTTTTCTTTTTTTTTTTTTGGTGAGGCAATTGGAGTCAAGTGACTTGCCCAGGGTCACACAGCCAGTAAGTGTCAAGTGTCTGAGGCCAGATTTGAACTCAGGTCCTCCTGACTCTAGGGCCGGTGCTCTATCCACTGAGCCATCTAACTGCCCCTGCATTAAGTTTCAAAGGAAAATAAATATTGTGAGAAAAAGAGAGGAAGAGAAAATTAATTTATGTTTTGGGAACAATGAGGTCAGTCTGCATAGAATATAGAGCATGTAAAGAGGAATCATGAAATAATACCACTCTGAGGTATTTTATGTTTTATCCATAGAATTTTCTTTTCATTATTCCTCAAATTTTCCATGGTTCTCATTCTTTCCACCTTCACAGCTAAAAACTTTGCCTCAAAATTAGAGAAAAAAAAGTTTTGGCTATTTACTGAAAGCTCCATCTTATATCCTCATCTTCAATTTACAGCAGTAGGGAAGCATCCAGTACACATAGAGAAATTGAAGATTAGTGAAAATGGACATAATAAAGGTAGAAACCTGCTGGAGAAAACAGGATGAAATTTTATCACTAGTGAAAGTAGAGTGATATTTATTGCCAAGGACAAGGGGCATCTCATCATGTAAGACAGTGGTGAATTAGTGTTGGGAGATGAAAAGAAGTAGCCGTTGTTAAAGGACCTCAATTTTTTTCACTGAAATATGAGGCAAGACATCTGAGAGGACAGAGAGTGGGGGAACCATAAGAATTTTCATAAGGGATAAAAAAGGTTTGGAAAGCCACTATGGTAAGTGGGATACTTTGTTAATTAGAGAGGCACAAACCAATTTCCTTGCTGCAATGAGACCCCTTCTGAGAACACAGAACATGCATTTGTAGTAGCATAGTTTCATGATTTTCTCGAATTTTGTTTAGGAACATGTAAGTAGGAGTGAAGACCCTGTAGGGTGGAAGTAATCCAAGGCTTTGGGTTGGTAGGGCAAGATCAAAAATAGGATAAGGGAACAAGGGAATTGAGAGAAGTTTAATTGGTTCCCCAATGGATCAAAATGGGGAAGGGAGAAGAGTATAGCTACTGCAGGGGTGATAGCCTGTGAAAGAACTGAGGGATTGGGAGTCATGGTGAGGATAGAATAAAGAGTTTGATGAAATAACACAGAAGGAAAGGTAAAACAATAGCAGATTGTGGTAAGATAAAAGAATTTCAGAGTTCCTGAATTTGTTAGTTATGTGTTTGCAGGTGATGACAAGATTAAGGGTATGACCAAATTTTTTATAGCTGAAGTTAGGTGGAAGACGAGTAACAGGCCATGTGAAATAAGTGATGACAGATGAGGGAGTATGAGCTAACATTCAACCTGTAATAGAAAGGGTGGTTTGTGAGGCTATGTCATCAGTATGGAACCAGAACTCAGAGAGAGACAAAAAATGGGAAAAAATGGGGAGGAAAAATATCTAAGATAAAAGCAAGTTTGTTACCTATGTATCTGGCATTCCAGAGAGCACACTGAACTAGATAGGAAGGCTTCAAGTAGTACAGATAGGCTGGAACATCAAAGGTAAATAAAACATAACTTATTTTATAATCGCAGACATAGCAAAGACAAAATTATGTATCCCTAAACATTACAAGCACACATAATAAAAATGTAATATAATATAGTGAGCCCATGAGCTATATTCAAGATACTGGTTGAATACCAGGTAACTAGAAATAAAGCTTATATATTTAACATTTATAAAATAAACAATATGGCAATAAAGTTAAGCCACACCCTTTAACTCTTTCTACTCCTTGTACCTTTTGATTAATTTTTATAAATCTGGTATTAGCATATTAACACATAGCTATTAATTGTTCTAAGATCACTGGCCAATTCCTTGGGTATCATAAGGCTAGTATGTCACAGCTGACTAACTTGAAACCATCTAGCTTCAGCATGTATTTCTTAACAATTTCAATCTCTAATTTGTCTTTGATTTCAGTGGCTAGATTGTTCAGGTTTATATTAAGCTTCTGATTATAATTAATCTTTCCTTGTGAAAACAGAAGCAAAATAGGAATTAAAATCTTTAGCCTTCTCATTATTCTCTACCATTTCACCCTCCTTGCTAATTATGCAGTCTGTGTTTACCCCTTTTGTTTCTAATGTATTTGTATAGTAGTTTCTTGGAAGCTTTTATGTTCTTTTATAACCAAATTTTATTTCATGATTTGTTTTTTTAACTTATAGTCTACAAAAAATTTCTTTTCTTTGTCATGTTTTCCAAATCAACTAGAATTTTTAGTTGTCTACTCTGTAAGTTACTCTCCTAGGTACTGAGCTACAAAGAAGAAAAAAAGAAAAGTAAACAATGCTCACCCTCGAAGAGCTTATATTTGTCTGTGTCTGGTCTTGACACCTGTCCCAGGGAATGAAGGATTTCACTTACTTGTGGAGGATCAGGTACATGGTCAAGTCTATAGGACATGTCATCATTGTTCAGACACCATATCTGATATATTCTATAAATGTGGTCAAAAGCAACACAAGATCCACAACTTTCCTAGGAATGTATATATGACCCAGAAACATCTGACTATATTTCCCAAGGTCAGCAAGCAGAATAAACAATGAGGGAAAGAATATTAAAATGCTATTTTATGGGGGCACCTAGATGGTACAGTGGATAAAGCACCAGCCCTGGATTCAGGAGGACCTGAGTTCAAATCTAGCCTCAGACACTTGACATTTATTAGCTGTATGATCCTGGGCAAGTCACTTAACCCCAAATTGCCATGCCCCCCCAAAATAAGGAATTATTAAAATAAATAAATGAATAAATAAATAAGTGAATGAATAAATGAATGAATAAATAAAATGCGGCAGCTAGGTGGCACAATGTATAAAGCATGGGCCTTGGATTCAGGAAGACCTGAGTTCAAATCCAGCCTCAGACACTTCACACTTACTAGCTGTGTGACCATGGGCAAGTCACTTAACCCTCATTTCTTTGAAAAAAAAAAAAAGATTTTCTGGCTATTGGAACTTCTCCAGAACCCTTTTTTCCCATTGAATTTGACCCACACACTGAACTGTTATCCTATGCTAATCAAGTAAGCATTTTTAAACACCTATTATTTTCCAGCACCTAGGCTAGGTTCTAGCTGAAAAATATTCCCTGTCCTCATCATATATCTAAATATTAACCACATTAACAAATTAAAGGTATTTTGCTTAAATACCTTTTCTTCTTATACCTAGGACACCTATTCCTTTGCCAACGGTTCTTATCTGAGATCTGTAAACTTTTTAAAAAGATGTTTGTTAACTATATTTCAGTACAATTGGTTGCCTTTTTGATCCCCTACTTTCCTTTATTAGTTTAACCCCTGAACTACATAGTTCCCCTTATTCCATTACCCTTTTAAATTTCTGATCCTTTGAAAGTCATGCGACTTTGGAGAAAACAAATCAACATGAGTAGTCAGAGCAGGGGTTCTTAACTTGTGGTTGATAAACTCATGCACATCCATTAAAAAAAGGAGTGGGCCAAGATGTCTGAGAAGAAGCAGCAAGCTGCCTGAGCTCTCCTTCTGTTCCCTCAAAACAAACATTAAATCAAGCCCCTGGACAGATTTTGAAACTACAGAACCTGCAAAGAGACAGAGAGACACAGTCCTCCAACCAGAGATAATTTAGAAGACTTCAGGAAAAGGTCGGTCTGACTCAGGCAAAAGGGAGGCCCAGCACAGGGCAGCAACCCAGCGCCTAGGGGGTCGGGGCAAGTGAGCAGGAGCTGCGGGCCACAGCCAAACAACTGAGGCCCCTGGAACCTGGTTCAAAAATCTGGTGGCCAAGAAGGACAGTGGAAAAACCTACCTGCACCGGCCGAGAGGGCCACGAACGGGTCAGGCGGGATCAGACCCCGGGGTCCGGAGCCTGGCTGGCCGAGCACAATCAGACAGGAAGTGCAGGGTAGGAGATCTCCACACACCATAAAGGCCTCAGAGTAAAAACCCGGTCACACAGTACCTATACCCCTGCACAAGAAGCCCAAAACAGGGACCCTGGTGCCCCCAGAGCAGACCTCAACTTTAAAAAACAAATAAATAAGCTGCAATAATGAGTAAGAAGCAAAAAAGAGCCCTCTCCATTGAGAGCTTCTGTATCAATAGGGAAGAAGCCAACACAAACTCAGATGAGGACAACAGCCTCAAATTGCTTACATCTGAAGCCTCATGAGGGAAGGTGAATTGGTCTCAAGAACAAAAAGCCTTCCTGGAAGAGCTCAAAAAGGATTTTAAAAATCAATTGCGGGGCAGCTATGTGGCACAGTGGTTAGAGCACCGGCCCTGGAGTCAGGAGTACCTGAGTTCAAATCCGGCCTCAGACACTTGACACTTACTAGCTGTGTGACCCTGGGCAAGTCACTTAACCCTCATTGCCCTGCCAAAAAACAAAAAACAAAAAAAACAAACAAAAAAAAAATCAATTGCGAGAGGTAGAAGAAAAAATGGGGAGAGAAATGAAAGCAAAACAAGAAAACTATGAAAAAAGAATCAGCAGCTTCGAAAAGGAAGCACATAATTTCACTGAAGAAAACAAAGCCTTAAAAAATTCATTTGGCCAAATGGAAAAAAAGGCGCATAATCTCACTGAAGAAAACAATACTTTAAAAAATTCATCTGGCCAAATGGAAAAAAAGGTGCATAATCTCATTGAAGAAAACACTGCCTTAAAAAATTCACTTGGCCAAAGAGAAAAAAAGGTGCATAATCTCACTGAAGAAAACAATGCCTTAAAAATTAAAGTGGGACAGTTGGAAGATAAGGAATCCATGAGACACCAGGAATTAATCAAGCAGAATCAAAAAAATGAAAAAATAGAAGAAAATGGGAAATACCTCATTGGAAAGACAACTGATCTGGAAAACAGATCCAGGAGAGACAATTTGAGAATCATAGGCCTGCCTGAAAGCCATGACCAGAAAAAGAATCTATATATTCCAGGGAATTATTAAGGAGAACTGCCCTGATATCATAGAATCAGAGGATAAAATCATCATTGAAAGAACCCACCGATCACTTCCTGAAAGAGACCCCAAAAGGAAAACTCCAAGGAATATTGTAGCCAAATTCCAGAATTATCAGGTGAAGGAAAAAATACTCCAAGCAGCCAGAAAGAAGCAATTTAAATATCATGGAGCCACAGTCAGGATTGCTCAGGACCTGGCAGCTTCAACATTAAAGGACCACAAGGCTTGGAATATGATATTCCAGAAGGCAAAGGAGGTTGGATTGCAGCCGAGAATCTATTACCCAGCAAAAATGTACATTTTCTTTCAGGGGAAAAGATGGACATTTAATGACATTGGGGACTTTCAATCTTTCCTGGTGAAAAGACCAGAACTGAATAGAAAATTCAATCTCAACATACAAGACTCAAGAGAAGTTTAAAAAGGTAAACAGGGGGGAAAAAAAAAGGTTGCCCTATTAGGTTAAACTGTTTATATCCCTACACAGGAAGATAATACTCATAACTCTTAAGAACTGTAAATGTATTTGGGCAGAGAGAAGGACTTTACATAGAGGATATAAATTGTCTTTGATGTGATGATACAAAGAAAATTAAGGGGTTAAAAAGGGAGTCTATGGGGAGGAGAGAAAAGGGGAGGTGGAATGGGATGAATTATATCATATGAAGAGGTGGAAAAAAAAAACCTATTACAATAGAGGGAAAGAAAGGAGGGGGGAACATGGTTTCAACCCTATTCTCATTAGATTTGACTCAAAGAGGGAATAACATATACGTTCATTGGGATAAAGAAACTTAACTCATTCTTTAGGGAAACAAAAGGGGAAGGGAAAAGGGGGACTGATAGAAGGGAGGAAAAAAGCAAGGGAGAAAAGGGTAAGGAAAAGAGAGGGGGGTGATAAAAAGGGAGGGCAGATCGGGGGAGGCAGGGGTAACAAGTAAAACGTCGGTGAGGAGGAATAGGGCGAAAGAAGGGAGGAAAAGTACAAAGGGGGTAAATAGAATGGAGGGGAATAGACAATCAGTAATAATAACTGTGAATGTGAATGGTATGAACTCTGCTATAAAATGGAAGCGAATTGCAGAGTGGATTAAAAACCAGAATCCTACAATATACTGTTTACAAGAAACACATTTGAAGCAGAGAGATACACACAGAGTAAAGGTAAAAGGCTGGAGCAGAATATATTATGCCTCAGCTAAAGTAAAAAAGGCAGGGGTAGCAATCCTTATCTCAGACAAAGTGCAGGCAAAAATAGATCTCATTAAAAGAGATAAGGAAGGAAATTACATCTTACTTAAAGGTACTATAGATAATGAAGTAATATCAACATTAAATATGTATGCACCAAGTGGTATAGCATCCAAGTTCTTAGAGGAGAAGTTAAATGAGTTACAAGAGGAATTAGACAGTAATACTACACTAGTGGGGGATCTGAATCTCCCCCTCTCAGAATTAGACAAATCTAGCCAAAAAATAAATGAGAAAGAAGTGAAAGAGGTGAATAGATTACTAGAAAAGTTAGACATGATAGATGTCTGGAGAAAATTGAATGGGGATAGAAAGGAATATACCTTTTTCTCAGCAGTACATGGCACATTTTCAAAAATTGACCATGTATTAGGGCACAAAAACATCACAGTCAAATGTAGAAAGGCAGAAATAGTAAATGCATCCTTCTCAGATCATGATGCAATAAAAATTACATGTAAGAAAGAGCCAGGGAAAAGTAGAATGAAAATCAATTGGAAACTAAATAATTTCATTCTAAAGAATGAATGGGCCAAACAAGAAATCATAGAAACAATCAATAACTTTATCCAAGAGAATGACAATAATGAGACAACATACCAAAATCTATGGGATGCAGCCAAAGCTGTGCTTAGGGGAAAATTTATAGCTCTAAATGCTTACATTACAAAAAAGAGAAAGAGGAGATTAATGAATTGGGCATGCAACTTAAAAAGCTAGAAAAGAAACAAATTAGAAATCCCCAATTAGACACTAAATTAGAGATCCTGAAAATTAAAGGAGAAATTAATAAGATTGAAAGCAAAAAAACTATAGAATTAATCAATAAAACTAAGAGCTGGTTTTATGAAAAAACCAATAAAATAGATAAAATACTGGTTAATTTGATTAAAAAAAAGAAAGAAGAAAACCAAATTACCAGTATCAAAAATTAAATGGGTGATGTTACCACCAATGAAGTGGAAATTAAGTCAATAATTAGGAATTATTTTGCCCAATTGTATGCCAATAAATTTGACAATCTAAATGAAATGGATGAATATTTACAAAAATACAAACTGCCCAGGTTAACAGAAGAAGAAATAAAATCCTTAAATAAACCCATATTAGAAAAAGAAATTGAACAAGCCATTAATTTCCCTAAGAAAAAATCCCCAGGGCCAGATGGGTTTACGGGTGAATTTTACCAATCATTTAAAGAACAATTAATTCCAATATTATACAAATTATTTGAAAAAATAGGTGAAGAAGGAGTTCTACCAAATTCGTTTTATGACACAAATATGGTGGTTATACCAAAACCAGGCAAATCAAAAACACAGAAAGAAAATTATAGACCAATTTCCCTAATGAATATTGATGCTAAAATCTTAAATAAGATATTAGCAAGGAGATTACAGCAAGTGATCACCAGGATAATACACTATGACCAGGTGGGATTTATACCAGGAATGCAGGGCTGCTTCAACATTAGAAAAACTATTAACATAATCAACTACATCAATAAGAAAACCAACCAAAATCATATGATTATCTCAATAGATGCAGAGAAAGCTTTTGACAAAGTTCAACATCCATTCCTAATAAAAACACTAGAGTTTAGGAATAGGTGGAGCTTTCCTTAGAATAATAAACAGTATCTACCTAAAGCCATCAGCAAGTATTATATGCGATGGAGATAAATTAGAGGCCTTGCCAATAAGATCAGGGGTGAGACAGGGATATCCATTATCACCCCTATTTTTTAATATTGTCCTAGAAATGTTAGCTTTAGCAATCAGAGAAGAGAAAGGAATTAAAGGAATTAGAATAGGCAAGGAGGAAACAAAACTATCACTCTTTGCAGATGATATGATGGTATACTTAAAGAATCCTAGAGAATCAACTCAAAAATTACTTGAAACAATTAACAACTTTAACAAAGTATCAGGATATAAAATAAATCCACATAAATCATCAGCATTTCTCTACCTGACCAACAAAGTCCAGCAGCAAGAGATAGAAAGAGAAATTCCATTTAAAGTAATGGTAGATAATATAAAATACTTGGGAGTTTGCCAAGGCAAACCGAGGAACTCTATGAACACAACTACCAAACACTCTTCACACAAATGAAATCAGAGCTAAATAATTGGAAAGATATCAATTGCTCATGGATAGGCAGAGTGAATATAGTAAAAATGACAATACTGCCTAAATTAATTTACTTATTCAGTGCCATACCAATCAGACTACCTAAAAATTATTTTATACAGCTAGAAAAAATAATAAAAAAATTCATCCGGAAAAACAAAAAATCAAGAATATCCAGGGAAATAATGAAAAAAAATTCACAGGAAGGTGGGTTAGCTCTACCAAATCTGGAGCTTTACTATAAAGCGGCAGTCATCAAAACTCTCTGGTACTGGCTAAGAAATAGAGTGGAGGATCAATGGAATAGGCTAGGCACAGGAAACACAGTAGCAAATGACACTAGTAATGTAGTGTTTGATAAACCCAAAGACTCCAGTTTCTGGAATAGGAACTAAGTATTTCACAAAAACTGCTGGGAAAACTGGAAGATAGTATGGCAGAAATTAGGCATAGACCAACATCTTACACCTTATACTAAAATAAGGTTAAAATGGATACATGATTTAGACATAAGAGGTGATACCATAGGTAAATTAGGAGAGAAAGGAATAGTGTACCTATCAGATCTTTGGAAAGGAAAACAGTTTTTGACCAAACAAGAGATAGAATATATTATAAAATGCAAAATGGATGATTTTGATTACATTAAATTAAAAAATTTTTGTACAAACAGAAGCAATGCATCCAAAATTAGAAGGGAGGCAGAAAGCTGGGAAACAATTTTTGAGGCCAGTACTTCTGATAAAGGCCTCATCTCTAAAATATATAGGGAATTAAATCAAATTTAAAAGAATCCAAGTCATTCCCCAATAGAGAAATGGTCAAAGGATATGAACAGGCAGTTTTCTGATGAAGAAACCAAAGCTATCTATTCCCATATGAAAAAATGCTCTAAATCTCTAATGATTAGAGAGATGCAAATTAAAACAACTCTGAGGTACCCCCTGACACCTATCAGATTGGCTAAAATGACAAAAAAGGAAGATAATAAATGTTGGAGAAGCTGTGGGAAAATTGGAACACTAATGCATTGTTGGTGGAGCTGTGAACTGATCCAACCATTCTGGAGAGCCATTTGAAATTATGCCCAAAGGGCAATAAAGCTGTGCATACCCTTTGACCCAGCAATTCCACTTTTAGGTCTTTTGCCCAAAGAAATCATGGAAGGGGGAAAGGGACCCACATGTACAAAAATATTTATAGCTGTTCTTTACATGGTAGCAAGGAATTGGAAGTTGAGGGGGTGCCCATCAATTGGGGAATGGCTGGACAAGTCATGGTATATGAATACCATGGAATACTATTGTGCTGTAAGAAATGATGAGCAGGAGGAGTTCAGAGAAACCTGTAGGGTCTTACATGAGCTGATGATGAGTGAGATGAGCAGAACCAGAAGAACATTGTACACAGTATCAACATTGAGTGTTGACCTACTGTGATGGACTATATTCTTCTCACCAATGCAATGGTACAGAAGAGTTCCAGGGAACTCATGATAGAAGAAGATCTCCAAATCCAAGAAAAAAAAAAAAAGAACTGTGGAGTATAGATGCTGATTGAACCATACTATTTCTTTTGTTTTGGGTGCTGTTGTTCTTTTTTTTTTCTATTTTGAGGTTTTGCATCACTGCTCTGATTTTTTCTCTTGTAACAGGATTAATGCAGAAATAGGATAAATGTTATTATGTGTATATATATATATATATATATATGTGTGTGTATATGTATATAGATATAACCTATATCAGATTACCTGCTGTCTAGGGGAGGGGGGAGGGAGAAAAATCTGAAATTGTAAAGCTTGTATAAACAAAAGTTGAGAACTATCTTTACATGTAATGGAAAAAATAAAATACCTTATATGTAAAAAAAAAAAAAAAAAGGAGTGAATACTTATGGCCACCTGATGGTGTGCTCACAACATGAGAATAATGTTACACTTTCCTCCCTATGTGTGTGTTCAGAGAAATTACCTGGGATTCAGGTAGTCCTCACATCCACTAAAAGCCTATTGATATATTGACATGCCTCAAAGTTATGAAAAGTATTAAATGCTTCTCATTGTGTTCATTATTCTCCATCCCTTGAATTAGAATTATCCCTTACAAACACAATCTCAAATTCATAGTATAATTATTCAGAATTCCTACTACTTAAGCTGGTTTGCAAGGAACCAGGTTACTTTGTCCACTCCCACCTCCACTGAGGGACCCTGTTTCTGCTCTAGACTTATGCATGATGTTCATATTATGGTCTAATGAAAGAGGCTAGTTTCACTTTTCTCATAGCTCTTTGGCTCTTAACATCCCTACCCTGGACCCTAAAAATAAATTACTTAAATATTGTTTTGGGCTCATATTTAGGGTCTCCCTAAACGAAAGGTACTCAATGTACAATACGAATCAGGTATGGGGCAGCTATTTCTTTATTAAACACAAAAGACAAGTTCATCTCTTCTTGTTGCCAGGCAGCTCCATCCAATGGACCCAGAACTTCTCAAACGCACAAGGGTATTTCTAAGCCAAGACACATAAATCTTGAGATCAATGTGTGTTAATCTACTCAGGAAAGGAATAAAGGGTACCTTGAGCCTGTATCCAGACATTTGTGGAGAAAAGTGAATATAGAATTTGATTATTGATTTTTTTCATGCTCAATGGAAATGAAACTTCTGGCTGGAATTCTCTCTAAGAGTACAGAAAACAAACACCTAATGACTCTAGGAAATGTATTCCAGTAAATATCTCTTGGTATATTTTAGCCTCAATAATTCTTACCCTATTTCTAGGAAGTCTTGGAAAACTGCATTATATTTATGTTTTTGTTAAATTTCCAGGGGTATTCCATTCCCTCAACTTGATTGAAAACTCCTTGAAAACAGAGATCAAACCTTACATTTATATTCCTCACAGTGCCTATAATAGTGACTTACATAGAGCAGAAACTCAATAACTATTGATTGATGTTAAATAGAGGCAGCATGGTACAGTGGAAAAGGAATGGGATTTGGAGTCAGAGGACCACAGTAGGTTTCAATCTCAGCTCCCCATATACTGCCTTTGTAACCCTTGGGTGAGTTCCTTAACCATTTTGGGCTGCAATTTCCTTATCTATAAAATGAGAGGACTAGATTTTTTACTTCTATGATCCTTTTTAGCTTTAAATTCATGAAGCTTTGAGCTTGATAACTACTATATACTGATCTTAAAAGATGATGGTTTTTGTCAACCCCCCAAAATAGGATTTGATAGGAAGAAAGGACCTTGATGAAAACTAATCCAACATTTTTATTTTACAAACTAAGAAGCTGGGTTCCCAAAATATTATGTGGTTTCTAGGGGTTGTATAACAAGTTAGTAGAAGAGCCTTGTTTAGAAGTCAAGTCTCTTGATTCAGAAAATTCTTTTCATCATACCATACTGCTTCTGTGCCCATATGCCTCCCAAGACCATAAAAATTTTCTTACTAGGATGGGATATCTTTCTGTTTTTAAGAACCTGGCTCCTTGATACCTTTCCTGTCTTCTTACACTTTACTCCTCTCCATATAATTTAAGATTAAGGAACACTGCCCTTTTTTCTGTTCCTCACATGACTACATGACTTTTCACAAAGAAATGAGAATCCAAATAAATTTGTGCAATTATATCCTGCATTTATCATTAGTTTTCAGTGTTCCATGCACTCAAATCAGAAGACAACAATTCCCTTTTTTAACCAGCAAACACTTAATCAGTCAACAAGTATTTATTAAGGAATCACTATGTACCAGTCATTGTGCTAACCACTGAAGATACAAAGAAATGAAAAACCAATTCTTGTTCTCCAGTAATATGCATTTTAATGGAGGGAAGATGTAAGAACAACATATATATTACCAAGAACATAGAATGTAGACAATATATATTGAGCATATGGAGCTAACCTGAAAAATGAAAGCATTGGCAGCTGGGAGTGGGAGGGGTGCAGTTTGCAAGAAAGCCCTTCTGCAAAAGTGGCATTTGACCTGCATTCAAGGAAACCAGGAAAACTGAGGAGAGGTAAGGGTACATGCCAGGCACGAAGGAGGTCAAGGTCAAGGAACTTCAAATAAAATAGTGTAGCTGGGTGACTGAGTAAAGGGAAACAACTAATCCAGCATTTATTGAGCACTTACTATTCAAGAGGCAATGTACTAAATACTGGGGATACAAAGAAAATATAAAGCAATGGCCTGCCCTCATGGAGCTTACATTCTAATTGGAAAGACAACATCCAAAAACCTAATAATATACAAGATATATACAGAGCAAATGGGAAGTAATTGTGGAGTGAAAATATTGGTTAGAGGGGGGTAGGCATATGAGTAAATGTCTCATTGGGAAAGTGGAAGCTTTCTTGAGTCTTGAAAGAAGCCTGTTAAGTCAGAAGGTTAAGATAAGGAGGGGGAGTATTCTTGGCACATGGGACTGGTGACAGACTCTTTACTTCTTTCCTTAGGATCTGCTTTGCTGGAATATAAACCTTATAGCCAGAATGTTTGTACACTAGGTAATGAACCGTTTGGCCACAGCAATTCATTATACTTTATTCTAAGACTGATGAAATCATAGATTCTTTAAGTGTTACATTAAATAAAAAAGGAAAATTGATTTAAAGAAATTATGTCCATAATTAACATTTCTTCACATCAAAACATGTCATATAGGCTACCAAAAGTATTTAAGTTATATGTTAACTCTAAGTTCATAGACAATGGGGACTCATTCAACTAAGTTTTGGTTATTCATTCACTTGGTTCAAATAAGTTCAAGTTAATTTCAGAGTAATTTATCATTTTTCCCAATTGTAAAGCTAAGGCTTCTAGCGTAGCATCATTTATTTATTTTTTTTCTGATGAAAGTATTTTATTTTTTTTCCAGTTACATGTAAAGATAGTTCTCAAAATTTGTTTATACAAGCTTTCCAATTTCAGGTTTTTCTCGCTCCCTCCCCTCCCTCCCCCCTTCCCCCCTTTCCTAGACAGCAGGTAATCTGATATAGGTTATATATATATATATATATATTATAACATTAAATTTATTTCTGCATTAGTCATGTTATAAGAGAAAAATCAGAGCAATGAGGAAAAACCTGAAAATAGAAAAACAACAGCACCAAAAACAAAAAAAATAGAATGGTTCAATCAGCATCTCTACTCCACAGTTCTTTTTTTTTTTTTTTACTGGATTTGGAGATCCTCTTCAATCATGAGTCCCCTGGAACTCTTCTGTACCATTGCATTGCTGAGAAGAATCTAGTCCATCACAGTAGATCAACACACAATGTTGATGATACTGTGTACAACGTTCTCCTGGTTCTGCTCATCTCACTCATCATCAGTTCCTGCAAGTCCTTCCTGGTTTCTCTGAAATCCACCTGCTCATTGTTTCTTACAGCACAGTAGAATTCCATTACATTCATAGACCACAACTTGTTCAGCCATTCCCCAATTGATGGGCATCCCCTCAACTTCCAATTCCTTGCCACCACAAAAAGAGCAGCTATAAATATTTTTGTACATGTGGGTCCTTTTACCTTTTTTATGATCTCTTTGGGAAAAAGACCTAAAAGTGGTATTGCTGGGTCAAAGGGTATGCACAGCTTTATAGCCCTTTGTGTATAATTCCAAATTGCTCTCCAGAATGATGGGATCAGTTCACAGCTCCACCAAAAATGCATTATTGTTCCAATTTTTTCACAGCTTCTCCAGCATTTATTATTTTCCTTTTTTGTCATTTTAGCAAATCTGATAGGTGTCAGGGGGTACCTCAGAGTTGTTTTAATTTTCATCTCTCTAATCAATAGTAATTTAGAGCATTTTTCATATGGCAATAGATAGCTTTGATTTCTTCATCAGAAAACTGTCTGTTTATATTCTTTGACCATTTCTCATTTGGGGAATGACCTGGATTCTTATCAATTTAATTTAATTGCCTATATATTTTAGAAATGAAGTCTTTAGCAGAAGTACTGGCCATAAAACTTGTTTCCCAGCTTTCTGCATCCCTTTTAATTTTGGATGCTTTGCTTCTGTTTGTACAAAACCTTTATAATTTAATGTAATCAAAATCATCCATTTTGCCTTTCATAATATTCTGTCTCTCTTGTTTGGTAATAAAATGTTCTCCTTTCCAAAGATCTGAAAGGTAGACTATTCCTTCTTCTCCTAATTTACCTATGGTATCACCACTTATGTCTAAATCATGTATCCATTTTTACCTTATTTTAGTATAAGGTGTAAGGTGTTGGTCTATGCCTAATTTCTGCCATACTATCTTCCAGTTTTCCCAGCAGTTTTTGTCAAATACTTAGTTCCCATCCCAGAAGATGGAGTCTTTGGGTTTATCAAACACTACATTACTAGTGTCATTTACTACTGCATTTCCTGAGCCTAGCCTATTTCATTGATCCTCCACTCTATTTCTTAGCCAGTACCAGATAATTTTAATGACTGCCGTGTTATAGTAAAGCTCCAGATTTGGTAGAGCTAACCCACCTTCCTGTGCATTTTTTTTTCATTATTTCCCTTGATATTCTTGACTTTTTGTTTTTCCAGATGAATTTTGTTATTATTTTTTCTAGCTCTATAAAATAATTTTTAGGTAATCCTATTGGTATGACACTGAATAAGTAAATTAATTTAGTTAGAATTGTCATTTTTTACTATATTAGTTCTGCCTATCTAAGAGCTATTGATATCTTTCCAATTATTTAGATCTGATTTTATTTGTATGAAAAGTGTTTGGCAATTGTGTTCATAGAGTTCCTGGGTTTCTCTTGGCAAGTAGACTCCTAAGTATTTTATATTATCTACCATTACTTTAAATGGAATTTCTCTTTCTATCTCTTGCTGCTGGACTTTGTTGGTCATGTATAAAAATGCTGATGATTTCTGTGGATTTATTTTATATCCTGATACTTTGCTAAAGTTGTTAATTGTTTCAAGTAATTTTTGAGGTGATTCTCTAGGATTCTCTAAGTGTACCATCATATCACCTGCAAAGAATGATAATTGTGTTTCCTCCTTGCCTATTCTAATTCCTTTAATTCCTTTTTCTTCTCTGATTGCTAAAGCTCACATTTCTAGTACAATGTTAAATAATATGGGTGATAATGGACATCCCTGTTTCACCCCTGACCTTATTGGGAATGCCTCTAACTTATCTCCATTGCACATAATACTTGCTGATGGTTTTAGGTAGATACTGCTTATTATTTTAAGGAAAGTTCCACCTATTCCTAAGCTGTCTAGTGTTTTTATTAGGAATGGGTGCTGTATTTTGTCAAAAGCTTTCTCTGCATCTATTGCAAAATCATATGATTTTGGTTAGTTTTCTTATTGATGTGGTTGATTATGTTAATAGTTTTCCTAATTGTGAACCAGCCCTGCATTCCTGGTATAAATACCACATGGTCATAGTTTATTGTCCTGGTGATCACTTGCTGTAATCTCCTTGCTAGTATCTATCTTATTTAAGATTTTTCCATCAATATTCATTAGGGAAATTGGTCTATAATTTTCTTTCTCTGTTTTTGCTTTGTCTGGTTTTCGTATCACCACCACATTTGTATCATAAAACGAATTTGGTAGAACTTGTTCACCTATTTTTCCAAATAATTTGTATAATATTGGAATTAATTGTTCTTTAAATGTTTGGTAAAATTCACCCGTAAACCCATCTGGCCCTGGGGATTTTTTCTTAGGGAGTTCATTAGTGGCTTGCTCAATTTCTTTTTCTAATATGGGCTTATATAAGGATTTTATTTCCTGTTCAGTTAACCTGGGCAGTTTGTATTTTTGTAAATATTTATCCATTATTGGCATAAAGTTGGGCAAAATAATTCCTAATTATTGATTTAATTTCCACTTCATTGGTGGTAACATCACCCTTTTCATTTTTGATACTGGTAATTTGGTTTTCTTCTTTCTTTTTATTTATTTTTTTATTTTATTGTTTTTTTTTCATAAAACCAGCTCTTAGTTTTATTGATTAATTCTAAAGTTTTCTTGCTTTGAATCTCATTAATTTCTCCTTTAATTTTCAGGATTTCTAGTTCAGTATATAATTCAGGATTTCTAATTTGTTCTTTTTCTAGCTTTTTAAGTTGCATGCCCAATTCATTGATCTCCTCTTTCTCTTTTTTATTCATGTAAGAATTTAGAGCTATAAATTTTCCCCTAAGCACCGCTTTGGCTGCATCTCATAGATTTTGATATGTTGTCTCATTCTTGTCATTCTCTTTGATAAAGTTATTTATTGTTTCTATGATTTGTTGTTTGGCCATTCATTCTTTAGAATGAAATTATTTAGTTTCCAAATGATTTTCAGTCTAGTTTTCCATGGCTCTTTCTTACATGTAATTTTTATTGCATCATGATCTGAGAAGGATGCATTTAGTATTTCTGCCTTTCTACATTTGACTATGATGTTTTTTGTGCCCTAATACATGGTCAATTTTCGAAAATGTGCCATGTAATGCTAAGAAAAAGGTATATTCCTTTCTATTCCCATTCAGTTTTCTCCAGACATCTATCATGTCTAGCTTTTCTAGTATTCTATTCACCTCTTTCACTTCTTTCTTATTTATTTTATGCCTAGATTTATCTAATTCTGAGAGGGGAAGATTCAGATCCCCGACTAGTAGAGTATTACTGTTTAATTCCTCTTGTAACTCATTTAACTTCTCTAAGAATTTGGATGCTATACCAGTTGGCACATACATACCTTTTAGCAAGATGAAGTTTCCTATCTTATCTCTTTTAATGAGATGTATTTTTGCCTGTGCTTTGTCTGAGATAAGGATTGTTACCCCTGGTTTTTTTACTTTAACTGAAGAATAATATATTCTGCTCCAGCCTTTTACCTTTACTCTGTGTGTACCTCTCTGCTTCAAATCTGTTTCTTGTAAACAGCATATTGTAGGATTCTGGTTTTTAATCCACTCTGCGATTCGTTTCCATTTTATAGCAGAGTTCATCCAATTCACATTCACAGTTATTATTACTGTCTATTCCCCTCCATTCTATTTACCCCCTTTGTACTTTTTCCCCCTCCTTTCACCCTATTCCTCCTCATTCTCTTTTGCTTCTTACCCCTGCCTCCCCCAATCTGCACTCCCTTTTTATCACCCCCCTCCCTTTTCTTTACCCTTTTCTCCCTTGCTTTTGTCCTCCCTTCTATCAGTGCCCCCCTTTCTCTTCCCCTTTTATTTCCCTAAAAAATAAGCTAAGTTTCTTTATCCCAATGAATGTATATGTTATTCCCTCTGTGAGTCAAATCTAATGAAAGTAGGGTTGAAACAATGTTCACCCCTCCTTTCTTTCCCTCTATTTTAATAGGGGTTTTTTCACCTCTTCATATGAAGTAATTCACCCAATTCCACCTCCCCTTTCCTCTCTTCCCCATAAACTCCCTTTTTAACCCCTTAATTTTCTTTGTATCATCACATTAAAGACAATTTATATTTATACCCTCTGTGTATAGTCCTTCTGTCTGACCAAATACATTTACAATTCTTAAGAGTTATAACTATTATCTTCCCATGTAGGAATGTAAACAGTTTAACCTAATTGAGTAAATTTTTTCCCTCTGTTTGCCTTTGCAAACTTCTCTTGAGTCTTGTAAGTTAAGATCAAATTTTCTATTCAGTTCTGGTCTTTTCATCAGGAAACCTTGAACATCCCCGATGTCATTGAATGTCCATCTTTTCCCCCAAAAGAGAGGTCTCACTTTTGCTGGGTAATAGATTCTTGGCTGCAATCCAAACTCTTTGCCTTCTGGAATATCATATTCTAAGCCTTGCGGTCCTTTAATGTTGAAGCTGCCAGGTCCTAAGCAATCCTGACTGTGGCTCCATGATATTTAAATTGCTTCTTTCTGGCTGCTTGGAGTA
Organism: Dromiciops gliroides; assembly: GCF_019393635.1. Lineage (NCBI taxonomy): Eukaryota > Metazoa > Chordata > Mammalia > Microbiotheria > Microbiotheriidae > Dromiciops > Dromiciops gliroides. Next base: position 567,701,249 of record NC_057861.1, on the reverse strand, counting down.
TTTTCTCCTTCACCTGATAATTCTGGAATTTGGCTACAATATTCCTCGGAGTTTTCTTTTTGGGGTCTCTTTCAGGAGGTGATCGGTGGATTCTTTCAATGATGATTTTATTCTCTGATTCTATAATATCAGGCCAGTTCTCCTTAATGATTTCCTAGAATATGGTGTCTAGAGTCTTTTTCTGGTCATGGCTTTCAGGCAATCCAGTGATTCTCAAATTGTGTCTCCTGGGTCTGTTTTCCAGATCAGTTGTCTTTCCAATGAGGTATTTCCCATTTTCTTCTATTTTTTCATTCTTTTGATCCTGTTTGACTGATTCCTGGTGTCTCATGGATTCCTTTTCTTCCAATTGTCCGATATTAATTTTTAAGGCATTGTTTTCTTCAATGAGATTATGCAACTTTTTTCCATTTGGCAAAATGAATTTTTTTTTTTTTTTTAGTGAGGCAATTGGGGTTAAGTGATTTGCCCAGGGTCACACAGCTAGTAAGTGTCAAGTGGCTGAGGCCGGATTTGAACTCAGGTACTCCTGACTCCAGGGCCAGTGCTCTATCCACTGCGCCACCTAGCTGCCCCTCAAAATGAATTTTTTAAGCACTCTTTTCTTTAGTGAGATTATGCACGTTTTTTTTTCCATTTGGCCAGATGAATTTTTTAAGGTATTGTTTTCTGCAGTCAATCTTTGTGCTACCTTTTCCAAGCTGTTGATTCTTTTTTCATAGTTTTCTTGTTTTGCTTTCATTTCTCTCCCCATTTTTCTTCTACCTCTCTTAATTGATTGTTAAAATCCTTTTTGAGCTCTTCCAGGAAGGCTTTTTGTTCTTGGGACCAATTCACCTTTCCTCTTGAGGCTTCACATGTAGGCAATTTGAGAGTATTGTTGTCATCTGAGTTTGTGTTTACCTTTTCCCTTTTGATACATAAGCTCTCAATGGAAAGGGTTCTTTTTTACTTATTTGCATATTTCAGCTTATTTATTTATTTGCATATTTCAGCTTATTTATTTATTTTTTAAGTTGAGGTCTGCTCTGGGGGCACCAGGGTCCCTGTTTTGAGCTTCTTGTGCTGGGGTATAGGGACTGTGTCACCGGCTTTTTACACTGAGGTCTCTATGGTGTGTGGAGTTCCCCTGCCCTGGACTTCCTGTCTGTGTGTGCTGGGATCAGTGGGCCTAGTCGCACCTATCCTGTTTGTGGCCCTCCAGCTGGCAACTTGCCCTCTCGGCTGGTGCAGGTAGGTTTCACCACTGTCCTGCCCCACCTCCAGATTTTTGAGCCAGGATCCAGGGGTCTCAGTTGCTCACCAGTGGCCAACACCTTCCTGCTGACTTGCCCCAACCCCCTTGGTGCTGTGCTGCCACCCTGTGCTGTGCCTCCCCTTTACCGGAGTCAGACCGAACTTTCCTGAAGTCTTCTAAATTATCTCTGGTTGGAAGACTGTGTCTCTCTTTCTCTTTCCAGGTCCTGTACTTTCAGAATCCATCCAGAGGCTTGATTTCATGTTCTTTTTGAGGGAACAGAAAGAGAGCTCAGGCAGTTTGTTGATTCCTCTCTGCCATCTTCACATTATTTACTTTTTAAAAAGCTTTGAAGGCCTCAGACACTTAACACTTACTAGCTGTGTGACCATGGGCAAGTCACTTAACCCCAATTGCCTCACTAAAAAAAAGCTTTGAAGACAAATAGTTTTTAAATCTTATTTTGCTATGTTGAAAAAACACAAAACATAATTAAACTTTTGCTATGGTTCTATATTATGGTGGTAATGATGATGATGTCTTAAAACTTTAGAACTTTACATGTTTTATTTCATTTCATCTTCATAAAACCCTGCAATATTACTTGTATTATGATAATTGTGGTTTTTAAATTATATTATTTGGTGTTATAATTATAAATTATTATTGTTCTTCAGTTATTTCAGTCGTGTCCAACTATTCATGATGCAATTTAGTGGGATTTTTTTACAGAAATAATGGAGTGGTTTGCCATTTCCTTCTCCAGCTCATGAGGAAACTAAAGCCAAAAGGATTAAGTGACTTGTCCAGGGTCACACAGCTGTACGAGTCTGAGGCTGAATTTGAAATTCCTGACTCAAGACCCAGTGCTCTATTCACTGCACCATCTAGTTGACTAATTATAAGTGATAGTTTTCCAACATGGAATCATGGACTAAGTAATTCTAACAACCATAAACATATAAGCAATAAATGACAGATAGCTTATAATGTTCCACTGCCCTGACTCATTCTGACGTGTGTCAAACATGTAAACCATCAAACTCTGATTGTACGAGGATCCTTACTGTTGTTTATGTGTCAACACCCATTCCCAGGATCCGCAATTACCAACTCAAAAATCATACTTTACTTCTGATCCCTATTAGAAAACTGCAACAGCCAAGTCTGGTATTTATGAGTAATCTGATAAATTTCTCTACCACATATGGATCTAATAAGGAATGTCCCTTCTCATAGCTGGCATTGATTGCCTATTTTCAACCAAAAACATCTTTAAGGTATAAAACTTCCTTGCTCAGATCACACTCTGAGCAAATTATACCTCTGAGATATTTGCCATAGTATACATCTTCACTCAAGTGAGTAATCTTGGCCCTGTGTGTGTGGCCAAATCCGTCTATACTGCCATATAGTGTCTATGTATGCTAATGCATTATACATAAAGAGATTGGCCTTGCATAACCAGCAAGCAGTCAAACAGAGCAACCCAAGTCCCATGCCACACAGCATCAACTAAGCAAATATTCTAGCAGATGTCACTGTCATCAGCATATGAGTGAATTACTGATTCTATTTTTTCCCCATCTGTCAGAATTCAATATAAATTGTTTGGTTTCATGCAAGAGTGTTTGTTCTTCTAACAAATAACTAGTCTGAAATTCTCAATCTTCCTCCAAAGCATCCTTCTAGTGAATCTTTCACTTCAATCCTATCATTTACCTTCATTGTTTTATTTTCTCTCTTCACAGAGGTCATTCTTATGATGGTCATGGCTGGGATGTTTGTATGCTAGTTTCCCTCTGTGGGTTATAATTAGTTCTGCAGATCTAAGCCACAGGAGGTAGAATGCCAATCTTCCCTATGAACTTAACTACCCATTACATCTCCCAGCTCCACTTGGCCTTTTTTTTCATTTGGGCAGCTAGCATGAGAACATGCTTATATGTAAGTGTGAGCTTCATAGAAGGTGAAAAGAACAGAGGAAACCTATGGTAGTTGGAGAATTCTCCTGCTAATATGGTCTTTCCAAACAAACATGCCTTGAGTGAAGACACAAACAACAAATAATTGAAATTTGAAGCTTGTGAAGAATGAAATTACTGCAAAGAAAAACATTACAGTGTCTCATTGCCTAATTGAATTTTACCTCTCTGTGCCTCATTTTCCTTATTTAAAATATGAAAAGATTTGGTTAAATGGTTTCAAAGTTCCCTTCTCTTAATATATGAGCCTAGGAACCTATGATCCTTCAGCCACATATTATTGGTCTTAGCCAACTTGATTCTAAATTGTACTTATAAGAGCAAATGTGATTAATAATTTCTACCTACTCCATAACATAATACCTTTGTGACTATAATTACTGAGTTGTAAAAGATATAGTGGGTAGTCCTCATGCTTCTCTTACTTAAAATTATTTCTCCCATAAAAACATATTGGCCAGGGGCAGCTAGGTGATACAGTAAATAAAGCACTGGTCCTGGATTCAGGAGGTCCTGAGTTCAAACCCAGCCTTAGACACTTCCTAGCTATGTGATCCTGGGCATGTCACTCAACCCTCATTACTCCACCAAAAAAAAAACCAAAAACCCAACATATATATACACACACACACACAGATAGATAGATAGATCTATGTAGTAACAGGAGGTAGGCATTTATATGGTACCTTAAGGTTTACAAAACTCTTTGAATGCATTATCTCACTTGACCTCAACAATTATGCTATGAGGTAGGTACTATAGGAATTACTATTCCATTTTGCAGATGAGGAAACCAGAGCGATCCAGCGAATTGACTACATTTACATAGGTATTCCATTTTGGAACCAGGATTTGAACCTAAATTTCTCAGCAAAATCTCTGATGTGTTTTTCAACTATATCACATTGACTTTGTTACACTAACATCTATCAATGGATGTCTCAGTATGCATAGTGATCTTTTGAACAAGATGGTAAGTGCAGTAATGAGAATGTTTCATTTTAATTCAGTTCAACAAGTCGAAGAAAGGAGGTATAGGAATGGATGAAGGAATAAAATAATAAATTAATGTAAAATCATGTGTTAAATGTTTCCTATATACAAAGTGCTATGCTAAGTTCTTCTGTTAACAAAACAAACAAAAATGAGATAGGTGTCACAATAGACCTAGAGTTAGGAAGACTTGAGTTCAAATCAAGCTTTAAACCCTTACTAGGTGTGTGACCCTGGACATATAATGTAATACCTCTTTGATTAAATTTCCTTAACTGTAAAAAAGAATAGTACCTACCGCTCAGGATTGTTGTGAGGATCAAAGTGAGATAATATTCATAAAGTGCTTAGCATAATGCCTAGCACATAAATAGGCACTGAGGAAATGTTTGCTCCCTTTACTTCTTTTTCTCAAGGATCTATATTCTAATAGAGGGAGACAATAAGTAAACATATACAGGGTATTAGTAGACAGTGAGTTGGTATTTTTGATATCAGAAATAGTGACTTAGAACAATCAATTATCACTCCCTTCTCAGAAGCAATAGCACTCAATTTCATTACTATGCTCAGAGTAAGAGATTGTTATTGTCATCTTTTGGTCATTTTCAGTCTTTTTTTGACTCTGTGACCCCTTTGGGGTGGGGTGGGGGGTTTTATGGCAAAGATACTGGAGTGGCTTTCCATCCCTTCTTCAGATCATTTTACAGATGAGAATTTGAGGCAAACAGTGTCAAGTGCTTGCTCAGGGTCACATGGCTACTAAAAGTGTGAGTAAGAAGTAGAAGATGGAAATAGGAGGGGGAACATCTCTATAGTGGCAGGGCAGATGGTAAGATGGCCTGGAAAGGAAGCTGGAAGGATGATAAAATCATAGCTCTGAAGCTGGAAAAGACCTAACAGACAAACTAATCCAAATTCCTCTTTTACAGGTGTAGAAACCAAGGCCAAGGAAGGTTAAGTGACTTGCCCAAAGTCATACAAGTAGTTAGTCATATGCAAATATATTTTAAATCATTATTGATTAGAGAAATGCAAAGTAAAGAAAGACTTGAACTCAAGCCCTCTGACTTCAGAGCTGGCGCTCTTTCTATTGAATCAAAATATGAAGCATAGTCTGACCTTATCTGGGACTAACAAGATATAGTTAGAAAAATTTATGCTCACACAGTCAATAATCAAGATGACTCAGACACTGACTGACAAATCCAAAATTGAGTAGATTAACTAATATGGAAACTGCTGGAATAAATTTTGGAATTCTGTTGGGCAGGGTGCTGGTATAGATGGAAAGACGTAGGGCATCAGTGGTGATAGGATGGATGGCAAGATTGTCCTGGGTATGTTTCTGGACTGGCATAAATCATAGCTTGCTGTGGTCAGGAAACAATTAGCTAGAGTATGTTAGGTGGGTATCCTTTGTGCTCACTAAGTCACTGATTCAAAATGGCTGTTTCAAGTTAGTAGCATCATCATAGTCGGCGTCATCATCATCATCATCATTCAGTTTGAGATAAGCTGACTTTGAAAATCATCTCAGTGAAGCAAGAGGTCATAAATGAAAATAAGATATTAAGTGTTCATTCAAGCAAAGATTTCCATCTTTAAGAATTTGATTTTAAAGGATTGAATTTCAGGAGGAAGGTTCGGTTTGGAAAATAGGAAAGGAAAAATTAAAGATACAAAGAAGTAAGAAGATAATCTATAGAATAAAACTCTGAAGGAGGCATTACAGTATCGAGAAATGAATGTAAGCTAAGACTTGACAAAAATAAAAACGAAAGGACCTTTTTCCATAGAGACAGGAACAAGAGAAGAGATAAAATGAAGGGAGATATGAAGTAGAAAAAAGAAAAGCTTGAACTTCTCAGTAAAATAAAAATATGAAGTGAGGCCCTTTGCTAATAGTGAAGAGGAGGTTGGTAATTTGAAGCATGAGGAAAAAATAGAAAAGATTTGAAACTTCAACAAAGACATCTGTGAAAAATGTAGAAATAACAGGAGAGATGGATTAGGAGAAAAGAAAAGGACCAATGAACAAGAGGATATAGAGAGAGTTTAATAGGGTTAAGAGGTAGAAAAGATAAAAGTCCAGAAAGTTATGGACATTTTAATGATGGAGGAATGGATTTCAGAGTATATAGATGTGTGTGTGTGGGGGGGGGTACACACATACATATACACACATATATGCATATATACATATACACGTAGATGTGTATACACACACACACATACACATCTTATATAAATTGAGGTGACAAGACCAGGATGTTTTATTTCTATTAAATTAAAATCACCTCCTATCTTTATCATACTTTTAATACAGGAAAGAATAAAACCAGAAATTTACCATAATATTAACAAGGCAGTTTCTGCCTTCCAAAGACATGTTACAAACATAAACATAAACTTACAGTACATTTGTGACCATATATGTCTATCTTTTATTTAAGAAAAAAAATAGGGGAAAGGGGCCATTTATAGTTTTTTCCTTAGGAGCTAGAAGTTTTGGAAGTCTGGTGAACAAAGTGAATTTTCTAGATCTCTGCAAAGGCAACAAGGAAAATTCAAAAGTACTAGATGGATAAAAAGAAGTTTAGCAATCTGGCTGAAAAATAATGGGAATTTTTAAAGCTCAATCATTTTTAAGGTATGAAGACTAAAGTTGGCATTGGATTTGTTTTTTGTTGTTTTTCACAGACACAATAGACACAACAAAAAAGAAGTAACAAATCACAAGAATCCTCAATACCAAGGAAATTCGCTTAAGAATTCTGAAAAAACTAATGGAATTCCAGTTCCAAAATATCTAACAACATTAAAATCAGCAGCTTACTGAAGGTCTGAAGAGAAGCCAACCTTGAGTTCAGCTTAAAAAGTGGCATTTGATAGTCACCAAGGCCTTGTTTAGATAGCTTGACCTATTGTTGTTTTCTAAAAGACTTTAAATATAAATGATGATGCATTTCTGAAAAAGTGGGTAAAAGAGACAATGTAATATTATTTTTATAAAAGCAATTTATATGTTTTAGATTTTTAAGATTCTTTGAAGGAGTTAAAATATATCAAGAACTGTTAATTAGAACTAGTCTTAGACTCTGAACAGCTTTTGATGAGTCTTTCTCAAAAGGCTACCAAAGAAACTTGACAACTCCAGAATAAATAGTTAAATTCCCTCATGTATTTTAAAACTAGTTAAGCACTAGAACACATCAAGTACTTATAAATAGACAGACCTGGGCAGAGAGTAGGCTAATAGCAGGTCACCTAAAACATGTCTAAGAGCAGGTGTAGAATCCTTTGGTACATTTCTTAGTAAGGAATGGAGACATCTGGAGTCCTTTGGAAAACTAGCAGTGGAATGAGATGCTACACTCATAGAGGAGGTAACTAGAGGGCATAGCATCAAGGGAAAGAGGTTTCATCTCATTATAAAACTTATTATTAAGGTCGCCCAGAAATGGTTAAGGAATAGGGAAAGAGAAAATGAAGTTTTAGGCTAAGGACAGATTTAGGCTCCTCTCTATCCCCAAACCCTATTCTTGAGAGGCTAGGGAAGAGAAAAATAGCTACCTTTGGAGAAGGAAGTGAGAAAAGACTTCTTGACAGAATACCCTCATACTCAAAATAGTAGAAAGAAACAATCATTAATGTAGCTGCTTCCACCAAAACAACAGCTGATTACTGCTATAACAATAAGTCCATCAATTCTGGAAGCTGCAGTTATCTCTTATTTCTGCTATTTCAAATAAATAAAAAATAAAAATTTTCCTGATAGATTTTTTCATATTTAATTTAAATTAATAAGGACTTTATACAACATCTATTAGAATCTCATCATTTATAGATGAGTAAACTGAGGGTCAGGGAAGAGAAGGGACGTATCCTGAACTGAATTTGAGAGGAAAAGTGTTTTTATAAATGTAATCTACTAGATTCTCATATAACTCTACTCTGGGTTACCAGGGGGTAACTAGGAGTAGTGAAAGTCATTTTTATAATGCAGTTCTACATAAAAAGCTCTATAAAAGTGTTTTGTACACTGTTTAAGTTTGAATTTAATTTTAGCTTCTGCTGCCTTTTCCCTCTTAAGCTCTTAATTTGTGCCATATTATTTATTGTTGTCCCCTGGAAGAAGTAAAGAAAGAAAAAATTACTTAAGTAAGCTCCCTAATGGTAAAAATAGAGGATATATTTCCAAAAAGATCAATTGTACAAGACTTTGGAGTGAGGGGAAAATAGACAAGAGATGGTAATTGGCTTATAAGGTTTAATGTTTACGTAGCACTTTAAGGTTTATAAAGTATTTTATAATATTATTTCATTTAAATTTCAGAATGCCATTACAGCCATGAATATTAATATCCCTATTTTATAGATGAGGAACCTGATGACAAAGTTTAAGTGACTTGTCCTTGTTCTAAGAGTAAGTAAATAAGATTTTCTGTGACAGAGCCAAGATAGCAGAGTAGGGAAAGCACTCAGCTAAACTCTCCCAACATTTCTCTCCAAACAACTTTAAAATGCCTCAACTCCAATTCTAAAGTTTCAGATCCAACAAAAGGGCAGAGTGAGATATTCTTCTGGCTCAAAATAACTTAGTAGTTCAGAAAGAGATCTATAACATAGGGATAGAGGTTACCCAGAACCCATGTGGATGAAACACTTGTAGTAAGAGCATATGATAGCAACAGAAGCAGTAGCAACTTTGGGAGCTCCCAAGCCAGATACAATAAAGGGACCTAGCAACTGATCAGAAAGAGACAACAAGGAATCTCTATGCTAGCAGTGGATGCAGAACCAGGTGCTGTTTGGCAAGTGCATGGGTTATACCCACTTCTGGCTCACAGTTCAAGGGCAGAGAAGAGCACTTTTGGTGAAGATGAAGTGGAAGCCCTGAAAAGCATTATCACTTTTGATTTCAAGGGATCAGAGAGCCTGAGGAACCATATTCAAGAAAAAAGAAAGGCAAAAAATACAACAAAACTATTGTCTGACAAGTAGATTGGCTTTGTTCAATGCACTTAGTAAAAGAGGCACAAAAAGTACTGAAGAAAGTAACACCTTACAAACCAGAATTTACCTAATGGTAAAAGAGGTAGAAAACAATGCAAAACAAAAAAACAAAAAACAAAAATCAACCCAATAATCACTATGGAAAATAACTCCTTGAAAAGCAGAATTGGCTAAATATTTTTTAAAGTATAAAAAGCCACTGACAAAAATTGTTTCTTAGACATTAGAATTGGGAAAATGGAACCTTCCTTTAAGTTCTGGCAAAAATTCCAATGAAAAGCTTTTCCTGGTGTCTCTTTATTCTGGTGCCTTCCTTCTACTGGTTTTCTCCAATTTCCTGTCTATAACCTGTTTATACATCATTGTTTTCATGAAGTCTTCCCCATGTTTGGGGCAAACTGCCTCAGTTTACCCAAATCACTCGAGGAGACCACCAAGTCAAGCAGAGACAGATTTATTACATCCTTGCAAGAATGGGCAAACTCAATAACTGAGTTGCAATAACTAATACATGCCTTGAGTTTTTATAGTAATGTTGGGGGGGGGGAAGTCCCCACGCACACTAGGGTGAGGTCACAATCTAACATCCAATCCTGTCTCATCCAGGGTGCATGCTTAGCTCATGATCAATGTATGGAGACATGCATACGTGTTCCAGGAACAAGGGGGGAAAGGGAAGGGGGAACAAGGTCAAACCAACGGAAGAGGGAAGGGGGGGGCAGTCAGATGTTTCAGATCTCATAGTTCCCACTGACTCTCCCCTCCCCTCTCCTGGCCCCTATCTCTAAAGATATTCAACTTGAATAACAGGAAGGGTCACTCAGGTGTTTCAGCATTGTTTTGTAGTCGTGTTAATTTTAGAAAGATGACAGGCTTAAAATTTATCTTTGGCTATGTTGGGATATCAAAGAAATAGAATAAAGAATAAAAGAATAATCCATTGTTGGGACCCTAGGGTCAAGGGGATTCTGCTCTGAGAAAAAGAAACATGTCACTTAACATCTGGTCTCAACTTAATTGCCCCATCCTGTGCTGAGCCTTGTCCTTTCTTCTTGAGTCCTGAGTATTGAATCGGTGGGAGAATCCCCTGACCCACTCAACAGGGACTGGGGTTCTGACATATTATGGATTCTAGTTAGGCTGAAGATACAACTTTTATTACAGGCCATAAAACTAAGATGTAGCTGACAAGTGGGGAGACTGAGCAGAAGTAAAAATACTGTTAATTGACAATAAAACTTAAAGGAGACAGTGAGAATTTGACAAGCAATAAACTTTTACTGGGGTGGGGCTGGGTATCTTCCAGGCTCCATCCTCAGAGTTTAATCTGACTCAAATCCATAATCATCTCATACACCCATAAGATTGTAGGCTCCTTGAGATGGACTGCTTTTGCCTTTCTTTGTAACCCCAGCACTTGGCACCGTGCTTGGTACATAGTAGGTGCTTCATAGTTCTTTGACATAACAAAACGAGGCACTACAAATATCCAATCCTTCCCTCTCTCTTTGATCTCTTAAGGGCATTGGCCTAGTAGTGGTAACATTGGGTCAATTACAGCTCTCTTTTTTTTTTCTTTCTTTTTTTTTTAAGTGAGGCAATTGGGGTTAAGTGACTTGCCCAGGGTCATACAGCTAGTGTTAAGTGTCTGAGGCCAGATTTGAACTCAGGTACTCCTGACTCCAGGGCCGGTGCTCTATCCACTGCGCCATCTAGCTGCCCCCAATTACAGCTCTCTTGTTAATAAACACTCCTATATACTCTAACTTTTAAACTAATAGTCCTTCTCAGTCTTTGCTTTAACATAATACTGAATCTTCTCTAAAACAAAGTTTTTAGCAGTTTCCTATTCTGATGGATAATTTTTTCCTACTACCTCTGATTCACAAGTATAGGTAAATGGTATCCCATTGCCACTTCCAGATCATTCTTTGAACCCTTCATATGACAGGTATAGCTTCAATGAAATCTCCTTATTCAAGGTTCATGAAATCTATGTGGATTTCCTTCTCTTTATTGTTTTTGCTTTTATCTAAATTCTTCAGAGCCCCCATAACTACTTGATTGCTGCCCTATGTCTCTTCTATGTGCTATATTGGTACTTTGATTTCCTGAACACTATGTTCATTTCCTCCTTCTGACTTGGTGTCTTGTAATGTATAGCCATATAGGGATCCTAAGATGCATATTTAAAGTTGGAAGGGACCTTAGAAGCTATCTAATCCCACCTACACCAATTTTACAGATGAGGACACTGAATACCAAAAAAAGTAAAGTGGCTTGGCCAAGACCACTAGATAGTAAGTAGCAGATATATAGTCAACTAACAAGTATTTATTTATTAAGCAATTACTACTTGCCAGAAACTGTGATGAGGGCAATGCATACAAAGAAAGACCAAAAAAAAAATGCCTCTGTTCTTAAAAAGCTTATATTCTAATGTAGAATATAACATGTAAATAATTATATAACTATGTACATTTTTTTGGCAGGGCAATGAGGGTTAAGTGACTTGCTCAGAGTCACACAGCTATTGTGTCAAGTGTCTGAGACGGATTTGAACTCAGGTCCTCCTGAATCCAGGGCCAGTACTTTATTCACTGTGTCATCTAGCTGCCCCCTAAATAACTATATATTTATAAAAGATATACAGACCAGATAGTAGATAATAAATATAAATTTTGTTTGTCTCTGCTGATCTTCATCCAAGCACTGTCCCCATTCCAGTTCCTAGATTAACTCACATAAGTCTCCTTAATAAATAATGCTATTCTGTCACTCTTTCTATGTTATCTACATTTTGTTTTATTCTTTTATTCTTCACTAGAGTCCTACTATAATGTGTCTTTGTATTGTGGAGTTGACTATGAGTCATCATGGCTTTGCCAGTAAAAGTTCTAGAAGGTCCAAACAGATGGACTTTTGATTTCTAATTTTGATTTGATTTGTGATATGTAGAGAAGTAGACTGGTTTTGTTCAAAAAGGCTTATCACCATATTGGCTACAGAGTAATTTGGTTAACTTCAATAAGGATTTATTAAACATCTCTTGAGTTCAAGGCACTGAACTAGTTTCTGGGGGCAAAACAACCAAACAAAAACCACTCCCTACCTTACATTATGTTGAATATAATAGATATAAAAATGAGAATGTAAAAATATTCTAATCTATTTTTTGCCCAGAGTAAAACTAAATGAGCAACTGCAAGGACAATGCCCCTCCCAGGATAATGTGATCACCTCATCTCTCATCATGCTATTTAACTCAGGCTCAGATACTCAACATCTTCCCAACTCCCTCAAGCCTCCTTTACCCTCTTACTTGGAGAGAATGAAGAGTAAAGTACTAAATACCTGTCAGAGCTTTCCTTTATAGAAGGCAAGATCTGGACTTTACATCTCATTCTCTACTTTCCATCTGCAGCTCTGCTTGGTTTGAACCCCACAGAAAAAGATGCCCATATGCAGGCTGCTACCTCACAAGACTCCCCCACACCAACTATCCTCTAATTCCCCTCATCCCCCTTCCAGCTTCCTTTTTTTGTGTTGTCTTCCCCCTTAGATTAGGTCTTTGAGGGCAGTGGCTGTCTATTTCTTTTTTGTATCCCTAGTTCTTAGCACAGTGTAGGATATATAGCAAGTGCTTAATAAATGTTTATGGAATTGAAAAGATTCCGAACAAATTTATTTCAAACAGTGCTTGTAAAGTAGCATGGGGGTAGTAAATAGAGAGTTGGTCTTTAAACCAAGAAAACTTCAGTTCCAGTCCCACCACTGACATATACTGGCTGAATAATCCTGACCAAATCATATAAACTTTCAATGCCCTAGGCAACTTTATAAGATTGTAAAGTGATGATCAGCATTAATGTAGAAAGTAAAAGTTTGCATGTATATATCATTACCCACTAAATTACCACTTCAAAAAAATGCAAACTTTTACTAATTTCCTTCCTCTTTAATACTTATTTTCTACCAAAAGAATAAGAATATGGCAGAAGAAAATAAAGTAGTGAGGTTAGACATGCAGGAACTTAGGCAAGTTACTTTAAGCAAAACAAAGCTGAGCTTTGCTAAGCTCTTTCAGCTCTAGTGCATGAGATATTTGACTGCTGATAAGCTTTTGTACTAAGCAAGAAAAATAATTTAAATGGTATAAGTAGAAACTCTTCTTTGAAACAAACAAGGGTAATTCACCAAAACAAATCAACACATTTGTTTTGTCTGATAATGTATCTCCATTTTAGTATATTACTCCTCAGCAAAGAGATGGGAGGCATATCCTATCATCAGTCTGTTGATGCTAGTGCTTTTTCTTTGTCATATTATATGCTAGCATTTATTTCTCCACATTTACTTTCATTTTAATTAAAATAATTGCCACTGAACATAAACCCCACACACAACTCTCAAGACATTTTTTAAAGAAAGAAAAAATAGGATGCTGCAACTACCTTGTGTTCCCCTGAAGCTCTAGGGTCTGAATGAGCAAGATGCAATGACAGAAGCAGCAGGAAGATACTTTCAGAACTGCTGCTGCCTTTGAACCTCAAGCACCCAGCCGATACATTCAATAGCATTTTAGAGATGGCTGGGGTTCCTCTCAGGTTTTAAATTCTGTTAAAATTCTAACCAAGGGTGTTAAACTGCTACTGATTTAGCTTTTTCTTTAAACAGAATACTGAAACCCAAAATGATTCCAGCCACACCTTTGAAGTGTTGTTGAACATGGCAACTGAGTAGGGGGTGGGAAGGAGTAGAGGTGGGAATCTAGCAGAGTTTTAAAAGAACTGCATGACTTGAGCTACATTTGCTAAGCCTCTGGATTGTTTGGGAAAGAAGAAAAGCATAAAAATAGTGGATCACCAACATACACAGTTTAAACAGTTATCTGGGTACTCTGTGCATTGCCAGTTTCAAGTACCTTGCATTCAGTTTTGGTTCTAACAAGAAAATACAAGATTCCAGAAAGAGGCTTGACCTCTGACTGACCCAATAATCAGGGCTTTTATTTTTTCTAATATTCACACATGCTGCTGACTTGTCATATGCAAAAATGTATTTTGGAATATATTTGATCAAAGTAATATGATGTGATAGAATGTTAAATTTGGAATCAAAGGACCTGGATTCAAATCCTATACCGATTTGCCACTTGAGTGATTTTGAGTAATAAAGGAGTATTTATTAAGCACCTACTACATTCCAGGCACTGTGATAGGCCTTGGACATAAAAAGTACAAAAGGGTCACAGTCCCTGTCCTTAGGCAACATACATTCTACATAGCTACTCTGAGGCTGATTTTTTTTTAATGTAAAATGAAGGGATAGAGCAGAACAAGATAGCATCTAAGGCATGCTCCAGCTCTCAATTTATATTCAATGAACCCTCAAAACTCTGATTCTATGAATGAAATGCATGATGGGTAAATTTTGATGTAGTAGAAAGGGAGAATGATAACTCTTAATTACTTAATAAGTTTACCCAGAAGAATGTATGCCTGAGTCAGGAAACTTCATTGGGGTAGTGAAGAGATAAATAGTAGTAAGGTAATACCAGGAGCTAAATACTAATCTCTGGAAGCACAGCATGTGTGTGTGTGTGTGTGTGTGTGTGTGTGTGTGTGTGTGTGTGTGTGTGTGTGTGTGTGTGTGTGTAGTGGGGACCAAGAGGAGGTCCAGAATAAGAGGAAAGACATAATGTCATAGAGAAATTTCAACTCTCCCTCCTTTTTATCAAATATTTATTCCTGTATAGTTCTCTTTTTTTTTTTTAGTGGGCTGTTGGGGTTAAGTGACTTGCCCAGGGTCACACAGCTAGTAAGTGTTAAGTGTCTGAGACCAGCTTTGAACTCAGGTACTCCTGACTCCAGGGCCAGTGCTCTAACCATTGTGCCACCTAGCTGCCCCCTATCCCTGTATAGTTCTAAGGGTCAGATCTATATTTCCCTTGATTTTATACTTCTGGAAAATAGTCATGATGTCACATACTATCACTGGTCTTAAGTTTTCTCACTTATAAAATACTTGGGGTTGGACTAGATTAATTCTAAGAGCACTTCTAGAAAATATCAGGATTTGTTGTAAAAGGTTTTATTGATTATACATGCATGCATACACACACATGTATAGCCACAAACCAACATGCTAGGGGAAATAACATCATAGGAAGTAGTTGTTTCAATAGTTTTATCAAAAACTAGGAGATAAGGCAGTTGAGCTGTGAAAAAAAAATGAAGGCAAGAACTATTACACAAAGTTCCAATGTGTACTTTCAGTCTCTGCCCTTTGCAACTGCACAGTTGCACTTCACACTGGAATCTGAAGATGGGTTAACCAATGGCCATGGTCTTGAGCAAATGATAGACTCTGGAAGATGAGATGGTCTTCTTCTGAAATTACTAAACCTAGGTCATGTCCTCTGCACTATGCTTCACTAACAAAATTAATCCTAGTTGTAAGAATTCATAATTACATCTCTGAATCAGTGCTGCTTTTAGGAGGATATGCCCAAGTCAGGGGAGGGAGGCAAAAAAGTACGGGACTTCAGGGAAAAAAATAAAGAATAAAGAAGACAGTCCCTTGCATTTATAGAATCACAACTGGTAGAGAAGGGCAAGGAGTCATTCCTAAATCTCTACAGGGCAAGGAGGTCTGTAGAACACCTACTCTTCTGGCATTTGACAGATGAGTAGTCTATGCCTGTATATAAATCTGTGGGGAAGTCAGTGATTTTCCCATTATCCTCATATGAGTTAGTGAAAAGGACATCTTGAAAATTCCCTTGAAAATCCCTTAACCATTCATCATTTTCCTAAGATAATAAAGCACTTCCTATTTTTCCAGTGTCTTTGTGAAACAATGATTCTCTATATGGGAAACCTGAGAATCAATTAAAGGCATATTTCATTTTTTGTGCTTTGCTTTATTGTGCTTTGCAGATAATGTGGTTATTATTGTTGTTGTTTGGGGTTAGGTTGTTTGTTTTTGGTTGTTGTTTTTACAAATTGAAGGTTTGTTGACATCCTGCATCCAGCAGTGCCATTTTTTCCAATGGCTTACATTGTATATCTTTTCCATAATTCTTGCAATATTTCAAAAATTTTCATAATTATTATATATGTTATGGCAACCTGTAATGAGTGATCTTTTATGTTACTTTTATAATTATTTTGGGACACTGAGTACTGTGCCCATATAAGATGGGAAACTTAAATGTTCTGTGTATTCTAATGGCCCCACCAATTGTCCATCCCCATCTCTCTCCCTCTCTTCAAGTCTTCCTATTCCCTGAGAAAAAACAATGCTGAATTAAGCCAATTAATAACCCTACAAGGTTTAAGTGTTCAAGATAAAGGAAAAGTCAATCCATTTGACAAACTTCATTGTTGTCTTTTTAAAGAAATTGCCAAAGCCACTCTAACCTTCAGCAATCACCATCCTGATCAGATCAGTCATCAACCATCAATATCAAGGAAAAACGACCCTCCACCAGCAAAAAGATTACAATTCACTGAAGGTTAAGATGATGATTCACAATTTTTAGAAATCAAGTATTTTAATTAAAGTATATGCATTGTTTTTTAGACATAATACTTTTGTACACAATACAGTATTGTGTAAACATAACTTTACATGCAAAATTTTATGTGACTTGTTTCATTCATTACAATAGTCATTTTATTGCCATGATCTAGAATCTAACCTGTAATATCTCCAAAGTATGTCTATATATTGGTTATCTTCTTTAGATTAAGAAGATGCAGTTACCCAAATTCTCAAAAGAGCTTAATAAAAAAGGGTCTCAAGAAATGTTATTTCCCGTCCCCCCCCCCCCATGGCAGGAAGCCACAGAGTATAGTACAGTTTGAAAGAGTACATAATGAAGATTTGGGTTAAAATACTTGTGCTACTAGTTACTATCTAAGTGACCTTAGTTAATTTGCATCCCTTCTCAGATATCTCCACTATAAAATGAGAAAGGTTCAACTGGATCAGGGTTCTTAACCTTTTTGTTGTCATTGACCCTTTTGGCAGTCTAATGAAGCCTATGGATTTCTTCTAAAAATAATTTTTAAATTCATAAAATAAAATATATAGTCTTAAAAAGGAAATCAAGTATGTTAAAAAACAGTAACCAATTTTTTTGTAAAAAGGTACAAAGTCTTGGACCTCATGTTAAGAACTTTTGAATTAAATGGTCTCCAAGGTCCCTTCTGGCTCTAAGTCAACAAAGACAACAAATATTTGTTAAGAACTTATGGATACAAAGAAAGGCAAAAAAAAAAAATCTCTGTCCTTAAGAAGTTTGTAATCTACTTGGGGGAGGAATAACTTGCAAAAAAACTATGTATATTTAAATTATATATATACATATTACAAACTGGAGGTAATCTCAGCGGGAAGGCACTAAACTTATGGAGAAATGGAAAAGGATTCAGGCAGAAGGTGGGAAGTTTACTAAGGCTTGAAGGAAATTAGGAATTGGAGATAAGGAGGGAGAGAATTCTCAGTATAGAGAAGAGCCAATAAAAATACCATTATGCAGAGGAGTATCCTGTGAATGAAAATCAAGGAAGCCAAGAATCACAGAGTACATGGAAGGGGTAGTGTAAGGTATAAGAAGACAGGAAAGGTAGATAGGGGACTTAATATGAACTGCTTTAAAAGCCAAACAAAGGTTTTATATTTTATCCCAGAGGGAGTGGGGAGCTACTGGAGGTAAATGAATACAAGAGTGACATTGTCAGAACTGTACTTTGGGAATATCACTGATAGCTCTGTGAAGGATATACTAGAAAAAAGAGAAATTTGTGGCAAGAAGGACAGGTATGAGGTGATAACGATCTATACCAGGAAGATGTCAGTGTGAAGGAAGAGAAAATATGTGACATATGTTGCAATGGCAAAATCCCAAAGGACTTGGCAACAAATTCGGTGAGGAGGTAAGAGAAAAGTAAGGAATACATGGTGGCATCAAGGTTGGGAGACTCAGTGACTAAGAGGATTGTAGTGCCCTTGATAGAAATAGAGAAGTTAGGACAGCATTGTAGCTATCCAATATACCTTGTTAAATCTGATGAGAGCTTATGCAGGGGGTTTGAAACAGCAGTTTAAGTCCATACCCCTAAGACCTAAAAAGTACTCAGTAGTGTATTTCACGCTGTCCAGGATCCCATATTGCTCTCACACACATTTAGCCTGGTATATAACTAGAGAGAAGCATCCAGTGGAAGCATAAATAGATAACAAAAATGGTAATGCAGCATGTGCGTAGCATATTTCTAAAAACAGACTTCAAAATAACTTCTGTTCTGCAGAATATTTTTTGAGGGTGTTTTCCTGCACAATGAAAATGAAACATTTAAATAAGCTTCTTTTGAATTATACAAACACAGGCAAGGATTATTTTAAGTAAAATAATTTATCAGAAACTAAGAAGTAGTTCTTCATGGTTCCTCCAAAACAAAATTCACAAAAAGTTGAGAAAATCTATTATTTTAAGCCAAAGGAGATATTTGAGAATGATTTAAAGGCTTATGGATGGCAACCTTGGAAAAGATGAGAATATACTCTTCATTTAGGCATTTGTTTTTTCTTTTTGAATCTTCAGAATATCAGGAGTCTAATTTCTTTTTTGTTTGTTTCACAACAGGAAATTGCCTGATTTTAAGAAAAAAGGAAGTGAGCTATCTAATTTTATTTGTGAACTTATGTCCTCATTTTCACCAAAAAGTTTGTTTCCATTAGTCATTACTATTATATGGAAAGGACCCAGGAGGAAAAATGAGGTAAAGGCAAAGGTAAAAAATTCATATGGGTATCATGAGATTAAGGTGGTACCAAACAAGAGATGTTAAATATAGCAAAAATTAGAAGACGGTAATTTCATAACATGACTTCCTACTGTTAGATATTCAGGGGATGAAAAGATTAACTTTAGCTGCAACACTAGGGGAAGATAACTATAAGAAATAGTTTAAAGAAATGTTTCTTTCAGTTATGTCTAATCCTTTGTGGCCTCATTCTGGAGGCTTTCTTGGCAAAGATACTGTAATGATTTACCATTTCCTTCTCCAGCTCATTTTAAAGATGATGAACTAGACCAAACAGGGTTAAGTGGCTTGCCCAGGGTCACACAGTAAGTGTCTGAGGATGGATTTGAACTCACCTTCCTGATTCTAACACCAGTGCTCTATCCCCTGCACTACCTAGCTGCCTTAAACAAATGTACAAAGGTACTACATGAAAATTTAGAATGTTTTGGAAGAAAAGGTAGTTCAATTTGGCTGGACCAAGGTTACATAAAAGAACATCATGTGAAATAAAGCTATTGAAGCCAGAATGTGGAACATCTTAAAAATGAGGCTAGATAGAATTTGGAGTGTCAATGAAGGACAATGAAATGTGATCATATGTGTATTTGGAAGATTAATCTGTTAGCAGTAAATATGGAATTAGTGGAAGTGAGGGAAAGGAGAAAATAGAAAACAGACTAAAATAGTGTACTAGAAGTAGAAATGAATGGTACAGAAGGGATATATGTAAGAGATATAGTGTAGATAATAGGGCTTGAGTTGGTAATTAAAGAAATTCCATTGAGCACACATTTTTAAATACTTACTATGTGGCAGACACTGTGCAAAGGACTAGTTAAATGCATAGCGCTAAAAAGGAGAAACCAAAGACGATTCCAGGATTTCAAGCCTGCGAGGGTGGAAAAATGGTGGTGCCATTGACAGAAATACAGAAGTTAAGAAGAGTAGCAGGTGTTGTGGGAAAGATGATGAGTTCAGTGTTATAACTTGCATACTAATTTTAAATATGAAAAACACCCATCATCAGTCACATCTATAATTATCTTCCTGGATAAAAAGCACTGTAAGCATATAAAGCAATCTTGCTTATTTTTCTTTATTGTTTAGAGAAGAGAGGCATCTATTTTTATAATATAGATAGTGAACTCCATTATTCAGAATTCTCTGTTAACCAGAATTTTCCCACATCTATGGGATAATTATAATTTTTGTTTCTAATAACAGACACCTGAAGTATTATCTGAATTATCTAAGTAAAAATAAATTCTTTTCAGCACAAAGTATTATAACTGTGTTTGATAAAAAAATTCATAAGAAGTTTGGAATACTTCATAGAAATTCTAAGAAGCCCAGACACTTCTAGAAAACATGTAAATACAACAAGAATTTCTCATTTATCTGGTTTATATGATCTTTTAACAATATAACTAACTTTATCTTGTTACCAACATACAAATAACTTTAAATATCTTGCTAAATTGTCCCTTCTAGCTCTAAATCTGTGATCCTATGGTCCTATCACATCACAAAATATTATACTTGGAAAGGACCTAACACATTACCTATTCAATAAATGAAGCTGGAATACTTTCTTCAGTGACACTGGCTGGTGACCATTCAACCTCTACTCAAAGGCTTTCATTTTCAGAGGTTTCAGCATTTCCTAAGTCAGATCTGACCCCCCACCCTACCTCCACATGTTCCCCTTCCCCCCTCCCCCTTTTTATGAATAGGCTGAAGTGTTAGCAAGATCTTCCATATATTGTACTGATATCTTCCACCTAGTAATTTCCATTCACTGGTCCTACTTCAACCCTCTGGGGCTAAATATAATAAAATACTTCTTCTACATTGAGAACCTTCAAATAATTGAAAATAGAGATAACTCATTCCTAAATTGTATCTTCTCTATGCTTAAAAGTTTATTCAATTAATCTCAAATATAATAATGTTGAATCTACTGACATCCCTGGTCCCTCTATTTTGGACATTCTCCAATTTGACACAAAGCCTACCTTAAAAAGTGGAACTCCAAAATAGACACTATGTTAGATGTGTTTTGACAATGTGAATTTTGTTTCCTTCAATGTGGACATTGTATTTCTTATTTTGCTATCAAGCTTTCCATTAGATTGTTTGTTTGCCATATAACTCTAATGGACTCATATTGGATTTGCAGTCTGCTAAACACCCCATGTATTTTTCACATGAATTGCTGCTTAGCCCTGTCTAACCCATCCTATAATTGCATGATATATTTTTAGATGTGTTTTAAAATGTGTATTTATCCCTACTAGATTTGTTTTGAGTCCACTCAATCATTCCTCTGTGGCAAAGTATTTATAGATTGCAATTCTATGATCCAATAGATTCACTATCTCTCACAGCTTCACATCAACTCCTAATCTGATTAGCAAATCATCTATGCTTTCATTAAAGTTATTCACATACAGGACCCCATGACACTCCTCTAGAGAAAAATGCTTGCAATGGAAATTGATTTGTCAGCAACATTCTTTGGATTGTTTGAGATGTCACACAACCAGATTCAAATCAAACTCTGTTTTGCAGTTCGCATCTTACTATTTTGTCCTGAAGGACAGCATGAAAGATTTTGTCAAATACTTTGATAATATATAAGTATATTATGTCCCTGACCTACCATTCCAGTGATCCCGACAAAAAAGAAAAAAGTAAATAAGTTCATAGTGGCATAAATTTTTCATAATGAACTCACAATGAATTGCATATGACACCAATTCTAAGTATTCACAACACTACCTCTTTAACAATTTGTTATTGAATTTTGTTAGGGTGTTGGCTCATCAGTTATATTACTGTCTACTATATGATTATCCCAGTTTGGAAAATAGGCCAAAGTTTGGCCATTTTTAATTTTCTGGTTCCTTTCTCCTCTATGTTAACTTCTCAGATATCACTAACACATTTATTTTTTTTGCAGGACAATGGGGGTTAAGTGACTTGCCCAGGGTCACACAGCTAGTAAGTGTTAACTGTCAGAAGCCGGATTTGAACTCAGGTCCTCCTGAATCTAGGGCCCATGCTTTATCCACTGTGCCACCTAGCTGCTCCTACTAACACATTTTCAAAAACTACATCCAAAAATATTTTCCGTACACTGGAATGTATTCATCCAAGATAGATTATCTGAAAACATTTAATCTAGGGAGATGTTCTCTTACCATTTCTTTATCTCTTTTTCCATCAAAACATTTTTTTTTATTTTAACCTCCCTAATCTGAAGACTATTTTCTTTGGTATAGAAAAATAATGAAAAATAAGTGTGTAACACTTTGAATTCTTCCTTTCACTTATTAATATTGTCCTGTTTACCTCCAAATAACTAAAGCTAGATAATATCCACCCCTTCTAATGTGAAACAAAAGCCATTTTTTGTGGTGGAAAGATCAATGGACTTGGAGTTAGAAGATGTGATTGTTGGCTGTATAACTTACTAATTTTACTATTTAAAGTCAATTATTTAACTTCTCTGAGCCTCAGTTTGCTTATCTGTAAAATGGGTATATTTATAGTAATCATATGTGTGTATCTTAGCTCATCAAATTATTATTTTAATAATAATGCATTTTTCTGACCATATAAGGTCAAAATAGGTTGGGATTTGTTATAGAAGAAAGTATACCCCTTATTAAAGAGAACTTTTATAGACTTTTCTATTTTACTTGACTTTTCATTTACTAGTATGTAATCTGGATTGCACCATAGTCAATTGCTTACTTCTCAGAATCAGTCATCTCCAGTCTGACCTGGAATGAATATATTCTCTCCTCTGCTCATCATGCAGTCAACAACCACATGTTTCCCTGTTTATTTAATTAAGAGAGGACCTCAATTAAGCTCTAATACTTAGCACTGGTGCCTTTCTTGCTTCAGTGCTTTAATGTTCTTAGCATTTCCTAAACCTGACCTGAATTCATAGCTTTTACTATTTAGTACTCGCATTCTGCTATTCAGTGCAATTAAACTGTCTGTACTTCTTTGTCCCTAAGCAAGAAAAAACAATCAATTCGATTCTTCTAAAACTGAGGCACATTTTCTCTTGACAAGTTGCCCAACTGATTCCTCAAATTGTTTTTGTTTAGGCATAATTTAGGATGTAGAGATAGAAAAAATATGGGCTATAAACCCTGTCTTCACCCTACATACCCTCAAACTGAAAGTTCAACCATGCAAGAAGTACACAACCAAATTTCTTACATTGCAAACTGAAGTTTATTGTATTCAAAATCTTTGGGAGGCAGCTAGGTGGTGCAGTGGATAAAACACTGGCCCTGGATTCAGGAGGACCTGAGTTCAAATTTGACCTCAGACACTTGACACTTACTGGCTGTATGACTCTGGGCAAGTCATTTAACCCTCATTGCCCCACAAAGAAACAAAAACAAAGCAAAAAAACTTTGAAAATTAGTAATTATGGGGTCCTGAGACAAGATGGCAGAGAAAAGGCAGTGACTTGCATGAGCTCTCCCCAATACCTCTCCAAATACCTTCAAATAATGGCATAAGATAATTCCTGGAGCACCAGTACCCTCAAAGAACAGGGTGAAATAATTTTCCAGGGAAAGACTGGTTTTTTTTTTTATTTTTAGAAGGTCAGCAGGAAAAGACTGTCACAGACCCAGCTTCAGCAAACCAGGTGCAGGTTTGAATTAGCTGCAGCAGCAACTGCTTCTGGAATTCAGCCCACACAGGGTAAGGTGATTGAACAACTGGCCAGAAGGAGATTACAAGGGCCTTTTCTCCAACACTGAGGCAGGATACTTTTGTTTTGTACATACTCAGATCCAGGCTTGGGTGGTGGTTCCAGGGCAGGGAGGAACACTAGCACACCAGAACTTGCAGCCACAGTGGAGCTAGATGGTCTTCATAGTTTCAGGGCAGAAAAGCAGTCTTGTAGTTGCTTGCAGACCAGAGCAGGGGGAAGGAGAGTACTAAAGATATCTTTCCTTAAATCATAACATCTTGAAATAACTGAAAACTTACAAAGCCCTAGGAGTATCTCTAAAAATGGCTGCACAAACCTTCAGAAGCTTGGTATGGTGTATCCTCCACCCTGGAAGTTGTATCCCACTTTAACAAAGAGTTAAAAGTCAAGAAATAGGCTGGGAGCAAACAGAAAAAAATCTGACCATAGAAACCTACTATGGTGACAAGGAAGATCAAAACACACATTCAGAAGAAGGTAACAAATTCAAAGCTCCTACATACAAAACTTCCAAGAAAAATATGAATTGGTCACAAGCCATAGAAGCACTCAAAAAGGACTTTGGAAATAAA
This sequence comes from Dromiciops gliroides, assembly GCF_019393635.1. NCBI lineage: Eukaryota > Metazoa > Chordata > Mammalia > Microbiotheria > Microbiotheriidae > Dromiciops > Dromiciops gliroides. The sequence continues at coordinate 567,676,878 of NC_057861.1, read as the reverse complement.
GACAGGTAGAGGGAAAAATGGAAAGAGAAATGAGAGTGATGCAAGAAAATGATGAAAAAAGGCAACAGCTTGGTAAAGGAGACACAAAAAATACTGAAGAAAAAACACCTTTAAAAACAACTTTAAAACAGACAAGGCCAAATGAGGAAAAGAATGCCTTGAAAAGCAAATTGGCCAAATGGAGAAGGGGGTACAAAAGCTCACTGAAGAAAATAATTGCTTAAAAATAAAGATTGAGCAAATGGAAAATAATGACTTTATAAGAAATCAAGACACAATAAAGTAAAACCAAAAGAATGAAAAAAAAGAAGGCAACATGAAATATCTCATTGGAAAAACATCTGACCTAGAAAAAAGATTGAGGAGAAATCATTTGAAAAATTTCAGAATACCTGAAAGCTATGTCATAAAAAAAGAGCCTAGGCATCATCTTCCAAGAAATTGTCAGAGAAAATTGCCTTGATATTTGAGAACCAGAAGGTAAAATAGAACTCAAAAGAATCCAACAATCACCTCCTGAAAGAGATTGTAAAATTAAAACTCCCAGGAATATTATAGCCAAATTCCAGAGCTTCCAAATATTGCAAGCAGCCAGAAAGAAACAATCCAAGGTTTGTGGAGCCACAGTCAAGGATAACACAGGATTTAGAAACTTCCACATTAAAGAATTGGAGGCTGTGGCATATGATATTCTGGAGGGCAAAGGAACTGGGATTACAATCAAGAATTGCTTACCAAGCAAAACAGGGATAAAATGCACATTCAATGAAAGAGAATACTTTCAGGCATTCTTGATGAAAAGACCTGAGCTGAACAGAAAAATCTACTTTGAAATATAAGATTCAAGAGAAGCATAAAAAGGTAAATATGAAAAGGAAATCATAAGGGATATTAAAAGTTTAAACTGTTTACATTCCTACATGGGAAGATGATACTTGTAACTCATAAGAAATTTCCCATTATTAGGGCACCTGAATGGAGTATATTTAGACAGAAGGCACAGGTGTGAGTTGGATAAGAAGGGGTGATGTCTTTTAAAAATAAAATTCAGTGGTGAGAGGAATCCGCTAGGGAAAAAGGAAAGGGAGAGGTGGAGTAGAGTAAAGTATCTCATATAAAAGAAGCAAGGAAATAATTTTACAGTGGAGGGGAAGATGAGGGTTGTTCTGGGGAGTAAATGAACATTAATCTAATGAGAATTGGCTAAAAAAAGAAAGTAACATTCACACTCAATTGGGTATAGAAATCTCTTTTTCCCTGCAGGAAAGTAAGGAAGGGAAGAGGATAAGGCGGTAGAGGTAATAGAAGGGAGGACGGATTGGGGGAGGGGCAGAGAGAAGCAAAAAAACCGAAGAGGGACAGGGTGGAGTACATAGAGAATAGAGTAAATGGCATGGGAAGGGAATAGGAATGAGGGAAATACAGTTAGCAATAGTAACTGTGAAAAAAAATTGAAGCAAATTTGTCTGATAAAGGCCTCATTTATCAAACATAGAAAACTCAGTCAAATTTATTAAAATAAGAGCCATTCCCCAGTTGATAAATGATCAAAAGATATGAACAGTTTTCAGATAAAATAATCAAAGCTACCTATAGCCATATGAAAAAAAATTGCTCTAACTCATTATTGAGTAGAAAGATGCAAGTCAAAAGAATTCTGTGGTACTGCTTCATACTTTTGGATTGGATAATAGGACAGCAGAGGAAAATGAAAAATGTTGTAGGGAATATGGGGAAAATTCAGCATTAATGCATCATTGTGAAGTTGTAAATTGATTCAACCATTCTTTAGAGCAATGTGTAATGATACCCAAAGGCCTATAAAACTATGTTAGGCTCTTACCTAGCAATACAACTACTAGCTCTGTATCCAAAAAGAAGTAAAAAACAAAAAGGAAAAGGGCTTATAGGTACAAAATATTTATAGCAACTCTTTTCTGGTGGCAAAGAATTGGAAATTGAGGGGATACCCATCAACTGGGGAATGGCTGAACAAATTGTGGTATGTGATTATGATGGAACACTATTGTGCTATAAGAAATGATGAGGAGGATTCTCTCAGAAAAAGCTGGAAAGACTTACATGAGCTGATGCAAAGTAAAATGTACTGTGTACAAAATAATAGCAATATTGTAAAATGATCAGCTGTGAATGACTTGGCTATTCTCAGCAATACAATGATCCAAGACAACTCTGAAGGACTTAAGATGAAAAATGTTATCTTTCATCAAAGAAGTGATGGTGTCTGAATTCAGATTGAAGCATAATTTTTTTACCTTATTTTTCCTGAGTTTTTTGTTTTGTTTTACAACATGACTAATATGGAAATATTTTGCATGACTACACATGTATAACTTATATTGAATGGCTTGACTTCTTAAAGGTGGGGGTTAGGGGAGGAAAAAAGAGGGTTTGTGCTTTAGTGGGGTGGAGTCAAGATGGTGGAGGAAAGATATTAAACACAGAGAGCTCCTGACACAATTACATCAAAAACAGCAATAAAACAGGCCCTGGTGCTGCAAAAGCTACAAAAAGACAGGCTGAGATTATTTTCCAGATTAAAGGGGGCTTTATTGGGCTACAAACAGAGTTCAACCCTGCAATTGTACCAACACAGACACCAGGCAGATTGCGCCAGAGGAACTTACCCCTGAGCCTCAAAATTAGCTGCTGCAACAGCATCTTCTGCAACTAAGCTTACAGTCAGGTGAGAGGGCTGAATGGCTGGCCGGGGAAGGCGGGGTACAGGGTTGTCTGTAGGACCTAAGGAGGAATTCAGCTATCCCATCCCAGCAGAGAAACACTAAGAAATCCTGGGCAGCAGGAGGCCCAGGTTGGGGAGGAGTGCAGGTGGGTCAGAGTTACAATATACAGCACACATAGTTCTGCTGGCTGGTTAATTAAGAAGTTGACTTCAGGTAATCTTCAGACCAGAGAAAAGGCTAGGTGAGAGAAAAACCTTCCCACCCTAAAACCAAAACACCCGGGACCCTCTGAAGCTTGGGACAGTATAGATTGGAAGTAGGGCCCCACTGTAAGAGGAAGTTAAAAGTCAAATAAAAGATGGCAAGATGAACAATCGAAGAAAGTTCAGAACTATTGATAGTTTCTTTAGCAACAGGAAGATCAAGGTGTACCCTCAGAAGAGGATAGAAACCTGAGGGCCCCTACATCCAAAACTTCCAAGAAAAATATGAATTGGTCTCAGGCCATGGAAAGACTCAAAAGGGACTTTGAAGAGAGAGTAGGAGAGATAGAAGGAAGATTTAGAGAGGTAGAGGAAAGAATGGAAAGAGAAATGAGAGCAATGCAGGAAACTTATGAGAAAAAAGTCAACAGTTTGAAAAGCCAAATGGGAAAAGGAGATAAAAAAGCTCTCTAAAGAAAATAATTGCCTAAGAATTAGGATTGAACAAACAGAAGCTTGTGACTTTATGAGAAATCAAGACATAGTAAAACAAATCCAAATGAATAGAGGGCAATATGAAACATCTCCTTGGAAAAACAGCTGACCTGGAAAATAGATCCAGGAGAGATCATTTGAAAATCATTGGACTACCTGAAACCCATGGCCAAAATAAGAGTTTAGACAGTATCTTCCAAGAGATTGTCAGGGAAAATTACCCTGATATTCTAGAAGCAGAAGGCAAAATAGAAATTGAAAGAATCCACTGATCACCTCCTGAAAGAGATTCCAAACGGAAAACCTCCAGGAATATTGTAGCCAAATTCCAGAGCTCCTACGTCAAGGAGACAATATTGCAAACAGCTAGAAAAAAGGAATTCAAATGCTGTGGAGTTACAATAAGGATGAAACAAGATCTAGAAGCATCTACATTAAAGTACCAGAGGGCATGGAATATGATAGTCCAGAAGGCAAAGGAACCAGGACTACAGCCAAGAATCACCTAGCCAGCAAAAAGGAATATAATCTTTCCAAGGAAAAAATGGGACATCAATGAAAAAAGAGGACTTTCAGGCATTTGTGATGAAAAGCCCTGAATTGAAGAGAAAATTTTACTTTCAAATACAAGACACTGGAGAAGCATAAAAGTTAAACAGGAAAAAGAAATAATGAGGGATATTAAAAGATTAAACTGTTTACATTCCTTCATGGAAAGAGAATACTTCAAACTCATAAGAACTTTCTCAATATGGAATATATAGAGGACACAATTCTGAACTGAATATGAAGGAATGACATCTGTAAAGAATTTATTTTTTGTTTATCCTTGTTCTTTGTGGGGAAAACTCGGTGGGGTGTCTTATGTCTGGTGCTGGATTTGAGCTTGGGGCCTACTGTGTACAGGCCTGTTGCTTTGTCCACTGTGCCACCTAGCTAACCCATGATGACATCCTTAAAATAGGGTTGAGAGGTAGGAGGAATGAGGTGGGGGAGGGGGGAGGAGAGAGGTGGACTTGGGAGAGGTAGCTCACATGAAGGAAACAAGAAAAAAAGCTTATGGAGGGGAAGGGAAGAGGGGGAAGGAGTGGGGGAGTCAGTGAACCTTAGTATCATCAGAATTGGCTCAAAGAGGGAATAACATACATACTCAAGTGGGTATAGTAATATATATTTGCCCTGAGGGAAATAGAGAGGGGAAGGAGATAAGGGGTGGTGGAGAAGAGGGGAAAGAGGGAAGGGTAGATTGGGGGAGGGAGCAGTAAAAAGCAAAACACTTTCCAGGAAGGTGAAGATGGTCTGCATAACTGCACAATATGACATATTGAATTGCTTGATTTCATAGGGGGATTTGAGGAGGGAGGGAGGAAGAAAAATTTAGAACAAAGACTTAATCTCAAAGACCTTAATCTCATCAGAGTGGGCTCAAGGAGGGAATAACATTCACACCCAGTTGGGAGGAGTAATCTATTTAACCCTACAGGAAAGTAGGAGGGGAAGAGGATAAGGCGGGAAGGGTGAAAGAAGGGAGGGAGGAGAGGGGGAGGGAAGAGTCAGAAGTAAAACACTTTTGAGGAGGAATAGGGTAATAGAAGACAGAAAATAGAGTAAATATCATGGGAAGGGAATAGGATAGAGGGAAATAGTAATGATGATTGACTATAATGGCAAAATGTATGGTATCTACTTTGCTGGACTATTGTGAAGAAAATTCTTTGTCAAGATTAAGGTACTATGTAAAAGTTATGATGAACAGGATGCTTTCAGAAAAACCTGGAAAGACATACATGAACTGAAGCAGAGTGAAATGTACTGTAAACAAAAGAACAGCAATGGTATAAGATGATCTACTGCAAGGCAATGATCCAATATAATTCTGAAGTACTTATGAAAATTGTAATCCATCTACAGAGAAAGAATTGATGGTATTTGAAAACAGCTTGAAACACATTTTTGCGACAATTCCTTATCTGAAATTTTATTTTTTATCTGTTTTCTCTCACAACCTAGCTAATGTGGGGATTTTTTCTATGACTACTCATGTATAACTTATATTGCATTGCTTGAGTTCTTGGGGGTGGGGTTTGGGAAGGGAGGGATGAAGAGAGTTTGGACCACAAAGTTTTAAAAAGTTGGTGTCAAAATTCATTTTTACATATATTTTGGAAAATACAATTCTAAAAAGAGAGTTTGGAATACAGAGGTTTTTAAATGGATGTTAAAGATTGTTTTTACATGTAATTGGGGAAAAATAAAAGTCTAAATAAAAAAAGGAAAATTAGTAAATATGTTGTAGGCAATTACATTTGTGGAGATTCTTGGATAACCAAAATATTAGATGTCATAGCACTCTAGTTCCTGATTATTCTAGATAAGAAGGATATTTATTGAATAACATGAGTACATGTAATATTTACCCTTAAAAATCACAAGAGCTAAAGTTAAATTAAAACTGCCTCCATTATTATTCTAATCTGTGCTATCTCAAAAACTTTCCCTAGTCAAGCTGTTCTACTCACTGAACATCTCCCATGTTTTCTTACTTCTGCACCTTTATCACTACTTCCCTGTGCCTTTGAATCACCTCTTTTATCCCATAATTTCCATTCTGTCAATTCTTCAAGAACCAAGTCCAATGCTGTCTACATAATGAAACTTTCCTTCTCTTCTCTGGCATCTGGAAGTGACCTTTTCTTCCTCTTGGCTTCTGTGTTACTGATCTTTGCACAGTTTGCAATTCATATAGTATTTCTCTTTTCATATATCTGATATTTCCAGGGACAATGTTTTATTTGCTGTTGTACCTCATATGTCTCACAATATCACTTTGAATAAAGTAGATTCTAAATTAAAGTTAATTAAATGAAAGAATAAAGTTTTGGAAACCCTTTGACACTCCTAAATTTTCCATTAAGAGAGAGCATCTGGTTTATTCAATATGTTTCAAGCTTTTGTTGCATTTCCTAAAACAAGTCTCTTTTTTGTTTGTTTTCTATGTTCCTAGCACTGTATTTGAATTCACTATACAAAAAATATGTCTTTTCTCCCTCATTGATCCTCTTTTTATGCATTCAAAACATACCTATGGATGTCAGTAGCTTTTTTTTTTATGAAAGAATAGCTGTGCTTCCATACAGAGCACTTCTAAACAATAGTAGCAATAGAATTAACTTGGGAATAGTAGAAATATACAAGCATGTGGTTATAACCATGCTTGAACATGCCTAGTTTACATCATCATTTACTGTCCCCAACAAGCTAATTTTAAGTTTTTTTCTTAAAATAACATCAACCATATCTGTTAGTAAAACATATGCTTAATATCAAATGCATGCATGCCTTCCTCTGACTAAAATGTTTCTGAATTCATTTTCTAAATAACATGAAAATTTATTTGGCATTTTCTAGGAATAGACTCCACAATTATATATTAAATTCTAGGCATAAAAGCATCCTAATAACCATGAATATAGGAATTTTGTGTGATATTTGCTTCACATGGATGCTTGGAATTAGGGTGCAACAAGATGTTTCCTGGAGCTAGCTTTCACTAGAGAGATGACGGTTAAATTAAAAACTGATACTACAGAAATAGACAAATGCCTTTTTTTGTTTCTTTCTAGACTTAAGAAAGTGAGGGATAAAATATTAATAAATCACATTAAACTGAAAACAGAGTTTTGTTTATATATGTATATGTGTGAAAGTCACTTTCCCCCATGGGTGTGCTTGTAAATATTTAACAATTATTTCTGTCTATCTCTCTTGTTCCCATTCCCTCTCTTTCTCTCTCTCCATATATACACACATATGCATATATTAAATATAAAACTTTCTATATATACACATACACATATATGCATATATTAAATATAAAATTTTCTGTCTTTCAATCTTCGTGTATATATACACACATACATATATGTAAATACTTTGTGTGTATATATGTCTAGCTTATCTCATGCTCATATTAACATTATATGTGTATATATGAATATATGTTATATATGGAGAGATAGAGACAGAGGGACGGAGAGTTGTTAAACATTTACCAACAAAATGATTTGGATCAAATATGTCTTGATCAGAAGATGTTAGTCACCTCCATAGAAGAATGTATGCCCATACAAGTGTACAACAGTAATACAATGTTAGTGTAGTTCTATAAGAGCCATTTTCTTTTTCGTTAGTTGGGTACAATTACTACCTGAATATTTTTCTGTACTTACCAGGGAGAGTGGTAGATTCAGAGATCTGAGAAACCATCCTGTTTCCCCACCTAACTATGTAATGTCATTTCACCAGGAGAGAATGTTTATCAGGTACCAAGTTTTCTAACTGTGGTGGGACTAGTAGTAATGTGGCTAATATATTATGTTTCACACACACACACACACACAAATACACACACACACTCACTGACTCTCATACAAATAAGCATGATATAGTTTTCTTCCCTATAAAACAGAATTCTATAGAATTGCTAGAATCTTAAGTTTCCCAAATAACACTTAAATAATATCATGGAGGTGGACCACATTAAGGAAATTTGTTCCTCTATAGTTAAATATTTCATACCTGATCAGTTGCAGCCCCTTCTTGGGGGAAAAGGGGGAGGAACCTTGATTTTAATGTCAAGCTTTCCTTATTTCTTGGTAAGAAATTTCAGGTGCCTGCTACTAGGCTTGTGATATTTGAAATATGAATTCGGCATTCATGGCTTATCAATAAAAACACATTGACTTTCAGAGAAGCTGTCTGGTGAATTCTAGTACAGGAGCAGAAACATTTCCTTACATCATGTTCACAGCTGATAAACTGCCATTGCGAACAGTTTGTTAATTAAATCTTAGTTAAGCTTTGTCCTTCTTGCTTGGGAAAGGGAACCCTTAACATGTGAGGTTGCAATTTGCATGCATCAGTCAACACAAATGCTGAACAAAGTGCTTGTTTAGGTAATAAGATAAGGAGGTGCCCTCTCCACATTTCAGCTTTAACCGCCTCGGAGGCAACATTTCTTGAGAATTCCAGCTGCTGCTCGTTCAGGCAGCTCTGTGGTTTGCGCTGCATATTAATTTTTGTCCAACATGGGAATTCAATTTGTACTGTACATTTCATTTCTTCACAGATTTAGATTTATTTCATGTTCTCTGCTTTTAATTAACTCTCTGGCACAGCTGCTGGACAGGATAGAAAAACTCATTGCTTTCCCTGTGTTATGAGTACACCACCAATCATTTGCCACTTAGATGGTGGTGCAGTAGCTATCAGTTTCTATGGCAACCAGAGCCGTGGTGATTGATTCCTTGCCAGTGTGGCATCACCATGGGGAGTGCAGCTTGTGATTTTTGTATGCTTGCAACATCCATCTAATTAAAATGGGATTATGGAATCATCCCAGTATATGTTCTACAACTGCACTGCAATCCATTTATGTAAATGTCAACACTATTAAATACAGTAGTCAGAGTGTTTATGAAGAAATACTTTCTATACTCTTTGCTCTTTTCTGATTTAAAAAAAAAAAAGGAGGAGGGGACAGTTCTCCACTTGGTCTTGGCTAGAGTGTTTTCTTTCAAGGTAGCCTTTTGGGCTGATATTGAAACTTCCTGGACAGAATAAGTCAATTCTACGTTGGAAAGAAAAGATGTCAGGATGATTGCTCTTCAGTTGATGTGATAGTGGTGAACCTAGCGTACTGTACTGAGCCTGACTTGGAAATTGGCTAATTAATTTAGTGAGTGTGTGTGAATTATTTATTTGTCAAAAGCTCTTAATTCATATGATTGATTTCCATTCTGTGGCATCCCTTGAGAGAAGAGTAATCCCTGCACTCTCATAATTCTCCTTTTACAAAGGCATTCCTCAAATCTTCTAACTTCAAATTTTGTGAAGCTTTGACTATAAAGTGAGATGAAAGATACACAGGATGCAAGGAGACTCTAGATGGAAAAAAAATCCAGCTTGGGGAATTCATGAAGGGCTAAAAGTGAATCCATGTTTTTTTGAGGATTGCTAAATGTAAGTTTGTTAAAAAAAAAAAGGAAGAAAATGGACAGAGGGAGACAGATCTGTTAAGGATTTTGCTTTATGTATCAGTGTTTCCTCTGCATAATACTGACAAAACAGTCTGTTAACATGAAAAAATGACAGTTTGCAGTACCTAATAGTCTCATGTCTCCATGCATTTCATTTTGCAATGTATTTCTATATTACAGAATCTGAAACCATGACATCTATGGGTATGTGATACACAGCATATGTATTTGCTGTCAACATGATTTTCATTTTATAGGGCTTTCTTCCCCCTTGCCTCTGCATATGTCATGTAAAGAAATTACTGGTTGGGCATATATCAATGAGATTGTCACTGCCATCTCTGATTACATTTTAATTATTGCTAATCTACTTTTCAAAAGTTTCATGAGGTTTCCAATTGTTGAAGAGATGACAGTAAAATTGCTCCCAAAGTAGAAAAATCATGAAATGAATTTTTAAAAAATATTCAACATTTTGACTAGAAACAAGAATCCCAATTACAGCACAGTTATCTAGAGAACATGATGATTGGCTGACATTGAAATAATGGAAACATAGTGATAAACTGGCAGAAATTTTTTAAGTCTTTTGCACTCATTAGCTAAGTCACTGAAACGCCTACATCGATATACCTGTTCACTTTGTGTGCTCTATGCATGTAATTTTATACTAACCATGGATAGCTAAAAATTAACATTTATGCCTATATTCATAATGAACACTTGTTATTGCATCACTGATTAGTTACTGAAGTTAATGTGCACATATTTGTACATTATATAATAAGAATAACATCACTCATTCCATTACAGTTATTCATCTGTCAGTAGTATCATTAAAAATGGCTACTTTAGGTGGGCAGCTAGGTGGCGCAGTGGATATAGCACCAGCCCTGGATTCAGGAGTACCTGAGTTCAAATCCGGCCTCAGACACTTGACAGTTACTAGCTGTGTGACCCTGGGCAAGTCACTTAACCCCCACTGCCCTGAAAAAAAAAAAAGAAATGGCTACTTTATGTTCAGGTGTTCATTTTATTACCAATATTCCTATTGAGGTTGACAGAGTTATTTTTTCCCAAAATCTTACAAAAACTATATTTTATGACTTCTAGGAGGAATAAAATGGAGATGGAATATTAAGGACTTTTTGGAAAGGCTAAGGGAAGAAAAAAAGTTTCTTTATGTATTCTCGGGAGTTAGGGAATTTAAGTTTGTGATTTTTAGGCACTAAGGAATAAAATAAAACTTATTTTTTATCTTTTTCTAACTAGTGTTCCAATTTAACATATTAAAGCAAATAAACATTATTTTGCTTCTTCCAGGACAGGATATACTTCATTTTTTGTTTTAATATCTTCTGTGCCCGCACAGTGTCTGGTACATAGTAGGAAACTGATAAATGCCCTAATAATTGATAGAAAGGTGTTTTTCTTCCTTTTAAATGGTACAACCACTCATTACAGAGTGACTATTTCAGAGATTGGAGTGTGGATTCATTTGTATTTACATGACCTCATTGAATTCTTATATTCTAAAATATATACATATATATACATATATATGTATATATATATATATTTATATATTTACAAAATGGAATAAGCAAGCAAAATTGAAGTCACCATATCTATGTATGTTTTACAATAGCTAGTCCTTGGTCTTTAGGTCATACCTTTGTAACTACATACAATAATCAATATTTATATTGAGTGGAAAGTGATATTTTTACTTAGTATTCATAAGGATTCTGCAAAGTACAATCTAGCAAACTCCAGGAACTAAAAATTATTTTAGAATCAAGAATGCTCTTGAGCAATTATGAATATCTGAACTTTTTCACTAACATAGTACCCACAGAGGCACAGTGTTTTATGATTTGGTCTATAGATAATGACATCTTTCAGGGCATCATGTGTGTGTTTTAAAATCAAACATGCAATTTGAAGGTTTATTGTGTTTGGGTAGAAAACATAGAAAGAAAATGGATCTTTGCAGTAAAAGGTTATTTTCCTGCAAAAGTAATTCTTTTCTTTGGATTTGATAATATTTGAGCCAAGAACCTTGGTAATATTGCCTTCCAGATGGCTAGAGACATATTTGACAGTGCAGGTGTCATGTTAAACTGACAGAATTTTTTTATTTCATTTTAAGTTGATGGAACCAAGGGAGTTACCACCCAACTATCCAAATGTAGGGAGCAGCTGGCTAAACAGAAAACTTGGTTTGATAATTACATGGATTTTATTCAAGCTTAGTAAGTTTGGAAATTTTTAAAAGATTTTTTTTCCTTTTTATTCAAATGTAATGAACAAGTCAACAAGAGCAAAGTATGCTTTTGGAATGAATATTATCCATTAATATGGCTGTTGATAAAATTCTGCCCAGTTATACTATACAATTGAAGCTCCTCTAGGAAAGCAATTGTTTTTTTTTTCTTTATATCCCTAGCATCTTCCACAGCTTCTTGCACATAGTAGGAATGTTTTATATATATATATATATATATATATATATATATATATATATATATATATATACATACATACATACATATATATGTATGCATGTATGTATGTATGTATATGTGTATATATATATATATATATATATAATTAAATTGAATAAAGCTGAATACAAGGTATCCAAATGCTTTTATATTTGGATTTAATTCTTTTTTGTCTCATTCTTTTCATATGATGTGCTCATATAGTGCTAAGGAGATAAAACTGAAATCTGATAATTGAACAAGAAAGACCATGAAGCCGACCAGGACTGCCCACTCTCATGAAGGGAGGATAGAGGGAGACATGGGTGGATGATACATGCAGACATGCTGACTAATGAGATAAGGAAAAGAGGAGGAGCAAGAGGAATAGAAAGGATAGTGTCACATTGGGTAATCACATTGATGGGCACAATAGTCAACACATTGTCAACACATGGGTGCTTGGCAATTGTATAGAGATTTCTGGGAAGCACTGGAGTACAAAGATAGAGGTATTTGGGAGAACTACAGGTGGTTCAGGAGAATCTTGTAACATTTTGGGAAAAGGTAAATGTTTTCAGGGTAGTCACAGTTACTGTGAGATCCTGAAGATACCCTTATTCAATGTAATTTCAGAAATACTTGTCCAACAGTTAACTATGTACAATGCATTATATCAGGTGCTGGGAAAACAAGACAAAAATAATACCTACCTTCAAGAAGCTTTCACACTACCTACACGAGTACATACAAAGTATAAACAAAGTCATGCAAAGCGATGTCAAGAAATAATATTAGAAACTGGGAAAGAGGTCAAGGAATCAAGAAAAGTATCATGTAATAGGTGGCACCTTAATTGGGCTCTGAAGGAAAATGGATATTCCAAGAAGCAGTGATGAGGATGGAGAATGTAGCAGACATGAAGTGCAAAGGTACAGAAGATGGAGATGGAATGTTATGTTCATGAAACATACAGTAGCTACAATTCAGTAGAATGGAGAATATATGAAGGAAGAAAAAAAATTGGAAAGCTAGAGGAAAGTCAAACTATAGAGTGTCTTAAATGCAAGACAGAATTTTTTAAAAATTTTATCCTAGAAGCATTGTCATTGAAGGGTGGTTGGGTTTTTTTTTTGTTTGTTTGTTTGTTTGGGGGTGTTTTTTTTGTGTGGGGAGTTAACATAACTGATAAGATATTTGTCTTCAGAAAGGTAATTTTTTACCACGTGGAGGAAAAATTGGAAAGGAGAAACACAAGAATCAAGAAGATCCAAGGTTCAGGGTAATTTGAAGGAAAAGAGGGATATAATCAGTGATGTGTTTGAATAAGGAGTCATAATACACAGTAAGGATAGTAATTTGCTGGTGAATTAACCAGATTGTTCATAGACAAAAAAGTAATGTAAGACTTGGTTTACTCAATTGGTTCCATTAGTTCACCACCATGAAGCTATACAGAATGCAATGAATGGGGCCTCGGACTGTCCTGAGGGATAAAGTAGTGGATACTATCCTTGGTTTGCTTAGTCCATTCTATTCAACAAGCATCTATTAAGCACTTCCTGCATTCTGAGCACTGTACTGAGCACTGGGAGAGATACAACATTTATATGAGATATGGTCCCTGACAAATATGGGCATAATCATCTCTGATGGCTCCCTGCCCATATGAGATTTAAAGTGTAGCAGGAGTATATAATAGATGCATTAATATAATACCAAAATAAGACGTAGTAAGTGCAAAAGAAAGGTATAAACAAACTGCAACATAAGGTCCAAGATAGGCAAGGTCTTTACTGACTAGGGGATCAGAGAAGGAAATTTTGACACCTCCCTTTTGAGATATTCTAGGTCCTAAAAGGGAGACAAACTTAAATCTATCTGTACTTTTTATACAATTCTATTAACCCTTTTAGAAAGTGATTATCCCAGTCCTCTATGGTATCCTCTAGAATATTCTAGTGATTATGTGTCCACTTTAACAGTAGCTCAAAATGTATTACTCGAATTATGAATTTGAAGATTCATGAATGGACTCTTACGTGAAAAGCTCCGAAATAGTTTCTATCCTGGAAGGGAGACATGGAAGGTTTTAGATGCAGTAATATGGCAGGGGTGGGGGGGGGGGTGGCGGAGAGAAAGACAATATGCCAAGTGATCTGTATTTTATGAGAAGAATGGAGGACTTCTGTGCTTATCTAATGTCATTATCAAGCGTGCTGCTCCCGAGCAATAAAGGGGCTCACTCCCTCCGCTATAGTTAAAGCTGTGCCAGCCATTAATATAAATCCCAATTTCCAAGAGTAGTGTCTATTTGTTTTAACAAATTATGTTAAGTCAAATCTTGCCCAGCATTACTTTAAGCCATGAAATAGTTGGGAAGAATCCAACTTATTAAGCAAAGTGAATGAACTGGCAAATGTGTTTTGTATTTCTATCCTAGGTAAACAGAAGAAACAAATCAGGTTTCCAGTGTATTTATTCTAAGTTCATACATCAATTGCCCATTTTTGTGTAGCAGCCCATTATCCTCACTTAGAGTATCACACCTTAGAACACAGAAATAATCACCCAAACATAAGTGTGTTCTGAAAGAGATTAAAATATAATTGTGAAATATTTAACAAAATAAATAAAACTACAATAATATAGATAACATCTGGAATACTCAAATGTAAGGAAGGAAATGAATAGGCATTTTTTAAATGCCTACTATGTGGAAGTTACTGTGCTAAGCACCAAGTATACTGAAAAAGCAAAAGAAAGTCCCTTCTCTCAAGGAGTTCAACTTACGGCCAACAATAGCCATATGACTTTTGTCCATGCATTCCTAGAAATTATCACAAAAGATCAACAAACATGCTGAGTGAAGGCTTTTCTTGATTTCTTTTGACATCATAAGGATACTAGAGAATGACAATTTCTTTTCTTTTTTTATTTGAATAAACTTTTTTCCATTTCTTTCATTATATCTTTTACTCTGATTATTCTTTGTGGTTATTTACAAATTATATTTGTGGCCTGTTGACATTAACCATATACCATATAATCACTTGTATCTTAGTTATATTTTTATTCCTTAAATATTAGACTGTATGAGTAACAAACAAAATTCAGGTAGATTATTGGCATTTAAGATGGATCCCTTCTAAAGGGCATTTGTATTCTTTTATAATTAATCAAATGAAATAAACTTTTCAAAAGAATTACAAAATATTAATAACAATATGAAAGAATGCTTCAGATCAATACAAATAAGAGAAATTATGAGCAAAACAACTCTGAGCCTTTACCTCACACCTAGCAAATTGGCAACGATAACAAAAAAGATAGGAATAGTAAATGTATCTGGCAGGGGGAAAAGATTGTGGAATAGTAGACACACTGAATCACTGTTGTTGAAGTACTAATTCATCTAGCCATTCTAAAGCAATTTAGAGCTCTACTATAAAAATAATAACAACAACAACAATAATATTAAGTAAAATGCCCTTACCCTTTGATTTAGAAATCCCACTGCTAAACATATACCTGCAAAATGGTCAGTGATATATGCCAGAATATTAATAAAACACATTTTTTCATGCAAAATATTCAAAACAAAGTAGGTGACCATCAATTAAAGAATAGTTGAGTTCTATATGGAAATATAACAGAATAGCATTTTGCTCTAGGATGCAACAAATATTTTGAAAAGACAGAAATATAGCAATATTTATAGGAACTTATAAAAGGTAAAGTTGGAAGAACCAGAAAAACAACAATATAAATGATAATAACATAGATAAATCATTTGATACTAAATGCAGTAAAATTACAATGACAAGCTTACCTGAAAGAATAGATATGAGAATGAATCTCACTCTTTTCTTTGTAAAGATGGGGAACTTTGGATGTAGACAAATTTGGGTGTGTTTATTAGTTTTACTGAATTTCTTTTATCTTTCTACTCTTATAAAAGTCAGCTTTTCTTGTATAAGAGGGGTAGCCACATATTAAGAATATATATACATTCTTTATATATATATATATATATATATATATATATATATATACTAAAATGTTTTAAAATTTTAAAAGATGCGTGTTTGTTAGAGATGTTTGTAGTCATCAAAGTAACTTTGCAATTTTCCAGAGGGGGTCTAGACAATTCTCCTCCCCTTATTCAGTTGTGAGCATATTTTTTTTTTTCATTTTCAGTATTTGTTAAAGATAGACTTACTGTTGAATAATTAAGCACTATTGGTCATTTATCTAACTGTAGTCAAATAAATGTCACTACTGGTCAGTTATTTAACTGCACCTCATATTCTAAGCAAAAAGCATTCTTCATCCACTTCTTTTGTCATTTATGGATGATTATGTCAAATCCATGAATCATTATGGATCTCACACAGGAACCTCTCCATTATACTAAGGCTTGACACAATCATTGTCAACAAAAACAACAAAAAAAATTGTTAAGCATTCACTATGTACTAGGCTCTATTCTAAGCATTGGATGTGCAAAGAAAGGAAAAAGCAGTCTTTTCCCTCCAGGCTCCAGAATTCTAATGAGAGAAAGGACAGGCAAACAACTATGTCCATAGACCACATATTAAAGTATAAAAGGGAAATAATCTGCATATGAGTACCTGAAAATCTCATTATGTAGAGAGGACTCTGATGTTAGAGTCTACTCATGGTAGTTCTAAGTTCCTTGATCGTGGAAATAGTTTATTATTTTACTAATTGAATA
Source organism: Dromiciops gliroides (assembly GCF_019393635.1). Lineage (NCBI taxonomy): Eukaryota > Metazoa > Chordata > Mammalia > Microbiotheria > Microbiotheriidae > Dromiciops > Dromiciops gliroides. The sequence continues at coordinate 567,660,213 of NC_057861.1, read as the reverse complement.
TCTTTATCCATTAAAATTTTGTTGTTAGTATGCTTCCAATTTCATCCTTAAATGTCCTAGGAATGATTATCCTCAGTTTATGATATTAATGCAAATCTTCTTTTTTCAGTGATGTTATATGATTGTGATTATGAAATAACATACTTTATGAATAATTAAAGTTCAGAAAGGGAAATTTAGTAGCACATAGTGGGCACAAAAATTGATAATCATTACCAATTAAGAACTGTACAAATATAAAGGAATGAATTATGTTGCTAGAAAGACAAATTATCAGAAAATGAGAAAGATTGGTCATGTAATGACAATGAAAATAATCTATGGGTAACTTGTATACACCACTAGCATCTATGAAATTTTAAGAAACCTGGAAGAGGATCCTTTAGCCTATTAGTTGAATCATTTGTGACAGGGAATTTCCTGTGTGTTATGGGAAGATACAGACAAGAGGGACCTATTATGAAACAGCATCGATAATTTTGTTCTGCATGTTTTGAAGAGTTGATGAAATTATAAATCAAACAAAAATTGAAGTGTATTTTCTATGAATGTTAAAGATACTTTTTAAAATTAGAAATAATGCTGCTTTTTAAAAAAAATTTCATTTAACTTTTCTTTTTTTGAATTTATTTATTATTTTTCCCCCAATTACAAATAAAAACAATTTTAACATTCTTTTTTAAAACTTTGAGCTCCAAATTCTTGCCTTCCCTCCCCTCACCACTTTGCCCCTTTAAGAAGGCAAGTAACTTGGAGCAGCTAGGTGATGCAGTGGATAGAGCACTGGCCCTGAATTCAGGAGTACCTGAGTTCAAATCTGACCTCGGACACTTAACACTTACTAGCTGTGTGACCCTGGGCAAGTCACTTAACCCCAATTGCCTCCTCAAAAAAAAAAAAAGAAAAGAAAAGAAAAGAAAAAAAAAGAAGACAAGTAACCATATATATATATATATATATATATATATATATATATATATATATATATATATATATATATATATATGCACACACACACACACACACACACACACACACACACACACACATATATATATATATTCATGAAAATCATTTCCATATTAGTCATGCTGTGGAAAAAAAACATAAACACACGCAAAAAACAAGAAAAAATAGAAAGTAAAAAGAAAATGCTTCAATTTGTTTTCAAACACCATCAGCTCATTCTCTGGGAATGGATAGCATTTTTCATTTTATTGCTCAGAATAGCTAATTCATTCACAGCTGATCATCTTGCAATATTGCTATTATTTGTAGACAGTACATTTCACTTTGCATCAGCTTACGTAAATCTTTCCAGGTTTTTTTTCTGAGAGCATCCTGTTGGTCATATCTTATAGCACAATAGTATTCCATCATAATCACATTCTCAATTTGTTCAACCATTCCCCAGTTATTAGGTATCCCCTCAATTTCTAATTATTTGCCTCCAGAAGAGTTGCTATAAATATTTTTGTGCCTATAGGTCCTTTTTGTTCTTGGGGTTTTTTGTTTTGTTTTGTTTTGTTTTATTTTTTATTATCTCTTTTTTGGATTCAGACCTAGTAGTGATATTGCTAGGCAAAAGACTTAAACATGATTTCATAGGCCCTTGGGTATAGTTCCAAATTGCTCTACAGAATAGTTGAATTAGTTTACAACTCCACAGTGGTACATTAATGCCTCATTTCCCCCACATCTCCAATATTTGTCATTTTCTTCTTCTGTTCTATTAGCCAATATTATTGATATGAGATAGTTCCTTAGAATTGTTTTGATTTGCATCTCTCCAAACAATAGTGAATTTGAGCATTTTTTTCACATGTCTATAGATAGATTTTATTACTTCATCTTAAAACTGTTCATATCTTTTGATCATTTATCATTTGGGGAATGGTTCTTATTTTGATAAATTTAACTCACTTCTCTATGTTTGAGAAATGAGGCCTTTACCAGAGAAACTGGCTCTAATTTTTTTTTCCCAATCACTATTACCAATCATATTTCCCTCCATCCTATCCCCCCTTATTTATTCTATTCTCTTTTCCACCCTGTCCCTCCTCAAGTGAATTGCTTCTGAATGCCTCCTTTCCCAATCTTCCCTCTCTTCTATCAACCCCTACTCTTATGCCCTTTCCCCTTCTACTTTCCTGCAGGGTAAGATATATTTCCATACCCAGTTGATATGGATGTTACTCCCTCTTTGAGCCAATTCTGATAAAAGTAAGGTTCACTCACCCCTCCTCACTTCCTGTATCTTCTGCTCCACTATACAAGCTTTTCTTATTTCTTTATGTGAAATAATTTACCCCTTTCCAACTCTGCCTTTCCCTTTCTCCCAGTGCATTACTCTTTCACCCTTTAATTTTTTTAGTTATCATCTCTTCATATTCAACTCACCTGTGCCCTCTGTCTCTGTCTCTCTGTCTCCGTCTCTGTCTGTCTTTCTGTCTTTCTGTCTCTCTGTCTCTGTCTCTCTGTCTCCATCTGTCTCTCTCTATATATGTCTGTATGTATGTGTGTATATATATATACATATATATGTACATATATGCATATATATATATATATATTCCTTCCAACTGCCCTAAAGAGAAAGTTCTTATGACTTAACAATCCATTTTCTTCCCATGTAGGAATGTAAATAGTTTAACCTTATTAAACCCCTTATGATTTTCTTTTCCTGTTTACCTTTTTAATCTTCTCTTTAATGTTGTATTTGAAAATGAAATATTCCCTTCATCTCAGGTCTTTTCATCAAGAATATCCAAAAGTCCTCTCTTTAATTGATGCCCATTTTCCCCATGAAAGATTATACTCAGTTTTGCTAAATTGATTCTTTGTGGAAATCCCAATTCCTTTGCCCTCCAGAATATCATATTCCAATCCCTCTGTTCCTATAATATAGAAGCTGCTAAAGTTTGTGTTATACTGACTGTGACTTCACAGAACTTGAATTATTTCTTTTTGGCTACTTGTGATATTTGCTCCTTGACTTAGGAGTTCTGGAAATTATGGAATTTTCACTTTGGGACCCATTTCAGGAGGTGACCAGTAGAATCTTTCAATTCATATTTTACCTTCTGGTTCTAGAATATCAGGGCAGTTTACCTTGACACTTTCTTGGAATATGATGTGTGCATTCTTTTTTTATCATGGCTTTCAGGTAGTCCGATAATTTTTAAATTATCTCTCCTGGATCTATTTTCCAGGTCAGTTGTTTGCCCAGTGAGATATTTCACATTGCTTTCTGTTTTTGTAATGTTTTGGTTTTGTTTTATTGTTTCATAATTTCTCATATAGATACTACCTGCAATTTCTTCAATTCCAATTTTTAAGGAATTATTTTCTTCATTGAGCTTTTGTACCCCCTTTTTCCATTTGGCCACTTCTATTTTTTAAGGTGTTATTTTTTTCTTCAGTGAATTACTGTGCCTCTTTTATCATTTGGCCTAGTATATTGTTTTTTTTTTCAAGGTGTTGTTTTCTTCAGTATTTTTACCAAGCTATTGGCTCTTCCTGATTTTCTTTCATTACTCTCATTTCTTTTCCCATTTCCCTCTTCCTCTTTTTCTTTATTTTCAAGTTTCTTTCTGAAATCCCACTGTTTTGAACACTCTAGTCAATCTAGTATGTCCTCTATACTAAGGGATTTACGGGACTTAAAATACCCCATAGTTAATGATGAAAATGACCAAGTTATGCTGATTCCAACTATAACAAATAAGCTCTGAGCATTTACAACCAAAAAGCACCATAGAGATCATCTAGCTCAACTTCTTCATTTAATACATTAGGAAATTGAGGATTTGAAGGATTAAGTGACTTTCCCAGAGCCATTTGAAGAGTGTGTAGTAGAGCCTGGATTTAAACACATATCCTCTGAGTATCAATATCCCTCTCTTTCATTTTTCTTCTTTCTGAGAAAAACTTGAACTGTTACAACTATAGGAAGTCTATACTATACTAACCAAGAAGTTCCCTCTCTACTCAAAGATCTCATATTTCACTACAGATGAGGCCATGTGGCATCACATTTTTGTTTTTTGTTTGTTTTCAGTATAGTCCCACCTTCTTAATAAGAATTAGGCAGCATATGGAAAAGTACAATAGTAACTAGTAGTCACAAAGTGTTTCAAAATTTACAATCAACTTTACATACATCACTTTCTCTCTCTCTCTCTCACACACACACACACAGGAAGCAGGTGTTAGATTATTATTTTCTCTATTTTTCACAAGAGGAAACTGAGTCTGAAACATGAGCTGATAGATTACATGATTACCTGGTCACAAAGTTAGTGAGTCTGAAAGTCAGAATTTGACCCAGTCTTATCTCCAAGTTCAACAGTCTTTCTACAAATACAACATGCAAAGGTGTTTATTTTTCCTTTCACATAAGAAACTGTCTAGGTCCTTTTCTCTTCAGATTTTCTTTAAAACATATAATTAAGAGATTGATCCTTGTTATTGATTATCCATATCATTCCAAAAATATGCAAAACTCTTATTAAAAATATAAAAATAAAATGTTCAGCAGAGAAGAATTGGGTCTTTCATAAAATGCAGATCTGGTGACTATACTGTATTTAGGACATCTTAGTGCCTTCTTTCCACATCGTTATTTTGATCATATCCGGTTATATGTTCCCAGAATAGAAACAGATATTTCAGAGAAAATTCTTCTTTTAAAATGTACTCAGTAACTATTCACTAATCCTTTCCTCAGAGAGCTTAGTCTGCTAAATATGATACAAAGTATTCTCTTGCAGTTATTGATTGACTGGCAGAACAAGACTCCAAAGGGACATTGTAATCTAAATACCCGAGAGTACTGAAAGAGAAGATGATTTAATCGATAACTCCACACAAAGGTTTAGGGAGAAGAAAGACATATGAAAGTATCACAAAGCCATTAGGGGAGATAAATGTTTTTTTAATCACACTGAGAATAAAGTGGGAATAAATCTCAGTACTACCAAAATGATATCTGAAGTATTTATAACAGACATAGGGAAATATCATTGGTGTTTGTGAAATATGTTGTAAATAATTCTTTCTACCAAAATTTGAAAAATAAGACTTACAATGACAGAAAGCATCCACTGATTGTGATATTTTCCCACTTATCCCCAATCCTCACACACTTGTGAAAAAAATTCTAATGTCAAAATATATGTTCTGTTTACCTTATAGAACTAGTTGACTGGTTGGTGTTCATGTTTTTACTGTTGTTTTCTTTTCCCTCTTTGATATTGCTCTTTTTAATTAATTTCATTCTAATCTGGGCCACCACCTAAGTCTTTCAATTTTTGGAAATTTGTATATCAGAATCTTTGGTTCTTCTATATAGCCCATCCCACAGAGGCGTTTAAAGTGAAAAATAAAATCCCCACAAAAGGTAAGCATGTGATGTATCTCATATCTTGTGACCTTATGTGGATGATAGAAATAATTACCTCCAGACATCATCACACTGGGCTCAGTTGGCACAGAGGAGCTAGCCAGGTGTTGGATGTGACAAGAAATGTGCTGCCTGATTAGACGAACTAAAATACAAGTGCAACAAAATCTCTCTCTTAAATGAGATGAGGGGCAGGAATGTAAAGATGCCACTTAATTTTTCATCTGCAGCCAAGCAATGCCAGAGTTTCAAGATGATTTTGTTAATCACAGGGGACTGTGGACTGCATATGGGTAATAAAAGGCTAGAAAAATGTTTTTGTTTTTTTTCTCCAAGAAAGCAATAACCATCCAATTCTGTTTCAGTGCAGTCAAGTGATATGTGTTTGTCATATATAACCATATTTTGCTTTGTTTGTATTTAAAGGAAAATTGTTTCTATTGTAGGCTCTTCAACCAATGGGCTCTGTGGCATTCTTCTTCCTGTCTTGAATTTGCCATGCTGGGTGAAGGGTTTTAGAGATTATGGAGCCCTTGCAAGTGTCCCAAGAATTAGGAATATAGGTTGGAACAGGCCAAAACTGGTAGTAACACTGTTGGATGATAACTAGGACATATTACATTGTTCAACTTGATCTTTTGTTTATTTAAATGGCTCTTAGAATCACATATTTTGATCAGGAAGAGACTTTAGACGTCAAAAAGTAAAACCATCTCATTTTTTTTACAGATGAGGAAAATTAAGGACACTGAGGTTAATTTATTTATCCAGTCACACAGCTAGTAGGTGTTTATGGAAGAATTTAAATCCAGGTCTTCCAGACTACAGGTCTAGCACTCAATCTAGTATAACACAAAGAAAATAGCATAAGGCTGTGTGGTGTAATGAAAAGAATGGAGTTAGGAGACTTGAGTTCAAATCCTGATCCATCTATATGATAATAGATAAATCACTTTGGGTGTCACTTCCCACATCTGTGAAATGATGCTTCTATATGAGATGATCTCTCAAGTACCTAGTAGCTTAAATCTTGGTACTAAAATCTGCATTACTTTAAGTATGTCCGTGACCTACCTATTCTTTCTGATATCTCTAAAATAAAGAGAATGGAGTAGACTAAATTATATCTAAGGACACTTCTAGTTCTAAACATTTTCTTATGTAACCCTTCTTTGAAAACCCTCCTCCCCTGGGATACCTTGGGGGTGGGTAACAGACAAGATGATGATGATGATTAGTTACTAGCATTTATATAGCACTTTCAAGTTTTCAAAATGTTTTTTAAATATTATCTCATTTTATCATCACAATAACCCTGAGAGTTAGATATTATTGATATTATTTTACATATGAGGAAACAGAAATTAAGTGACTTCCCCATGGTTACATAGCTAATAAGTGTCCAAGGAAAAATTTGACTTCAAGTCCTCCAGGATCTAGGTTCAAAATTCTATCCAATATGCTACCTACCTGCCTCCCAGAGTTTAAAGGCTTGGTCTCTGGCTCAAGCTTTACCCAGAGTTTCAGTGATTTTAATTCTATCAAGTCTATTGTTAGATCATCATTGTTCAATCTTAACATATTTTTATAAAACATATTCTATTATTTTCTTAAACAAACAAAAGGAAAGTTGGCTGATTTTTTGTTTTTATTAAATTGGCCTCCAAACAGGGAAGTCTTCATTACCCAGAATACTATCTGAAGTCTCCTCACATTCTCCTGTAGCTCTGGGTTTCATTCACTCCTATATGTCATATTATCTTTCTTCAACAGTAGGATTTCCAAGTATCCTAGGTCTGTTAATTTGCTGTTTGGTGTTCAAGGAGTCTGACACAAATCCTGATGTCCAGAAATTACCTAAACAAATACATTAGTCCAAGTCCCAGCTTCCTCACATTATCTAACCTTCAACTATTCTCTTTCATTGCCTCTAAAGGGTCTCCTATATCACAGTCTTATGCTTGGGTCCTATGGCTCCTATTGCTCAAAAATCTCTAGAATTACTTAGGGAAACATCCCATTACCATTACTTTCCTGAAACTGAGTTGAATGTTAACAATATTTTCTTTGCTCAAGATGAATTCTTATTCAATATAACGTATGGGTCTTATCATGTCATTCTTCTACCTAATAACTTTCAGTGAGTATTATTTCTTGGTTCAAATATACACCTCTGTTTGACATTTAAAGCCCTTCAATACCTAACCCAAATCACAATTTTTCATCTTCACATATTCTTTGTTCCATTTAACTTGCCTTGCTTTTACTTACACAGAATACACTATCTCTTTACCTTTACACTGACTATGCACTGTGACCCTGCAATGTGATCCTGCTTCACTTTATCTTTTTGGAATTCTTTCTTTCTTTCTTTATATATTTTGCTCTTGACATATTCTACATGAATCTTTTGTTGATTATCTCTTGGTGCCTTCCCATTTATAATTTCTTATGGCATAGTAAAAGTCTATTAATATGCCATAATTTGATCAGTCATTCTTGAATTAATGAACATACACTTATTTTTCAGTTCTCTGCTACAACAAAAAGAACCATTATAAATGGTTGGGCACATATGGGTATGTTCCTTCTTTCTTTTCTCTCTTTGGGAGATATACTACATAGTGATAAATCAGCAAGTCAAAATGTATGCACTGCTTAATTCTGAATTACCTTCCTTAAAGATTGAATCAATTCAACACTCCATTCACAGCAATATTGTTTTTATGTATGTAGCCACTGATAGCTTGTTTTTCTTCTTTTGAGAATTGTCTATTCATATCCTTTGGTCCTTTATTTATTGAAACATGCCTCTTATATATTTAAATATATTCCTTACACAACTTGGATATCAGATCTTTGATAGAGTTAACTTTGATAAAGCTAAAAAGATTGCTTCTTAGCTACCTCCCTTTAAATTTTAACAATGACAATTAATTCAATGCTTTCATTCCTTGGAAGATCATGTCAATCAATTGCATTATGACTCCAATCACCACTCTCTCTGAAATTCCTATCCAAAACAGTCTCTCCCAGGCCACCATTACATGAGTACTTTTTCTTGCTAGTAATTTCCTTGGGATACAAAAGAAAAACAAAGCAAAGGATACACAATACCTGGTACTTTTTTGTGGACAACAGCTGAGGAGGAAGAAAACAATCTCTTTACACTATGTAGTAGGCTTTGCAGAGCAATCAAGCAAAGAGAGAATATGGAAGCTAGAAAGGTACTCAGCTCTTTGTAAGTTGTCAAGTCTTTATATAATGTAGTAATTATATAATGAAGCAATTAAAATTCCTTCATCATAGTTGATTTTTCATTTTTTGTCTTTGTATCACCAGGACCTAATACAGTACTAGACACATAGACTTTAAATAGATACATAATTTCCAAAGTTATGAAATGGGAGCAGACAGGTCTGGTTCTCTGGGCACTTGCCAGGAAAGACCATGATTGGCAGTGGGAACTGGGGTGGCAATGACACTTTAATAAGGAACAGAGACAAGCAGCAAAAGTGGTACAGAGGCATATGGTAATGTGGGGACAGGGAATGAATGGGATGGTGAAAGAAGATGAGCAACATGGAAAAAGTATAGGGATGGAGAAAGGCAGAGAATAACACTCACATCATCTTAGATTAGATTTTCAAGCACCAAACAGTATGGACCTGAAGGAGATGTAAGAGTGCTTGATGTTAGGGCAGTAGTTTGAGGGCTCATTTTTATAAGTGTTTTGTAGGGTAAACTGATCAACTCCTATTTGTGCCACCTTGGGGTTAGTTCACTAATGTATCCAAATCATCTCAGAGTTATTGGTGAAAGTTCAAAATTGTCATCCCAAAGTTATCACCTGCTTTTTGATGTTCTACTGGTGGAGAACTGAAATTTTCTAGAATTTATACATTATAGGCCAGAAGGCTTGAAAAGCAGAACCTAGATGATTTCCCTTGATTCAGCACATATTAACAGGATGTGAATATTATTTAACATGATACAATTTGTAAATTAAGCACCTTTGATCTTTGGGATAGTTTGTACATGACTTCCAGATTCCTCTTTAAAATCTTATTTTCGCACAAGCTTACTATACAGACTAGAGGGGGATGATGGTCAAGAGGACCAGAACAAGATATAATTTAAATACAGATACTTGATAAACACTTGCTTAATTGAACTGAGAAATGGCATTGGGGAAATGAGATTTGAATTCTAGTGTGTTATTCCATACTGAAAGTTGCCAATAGTTTTTGTCATAGATAGCATCAGAAAGTATATTGGTGATGACCCTATGACAGAACATCATCCATGCGTGCATTCTTGATGAGATATTCTAAATCTTTCTATATGCTCTCAATCATGCTTCAGAATGAAAAAGAAAAGAAAGACATTCCAGATATCCAGGAGGTAGAATGGACAGGACTTTGGGTTTGATTGTATGTGTTCACTGAAGAAAGATCGTAAGATAAGAATTCTAGCTGGAAGTTAACTAAGCGGCCAATATGTCTAATTTTCCCATTTTATATATGAGGAAATGTGTGTGTGTGTGTGTGTGTGTGTGTGTGTGTGTGTATTTACAGAGAGAGTAAGTTAGTTTCCTAAATTCATAAAGGTAGGATTCAATAGTACCCTATTTAAATCCCAGGTTGTTTGTTTTTTTGTTGTTGTTTTTTTGTTCTTTTTTTTTTTTTAACTCTAAAGCATTTACTTTTTCCCTTATTGCACTCCTGACTTTCAACTACAACTGAGGTTTCAATCTTAACTGTAAAAAATAATGGTGTCATTTACAGCAACAGAAAGGTCAGGAAGTCAAAAGAGTAGGTTGGATTGTGAGAAATTATTTCAGTTTGGAACATGTTGAGGTTTATACATATAAAATTCACAAATTTTATTAATGATTAGAATGAAGAAAGGAGATCTTTGTTGAAATAAACAAATGATTGCCATTTCTGGGCAAATTATAAAGAAAACTTTATTTTAGTCACTATTTCCTGTTGTATGTAGATATGCACACACTCACATATATAACTATATATAAAACTGTATACAAAATACTTTGTATGTATGTGTTTGTATTTTATCACTAATATATACACATTGGAATAATCTTTAATTAGATAGGGTCAATCCCAAGTTTTATTTGTTGCTAAGGAGCCAGCAGCTATTTAAGTCAATGGTTTTAAGAATCTAAATCAAGTTAATCACTTCAATGGTTAAATCAACCTTCTGATACAGTATCAGTTCCAGTTAGCAAATTTAAAATTAAAATAGGATTATTGCCCAGAAATGGGATGTTTCAATTGTAGCCATAGAAACTACTATAAAATTAAATTATTATCTTGTATAGGAGAACTTCTTTATATGTCTCACAGCACAGAATCTTGTGCCTTCTGCTCTAGGAATGAATGAATCCATTCAATCTGGTTCAATTACTCAGTCCACACTGAACTATTCACCTGAAGTTCTCCTCTATTCTTTTCAGTGAAATGTTGTATACACATCCAAATATTTATGAAAGGAATGTATAAAGGGGACAGTAATGAAATGCAAGTGAAGTATGCTATAATTACCTATCAACCTATTTGATTAACAATTCTTCCTATCTCAAAATCAAGTAATATTGATAATTACAATATCCACAAGCAACAGGTTAAGGAAAATATGTACTCACAGGAGATCTGATACTGTTTCAAGAAAATTATTCTTACATAAATTTAGAAGGATATCATTCATTTCAAGGGAAATAATTTACTCTACATAAGTAAAGAATGTGTTTCTAAAGAACAGTTTATTCATCTCTCATCATCATTCATGTTTCATAGGACAATTACTTTACCTTTATCTTTCATTGATCAGTATCTTTCTGATGCTGTGATTTGATCTGAGTTTATTTGGCTATGCTACAAATATCTTCAATAATGCTCCTTTCAACCATAGCAATTCTGCTTCTTCATCATCTTTTCCATCTTCTTTTCAATGAGATTTTTACCTGTTAATCTTCTCCTTCCATAATTCTTTTAAAAAAGAAGCAAAGGGCACAAAGAAAAGAGGCTACTTTCACATCCATAATTTCCATGAATAAAATACATCCTTCTACATCCATTCCCTTAAGTAATTAATTCTTATATGCTATTTCCTGGCTCTACTGTACTTATTTATGTCTCGGAATAAAAATCATTCAGAGCAAGGACCTTGTTATTTGTGATTTCTTTCAAACACTATACTTTTTTATTAATGCCATGTTTTGTTAGAATGCTATATGAACAATAATAAATTGGGGGCAGCTAAGTGGCACCGGCCTTGGATTCAGAAGGACCTGAGTTCAAATCCGGCCTCAGATACTTGACACTTACTAGCTGTGTGACCCTGCACTTAACTCTCATTGCCCCACAAAAAAACAAAACAAAACAAAAAACACACAATAGATAACCACTTTCATCCAATGTCCAGATCCTCTCTCTACAATAATGAAACTTTTTAACATACTCTGTCAAGATAATCCTCTCTACTCTGGAGAGAAGACCTTTGGTCCTTCTTTAAAATGATATATTGTTTACAGCTCCTATTCTTGAAGTGAAAATTTAAGACTGATGACTTTTAAATCATTAATTTAAGCCAAGGAGTTATACTTCCCAGCCATCAAAAGTCAGAATTATAATCTTATTGTCTTTTTCTTTTAATCAAGGTAGGAGAAGTGTTATCTTGACCATGGCTACTCTAGGCATCTCCAGGAAGATCAGGATACTGAAGGTGGATACCTGCTGTTATTGTGTTTTGGAGGGGGTTTTTTTGGGGGGGCAGTGGGGAGGGAAAGGGAAGGTAGGTGTCATCCAACTTTTCCCTCCTACACCTTTTGGGGAGTTCTACTAGCTGCTCCCAATCTAAAGAGTTGTTGGAAGAAATGAAGCTCACAAACTATGGGGAAGGTGAATTGTGTGGAAACTACAGAGGGGCACTTCTATACATGCTGCTTCTTTGGAGGAACAAAAAGAAATAAACAACATCTGCTGAAATTCACCTGGGCTGCAGGCAGAGTCCAATAATTTTTTTTTTGGGGGGGGGGGGGCAATGGGAGTTAAGTAACTTGCCCAGGGTCACACAGCTAGTAAGTGTCAAGTGTCAGAGGCTGGATTTGAACTCAGGTACTCCTGAATCCAGGGCCAGTGCTTTATCAAGTGCACCACCTAGCTGCCCCACAAGTCCAATAACTTTTTCTTTCCTTTTCTCGTTTTCTACTCCTTACAATAGTGTGAGTAGATACATTTCTGAGCTTGATATTTTCCCTAGGGATATGAAGAAAGCTTATCTTTGCTTCCTAAAAGTCTATTTATACTTTTATGTTTGAGGATTTACTTTATTTCTGAAACTAGTAAAATATGATAAAGTTGGTAACCACCCATATTTCTAAATGGCATCATTGCTTAAAAGTATCGATGGGGCAGTTTGAGATCATTCAGGTCATGACAGAGATGGATTTAATTCTGTGGTATTTTGCAAGTGTCATCTCTGGCTAGGGGCACAGAACTATGAAAGAGATTTATTGACTCATTTTTACAACCTCTCAGGGCAAAGAAAACATTTTTAACAGGCTTCTAAGACAGCAGTTCTCAAAATGTGGTCTGAGAAGCCCTTGAAGGCCCTCAAGCCCTTTCAAGGGGTCTGTAAGGTCAAAACTATCTTTGTAATACTCAGATATTTTAATTTCTAATTTGGTAAATATTGATAGATACAACCTACAAACACAAAAAAAGCTCTTTGGAGTCTTAAATCATTTTTAAAAGTGTAAAGTAGGGGACAGTTAGGTGTTTTTTAAGGAGCTTGGCACCTGAGTTTGAGATTAATTTATTGAAATGATGAAAGGTTTACATAGTTAAAATCCTAAGAGAAGAATTATAGGAGACATTTTGCCAGTCCAAAGAAAGCATTTCTGCCTTTTCTAAAAGAGCTGGAAAGAAATATGGCTGTGGGTTTTAAGCTTAAAAAGAATGGGAGCAACTTCAATTCCATGAAGAAGTCATAGGATTTCAGTTCATGAACTACAGGCAGTGAAAACTACTGCTGAATAGAATCTGCCAGAAACTACTGTGAAATAGTGTTGAGCAATGCAATATATTGTGGTCCAGTATCCAAACAAAACCATAGTATAACAGTGAAAGGTAAAAACTGTTCAACTAAGTTTTAACAGAGATTATAAAACAAGCAGGTAATAGGTTCAGCAGGAAGAATACTACTATAATTCAGTGGCCATGTACACTTTGCCCCTCTACTCATTTTCTCTTTATATGTATCCCTCTGCATGTGTGCCCTGACCAAAAACGTTCCTTGCAATATGGGGGGAAGGAGCCAAGATAGTGGAGGAAAGGTAGTGACTTATCAGATCTTTTCTCCAAAACCCCTCCAAATTCCTTCAAATAATAGCATAAGACAATTCCTGGAGCAGCAGAACCCACAAAAGGATCAGATGAGATCATTTTCCAGCCAAAGATGGCTTAGAAGTTTTGCAGGAAGGGTATGTTGTAACAGGGTGAGAGTGGAACACAGCTCCACTGCCACACCCTACATATCCAGCCCAAGGCCGTGACTGCAGATCCAGCCCCAGGCAGATCACTCCAGAAAGAGCTGTGACTGCAGCTGCTTCTAGAACTCAGTCCATGGATGGTGAGGGGGTTGAGCAGTTGGCTGGGGGGAAATTACAGGGGTCTCTGCTGGCGCTAAAGTGGGATGCTGTTGTTTTGCCCTCACTTAGACCCAGGAAGCAGTCAGGCAGCCCCCCAGGTTGGGGAGGGGCATAAGCACACTGGAGCTTAAAGCCACAGTGAAACAGGATTGTGTTCCCAGGTTAAAGGGCAAGTGGCACTGTGGTTGCTTTCAGACCAGAGTACAGGCTGGGGGAGTGGGGAACACACCTCTCCTTAAATTGTACCATCTGGGACCACCTGAAGCTTAGGACAGTGCATCCTGGAAGCATAGTCCCACTTTAAGAAGGAATTAAAAGCCAAGAAATAGACTAGGAAAATGAGCAGGCAGAGAAAAATTAATGTGGACCATCAAAAGTGACAAGGTGACAAGGAAGATCAAAAATACGCCCTCAGAGGAAGATAACGAAGGCATAGTTCCTACATCCAAAGCTTCCAATAAAAATATAAATTGGTCTCAGGCCATAGAAGTGCTCAAAAAGGACTTTGAAAATAAAGTAAGAGGGTAGAGGAAAAATTGGAAAGAGAAATGAGAGAGATGCAAGAAAGTCATGAAAAAAATCAACAGCTTGAAAAGTCAAATGTAAAGAGAGGTACAAAAGCTCTCTGAAGAAAATCATTGCTTAAAATTAGTATTTAGCAAATGAAAGCTGATTTTATGAGAAATCAAGAAACAACAAAGCAAATCCAAATGAATGAGAAAATAGAGGGCAATGTGAAATATCTCCTTGGAAAAACAGCTGACCTGGAAAATAGATCTAGGAGAGATAATTTGAAAATTATTGGACTACCATGATCAGAAGAAGAGCTTAGACATCATCTTCCAAGAAATTGTCAGGGAAAATTGCCCTGATATTCTAGAAGCAGAAGGTCAAATAGAAATTGAAAGAATCTTCCAATCACCTCCTGAAAGAGATCCCAAAATGAAAACTTCCAGGAATGTTATAGCCAAATTCCAGAGCTCCCAGGTAAAGAAGAAAATACTGCAAGCAGTCAGAAAGAAACACTTCAAATACTGTGGAATCACAGTCAGGATAACACAAGATATAGCCTTCAACATTAAAGGATTGGAGAGCATGGAATATGATATTCTGGAGGGAAAAGGAACTGGGATTACAACCAAGAATTACCTACTCATCAAAACTGAGTAGATTCTTTCAGGGGAAAATATGTGAATTCAATGAGAGGACTTTCAGGCATTCATGATGAAAATACATGAGCTGAATAGAAAATTTGACTTTAAATACAAGACTCTAGAGAAGCATAAAAAGGTAAACAGGAAAAATAAACCATGAGGGATATTAAAAGGTTAAACTGTTTACATTCCTACATGGGAAGATGATACTTGTAACTCATAAGAACTTTCTGATTATTAGTGCAGCTGAATGGAATATACTTACACAGAGGGCACAGGTGTGAGCTGAATATGAAGGTATGATATCTTTAAAGCATTAATTTATTTATTTTGTTGGGCAGTCGTTGGGTGGCTTGCCCAGGGTTGCATAGCTGGTGAGTATCAGGTGTCTGAGGCTAGATTTGGGCTCAGGTCCTCCTGGGTCTGGGGCTGGTGATTTTTCTGCTGCACAACCTAACTTCCCCAGGAAGGGATGAGAAGAATGCACTGGGAGAAAGGGAAAGGGAGAAGTGTAATGGCGTAAACTATATCACATAAAAGAAACAAGAAAAACTGTATGGAGTGGAGGGGAAGATGGGGGAGGAGCAGGGGAGTGAGTAAGCCTTGCTCTCATCAGAATTGGCTCAAAGAGGGAATAGGATACACACTAAATTGGGTATAGTAATATATCTTGCCCTATGGAAAGTGGGAGGGGATGGGGATACAGGGGAGGGGTGAAGGGAGGGAGGACAGATTGGGGGAGGGGACAGTCTGAGGCAAATCACTTTTGAGGAGGGATAGGGTGAAAGAAGATAGAAAATAGAATAAATATAAAGGGGAGGAAATAAGATGGAGGGAAATACAGTTAGCAATAGTAACTGAAAAAAATTTGAAGCAGAGATTAGGATGGAACACTTTTGTGCTGTAAGAAATGAGGAGCAGGATGCTATCAGAAGCACTTATGAAAAGTGCAATCCATCTACAGAAAAGAACTGATGGTATCTGAATGCAAATTTAAATATTTTTTTTGTTCTTTGTTTTTGTTGGTTCCTCTTTCTAAAGATTTTTTGGGGGGATTGTTGTGTTTTGCATGACTGGACATGTACAACTTATGTTGAATTGCTTGAATTCTTAAGGGGAGTGGGGAGGGAGGGAGAAAAAGAATTTGGAACACAAAGTTTTAAAAATCAATGCAGGGGAGGGGCAGCTAGGTGGCGCAGTGGATAGAGCACCAGCCCTGGAGTCAGGAGTACCTGAGTTCAAATCTGGCCTCAGACACTTAACACTTCCTAGCTGTGTGACCCTGGGCAAGTCACTTAACCCCAATTGCCTCACTAAAAAAAAAAAAAAAATCAATGCAGGGGGCAGCTAGGTGGTGCAGTGGATAGAGCACCGGCCCTGGAGTCAGGTGTACCTGAGTTCAAATCTGGCCTCAGACACATAACACTTACTAGCTGTGTGACCCTGGGCAAGTCACTTAATCCCAATTGCCTCACTAAAAAATAAAAAAATAAAAATAAAAAATCAATGCAGGGGCAGCTAGGTGGCACAGTAGATAGAGACCAGCCCTGGATTCAGAAGTACTTGAGTTCAAATCCGTCCTCAGACACTTAACACTTACTAGCTGTGTGACCCTGGGCAAGTCACTTAACCCCAATTGCCTCACTAAAAAAAAAAAAAAATCAATGTGAAAATCTTTTTTTACATATAACTTGAAGAAATAAAAAAAAAATAATAAAGTACCAGATATTACATATGTGCAGCAGGCTCTTATAAAAAAAAAATGTTCCTTGCACAAGTTCCCCTCCAAGCATGTTTCCTAAGTGGTCCCAGTCTTCTTGTTATTTTGAATATTTGTGTCCAAATAGAGGTCAGGTTTTGGTGGGGAAATGAATTGTTACTTCATAACTTTGAATTAATTCTGTCTTCTAGTTGACTATTAAAGATAAACCCCTTGGTGGGGACTTTTGAGCTACATTTCTAGAGAATGAAGACATACCTTGAACCTTGGTTACTCATTCTGTTGAGAATAAGAGGGGATGGCCTGAGGTACTATAGCTAGTACCATCACTGATTCTGGCTAAAATTTAAAATGAAAAACAACCTTGGTTATTTAGCATCTTCAGGTTTTTCTTATCATAAAAATATTTTATTTTCTAGTTACAAGTAAAGATAGTTTTCAACATTTGTTTTTATAAGATTTTTAGTTCCAAATTTTTCTCCCTCCCTTCCATCCCTCCCCCCTCCCCAAGATAGAAAGCAATCTAACATAGGCTACACATGTACAATAACATTAAAAATATTAATGAATTAGTCTGGTTGTGAAAGTAGAATCAGAAGAAAAGGCAAGGTCAAAAAAGAAAGGAAAAAAAAAACAAAAAGTAGAAACAGTATGGTTGAATCTGCATTCAGAATCCAGAGCTCTTTTTTTTTTTTCTGGATGTGGAGAACATTTTCCATCATGAGTTCTTTGGAATTGTTTTGTATCATTGCACTGCTGAGAAGAGTCAAGTCTATCACAGTTAATCATCACACAATGTTGCTGTTACTGTATACAATGTTCTCCTGGTTCTCTGGTTCTGCTCATTTCACTCAGCATCAGTCCACTTAAGTCTTTCCAGGTTTTTTTCTGAAATCTGCCTGTACATTATTTCTTATAGCACAACAGTATTCCATTACATTCATATACCACAACTTGTTCAGCCATTCCCCAATTGATGGGCATTTCCTCAATTTCCCATTCTTTGCTGCCATAAAGAGAGTTGCTATAAATATTTTTGTACATGTGTATCCTTTTCCCTTTTCTATGATGTCTTCCAAATTACTCTCCAGAATGGCTAGATCAGTTCATAACTCCACCAAAAATGCATTAGTGTTCCAATTTGTCCACAGCTTCTTCAACATTTATTATTTTCCTTTTTTGTCATATAGCCTTTCTGATACGTGTGAAGTGGTACCTCAGAGTTGTTTTAATTTGCATTTCTCTAATCAATAGTGATTTAGAGCATTTTTTCATATGGCAATGGATAGCTTTGATTTCTTCACTGAAAAATGCCTGTTCATATCCTTTTACCATTTCTCAATTGGGGAATAACTTGCATTCCTATAAATTTGATTTAGTTCCCTGTATATTTGAGAAATGAGGCCTTTCCCAGAAACACTGGCTGTAAACATTATTTCCCAGCTTTCTGTTTCCCTTCTAATTTTAGTAGTGTTGCTTCTGTTTGTTAGAAAACTTTTTTATTTAATATAATCAAAATCATCCATTTTGCATTTCATAATATTCTCTATCTCTTGTTTGGACATAAATTGGTCTCCTTTCCATAGATCTGAGAGGTAAACTATTTCTTCCTCTCCTAATTTACCTGTGGTATAACCCTTTATGTCTAAATCATGTACCAATTTTGACCTTATTTTTGGATATGGTGTAAGATAGCATCTTCAGTTTTAATTGTAAGTTATAATGCTGTCATAGCTAAGAGAAAAGAATTCTAGGAAGATGGATAAGAAATATATAGCTAATAAGTAGCTAAGTTCTGTCTTATGCACCCTAAATATTACCAAGAAGGAACTTCAAATTGGGAAAGGGGACTTTCAGTAAAAGAATCTGACACAAGGTAATTGTTATTACAATAATGGGGGGGAGGGGACTGAAACCAAACTTTACAATCATTTACTCTTACCACTACTGTTTCTGTGTCCCCTTTGACCTACAATGTACCTTTTCCCTGATATGTGGCAGGCTTATATAATTGGCCATAATTTTAGAAATAATATCCCAAAACAGACTCCTTACTTTTATTATGCAAAATCTTTCTTTGTACTCCCTCTAACTTCTTGCCAGGATGCCATCTTTGGGCAGCCTGCTTCTGTTCCATGAGGTAATTCAAAGTTAACAATGTATCTTGAGCCACTGTTCCCATGCCCCAGGAAAGATTGAACCCAATTAAACAATCAAGCACAAATGCAAAAGAGGAAGGAAAGGGAATGCATAACAAGGATAGAGAGGAAAGAGTGGCCCCAATGTACATAATAATTACCACTATAAATGGGTCCAAAGTACATAAGGATTATTGCTATATAGAAGTACAAAGAAGGAGAAAGGAATCCAGTGAATATAAGAGAGAGACACAGAGAGTGGTACAAAGGCTTTTAGGACTACCCCTCCCTTAATCAATTAGGTAATACAGTGGATAAAGTGAGAGGACCAGGATCAGGAAGACTCATCTTCTTGAGTTCAAATCTGACCACAAATACTCACTGTGTGAACTTGAGCAAGTTACTTAACACTTTTTGCCTCAGTATCCCCATCTGTAAGATGATCTAGATGATGAAATGGCACACCACTCCAAGCATCTTTGTCATGAAACCCCAATTGGGGTCACAAAGAGTTGAATACAACTGAAAATGACTGAACAACAAGTGTGCTGGGGGATCTTCTCCAACCACATTCTTACCCAAGTACCACAACCTTGGAGGTGGAGGAAAATAAGGATGTAGACCAGAAGATTGGATTGAGGGTCAGTGACTAGCCCAGCTCTTGCAGCCTCTCAGAATTTTCTGCAGCAGTATCCTTACTAATCAGTCCTTTTATTACCCTGGTGGTCTTAGAGAACAGAACAGAACAGCAAGTGACAGACTTTTGGAATGGAAAGAATTGGTGGTATAGTTCCAACCACAAAACTGATTCAAAAACTGAAGTGATTTGTAGACAAACAAAAGGAGGAGAAATTAATAAAAACTGGAAGAAAGTGTAAAAGGGGAAATGGGGTATGGGTTGGGTTAGGGGTTGGGGTTCTTAGAAACTCCTCTTTAAAGAATTAGATCCTCTTGCACAAAAAAGTAGTTAAAATAAGGTGGTAGTTTATTTAGGGGCAAGGGAAAGGAAGGGGGGAGGGAAGGGAAACCATGAAAGAAATCCTTAGACTTCTCATGGGTAGATAGGCACAAAGCACATGGCTCAGAGGTACCAATATCCTCGGGCAGGAGACTGGAAGGTACTTTTACAGAGGACTGAAGGGAGTGGACCATCTGCCTGTGAAAAGTTCCTTTAGTGAGGGAGGACCATCCCCCACTGGTGGTAGCTGGGGGAATTGGGTGAGGAGTGGAGGACCATCCCCCACTGGTAGTGACTAGAGGAATTGGGTGAGGGGTGGCTAAGGATTCCTCTTCAGGACACAAAGGCTGCAGCCACACCCAAATTTATCTCCCCAGGGTAAGGGAGACCAGAATGAAGGGTGGGAATCAGAAGCTAGCTCAGTCCAAGTTGGTTCCTCTTATCTCTCTGGGCATTATGAGAACTGCAAAATTTACTGAGAACTGATTCCCTACCCAGTCCCCTCTTTCCCAGGCAGGTAAATTGCCTGGGGCTGACTGTATTTGTCATTTCCAGACTGTTGATGAACTTATGGACCTTCCCCCAAGCAACTTATCCCCACCCAATGTTCCCCACCTTACTCCCTGGACTTTATGTAGGGTCCACCTACATTAAGTAGTTTCTATTCAGAGTCAGTAATGCCTATACTTAAATTAGGAGCTGTTCTATTATTTCTTTTGTCATAGGTTCATTTACACTAATTAGCTATATGTCACTCTGGAGCAATCTTTTGGTTCCCTTTTGTTCTGTTACCCCATTAAAAACCCTGTCCTCTGTTCCCTTCTTTGGGTATTTCTAGCTTCCAAGATTTGCAATACCACGAGCTATAGTTCCTCTGCCCCGATTAAAGACCTTATTTCTCCTATATTGATTGTTTCCTTAATTTCCAGGTTAACAGTTATCTGTCCTCTGGTTCAGTTTCTTAAGGAGAAGATTCCTCGGTGTGCCCCAGAGAACTTCTGGGGTGCTCTGCACCCCATGACATTTCCCCAGTTCTCTATATATAAGGAAAGGAGAGGAAGATTCTTCTGCAACTGCTTCATGCTGACTGGGGGTCGAAGAAACGGTGCAAGGGAGGGGGAGGGGAGAGAAGTGGAAAAGGTCTGGAATTTGCGGAGCTGTGAGGGGCCCAGAGCATGCAGAGGGTGGGAGGCAACACATAGGCACAATGGGTATCTGCCATGAATTCTTGAGTCTAGATGGAACAGACTTAAACAAAAAAATTAAAACTGACTAGAGCAAAAAACAAAAAGAGACTTTATCAGATCAGGCGTAAAGTGTAACCGTTTTTTTTCCCAGTAGAAGCTGGAAAGGCTGAATACAGGACAGGGTGTGGCCTGCTTTACCGAAGTTAAGTAATCTGTGAGGGGCAGTGTCTGTCTACATTAAGGGTCCTTTTATCCCATCCCCACTTTGTGCCTTGATTGCATGAACCAGAACCAGATGACCTGAACCAGAGAGTAAGACAGAGGTCGCCCCAAAACCATTCCTAGGCTTGCCTCCTATGTCCAGCTTGGCCATGAGCCTGACAAGGTGCTGGCCAGGAGAGCAAGCTGCAGAGCACTGGATTTTCGCTAAACCAATCTCTTGGGTACTGCCCTTTGGACGAAGAGGTAGGAGAGCTGGCCTCACCTTCGTGCGGCGTCCCCCACTTCTGTGTCCCGGTTCACTGCAGCTGCCAGAATCTCAGCCAGCTAGAGTTCTGCTGGTAGCAGATGTGGTGATGGCTGCTGCTATTATAGAAGCTTGGTCTATGGAGTGGACATGAGCCATCTTTTCTCTCTCTTTGGCTACTGCAAGGTCCCTGTTATTAAAAATCTTAAAAGCAATATCAAGGAGTTGTGAGGATGGGATCTGGGGACCCCAGTCTAACTTCTGGAGTTCTCTCCTAATGTCAGGAGCAGACTGGCTGATAAAAAGAATATTGAGGACAGGTATTCCTACATCTCTTTGGTGGTCTAGGTTAGTATATTTCTTCAGAGAGTACGCTAAATGACTCATGAAGACAGAAGGATTTTCATCAGACCCCTGTGTTATCTCCCTCACCTTTCCATAATTGACTTGTTTCTTGACCCCGCTCCTCATTCCCTCAACCAGGCAGGTTGTGATTCTACGAGCCCTGTATTCCCTGTTATCATAGTTCCATCTTGGTTCTACAACTGGGACAGCTGTAAATCCAGGGACCCCAACCCAATTTCCAACCTGTGAGTGTTTATCCTCAACTTGTACCGCCACGTACCAAATCTGTTTTTTTTCTTCTCAGGGGTACAACAGCTGGCAAGAATAATTTGCAAATTGGTCCAGGAAAGGTCAAACTCCAGTGTCACAGAGTTAAAGCCATCTATGACTTTTGTGGGGTTCTCTGAGTAACTCTCCAATTTCTCTTTAATCTGAGATAACCTGCTTATGGAAAAAGGAACATGCTTTAATGTTGTGCCCTGTCCAATGGGAAATTCCCTTAATGGAAGCAGGGAAGCAGTGGGAGATGCTGGTAAGGACTTGGATGAAGCTAGTTGGGAAGATAAATCAGGTGGAGACAAAGGATTGGGTGAAGGGCCCAGTGGGGGAGGGGTGACAGTCTTTGGCTGTAGTGTGGGTGGGGATAGGGAAAAGTAGATGGCCGTAGGCAACTGCAGATTAGGTAAAGAAGATGGGATCTGCTGCTGAATGGAAAAAACAAGAGAAATGGGAACATATTGGAGTTCCCTCAGATTGTAAATGGGGTACAGCAGGATAGAAGGATATTGACATCCTCTCCCTATGTGGCACAAGGAATTGGTTCTGAGATCAGCTGGTGGGCAAGGGGAGGTCTCAGTCATAGAGTGATAAGACAGTGGTTGACCCATAGGTATGGAAGCAGGTGGGGAAGAAGGAGTGAAATGAGAAACAGGTAGAGAATGAGTTTGAGGAGCAGGTGGGGCTGAGGTCTCAGAGGAGGTGCCCGAAGGGTTAGCTAATCGCTTGGACTTGCAGTGATTCTCAATCGGCAAGGGGACCTCATCCTTTCCCTTTGACTTCTGGCTTAAAGTCATAAAAGCCGATATGTATGGAATCTCTGCCCATCTCCCTTCACACTTGCAAAACTTGTCCAATTGCAAAATGGTATTATAATTAAGGGTGCCATGTACAGGCCAGTTTCCTTCAGTTCCTAGTGGATAATGTGGCCATAAATTGTTACAAAAATGTATCATGCATCTCTTTCTCAAATTTTTAAGTTCTAGTTTAGTCCAATCTCTTAGGATGCACCCCAGAGGAGAATCTTTTGGAGCACTCACTCTCTGCCCCATGGGCCTAAGGCCGTTTAAACATTTGCCCAGAGAATTTTACTGGTCTGAACGTGGCCATTTGCAAGGGAGGGTGACTGCTCTGCCTGTTGCTTGAAAAAAAAAAAAAAACTGAGCCCTGGTAAGGGTAAGGGGGAGGGATTTTGCCAAATGCATTCTTACCTCTTCCAGGTTTTGTGTGCCAAGTGTGGTCCCGATGTCTGCTTGAGCTTTTGGCAAGGGAGGGAGACTCAGGCTGCCCTCCGCTGTAGCATGCGAAAGCTGATCCTCTCATTACCTCTCTGTGACTGCAACGGGAGGTTGAGTCAGGCGAGAGAGAGAGAAAGGAAACCCAGAAGGGAGGTTCCCAATCCCCACTTCTGTGTGCTAAGAGGAAAGAGGAAATTCCCATGTCCCTTCAGACGTTCGGGCACCAAAATGTAATAGGGAAATGGGGTATGGGTTGGTTAGGGGTTGGGGTTCTTAGGAATTCCTCTTTAAAGAATTAGACCCTCTTGCACAAAAAAGTAGTTAAAATAAGGTGGTAGTTTATTTAGGGGCAAGGGAAGGGAAGGGGGGAGGGAAGGGAAACCATGAAAGAAATCCTTAGACTTCTCATGGGTAGATAGGCACAAAGCACATGGCTCAGAGGTACCAATATCCTCGGGCAGGAGACTGGAAGGTACTTTTACAGAGGACTGATGGGGGTGACCATCTGACTGTGGAAAGTTCCTTTAGTGAGGGAGGACCATCCCCCACTAGTGGTAGCTGGGGGAATTGGGTGAGGAGTGGAGGACCATCCCCCACTGGTAGTGACTAGAGGAATTGGGTGAGGGGTGGCTAAGGATTCCTCTTCAGGACACAAAGGCTGCAGCCACACCCAAATTTATCTCCCCAGGGTAAGGGAGACCAGAATGAAGGGTGGGAATCAGAAGCTAGCTCAGTCCCAGTTGGTTCAGCTTATCTCTCTAGGTTTTATCTGTCCTCTGGTTTAGTTTCTCAAGAAGAAGGTTCCTTGATGAGCCCCAGAGAACTTCTGGGGTGCTCTGCACACCATGACAAAACGAGTTGGAAAAATTTGCCCTACAACAAAGGAAAATGAATGAAATTGCCCTGAGGGTAATCAAGATTGTACAACAAATTCTGCAAAGCTACCTGAAATGCCAATGAAACAACCCCATGAATCTCCAAAATGGTACAGAAAGATAATCAAGGAATTAAGTGAAAAATTAATGATCTCACAAGCTATTAAGGGAAAAAAAATGAACAAATTTTATAGTGGTAAAGACTACATTGATTAGAAAAAAACACCAAGACATGCTATACAAAAATAGATTTTATTTAAAAAAAAGAAAAGCAGAATAGAATCAGGAAAAACTGCAGAGCTAGAAAGAAAAATTACAGGACAAAATAAAACAAAAAAGACTGGAAGAACATATAAGAGTTCTAAGAATACTGAACTTGAAGATAATATAAGAAAAAATAATCTGTGGAAATTAGATCAACCAGAAAAACATGATGAAAAAGAAAATATGATAGCCATAAAATAAAGGAACCATTATAGAAAAACTACCCAGGAACATTGGAAGCTGCTAGCAAAATATAAATGAAGAGATTAAAAGAATACCAATATAATGAAACCCTAAGTTTATATCACAAACATACATATTCACAAAGAATGGGTCAGGTGAATAAGGACACTCTAGGACATGTTTTACAAGTGGTTTGTCCTCTTGCCCTCAAGGTATATGCTAATAGTGGCATTTAAGGGAACAAATGATGAGGGGAAAATCAAAATTAAAATATCCCTCTACACCTAACTAGTGACATCAATAACTAACATTTCTGTGAACAAATTTTAGGGTATTCTGAAAGGACAAAGGAATAAGAATTGAATGGAATGAAAATGCTACATTTTGAAAAAAAGTGTTACAAGTTAATATTAAATAAAAGAAAGGCTAAAGTATGACAGAACTAACTGGAAAAGAGAATGACAAAACAAATAAAAAATAGCATCTTAAAAGATAAAAATACTCATACTTATAAAACAAGAAATCTAATCTCGGGGGAAAATATTGAATAAGCTACAAATAATTTGCTAAAATAGAAAAAAAAAATCCCAGGCCAGATGATTTAGAAGCAACTTCTACCAGATACTTAAAGAGAAATACTATATCTTTAAAAATCACTATTCTCAAAAGGGAAGACTGTGGACTCTCTATCTAATGCGTTTTATGAGGTAAATATGGTTTTTTACCGTCAAACTGAGTAGAGACAAAGTAGACAGATTAATAAAACAAAATTACTAATGAATATTAAACAAAAATCACAGTAAAATCCATGCAAAAAGAATATAACAAGTGATAACCACAATTTACTGAGAACTGACTGATTCTCACCTATTCCCCATTCCCAAGCCAATGAATTACCTGGGACTGATCAATTCCAGACTCTTGATTTGTTTTATGGATCTTTCCCAAACACACTAACTGCTCTTAAGGATTCCTAAACTTAATTCCTGAGCTTTAGGTTATTATATAAAAAGTTTCATTTACATTATGTAGTTTCTATTTAGATTTAAGTAGTTTCTATTTGTGAGAAATTTACTTACCCCAAGGGCAGTCTCATAGCTCCCTTTGTTCTGTTATCCCATATAAACCCTGTCCTCAGTCCCAATCTTTGGGTTTTCCTAGCAATTCTACTTTGCCTTGCTCTGAGTTAAACCTCCTCTGCTCTGATTAAAGACCTTATTTCTCCTATATTGATTGTTTCATTAATTTTTAGATTCATATATAGGGGTTCTTCCAGGGTTTGAAGACTCTATATCCAGCCAGCTACTGTTTTTGACCTTTGGACGTTTGGCCCCTGTAGGAATCTTTTGAGTTCCAGTCTGGACTCAAAATGGAGGCTTGACCTAGGTTAGGGTCTCTCAAATTCAGAACTTGTGTCCTTTTCGATTGTGTTCCTAAAGCTCCTTGATTGGGGTCTTTTTCTGTCCATAATAACGTGGGTCTGTTCTGACAGATCTCCCCAAAAAGGATATGGCTGCAATTTATTTTTTTTATGGGCCATATGTGGTCACTCTAACAGGTCCCAAAGGGGTGGCTGCTGGATTCTGTTTTCAAATCATGTACTACATAATTACAAGTACTTGGAAAATTAGCAGAATTTAAATTTGATCAACAACACTGATGGCCACAGTGGGGGTCTCCTTTTTGAGTTTACTAGTGATTCTGCCAGTCCAAATATGAAAGGCCCTGAGTGGGACTTTTTTTGTTCTTTTTTTCTTTCAATGGCATTTTGAATCAACTAAGCAAAAATCTGAATCTGAACCTTCCTCTTCCAGAAAATAGTCCAAAAAAAAAAAAAAAGAGGAGGAAAATAGAATTTTTGTCCCTTAGAAAAAGGTCTCTAAATTAATTTTTTTAAAGAGGAAGAGACCAATTGATCTGGCTCAAATTAATAGGTCTTTGAGCCTATAGAAGAGGACTTAATTTGTGCATGCTAAGTTATCTTAAGAATTTTTACTTTATTTCATATTTTCGAGTACTATTTGTGTTAAAGTGTGTGTATGTTTGTGTGTGTGTCCCTTGTTATTCAAGCTGTCTTTTATCTTACACTAAGTTAGCAATCCTCTCTGCCACTCAAAGTAGAACTGTCAGAAAGTAAATTTACATAGAGAAGAAGTTAGAGAATGACCATAGCTTGATTTTTATTTACCTCTTTTTAAAAACTTTAATTGAGAATTGATCTCTAATATTAGATATTGTAAGTCCAGGTTTTCTGAATGCTAGTAAATGGGCTTAAGATAAATTGAGAATTTTACCATTTGGGAATAGTTCCAGTTGTAATTTAATTTATTCTAGTCTTAAGTGAAATGTCTTCTAATAAGATGTGTGGTTCTTTTGTTTTTGTTGGTTTGTTTATAGTCAGGATTTATTGTGATATTTGCATTAAGACAGTGTTGAAAATTTCACAGATCTGGAAATTTGTTAATTGTGTGATCTTAAAACAAGTTACTTCAGTTTACCAATCCATAATGTGAATATTTGATAATTATAGAATATTCTTTTGGGTTATAAATTGTTATAGATGCAACTGTTAAAAGAATATCAAGTACTTGAAACTGTTTAGAAATGCAGCATTTCTGTGAATTCACAAAGAAGTGATCTCAAAGTAAGGCGCATCTGGGTTCAAGTTTCCCTTCTGGGCTACTCTCTATCTAGGCATAATGAATGTATAACCACTTGGCTTCTAGGTGTTAATAGCAAGAACAAATTTTAAAATTCTGAAAACCGGAGGTTTCCCTAAGATGCCAGAGAAACTTGTTCCATTTAACAGTGGTGCTGTTTCATAGTTTTTCTCAATAACTCTGTTAAGCAGTTACTATTAAAATAATTGCATACATCAATAATGGTGTGGTAGTTAAAAACAACTTTGTTTTAAGTTTGTTAAACTTTCACTCATTAAGGACTATCCTCTGGTCTTTTAGTTCCCTGGACTAGTCTTTCTAATTCTCAAATCCTTCCTGGTTGTCTCTTTGGTTTGTGACAAGTAAAATCTAATGTGTGGTTGCCTTTTTTCCTGTCCCTGGTGTAGGGGAAAAATAGGTAGGGTTTACTTAGAAGCATTAACACCAGTTTGGGGCATTAAGCATTTATTAGTGAAAAAGAGAACACTTGAGTCAGAAAACCAAGAAAAAAATCTATCTATCCTAGAGGAGAGATAAGGGTTCAACCTGTCCTGCTTCTTCTCCCAAGTCCTCCACCACAAGCTGTTCAGGACTTGAACTGAGAGAGGAAATAGCACTTTCCACTTCCTGCCTCCCTCACAGAGAAGAGGCCATCCTTCTAGCTGATTGGTTAGTGTCACCCAAATCCATTGGTTCACTGGACTTGAAGGTGGTCTTGTTGTTGAGTTCAAAGTCCTTAGGTTCTGAGAACAATACCCTATTGAGGGACAGCCAGCTGTGGTTTCAATTTAATAAACTTTAAGTGGGTTAATCAGCAAAGTCAATCACTCTCAGTCATTCTCACTTAATCCAATCAATCTAGATCAATCTCCTCTGGTTAGGGCCTTTGGCTATTGACAAAAGCCTATTATTTCTTACAGGTTGCTGGTGGGTCTTGTCTAAGACCTGAGCAGTGAATGCTTAAGTGATTCCTAGAACGTCTGTGATCCCTAATCCCTATACTTTCCTGAATCTCATTCCCCATGATTCCATTGTTTTCACCATTGATTTGTGTATTGCCCTTTTCAGTGGGCCCTTTGGTGTGAATTGTCAGGTTTTAGTTTTTGTTTTATTTTTACCTGGGAGGACTTGCAGTACACTTGGACTGTTCTGCCTCAGAAAGCCCCTACTACTTTTCACAAATTAAGAAAACATACTTTGTTGAACTTTAAGCTTCCTTTAGGCTCCACCCTCTTCAGTATGCGGATGATTTACTCCTTTGCTCCAGATCTGGAGTCTTCAAAAGCTGATTCCATTTTTCTCACCTCCTTCCTCAAATACCATGAAGTATTTTGTTCTCAGGCTTTAAGTTTTTAGGGCATCTGATATCAGCCAATAGTCTCTGTCTTACAGGATTAGAGATCTCTCTACTATCCAAACCTAATGCAACAATCTCCAAGTATAGGGCTCTCAACCCAGCCACTTTCCTTCCTGACTAAAAGGATGGGAACCAGGACCACATTCAGGACCATGATTGTATTGAAATTATTGACTTTATTTTAACCCCCCAAAGAAGATGTTCAAGAATCTGAGATAGAAAACCTGGATTATTCCTGGTACACTGATGGTTCCTTTCTCAAACAATGACAGGTATGCTATCACCACCACAGAAGAGGTCATTGATCAGTTACTTTGGCTTCCTCAGCACAACAGCACAACAGACTGAATTTGAAGACCTGGCTGGAGCTTGTGAATTAGCAAAAGGAAACACTAGTGAACATTTACATGGGTAGCAGGTATGTGTTTGGGGGAGGGGGAGGCACATGATTTTGGGATGTTATGGAAGTATAAAGGATTCCTGATGTCCTCTGGAAATCCCACACATCAGGGGCTGCTCTACTCCCTTTGTTGCTAGAAGCAGTAACTGTTATTAAAGTGCCAGGACAATCCCATGAAGATTCTCCCTCCCTATGCCTGGGGTAATGCCCTTGCTGATTTGCATGCCAAACAGGCTGCTCAGAAAACTTCAATCCAAAGTTCCAGGGGCAGAGCCAAGATGGCAGAGAGAAGCCAGGAAATTGCCTGAGCTTTACCATTATCCCCTCAAAAACATTAAATGAAGCCTCTATACAAACTCTGGAACTACAGAACCTACAAAAAGACAGAGACACAAATGCTCCTACATGAGATAATTTAGAAGAATTCAGGAAAGGTCTGTCTCACCTGGGTGAAAAGGGGCAATTCAGTACTGCTCAGTTAAGCACAGCTCAGCTCAGTGGGCAGCTCTCTCTGCAGGCAGCTCTGCTCAGCAAAGGTCAGCTCAGTGGGCAGCTCAACACTGCTGCAACTTGAAACACTGCTGAGAGTGGGGCAGCTGAGAGCAGTGAGAAGCTTGCAACAGTGACCCCTGTGCCCCAGGAGTAGACTTCAACTTTATAAATTTAAAAATAGGCTACAACATAAGCAAGAAACAAAAAAGGACCCTTACCATTAACAGCTTCTCTGGTGAAAGGGAAGATCAAAACTCAAAATCAGATGAGTTTGTCAAAATGCCTACAAGTAAAGACTCAAGTGGGTAGATGATCTTGTCTTAAGAACAAAAAGCCTTCTTTAAAGAGTTCAAAAATGCTTTTAAAAAACCAAATGAGGGGCAGCTAGGTGGTGCAGTGGATAGAGCACTGGCTCTGGATTCTGGAGGACCTGAGTGGAATTCTGGCCTCAGACACAACATTTACTAGCTGTGTGACCCTGGGCAAGTCACTTAACCCTCATTGTCCTGCCCCCACCCCCCAAAAATGAGAGAGGTAAAAGAAAAAAATGGAAAAAGAAATGAGAGAAATTAATTATACTGCAAAAAGAAGCACAAAAATTGAATGAGGAAAGCAATTCCTTAAAAAATACAATTGTCCAAATGAGAGGAAAAATGGCCAAATGGGAGAAAAAATTGGCCAAATAGAAAAGAGGTACAAAGCTTACTGAGGAAAATAATGCCTTAAAAATTAAAATTGGGCAGATGGAAGCTGATAACTCCATGAGACACCAAGAATCTGTTAAGCAGAATCAAAAGACTGAAAAAATAGAAGAAAATGTGAAATACCGCATTGGAAAAACAACTGACTTGGAAAATAGATCCAAAAGATCTAATCTGAAAGCCTTGATCAAGAACAGAGTCTAGACACCATATTCCAGAAAATTATCAAGGAGAACTGCCCTGAAATTATAGAATCAGAGGATAAAAATCATCATTGAAAGAATCTACCAATCACCTCCTGAAAGAGAACCCAAAAGGAACACTCCAAGGAATTGTGTAGCCGAACTCCAGAATTATCAGTTGAAGGAGAAAATACTTTAAGCAGCCAGAAAGAAACCATTTAAATATCATGGAGCTACAGTCAGGATTGCACAGGACCTGGCAGCTTCAACATTAATGATCATAAGGCTTGGAATATGATATTCAGGAAGGCAAAGGAGCTTGGATTGCAACCCATAATCAACTACAAAGCAAAATTGGGCATTCTCTTTCAGGGGAAAAGATGGACATGCAATGAAATAGGGGACTTCAAAGGCTTCCTGAGAAAAAGAATAGAACTGGCCAATTTGATCTCCAAATACAAGACTCAAGAGAATTATAAAGAAGTAAACAAGTAGAGGAAAAAGTTTGATCAATGATGTTAAAGTGGTTACATCCCTATGAGGGAGGCTAATACTTTTAACTCAGGATCTGTATCTCTGTTAAGGTTTTGTTATTAAATTGACTTTGATGTGATGATATAAAGAAACTTAAGGGGCAGAACAAAAGAATACTAGGGGTAGGAGAGAAAGGGGGAGGTATAATGAGGTTAATTACATCATATGAAGAGGCACAAAAAGAACACATTACAATAGAGGGAAAGAAGGGAGGGGTGGACATTGTTGCAACCTTACTCTCATCAGATTTGTTTCAGGGAGGGAATGAAATACACTCTCATTTGTATAAAAGAACTTAGATTACTTTTTATGGAAACAAAAGGGGAAGGGGAAAAGAGTGGTATTGATAGAAGGGAGGGGAGAAGAGGGGGAAAAGGGGGCAAGAAAAGGAAGGGCAGCTGATAAAAGGGAGGGCAGATTGAAGGAGGCAGTGCTCAGAAGCAAAACACTGTTTAAGAGGAAGAGGGTGAAAGAAGAGAAAAAAGAGTACACAGGGGAAAAGAGGATGGAGGGAAATAAACAGTTAATAATATATTCTAAACTATGAATATAAATGAGATGAACACCCCCATAAAACAGAAGTGAATAGCAGAGTAGATTTAAAATCAGAATTTTACAATATGTTGTTTAAAAGAAATACATTTGAAGCAGAAACACACAGAGTAAAGGTAAATGGTTGGAGCAGAATATATTATGCTTCAGCTGACATCAAAAAAGCAGGGGTAGCAATTCGTGCCTCAGGCAAAACAAAAGCAAAAATAGATCTAATCAAAGGAGATAAGGAAGGAAACTACTTCTTGCTAAAAGGTATGATAGATAATGAAGTAATATCAATACTAAACATCTATGCACCAAGTGCTATAGCATCCAGATTCTTAGGGGAGAAGTTAAATGAGTTACAAGAGGAAATAGACAGCAAAACTATACTAGTGGGGGATGTGAAACTTCTACTGTCAGAATTAGATAAATCTAACCACAAAATAAATAAGAAAGAAGTTAAAGAGGTAAATAGAGTATTAGAAAAGTTAGATATGACAGATATCTGGAGAAAAATAAATGTGGATAGAAAGGAATATACCTTTTTCTCAGCGGTACATGGCAAAAATTCAAAAACTGACCATGTATTATGGACAAATTTAATATGGGGAGTGTTAATTGGATGGATCACCATAATATTGGAGTAAGTAAGGAGATTAACAGCCTCTTTAAAAACAAAACAGGGTTTATTAATGGGAATAAATTTAAAACACAAGTAAGGTTAATAGAACTAAGGACAAAGAAAAACAAAGGAATAGGGGAAGGAAAAATACAATCTGAAACTTACCACCACCTGGAAATCAGCAGTTCCAAAGGGGCCCACCTGCTTAGTGCCTCACTCCCTCTCCCACTGGCACCAGAGTGCTCTTTCATCCTTTCTCTCTCCAGAAGCCCCCTCTCCCACAGGAAACAAGGCTGACCACACACAGCCACAAGCTAATTGGTTGGCAGCCCTGACTGAGAGAACTAACAAGTAGCTCTACAAATGCCAGACTCCTCCCCCGTCCAGCTTCCAGATGCTGAAGATCACCTGAGCTGTCCTCACCTGGCTTCTAGTCATTATAATTTGGCCATGCAGATGCAGGCACAGGGTGTCCAGCAAGAGGCCAGCATGCACAGGTGCATGCTGGGGCCTCCAATCCCAGCCAAAGATGGGGGTCACAAAAATCCTAAATCACAACCAATTCATTACAATATAATAGATATCTGTAGAAAACTGAATGGGGATAGAAAGAAATATACCTTTTTCTCAGCAGTACATGACAAACACTCAAAAACTGACCATGTATTAGGGCAAAAAAAAACCCCACATAGTCAAATGTAGAAAGGCAGAAATAGTAAATGCATCCTTCTCAGCTCATGATGCAATAAAAATTACATGTAATAAAGAGCCATGGAAAAGTAGACTGAAAATTAATTGGAAACTAAACAATCTCATCCTAAAGAATGAATGGGTCAAACAACAAATCATAGAAACAGTCAATAACTTCATCCAAGAGAATGGCAATAATGAGACAACATACCAAAACCTATGGGATGCAGCCAAAGCAGTGCTTAGGGGAAACTTTATGTCTCTAAATGCTTACATCAATAAAAGAGAGAAAGAGGAGATCAATGAATCGGCCATGCAACTAAAAAAGGTAGAAAAAGAACAAATTAAAAATCCCCAATTAAATTCTAAACCAGAAATCCTGAAAACCAAAGGAGAAATTAATAAAATTGAAAGCAAGAAAACTATAAATGAATTAATAAAACTAAGAGCTGGTTTTATTTAAAAAAACAATGAAATAGATAAACCTTTGTTTCATTTGATTAAAAAAAAAGAAGAAAACCAAATTACCAGTATCAAAAATGAAAGGGGTGGGGGCGGCTAGGTGGTGCAGTGGATAGAGCACCAGCCCTGGATTCAAGAGTACCTGAGTTCAACTCTGGCCTCAGACACTTGAAACTTGCTAGTTGTGTGACCCTGGGCAAGTCACTTAACCCCCATTGCCCCGCAAAAAACAAAAAAAAAATGAAAGGGGGTGATTTCATCACAAATGAAGTATAAATTAAAGCAATAATTAGGAAATATTAAAAAAAAATAATTAGGAAATATTTTGCCCAACTATATGCCAACAAATTTGATAATCTAAATGAAATGGATGAATATTTACAAAAATACAAATTGTCCAGGTTAACTGAAGCAGAAATAAAATCCTTAAATAGGCCCATTTTAGAAAAAGAAATTGAACAAGTCATCAATGAATTCCCTAAGAAAAAATCTCCAGAGCCAGATGGGTTTACAAGTGAATTCTACCAAATATTTAAAGAAAAATTAATTCCAATACAATACACACTATTTGGAAAAATAGATGAAGAAGGAGTTCTACCAAATTCCTTTTATGACACAAATATGCTGTTGATACCTAAACCAGACAAAGGCAAAACAGAGAAAGAAAATTACAGACCAATTTCCCTAATGAATATTGATGCAAAAATCTTAAATACAATATTAGCAAGTAGATTAAAGCAAGTGATTACCAGGATAATACACTATGACTAGGTGGGATTTATACCAGGAATGCAGGGCTGGTTCAACATTAGGAAAACTATTAACATAATTAACCACATCAGTAAGAAAACTAACCAAAATCATATGATTATCTCAATAGATGCTGAGAAAGCTTTTAACAAAATACAATACTCATTTCTATCAAAAAAACCTGGAGGGGCAGCTAGGTGGTCCAGGGGATAGAGCACCAGCCCTGGATTCAGGAGGACCTGAGTTCAAATCCAGCCTCAGACACTTAACACTTATTAGCTGTGTGACCCTGGGCAAGTCACTTAAACCCAATTGCCCTGCAAAACAAAACAAAACAAAACAAAGCAAAACAAAACAAAACAAAAACCTAGACAGCTTAGGAATAGTTCAAGCCTTCCTTAAAATAATAAGCAGTATCTGCATAAAACCATTAGCAAGCATTATATATAATGGAGATAACTTAGAAGCCTTCCCAATAAGATCAGGGGTGAAACAGGGATGTCCATTATCACCTCTATTTACTATTGTACTAGAAAAGTGAGCTTTAGCAATCAGAGAAGAAAAAAGGAATTAAAGGAATTAGAATAGGCAAGGAGGAAACACAACTATCATTCTATGAAGATGATATGATGGTATACTTAGAGAATCTTAGAGAATCAACTACAAAACTGCTTAAAACAATTAACAACTTTAAGAAAGTGGCAGGATATAAAATAAATCCACATAAATCATCAGCATTTGCATACATGAACAACAAAGCTCAGCAGCAAGAGAAAGAAAGAGAAATTCCATTTAAAGTTAACAGTAGACAATATAAAATACTTGGGAGTCTACCTGCCAAGACAAACCCAGAAACTCTATGAACACAATTATAAAACAATTTTCACACAAATAAAATCAGATCTAAATAATTGGAAGAATAACAATTGCTCATGGATAGGCCAAGCTAATATCATAAAAATGATAATGCTACCTAAATTAATTTACCTATTTAGTGCCATACCAATCAGACTACCTAAAATTTATTTTATAGAGTTAGAAAAAAATAACAAAATTCATCTGGAAAAACAAAAAGTCAAGAATATCAAGGGAACTAATAAAAAATGCACAGGAAAGTGGGCTAGCTGTACCAAACTAAAGTTTTACCATAAAGAGGCAGTGATGAAAACTATCTGGTACTGGTTAAGAAATAGAGTGGTGGATCAATGAAATAGGTTAGGCACAGGAGCCACAGTAGTAAATGACTATATTAATCTACTGTTTTATAAACCCAAAGACTCCAGCTTCTAGGAGAGGAACTCAGTATTTGACAAAAACTGCTGGGAAAACTGGAAGGTAGTATGGCAGAAACTAGGCATAGACCAACATCTTACACCTTATACAAAAATAAGGTCAAAATGAGTCCAAGATTTAGACGTAAAGGGTGATACCATAGATAAATTAGGAGAGGAAGGAATAGTTTACTTCTCAGATCTATGGAGGGGCAAACAATTTATGTCCAAACAAGAGATAGAGAATATTATGATATGCAAGATGGAAGACCTTAATTGCATTAAATTAAAAAGGTTTTGTACAAGCAGAAGCAATGAAGCCAAAATTAGAAGGGAGGAAGAAAACTGGGAAACAATTTTTACAGCCTGCATTTCTGATTAAGGCCTCATTTCTAAAATATATCAGGAACTAAATCAAATTTATAAGAATCAAAGTCCAATTGAGAAATGGTCAAAAGATATGAATGGACAGTTTTCTGATGAAGTCAAAACTATCTCTTGCCATATGAAAAAATGCTCTAGAGCACTAGTGAGCAGAGAAATGCAAATTAATACAACCCTGAGGTACCATCTCAGCCCTATCAGATTGGTTAATATGACAAAAAAGGAAAATAATAAATGTTGGAGAAGCTGTGGAAATTGGAACACTAATGCATTGTTAGTGGAGCTGTGAACTGATCTAGCCATTCTTGAGAGCAATTTGGAACTATGCCCAAAGGGATATGGGACTGTTCATACCCTTTGACCCAGTGGTACCACTGCTAAGTCTGTGTCCCAAAGAGACCAAAGAAAAGGGAAAAGGACACACATGTACAAAAATATTTATAGCAGCTCTCTTTGTGGTGGCAAAGAATTGGAAGTCAAGGGAATACCCATCAATAGGGGAATGGCTAAACAAGTTGTGGCATATGAATGTAATGGAATACTATTGTGCTGTAAGAAATTATGAGCAGGAGTCGTCCCAAGAAACCTGGAAGGACTTACATGAACTGGTGCTGACCGAGAGGAACAGAACCAGGAGAACATCGTACACAGTAACAGCAACATTGTGTGATAAACGATAGTGATAGACTTGGCTCTTCTTAGCAATGCAACGATCCAAACCAGTTTCAAAGAACTCATGATAGAAAATGTTCTCAACATCCAGAAAAAAGAACTGTGAATTATGAATGCAGATTGAACAATACTGTTTCTACTTTTGAACTGTTTTTTTCTTCTTTTTTGAGGTTTTTCCCTTGTGCTCTGATTCTTCTTTCACAAGATGACTAATGTAGAAATATTTTTAATGTGATTGTACATATACAACCTGTATCAGATTGCTTTCCATCTTGGTGAGGAAGGAGGGAAGGGAGGTTGGGAGAAAAATTTGTAAATAAAAATTCTGTGCAAACAAATATTGAAAACTTTCCTTATATGTAACTGGAAAATAATAAAATACTTAAAAAAGAAAGAAAACTCCAATCCCTATTTATCTTCCTTTACATTGGCTGGGTCCGGCCCCAAATTAACATTGGCCTCAGCCAAGCTTGCTATAGTCCAAGAGACCATTTCCTATCCCGTCCAAGTCTGGATAATACTGGAAGGGTACAAAAAGGATATACTCTGTTCTCTGGTATGGGTCAATTGGATGCCCAATCCTCCCCCAACTCTTTGTCATACTATGATAGATTACCTTCACTCTTTCAGTCACTGGAATCCTGACAAGCTGCCTAATTTAGGCTACAAATACTGGTGGGGAAAATTGAGATGCACATAACATTTACCTACAATTTGAAATCTGTCTTAAATATAATGTAAGCAAGTCCTTAACACCTCTGGAAATTTCTTCTCCCTGAGGCCCCCGGTTCAAGTCTGGCAGATTGGTTTTTATTCAGCTTCCACTTTCCTCCAGTTAGAAGTTAGTATTAGTTATTGTATGCATATTCTCATATTGGGTAGAGGCTCTCCCTTGAAGGAAAGTTACTGTAACAGCTATAGCTAAGTGCTTATCAAAAAGGATTTTTCACACCTGGAGAGTTCCTAAAAAAAATTCACAGTGATAGAGGTACTCCTTTTACTGGTTCAGTTGTCTCCCAGTTGTTAGCTTCCTGGCCAGTACTTCAATACTTACTTAGTGCTTGCCAGCCCAAATCCTTGAGTCTGGTAGAACTTATCAATGGGATCATTAAGGTTCAGCTTAGCATGTTTGACTAATTTGGGTCTGCCATGGCCAAAAGCCCTTTCCTTGTTCTTCTGAACCTCAAGGCAACACCTTTTGGTAAATAGTCTCTTTTGCACTTCATTTAAGTAGTTCACCCCAGTCAAGCTTACTATAGTCCAAGAGACGATTTCCTATCCCATCCAAGTCTGACTAATGCTGGAAGGGTGCAAAAATGATATACTCTGTCCTCTGGTATGGGTCAATTGGATGCCCAATCCTCCCCCAACTCTTTGTCATCCTACGATAGATTACCTTCACTCTTTCAGTCACTGGAATCCTGACAAGCTGCCTTGTTTCATTTATAGTAAGTAGTTTCTATTTAGATTTAAGTAGTTTCTATTTGTGAGAAACTTACTTAACCCAAGGGCAGTCTCTCTCATAGCTCCCTTTGTTCTGTTACCCCATATAAACCCTGTCCTCAGTCCCCATCTTTGGGTATTCATAGCAATCCTGATTTGCCATACTCTGAGTTATAGCTCCTCTGCCCTGATTAAAGACCTTATTTCTCCTATATTGATTGTTTCATTAAATTTCAGGTAGACACAAGATAGTTTGGAAATTAGCTGATCTAAGTTGGATTCAACAGCTAGGTGATGTAGTAGATAGTGTATTGGGCTTGGAATCAGGGAGACTAATCTTCATAAGCTCAAAGCCAGCCTCATACACTTATTGGCTTTGTGCTCCTGAGAACATCACTTAACCATAACATAACATAATCCATTTCTCATCTGCAAAATGTACTGGAGAAGGCAATGGCAAAGCACTTCTGCAACCTTGACAAGAAAACACTCCAAAATTCATCACAAAGAGGCAAACAGAATTGAAATGACTCAACAATAAAACTGGAATTTAAAATAAAGGTGCAAAGATATGTTGATAAAACAATTAGAATAATTCATATTAGAAATAGCAAAGATGACCTGAAAATTTTGACAGATTAAAAATAATTTAAAAGAAAATAGCAATCATTTGCAACAAAGTCTTTAACAAGGTAGTAATGGGGCTGGGGCTGGGGGTGTGTGTAGCTAGATGATACAATGGATAAAGAAAGCACCAGCCCTGGATTCAGGAGAACCTGAGTTCAAATCTGACCTCAGACACTTGACATTTACTAGCTGTGTGATCCTGGGCAAGTCACTTAACCCTCATTGCCCCACAAAAAAAAAGTTAGTAATGGAAGGATCCATGTTTAATATCATGACAAGTATATATTTTTAAAGTTAAGAGAAAGCATTCTTTGTAATAATAAAAAAAAAAACTTTAGACTCTTTCCAAATACAAACAAGGTTAAAACAAGGATCAATCAATCAATCAATCATTTATTGAGCCTACAACATGCTAGGATCAATGCTAAGAACTTTGAATAAAAAACAAAACATGAAGCAATCCCTAGGTTCAAAGAGTTTATGATCTATTGGGTAGACATATAGAGGATGCAAATATACATACAAACTGAATACAAAGTAGGTTTGTGAAGGAGGGTACTAGTAGCTAGGGAATCAGGAGAGGTTTCATATAAAAGGTCTCACTTAGTTTGAATCTTGCAGGAAACCAAGGTTCAAAGAAGTCTTAAGACCTTTCTCATTATTAGAACAGTTGGAAGAAAAAAAGAACAGTTGGAAGCAGTATATATAAACAGAGAGCACAGATGTGAGTTGAATATGAAAGGATGATATCTTTTTAAAAAATTAAAATAAGGGGTGGGAGTGGAATACACTAGGAGAAAGGGAAAGGGAAAGGTAGAATGGGTTAAATTATCTCGCATAAAAGAAGTAAGAAATAGTTTATACAGTGGAGGGGAAAATGCAAGAGGTGATGAGGGAGTGAGTGAACCTTATTCTCATCAGAATTGGCTCAAAGAGGGAACAACATACATACTCAATTAGGTATAGAAATCTATCTTACCCTGCAGGAAAGTAGGAGGGGAAGGGGATAAGGGGGGATTAATAGTAGGGAGGGCATATAGGGGAAAGGGGCAGTCTGAAGCAAATCACTTGAGGAGAGACAGGGTAAAGAGAGAGAGAGGAAGAGAGAGAAAGAGAGAGAGAGAGAGAGAGAGAGAGAGAGAGAGAGAGAGAGAGAGAATAAGTGAGAGGTGAATAGAATGGAAGAACACAGTTGTCAATAGTAACTGTGAAAAAAGATGATAAAGGGCTCATTTCTCAAACATATAGAAAACTGAGTGAAATTTAGAAAAATAAGAGCCATTTCCCAATTGATAAATAATCAAAAGATATGAACAGTTTTTAGATCAAAACAATTCTGGGATACTACCTTATACCTATTAGATTGGCCAATAGAACAGAAGGGGAAAATTACAAATATTGGAGGATATGTGGGGAAAATGAGACATTAATGTTCTATTGTGATGTTGTAAACTGATTCAACCATTCTGTAGAGCAATTTGGAACCAAGCCCAAAGGCCTATAAAACCATGTTTACTCTCTTACCTAGCAATAACACTACTAGGTCTATATCCAAAAAGAGATTAAAAAAACAAAAAGGGAAAGGACCTATAAGTAAAAAATATATATTTATAGTGACAAAGAATTGGAAATGGAGGGGGTGCCCATCAATTGGGAATGACTAAACACATTGTGTCGTGTAACTATGATGGAATACTATTGTGGTATAAGAAATGGCAAACAGAATGCTCTCAGAAAAACCTTGGAAGATGTACATGAGCTGATGCAAAGTGAAATGTACTGTGTACAGAATAATGGCTATACTGTAAGATGATCAGCTGTGAATGAGTTAGCTATTCTGAGCAATAAAATGATCCACTTATAATGAAAAATGCTGTTTATCCCCACAGAAAGAGCTGATGGTATCTGAATACAGATTGAAGCATGATTTTTTAAAACTTTCTTTATTTTTCTTGAGGTTTTGTTTGTTTTCTTCTACAACATGACTATATAAGAAAATGTTTTGCATCACTACATAAGCATAACCTATATTGAATTGCTTGCCTTCTCAAAGGAGCAAGGAGGTAGGGGTTGGGGGTGGGAGAAGAGAGAGAATTTGGAATTCAAAGTTTTAAAGATGGATGTTAAAATTTTTTAACATATAATTGGGAAAAAATACTAAATAAAAAGAAGTAGAGGGGGAAACTAGGTGGATAAAGCGCCAGCCCTGGATTCAGGAGAACCTGAGTTCAAATCTGACCTCAGGCATTTGACACTTACTAGCTGTGTGACCCTGGGCAAGTCACTTAACCCTCATTGCCCCACCAAAAAAAAAAAAAGAAAAAAGATAGAGAAATTGTTGGAATTAAGTATGGATTACTTCTTCAAGAATCTGGCTTTTTAGAAAAGGAAGTTGAGATACAGGATGTTGCCTACTAGGAATGAGAAGGGCAAGTAAGTTTTTGGTTTTTTTTTAAGGGTAAGGTTGAGTTATGTTCATTTTAGGCAATATTGGAGGAAATATTAGATAGAAATACTAGCCATGGTTATAAGATAAAAATAAATTTAAAAAGAGACAAAATCATCTTTCTTTTCATTTGACATAATGGTATACATTGACATTTTCCCCTCTTTTAGAAATCTTGCATATCAAAGTCTCACAGTTTGAACAATTATGGATCTTCCAGAAGGGATGGACCTCGTATAAATGCATCCTATAAACACATATGTCACCACAATTTTCGGGTCCAAATATGGCAGTTCCATTTGTCCTTGATAGAAAAAAGTTTGCTATATTAAGCTTTAGAGAACTTTTTATTGTCCTTGTATTTGTTGTCCTCTTTCCAGTTTCATCCTTGGAAGCTTCTTGGGATTATTTTGCTTCGTTGTATCTCATGCCATGCTTTCTTTATATTGGTTTTTTCCTTCACTGTTTCTCTGCTTTATGAAATCATACTTTTAATAATCACTCACTATCCTTCATGAGATTTTTATAAACGACTATGTATTCTAAAATGCTTCTGCCATTGACCATATTTTGGCTCCACTTAGCAAGCAACTCATATGCTTGCAGACTAAGACACTCTTGAATAGATCTACATTATTTAAAATTCTCTATTAAATTATTGTAATCTGTGAAGATTGTTGTTAATGGCTATGCTAACTAAATAAATTTACAGATTTGGTGTTATACCAATAAATTGACTGGACACATTTTTAATGGGCAAAATAGTAACATAATTCATTTGGAAGAACAAGAGGTCTGTAATTTCATGAGAAATGATGGAAGTATTAATAAAACATACAATATCAGATCTCAAATTATAGCAAAATTCAGTTGCCATCAAAACTATTTGTTTTTGTTTTTGTTTTTATTTTTTTGCAGGGCAGTGAGGGTTAAGTGACTTGCCCAGAGTCACACAGCTGGTAAGTGTCAAGTGTCTGAGGCCAGATTTGAACTCAGGTCCTCCTGAATTCAGGGCTGGTGCTTTATCTACTGTGCCACCTAGCTGCCCCCAAAACTGTTTATTAGTCAAAAAATAGAAAATTATTTCAATGAATCAGAATAGAAAACAAATAATTGCAAACAGTAGTCTAGTGTTTGATAAATCCATGAATATGCATTATTCAGAGAAAAATTCCTTTTCAGAATTTTTGAAAAATTGGAATGCAGTTGGCCATAAACTAGGTTTAGAGCAACATTGTACACTATATATAATAATAAACTCAAAACAGATATAGGATGTGAAAAGGAAAATTCATGTTATAAAAAAACAAATAGAGCTGACAAGTAAAAAATAAGCTACCTTTTACAACAATGGCTAGCAGGAGATTTCTTAACCAATAGATAACTGGCATTATAAAGATAAATTAAACAATTTTGACTATATACATTTTGAAGATTTTTTCTATGAATAGAATCATTCAAGATAGAATTAGAGGAGAAATGGTATAGTGATACAATATTTGAATTAAATATCACTGATAAAAGTCTGGTGAGAGGAATCATGTTCAGATCTCATAATTCCCACTGACCTCCCCCCCTCCTTCCCCTGGCCCCTATCTCTAAAAATGTTCAACTGGAATAACAGGAAGAGTCACTCAGGTATTTCAGCATTGTTTTGTAGTCGTGTTCATTTTAGAAGGATGACAGGCTTAAAATTTACCTTAGGCTATGTTGGGAAATCAAAGAAATCAAGTTTGATGGGTTAAAGAATAAAAGAATAACCTATTGTTGGGACCCTAGGGTCAAGGGTATCCTGCTCTGAAAAAGAAATGTGTCACTAAACATCTGGTCTCAACATTCATTGCCATATCCTGTGCTGAGCCTGTGATTGTTAGTAAAAAGTATAAAATCTGCTTGACTTATTGCTTTTGTGTGTCACATGTCCTGGTGGCCTGGGCACCTTCTTTCGAAAGAATAAATGAGCTCTATGCTTTGGCCTCCTTTCTTCTTGAGTCCTGAGTATTGATTTGGTGGGTGAATTCCCCAACCCACTCATGAACATGCAACAAATATTTACAAATGTATCATTAAGATATCTAATACGGGGGGGGGGGGGCAGCTAAGTGGCACAGTGGATAGAACACCGGCCCTGGAATCAGGAGGACCTGAGTTCAAATCTGGCCTCAGACACTTAACACTTACTAGCTGTGTGACCCTGGGCAAATCACTTAACCCCAATTGCATCGCCAAAAAAAAAAAAAAAAAAAGATATCTAATATGGAAGTGCTTATCTAAATAAGCAAATAGTTTTCAAAAGAATTGGGAAATATTTATAAATTGGCCCATAAAAACATGTTCCCAAATCAACAATAGTGAGAAAAAATAAAAATGAAAATCATTTGAGTTTTCAAAAGTCACCAAATAAGTAGGCAAATTTTACAAATGTGAATAGTCAGAAAAACTTTGGAAATAGGGATGCCAGATTCCAATTGTAGTAATAGACTTAATTATAGGTCATGTTGTTTAAGAGGTCCATTGACAACTAAAGGAAAATCATTTGAAAGATA
This sequence comes from Dromiciops gliroides, assembly GCF_019393635.1. Taxonomy (NCBI): domain Eukaryota; kingdom Metazoa; phylum Chordata; class Mammalia; order Microbiotheria; family Microbiotheriidae; genus Dromiciops; species Dromiciops gliroides. Next base: position 567,616,555 of record NC_057861.1, on the reverse strand, counting down.
AGAATTCCTGTATTTATATATTATCAGTATTATTTGTGACTTTTAGTCATAAAAGAGATAAATATAATGCTTTCATACAGAGGATAGAAAGAGAAATGGTAATAAAAGTTATAATGAGACATTTTCAATTAAAGAGAAAACTGTAATTTGGTATGGGTGGGTCAAGTATGAACAGACTGCTTGACTTATATAATCTCCATGTGGAAAACTCATTTTGGAAAGAAGAAAAGGGAGGAGGGGATAGCTATTAAGCATGTACTATGTGCCAGGTACTGTGCTAAGTGCTTTAACAAATATTTTATCATTTATTCTTCACAACAACTCTTTGAGATGGGTGCTATTGTTATGGTCATTTTACAGTTGAGAAACTGAGACAGAGAGATAATAAGTCACTTGGCCAGGGTCATACAGGTAGTATGTGTCAGGCTAGATATGAACTCAGGTCTTCCTGACTCCAGGCCTAGCAATCTATCTAATGGGCCAGTTAGCTGTTGATTTTGTCATGATATATAATAAAAAGGCCCTGCTATCTAATTTGGAACATGTGCAGATATTATGTACTTAGCTCTGATTTGCTAGTCACACAGTGAAGATATGAACTGTTGGCTTGCTATGGAGAAAGGTGCATTTGAAATGGAGAAAGGTGCACTAAGCAGATAAAGCTAATTTCTTAATCTGGCCCTTTCCTGCCTGGCTATTTTAGAGAGCAGAGGCAGGAAATACTATAAATCTTCAAGTGGAGGACAGAGGCATAAGTCCTTTCATTGTACTCATGAAGACCACCTTATTGCACCCATGAGTTCATGATTCTGTTTTTGTTTCTTTCTCTGTAGTATCTAATCTTCCTTTTTTGAGGTGAATGTATACTGTAATTAGCCATGACCTTTTTTTGAACTTGGAAAGTACAGAATGGCAGGCTATCAGAGGCCCAGGAACTGAAGTTCCTGACAGGTTTTGTAGTCAACAAGGCCAGCCACAGGCTCCTAAGGAGCTACATTTGGGACTCAACCAAACAGTAGCTGAGACAATGATTTATCATATATCATTTGGAAGTAAGCTTGGTGATATCGGTACTCCATAGAAACTGACTACTTTTGCCATATTTTTGAAATAAATATCCCTTTATAAAAGCTAATTTATGTTATTTGGTGGCACAGTGGATAAAGTACTCAGTTTGGAAACAGGAAACCTCATCTTTATGATTTCAAATCTCTATGATTTCAAATCAGATATTTACTAGCTGTGTGACCCTGGAAAAGTCATTCAACCCTGTTTGCCTCAGTTCCTGATGTGGAAAATTATCTGGAGAAGGAAATAGCAAACCACCCCAGCATCTTTGCCTCTAAACCCTAAATGAGGTTATGAGAATCGGACATGACTGAAAATGACTGAGCAGCACCAGCTTAAAAAAAACTGAGGTACTAACAGTTTGTGATTAAAAGTAGGAAGAATATACCAGAATGGGTACTAGAGCAAATAGCTTGAGAAATATTCATAATCCTTCCAAAGGTACCTAAGAACTCTAAAGGGGAGATATAGTTAGCCTCACTCTGAAAGAATTAGTCCAGTCACTGCAGAATTTTCTGCACATTTGCATTTTCCAAGAATAAGCAGGATTGCATGGGAACATAATGAGCTCTCTGTCACTGGAAGTATTCAAGCAGCAGCTAAAACTTTAGGAATGTAATCAAAAAGATCCTTTCACTGATCGAGATGTAGCACTCTCAGCTCTGTCATTCTGGATACTGGCCCTTTTCAAATTCCCTAGGCTAAACTAGATGCTATTTCCATCTATTTAACTCCTCATTTTTTACCTACTTTTCTTCCTAGCAGTCGTCAATTCACTGACAATCAATTCCACAATAACACAGCTGATCTAAAGCTCACTATGGGTACATTCCTGCTAAGGAAACCAACCAGAATAAGCTTAGGAAAGCGGTCAATTATACCCACAATAACTGTGGTCCTACTTAATCTGTCTTGGGGGAAGAGGGAGAGGATAGGCAGGTCATGTATACAAAGTGGGGGAGGGGAACAGCAGTCAAGATGAAGTTAATTTGCCTTCTGCTGAAATCTATTCAAAGTTGAATACTCCAAGCTGATTACTTTCCAAAGCAAGCAGAGGCTGGTCCTCCTCACAGCTGGATAAACACAAGGGAAACCTCTTTCACAGCAGGATGACTTCTTGCAAGTATCCTCTGGGTATCAGGTTATTTCTATAAAAGATCACTGAAAGGGGTAAATCTAATCACCTTATCCTTTTTTTCTTCTGATTTTCTAAGGAAGATCCAAATGCCAGTGTAGTGGGCATTTCCTCAAAGAGCTCTTTCTTCCTAAATACCAGAAAATTGTGCATTTTCATTTTTTACTTCTCTTACATGGAGGTCTTACAGAGTATTATAAGATCCATGTGTCCAGGCCCAGCTTTAGCTCAGTTTAAATCAGGAGAGAGGGTCTCAAGAAGTTAATTAAATAGCTCATTATTTAATTATGAAGGCCTAGAGGCTTTTGTGAAAGGCATAATTTTAGAAACCTAATAAATAAATTAAATCCCTAAGAGACCTGTTTCATAGCAAGCTGAATGTGGACTGGAACTTTTTCCTAAGAATTGAAGGCTAGTATCATACTCTCATAAAGAAATTTCAAATACATTATTTTCTTTGGTTCCCCAGGGAGTGGGGACAATTTGACAAGCTACACAGCTTTGAAATCCTTTCACTTTAAATGCTTCCAGTCACTTGTTTTATCCTCAGAATCATGGGGTGAAAATGGTGAATGAGATCAGTCAGTCAATCAGCAAGCATTTGTTAAATGTTTACTAAGTGGCAAGCATTGTGTTACATTCTGGGGAAACAAAGAAAGACAATAACAGCCCCTGTCCTCAAGTATTTTACATCCTAATGAGAAAGAGAATATGAAAATAACTAGGCACAAACAAGATATAGACAAAATAGATCACAGGTAATCTCAGAGAAGGTACTAGCAACTAAGGGTATTGGGCAATGCCTCCTGCAGGGAGGATTTGAGCTGAGGCTTAAATGAAACCAAGGAATGTAAGAGAGGTGGAGGTGAGGTTGAACAGCATTCTGGGCATGGGAAATGATCAGTTAAAAGACACATAGTTAGAGACAGATTGCTGTGTGCAAGAAATAACAAATGAGGTGACATAGCTAGGTTATAAGATGTGTTGTGAAACTGCAAATTGATATTTTATATTATTTGTTGATTGAGAATTTTATTTAAGCAGTGTATCAATATTTATGGATCAGATTTGGACTTGATTTTATAGGCCTCAGTGGTAGAGTTTGTAAGTTTAATTTCCCAATCCTATGGTCTCTAGCCTATCCACAAAGACTCAAAATCTGTGAGCTTTGCTGACAATGGGGGGATGAGTCAACCTGGCCATGGGATGTTTGCCCACCATGAGACTTTTCAGAAGATGTTAGTCAACTCTGTGTTTTTCCCTGTTGCTCTTGGTTATAGAAATCCCCCCTTTGATTCAAGTCAGGCAAAGCCCAACCTTCATCACTGTGTGACTAATCACAGTCTTAGGTTAGTTTGCATCATTGGTACCTTATATAACCAACTATATAAAATAGTTGTTCTGCCTGTCAGCAGGGTCCTTGGCTATTGAGGGGCCTTGAGTATCATTTAATCAGCAATTGTTAGCCATACTAATAATTTGATCATGCTTGGACCTTTATGCCTCAGTTTCTCTTTAATCAAAGATTTTCATCACAACAGTTTTGAGGGGAGTAAAGTATAGAAGACTAGAAAAAGTGGGAATAGATCAAGTTGTGAAGAGCTTTAGGTGATAAGCAGAAAATTTTATAGTTGATTTTGGAAGTAATAGGGAACTTATTGAATAGGGGTGAGAGGGGTTGACCTAGTCAGACCTATGATTTAGGAAAATCACTTTGATCACTGAGTTGACAATAAATTGGGGTGGTAAACTGTTCATGAACCAGATATGAACTTACAGATGATCTAGCATCATAGATTGTTTTTGTTTCCTGATGCTATATCTTCTCAATATCCAGCATGCAGTTAGTACTTACTTAGTATATATTTGCTGAATTTAATTAATCTTATGATTGTTTACAGAACCATCAAGTGCGCCACAAGAAGAAATTTGAATTCAAATCATAAAATCATAGAATTCTACTTCTGGGACTAGAATTTTGTCCAGGTTCTCCATTTTGTAATGAAAGAACCCAAGGATCAGAGACATCAAGTTCCTTATTTAAGACCACAAAGGCAGCTATTGATAAAGGCAGAATGAAAAATGAGGTTTCCTGTCTCCTAAACCAGTGGGTTTTGACAACTTGACAAATCTCTTTTATTTTAAATTTAAAATAAAAAATAGCTTTTTATGATACCTGCTCAAATTGTATTTGATCAACATTTCATTCTTCAAATAAAACTTATCATGATGTTTCACTATTTGGATATCCCTTTTAGTTTATAACTGGACCCAGATGGTGATGGGAGAAACCCAGGCTCTCTTAGGAGAAGCCCTGCATATGAATGCAGGCAGCTTCTAAGAGGAACTGTAAGCAACCATCACCTACAAGTTTCAGTACCACATCCTACTGTCTTTATGCAGGAATTTTCTCTGGGCCCTCCCTTGAATACCTAAAAGTTTCCTTTGAGGGAGGAGTAGTCACTGATATTCCCTTGGTCTGGCTAACCCTCCCTCCCGGCCCCCACCCCCAAGTGCTTGCAGGTTTACTCAATGATAGCTGAATTGATACCATCTCAAACTCACTCTATCCTACCCCATGCCCATCTATCCCCCCACCCCAGATATAAGTGATACAAGCTGTATATCTAGCAATCAAGCTAAACCAGAACAGGGTGGGGAAGTAAAGAAAATCTTGATCTCTCTATAAACTCAAAACAAACAAACAAAAAACACCCCCAAGATATATATATATATATGTGTGTGTGTGTGTGTGTGTGTGTGTGTGTATATGTATATATATATGTGTGTGTGTGTGTATATATATATATATATGTATATATATATATATTGGTGGGGCAATGGGGGTTAAGTGACTTGCCCAGGGTCAGGGTCAGACAGCTAGTAAGTTTCAAGTGTCTGAGGCTTGATTTGAACTCAGGTACTCCTGAATCCAGGGCTAGCGCTTTAACCACTGCGCCATCTAGCTTCCCCCCAAAGATATTAAACATATATGGATTAGAATTTGTCCTTAGATTAGACTATTTCAAGAGGCCATACAGTTTAACACAATGCTTTTGATTTCCACAATGAAAACAATAGTTTAGTCCAATGGCAACTGAAATCCATGTATACCTTTCTAAATGTGGACTAAGTTCCATAACATAGTCCTAAGGTTACAGTACACATAGAAGCAGGCACTTTAAACCAAAACAAAGATGTCTTGAGACATAATGTAATTACATTTTCACAACAGAAGCCACCTTCTTGAGAATACTCTTGGGATTTTGATGGGTCAGTTGTTTTAAAATGAAGATCTTAATTGCTTTTTATTGTTTGGATGATAAATGAATATGGTTAAAAAAAAAAAAGTTTAACAATCCTGCTTTTTTACAAGACCAGACTTCTAGTATTAAAAAATATTATGTGATTTTAAGAATTACTATGATAAGGTCTTTCCATCACAGTAGAGGATATATAATATAATAAAGGCAAATAATGAATGAATGAATGATAAAAATAAAAAAATAAAATAAAGGCAGACAAAGTATTCCAGAATCATAAGACACATAAGACAGCTTACATAATGATTCAGTGATAGAAGATGGAATGTTGTATATAGGAGAACTGGAAGACTCAGGCAAGAAGAATGTGAAGCAAATCAGGAAAAATAGATTGGGGGCAGACTGTGAAGGGGTTTTGAATGCCGAACAGAAGAATTTATACTCATAAGTTGAAATGCTTGATAGATGTTAAAAGAAAGAATTGCTCCATTTCTTAGGAGATAAATGGAAATTAAACAAGGAATAAGAATACTGGGGAAGAATTGGTGACAGCAAATGAAAGTGAGAACTGTTCAGTACCTCTTTTGCTTCCCATTTTGGTCCTCCAATTCTGGAGAGTAATTTCCAGACTAGAAAGAAAAGAATAAAAAAATACTGCAGAAGGAATTAAAGCTCAAGATTAGTAAAGAGATGCTAAGCACATACTTTTCATGAGTTCAAGGCACCAACTATACATGAAACCTATTTGGGGAGCTGAACAATTGGCAGGTATAATTTATTAATCTCTGTAAGTTATCTTTAAGTAAGATCTGAAAACTGGCATATTTTGCATATATGTATATATGCATGCATATGTGTATATGTATATACCCACACATATGTGTACATGTATACCTAAACATGTATATCATACACATACATATGCACATATATCAGATACACATTTTATGTGTGTGTATGTATATATACATGTGTGTATATATGTATATGTGTGTGTGTATATCAGATTCTCTAGAACATAGCCTAATGAATTTGGCTTTGCTTTCTGGAATATTCTAAAACACTTTACTAGATGTGTGGTTTGTGAGTATTTAATGAGGAAAACAGTGATTACTATGAACCAGCATAAGTTCAAGAACAAGTCATGCCATTCTAACTCCTTTCATGTTTTAAATAATATGAACCCAAAAAAAGCTTCTCATCCAGTTATGTATGGTAAAAGTAATCAAAAGCAGAAAGATAGAAAAGAGATTCAGAAATAGTATCCCAAACAAAGTAAGCATATGCTCCTCCCCTGCCTCTTCTAACCAAATCATTAGAATGAGAGATGTAATGAGGTCTTGCATTTGTGCTAGTGTATGCAAACCCTGTAAATTCCTTATAAGTGCCATCCTGGGAGCTGTTTTCACAGGAACATGGTAGTTACTAAAAGCATTTTCCAGATAGGTACTCCCCAACTCTCTAGGTATGGAGGTATATCAGCCTCTCTAAATAGACTATGTTGCCCATCGCTTTTCCATGAGACAATAAAAAATAAAAGAGAATCCTTTGTGGTATACACACTTGCCTTCTTCTGTTCTGAGTATCCTATAACATCTGCTTTAAAGAAATATGCTAAAAAGTTTTATTACCCAGCAGGTAAAGATAGACCTAGCACACGGCATGTGCTCCACATAATAACACTAGAGGAGCATACTTTGTGTTCCCTAACCTCCACTCTCTCCCACTGTTGTTTGTCCTTTGTTTTCAAAGAGGACCATGACATTGGGGAGGTGATGTTATAACTTGTAATGAAATGGATTTAAGTGAGGAAGGGCTATGCAAAGTCACCAGACTAACTCTCCCCTCCCAAGCCATCTGAATAAAGTGGCAAGATAGATAGATTAGATAGATACATAGATAGACAGGTAGGTAGGTAGATAGATAGATAGATAATCTGGACAACTGATGCAGTGGGAGACCTTGGCCTTTTAAGCTAAGGCCTTTCACAGGTCTCAGTTTGCCTGAGGCAACACCCATTCAGTGATTAAGGCTACTTAAAAAAGGAGGCAAAGAAAGACTCTTTTTTTCTAATCAAACTCTCTCCAAATACCAATAACAACATTGAGTTGCTTCTTTGCCTGGCTGCTATAATTCCTTTCCCCACCCCTCAGCATCCAATACAACTCCACAGTTATCACATCCCAAACACAGCAGTGCCAAATCACCAAGTCATTTTAATGATTACTGCTTTGAAATACACTGTTATACATGATATTAATAGTCCCCTTTACTTCCTATTTTTTCCTCTTTTACCCTTGACATTCTTCACCTTTTGTTACTCTATATATCCATATTAATTTTGTTATTTTTTTCTAGACATATGTACAAATATACATTTATATTCTTTTGTGAGTTTGGCACAGCACTAAACAAATTGGTTTAGGTTTTATTACCATTTTTAAATTATATTGACTCAACATGCCCATGAGCAATTAGCATTTTTTAAATTATTTAGATCTGTCTTTATTTTTGCAATGTTTTATGGTTAGAACCATACAGTACCAAATATTTAATAGCTTCCCTAGTAATTTTAAATGGAACTTCTTTTCCTAGCTCTTCTCTCTAATGCTTTATCCTACAACTTTGCTATCTTTCATTCATTCATCCAATGATTTTATTATGGCTAGATCCTTATTTCTTTTAACTATGAAATTCCAGACCACTCTGTAATTTCCTACTCCCTAATAAGTTCCTTCTCCCTAATAAGTTCTATACTAGAATAAAAATATTCTTCCCCACTCTTGCCCTTTGGTTCCTTCTGGCCTTCCGGTATCTTAACATCCTCACCTCTTGTGAACTTTGCCTCTAAACTCCTTTATAACTATGTACTGGAGTGATCATACCTTAAATTCACTCCTCTCCCTAACCCCCATCCTAAATGCCAGAAGTCCTTGTTAGTTACTAGAGCATCATGAACAGGAAGCATTGTCTACTTTTCCACAATAATTCATTAGTTCAGGATTTAGTAAGCCACACACATAATTATTTTTATCTCCTTTTGACTTATAAATATGGATGATTAATCAATAATAATGTCATCAATTCACAATTCTTTCAAGTAGGATCCAGATCAATCTAAGAATGGTTTGGATTTAGGAACATAAATATTCTGTACAGTTTCTTGGGCACAATTTCATATGCCAATTGAGGCTGCTTCCTTAGACATTTCTATTCCTTACAAACCACAGAATCTCCAAAATAAATCTTTTACTGGAAATTACAGTGCTTCAAAAATGTCTGAATGTTGTGCCAATACTATTTTTCATCCAAGATGGGTGCCTTCAGAATGTAAATATCAAGGTTGCTTTCTCCAATAACAAAAGATTACTTGAAACCTATTGCTAGTCTCACATGGCTGCAGAGGTAGCTAGATGGAGTAATGGTGGACCTCATAAGGAAGATCTGAGTACAAATCTGACCTGAGATACTTACTGACACTAGAAAGTCATTTAACTTCTGTCTGTCTCAGTTTCTTCAACAGTAAAAATGGGAGGGTCAGCTAGGTAGCACAGTGGATAGAGCACCAGCCCTGGATTCAGGAGGACCTGAGTTCAAATGTGGCCTCAGACACTTAACACTTAACTAGCTGTGTGACCCTGGGCAAGTCACTTAACTCCAATTGCCTCACCAAAAAAAAAAAAAAGAAAGAAAGAAAGAAAGAAGGAAGGAAGGAAGGAAAGAAAGAAGGAAAGAAAAGAGTAGTAAAAGTGGAGACAAGAGTAGCATCTACCTCCCAAGTATAGTGTAGGAATCAAATGAGATAATATTTGTAAAGTACTTGGCACATTGTAGGCACTTCATAAATACTTATTTAGTTACTTCTTTTTATCTATCCTTCCTTCCTACCCAAGTTAAACTGGAATTGACCATAGATGCAGTCCATTCCACATGCATACACACCTACTTCATGGACAAAGAAACTAAGGCCCAAATAAATTAAATTATTTATGGCAGAAACAGGCTCAAAATCCATGTCCTTAAGATCCTAAATGCACCATTTTTCTTCTGTACCCCTCTGTTTCCCCTGTCTTAAGCCCCCCCTTCTTCCTGAATTTAATTCAACAGAGAATTAAAAAGGACTCTAGATTACAGCATTTAACACCTAGACTTATTTGGTCAACTCATATTCAAGAGCTGCACTGACAGCATGGCAGCTTGTTTACCTAACTCACTCTAGCAATAAGGGAGATAAAATATAGGAAGAGAAATAGACCATTAATTAGAATTTAAGGATGGGGTGGTAGGGAGGGAGAGATAGGGAAATTGTTACAAGATCATAGGAGGGAGTACTGTACATTGGGGAAATTAGGAAAGGGGGATGTTCCAGATCCATTTGATACCTGTACATATAATCATATGGGGCATTTGGGGCATTTTTCTTTTATCATTGATAGAGTAAATAACTGAGATAACCTGGACTTTTTTCAAAATCTGCCTGCTCTCTCTCTCTCTCTCTCTCTCTCTCTCTCTCTCTCTCTCTCTCTCTCTCTCTCTCTCTCTCTTTCCCCTCTTCCTCCTCCTCTTTCCCCTTCTCCCTCCTCCTCTTCTTTCTCTTCTTTTCTCTCCTCCTCCTCCTTTTCTTTCTCTTTTGACTCTTTTACTGTAAAACATTCCTTTATGCAAACTGGATTATAGTGGGTATAGAGATATAGGGACATAGGCTTTGGGACATAGGGGTTGTTTGCATGTAGCTTTCAGGGCACTATTGCATAGGATTTCAGGGCAGTCTTGGTTATTTTCACATGAAAATATATCCTTCCATGTTATTTTGACACACTTTTAAAAATATACAATTACCTTCTTTTCCACACCGTTAAATCCCATTCAAGTAGATGGTGGTGTTTTCCCCATTCAAATTTGCAAATGAGTTAGCATAGTAAGAAGGTTTATTATTCAGTAACCCCTGGCATTTTGGGGTACACATTCAAAGGAGTGTGTGGGAAGAACATGAGCCAGCACAGAGATTAGCTCTGACATAATAACTGTTTTTAGATTCCACGGGTAACAGTTTTCATTTTATTTATAAGCTTCACATTTTAAATTGACGTTTATTCTGGGCAATGTGTGAAATTATTTGACTGTGACCAGACTTATTTATAAATTCAATGTGATGACTGACACATTTCATATGCTATTTGTATTTCAAATATATTGGAAACTTTACAATTAAAATATGTGAGCTGAAAGAGTAGAGGGGAAAGACACAGATCCTGTTAAATAATACTTGATTGCACACATATTTAGGAAGTTGTTTTTTTTTTTTTTAAGTAAGAGAAGCAACATGAACTACTTATCTCTCTGTGCATACAAATATATAGGAAGTAAGAATAATAACTGCTAAGATCGGCATATGAAAAGGGCTTCAAAAATATCAATTTACCACATTGAAATCTTTTTATAATTAGTAGAGTTCCTCAAAACATCTAGAAGTCTGAAAATCTTAAGTCTGCAAAGTCGAATGAAGAGTATACTTGTTGAGGAGAGCCTTACACAATGCGGCATACTCCCTGCTAATGGTAGGTCAGAATAACCTCAAAGACAGCCTCTCTTCAGGTATTCTGGTTCTGGAAGGTACCTGAGACTTCAAAGGAGTCCAAACATAATTTCTCTTTGTATTTGTACCACATACCCTTATCCTTTGCAGTCATTTCACTTTTCATGCTGTGGGAGCCACAGGAGAGAAGGAGTCACCTCTACTTCCATTCCCTTTACCATAGGTACTATATTCCAAAACTACATCTGGCTGATAATGAGATATCTAGAAAAGCAATAATACCACAAACAAAACCACTTTCATATAGCAAAGACAAGCACACAGAGTATGTCTTTTTTTTTTCCCCCCGCTGGAAAGGAATTTTGGTTTAGTGCTTTGCAGATATAATGTCTTTTTATTTCAGATGTTCCTTTAATAAGCTTCATAAAGGCAAAGAAAACTATAGTATTCAAGAATTTTCTAATCAATGGAATATGCATACTTTTTCCAGTAAAAAAAGACAACATAAATGTGCATTTTCAAGAACTTTTTATGAAAGGTTTGCCAGTAAATTTCTGGGTAATTTCCATTCAGTACACAGTAAAAATATCTGTATGCGGATTGAACATATAAGTGATTTCTCTTTAGACATATCAAGGTGGACCTCCTCTCAACAAACCCTATAAGTTTCACTCCTACATTGCTATGCAAAAGAAAGGTTACAAAAAATAAATAAATGTAACACACTTTTATTTTAAAAAGCCCCAACTTGGGGCAGCTAGGTGGTGCAGTGGATAGAGCACCGCCCTGGAGTCAAGAGTACCTGACTTCAAATCTGACCTCAGACACTAACACTTACTAGCTGTGTTACTCTGGGCAAGTCACTTAACCCCAATTGCCTCACTAAAAACAAACAAACAAACAAACAAACAAAAACCCAAAAAGCCCCAACTTACCAAATTTTGTTGAAAAAATTTTCATTAAAATAAAATAAAGCTCCCCCCCCCAAAAAAAAAAACAAAAACGCCTTGGCTCATGATGAAAAGAAAAAATAAAATCTGAAGTACTTTCAAAAATGCTTTAAAAATACTTAAGAAATGGACAAGTGCTTTCTTAAAATAAATGTCTGATTGGGCCATGAGGCTACGTTTCACAAGTTTAGAATTGATAATACTAGAAAAGTGAATACAAGTAGATGTATATTGTACATTGATGCTCCAAAAATCTTTATAAATACAACCATTGGAAAGATGTTCTTGATTCAGGAAGGTATTTTGTTTTCGTTTTTGGTTTGTGTTTGTGTATAGCTTAACTGCTATAGCTAAGACTCCCCTGCCCCCAGCCTAGATCTGTCACCATAGTCTCCTTGACTCGTGCTATTGTTGTAATAATCTCTGGAACCTCTGTATCTTATACTTCCCAATTCAAATCTACTCCCCCATAACTTCAGTCTCTTTCTGCTCTAGAGAAATCATGGCCTTCTGGATTCAGGAGGACACTTACTAGCTATGTGACCTTGGGCAAGTCAGTTAACCCTCATTGCCCCACAAAAAAGGAGGAGAGGAGAGGAGAGGAGAGGAGAGGAGAGGAGAGGAGAGGAGAGGAGAGGAGAGGAGAGGAGAGGAGAGGAGAGGAGAGGAGAGGAGAGGAGAGGAGAGGAGAGGAGAGGAGAGGAGAGGAGAGGAGAGGAGAGGAGAGGAGAGGAGAGGAGAGGAGAGGAGAGGAGAGGAGAGGAGAGGAGAGGAGAGGAGAGGAGAGGAGAGGAGAGGAGAGGAGAGGAGAGGAGAGGAGAGGAGAGGAGAGGAGAGGAGAGGAGAGGAGAGGAGAGGAGAGGAGAGGAGAGGAGAGGAGAGGAGAGGAGAGGAGAGGAGAGGAGAGGATGGCCTTGACCTCAGCCCCCACAGATGAAACCTTTGCCACTGAATGAAATACCTAGGTATCAATGGGACTGATTTTCTGAAAATTTGCCTAACTGGTTCTTAACTTAAATCTTAGTCATTGAATGGGTTTTGCCTCAAGCAAATTGAGGCCTGGGAAAGACTTTAATTTAGAAAGAACAAGGTATCATGTATCATGTATCACTGTATCCTGGGTCATCAACAGACACCTTGACATTTTTCTTTCCACTGCATTTCAATGCCTGTGGAGGAGAGAGTGAGGCTGATGGCCCTGCCTCACTAAAATCCAGTTCCCGTGCAAGTTAAGATATCACCTTGAAAACATCATTGATACTCTGAGAATGAAGGAAAAACAACAATTCTTATCTGAAGCTCATCAACACTTTTCATTCATGGACATCATCATTTCTTTAGCAGCATCTATGTTCGCAAAAGTGACAAAGCCTAAGCCCCTGGATCTCTGAATATCCCTATCTTTCACAATAATAATTTTAGCTATCTCCCTATGTTTTTTTTTTTCATTTGTTTTTGGGGAGTTTTTTGATGGGGCAATGAGGGTTAAGTGACTTGCCCAAGGTCACACAGCTAGTTAAGTGTCAAGTGTCTGAGGCCGGATTTGAACTCAGGTCCTCCTGAATCCAAGGCCTGTGCTTTATCCACTGCTCCACCTAGCTGCCCTCTCCCTATGTTTTGAAAAGCCCCAAACTAAGGATTGCTCATTGGCATCAAAACTCAATCCACCAACAAAAAAAGTTTCCTTTTTCTAATACTGTCATGCCTGGTATGTTGGATGGAGTAAGAAAGATAAGCAGTGTGAGCAAATAGACCAGTATGATCTGAGCATCCTAACAGGATAGTTACAGGACTAATTTCAGGTTAATTCATGCCACCTATGAAAACTATTTTCTCCAACCTTTATTAATTCTTTATGGCTCACTTCTATATTAAGAAATCACAAAATTTTAATTAAAAGGGATCTTGAAGATTACTTAGTCCAAATCACACATTTAAAAAAGATAAATCTATAATGTAGCCAATCCATTCCTTATTTGTAAACTTCTAGAGGAGGAGAATCTACTAATTTATGATATAAACCATCCCATTTTTTAAGGTTTTTTCATTTTTGTTTTCCTGTACATCAAGTTAAAATCAAGCTTTGAACCACCCTCCCATTGCTCCTAGTTCTGGCTTCTCATGATCAAACAAAATTTCATTTTGTAGTGTTTTCTGGTGGGGATAATTTAATAATTGATATACTAAATAATTGTCACTGTAGAAGACACACTAAAGTGGAAAAGACACTAGGCTTAGAATCAGATGGCCTAGATTCAAGACTTGGATTTGATAGTTAGTAGCAGTATTATTCTAGGCCAGTAAATATCAGTCTCAATTTTCCCTTCTACTAAGTAGAGGTAATAATGCTTCTATTATATACCCAGAAAGATTATTATTAAGTAATGGTTGAAAACAGAGTAAAATTGTCTTTAAATGAGAGCTAGTGATTATTAGTTATTAATAACAAACATAATATATGTTATATTAATTAATCAATTAATCTCAAACATACCAATTCTGTATCACTGCTACTGGCTCATTTCCTCATCACTTTTCTCTCATTTAATAGCAACTCAATACTACTTTAGAAAATAACTGACAGAAATAGGATTAATGTTATTATGTGTATATATATGTGTGTGTATATATATATGTATATGTATAGAGATATATAGATATAACCTATATCAGATTACCTGCTGTCTAGGGGAGGGGGGAGGGAGGGGAGGGAGGGAGAAAAATCTGAAATTGTAAAGCATGTATAAACAAAAGTTGAGAACTATCTTTACATGTAACGGAAAAAATAAAATATCTCATAAAAAAAAAAATAACTGAAGGGAGACTTCCAGGGTAAAGCCAAGATGGTAGAGGAAAGGCAGTGAGCTCTCAAACTCATGAAATGATCACTCCAAAAAACATCCAAATAATGTCATAGGATTATGCCTGGAGCAGCAAAACCCACAGAAGAATGTGCTGAAATCATCTTCTAACCAAGACCAGCTTGGAAGGTCAGAAGGAAGGAGCTGCTGTGCTGGACAGGAATGGAGCCCAATCCCACAGTCACCCTGACACAGATCCAGTCCCAGGAAAGCCTCACCAGAGAAGGAGACACCCAGAGCTTCAGAATCAGCTGAAGCACCAGTGTCATCTGGCACTAAGTTCACAGTCTGGTGAGAGGGCTGAGCCCTTGGCAGGGGGTTCTATGCTGATGCTAAGAAGACTTTGGATTTTTCATGCCTGCTGGGAACCAGGAGGTAGGCTTGAGTAGCAGTGGCCCAGAAGGGGAGGGGCACAGGCTCTTCAGAGCTGACAACCACAACAACACACAAAGCTGGTTGATTAACAAGTTGATCTGGGGTCATCTATGAACCAGGGAACAGGCCAGGTGAGTGAAGAACCTGATCCTCCTTAAATCATACCACCTGGGACTTCTGAAGCTTGGGATACTGCAGCCTGAAAACATTCCCCCACTTTAAGGAGTTAAAACTCAAGTAAAAGAAAGACAAGATGAGCAGAAAGAAAAAGGCGAGAACCATAGAAAGTTTCTTCAGTGACAAGGAAGATTGAGGTGTATCCTCAGAGGAAGATGTCAGTATCAGGGCCCCTATATCTAAAGCTTCCAAGAAAGATATGAATTGGTCTCAGGCCATAGAGGCGTTCAAAAAGGACTTTGAAGATAAAGTTAGAGAGGTAGAAGAAATGAGGGTTATGCAGGAAAGAAATGAGAAAAAAGTGAACAGTTTGCAAAGCCAAATTGGCCAAATGGAAGAGGAGATACAAAAGCTCTCTGATGAAAATCATTGCCTAAGAATTAGGATTGAACAAATGGAAGCTAGTGACTTTATGAGAAACCAAGACACAATAAAGCAAATCCAAATGAATTTTAAAAAAAATAGAAGGCAACGTGAAATATCTTCTTGGAAAAACTGCTGACCTGGAAAATAGGTCCAGGAGAGATAATTTGAAAAGCATTGGACAACCTGAAAACCACGATCAAGGAAAGAGCTTAGACATCATCTTCCAAGAAATTGTCAGGGAAAATTTCCCTGATATTCTAGAAGCAGAAGGTAAAATACAAATTGAAAGAATTCATTGATCACCTCCAGAAAGAAATCCCAAAAGGAAAACTCCTAGGAATATTATAGCCAAATTCCAGAGCTCTCAGGTCAAGGAGAAAATATTGCAAGCTGCCACAAAGAAAGAATTCAAGTATTGTGGAGCCTAACATGCATCAGAATTGGCTCAAAGACCTCAATCTCATCAGAATTGGCTTAAGGAGGGAATAACATACACACTCAATTGGGTGGAGTAATCTCTCTAACCCAGTAGGAAAATAGGAGGGGAAGGGGAAAAAGAGAGATAAAAGAAGGAAGGCAGATTGGGGGAGGGGACAGACAGAAGCAAATCCCTTTTGAAGAGAGATATGGTGAAAGAATATGGATAATAGAATAAATATCATGGGGAAGGGAATAGAATGGAAGGGAAACAGTTAACAATAGTAATCATGAAAAAGAGAAAAGGGGGAAAATTGCACAAAAATTATTTATAGCAGCTCTCTGTGGTGGTTAAGAATTGAGAATCAAGAGAATAACCATAAATTGAGGAATGACTAAAGAAGCTGCTGTATATGATTGTAGTGGAATGGTATTGTGCTATAGGAAATGACAAACAGGATGATCCCTGAAAAACCTGGAAACACTCATGAACTGATGTATAGTGAAGTGTGCAGAACTGGGAGGACATTGTACACAGTGACAGCAGTATTGTTGCATGAACAATTGTGAATGATTTAACTAATCTCAGCAGTACAATGATCCAAGAAAATCCCAAATGACAAATGATGAAGCATACTATCCACCCCCATAGAAAGAAGTGATAAAAAGTGTACTTGTGGATTATACATACCTGGTTGATGTCTTATGGAGGGGGGAGGAAAGGGAAGGAGGGAGAGAGAAAAATTTGGAACTCTAAACCTTGTGAAAATTAATGTTGAAAACTACCTTTACATGTAACTGAAAAAAATAAAACAAATGTTTGTTGCAAAAGAAGAAGAAGAAGAAGAAGAAGAAGAAGAAGAAGAAGAAGAAGAAGAAGAAGAGAAAAAGAAAGCAATAAAGAAAATAACTGAGCAGCCTATGGCTTAGTTCTATAAAAGAATTACAAATTCTTTTATAATAAATCCTAGTTAATATATTACACATCTTAATAATTGAGAACTATAAAACGTGATTAAATTGGGGGCCGCTAGGTGGTACAGTGGATAAAGCACCAGCCCTGGATTCAGGAGGACCTGATTTCAAATCCAGCCTTAGACACTTGACACTTACTAACCGTGTGACCCTGGGCAAGTCACTTAACCCTCATTGCCCCACCAAAAAAAAAAAAGTGAT
The DNA here is from genome assembly GCF_019393635.1 of Dromiciops gliroides. Classification (NCBI taxonomy): domain Eukaryota; kingdom Metazoa; phylum Chordata; class Mammalia; order Microbiotheria; family Microbiotheriidae; genus Dromiciops; species Dromiciops gliroides. Next base: position 567,599,231 of record NC_057861.1, on the reverse strand, counting down.
GAAATTTACTAAACCTTAATGAAATAATTATCAAAATATATTGAAATTTTGACATGATCTAGAGGTTTTAGTTTTACTAATTTAGTCTTCCAAAGCCTAAATCAGGAAATATACTTGACTTGCACTTTGTCAAAATATTTTAAATGACTGGGGCTAATTTGGGGGGCCTAATCTGACTGGAGGACTAATCTGGGGACTGTTGACTGACTGGCTATCTGATGGCTATTAACTTAATATGGGCCATTTATAAAGTTCCACCACACTGCTCCACTCCCCAAATTGATAAGCAAAAGATTAAGAAGCCTCTTTCATTTTAACAGCAGAGGGTTTATTTATGAGATACAATTTAAAATTAAGAATACAGGGAAATAAAATGTACAACCTGACTGCATTGCAGCGTGTCTCTTTCCACCAGCTGTGCCTGGAACTTTTTTAATACAATAAGGGCCTTTGCTGCCTCTTGCTTTAGGGTATGTTCCACTTCTGCTGCTCAGCTCCTTTCTTCTAACTTCGAGCCCCTTTCACTTTGTTGATCCCCCTGCTTCTAACTTTCCTCTCCTTATTGCCACCACTGAACCCCTGTGTTTCTCTCTCACTGACTTCTCCTTCCATTCTCTTAGTGCTCCAGTGTCCTTCTCTGTTCGGTTTGTCTCGTGAGCCCCCTTCTTAATCTTGTCTACCCCCGTCTCCATCCCTCTAATCTTGACAGGCCCCCCTACTGTCTAACTCTCTGGTTTATATATCTATCTTCCTTCTCTCCACTCAAATCTTGGGGCTTCCTGTGCCCCCACATACAACAAGCTAATCCACCAGCCACCCTCGGGCTGTGGCTGGGGGCTGGGGGGCGGGCAGCGTGCTCAAGCCTCCCCTGCATACCACACCCAGGGCTCCAGGGGCCCATGCCTCCTGCTGTGCGCCCAGGGTCCTCTGCACGGGCTATGCCAGAGGCCAGCCTGGACAAGCCCGGGATCTCTCAGATAAATCTGCTCAGGGTGGAGGGAACTGGGGGTTTTGGCTCAGCTGAAGCTGAGGGGGAGGGGCACCAGCCCTTCTCACACAGAGAAAACCTTGAGGGCCCAAGGTTTACTAATCTCAACCCAAAGGTATGGTCTCCAAATCAAAATAAATTTCCACATCCTTCACAGAAAAAAGAGGAAATTTGGCTGAAATTGAGAAAGGAAGGAAGGAAAGAAAGAAGGAGGGAAGGAAGAAGGAAAGAAGGAAGGAAGGAAGGAAGGAAGGAAGGAAGGAAGGAAGGAAGGAAGGAAGGAAGGAAGGAAGGAAGGAAGGAAGGAAGGAAGGAAGGAAGGAAGGGTTAATATGAATGTATGGATCATCTACATTTGGTGAAGTTACCTTACTATCCAAGTGGATTTTATGAGATCCTGGAAAATGCCCTTTGGCTAAAACTTCAGGCTGAACCCAGATAGCTAGCATTTAAGTCCCTATTTACTAACTTCTCTCCCTTAGAGAGTAAACAAATCAAAAGACTCCTTTTGACTAAACTTCAACTAATGAATTCCCATTCAATATTTTTCCTCCAAAGAGTAAATACATCCTGGTCCTTGGTAAACCCTTTCTGTGTCTTTAAGCTGCCTGTTATAGTTATAACTTTAGTATAGTATAACTTTAGTATAGTATAACTTGTTATAGTATAACTTTAGGTTAATTTGTATCATGCTAATAAAACTGACATCACCCTGTAACCAGGGAGCAAAGAAAACCTTATATACCATCAGAAAGAGGGAGTCCTTGAGATCTCTTCTCAGGAGGGGAGGCTCCACATATGATCATGTGTTATGTATTTCTTCTTGGCACAAAATATTAAATTGATATTATGTTTTTTTCTGTCTGTCTCTGATCTGGTTGTCTTGTAGGAGATATGATGTTTTCTGATCTGAGTTTGGTGGGAGATATTATAAGATATAATTTCTCTGATCTGTTTATTAATTTTGTAGGAGAGATTAAAGATTATTTCTCTCATTTGTTTGTAGAAGACAGGCAGATACAAAAGCTTTATTTTAATATTCAACAGAAGGAAGGAAGTGTATCGATTGGAATGATGCCACCTGCTGGAGACTTACTGTAGAAAAGCTCCGCCATGAGGTGAAGGTATCTGAGGGCAAGACCATGCATCTTTTCTTTGGCATCAGGAAGTGACGTTTTCTTGTGGGAGGAAGAAGGGGGTTCCTGGCACTCTGACTCACTCTCTTTTTGTGAGGACTCTGGTGGAGAAGGGATCTAGAAATGTGCTCTCCTGTTAATAGATAGATGAATGTAGGTCTCTCTCTCTTTACCAAATTCTTATTCTCCTTAATAAATGTTTAAAAGTCTAACTCTTGCTAAAACTTATAATTTATTGGTGACCACTCATTAGATATTTTAGACAGACTAGCTAGAATTTTAGCCTTAACAGAAGGAAGGGAGGAAGGGAAGGCAGAAAAGAGGGAGGGAGAGAGGGAAAAGTAATTTACTTTTAGTATCTTTTTTTCCTGATGTTTTGCCTTTAAACATCTGATCTTTCAATTTATATATGCTGTTAAATAGTACCAAAGATGTCACCATCTTTGAGAATTATATCTATTTGATATAATTATTTGAGTATTATAACTATAAAATGCAAAGTCCTACAAGTATGGAAGATCTCATTAATTTCAGGTCCCTTGTTTAGTAATGTATTAACTATTATTGAGTGTGAATTCTGGGTCTAATTTACTGAATTGTGACCTTGAATAAATCATGTAACTTATCTGAACATCAATTTACTCATCTATTAAATGAAAAACTAATATAATTATTTTTCTTCCAATTCTTTTCCCTAATGCTCTCATTTCATTTAGAGTATTCTTTTCATCTCTTCAATTGTTTTTTTCCCTGTAATAGTTGTGGACAAACTATTTTTTTTTAATCTTAGATTTTTATTTTGATAGTTACTGGGTTATTGTCAGAGCCTCTAGAATATCCTGGATTGAGAGCTTCTCTCCTGGTCCAAGCTTTACCAGAACCATTGCCAATATATGAAGTCAGAGTGCTAAAGTAACCTACTGGGCTGGGAATTCCTTCTTGGAATTCTCTCATACACAGTGCTTCAGGCTCCAAGTGCCCTTGGGGCATACCTGACCAGTGCTGAAAGACTACCTAGCTCTGCACTTACCCCAGATTTTCTTCCTAGAACCCTTAGTTCACATAAGCCTTTATTTATCATTTTGTGCAGAGGTGGGTTGGGTGAAAGTCTTTCTATTATTTTTCCTTGCATTTCTTAATCAATATTCAATCTGGTGCCATGTAGATTTTACATTTTATTTTGCTAGAGTACTTGTATGAGAGCTGGGTTGTTATGGCCCTGTTCACTCTGCCAACTTAGTAGGAAATATGTTTGATAAACAAATGCTTGGTGATTGATTGACTTTTCATTTGTGCCTTCATATTAGCAAGCTAGAGCAATAGGATGAATTGAGTAAGATGAATTTTAATAAGGATAAGTAAACTTTGACTTTTGGGTTTGAATATCTAACTTCTTAAATACAAGATGTTGAGTTATTTAAAATATTGGGGAGCTAACTCTAACTAGCTTAATTATTAATGCTTACAAATTAATGGCTATTGTACTAGTTTAAGTAGTAAGCATTTATTATTAAAGCATTTTAAATATTAGTAAACAATTTACTGTATAGCATTTCCCTAACTTATTCACTAGACACAGGCTTACAGGCCTGAACAATTACATACCCTAGTGTATTGAGCCAAGAGGGAGAAGAGGAGAAGTGCATGGCAAATTCAAGAAAGTCCCAGGAAGACAAAGAACAAGCCTCCAGTGGTCTAGTGCTCTTCTTCCTTCCAATAGACATGGCTCCTTACACACTAATCAAAGCCAATTGCTTGATGCTGACCAATTGACCAATGATGCTATTCAATTCCATTGATTTAGATGATTTGAGAGTGGTCCATATTAAAATGAGGTGTACCTTGATGACATCAGCATCTAGTAGAAGACAGACCCTCTGAGGGCAAAGGCATATTCAAATAGGTAATCAAAGAGTTTTATCTCTATTGTACCTTTGAGACCAGCTAAAGTTTCTGAAGCGAGGGTGAAGAGAAAGTGTCCCCCCTAAAAAACCTATTATTAATAATTATTCTTTCACAATGTAGAAGATATACCGAAACAAGTTTCTTAAAACTGTTCCGGTGATTTTAATAGACTTCATGTGCAATATAAATCCTTAGTGTGATATGGCAGCCCCAAAAGCCAATACAATCTTAGGATGTATGAAGAGAAATGTAGTGTCCACTATGATGGCAATGATAATTCTTTTGTGCTCTGTCCTCCTAGGCATATATGTGAATATGTAGGCAAAATGAAAATGGGCTCTATCTCTTCTTCCCTCTTTTATGACATGACCTATTAGAAACTGGCCACTACTTCACCCAAAATGGAGAATCTCACAAATATCATCACCCTTTCTGCTTAAACCCACACCATCATATTCTTTGATTCTATATTGGCAAAGAGATAGTACTTTTATTATACTACAAACTATTTTTACAGTTTTATATATTTTCATAAGACTATAAATAATAATGAAGATCTGTACTAGCAAGATTAAATGTAAATAAACTTGCATGCAAAAGCCTAAATAAACACTATTTCCCTCCAAAAGCATGGAAAGTCCATTTCATACACTATTAGGCCAGATATCTTATTCTGTAATCATAGCAATAAAAGCACATTATTGATAATTACAATAAAATAACACAGAGTACTTACCATTTTGAAAATCACTTGCTTCACAACAATCTTGTTAGGTAGGTATTATCATTTGTACATGAGAAAACTGGCAATAGTGGTTAGATGATTTTCCCTTATGACATAGCAGATTAGTGAAAGAACTGGGTACTAAACAGTCTTTCTTTCTCCAAAATAGCAATAAGATTGAATTTTATCATTATAAATGTAAGTTCACTAATTTATGGTGAGATAGTATGGTCTTGGTCACATCACTTAAGAGCTATATGCCTTATATTTAAAGTGAGGTGGAAGTTTTTTAAGAACCTTACCAGACCAAAAATGCCATGATCTACCTAAAATTCTATGAAAAAAGCAATAAACATCTATGTTCATTTATGTTAATCCTTGCACATTATCACTCACACAATAAATATTTATGGTGATAATTACATAAAGACATGGGTTCAAAATTAGTTCAACCATAAATGTCATATCATAGGAATTGTGAGAGTTTATCTGCAGTAATGCATGGAAGGTGCTTTAAAAATAATTGCCTTTCAGAATTTTTATCATTTTACTAATGTCTGACTTTCTCAGATCATATTTCCAAACAACTTCAACTACCTGTAGTAAATATGTACATGGAAATCAACAGAAAAAGGTAAATTTTTCTCCATAAGAGAGGTCTGGAGCTACTAGAAAGCATCTATACATACATAAATGCATACATGAACACACATACATGCATACATATATACTCACAAATACATGTGTGTACATATTTGTGTACATATATGCATACACATCATATATATGATACACATGTGCATGTGTATTCCCACATCATGTATACACATGTGTATACATATAAAATTACATTACATATATACACACATGTGTGTATATATATATAGTAATATATGTATTTATTCAACACTGCCCCAGTAACTATGAGAGTAGCCAGAAATTGTAATGAATATAGTTGGAAGAAAAGAATTATAAAAAGTACTTCAGTTTCGGGCCATTTAATGTAGGAACAACACATTAGTACCCAAGAAATATCTCTGCCAATTATATTCTGTTTAGGCTATTTCAGCTGGGGAAGTATGTAATCATTTTTAGAAAGATTTCCATGAAAATGGTTAAACACTCTCTTGAGTCAAAAAAAGCTTTACATTTAGGGAAAATTCACTTGTTAGAAATACCTTGTTCCTCAAAGATACAATATAATAGTTATAGTATATAAACAAAGGGAGTCAATCAACCAAAGGTATAAATCAATTCTACATATAAAAAATAGAATCAATATTAACATAATGGAGCTGAATGAAATGACAGCTCAAAAGTCCAAATAGCAATATTTCAAAAGAATTTCATTCAGAAATCTAAATAACAACAACAATAATAAATTATATTTGCTTAATATCATAAAATATATAATTGTAACTTCTTTTACACTGAACATTCAATTAATTCCATTTAGCATAGTGGAGAAATATAGATACTCAATCATCTCTTTTCACTGCATATGGAAATTCAATAAATTTCAAAATACTCAGATGTCAAAGCAATTTTGATATGGTTATTGTAATGGAAAAATACATTTTCACATTAATTTATAATGCTAGTGAAAGAGTAAAATTATCTATCATCAAAATATAAAGGAATAAAAGAAAAAGATATATAAGTAACGTGCCAGTAGAAATAAAACACGAGTATACCATCCCTTTTTTCTATCATCTTCAAGAAACATTAATAGTTCATTACTTATATTTCATGATATTTTCATAACTTTAATGGACATATATGTTGCTATTTATGGTTAATTTTAAACCTCCACTATTAATATATAATTTCCATATAGTAAATTAATGGCATGATATGCTGGATAGAGAGTTGACTTTGAATTTTTGAAACTTATGCTCAAGTCCACCAACACATTATGGCTTTGTGACCCTGGAAGAGTTATTTCCCCTTCCCCCAAAAAAAGTTATTTAAGACTCCAGCTTTGAAAGTTACAGAGAAAGTGCTGACTTCATTAGTAGAGGAAGTTCTCCTAGGAGCTCTCTGTCCTAATAAAATCAAAGCTAAAAATGCTAAAAGTAGTAAAAAGATAAAGGCTAAAACACCTGAAAGCTTTAAAAGCTAAACACAAAACAATATATATATATGTATGTATTTTCCCTCATAATTGGATGAAATAATAAGACAAATCTTCATCCTATTTTCTCAATGAATAGTTTCTGTTAGAAGGATTAGATAACAGCAATTAATTCTTTTTTTTTCTTTTTGTTATCTGACTGTCATATCTTCACTGGTTGAGAAATCATGACCAAGAGCAAACTCTCATTTTCTAAATGATTAACACCAATCTCTCCCCTAATGTTATCAGACTTTAAGATGAAAAAAGAAGTATTCACTTTTCATCAAACCTTCAAATTTTGAAAATGATTTGAACATGTAAACATGATAATATATCTCTATTTTATTTAATATGTTAAACTATGTAGCCTTTAATTTGCGTTGTTTTTTTTTCTTTTTATGAAGTTCTCTTTTTCATTGTAATTTTTGTTTTTCTTTCTTTTTTCTTTTTCAGGGCAATGGGGGTTAAGTGACTTGCCCAGGGTCACACAGCTAGTAAGTGTCAAGTGTCTGAGGCCAGATTTGAACTCAGGTCCACCTGAATCCAGGGCAGGTGCTTTATCCATTGCACCACCTAGCTGCCCCTCCATGTTCTTGAAGTAGGAAGTATGTATGTAAATCTGAGATAGCTGATGTCAGAATCAGGAAGGCCTAGACTGAAGACCCACTACTTTCATTATGATCCATGATTACTTTCTGTCCCGAGGTAAATCTTTAACCTCTCCTTAGATCAAACAAAATAATATTGATCTGATCAGCCACAACCACATTGTACCTTGACTCAAACACAGTCATGTCATTTTGGTACTTTTTGAGAATGAAAGACACCACCAAATAACAAGCCTCTAAGAAAATGAGTTACAGGACAGTTTTTAATCTGCTTTAGGAGAAAAGTTTCCTCATTGTTAGTTCTATACATCAGAAAAAAAAATCATAGACCTGGACCAAAACAAAATAAAAAGATGTACAATTGAAAGAAACGAGAGATTATCTTTTAAGTAAAAGTCATCATCACCATAGTTAATGGGAATCACTGATTTTTTTCCTTAAATATGTTGACCACAAGCAAGAAATAAAATGTATGTATGAGATGTATGTATACGAGATGTATGCTCAACAAAGATATTTACCCCTATAATACAGGGGATACAGGGTAAATACCAGGTTGAAGGATTCCCTACTGGTGGAAAGATACTCCAGATGTTTCATTTTGAGGATAATAATGTACTGGTCATATCAATCTATAGAATACAGAATTTGGAGGTTGAAAGTGACCTCCTTATAGATTTTCAAGAAGAGGGAATTCATCACTTCTCAATTTGGGCCAGCTATAAGCATTATAGAGTTTTTCTGATTTCAAACCTAAATTTTTCTCTGAAACTGCTTTTGGCTTTGTCTTCTAGGGTCAAATGGATCCTATCTAATTGTTCCTCCAAAATTAAAAAAAAGGCCACCTAAAATAAGTATTATGTACCTCATTCTGTTTTATCTTCTCCTTGTTAAATATTCCCTATTCTTTAAATAAATACCTACATGACATGGACTCTGAACCTACAGTAATAGGCACTCCTTGAAAGTCTATGCACCTTCTTAACATCAGTCTTAAACTGTGATATCCAAAATTGAACATGATACTCTAGATAAGTTTTGATGAGAAAAGGGAACAGCAGGACTTTCACCTCCCTATTCCTGGAGGCTATGATTTTTTCTAATGCAGTCCACTATAACATTAAATTTTTTAGCTTCTATATCACACAGTGATATACATACATACATATATGTATGTATGTATATATGTATATATATATACAGAGAGAGAGAGAGCTTGTAGTCTACTAAGAGTGCCCAATTTCTTATCAGAACTGATGTCTAATGATGGTTCCTCTATCTCAAACTTGTAAAATTGATTTTTTTGGTACCTAACTGGTTGATTTTACTGTTATTGCTACTGAATTTCATCTTCTTAGATTCAGTCAAACATCAAAATTCAAATTCAAATATTTTGTGAATCCTGGTTCTATAATTAAGTGAATTGGCTGTCACTTCCTTTGTGTTATCTGAAAATTTGATGAACACGTCATCATTGCCTTTATTGAAATTATTGAAAAAGATGTTACAATATTCATCATCTAAATCAAGTAGATGAAGACCACCTTTTTCCATATTTTGTGAAATATCATGAGATGAACAAACTCTAGAGTTTCTCTAGACTTCTCATCTCTTTGTGTTTATGCATATAAATATGCAATAATGATAGAAAGATAGGTAGATAGATAGATAATTTGGCACTGATAATGAGCAATAAGTTGGTACCCAAATTAAACAGGAAGAGGTGAGAGGGCTAATTTACCATTGGCAATTAATAAATTCATGTCTATTAATTGATTATGAAATTGGAAAGGTCCTTTACCTGCAATAAATTTCACTTTGAAAAAAGGATAATTTTGAATACAAATATTCAAACAATGTTGATGTGTTATGCTGAGTCATAGAAAACGCTAGTCTCTAAATAATTAAAAATGTGATTTACTTAATGAGCAATAAAGAGGCACATGATGAGTATAGAGAGGTTACAATACATAATAAATAAATATGAAGTAGGACCAGAGTTAAGGATGTTATGGAATAAACGTGTGATCAAGAACAAAGATGGATGGGGGGGTGATCATATGTTGACAAAGAAGGACAACAAATGAATATTGTATGAGATCTGCTGTTTTGTTTTTATTTTTTGAAATGTCAAGGGAAGAAAAAAAAGACATTGGATAGATCCCTTGTGCTTAACTTATGGGAGGGTATAAATTACCTAAAATGAGTATATATGAACAAGTTATATGTGATCCACATTTTTGGAGGGAACATATACACCAATGACAACACAGATTCATTTAATCTTAAGTAATTTAAATATGTATCTATGTTGTGTTCATACACTCAACAAGTAACTCAACTTCTTAGTCTCAGTTTTCCTCAACTATAAAAAAGGAATTATAGCAATAGCATTTACATCTTAGAGTTGTGAAGATCAAATGAGAAAAAGTACTATGTAAAAATATTAAAATTGTCATTCTACTAAATGGATTTATGAATGTCAGAAATCCTAGCACAGATCTCTAAACTTAGTTGCAATTTGTTTTTGTTTTTGTTTTTTGCAGGGCAATGAGGGTTAAATGAGTTGCCTATGGTCACACAGCTAGTAAGTGTCAAGTGTCTGAGGTCAAATTTGAACTCAGGTCCTCCTGAATCCAGGGCTGGTGGTGCTTTATCCACTGTACCACCTATCAGCCCCCTGCATTTTTTTTTTGAAAACTGCATGGGAAAGGGGATTGTGAAGCCATAATTTAAGGAAAAAATCTAATGAGTAAATCTTTGGGGTAAAAATAGAAGTATATAAATAAATATGTGTGTATATGTGTATATGTATGTATGTATATATAATGGAAAATCATATAGACTATTTATAGTTTTGCATATTGATGTAAAGTTGTTCTTCACTAAATGGTCTTATAACTTTAGCAAACCTCTGCTATTCAGTGCAAGATCTAGGTAAATCCAAGAGTGTTGACGATATATTATATACCAGCTATGTCGAATAGGTAGTAACTATGGGAGTACTTCAATATTCTCTAACCCTCTCATTATCTTCATCATCATCATCACCACCACCATTATCATCATCAAATAGTATATATGAAAAACCAACACACTGAATAGAATCTTTCAACAGTCACTCAAAAAACAAAAAAGAACCTGAGGAAAAATATATCAGGATTTCAATCTATTCATTTTTCAATTTTAATTGAGGCAAATCATTAATTATAATCATGAGTTAGATGGTTGATATTTCACACTCAGGTAACATCAATGGAACATCATCTTCATAGGAAGAAGATTTGCATATCTCACCACCCACATTATATCTAAAATAAGTAGATGGATTTTATTTGCTAAAAGAAAAGTTTCTAAATTCATACAAATAGCATCTTTAAATTAATGTCATATCTGAGATCTTTAAGGAACCTTAAGAATCATCTTGAGCAGCCACTTCATTTTATATGTGAAATAAACTTCACTGAAGTAAGGAAACTGAGTCCTAGAAGGAAAAGTGAATTCCTGAAAGTTTCGATGCTATTTAATGGCAAAGCCATAATTAGATCCTACTTCCTGATTTGTTTATAATGTTCTTTTTCTTATATGACAAGAAAGGAAAGGAAATGGGAGGTTAAAAAAAATTTGGAGTAATATGTTAATGTGTCTATACTATTGCTTTCTGTACAAGGACTACAATAGCAAATTTAAAATTGCATTATTATGCATAACTAAATAAACTGTTTCCTATTGTAAGCTTTCAAATGTTTTCTACATATATAGTATATGATAGGAAATCAAAAAGGCTCCACATGTTTTGGCTCATGTCATTCAAATAGTCTCCAAATTTCCCTTACTTTTTCCTAGGTATCTAAATAGGTATTTTTAAAACATATTTCAAAAGATATTTTTAAATGCTCTCAAAGAATTGATTTTTTTCCCCAGTTTGTATCCTCAAATTGATACATGACTAAGTTTTCATATTCCTGTTATTTTGTGGATGAATGTAGAACTGATATATTTCTCTCCATTCACATTCCTCCAGTTTAAACCCTCATTGCCTCACAATTGGACTCTTTTAATAGGTCTCGAGCCTATCTCCATTCTAAAAAATCTTTTATATGGATATCAAAGTAATTTTCTTGAGATGTATAGTATGACTATGCCACCCTCCTGCCTAGTAAACTTCAGTGACTCATTAAAAGGGTCAAATATAAAGCCTTCTATTTGGCATTGAAAGCTCTTCATAACCTGGCCCCTTCCTTCCTTTCCAGTCTTCTTATAGTTTACTCCCCATCATCCAAATCATACTCACCAATTTGTTCATACTAGTTCCTAGCACTTCAGGCCCTGACTTTGTGCTTTTGAACTAGCTATCCCCCATGCTGGAAATGTTCTCCACACCTTCCTAACTCTGCCACTTAGAATCCCTGGCTTCCCTTCATGATGTTTAAAAAGTTCAAGAGACAAAGGTTCTAGGTAATATTAACTTTATTAATAAGGCCAGGAGGTTATTTTAAAAAAGGATAGTCATTTGTTCATCTCTCTTGGACCAAAGATAATCGTGGTAGTGGACTCAGTTTATATACCCTTCAAAATAGCAGGTGGTCCATCAAACAGCTATCAAATCTAATGGGTTAATGTAATCACATTACATTATTATCTAATGGGTTAATGTAATCACATTATAGCATGTGAGCTATATTAAAATGAAGGGTTGAGTATCTATCTAATGGATAGGAAAAGTATTTCCATATCAGACCACCAATAGCTTTAGGCTATTAATTCAAAGAATGTATACACTTTTCAATGAGGGGCTGAGAGTAATTCCTGGACAGAGAAATTATCTCTACTCAGACTGCTAGCCTTCAGCTTGTCTGGTAGACAAGAGGGTGTTTACCAGAGTTTGAGTAGAATAAAATGGGCTTCCCAACTTTAGAGTAAATTCCTTCCAAGTTTGGGTGGTGTCTGACCAAGACAGAGGAGAATTAACACAATCTCATTATCAGTAATGTCCAACAAGAAAACTGGGCTTAAAGTCAGGACTTTGGAAGAAGGGGGCAAGGAAGCTCTGACTGTCCCCAAGATATTGGTTATTAATAATCATTTCTCACACCCTAAGAGTTTAGTTAAATATTAACTTCTTCAGGCACCTCTTCCAGATCACACCAGCTTCCCCTCTAAGGTTATCTTCCATTTTCACTGGTTTCATCTTGTATGTACTAATTTATATACAAATTATCCCTCTTAATAGAATGCAAATTCCTTGAGAGTATGGACTTTTTTTGTTGTCATTCTCTGTAGCAACAGAATTTTACATAGTGCCCAGTATATACTAGAATGTTAAACAAATTATTTTGGATTAATTGATTGATGAAAAATTTGACTTTTCTCTTAGTATGCCATAAGATGAACAGTATTGAACTCTACACTTAAAAGCATAGAATTTATTTAATATAAGCTCTTCATTTAATAGATGAAGAAAATGAGGCCCAGAAAGGTCAGTGACTTGACCATTTTCATACAAGTTAGTAGCACAGTTAAGATTAGATCCCAGTTCTGTTTGGTCACAATGCAGCCACACCATGGTTTGCCTTATGACAGAAATCCACATATAGAGCCAGCAAAAGAAAATAAATTAGAAATAATCATTATAAGTAACTAACCAAGCATTTTAGGAAAAAATCCAGTTTTTAAAACTGGATGTAATCTCATTATCTGAAAACTCATTCAGACCCAAGATTTAGAATATAACTATTAAATATCTCATACCTCACATCAATGCAATTGATCACATCTACTGAATACCAGGGCTATCCAAATAAATAAGATGCTGTCCCCATGCTCTTGCAGATATAAAACCCTAATAAGCATTACTCATCAAGTTCACTCCAAACTTATTTATTTATTTTTATTTTTTCTTCATTCATTCATTTGTTTGTTTATACATTCATTCATTCATTCATTCGTTTATTTATTTATTTATCCAGTAATCCAGTAATCCTTTGAAATACCCATTTTATTCTTCCTACCATACACCACTGGACTTTAGAATCAACATTCCTACAAGTTCCTCCTCACTTTAACTGAAATCTGACAATTGATTAAGGAGACCATCTACTTTTTATCCTTCTACAATGGACCCACTCTTTTCACTCTTGTTTCTGCTTCCCTTTCAAAATATAGGATTCTCAACTAGGAGATCCCAAGCAGCATTATGGCCATGCATTGTGTCTATTGGACCATGATAATTCCAGAGGTGGGACATCAGCTTGCTCTCAAATATTAGTAACATTCCTATGTACTCTTATAGAATTCCAAGAAAGTCACATCAAACCTCAGCACAATGGCAATACAATTTAAAAGTTCATTACTTTGCCTATTGGTTCTGATGGAGTTGTACACCTCTAGCATGCCTGGGAGTTAAGAAGAATTGCAAAGGATTTAAATCATCTCTTCCCTGGAGAGTTCACCCCTTTGTATGGGTACAGAAAAATGTTTTGTATTTTATTCATTTCCATATTTATCTGGGAAAGAAATCATGGCACAATAAATAGAATACTGGAAATGTGGGGGAAAACAGTTTAAATACTGTGTCTAACATTTATTAGCTGTGTGAGCCTTGGTAATTTATTTAAAGTTTCTTTTTCCTCATATATAAAATTTGAATAATAAAAATACCTACCTCAAAGAGTTCTTTGGGTAGGGGTGGGGTGGGGAGTAAAATAAATTATTAAAAAAATATATATATAATATAATAAATATTTTTTATGTATAGTTTTTTTGCAAGTCTAAAAATCCAATCAAAGTCATGAGCCATTATTAGTAGTGGTAGCATTATAGTTTTTCTTTTCTTAATTAAGTGTTTTTGCTGTTCTATTTCAATATCTCTGGTATAGTGCATAAATAGGATGATATATCAGATGGAAATTCTGGCCATGAGTTGAGCAGTTATAAATCCCAACAGCCACAACAAACTTTGAAATATCTAAGGACATGTTGCATTGGCAATAGTCTCACAAATTTCCCCTGTCTCTGCTCTTTCCACCCTCTGAACAATCCTTCAAACCATTAGCAGAAATATTCCTTATGTGTAAATCTGGTCATGTCACTTTGGTCTTCTTCAGCTCTGATGACTTTCTATTGCTTACTGATGTTAAGGCTAAAATTCTAGCTAAACTGTCTAAAATATCTAATGAGTGGTCGCCAATAAATTATAAGCTTTAGCAAGAGTTAGACTTTTAAGCATTTATTAAGGAGAATAAGAATTTGGTAAAGAGAGAGAGAAAGGCCTAGATTCCTATCTATTAAAGGGAGAGCACATTTCTAGCTCCCTTCTCCACCAGAGTCCAGAGGAAAGAGCGTGAGACCGAGCGCCAGTCTCTTCCTTCCTCCTCCCACTAGTCCGCGTCACTTCCTGAAGCCTGGTCTTGCCCTCAAAGACCTTTGCTTCATGGGCAGAACTCTTCTACAGTAAGTCTCCAGCAGGTGGCGTCATTCCAATCGTTACACTGAATAATGTTTCAATTATTTTGCTAGATATTCAGGACCCAGCATCATCCAATGTACCTCTAACTTTTCAGCTTTGTTTCATATTATATCACTCAACCCATTCTAACTCCAGGCAAACTGAAGCCAAAGTCTCACCTATTGAAATATACATTGGTCTTTTTCCATGCATACCTGAGGTCACATCCTTCTATATGCTATAATGGCTCCCCTTTCCCCAACTGAATTTTCCCCATCCTTTGAAACCTAACTCAAATGCTACCTCCTTCATAAAGTTTTCATTGATCTGCCCTCTTGGTAACAACTATATTTATCAGAGTCATCTATTTCTTGTAGTATATCCCATATTAAATAGTGTGATAATCTTGAGGATAAGATTTGTGTTTTATATAAGCTTTGTTTCTACTCACTTACCTTTCTACCCTCAATCATTTAGCAGAGTGTTTTGTATTCAGTAGATACATAATAAATGCTTAATAGAGTGGCTAATTGAATAAATTAATCTAATTATACAATATACCTAAAGTAAAAGTAGTATATAACACCATTTAAAGAGGTGTAACTCTACTTTTTAGTTTTTCAAAGTGAAAATGTAATGAGTAAAGAAGATTCAGATACATCTTTGAACAACTAGATTAAATCGTTTTTTAAATTATGTACATATACACATATAAACAAACATATTACCTACATACATATTTTATACTATCTATGATGTGATATATTTATTGTATATACATTATATATTACATCATTAAATGGTTGATTTTATATAAGTACAGGTTTGTGTCTATACGTACATACTATAAGCACTCTCCTGGAAATGGGTGGCAAAGGGCTAACAGGTGTGTGTGCTCTTCATTATAAAAAAGCCAGAGCTAAGCAGGTGGCCCATAGTTGGCAGAAGATTAAGCAATATGGAAAGTTCTTACAGTTCTAACAGAAAAGAACAAATAATCTGCACTGTAAAATGTCATAACACTTGCTTGCGGACCTGAAACTCAGAGGTCATGTAGTCTCATTTAAATGACAATATCATACAGTACAATATAAATTGGACCTAACTCTAGCTTTCTACTATTTCCATTGATTCCTCCTAATTATGGCCACTGGGAGTCAACAGAACAAGTTTATTCCCTCTATTTTTGAAAGTCTTTCAAATATTTCTTCAAATAATCATTTCTTTTCCCTGGCCCCACAATTCTTTTGTTGTGCAGATTAATAATTCTCAGGTCTTTCAGCTGATCACTGTATGGTATGTTCTAAAGTCCCTTCATCATGTTAGTAACCCTTCCCTGAATGCTCTCCAGCTTGTCAGTATCCTCTTCTAAAATGTAAAGATGAGAAGTACAAGGTTCTTGGTTGAAAAACAAGAGGTCCCTCATCTAGTTAATTCCATCGACAAATAATATCATGTAAGAATGTAATGATTATTAGTGATGTATCAAGATTAATGATATTTAAATGCTATGTAATTTTTTGACTAATGATTAATTAATTGGAGTTGATTTAATGTTTCACAATCACTGATATAAAAGCATATTTATTATTTTTATTGTTATTAATTTCTCTCTCTCAACTCCCAAATCTAATAAAAGAAAGTATATTAATCAGATTCTTCCAGCCTATTAATGTCAAGTTGGACCACAAATACTTTAATTAGTTAAGTGTAGTAGTAGGCCTGTACCAGTTGCAGACAACCATGGATCAGCGCCTTGAAGAGCCACAGGCCACAGTTTGGCTGTGCAGTCCAATACAGGAGCAGCAGCTCCTGAGTGACTTATAACTGGTAACTGCCACATCCCATGCTGTATCTACCCCATGAGCAGTAGCTGGAGTGTCCTCTCCAGGGCGCTGACCTGGGCAGATCAATATGGAAAACAAGCTCTTGCCCATGCAGCAGGTTTTTCCTCTCTGCGACACTGGTGGATCCAAAGGAGAGGCAGAGCCAATACAGTTTGGCACCAGTGCTGCCGCAGGAGTTGTCAGAGGGATGTGATGTCCAACATCCAAGTGCCTAAGGGACTCTGACTCCTGATTTTTCCTCGGAGTTAACTCCCGAAGCCTTTCCTATGTATGGGTATAGCTGCAAGGCAGCAGAGGTTTAAAATCAGGGTTTTCTTCCCCTAGGCCGGTTGCCTGCCAAGGCTAATGAGCCCCACCTGCCCAAAGCGACTGGTTTTTAAGGCGCCAGTGACTCACCTTCGCCCCTTCTCCTGTTAGTGGAAACAGTTCCGCCATGAGAAGGCCAGGAGTTGGGCTTCGGTTGTCAGAGGCTAGTTGAGATACACACTATTGGAGCATTTTATAGAGTGGGAGCTTATCCCCACTCCCACCCCGGCATGACAAACCTTGGGAACCATTTATTTAACTATAGTTAAGTGTACATAATATATATTGAAGCTTTCTCATGATAGGGATGTGTAATGATTGGAATGACGCCACCTACTGGAGACTTGCTGTGGAGACCTCCACCATGAGGAAAATGCCTCAGAGGCATTGTGGCTTTTCCTTGGCGTCAGGAAATGATGCTTGCTCATGGGTGCTGTCTATCAAGTCTACCAGCCAATCAACTGGAGGAGCCTCCTATGGTCTGGGAGGAGACAGGAAGGAGGAAAAGGGAGCCTGCGCAGAGAGCGCTGGCCTTTTTGGCTTCCGGACTTGATGGTGGTGGCGGCAGAGGACTTCACAGGAGATTTGAGGAAAGATAGGAATGCCAGGCTGTTAGAATTCTGTTCTCAATCTTTTTCTTTCTATTTTCCAATAAACCCTTAAAAACCTAAACTCGTTTTATCAGTGATTTTTAGTCAGTTTCCCCCAAACTGGGGGAACACATTAGAATCCACATTTAGAATCTTAAATTACACAGTTTGGCTGACCACGAAGAGGAAAACCGAACATTCATCTTCTGATCTTCTGATTGGGTAAGATTTCCCCTCCCTTGTCCCCTTAAATTGGAAAGAACTACCAAGTATAGGCTATTTTAAATTTCAAATGGATCTTTTAAACACCCTAAGTACCCCTTTTCTAGCTTTACCTTCACTAATCAAAGATGTTGGCCAGCTTGAACTTGAATATATTTTTATTACTCTTTGTGGTTTTGTGGGGCTTTTTGGTGTGGTATGGAGAATTTGGCATGTCCTAGATAATGTTAGAATAAAGATGATTCCCTGGGATTCCCCATTAGGAAAGCTACTTATGGATTGGAATGAGGGAAAACTTAGACTAAATACAACCATGACCAGAGGAGAGCTTATCAGACTGTGTTTTATGTGGCATGAGGAATTACAGGAAGAATGGCCCAAATATGGGTCATTTGATCCCCAAACATTGAGGCATTTGCAAAGAACCCTAAGTAGATGTCCACCTGAACATTTACGTTATTGGAAAATCTGGGCCAGAGCAAGTGAAAATTATCATACTAAAAATATAAAACGAGGAAAATCCAGGCCCCAGTTTACATCTGAGTCTGCCACCCAAACTGAAACGATAGACTGGCAGACAGACATGGCCTGCCTAACCGAAACGCCCAACAGAACAACTAAATCCAAGGCCATTCAGACTGAAATTCCAAATGACCCAACTCTTATTCCCTCACCCTCTACTTCCTCCATGCCAAACAAACAAATAAAGAAAGAAAGAAATGATTCCCCTGTAGAGGAGACAGAGAAAGTAAAAATTTTTCCCCTTCAAGAGATCCTCGCCCATGGTCAAAAAGGTACTATACGTAAGCTCAGACAATACACACCTTTTTACACCCAAGGATTTGGCTTTATGGGGACAAAGCACTCCTAAATTTGATGAAGATCCCACAGCAGTTATCAGGCAGTTTAGAGCAATTTTTAGAGCATATCAGCCCACTTGGAATGATGTTACTGACCTTATGGAAATAATATTGTCCCCAGGAGAAAGAGCAGATATAGTAGCTGCAGCAAACAGCCTGGAAGCCACGGGAAAGGTTGATATGGGGTGGCCTATTCAAGACCCTGACTGGGACCCCAATAACCCTGAGCATTTTGATATGTTGAAAGATGCAAGGGAAACATTGCTGAAGGCAATGGAATCCTGTATTAGAAAGACTGATAACTGGCAAAAATTTATAGATATAGTTCAGGGACCTGATGAGAGACCTAATAGATTTTATGACAGGCTGTGTAAGTATGCCAGGCAATATGCTAGACTAGACCCATTAGACAGTAGAGACGCCCATATTATCTGCTCTCATTTTGTAAACCAGTCATTACCAGAAATTTGGAAATATTTTAAAAAGCAATGTCCTGGGTGGAATAGTTTGAGTCCTGACAGACTTAAAGAAATAGCAACATATATTTACGAAGGAAATGAGAGAGAAGAAAGGAACAGACAGGACATTTTAGCTCCAGTACAGGAAACAACAGGGCAGAGAAACTGGAAAATTGAAAATCGTTATCAACCCCCTAAATTTTGTGAGTACTGTAAAAAACAAGGACACTTCTTGAGGGAATGTAGAACTAGAAAACAAGACCTTAAGAGGACAATGACCGAGAGCCTTGAGGAATTCTTTGGGGGAAATCGAAATAATTTTGGAAACTTTTATCAGAAAGGAAACAACCGGAGTAATTATAACCCTTATTACAGGCAGAATCAAAATGGATATAAATCTTTTCAGGGGGATACAAGGAGACAGTATCAGGATAACTGTAGACCCTATCAGGGAGGAAAAGAAGGACAGAACCAGAATCAGGGTAACCATGGACTCCCTCAAAGGGGGGCACAGGATTGACAAGAGGAAGGGGAGGAATGGAACAAAGATAATGAAAGCAACATATTCCCAGATCTGGATTTTTTGAATGCACTTGTGCCAGTTCATTCACCTCCCCAGAGTAATGAACCTCATGTGACCCTCAAAGTAGGGGACACGTATTATGACTGTTTACTAGACACAGGAGCTTCTAAATCAGTATTAATAAGCAAACCAGATGCTGGGTGTAGACCTGTAGGATTTTTGAATGTAGTAGGAGTCTCAGGAAAGAGCCAGAGAGTGGCAAAATTGAATCCTCGCATGGTATCTATGGGGCCCTTAACAGTAGAACATTCATTTTTACTCATGCCTGATGCCCCTGTAAATTTATTAGGTCGTGATCTCCTTTGTAAGCTTAGAGCAACCATATCTTGTGCTCCAGATGGGGCTGTCTCCCTACAATTGCCAGAGGATACTGTTCATTTATTACCAATTTTACTTACAGAAGCTCAAGGAACAGCAGAGGAGGTATCCAAAATCCCCTCTGACATTCCTGAGTCTTTATGGGCCTCATCCCCTAATGAGGTGGGGCTCCTTAAGTCTGCCATACCTGTTACCACCCCCCTCCATTCCACAGTATCCATTGTCTAGGGAAGCAATAGAAGGGATCACACCTATAATTGAGGCTTTGAAAAGCCAGGGTATTATTATTCCATGTCATCACTCTCCATGCAATACTCCCATTTTGCCAGTTAAAAAACCCAAGCCTGGGCCAGATGGTAAACCTGTTTATCGTTTTGTGCAAGATCTTAGAGTAATTAATAATTATGTTATCCCTAGACATGCTATATTGGCTTCCCCTTCTACCATACTTTCTTCCATTCCCTATGAATCTACATGTTTCACAGTGGTAGACCTCTGCTCTGCCTTTTTCTCCATACCAGTACATGAGGACTTCCAATATTTATTTGCTTTTACCTGGAAAAATAGACAGTGGACCTGGACTAGACTCCCACAGGGATTTGTAGACAGTCCTACATTATTTTCCCAAATTTTACAGCAGGATCTGGCCTCTATTACCTTTAAAGGCTCCACACTAGTACAATATGTAGATGACTTACTTCTGGCCTCTCCTAATGCTGAAATTTGTCAGGAAGATAGCCGTCACTTACTGCTGGAGCTGCACAAGAGAGGACACAAGGTTTCCAAGACAAAGGTACAATGGTGTTTGCCCCAGGTAGAATATTTAGGATTTATTTTGGCTGCTGGAACTCGCTCTGTCTCTTCTAAGAGAGTCCAGGCCATTCAACAACTTTCTGCCCCCTCTACTAAGAAGCAATTAAGAGCCATTCTGGGAGCAGCTGGGTACTGTAGACAATGGATACACTCTTTTGGTGAAATTACTAAACCTCTCATAGCTCTTACAAAAAGTTCTGTTCCAGACATTTTACAGTTGGATCCCCAGCATCTCTCAGCCATAAAAGAATTAAAACGGGCCTTGTTATCAGCACCTGCCCTAGGACTACCAGATTATAGTAAGCCTTTCACTCTCTTTGTGCATGAACAAAGGGGGGTGGCTTCTGGAGTCCTGACTCAGTCACTGGGGCCTAACCAACGCCCTATAGCCTACTATTCAATTCAGCTGGACCCTGTAGCGGCTGGAGCGCCACCTTGCCTTAGAGCAGTGGCGGCCACAGCCCTTTTGGTAGAAAAAGCCTCTGATTTGGTCCTAGGTAACCCTCTAACTGTGCAATGCCCTCACGAAGTGGAGGCTCTCTTACTACGTCACAGGACACAAGCCTTTTCAGATCAAAGGCTGGCTAAGTATGAAATAACCCTGTTAGGTAATGAGAATATCACTTTAAAACGCTGCACAGTTCTTAATCCAGCAACACTACTCCCTAATTTACCATTCTCAGGGGAACCGTTGCATGACTGTGCTTCTTTAGTTGATTGGCTGGTAGACTTGATAGACAGCACCCATGAGCAAGCGTCATTTCCTGGCGCCAAGGAAAAGCCACAATGCCTCTGAGGCATTTTCCTCATGGTGGAGGTCTCCACAGCAAGTCTCCAGTAGGTGGCGTCATTCCAATCATTACAAAGGAATGGGAGAGAGGGAAAAATGCATAAAAAGTGTTCCCTCATACTCATTTCATACCTCGATGTGTCTAGTATACCTATAGCAGTACACTCGACAAATATATAATTATTACATACAGCAAAATATCAATTGGTGAGTAATTATCAGTATAGATATTTTGATATTTGAGATGAATTTGCAAAGTAAATGAATATCAAAAATATTTTTTTTAAAGTTAGCCAGCCCTGGGGCAGCTAGGTGGTGCAGTGGATAATGGCCCTGGATTCAGGAGGACCTGAGTTCAAATCTAGCCTCAGACCCTTGACATTTACTAGCTGTATGACCCTGGGCAAGTCACTTAACCTCAATTGCCTCACTCCCAAAAAAATTCTTTAAAAAGTTACCCAGCCTGTCTGCATTTCATAAAAGATATAAATGCTACCAGTCTCATTTTCCTAGGTCTTCTTTTATTATGAATTGATTTTATAGGCCATAAACTTTATTGTATATTCTGCCTCAAATCTGTCAAGCTTGGGACAGCTAGGTGGCACAGTGGATAAAGCACCAGCCCTGGATTCAGGAGGACCTGAGTTCCAATCCGGCCTCAGACACTTGATACTTACTACCTGTGTGACCTTGAGCAAGTCACTTAATCCTCATTGCTCCACAAAAATAAATGAATGCATGAATAAATAAATAAAAAATCTATCATGCTTGATCTTGTATCTAGGCTTCCTAACGAAGTCAAATGGTTTCTTGATTTTGAACTCATGACTTTTTTTTTTGAGGCAAAAGTTGGATAATTATCACAGGGAGAAAGGAAAACTGACAGGAAAGCATATTCATGGAACAAATATCACAATATAGTTTGGCACTCATATATGTATGTGTGTGCATATATTTATACATATATACATAATATAAATTTTATATACACACACACTTATTTTGATTGATCACCTTCTTGCTGCCTAGCAGAATATAGGTTCCTTGAAAAGAATAAAAAAAAAACATTTTAAAGTCTTAACAAAAGAATTAAAGTTTTTTTTTTGAACAGACATTCATATACCTCATTAGTGAAATGTAACTTGCTCACTTCAAGATAAGAATATAGCCCAAGTAGTAAATTATTCAGTAAAATACCTACATAATAGGAAAAAATATGTTCATGGTTAAATTACTGTTACTTTACTGCCAATTTCTCTAAACAAATTGTCTTGCCATAAATCACATTTTCAGTTAGCTGTGTGATTAGAAACTGTTAAAATTGTTTTTAAACAAAAAAGTCAGTCTGTAGTATCCACAGATAATGGTCCAAGTGACAGGGCATATCAGCTGTGAGGTCTGTTTTGAAAATGTCAACCTAATTGTGGAAATAGTTTTTTCTAATGATATAGAACAGTGGGAATAACTAGCTACTCTGGTGAAAAATATTATTTTCAACTGAACAGACAGCATTTTAAAAATTGCGTGCCTTTTGTCAGAGTGATAAACTTGGACAATTGGGGGGGGGTGTAAAAGTAGACATGTAAGCATTTATAAAGGTTCAGAAAAGAAGTTAGCTATCCCCACTGACAAATTTTTTAGCATCTCTACTTTCACATTCACATCAATAGCAAAGGTCTGGAGAAATGGACTATCATAACTTATTTTGTATTTTTTTAGAATACAGCTTACATATAGGAAAAGTAGTGTTTCAGACAGTCAATAAACATTTATTAAGACACTGTGCTAAGCACTGGGGATATAAAGGAAAAAGACAGTCCCTACTCTCAAGTAGGAAGTAACGTGAAAAGAACTAAGTAAAATCAAGCTATATAAAGGATAAATTAGAGAAGATTAACAGTGGGAAAGCACTAAATTAAGGGGATTAGGAAAGGCTTCTTGTAGAAGATGTAGCACATAAGGAACTATCCTAGTAAATTTTATTCTTTCTTGGATACTTTTACATAACTGTGATCTTACTAAGGTAGCTACACCCTCTACAAGTGCAGGTCACAATCCAAGCTAATTACCTTTTTTTCCTTTTTTGATCCAACACAAGAAGGCCTTTCTCTGGCTCTTTTATAGTTTATGGATGGGTAAGCAAAAGAAGAAGAGCATATTATAATGATCAAGTTAGGGACTGGCATCAGATAGATCTTTCTTCAAATCCCACCTCTGACCTAGTACTTAATAGCTATATATACATATCACTACAGGCAAAAGTCATTCAACCTTCAGGTAAATCTATAAAACAATAAATTATAATATTTTAGAAGGTAAACTGTACTTTTTGTGTTTTTATATCCTCAGTAATGAACATAATACCTGGCACACAGAAGGCACTTAATAAGTATTGATGACTGAATCTGCATTGATTAAGGCACTTTCCATACAAATAAAATCATAGGTCCTTGACATATTCATAGACATATCCATTCTGCACTTGGGCTATTCATCAGTTATCCCCTATTTTCTTTCTCCATACATTTCTAGCTACAAATGCCCTAGATGGTGGCTTTTACACCACTTCTCCCAAACAAGTCATTGTTGATAATATGTCTCAATCTGCTTATACCCACACTGTGACTTTCCATTGCTCTTTGGGTCATGGTAAATTGGATTCTTCTAAGCCTGCAGTGTTTTGTGATTTGTAGTTATATGGCATCACCAAAAGAATTCTGGCATTTAAAAGATATGCTTTTATAGCAACAAGCAGCTTAGAATAATTAAAAGTGCTGGAAAATATCACCAATGCAACCCAGGCCAATTGCCTCTTCTTATTCTTATTCTTTAAATTAGACACTAATTTAAAAAAAAAATAAAGCTGATGTACATGACACACTGAAAGTCAATCAATAAACATTTATTAAGCAATTGCTATATATCAGCACTGTGCTAAGAATGGGCAAAGAACAGCAAAAAACAACAACAAAGTAGCAAGAAATATTTGTAAAAAGTAATGTTAGAACTGACTTTTGGTGGAAGAAAAGGAAGATAGGAAGTGGAGATGATGGAAAAAGGTCTAGGTAAGGGGAATAAGCATTTAAAATGTACAAAGTCAAGAAGTGAGTGTCTGGGAGGCGGAGCCAAGATGGCAGAGAGGAAGCAGCAAGCTGCCTGAGCTCTCCTTATGTTCCCTCAAAAAGAACATTAAATCAAGCCTCTGGACGGATTCTGAAACTACAGAACCTGCAAAGAGACAGAGAGACACAGTCCTCCAACCAGAGATAATTTAGAAGACTTCAGGAAAAGGTCGGTCTGACTTGGGCAAAAGGGAGGCCCAGCACAGGGCAGCAATCCAGCATCCAGGGGGTCGGGGCAAGTGAGCAGGAGCTGCGGGCCACAGCCGAACAACTGAGGCCCCTGGAACCTGGTTCAAAAATCTGGTGGCCAAGAAGGACAGTGGAAAAACCTACCTGCACCGGCCGAGAGGGCCACGAACGGGTCAGGCGGGATCAGAAGCCGGGATCTGGAGCCTGGCTGGACAAGCACAATCAGACAGGAAGTGCAGAGTGGGGGATCTCCACACACCAATAAGGCCTCAGAATAAAAACCCGGTCACACAGTACCTATACCCCTGCACAAGAAGCCCAAAATAGGGACCCTGGTGCCCCCAGAGCAGACCTCAACTTAAAGAATAAATAAATAAGCTGCAATAATGAGTAAGAAGCAAAAAAGAGCCCTCTCCATTGAGAGCTTCTGTATCAATAGGGAAGAAGCCAACACAAACTCAGATGAGGACAATAGCCTCAAATTGCCTACATCTGAAGCCTCACAAGGGAAGGTGAATTGGTCTCAAGAACAAAAAGCCTTCCTGGAAGAGCTCAAAAAGGATTTTAAAAATCAATTGCAAGAGGTAGAAGAAAAAATGGGGAGAGAAATGAAAGCAAAACAAGAAAACTATGAAAAAAGAATCAGCAGCTTGGAAAAGGAAGCACATAATTTCACTGAAGAAAACAAAGCCTTAAAAAATTAACTTGACCAAATGGAAAAAAAGGTGCATAATCTCACTGAAGAAAACAATGCCTTAAAAATTAAAGTGGGACAGTTAGAAGATAAGGAATCCATGAGATACCAGGAATCAGTCAAACAGAATAAAAAAATAGAAGAAAATGTGAAATACCTCATTGGAAAGACAACTGATCTGGAAAACAGATCAAGGAGAGACAATCTGAGAATCATTGGACTGCCTGAAAGCCATGACCAGAAAAAGAATCTAGACACCATATTCCAGGAAATTATTAAGGAGAACTGCCCTGATATCATAGAATCAGAGGATAAAATCATCATTGAAAGAATCCACCGATCACCTCCTGAAAGAGACCCCAAAAGGAAAACTCCAAGGAATATTGTAGCCAAATTCCAGAATTATCAGGTGAAGGAGAAAATAGTCCAAGCAGCCAGAAAGAAGCAATTTAAATATCATGGAGCCACAGTCAGGATTGCTCAGGACCTGGCAGCTTCAACATTAAAGGACTGCAAGGCTTGGAATATGATATTCCGGACGGCAAAGGAGCTTGGATTGCAGCCGAGAATCTATTAGCCAGCAAAAATGTGCATTTTCTTTCAGGGGAAAAGATGGACATTTAATGACATTGGGGACTTTCAATCTTTCCTGTTGAAAAGACCAGAACTGAATAGAAAATTTGATTTCAACATACAAGACTCAAGAGAAGTTTAAAAAGGTAAACAGAGGGGGAAAAAAAGGTTACCCTATTAGGTTAAACTGTTTATATCCCTACAGAGGAAGATAATACTCATAACTCTTAAGAACTGTAAATGTACTTGGGCAGAGAGAAGGACTTTATATAGAGGGTATAAATATAAATTGTCTTTGATGTGATGATAGAAAAGAATTAAGGGGTTGAAAAGGGAGTCTAGGGTAGGAGAGGAAAGGGGAGGTGGGATGGGATGAATTATATCATATGAAGAGGTGGAAAAAAACCTATTACAATAGAGGGAAAGAAAGGAGGGGGGAACATTGTTTCAACACTATTCTCATTAGATTTGACTCAAAGAGGGAATAACATATACGTTCATTGGGATAAAGAAACTTAACTCATTCTTTAGGGAAACAAAAGGGGAAGGGAAAGGGGGGGCACTGATAGAAGGGAGGACAAAAGCAAGGGAGAAAAAGGTAAAGAAAAGAGAGGGGGGTGATAAAAAGGGAGGGCAGATCGGGGGAGGCAGGGGTAACAAGTAAAATGTCACTGAGGAGGAATAGGGTGAAAGAAGGGGGGAAAAGTACAAAGGGGGTAAATAGAATAGAGGGGAATAGACAGTCAGTAATAATAACTGTGAATGTGAATGGTATGAACTCTGCTACAAAACGGAAGTGAATTACAGAGTGGATTAAAAACCAGAACCCTACAATATGCTGTTTACAAGAAACACATTTGAAGCAGAGAGATACACACAGAGTAAAGGTAAAAGGCTGGAGCAGAATATATTATGCCTCAGCTAAAGTAAAAAAGGCAGGGATAGCAATCCTTATCTCAGACAAAGTGCAGGCAAAAATAGATCTCATTAAAAGAGATAGGGAAGGAAATTACATCTTACTTAAAGGTACTATAGATAATGAAGTAATATCAATATTAAATATGAATGCGCCAAGTGGTATAGCATCCAAGTTTTTAGAGGAGAAGTTAAATGAGTTACAAGAGGAATTAGACAGTAATACTATACTAGTGGGGGATCTGAATCTCCCCCTCTCAGAATTAGATAAATCTAGCCAAAAAATAAATAAGAAAGAGGTGAATAGATTACTAGAAAAGTTAGACATGATAGATGTCTGGAGAAAATTGAATGGGGATAGAAAGGAATATACCTTTTTCTCAGCAGTACATGGCACATTTTCAAAAATTGACCATGTATTAGGGCACAAAAACATCACAGTCAAATGTAGAAAGGCAGAAATAGTAAATGCATCCTTCTCAGATCATGATGCAATAAAAATTAAATGTAAGAAAGAGCCAGGGAAAAGTGGAATGAAAATCAATTGGAAGCTAAATAATTTCATTCTAAAGAATGAATGGGCCAAACAAGAAATCATAGAAACAATCAATAACTTTATCCAAGAGAATGACAATAATGAGACAACATACCAAAATCTATGGGATGCAGCCAAAGCAGTGCTTAGGGGAAATTTTATAGCTCTAAATGCTTACATGAATAAAAAAGAGAAAGAGGAGATTAATGAATTGGGCATGCAACTTAAAAAGCTAGAAAAAGTACAAATTAGAAATCCCCAACTAGACACTAAATTAGAGATCCTAAAAATTAAAGGAGAAATTAATAAGATTGAAAGCAATAAAACTATAGAATTAATCAATAAAACTAAGAGCTGGTTTTATGAAAAAACCAATAAAATAGATAAAATATTGGTTAATTTGATTAAAAAAAAGAAAGAAGAAAACCAAATTACCAGTATCAAAAATGAAAAGGGTGATGTTACCACCAATGAAGTGGAAATTAAATCAATAATTAGGAATTATTTTGCCCAACTGTATGCCAATAAATTTGATAATCTAAATGAAATGTATGAATATTTACAAAAATACAAACTGCCCAGGTTAACTGAAGAAGAAATAAAATCCTTAAATAAACCCATATTAGAAAAAGAAATTGAACAAGCCATTAATGAACTCCCTAAGAAAAAATCCCCAGGGCCAGATGGGTTTACAGGTGAATTTTACCAAACATTTAAAGAACAATTAATTCCAATATTATACAAATTATTTGGAAAAATAGGTGAAGAAGGAGTTCTACCAAGTTCATTTTATGACACAAATATGGTGGTGATACCAAAACCAGGCAAAGCAAAAACAGAGAAAGAAAATTATAGACCAATTTCCCTAATGAATATTGATGCTAAAATCTTATATAAGGTATTAGCAAGGAGATTACAGCAAGTGATCACCAGGATAATACACTATGACCAGGTGGGATTTATACCAGGAATGCAGGGCTGGTTCAACCTTAGGAAAACTATTAACATAATCAACCACATCAATAAGAAAACCAACCAAAATCATATGATTATCTCAATAGATGCAGAGAAAGCTTTTCACAAAGTACAACACCCATTCCTAATAAAAACACTGGAGAGTTTAGGAATAGGGGGAGCTTTCCTTAGAATAATAAACAGTATCTACCTAAAGCCATCAGCAAGTATTATATGCGATGGAGATAAATTAGAGGTCTTCCCAATAAGATCAGGGGTGAAACAGGGATGTCCATTATCACCCCTATTATTTAATATTGTCCTAGAAATGTTAGCTTTAGCAATCAGAGAAGAGAAAGGAATTAAAGGAATTAGAATAGGCAAGGAGGAAACAAAACTATCACTCTTTGCAGATGATATGATGGTATACTTAAAGAATCCTAGAGAATCAACTCAAAAATTACTTGAAACAATTAACAACTTTAACAAAGTATCAGGATATAAAATAAATCCACATAAATCATCAGCATTTCTCTACCTGACCAACAAAGTCCAGCAGCAAGAGATAGAAAGAGAAATTCCATTTAAAGTAATGGTAGATAATATAAAATACTTGGGAGTCTACTTGCCAAGACAAACCCAGGAACTCTATGAACACAACTACCAAACACTCTTCTCACAAATCAAATCAGACCTAAATAATTGGAAAGATATCAATTGCTCATGGATAGGCAGAGCTAATATAGTAAAAATGACAATACTGCTTAAATTAATTTACTTATTCAGTGCCATACCAATCAGACAACCTAAAAATTATTTTATACAGCTAGAAAAAATAATAACACAATTCATCTGGAAAAACAAAAAATCAAGAATATCCAGGGAAATAATGAAAAAAAATTCAAAGGAAGGTGGGATAGCGGTACCAAACCTGGAGCTTTACTATAAAGCGGCAGTCATCAAAACTATCTGGTACTGGCTAAAAAATAGAGTGGAAATGCAGTAGTAAATGACACTAGTAATGTAGTGTTTGATAAACCCAAAGACTCCAGCTTCTGGGATAGGAACTCAGTATTTGACAAAAACTGCTGGGAAAACTGGACGATAGTATGGCAGAAATTAGGCATAGGCCAACATCTTATACCTTATACTAAAATAAAGTCAAAATGGATACATGACTTAGACATAAGAGGTGATGCCATAGGCAAATTAGGAGAGAAAGGAATAGTCTATCTATCAAATTGTTGGAAAGGAAAACAGTTTTTGACCAAACGAGAGATAGAGTATATTATAAAATGCAAAATGGATGATTTTGATTACTTTAAATTAAAAAATTTCTGTACAAACAGAAGCAATGCATCCAAAATTAGAAGGGAGGCAGAAAGCTGGGAAACAATTTTTGAGGCCAGTACTTCTGATAAAGGCCTCATCTCTATAATATATAGGGAATTAAATCAAATTTATAAGAATCCAAGTCATTCCCCAATTGAGAAATGGTCAAAGGATATGAACAGGCAGTTTTCTGATGAAGAAACCAAAGCTATCTATTCCCATATGAAAAAATGCTCTAAATCTCTAATGATTAGAGAGATGCAAATTAAAACAACTCT
This sequence comes from Dromiciops gliroides, assembly GCF_019393635.1. Lineage (NCBI taxonomy): Eukaryota > Metazoa > Chordata > Mammalia > Microbiotheria > Microbiotheriidae > Dromiciops > Dromiciops gliroides. Next base: position 567,568,928 of record NC_057861.1, on the reverse strand, counting down.
GAGGTACCACCTGACACCTATCAGATTGACTAAAATGACAAAAAAAGAAGATAATAAATGTTGGAGAAGCTGTGGGAAAATTGGAACACTAATTCATTGTTGGTGGAGCTGTGAACTGATCCAACCATTCTGGAGAGCAATTTGGAATTATGCCCAAAGGGCGATAAAGCTGTGCATACCCTTTGACCCAGCAATTCCACTTTTAGGTCTTTTTCCCAAAGAAATCATGGAAGGGGGAAAGGGACCCACATGTACAAAAATATTTATAGCTGCTCTTTACATAGTAGCAAGGAATTGGAAGTTGAGGGGGTGCCCATCAATTGGGGAATGGCTGGACAAGTTGTGGTATATGAATACAATGGAATACTATTGTGCTGTAAGAAATGATGAGCAGGAGGAGTTCAGAGAAACCTGTAGGGTCTTACGTGAGCTGATGATGAGTGAGATGAGCAGAACCAGAAGAACATTGTACACAGTATCATCAACATTGAGTGTTGACCTACTGTGATGGACTATATTCTTCTCACCAATGCAATGGTACAGAAGAGTTCCAGGGAACTCATGATAGAAGAGGATCTCCAAATCCAAGAAAAAAAAAAAGAAGTGAGTGTCTGGTTTGAGGAACAAAAAGGTCAGTGTCACTGGATCATTAACTGATCCTGTGGAAGGGAGTATAAAATATAAAAAAGACTGAAAAATAGGAAGAAACAAATGAAAAAAGACTTTAAAAATCAAGCAATGGTTTTAAAGTTTGATACTGGGGGATAAGAGGGAGCTACTGGAGGTGACACAGTGATAGGTGTGCTTTAAGAAAATCAATTTAGGGGCAGCTAGGTAGCACAGTGGATAGAGCACTGGCCCTGTAGTCAGGAGGACTTGAGTTTAAATCCAGCCTCAGACATTTTACACTTACTAGCTGTGTGACCCTGGGCAAGTCACTTAACCCCAATTGCCTCAAATAATGATGATGATGATGATGATAATAATAATAATAATAATAATAATAATAATAATAATAATAATAATAATAATAATAATAATAATAATATCACTTTAGCAGCTGAATGAAGGATGTAGTATAGAGAGAAAAAATTGTGGAAGAGAGACCAATTAGAAGGCTCTTTTGATAGTCCAGGAGAGAGACAGTAAGGACCAAGGAATTGTTTCAAATGTTCTGTTTACATGTTTTATTACTAGCATATTAAATTGAAATTGTTTGGTATGCTATAATTTTTTAACTTGTCTATCAAAACTATATTACTATATTACTGATCAGTTGTATTGCCAACGACTTGTTGCAATATTAATTTTAAAATATCTATTCTTTATATAATATTTTATTTTTTCAATTACATGTAAAAATTTTAACATTTGTTTTCTTAAAACTCTGAGTTCCAAATTCATTTCATATTAGTGATGTCATGAAGGAAAATGCAGACCAAAATAACAATAAAAATGTTTGCTCCAATCTGCATTCAGAAAATGTATATTCTCCTTGTACTTCTGTGGTTTATGATTTTAATTCTCCCTTGCTATCCTACCTCCACCACCCATTTATGCATTTGGATGTACAAATTGAAAATACTTTTGTTATAGTTTACATAAACAAAGTTGTCAAAGTGTAGCAAAATGGGAGGAGAGTTAAGATGGCACAGTAGAGGCAGTTAACCATCCTAACTCTCTCAATGTTCTCTCCCAACAACTTTAAAATAACACTCCAAATAGAATTCTAGAGCAACAAAGCCAACAAAAGGTCAAGGTGAGATATTTTCACAATGCTAAACAATTTAGGTTGTTAACAGAAGAGATATGTGACATCCAGGTTAAGACTGGCCAGCGTACATGAAGCAACAACAGTGATCAGGCTTTGGAAGCATCAAGAACTACAGTAGCAGCAGCTTCAGAAGTTCTCAGCTCAGAAATTGTAAGTGGCTGGACAACTGGTCAGAAAGATATTACAAGGGAAACTTTGCAAGCACTGGTTGCCATTTGACAACTCTATTACCTATAATTTGGGGCCTCAGTTCAAGGTAGAGAGGAAAGCTTTTGGTTGGTACCAAGAGAATAAGGATCCCAGTCCTAGTTCCAAAACAGAGAGTAGTTCCAAGGCTAGTGGTTGTAGCTTCAGGGGATCAGGAACCTTTTCTGGATAAAGAAAATAGTACAGATCAGGAAAGCAGTGATGATACCATTCCTGGGATCATGCCTCTTTGGAAACAGCAAAAACTTAGAGAGCCCCAGAACTAGCAGCAGCTGAAAACCCTGAAGCTTAGGACAGTGCCTCTCATTCCCTATATGAGCTGAGTCAAACTTTAATATGAAGTTAAAAGTCAAGAAATAGACTAGAAAAATGAGCAAATGACAACAACAACAATAGGAACATGATAATAAAGAGCTATATTAATGGCAGGGAAGGACAAGACACAAACTCAACAGAAGATAACATTGTGAAAATAGCTACAAACAAATTATCAAAGAAAAACTGTAAATTTGGCAAAAGTTCAACAAGAATTTCTGGAAGAGACAAAGAAAAAAAAAGGTTGGCAGAGAAAAAATAGGGAAAAGAAATGAGTGATACGAGAAAATTATAAAAAGAGAATTAAGAGCTTAGTAAAATAATCACAAAAAATACTGAAGAGAATAATACTTAAAAAAAAAAAACCTTCGCTGAATGGTAAAAGAGGCACAACAATTTGTACAAGGAAAAATAATTCATTAAGAAGCAGTTAACTGGAAAAGAAGGCACAAAAGCTCACTGAATAAAATCATTCCTTAAAGATTAAAATTGGGCAAATGGAATCTTAAAAATAATAAAAGCTTAATGTCTCCACAAGACATCAAAAAATAATAAAATAAACCAACAAAGTCAAGAAAGAAATTGAAAGAGAAATGTCATTTAAAATAAAGGTAGCTATATAACACACTTGGGTGTCTACCTGCCAAGACAAACCCAAGAACTGTTTGAACACAATTACAAAACATTTTTTATACAAATAAAGTCAGATCTATATAATGAGAAAAATATCAGTCTTATAGATATGAGGTGTTACCTCAGAGTAGTTTGAATTTACCTTTCTCTAAACAAGAGTAATTTACAACGTTTTTTCATATGACTATAGATAGCTTTAATTTCTTTGTCTGAAAACATCCGATTCATATTCTTTGACCATATATGAATTAGGAAATAGCTTATATCTTATAAAATTGACTCACTTTTCTATACATTTGAGAAATGAGGCCTTTATCAGAGATACTTGGTGTAAATCCTGCCCCCCCTCAGTTTTCTGCTTTTCTTCTACTTTTGGCTGCATTGGTTTTGTTTTGGGAAAACTTTTTTTTTTTTTTATTTTGAATAGTCAAAATTACCCATTTTTATTTATAAATGCTTTGTATATCTTGTTTGTTCCTAAATTTTAAGAAAACAAATGTTAAAACTTTTACATATATTTGGAAAAATAAACTTCTATGGTGACAGAGAAGACCAAAACATAAACTCAGATGAGGACAATACTGTCAAAATGCATATATGTGAAGAGTCAAGTGGGAAGATGCACAGGTCTCAAGACCAAAAAGCCTTCTTGGAAGAGCTCAAAAGCGCTTTTAAAAATCAAATGAGAGAGATAGAATAAAGATAGGAAAAGAAATGAGAGTTACATAGGAAAATTATGAAAAAAGATTCAAGAACTTAGAAAAGGAAGCACACACATTAACTAAAGAAAACAATTCCTTAAAAAAATACAATTGGCCAAATGAGGAAAAGGTCAGCCAAATTGAAAAGGAGGTGCAAAACCTTAATGAGGAAAATAATGCCTTAAAAATTAGAATTGGATGGATGGAAGCTAATGACTCCATGAGACACCAAGCATCCATCAAGCAGAAACAAATGACTGAAAAAATAGAAGAAAATGTGAAATACCTCATTTGAAAGAAAATTTACCTGTAAAATAGATCCAGGAAAGACAAGCTAAGAATTATTGGACTACTTGAAAAGCATGATCAAAAAGAGTCTAGACATCATATTCCAGGAAATTATCAAGGAGAACTGCCTTAATATTATAGAATCAGAGGATAAAATTGTCTTTGAAAGAATCCCACAATCACCTCCTGAAAGAGACCCCAAAAGGAAAACTCCAAGGAATATTGTAGCCAGATTCAAGAATTATCAAGTAAAGGAGAAAATACTCCAAGCAGCTAGAAAGAAACAATTTAAATATCATGGAACCACAGTCAGGATTGCTCAGGACCTGGCAGCTTCAACATTAATGATCAGAAGGCTTGGAATATGACATGGAAGTGGGGATTTGAACCAAGAATCAACTACCTATCAAAATTGAGCATTATTTTTCAGGGGAAAGATGGACATTAAATAAATTAGGGGACTTCCAACGTTTTGTGAAGGAAAGACCAGAACTAAGCAGAAAATTTGATCTTCAAATACAAGATTCAAGAGAAGTATAAAAAGGAAAATGGCGGGGCGGGGGTGGGGGGGGAGGATGTCATTAAACAAGTTCAATAAAGTTAAACTGTTTACATACCTACAAGGGAAGATAATACTTTTAACTCTTGAAATCTATATCTCTATTAGGGTATTATTATTTAATGGACTTTGATGTGATGATATAAAGAAACATAAGGGGCAGAATGAAAGGGAGGAGAGGGAAGGGGAGGTGAAATGGGGTTAATTAAATTAAATCATAGACACAAAAACCTATTACAATAGAGAGAATGAAAGGAGGGGTGAGCATTGTTTCAATCTTACTCTCATCAGATTTAGTTCAAAGAGGATATAGCATATACACCCATTTGGATAAAGAAACTTAGCTTACTCTTTAAGGAAGTAAAAGGGGCAGGGGAAAGGGGCAGTACTTATAGAAGGGAGGGAAGACTGAGGGAGGCAGTGGTCAGAAGCAAAACACTGGTGAGAAGGAATAGGGAGAAAGGAGAAAAAATGAGTACAAACTAAGGGGAAAAGAGGATGGAGGGAAATGCACAGTGAGTAATCAATCATAACTGTGAATGTGAATGAGATGAACTCTCCCATAAAACAGAAGTGAATAGCAGAATGGATTAAAAACCAAAATCCTACAATATGTTGTTTACAAGAAATACATTTGAAGCAGAGATATACACAGAGCAAAGGTAAAAGGTTGGAGCAGAATATATTATGCTTCACCTGAAGTCAAAAAAGCAGGGATAGCAATTCTTATCTCAGACAAACAAAAGCAAAAAATAGATCTAATTAAAAGATATAAGGATGGAAAACTACATCTTGCTAAAAGGTATAATAGATAATAAAGTAATATCAATACTAAAAAATATATGCACCAAGTAGTATAGCATCCAAATTCTTTGAGGAAAAGTTAAATGAGTTACAAGAGGAAATAGACAACAAAACTCTACTAGTGGGGGATCTGAAACTTCCCCTCTCAGAACTAGATAAATCTAACGACAAAATAAATAATAAAAAAGTTAAATAGGTGAATAGAATTTTAGAAAAGTTAGATATGATAGACCTCTGGAGATAATTGAATGGGGATAGAAAGGAATATACCTTTTTCTCAGCAATACATGGTGTATACACAAATTTGACCATGTATTAGGGCACAAAATCTTCACAGACAAATGTAGAAAGGAAGAAATAGTAAATGCATCCTTCTCAGATCATGATACAATAAAAATTACATGTAATAAACAACCATGGAAAGATAGATTGAAAATTAATTGGAAATTAAATAATCTCATCCTAAAGAATGAGGGGCACAGACAATAAATCATAGAAACAAGCAATAACTTTATCCAAGAGAATGACAACAATAAAACACCATAAAAAAACCTATGGGATGCAGCCAAAGCAGTTCTTAGGGGAAATATTATACCTCTAAATGTTTAGATGAATAAAATAGAGAAAGAGGAGATCAATGAATTGGGAATGCAACTAAAAAAGCTAGAAAAAAGACAAATAAAAAATCTCCAACTAAATAGTAAATTAGAAATCCTGAAAATCAAAGAAGAGATTAATACAATTGAAAGTAAGAAAACCATAGAATTAATAAAAAAAAACCTAAGAGCTAGATTTATGAAAAAAAATCAAATAACCTTTGGTAATTAGATTTTTTTTTTAAAAGAAAACCAAATTAGCAGTACCAAAAATGAAAGAAGTGAATTCATCACCAGTGAAGTAGAAATTAAAGCAATAATTAGGAACTATTTTGCCCATCTCTGTGCCAATAAATTTGTCAATCTAAAGGAAATGGATGAATATTTACAGAAATACAAATTGTCCAAGTTAACTGAAGAGGAAATAAAATATTTAAATAGGCCCATTTTAGAAAAACAAATTGAACAAGTCATCAATGAATTCCCTAAGAAAAAGTTACAGGGCCAGATGGGTTTACAAGTGAATCCTACCAAGCTTTTAAAGAAGAATTAGTTCCAATACTATACAAACTATTTGGAAAAACAGGTGAAGGAGTTCTACCAAATTCCTTTTATGATACAAATATGGTGTTCATACCTAAACCAGGAAGAGCCAAAACAGAGAAAGAAAATTATAGACCAATTTCCTTAATGGATATCAATGCAAAAAATCTTAAATAAACCACCAGCAAGGAGATTACAGCAATTTATCACCTGGACAATATACTATGACCATTTGGGATTTATACCAGGAATGCAAGGCTGGTTCAACTTTATGAAAATGATTGACATAATCAACCACATCAATAGCAAAACTAACCAAAATGATATGATTATCTCAATAGATGCAAAGAAAGCTTTTTACAAAATATAGCACTCATTCTTACTAAAAAAAAAAAAAAAAGAGCGATCACAGGAATAAGTGGAGCTTTCTTTAAAATAATAAGCAATATGTGCCTAAAAACATCAGCAAACACTATATGTAATGGGGATAAGTTAGAGGCATTCCCAATAAGATCAAGGGTGAAACAGGGATGTCCATTATCACCTCTATTATTTAATGTTGTACTAGAAATTTTAGCTTTAGCAATCAAAGAAAAAGGAATTAGAAGAACTAGAACAGACAAGGAGGAAACATCTTTGCATATGATATGATGGTATACTTAGAGAATCCTAGGGAATCAACTAAAAAAACTACTTGAAATAATAAACAACTTTACAAAAGTTGCAGGATAAAAAAGAAATCAACATAAATCATCAGCATTTCTATACATTACCAACAAAGCTTAGCAGCAAGAGATAGAAAGAGAAATTGCATTTAAATTAGTGGTAGACAATATAAAATACTTGGGAGTCTACCTACCAAGACAAAGCCAATTAGAAACTCAATTACAAAACACTTTTCATGCAAATAAAATCAGATGTAAATAATCAGAAAAATATCAATTGCTCATGGATAGGCAAAGCTAATATAGTAAAAATGACAATACTGCTTAAATTAATTTACTTATTCAGTGCCATACCAATCAGACAACCTAAAAATTATTTTATATAGCTAGAAAAAATAATAACATAATTCATCTGGAAAAACTAAAAGTCAAGAATATCCAGGGAAATAATGAAAAAAAATGCACAGGAAGGTGGGATATCCATACCAAATCTGAAACTATACTATAAAGAGATAGTCATCAAAAATATTTAATACTGGATAAGAAAGAGAGTGGTGGATCAATGTTAGCCACAGTAGACACAGAAGTAAATAATTATAGTACTCTACTCCTTGATAAACCCAAAGACTCCAGCTTCTGGGATAGGATCTCAGTATTTGACAAAAACTGCTGGGACAACTAGAAGATGGTATGGCAGAAACTAGGCATAGAGGAACATCTTGTACCATATGCTAAAATAAGGTCAAAATAAGTACATGATTTAGGCATAAAAGGTGATACCATAGGTAAATTAGGAGAGGAAGGAATAATTTACCTCTCAGAGAGCAACTTATTGACCAAACAAGACATAGAGAATATTATGAAATGTAAAAAGGATGGTTTTGATTATATTAAATTGAATTAAAGAGGTTTTTTACAAACAGAAACAATGCAGCCAAAATTTGAAGGGAAGCAGAAAGATGGGAAACAATTTTTATAGTCAGTACTTCTGTTAAAGGCCTCATTTCTAAAACACATAGGAAACTAAATCAAATTTATGAGAATGCAAGTCATTCCCCAATTGAGATATGATCAAAGGATATGAACAGGCAGTTTTCACATGAAGAAATCAAAGCTAGCTATTGCCACATGAAAAATGCTCTAAATCATTAGTAATTAGAGAAATGCAAATTAAAACAGCTCTGAAGTACCACTTAACACTTATCAGATTGGATAATATGACAAAAAAGGAAAATAATAAAATTTGGCGAAGCTGTGGAAAAATTGGAACACTAATGCATTGTTGGTGGAGCTATAAACTCATCCAACCATTCTGGAGAGTAATTTGGAACTATGCCCAAAGGACTATGAGACTGTACATATCTGTTGATCCAGTAATACCACTACTAAGTCTGCATCCCAAAGAAATTATAAAAAAAGGGAAAAGGATGCACATGTACAAAAATATATATATATCAGCTTTCTTTGTGGTAGCAAAGAATTGGAAACTGAGGGAATGCCCACCAGTTGGGAAATGGCTGAACAAGTTGTAGTATATGAATGTAATTGAATACTATTCTGTAAGAAATGATGGACAGGCAGACTTCAGAAAAATCTGGAAAAACTTAAGGGACTGATGCTGAGTTAAGTGAGCAGAAGCAGGAGAACATTGTACACAATAACAGCAACATTGTGCAGTGATCAACTGTGATAGACAACTCCAAAGAACTCATGATGGAAAATATTCTTCGCATCCAGAAAAAAGAACTGTGGATTCTGAATGAAGATTGAATCATACTGTTTCTAATTTTTTGTTCATTTTTTAAAAGTTTTTCCCTTTTGTTCTGATTCTTCTTTCACAACATGACTAATGCATAAATATATTTGATGTAATTGTTCATATATAATGTATATCAGATTGCTTTCTATCTTGGGGATGGGGGAGGGAAGGGAAAAGGGGAGAAATATTTGGAACTAAAAATCTTATGAAAACAGATGTTGAAAACTCTTTTTATATGTAACTGGAAAATAATAAAATACTTTCATGATTAAAAAAAAGAGATAGCTTTTTCTAGCAAGGTCTGTCTCACTTGGATAATAGGGGAGCTCAGTCCAAAGCAAATGGGTTCCAGGCAAACCAGCTGAATGATCTTAGCCACAAGCACTGATCACAATCACAGATCTGGACCAGTGGCAAAGCAGGCCAACTGTTAGGCCTCTAGTCCCATTGCAGTAGGCAAATTGCCAGTCCCAGAACCCAGAACACAAAAAGCATGACTAGGCTGGGCCACCCTGATGGACTTTCTTGGTAATATATAGAAATGATGATTTATATGGGTTTATTTTATATCCTGAAATTTTGCTAAGGTTGTTAATTATGTAAAATAATTTTGTAGTTGATTATGATTTTCCAAGTATACTATCATATCATCTACAAAGACTGAATGGTTTTTTTTTTTCTCATTGCTTATTCTAATTCCCTCAATTTGTTTTTCTTCTCTTATTGCTAAAGTCAACATTTATGGTATTGTCCTTGTGATAAATTGCTGTAATCTCTTTGTTAATATTTTATTTAAAATTTTTGCATAAATATTCATTAGGGAAATTGTTCTATAATTGTTCTGTAATATTGGGTATTATTGTTGTCTGTATCATTTTGTATCCTTCTTCCTTACTGGAAGCTCCATGGAAGCAGGGACCATGTCATATAAATGCTAGTCCTCAGCACAGTGTCCCAGCTGCTTAATAAATATTTTTTGAATGTGGATAAAGGAGAAGGGGCCATTTAGTTTTAGAGGAAAGAAAGTATTTGTTTGAGAGATTCCATAAGTTTTCTTGTATGAACAGTCCAGAAAATCCACATTAAAACTAAAACAAACATTTGGATTTAGTGGTATTTACAGATCAATAATTCTCCTGGTATTTTCCAACAAGTAATCTTAAGGATCATTATATTTGGATCCCAAGGTATCATGAGTCTCATCTGTTGCTCTTGCTCATCCCCGGTACCTTGCTGATAAAATGACTCAAATTCCAGTAGATTTTTGAACTATATTGAAAATCAAAGGAGAGAAGATGAAGGAAATTTTACCTTGCTAATGAGGAATATTATCCACTAAACTTCTTTATTGGAAAAAGCAGATATTATAATTTATTTGTTTATGAGATGCAATAATGAACGCTGCAATGATAAATGTCTTGATTTCAGAGTTTCAAAAAATAATAAGTTCATAGAGTTTAGATACTTCCTGAATATCTAGGATAATATAAAAGACTCTGGTATAAACAAAAAACATACATATTATGAAATCATTTATCAAAATTGTAAAGTACTTTGACAGATATTAATTGTATCTGGAATAATTATATCTTATATATTTTATTTTCTGGATTTTTGTCATGTACTTATATTTTCAAACAAAAAATTGCCACTACTACCCAGAAGGATACTTTGATTAGTTTAAAATGGAAGGATTTGGGTTTTTTGGCTACAAAAATTAAAGCACATACAATTATTTTTTCCCAGTAATTGTAGATGGAATGAAACTTCCCTACCTATACTAAAGACAATAGTTAGCTATTGGAAACATTCTATCATCCTGCCTTTGACAGCTGCATTCAGTGCTGATGGAAACCTGAGCTACAGGGCTTTGTGGCAGGAAAAATATATCATTTTCAGATGCCCATCATAGGGCATACAAATAACCTCAGTGGTAGCTTCTGATGTAAGAGATTAAAATGTAGTAACATTAAGGTATATGGTATTCATCTATATAAATAGAGATAGAGATAGAGACAGAGACAGAGACAGAGACAGAGATAGAGATAGAGATAGAGATAGAGATAGAGATAGAGATAGAGATAGAGATATAAACATATAGGTCCTTGCCCCTCCCCTATATTTTTTATCTCTTTGGGATACAGAATTAGTAGTGGCATTGTTGGGGTTTGTTGTAGTTTTTTTTTTCTCATTTTCTAGGAAATGGCATAGTTCCAAATTGCTCTCCAGAATGATTAAATTAGTTCACTAATGCATTATTGTCCCAATTTTCCAATATCTCCTTCAAAATATGTTATTTTCCTTTTGCCTCATTTTAGCCAATCTTATAGGTGTTAGATTGTATCTCAAAGTTATTTTAATTTACATTTCTTGAATTATTAGTGATTTAGAGCTTTTTGTGTGATTAAAGATAGTTTGGGTTTCTTCATTTGAAAACTACTTGTTCATATCCTTGGACTATCATTTGGAAAATAACTCATAATTTTATACATTTGGCTCAATTCTCTGTATATTTCAGAACTGAGGGATTTATCAGAGAAACAGTATACATTTTTTCCTCAGTTTTCTGCTTTCCTTTTAATGTTGGTTTCATTGGTTTTGCTTATAAAAAAAACTTTTTTAATCTTTTATAATCAAATATCATCATGTAATGTTCTCTATCTCTTATTTGATCACAAATTCTTCCCTTATTCATAGATATGATAGGCAAACAATTCCATGCTCCCCTAATTTGTTTATGCTTTCAACCTTTGTGTCTAAATCTTGTAATAACTTTGCTATTCTCTTCCATTTATGAATGGGTTCATCCCATTCATATTCATAGTTATTATTAACTGTGTATTTCCCTCCATCCTACTTCCCCTTTCCCCTGTTTATCCTTCTTTCTCTCTCTCTTTTCACCCTGTCAATCTTTAAAATATTTTGCTTCTGACCATTGCCTCCCTTCTAACAGGACACCCTTTCTCTTATCCACCTGCCCTCCTTCTTCCCCATAGGGTAATGTAGATTTCTATACCCAACTGACTATATATATGTTATTCCCTTTTTGACCCAATTCTGATGTGAGCAAGATTTAAGCAGTGCCATCTCTGCCCCATCTTTCCCTCTTCTGAAAAGTTCTTGTGTGCTTCTTTTACATTAGATAATTTACCCCATTCTATTTTTCCCTTGGAGCAACTGGATGGCTCAAAGGATAGAATGCTTGCCCTTTGAGTCAGAAAGATTCATCTTCCTGAGTCCAAACCCAGCCTCTGACATTACTACCTCTCTGACCCTAAGCAAATCACTTAACCCTGTTTGCTTTAGTTTCCTCAGCTGTAAAATTAGTTGAAGAAGGAAGTGGCAACAAAACAAAACAAACAACAACAACAGCAAAACTCCAGTATCTTTGCTAAGAAGAGTCCAAATGGTTTCAGGAAGATTCAGACACAACTGAAATGCCTAAAGAACCTTTCCCCTTTTCCCAGTGCAACATTATTTGTCATCCCTTGATTTTATTTTTTTTGGTATTATCCTACTGTAGTCAACTCACACCTATGCATTATGTCTGTGTATAGTACTTTCTTTTTTTTGGGGGGGGGAGGCAATTGGGATTAAGTGACTTGCCCAGGGTCACACAGTTAGTAAGTGTTAAGTGTCTGACGCTGGATTTGAACTCAAGTCCTCCTGAATCCAGGGCCGGTGCTCTATCCACTGTGCCACCTAGATGCCCCAAATACAGGCATCTCTTTTTTTGTTTTTTAATCTTTTTTTAAGGTGAGGCAATTGGGGTTAAGTGACTTGCCCAAGGTCACACAACTAGCTAGTGTCAAGTGTCTGAGACTGGATTTGAACTCAGGTCCTCCTGTCTCCAAGGCCAGTGCTCTATCCACTGCACTACCTAGCTGCCCCTGTGTATAGTACTTTCAACTGCCCTAATAATGATAAATTTCTTAGGAGTTTTATGTAATAAAACTATGTAATAATATAAACAATTTAAACTTATTGAATCTTTTATGATATATCTTTCCTGATTACCTTTTTATAATTATCTTGAGTCTTGTATTTGAAAATCAGATTTTTATTCAGCTCTGGTCTTTTCATCAGAAATGTTTGAAAGTCCTCTATTTCATTAAATATCCATTTTTTCCCAGTGAAGGATCATACTCTGTTTTCTGAGTAGGTGATTCTTGATTGTAATCCTAGTTCCTTTGTCCTATAGATTATCATATTCTAAGCTTTCTGATCTTTAATATAGAAGCTGCTATATCTGTGTTATCCTGATTGTAGCTCCATGATATTTGAATTATTTCTTTCTAGCTGCTTGCAATATTTTTCTCTTTGACCTGGGAGTTCTGGAATTACCTATAATATTCCTAGGAGTTTTCATTTTGAAATCCCTTTCCAGAGGTGATTGGTGGATTCTTTCAATTTCTGTCTTGCTCTCTGGTTCTGGTTTTTGTCTATTTTATTGATGAAAGCAATTAGAGATATAAATTTTCCCCTAAGTATTTCTTTGGATACAACCTATAAATTTTGGTATGTTGTTTCATTGTTGTCATTTTCTTTAGTGGAATTATCGATTGTTTCTATGATTTGTTTTTTTGACCCACTTGATATTTAGGATTAGATTATTTAATATCCAACTAATTTTAATTAATGTTTCCATTGTTCATTATTGAATATAATTTTAATGCATTATGATTTGAAAAGGCTGCATTTACTATTTCTGCTTTTTTACATTTGATTTTGAGGTTATTATGTCCTACTACAAGGTCAAATTTTGTGTAGGTGCCATGTACTGCTTTTCAAAATGTATTTTCCTTTATATTCCCATTCAATTTCCTTCAGAGATTTATCATATCTAACTTTTCTAGAAATTTATTCACCTCCTTAACATCTTCCTTATTTATTTTTTGGTTAGCTTTATCTACTTCAGAGAGGGGTAAATTGAGGTCCCCTATTAGAATAGTTTTATTATCTATTGCCTCTGGAATTCATTCAACTTTTCCTTCAAAAGTTTAGATACTAGACCATTTGGTGCATATATGTTTAGTATTTATACGACTTCATTGTCTGTGGTACCTTTCACCAAGATATTGTTTCCTTCTTTATCTCTTTTAATTAGATCTATTTTTTCTTTTCTTTTATCTGAGATAGTGATTGCTACCCCTACTTTCTTTGTTTTAACTGAAGCATAATAAAGTCCATTCCAGCCTCTTACCTTTACCCTGTTTGTATCTCTCTGCTTAAAGATATTCTGTTTTTTTAAGGTGTTATTTTCTTCAGTATTTTTGTGCCTCCTTTATCAATATTTTGACTCTTTTTTCATGATTTTTCTTGCATCACTCATTCTTTTCCCCAATATTCTCTCTCTCTCTCTCTCTCTCTCTCTCTCTCTCTCTCTCTCTCTCTCTCTCTTTCTTTGTGGGGCAATGAGGGTTAAGTGAATTGCCCAGTGTTACACAGCTCTTATGTGTCAAGTGTCTGAAGCCGGATTTGAACTCAGGTCCTCCTGAATTCAGGACTGGTGCTTTATCCACTGTGCCACCTAGTTGCCCCTCTCTTTGTCTCTTATTTAATTTTTTAAATCCTTTGTGAACTCTTCCAGTAATCTTTTTTTGGTACTGAGACCAATTCCCATTATTCTTTGAAATCTTGCATGTTGCTATTTTGACATTGTTATCTTCTTATGGGTTTGTATTTTGTTCCTCCCTGTCCGCATAGTAACTTTCTACAGTCAGGAATTATTTTGTTTTTTGCTCATTTTTCCAGTCTATTTCTTGACTTTTAACTTTATATTAAAATTCATCTGTTCTCTATGGGTAGAGGGGGGTACTGCTCCAAGTTTGGGGGATTCTGGAGGGGTTTGTGCTATTTTTGGAGCTAATTCTGGGGGTCTGTAAGTTTAAAGTTCTTCCAAGGTGGTATGATCCAAGGAGAGGTGTGATCATTCCTCTCTTGGCCTGTGATCTGGTTTGTGAGTAACCACAAGCACTTTTTTTTGCCCTAGAACAGTGTTCTAGAGGTCTCCACTCCTGCTAGTGCTCCTCCTTTCCCTGCTACTGTGACCAAAAAGTACAATGCAATGGCCCTTCTCCCAGTGCTAGCAAGGGGTCTCCTTTAACTTTCTTCTCATCATTTTTCAGATGCACTTACCACCTGTCATCTTAGATCTCCAAAAGTTGCCACCACTGATTCATCACCCCCCACGCCCTGCTGCTGACTTGTAGAGCAGCCTTTGCTGGCATGGCTTGCCCTGGATTGTGCTCTACTCTCATGCCAGTGAAATAGATTTTTCTGTTGACTGTCGAAGTTGTCTTGGGCTTGAAAACTGATTTACTCTATCCCTTTGTTCATTCTGCTACTTCAGAATTCATTTTGAGGCATTCTTTTAAAGTTGTTTGGAGAGAAATTTGTGAGAGCTCAGGCAAGTCCCCACAATTATACTGTCATCTTGGCTCTGCCTCCTTTGAACTGACTTTTATAGATCACCATGAGGTGTAACCTATCGGTCTTTATTCTATCATCTTGTTTCATTTCTGATTCATTCAAGTAACTCATTTGTACTTAATTTTAAAAAATCACCTTTCATGGCTGCATCATTTATACAGAGTTACAAATATCATTGTTGACCTCTTTTATGTGATTAGGTGCTGAGCTTTCAAATTTTGACATTTTCCTCCAAGATAAATATTTCCTATCCTACAGAAAATCAAACGAAGTGTGTTTGGTTTTATTTTCATCTAGTCCCAAATTCTACAGGTCTAAATTACATTCAGGATGTATTTTATGAACATATCACAATAATAGATACTTTACATACAAAGAAATATGCATAAAACAATGAAAAATAAGAATATATATATAATAGCTGAATATGTATTAATATTACATCTGCAAATAGATGAACAACAAAAATTATGCCTAGTTAACAGGGAGATGTATTTATTCTACAAAAATTCAATATTTTTCATGCATGTCAACAAACAATTGTAATTATAAACAAAGTGCCTCATGTGTAGTAAATTCTATTACTTTCCTCTAGCTGAAGGTTTAATAACTTTTAAAATTCATCGGTTTGGTTATAGATGAAATTGACCTGTCTCCAATCTATCCTGCTAACCAGTTCCTATTCCTTAACTACTTATTAGCAAGGACTGATGATTACTTTTATTTAAATATATGAATATGTATATATATGTATATGTGTATATGTATATATGTATATATGTAAATGTGTGTGTATGTGTGTATATATATATATATATATAATTCTGAATCCCTAACCTGAATTTATGGAGGATCTAATCTGTCTAGCAGTGTTACCATGATCTATGGGTACCCTAAGCATATCTGTACCTGAACCTTTAAGTAAGAAAGGAAGGTACTTCCTCTGGATTCATTCTTCTTCAGTATTTGAATTATTTTTTAGGTTTAAATACCCTGGAATCCTCTTCACTTGAAATGTCTCTGCCTGAAACATTGTGTGGTTCAGTCCTAAAGCAAAAACAAAAAATCCTGGCAGATGCTCTGTTTTGCTTAGAAGGAACTGAGGTAAATTCACATTAATATTTTCCTGATCATCTAGAGAGAATAACTAGTTTCAGGGAATTGACTTACAAAACCATGCTAGCAGGCAGCTTGTTGGTGCAGTGGATAAAGCACTGGCCCTGGATTCAGGAGGACCTGAGTTCAAATCCAGACACTTGACACTAATTGTGTGACCCTGGGCAAGTCACTTAACCCTCACTGCCCCACCCCAAAAACAAAACAAAAAACAAACAAATAAACAAACATGTTAGCTTCTGGGGCTGGTCTGCAAATGGGCAAATTGCTGTCTGTCCATAAATAGTTGCTCAGTAGTTTTCCTTCAACCTGCTAACATGTGTGCCATGAACATTAAGATTTCTTAACAAAATTTGGTCCGCTTCCAGGTATTAACAACAAGCCATCATTTATTTATATCAGTGGTATTTTGAGCTCATCCTGTACTTAAATGGTATGCTTCTTTCAGCTTCTCTATAATCAGAGAATATTCTGGTTACATGTCTGTAGTCCCTTCATCTTCAAAAACTCTAATGCATAGATAAATAGGTGAATGTGGTTCCCAACTAAACATCAGCAAGTGTGGTATAAGGCCTGTCTCATAATTCCCAGTAGAATTGTGTACATAGGAATACCACCTGTTGACTGCATTATGATTTTTTTCTGACATTATTCCTAACTTTTTTGAGAGTGTTGTAAAAAAATAATGGGCTGGAGGTAGGGGGGGAGGGGCAGATGATGGAGAGAATCCAGTGACTCCCTAAGCTCTCCTTCTGTTCCCTCAAAAAGAATATTAAATCAAGCCTCTGGATGAATTCTGAAACTACAGAACCTGCAAAGAGACAGAACGACACAGTCTTCCAAGCAGAGATAATGTAGAAGACTTCAGGACAGGTTGGTCTCACTCAGGCAAAAGAGAGACTCAGTGCACCACAGCGCAGCATGCAGGAGAGAGAAGGGGCAAGTCAGTCAAGCAACTGAGGCCCCTGGACCCTGGGGAGTGGTATGGGGAATGTGCCCACTGACTCAATAATAGGGACTCAGGAAGAAAGGAAGCCAAAGTACAAAGCTCATTTATTCTTTTGAAAGAAGGTGCACATTCACTGACACAGCCAGGACATATGACACGCAGAGGCAGAAAGTCAAGCAGTTTTTATAACTTCTTGCAAACAATTACAGTGTTTAATATGTGGCAGATAGATTGAAACCAGATGGTCGGCGACCCACTTCTCCTTCAGAGCAGGATCCCCTGATCCTAGGCTCCCAACAATAGGTCATTACTTTATTCTTTAACCAGTAAAAACTCTGATTTCTCAACATAGCCAGAGGTAAATTTTATGACTACAATGTTGAAATGTCAGAGTGACTCTTCCTGAGCTGAACATCTTTAGAGATAGGGGCCCCGGGGTGGGGAGGTGTGGGGGTAGTCAGTAGAAATCATGAGATCTGAACATTATCAGTCATTCCTCTTACTGGCACAACAAGCTGGTGGGGCAGGAGAACAGTGGCAAAACCCACCTGAAAAAGCTGAGAGAGCAGGTTGCCAGCTGGAGGGTCACCCACTAGATGGGCATGACCAGGCCTACTGATACCAGCACACTCTGACAGGAAGCCCAGGGCAGTGAGAAATCCACAAGCCATAGAGGCCTCAGTGTAAAAAGCCAGTGACACAGCCCCTATAACTCAGCACAAGAAGCTTGAAACAAGGAATCTGGTGCCCCCAGAGAAGACCTCAACTTAAAAAAATTAAGCTGCGGTATGAGTAAGAAACAAAAAAGAGCTCTCACCATTGAGAGTTTCTGTATTGACAGGGAAGAGACAAACACAAACTCAGATGAAGACAATAGTCCCAAATAACCTACATGTGAAGTCTCAAGAGGGAAGATGAATTGGTCTCAATAAGAAAAAGCCTTCTTGGAAGAGCTCAAAAAGGATTTTAAAAACCAATTAAGAGAAATGAAACAAACACAAAAAAATTATGAAAAATTATAAGCAGCTTGGAAAAGGAAGCAAAGAGATTGACTGAAGAAAATAATTCCTTAAAAAATTAATTTGGCCAAATGGGAAAAAAAATTGCATAATCTCAAGGAAGAAAAGAATGCCTTAAAAATTAAAATTAGACAGTTGGAAGATAATGAATCCAAGAGACACCAGGAATCAGTTAAGCAGAATAGAAAGAATGAAAAAATAGGAGAAAATGTGAAATACCTCGCTGGAAAGACAACTGATCTGGAAAACAGATCCAGGAGAGACGATTTGAGAATCATTGGACTGCCTGAAAGCCATGATTAGAAAAAGATTCTAGTCACCATATTCCAGGAAATTATTAAGGAGAACTGGCCTGATATTATAGAATCAGAGGATAAAATCATCATTGAAAGAATCCACCGATCGCCTCCTGAAAGAGACCCCAAAAGGAAAACTCCATGGAATATTGTAGCCAAATTCCAGAATTATCAGCTGAAGGAGAAAATACCCCAAGCAGCCAGAAAGAAGCAATTTAAATATCATGGAGCCACAGTCAGGATTGCTCAGGACCTGGCAGCTTCAACATTAAAGGATCAAAAGACTTGGAATATAATATTCCGGAAGGCAAAGGAGCTTGGATTGCAGCCAAGAATCTATTACCCAGCAAAACTGAGCATTCTCATTCAGGGGAAAAGATAGACATTCAATTGGGGACTTTCAAGGTTTCCTGATGAAACACCAGATTCAATTAGAAAATTTGATCTTAACATACAAGACTCAAGAGAAGTCTAAAAAGGTAAATGGGGGAGGGGGGGGAAACGTTACTCAATAAGATTAAACTGTTGGGCAGCTAGGTGGCGCAGTGGATAAAGCATGGGCCCTGGAGTCAGGAGTACCTGAATTCAAATCCGGCTTCAGACACTTAACATGTACTAGCTGTGTGACCCTGGGCAAGTCACTTAACCCCAGTTGCCTCACTAAAAAAAAAAAAAAAAAAAAGATTAAACTGTTTACATCCCTACAAGGGAAGATAATATTTATAACTCCTGAAAACTGTATATATATATATTTGAGCAGACAGTAGGATTATACACAGAGGGTATAAATATAAACTGTCTTTGATGTGATGATATAAAGAAAATTAAAAGGTAAAAAAGTGAGTTTGAGGGGAGGAGAGGAAAGAGGAGGTGGAATGAGGTGAATTACATCATATGAAGAGGTGAAAAATACCTATTACAATAGAGGGGAAGAAGGGAGGGGCGAACATTGTTTCAACCCTACTCTCACTAGACTTGATTCAAAGAGGGAATAACATATACGTTTATTTGGATAAAGAAACTTAGCTTATTCTTTAGGGAAGTAAAAGGGTAAGGGGAAAGGGGGGGTTTGATAGAAAGTAGGGTAAATGCAAGGGAGAAAAGGGTAAAGAAAAGGGAGGGTAGTGATAAAAAGGGAGGGCAGAGAGGAGGAGGCAGGGGCAAGAAGCAAAATGTTGGTGAGGAGGAATAGGGTGAAAGAAGGGGGAGAAAGTAAAAGGGGGGTAAATAGAATGGAGGGAAATAAATTGTTAGTAATAATAACTGTGAATGTGAATGGGATGAACTCTGCCATAAAACGGAAACAAGTTGCAGAATGGATTAAAAAACAGAATCCTACAATATGCTGTTTATAAGAAACACATTTGAAGCAGAGAGATACACACAGAATAAAGGTAAAAGGCTGGAGCAGAATTTATTATGCTTCAGCTAAAGTCAGAGAAAGAGGGGTAGCAATCCTTATCTCAGAAAAAGCAAAGGCAAAAATAGATCAAATTAAAAGAGATAAGGAAGGAAACTACATCTTGCTAAAAAGTACTATAGATAATGAAGTAATATCAATATTAAACATGTATGCACCAAGTGGTATAGCATCCAAATTCTTAGAGGAGAAGTTAAATGAGTTACAAGAGGAATTAGACAGTTATACCCCTCTCAGAATTAGATAATCTAGCCAAAAAAATAAATAAGAAAGAAGGGAAAGAGGTGAATAGAATACTAGAAAAGTTAGACAGGATAGATGTTTGGAGAAAATTGAATGGAGTTAAAAAGGAATATACATTCTCTCAGCAGTGCATGGCACATTTTCAAAAAGTGACCATGTATTAGGGCACAAAAGCATCATAGTCAAATACAGAAAGGCAGAAATAGTAAATGCATCCTTCTCAGATCATGATGAAATAAAAATTACATGTAAGAAAAAACTATGGAAAAGTAGATTGAAAAATCAAGTGGAAGCTAAATAATTGCATTCTAAAAAAATAGTGGGTCAAAGAACAAATCATAGAAACAATCAATAACTTTATCCAAGAGAATGACAATAATGAGACAACATACCAAAATCTATGGGATGCAGCCAAAGCAGTGCTTAGGGGAAATTTTATAGCTCTAACTGCTTACATGAATAAAAAAGAGAAAGAGGAGATCAATGAATTTGACATACAACTTAAAAAGCTAGAAAAAGAACCAATTAAATACAAAATTAGAAATCCAGAATATTGAAGGAGAAATTAATAAAATTGAAAGGAAGAAAACTATATAATTAATCAATAAAACTAGGAGCTGGTTTTATGAAAATAAAAATAATAAAATAGACAAACCATTGGTTAATTTGATTTTTAAAAAATGAAAGAAGAAAACCAAATTACCAGTATAAAAAATGAAAAGGGGGGCAGCTAGATGGTGCAGTGGATAGAACACTGGCCCTGGATTCAGGAGGACCTGAGTTCAAATTCGGCCTCAGACACTTAACATGTACTAGCTGTGTGACCCTGGGCAAGTCACTTTACCCCAATCGCCTCACCAAAACCAAAAACAAACAAACAAAAATGAAAAGGGTGATTTTACCATCAATGAAGTGGAAATTAAAGCAATATGTAGGAAGTATTTTGCCCAACTTTATGCCAAAATTTTGACAATCTAAATGAAATTGATAAACACTTACAAAATAAAAACTGCCCATGTTAACTGAAGAGGAAATAAAATCCTTAAATAAGCCCATATTAGAAAAAGAAATTGAACAAGCCATTAATGAACTCCCCAGGGCAGGATGAGTTTACAAGTGAATTCTACCAAACATTTAAAGAGCAATGAATTCCAATATTATACAAATTATTTGGAAAAAGAGGTGAAGAAGGAGTTCTACCAAATTCCTTTTATGACACAAATATGGTGGTGATACCAAAACCAGGCAGAGCAAAAACAGAGAAAGAAAACTATAGACCAATTTCCCTAAAGAATATTGATGTTAAAATCTTAAAGAAGATATTAGCAAGGAGATTACAGGAAGTGACCACCAGGATAATACACTATGACCAGGTGGGATTTATACCAGGAATGCAGGGCTGGTTCAACATTAGGAAAACTAATAACATAATCAACCACATCAATAAGAAAACTAACCAAAAAAATATGATTATCTCAATATATGTAGAGAAAGCTTTTGACAAAATACAGCACCCATTCCTAACAAAAACACTACAGAGCTTAAGAACAGGTGGAGCTTTCCTTAAAATAATAAGCAGTATCTACCTAAAACCAACAGCAAACATTATATGTAATGAGATAAGTTAGAGGCCTTCCCTATAAGATCAGGGGTGAAACAGGGATGTCCATTATCACCTCTATTATTCAATACTGTACTAGAAATGTTAGCTTTAGCAAACAGAGAAGAAAAAGGAATTAGAGGAACTAGAACAGACAAGGAGGAAACAAAACTATCACTCTTTGCAGATGATATGATGGTATACTTAGAGAATCCTAGGGAATCAACTCAAAAATTACTTGAAACAATGAACAACTTTAGCAAAGTAGCAGGATTTGAAATAAACCAACATAAATCATCAGCATTTCTATCCATGACCAATAAAGTCCAGCAGCAAGAGATAGAAAGAGAAATTCCATTTAAAGTAATGGTAGATAATATAAAATACTTGTGAGTCTACTTGCCAAGACAAACTCAAGAACTCTATGAACACAATTACCAAACACTTTTCCCACAAATCAAATGAGATCTAAATAATTGGAAAGATATCCACTGCTCATAGATAGGTCGAGCTAATATAATAAAAATGACAATCCTACCTATATTACTTTACTTATTCAGTGCCCAACCAATCAGACTACCTAAAATTATTTTATAGAGCTAGAAAAAATAACAACAAAATTCATTTGGAAAAAAAAGTTAAGAATATCAAGGGAAATAATGAAAAAAAATGCACAGGAAGGTGGGCTAGCTGTATGAAATCTGAAGCAGCAGTCATCAAAACTATCTGGTACTGGCTAAGAAATAGAGTAGAGGATCAATGGAATAGGCTAGGCACAGGAGATACAGTAGTAAATGACATTAGTAGTTTGATAAACCCATAGACTCCAGCTTCTGTGATAGGAATTCAGTATTTTACAAAAACTGCTGGGAAAACTGGAAGATAGTATGGCAGAAACTAGGCATAGACCAACATCTTACACCTTATACTAAAATAAGGTCAAAATGGGTAAACTATTTAGACATAAGAGGTGATACCATAGGTAAATTAGGAGAGAAAGGAATAGTCTACCTCTCAGATCTTTGGAAAAGTAAAGAGTTTATGACCAAACAATAGATAGAGAATATTATTAAATGCAAAATGGATGATTTTGATTGCATTAAATTAAAAAGTTTTTGTACAAACAGAAGCAATGCATCCAAAATTAGAAGGGAAGCAGAAATCTGGAAAACAATTTTTATGGCCAGTACTTCTGAAAAAGGCCTCATTTCCCAAATATATAGGGAACTAAATCAAATTTAGAAGAATGCAATCATTCCTCAATTGAGAAATGGTCAAAGGATATGAACAGGCAGTTTTCTGATGAAGAAATCAAAGCTATCTATCCCCATATGAAAAAATGCTCTAAATCACTATTGATTAGAGAGATGCAAATTAAAACAACTCTGAGGTACCAGCTGACACCTATCAGATTGGCTAAAATGACAAAAAAAGGAAAATAATAAATGTTGGAGAAGCTGGGGAAAAATTGGAACACTAATTCATTGTTGGTGGAGCTGTGAACTGATCCAATCATTCTGGAGAACAATTCGGAATTATTCCCAAAGGGCTATAAAGCTGTGCATATCCTCTGACCCAGCAATACCACTTTTGGGTCCTTTCCCCAAAGAGATCATAGAAGAGGGAAAGGGACCCACATGTACAAAAATATTTATAGCTGCTCTTTTTGTGGTGGCAAGGAATTGGAAGTTGAGGGGATGCCCATCAATTGGGAATGGCTGGACAAGTTGTGGTATATGAATACAATGGAATACTATTGTGCTGTAAGAAATGATGAGCAGGAGTTCAGAGAAACCTGGATGGACTGGCATGGACTGATGATGAGTGAGATGAGCAGAACCAGGAGAACATTGTACACAGTATCATCAACATTGTGTGTTGATCAGCTGTGATAGACTAGATTCTTATCACCAATCCAACAGTACAAGATAGTTCCAAAGGACTCATGATGGAAAAGGCTCTCCAAACCAGGAAAACAAAACAAAACAAAACTGTGGAATATGGGTGCTGATTGGACCATACTATTTCTTTTGTTTTTCGTACTGTTGTTTTTCTTTTTTGAGAATTTTCCTTTTTCCTCAGATTCTTCTCATATAACATGACTAATACAGAAATATGTTTAATGTAATTTTATATATATATACATATATATACATATACATATATACATATACATATACATATATATATATATATATATATCAGATTACCTGCTTTCTAGGGGAGGGGGGAGGTAGTGGAGGGATGGAGAAAAATTTGAAATTGGAAATCTTATCTAAACAAATGTTCAAAACCCAAATAAATAAATAAATATTTTTTTAATAAAAGAAACTATGTATAGTCAAATAAACATTTCATATTGCCTGTCAAAAAAAAAATAAACAAAAATTAGATGTGTGTTGATCAACTGTGATGGACTAGATTTTTCTCACCAATGCAATGGTACAAGGGAGTTCCAGGGGACTCATGATGGAAGGGGATCTCCAAATCCAGAAAAAAAAAAAAAAAGAACTATGGAGTATGGATCCTGCTTGAACAATAAAATTTCTTTTCTTTTTGGGGCTGTTGTTTTTCTATTTTGAGGTTTTTCCTTATTGCTCTGATTCTTCTCTTATAATATGACCATGGATCAGTGCCCTGAAGAGCCACAAGCCAAAGCTCCTGTCACAATGAGGACACCAGAAAACTGCACTCTCTGTTGCCTGTCGGTTCCTGCGTCTCATTCCTTTTTCTTCCTCCCAAGCTTGAAGGCCCATCTCAGCTGTGCGCAAGCTGCTCCTGAGTACTGAACTCCGTCGGGCACGGTCCTTGGCCATCTCCTCCCAGCTGCCAATGTCTATTCCCAAAGCCCTCAAGTCTCACTTTCATACATCTCTGTAGCGAAGCTGGGGGCATCCAGCAGGTCTTTGGCCTGAGGTTAACTCATCATAGAGTAGGTCTTTAGGAATGGGCCCATCTTGCATGCGGTGCACATGACCGAGCCAGCGCAGCCATCTTTGTTTCAGTAGCGTGTCGATGCTCGGAAGTTGTGCGCATTGGCGCACTTCTGTGTTGATGATCCTATCTGACCAAGATATGCCAAGGATGCGGTGAATGCAGCACAGGTGGAAGCTGTTAAGCTTCTTCTCTTGTCTAGTATACATAGTCCATGTTTTGCTGCCATACAGTAAGGTACTTAGGAAGCATGCTCTATAGACAGCAAATTTGGTTCGTTCTGTCAGTTTACTGTTTACTCAGACACGCTTGGCAAGCTTAGCCATCACTGAAGTAGCTTTTCCAATCCTCTGATTGATCTCAGAATCAAGTGACAAATTGTCACTGACAATAGAGCCAAGGTACGAGAATTGGCTTATGACATCCAACTGGTAGCTACCGATGTGTTTGACACATGACTTTTGTCTTTTTAAGATTTATGATTAGGCCAAAGTCCATGCAAGCTTGGGAAAAGCAATCCATCAAGGTCTGCAATTAATGTTCTGAGTGACAGGCAAGTTTGGCATCATAGGCGAAAAGCAGGTCTCTAAGGATGCTACCCCTCACTCTGGTTTTGGATCTCAGACGTGAAATGTTGACCAGGCCTCTGTCAAACTGGGAATGCAGATAGATGCCATCAGTTGACGAACCAAAAGCATGATGCAAAAGCATGGAGAAGAAAATTCCAAACAGTGTGGGAGCAAGCACACATCCTTGCTTGACTCCGCTGTTTATGCTGAATGCTTCAGAGTTGTTGCCTTCTGTAATGATTGGAATGACGCCACCTGCTGGAGACTTACTATAGAATAGTTCCACCCACGAAGTGAAGGCCTTTGAGGGCAAGACCAGGAGTCTTTTCTTTGGCGTCAGGAAGTGACTCGGGCTAGTGGGAGGAAGAAGGAAGAGACTGGCGCTCGGTCTCACTCTCTTTCCTGAGGACTCTGGTGGAGAGCGGAGCTAGAAATGTGCTCTCCCTTTAATAGATAGGAATCTAGGCCTTTCTCTCTCTTTACCAAACTCTTATTCTCCTTAATAAATGCTTAAAAGTCTAACTCTTGCTAAAGCTTATAATTTATTGGCGACCACTCATTAGATATTTTAGACAGTTTAGCTAGAATTTTAGCCCTTAACACTTCGAACTGTACAACACCTTGCATGTTGTAATGAAAGGAGCAAATGAGGCTATGGAGTTTAGGAGGGCAACCAAATCTCAAGAGGATTTCAAAAAGACCTTCTCTGTTAACCATATCAAACGCTTTGGTCAGGTCTATGAAGGCAATGAAGGGGGGTTTTCTTTGTTCTCTGCACTTTTCTTGCAGTTGGCAAAGCGAAAAAATCATATCGATAGTTGACCTCCCTGCTCAAAAGCCACTTTGCAATTTGGGGTAAACACTGTCGGCAAGTTTATGCAGTCTTAGCAAGATGACCATGGCAAACATCTTCCCAATGACACTGAGAAGTGAAATTCCTCTATAGTTGTTACAGTCACTCCTGTCTCCACTGTTCTTATAAAGAGTAACCATACGGGTATCACCCATATCCTGTGGCACTTCACCTTCTTTCCAACACAGGCACAACAATTCATGCAGGGGCTTTAATAGGTTGTTTTTAGAGCATTTGATTAATTCAGCTGCGATACTGTCTACACCCAGAGCTTTTCCACATCTTAGGGAGCTAACTGCATTCTCAAGTTCCTCAAGTGTGGGTACATTGTCCAACTCCTGTAGTACAGGGAAGAACTCCGTGATGTTTAAAGCTGATTCTGTGATAGAATTTCTGACGGTGTACAACTCAGAAAAGTGCTCTACCCATCTTCCCATTTGCTTAACTCTATCCGTAATGTACTCTCCAGTGCTGGACTTGAGGAGAGCTGTCTTGCTCTCTGAGTGGGTCTGCAAGCCTTTTTGACGCTTTCGTACATTCCTCTGATGTTTCCCTTGTCAGCAGCAACTTGTATTTCCTTACTGAGCTCAACCCAATATTCATTCGCACACTTCCTCGTGATTTGCTGAGCATTTCTTCTCACAGAACATAGTTCCTGAAGAGCACTTTCATTCGGGGAGCATTTGTATTCAATGAGTGTACTGCGCTCGGCCTCAATGACAGGATTTATTTCACTGCACTTGGCTTCAAACCAGTCATTCATCTTGCGGGTCCTCTTCCCAAAGACATCAAGAGCAAGTCTGTGGACACTCTCATGTATCTGTTTCCATTTTTCAACAGCTGATGTAGCAGAAAAAGGTGCGATCAATGCATTTTTGAGAGATCTCAAAAATTGATTTACCTTGCTGAGATTCATGGTTTTGCTAGTGTCAATACGAGATCGCCCTGTTGGTTTAAGGTGATGCAATGTTTTGAGCTGGAGCCACACTTTACAACAAAGGAGTGATCAGTGTCACACTCGGCACTGTGGTATGACCGTGTGTTAAGAATGTACTTGACCCCAATTGCCTCACTAAAAAAAAAAAAAAGAATGTACTTGAGGGGCAGCTAGGTGGCCCAGTGGATAGAACACCAGCCCTGGAGTCAGGAGTACCTGAGTTCAAATCCAGCCTCAGACACTTAACACTTACTAGCTGTGTGACTCTGGGCAAGTCACTTAACCCCAATTGCCTCACTAAAAAAAAAAAAAAATGTACTTGAGAGCAGACTGCCTGGTTATTATTAAGTCCAATTGGTGCCAATGTTGCGATCTGGGATGTCTCCATGATACTTTGGGCTGTGACTTGGACTTATAAAATGAGTTAGATACATACAAATCATGGTTAGTGCAAAATTCCTACAGTCTTTGCCCATTTTCATTAATCTTTCCAATGCCATATGGCCTGAGGCATGCTGGCCAGGACACGTGGTCAGAGCCAACTCTTGCATTAAAATCACCGAGAAGAATGATGAATTCATATCTGGGGATAGCTCCTAGCATTGTTTTCAACTTATTGTAGAACTCATCTTTGGTCTGTTACATATATATATGTAACCTATATCTGATTACCTTCTGCCTAGGGGAGGGGGAGGGGGGGAGGGAGGGGAGGGAGGGAAAAAAATTTGAAATTGGAAATCTTATATAAACAAATGTTGAAAACTATCTTTACATGTAACTGGAAAAAAATAAAATAATTTTATCAGAAAAAAAAATAAATAAATAATGGGCTTTGCCAAAGCCCAAAGGCCCCTGCTGGGATTGATTTAGACTGATTGGATTGACTAAGAATTGACTGACTTTGCTGATTAATGTACTTGAAATTGACTTGATTGAAACCATACCTGCCTGACTCTGAAAAGGGTATGTGTGGACTTTGACCTCAACAGGGGACCACCCTCAAGTCCAGTGAATCAATGGACTAGAATTCTGCCAGCCATTCACCTTGGAGCAGTGTGTAGACACTGCCTCTCTTCCAGACCCGCAGGTAGCTTCTGCTCTGACAGGCACAGGAATTTCCTTTTTATGGACTGAGGCTCATACATGAAGGCAGTTCTTTTTCTCTTCTCTCTCTGGTAGATCCTAGCTAAGCTTTCCTATCTTTCTGACCTAGGTGTTCTCTTTCCACTAATACTTGGTATGCTTTATTAAATGCTTAATGCCCAAAACTGGTGCTAAAGTTTCTCATTTATAAATAAAACCTAGCTAATTTTCCCTACGCTTGGGACAGGAGTAAGGTGACCATACATTAGATTTTAAATGTTACAGTGTAATTAAAACAACCAAACTGTGAAGTCTCCTTGAGGTCTATAAGGTATATTTCTAGACTTCTAGGTGCCAATCAAACTTAACATCAA
The DNA here is from genome assembly GCF_019393635.1 of Dromiciops gliroides. NCBI lineage: Eukaryota > Metazoa > Chordata > Mammalia > Microbiotheria > Microbiotheriidae > Dromiciops > Dromiciops gliroides. The sequence continues at coordinate 567,540,259 of NC_057861.1, read as the reverse complement.
TCTAAGTAGTTTCTTTTCAAAGTGTCCTCTGAATAGACTGTAGAAGTAAGTTCATTTGCTGAAAAATCATTCCCCCCAAATATGTTAACAAATGAGGAAGATATAACAATGTTGATATTCGTTCAAGCATATGGTTTGGATTAGATGGCCTCTGAGGAAACTTCTCTCAGATTCTCTGATTTATCTGAACCAGAAATCTTCCTCAAGATTCACATATGTTACTGGCATGTTATCCAGTGGAATTTGTTATTGCTCAGCTGAATTGACTTGCTTTCATATAGCTCTGTGAGTATCCTGTGGGAAAATAATTAATAAAAATAAATTTCTTGGGGGGCCCAGAGACTAGCCCTTTCTCCCCCAAAGTCAGAAAATCCTGTTCTCTTTGATCTGGGACAAACTCAAGGGAACAAAAGAAATGGAGATTAATTCTTTTGTTTAGCTCTGAAGGACTGATGAGATAAAACCACACCTAGATAATGGACTTTTCCTTGAGCACCTTCAGTGGGGGGTCTTTTACATTCTTCTTCTAGATGTCATATGTAGAGTTCATTTTAGTGTAGACCACCCTCAAGTCATGTCAGCCAATGGAATCAAATGACACTAACCCATTAGCTTTGATCAATGTAATCCACTTCTTTCAAAAGAGGATAAGGGGCAGTTAGATGGTACAGTGGATAAAGCACTGGCCCTGGATTCAGGAGGACCTGAGTTCAAATTTGACCTCAGACACTTTATACTTACTAGCTGTGTGACCCTAGGCAAGTTACTTGACCCTTATTGCCCTACAAAAACAAACAAACAAACAAAAGAGGATAAAGACTTTGGGCTGGTGCTTGGCTCTCTCTCTAGGGACAGCATAGGTCTGATGGCCTGTGACCAGGAGAAGTGAGGAAGACATGCAGTTAATCCTTTACTGATATGTATGTGTGTGTGTGCATACATACACACACATATATATATATACATATATACACATATCTATGTGTATATATGTATATATATGTACATGTATGTGTATGTGAATATATATATATATTTATATAATTTTTAAATGCCTAACCAAAATTGGTATCTGTGGCCATAACAATTAATTTTTTTTTTTTTTGCTGGGCAATGGGGGTTAAGTGACTTGCCCAGGGTCACACAGCTAGTAAGTGTCAAGTGTCTGAGGCTGGATTTGAACTCAGGTACTCCTGAATCCAGGGCCGGTACTTTATCCACTGTACCACCTAGCCGCCCCAACAATTAATTTTTAAAAACACAGTTTTAGCTAATTAAAAAAACACAGTCCCATATACCTCTTTCAGTATTACCACAGCTTTGGTGGGTTTTTTGTTTGTTTTTTTGATCAACTCTATGGATGCCTTACCTAGCTTCCATAGTCCATGCCCCAGATCACATTCCTGAAGTAGTAAAAGTTGAATTCTTGTGAGTTAGACTATGCTATAGACCTTCTCAAATTACTCAAATGTTTTTAACATGATTTATTGATTATTGCTATAACAGTCTTTAGATCTCCCCTTATATCAAGTCAGCTTCATTGACCTTTGACTACTTGGCTCAATCCAATCATATTTCAGGGTATGTCATTCCTCTCCCTAAAAATCTAGATAGGCAGCTGTCTACCTGCATTGTATGCATGTGTGTATGTATGTATATATATATATATGCATATGTGCACACGCATATATGTGTGTATATATATATATATACATATGTGTATATAAATAGGGAACTAGAGATATTTGAAAAGTAGCCTGTGAACTGAGTATATTACAAAAGTACTAAAAGGCACAGTAAAAAGTCAGGGAATAATACCTTATTTCATTGAGGCAACCTTCTTTGCCTCAGTTTTTTTTTTTTTAAATAGTCTTCCAGACTGGTACACACATATATGTATTTATGCATGTATGCATATATAGGGAGATGCATATGGTATACATGCCTTATGTGTATAGTATGTGTGTATGTTTGTGTGGTATATAGGTGTATATACCTATATGTGTGCACTTATACATATATGTGTATATGCATATATGTATGCATACAAACTTAATGCAGGTGGACAGCTATCTATCTAGAGTTTTATTCTAGACTTTCAGCAACAAGGATAATTGCCATATATACATACACAAATAAACATGAGTATACATACACATATACACATGCATATACATGTGTATATGTATATGTACAAATGACAATCTTCTTTGTTACTGAATGATATTGCCAAAATCAATAAATACTGTCTTAACCATTAGGCCAGAATTGCATAGCCACTCAGGATTCTATAAGCCTTTCTAATATTTGATTATGGATTTCTTTTCCTTAGGGCCCATAGGAATTCAAATGTAAAGTTACATTCCATCAAACAATTCATCTTGTCCCTATCTGATGTTTACCAACCTTGTAGTAGTTCTGTAATTAATACTTTTCTTTCGGGCGGCTAGGTGGCGCAGTGGATAAAGCACCGGCCCTGGATTCAGGAGTACCTGAGTTCAAATCTGGCCTCAGACACTTGACACTTACTAGCTGTGTGACCCTGGGCAAGCCACTTAACCCCCATTGCCCTGCAAAAAAAAAAATACTTTTCTTTCCAAGTAAAGGATCCACTCCTGAGAAAATGTCTATATTTAGCATATTACTGCTATCTCCAATGAAATATCTAGATTCAGGACTGGCCAAAGGTGAAGCTTCTCAGTGTCTTGAAGTTGGTCCAGACCTGACCTGACACACAAGTAGTAGCCCTGTGTATTTCTTAGGTGAGATATGCATCTCTTTCCACCATAGCATGAAAATATGAAAACAGCCTAATTCAGATATGAGGTGTGTTTCTAAAAGCAAACATTTTGCCCCAGCTTCCCCTACACATGATGTTCATAGTTCATATTTGAGTTTGTACCTCAGTTTCTGTGATTTATCATCCCCATTTATCAGTCCCTAATATCCCATTAATGTTGCAAACATTTTATAGAAGTCTATACTACAGATAGAGGAATGCAAGACAATCTCCAAATACTCTCTCCTCCATGGATATTGTAAGAAATGTTTAAGCATTCAGTCTTTTGTGAAGTTCCCTTGCTTTATTCCACTCTAAACTACTCTATAGTTCTCTAACTCTTTACTGTGCCTTTCAGTACTTTTGTAATATACGCAGTACACAGGCTACATTTCAAATATCAGTATTTTAATATCTATAAAAAATACAATATATTGTACAGTGACTAGAACATAGTAGGACTCATAAAATGATTTTTCATTTCCCTTTTCTCCCTCACATGCAACATTCATATTTTTAAAATATTTCTCCGTAATGACAATATTCAACTGACCACAGTATGTAAATGAGCTAGTCATGTGCTTATACCATAATAATAGAACTCAATGATATAAGAGATTGAGATACAGGGAATAACTGTAATGAAAATATGCAAATGAATAGCAATAACAGTAACAACATTCCATTTACACACCCACAGGTTACACATGAATGGGTAGGGTTGCAATAAGCTTCATTAAATTCAGTCTTTCATATGTAAATTTAACATAGGAAAACAGTGAAATGGGCATAATGGAGACAATGGAGTCAACTGATTATGAGTTACTAGAAAAAGCAAATGCATAAAAGTGGGAATAATACTGAAAAATACTGTTTAAAAAAAACAAAAAGCAAGACTTAAAGTGGTATTCAAACTCTGAAAGCAGAGAAAAATTTCAGAGAAAAAATCTCTCTCCATATGAGTTCCTACTTGTAGCAGGAGTTACTTGTAGGTCCCAAAGTTTGGTGTGTGGTACAGTAATCAAGGTTATACATACACTCCTATTCATTTGTTCAGATAGGTTTCTTAGAGTTAAAAACTCATTTACCCTGGGAATTAATATCAAAGGGTCCATAATTCATTTTATTTAATTTTTTTGTGCACTGAGCCCCTAGCCACAAACAAACAAACAGAACCCTTCAACGTTAAATGTACCTTTCTTCTCTAGGTATGTCTTCCCTTCAAATGCTTTATTCTAACTATATTCCCAATGAGTATATCATGACTAGAAATTGCTAGTTTACCACTGTTTATAAAGACAAGAAAAACATTTAGTACAAAGAAAGGTCAACAGATTTTTCCTGTGGCCCTAAGATAAGGTTTTGGTCTTCCAAGAAGAAGCTTAAGGAAATACAGGATAACTGGATTGGGGGATATAATCCAGGGTGCTTTCTGCAATGTGACTTTGCCCTGACACACTTCATGGCATACCTCAATGCCCAAGGATCCTTGCTCCCAGAATCCTATCCCTTTTCTTTATGGTAACTTCCTCTATCTGTATTGCTGGTCTCAATTCCACATGATTTCTGAAAGGATTTCTTTCTTCAGTTCCATACCTCTTCTACTCATCCAATGAAGAAATGGACTCTGGCTCCTATTGAATTGAATTTTAATAGTCACTTTGAGGCAAAACCATCTTTCTTTCACAAAGGACTCATGTGGCATGGCAGAATTTTTACACTTAGTTTAATGCCTTGCTATCTGGCCCATTTTCTGTGATTAAGTTTGTGAAAGACAAACTTCCTTATATATGCAAGATATAATTATTTGAGACTGAGTTCAAATCAGTCCAATGAATTGATTATTAAGCATTATGCTAAATGATTTCAGAAAGAAAAGACATTAAAACTAACAGCTAAAGGGAATTCTCTTGGTCTATCTGTGTATTTCATATTAAATTGGATAATCAGGAACTGAAGCAATTTTATGCATATAAATGGATGCTTAAGCAAAACTCTTTGAAAGTAAGGTTATGGATTCCTCAACACTTGCCCTATGGACACATTCATAGAGTTTTAAAGAAAATGAATTTATGGTATTTTACCGCAACTGCCAAAGCAAATTGGGTACCTCATGAATCCATTTTATGGTTTCTTCTTAGGTAATTTAAATATATTAAAAATTTTACATGCTAACATGAAGGTCCTTTCTAAAATACACTTCTTTCTATTCTTTATTTTTTGCTTGAGTAAAAAAAAAAAATCTGTACAGATAATTTACGTATAAATCAAAAGGAAATGATAGGGGACAGAGCCAAGATAGTGGGTGAAAGGCAGTAACTTTCCAGAACTCCCCACATGACCCCTCCACATACCTCCAAATAATGTTATAAGACAATTCCTGGAGCAGCAGAACCCACAAAAGAATAGAGTGAGATAATTTTCCAGACAAAGACAGCTTAGAAGGGCAGCAGGGAAGATCTGTTATACTAAGGTGGGAGCAGAATCCAGACCCGGCTGCCACAGCAAAGATGCAGCCCCAGGCAGTCCACACCTCCGTCAGCATCAGTGGCTACTTCTGGAGCTTAGCTCACAGACCAGTGAGGGGGTACAGTGGTTGGCTGGGGGAAGATAACAGGGGTCTCTGCTGGAGCTGAAGCAGAACACTTTTGTGTTGCTCATGCTCAGGAACAGGAATCAGCCTTGAGTGGTGGTGGCCCAGGTGGGGAGGGGCACAGGCACGCCTGAGCTTGCATCAATAGTTGAACAAAAATCTGTTTTGGGGTTAAAGAGCAAGAAGGCCAGTAGTTAATTACAGACCAGAGCACAAGCCAGTCAAGCTGAGGTATATTCTCTCCTTAAATCATACCACCTGGGACCCACTGAAGCTTGGGCCAGTGCATCCTGGAAGCAGTGCCCCACTTTAAGGAGGAGTTAAAAGTCAAGAAAAAGGCTAGGAGAAGGAGCAGACGGAAAAAAAATGTGGACAATTGAAAGTTTCTTTGGAGACAAGGTAGATAAAAATACACCCTTAAAAGAAGATAACAAAGTCAAAGCTCCTACATACAAAGCTTCCAAGAAAAATATGAATTAGTCTCAGGACATAGAAGTGCTCAAAAAGGACTTTGAAGATAAAGTAAGAGAGGTAGAGGGAAAAAATGGAAAGAGAAATGAAAGTGATATATGAAAAGAAAGTCAACAGCTTGAAAAGTCAAATACAAAAGCTCTCTGAAGAAAATGATTGCTTAAAAATTAAGTTTGAGCAAATGGAAGCTAATGACTTCATGAGAAATCATGGAGCTACAGTCAGGATAACACAGATATAGCAGCTTCTCCATTAAAAGATCAGAAAGCTTAGAATATGATAATCTATAGGACAAAGGGACTAGGATTATAATCAAGAATCACCTACCCAGAAAACTGAGGATGATCCTTCACTGGGGAAAATGGATATTTAATGAAATAGAAGACTTTCAAATATTCCTGATAAAAAGACCAGAGCTGAATAAAAATCTGATTTTCAAATACAAGACTCAAGATAATTATAAAAAGGTAATCAGGAAAGAGATATCATAAAGGATTCAATAAGTTTAAACTGTTTATATTATTACATAGGAAGATGATACATAAAACTCCTAAGAAACTTCTCATTATTAGTGCAGTTGAAAGTACTATACATAGATTTTACAGTTGTGAGTTGACTACAATAGGATAATAGCAAAAAAAAAAAAAAATCAAGGGATGAGAAAGAGTGATGCACTGAGAGAAGGGGAAAAGTTGTTTAGGCATTTCAGTTGTGTCTGAATTTCCTGACCCAATTTGGGATCTTCTTAGCAAAGATTCTGGAGTTTTGGGAATTTTTTTTGCCATTTCCTTATTCAACTCATTTTATAGCCGAGGAAACTAAGTCAAACAAGGTTAAGGGATTTGTTTAGGGTCACACAGGTAATAATGTCTGAGGTTGGGTTTCAACTCAGGAAGATGAATCTTTCTGACTCAAGAATCCATTGAGCCATTCAGCTGCTCCAAGGGAAAAATAGAATGGGTTAAATTATCTCACATAAAAGAAGCACAAAAGAACTTTTCAGAAGAGGGAAAGATGAGGCAGGGATGATACTGTTTGAATCTTGCTCTTATCAGAATTGTTTCAAAAAGGGAATAACAGGGGAAGCTAGGTGGTTCAGTAGATAAAGCACTGGCCCTGGATTCAGGAGGACCCAAGTTCAAAGCCAGACTCAGACACTTGACACTCACTAGATGTGTGACCCTGGGCAAGTCACTTAACCCTCATTGCCCCACAAAAAAGAAAAAAAAGGGAATAACATATATACTCATTTGGATGTAGAAATCTACATTACCCTATGGGGTCGAAGGCAGGCAGGGGGATAACAGAAAGAGTGTCCTGATAGAAAGGAGGCAATGGTCAGAAGCAAAACATTTTAAAGATTGACAGGGTGAAAGGAGAGAGAGAAAGAAGGATAAACAGGGGAAAGGGGAAGATGGAAGGAAATATGCAGTTAATAATAAAGCTAATCCAAATGAATAAAAAAATAGAGGACAATATGAAACATCTCCTTTGAAAAAACAGCTGACCTTGAAAATAGATCCAGGAGAGATAATTTGAAAATTATTGGACTACCTGAAAACCATGATCAAAAATAGAGCTTAGTTGTGGTACATGAATACAATGGAATACTATTGTGCTATAAGAAATGATGAGCAGGAGGAGTTCAGAGAAACCTGGAGGGTCTTGTGTGGACTGATGATGAGTGAGATGAGCAGAAACAGAAGAACATTGTACACAGTATCATCAACATTGCGTGTTGACCTACTGTGATGGATTACATTCTTCTCACCAATGCAATGGTATAGAAGAGTTCCAGGGAACTCATGATAGAAGAGGATCTCCAAATCCAAGAAAAAAAAAAAAAGAACTGTGGAGTATAGATGCTGAATGAACCATACTATTTCTTTTGTTTTTGGTGCTGTTGTTTTTTTTTTTTTATTTTGAGGTTTTTCATCATTGCTCTGATTTTTCTCTTATAACATGACTAATGCAGAAAAAGGATTAATGTTATTATATATATATATATATATATATAAAACCTATATCAGATTACCTGCTGTCTAGGGGAGGGGGGAGGGAGAAAATTCTGAAATTGGAAAGCTTGTAGAACCAAAAGTTGAGAACTATCTTTACATGTAACGGAAAAATTAATTAATTAATTAATTAATTATTTTTAAAAAAATGAATAAAGGGAAATAAAATGTACAGCCTGAAAAAAAAATAGAGCTTAGATATCATCTTCCAAGAAATTGTCAGGGAAATTGTCCTGTTATTCTAGAAGCAGAAGGTAAAATAGAAATTGAAAGAATCTACCAATCACCTCCTAAAAGAGAACCCAAATTGAAAACTTCCAGGAATATTATAGCCAAATTCCGGAGCTCCCAGGTCAAGAAGAAAATATTGCAAGCAGCCAGAAAGAAACAATTCAAGAACTGTGAAGCAACACTCGGGATAATAAAAGATCTAGAAGCTTCTATATTAAAGGATTGGATGGCATGGAATGTGATATTCCAGAGGGCAAAGGAACTGGGATTATAACCAAGAATCACATACCCAGCAAAACTGCCTATAATGTTTCAGGGGAAAATGGGACTTCATTGAAAAAGAGGACTTTCAGGCATTCCTGATGAAAAGATCTGACCTGAATAGAAAATTTGACTTTCAAATACAAGATCTTAGAGAAGCATAAAAAGGTAAACAGGAAAAATCAATCATGAGGGATGTTAAAAGGTTAAATTGTTTACATTCCTACATGGGAAGATGGTACTTCTAACTCATAAGAACTTTCTCAATATTAGGGCAGCTGAATGGAATATATTTAGACAGAGGCCAGAGGTGTGAATTGAATACAAAGGGATAGTATTTGTAAAGCATTTATTTTTTATCTTTTTTTGTGGAGTGGGCAGGATGGGGTGGCTTTCCCAGGGTGTGGGTAGCTGGTGAATGTCTTATGTCTGAGGCCACATTTTTACTTGTGTCCTCCTGGATCCAAGGCTGGTACTATGTCCAGTGTGTCACCTAGCTGACATGATGACGTCTTTAAAATAGATTTAAGGGGTGAGAGGGGTGCCATGGGAGAGGGAGAGCAGGAGAGGTGGAATAGAATAGTGTCTCACATAAAAGAAGCAGGAAAGGGCTTATGGAGCGGAGGGGAAGATGGGGAGGGGGGGGAGTGGGTGAGCCTTGTTCTCATCAGAGTTGGCTCAGGGAGGGAATAACATACAAAGTCAAGTGAGTGAGATAATGTGTCTTGCCCTGTAGGGGGAGTGGGAGTGGTTGGGGAAGGGGGTGAAGGAGGGGAGGGCTGATTGGGGGGGGCAATAAGAGGCAGAACATTTTTGAGGAGGGATAGTGTGTAAGAAGATGGAAGGTGGAGTGAATGTCAAGGAGAGGGAGGAATGGGATGGAGGGTGATTCAATTGGCAATGATACTATTTTGTTTGTTTGTGTGTTTGTTTCTTTGTTTTAGTAAGGCAATTGGGGTTAAGTGACTTGCCCAGGGTCACACAGCTAGTAAGTGTTAAGTGTCTGAGGCCAGATTTGAACTCAGGTACTCCTGAATCCAGGGCTGGTGCTCTATCCACTGCGCCATCTAGCTGCCCCAGCAATGGTACTATTAAGAAAAAAAGATTTGAGGCAGGTTTGTCTGGTAGGTCTCACTTCTCAAACACATAGAAAACTGAGTCAAATTTGTTAGAAAGAGAGCCATTCCCCAATTAATGGATGATCAAGGGACATGAAGTTTTCAGATGAGATAATCTGGGGCACCTATAGGCATATGAAAAAAATCCTCTGGTTCACTTTTTTTTTTTTATTCCCGTTTCTAATTTAGGTTTTTTTTTATTGAATAGAATTTTATTTTCCAAAATATATGTAAAAACAAATTTTAACATCAATTTAAAAAAAAAATTGTGTTCCAACTTCTCTTCCTCCTCCATTCCCACCCCCCCACCCACTGGAACTCAAGCATTTCAAAATAAATTATACATGAATAGTCATGGAAAACATTCCCACATTAGCTAGGTTGTGAGAGAAAACAGTCAAAAAAACCTCCCAAAACTTCAGACTGAGGAATTGTCAAAGAGAAAAAAAACAATTTAAAAATGTGTTTCCAGGGGCATCTAGGTGGTGCAGTGGACTGAGCACTGGCCCTGGAACCAGGAGCACCCGAGCCCAAATCCGGCCTCAGACACTCAACACCCACCAGCCACCTGACCCTGGTCGAGCCACCCAACCCCAATTGCCTCACCAAAAAAAAAAAAAAATGTGTTTCCATCTATTTTCAGATACTATCACTTGTTTCTCTGTAGATGGGTTGCCATTTTCATAAGTCCTTCAGGGTTATATTGGACCATTGCCTTGCTGAAAATAACCACATGCTTCCCAGCAGATCATCTTACACAATTGCTGTTATTTTGTATACAGTACATTTCACTCTGCTTCAGTTCATGTAGGTATTTCCAGGTTTTTCTGATAGTATCCTGTTCATCATAACCTAAATAAAGTACCTTAAACTTGATAAAGAATTTTCTTGGGCAGCTAGATGGTGCAGTGGATAGAGCACCAACCCTGGATTCAGAAGGACCTGAATTCAAATCCAGCCTCAGACACTTAACACTTACTAGCTGTGTGACCCTGGGCAAGTCACTTAACCCCAATTGCCTCACTATTAAAAAAAAAAAAGAATTTTCTTCATATTAGCCCAGCAAAGTACATACCATATGTTTTGCCATTATATTTAATCATCATAAGTATTTCCCTCCATCCTATTCCCTTCCCATGATATTTACTCTATTTTCTGTCTTCTTTTAAACTATTCCTCCTCAAAAGTGTTTTACTTCTGACTGTCCCCTCCCCTACTCTGCACTCCCTTTTTTTTTCACCCTTCCTTCCTTATCCTCTTCCCCTCATACTTTCCTATAAGGTTAAATAGATTACTCCTCCCAACTGGGTGTGAATGTTATTCCCTCCATGAGCCAACTCTGATGAGTTTAAGGTCTTTGAGCTAATTCTATGTTCCAAATTTTCTTCCTCCCTCTCTCCTCAACCCTCCCTATGAAATCAAGCAATTCAATATGCCATACTTCTGCTGTTATGCAGAACATCTTTACCTTCCTCGAAAGTATTTTACTTTTTACTGCTCTGTCCCCCAATCTGCCCTTCCCTCTTTCCCCTCTCACCCCGCCCCTTATCTCCCTCACCTCCCTCAGGGCAAGAATATATTACTATGCCCACTTGAGTATGTATGTTAGTCCTTCTTTGAGTCAATTCTGATGATAATAATGTTCACTCACTCCCCAATTCGTTCCCCCCTTCCCCTCCCCTCCATAAGCTTTTTTCTTGTTTCCTTCATGTGAACAACCTCTCCCCAGACCATCTCTCCCCTTCCCCCTCCCCCAGTCTATTTCTCCTACACCTCAACCCTATTTTAAAGATGTCATTATGGGTTAGTTAGGTGGCACAGTGGAAAATGCACCAGCCCTGGACCCAGGAGGCCCCAAGCCCAGATCCGGCCCCAAACATAAGACACCCCACAAAGAACAAAGCATTCCCTTCATATTCAGTTCAGACCTGTGTCCTCTGTTAAATCTTTACTGAGATATTTCTTATGAGTTTGAAGTATTATCTTCCCATGTAGGAATATAAATAGTTTGATCTTTTAATATCTCTCATGAAGTCTTTTTCCTGTTTATCTTTTTATGCTTCTCCAGGGTCTTGTATTTGAAAGTCAAATTTTCAGGTAGTCCACTGATTTTCAAGTTATCTCTCCTAGATTTATTTTCTAGGTCAGCTCTTTTTCCAAGGAGATATTTCACATTGCCCTCTATTTTTTCATTCAATTGGATTTGCTTTACTGTGTCTTGGTTTCTCATAAGGTCACTAGCTTCCATTTGTTCAATCCTAATTCTTAGGCAATTATTTTCAGCAGACAGTTTTTTAATCTCCTTTTCCATTTGGCTTTTCAAACTGTTGACTTTTTTTCTCATGTCTCTCCTGCATCGCTCTCATTTCTCTTTCCATTCTTTCCTCTCTTTCTCTACATCTTTGTTCTATATCTCCTACTTTCTCTTCAAAGTCCCTTTTGAGAGCTTCCATGGCCTGAAACCAGTTCATATTTTTCTTGGAAGCTTTGGATGTTGGAGCTTTGACCCTATTATTATCTTCTTCTTCTGAGGATGTATTGTGGTCTACCTTTCCCCCAAAGAAGTTTTCGATGGTCTTCTGCTTTCTCTGCCTACTCATCCTGGCTTACTATTTCTTGGCTTTTTTCTCCTTAAAGTGTAGCACTGCTTCCAGGACACACTCTTCATGCTACAGCATGGCCCAAGGGGTGATTGGGCTTCTCCTCAGCCTGCCTGACTTGTGAATAATCACAGCCGCTTTCTCTTTGACCCAGAAACAGAAGTCTGATTGAACTCTGATTCTCTAAGGTCGGAAGCTTGTAGTGCTTTTACCCCTCCCCCACTGGGCCACCACCACTCACTCGATTCAGCCCACTGGTTCAGACCCAGGGCGCTTTGCCCCAACTTCAGTAGATACTGCCTCCACTTCAACCCAGCCTACCGCTGAATCCCCTCACCAGTCCGTAATCGGAACCTCAGAAGCTGCTGGTGCTGAAGACTCTGACATGGCGCTGGAAGCAGTGTCCCTGGCTGGGTCCAGACCGTGCGCTGAGCTGTTCAGCCTGATCAGTAGGTGATCAGAATTGCCCTCTTTTGCAGAGAAACAGTCTCACTCTGTTCTTATGTGGATTAGGCCATTCTGGGTTTTGATTTTTACTGCATTATTTGGGCGCGAATGGATGGTTTATCTGGAGCTTGTGAGAGTCACAGCCTCTCCTCCGCCATCTTGGCTCCGCCTCCCAGTTCACTGTTGATTGGAGAGATTCAGGTTGGGATAATTCAGGGTACTGCCTCATACCTATTGGTTTTGATGGTGGTACAGCAGAGAAGGATGACAGATGTTGTGGGGGATGTGGGGAAAATGAGATATTGATGCACTCTTGATAAAGTTGCAAACTGATCCAGGTATTCTGTAGGGCAGTTTGGAGTTATGGTCAAGAGACTGTGGAACTGTGCAATATCACTATTAGTTTGGTACCCCAAAAGGAATTTTTTTTGGGGGGGGGTTGATTTTTTTTGGTTTTTTGATTTTGTTTTTTGTTTTTTTGATGGGGCAATGAGGGTTAAGTGACTTTCCCAAGGTCACACAGCTAGTTAAGTATTAAGTGTCTGAGGCTGGATTTGAACTCAGGTCCTCCTGAATCCAAGGCCGGTGCTTTATCCCCTGTACCACCTAGCTGCCCCCAGGGATTGTTTTTTAAAAAGTTGAATTTGAAATTGATGTGATGCCTATCGATCAGCAATTGGCTGGACAAATTGTCGGATGAGATTAGAACAGAACAGTATTGTGCTGTAAGAAATGATGAGTAGTATGCTATCAGAAGGACTTGTGAAAAATGTAATCCAACTACAAAGAACTGAATACAGACTGAAGTATAATTTTTTTTTTTTTTGGTTAGGTCCTCTTTCTAAAGTTTTCTAAAGTTTGGTTTTCTTTCACAACCTAACTAATGTGAGGATGTTTTGCATGATTGCACATGTATAACTTATATTGAATTGCTTAAGTTCTTAGGGAGGACTAGAGAGGGAGGGAGGAAGATCATTTGTAACACAAAGTTTTAAAAATCAATGCGAAAGGGGCAGCTAGGTGGTGCAGTGGATAAAGCACTGGCCTTGGGTTCAGGAGGACCTGAATTGAAATCCGGCCTCAGACACTTGACACTTACCAGCTGTATGACCCTGGGCAAGTCATTTAACCCCAATTGCCTCACCAAAAAAAAGAAAAGAAAAGAAAAGAAAATCAATGTGAAAATTTGTTTTTACATGTAACTTGGGGAAAATTCTAAATAAATAAATAATTTTATTGTTGAAAAAAACCAAAAAAATAAAATTATAAATTTGGATTGGACTTTATTCTGATACTACTTATATGACCTTAGGCAACTCACTGACCTTCTCTGAACATATTTCAATCAATTGATAAACATTTATTGAGTACCTACTCTGTGCCAGGAGCTATGCTAAGTGCTGGGAACACAAGGAGAAAAAGATCTTTTTGTCCTCAAGGAACGTATAAGCTATGCAGGAAGACAACATGAAAACAAATTAAAGCAGAGCATGCAATATACATGATAAATGGGAAGAAGTTGGACTAAATGATGTTAAGGGCTAAAATTCTAGCTAAACTGTCTAAAATATCTAATGAGTGGTCGCCAATAAATTATAAGCTTTAACAAGAGTTAGACTTTTAAGCATTTATTAAGGAGAATAAGAGTTTGGTAAAGAGAGAAGAAAAGGCCTAGATTCCTATCTATTAAAGGGAGAGCACATTTCTAGCTCCGCTCTCCACCAGAGTCCTCAGGAAAGAGCCTGAGACCGAGTGCCAGTCTCCTCCTTCCTCCTCCCACTAGCCCGCGTCACTTCCTGATGCCAAAGAAAAGACTCCTGGTCTTGCCCTCAAAGACCTTCGCTTCATGGGAAGAACTCTTCTACAGTAAGTCTCCAGCAGGTGGCGTTATTCCAATCATTACAATGATATTTAAGGTTCATCCTATATCTATGACCTTTGAAATTCTTATAGGTTTTATAGATTCAGTTCTAGATAAAAGAGAAAAAAATTCTTTGCGTGAGAGATTTCTTCTTAAGCTGGCTGTTCTGACTGAGGTAGTCACCTCCCAAGGACAAAAATTAAATGAGTCTTTTTGAACCAGTTTTATCTCTTCTTCCTGAAACCTAAAAATCTGGCTGTTAAAATTAACAGTTGCAGTGTTATCATTGAATGCTTGTTAAAATAAGGCAATCACCAGGAACAGCACATTAAAAGTGTTAATTTATATGTTAAAAAGTTTGTTTTAATTAGAGTTATAGGAAAAGTTTCTTATTTAAAGAAATCCTGACATCCCAAAGCTTTTTTGTCATGTCTAGAAAGAATAAGGAGAATTCTTTTTCTCATGAATATGTTTTATGCTCATGACTACTTGTGTGAAGATTACGTTGGGAAAGAGAGAAGTGGAAGTGACCTGCAGGCAGGAGATATGGAGAGGTTCATACATTTATTATTTTTCCTGCTTCAAGTACAAATTAAAGCAGTTTGAAAGGTGCTGATTGTTACGAAGTAACAATAGCAAACAAACTGTTTTGGTAAACAATAGTGAGAACATGGAATGTAGGAGACATATAGCATCATGTAGCTCTATGTCTTTAGCACTAGAGACAGATACTGAGAAATCATGGCTATTGGCAAGCAGCTAGAGGGCTACTATTTTTTAATTGGTTTTAACTTCTTGTATCTCACTCTTCCTAATTGGCTTTGACCTCACATTCTGGAGAACTGTCAAGAAATAAACCTAGATAAATAAAATTTAATATTGGGAGATTTTTTTTAATCATGATGAATGAATTGCAATTAATATGACAACAAAAATAAAACATGACAATAAAACAACAACAATAATTCATATTTGAATTGGCACCTTGAAAGCAGAGCCTCAGGGTGAGAAAGACCTGGATTCAAGTCCTACCTTTGACTCATACTAGCTGGGTGACTATGAACAACTCACCTAGACTCTAATTGTTGTGGGCATTACATAATTACATTAAAGTATTCTGAAAGGTGTTTGAGCTAAAAAATACTAATTTCCATTCTTCCTATTGAAAATAAGTATTGATCAAATTAGTTTTACAAAAAAACCTGCTAAAATTTTTGTATTTGGTGAATATTTTTGACAATTGAGTTCTCCAATTAAAGTAGGGTAAGATCCTCTGTTTCACTTTCTTATCTGGAAAGATAAAGATACTGTACATATGATAAAGTTAGAACTATTGATAATAAATTAATAAAGATAATATTTTGGAGATGTTTTCAAATTTTAAACATAACCTGTAAGTTAGATAGTAGTAATTAAGGACCTGAATATTTGACCATTCTACAAAAATAATTCCCATTATTTAAAAAAATTCAGCTATTTCTAAATATGACTAGATAAGAAACTCATGTGGCATTTTTTAAAAGAGCATGCCATCGAAAGATGTCTAAAGTTTTGGAGTCATCCTTGACTCCTCATTCTACACTCTCATTATCTTTCTCTTCTCCCTCCCAGTAGAACTGGAACTCTGCTCCTGGGACTCTGGCCAAAGCTTTTGCTTTATCTTGCCTGGAACTGGGCCAGCATGGTATTTCCTGGCCATTTCTGACCTATATTGCTTCCTACATAGCCCAACTCTTCCCTATGTTTCTAGCTTTTCCTCCATAAGGAGAGGGATTTTCCTTATTTATATTTGTGTCCCCAGAGTTTAGTACAGTACCTGACAGAATTAACATTTTTTAAAAAATGTTTATTTGTTCATTCATTCATTCATTCATTCATTCATTCATTCTGCCTCATATCCTCAATTACTCAGTCAATTACTATGTCTTATCAACTCTACTTCCTCATTGCTTGCATTTTTTCTCATGCATAGACCATTGTCCTAGCTCAGGCTCTCACCCCAAATTCCATTTCCTGTCAATCTCTGACTTTCTTAGTCTTGTCACCTATGCTCCTTTAAATAAGTAATCTCAGGACTTTTTGGCTGAAGGAATACGCAACTAAGGTAGAAGGCTACAATGAAAAGAACACACACAGGATTTGAAGTCAGAAAACCAGAGTTTAAATCTTTTGGTCCTGTCATTTACTTCCTTTGTAAACTTGGACAATAGAAGTAACATGATACAATGAAAACACTACTAACTTTGGTATCAGAAGACCTGGGTTCAAATCCTACCTCTGATCCTCAATAGCTGTACTTGAGCAAATCAGTGAATTTCCTTATCTGCAAAACGAGGGAATTGAACTAGACGACTTTTGATTTTCTTTGTAACTCTATATCTGTGACTGTATGGATCAAATATGATAATTTGGTCTTACTCTAGCTGAAGAAAAATGTTAATAGACTTGTCTTGTGATAGTATGTTGTAATAAGCTTTTGAACCCCAAGTGGAAAATGTCTGTTTATCAAAGTAATACATTATTTTTCCTTTTCTGTTTATCTGTTAGATGTGAACAGTTCCAAGAGAAAAAAATATTGAAGTATCCTCCAATTATTCTGTTGCTATATATGTCTTTATGATAGCTAGGTGGTACAGTGGATAGAGTGTCAGACCTGAAGTCAAGAAGACTCATCTTCCTGAGTTCAAATCCAGTCTTACACACTTCCTAGTTGTCGGACCCTGTTTGCCTCAATTTCCTCATATGTAAAATGATCTGGAGAACGAAATAGCGAATCACTACAATATCTCTGCCAAGCAAACCCCAAATGGGATCACAAAGATTTGGACATACCCGAAACAAATGAATAACAAAAATGTTTTAGAAATCCAGTTAATTTTTCCTCAAATAAATAAATCTCATACTTTTTAGGACAAATACATATGTCCTATGTACTAACTGGTATTATTTCATTGTCTATGGTGCCCTTAAACATAACATAGTGTCTAGATAATGTGAATTTTTATTTTTATGGAATTATGATATAGTATAAAAAGAGAACTAGAATTACAGATCTTATAGTATTACAGATAGCCAGTGAAAATACTTGGCATTCCCTTTTTTGTTTCCTCCACTTTATGAATGATCAAATTATTAATAATTCAAGTGAAAAGTTATAAGCTAATTTTGTTGTAAGAAATGATGGGGGCAGCTAGGTGGCACAGTGGATAGAACACTGGCCCTGGAGTCAGGAGTACCTGAGTTCAGATCCGGCCTCAGACACTTAACACTTGCTAGCTGTGTGACCCTGGGCAAGTCACTTAACCCCAATTGCCTCACTAAAAAAAAAAAAAAGAAAAGAAAAAAGAAATGATGAAGAGGTTAGTTTAAAAAATGGGAATACATATTTGAACTGATGCTAAGTGAAATGAGCAGAACCTGGAAACCCATGTACATAGTAAATGCAATATTTTAAGAATAACCAATTTTGAAACTTTGCTCTGATCAGTACAATAATCCACAATAGTTCCAAAAGATTCATGATAAAATACATCACCCATCTCTAGAGAGAACTACATGCAGATTGAAACTTTTTCTATTTTTTTGCAACATCGATAATATGCTTTGAATAGAATTTTATTTTCCAAAATGTATGTAAAACAAATTTTAACATCAATTTTTTTAAAACTTTGTGTTCCAACTTCTCTTCCTCTCTCCATTCCCACCTCCACCCACAAGAACTCAAGTAATTCAAAATAAGTTAAATGTGAGTAGTCATGGAAAAGGTAAACATAGATAATGTGGAAATAGTTTTGCATGACTTCATATAGGTAATGAGTATCATATTTTTTGTTCCCAATTAATGGGGAGGGGCTAGAGGGAGGGACAGAATTTGGAATTAATTTTTTTTTACATGAAAGTCAAAATTAAAAAAAAAAAACTATTGCTTGTCCTCAGTTATTTATGGCTTTCTCTCAATAGTTACTTCCAACCTGTTGTCTTAAATCAAAACATCTTCTATTTTAGTTAAAAGTATTTGATTAGAGGAAAATAGGTGGCGCAGTGGATAGAGCACCAGACCTGGAGTCAGGAGGAAATGAGTTCAAATTCTACCTCAGACACTTCCTAGTTGTATGACCCTGAACATGTCACTTAACTCCAAAGGCATGCCAAAAAAAAACTGTATTTGCTCAAACTTTGAAATATTTAGCTTCTCTGATCAAGACAATTATCCAAGACAATTCCAAAAGAATCATGATAAAAAATGCTGTATACCTCCAGAGAGAGAACTGATAAAGCACAATTTTTTTACTTTTTACATTTTTCTTTATTTTTTGTGTATTTTCTTTTTCAACATGGCTAATATGGAAATGTTTTTCATGATTTCACATGTATAGTCAATATTATATTATTTGTCTTCTCAATGAATGGGGGAGGGGCAAGAGGAGATTTGGAACTCATATTTTTAAATTAGTTATTTTAGAATATACATATGTATTTATAAAATTGAGAAATATTTAACTAAATAAAACATATTTTAAAAAATAAAAGTATTTGATAACCTTTTCCTCTATCTTGCCCTTGATAAACCATGATTTTATTCCAATAATAAATTGTCAGTTGCATTCCTTTTTTTGTTTTAATGATTCTGCCATCCTCCAACCCTCTCTCTCTTATCAAAGGGAGTGCTTATCTATTCCAAGATGCTACAGATTACTTCTGAATGACTATAAACTCTAAGTAGGCTTAAGCGGCTATCATCAAGCCATCTTTCTTAATGACCCAATAAATTTATTTTCCTTTAAATTTGAGATGCTCAGTTTATTAGGCCTCCTTTCTTATGGATCTACTGATAAGTAATATTGTACTGGGCTTTCTAGGAACAGAGGCTAAGCAATTCCTTAACAACAGAAACACAAACATCATGCACTCCATGCAGATCACTACAAATTTATCTTCTCTCTTTACTTTCTGGAAGTGAGATTATAAAGCTTTAGTCATCATGACTAGTAGATTCCCCTGAGAATTTCTGTGGCAAATTGGTTGTGCAGATCTTTATCTGCTTATATAGGTGGGAGGGATTGAGTTTTCATATAGTACCTATTATGTGTCAAGAACAATACTAAATGTTTTAGAAATTCAATAAGCTTTTATTAAGCTCTTGCTATGTGCAAGCAAAAACAACCATAGGTGGTGTTATTATTTCCATTTTTATGGTTGAGAAAACTGAGGCAAAAAGAATTTAAATTACTTACCCAGAGGTACACAGCTAATAAGGCCAGTTTGGAACTCAGGTCTTCCTCACTCCAGGTCAGCACTCTATCCAATATGGAACCTTCCTTTTCTCTCTTTAGTTAGTTAGAATATTCACATTTCACTAACATCTCTCTTTTTACAGACAACATGGACAGTGACACCCAACATTTTTTTTTCCTTTATTGTCTTACTGCTTCCTCTTTTCATTCCTCTTTTTCTTTTCTTTTTTTTTTCTCACTCAGGAGACCTTATTTTATTTTCTAACCATTATAGACCTTTTTTTTTTTTTTACAAATTGCATATAAATACAGTTTTCAGCATTCACTTCTCTAAGATTCTGAGTTACAAAATTTTCTCCCACACTCACTTCCCTCCCTCATCCAGAAGCCATTAAGCAACATTAGTTATGTTGTAAGAGAGGAATTAGAATGAAAGGGGAAAAAATAAAAAGAAGAAACAACAACAAAGCAACAACAAAAGTGAAAATAATATGCTGCAATCTGCATTCAGACTCCACAGTTCTTTTTCTGAATGTAGAGAGCATTTTCCAGTGTCTTTTGGCATTGTCTTGGATCATTGTATTGCTGAGAAGAGCTAAATTTATCACAGCTGATCATCACACAAAGTTGTTGATACTGTGTACAATGTTCTCTTGATTCTGCTAATTTCACTTAGCATGAATTCGTGTTCATTTCACTAAGCATCAATTTATGTCTTTCCAGTTTTTCCTGAAATCTGCCTACTCATTATTTCTTACAGCACAATAGAGTTCCATTATATTCATATGTCACAACTTCTTTAGCCATTCCCCAATTGATGGGCATCCCCTCAATTTCCAATTCTTTGCTACCACAAAAAGAGCTCTTATAAATATTTTTGTACATGTGAGTCCCTTTCCCTTTTTATGATCTTTTTGGGATATAGACGTAGTGGTGCTATTGCTGGGTCAAAGGTTATACACAATTTTATAGCCTTTTGGGCATGGTTCCAATTTGCTCTCCAGAATGGTTGGATCAGTTCACAAGTCCACCAACAATGCATTAGTGTTCCAATTTTCCCACATCTTCAATATTAATCTTTTTTTCCTTTTTTGTCATATTAGCCAGTTGGATAGCTGTGAGTTGGTACCTCAGAGTCATTTTAATTTTCATTTTTATAATCACTAGTGGTTGGGAACATTTTTTCATGTGATTATAAATAGCTTTAAATTCTTCATTTGAGAACTGCCTATTCATATCCTTTGACTATTTCTCAATTGGGGAAGGACTTATATTCTTATATATTTGATTCAGTTCTCTATATAGTTTAGAAATGAGGCCTTTATCAGAAACACTAACTGTAAAAATTGTTTCCCAGATTTCTGCTTTCCTTCTAAGCTTTTTTGCATTGGTTCTGTTTGTGTAAAACCTTTTAAATTTAATATAATCAAAATGATCCATTTTGCATTTCATGATATTCTCTATCTTTGATCATAAATTCTTCCCCTCTCCATATGTCTGACAAATAAACAATTCCTTCCTTTTCTAATTTGCCTATGGTATCACCCTTTATGTCTAGATCATATACCCATTTTGACTTTACTTTGGGATAAGGTGTAATTATGCCTCCTTTCTTTTCTAGCAGTTTTTGTCAAATAGTGAGTTATTATCCCAGAGGCTAGAATCTTTGGGTTTATCAAACAGGAGATTGCTGTATTCATTTACTGCTGTGTTTTGAGTGCCTACCATATTCCACTGATCCACCACGATATATATTTCTTAGTCAGTACCAAATATTTTTAATGGTTTCTGCTTTATAATATAATTTTAGATCTGGTAGAGCTAGGCCAACTTCCTTTTTTTAAATTCCCTTAATATTTTGTTTCCTTTTATTTTTTATTTTATTTTTTTTTAATTTGGTGAGGAAATGAGGGTTAAGTGACTTTCCCAGGGTCACACAGCTAGTAGGTGTCAAGTGTCTGAGGCCAGATTTGAACTCAGGTCCTCCTAAATCCAGGATGGTGCATTATCCACTGTACCACCTAGCTGTCCCTCCTTTTATTCTTACAGATGAGTTTTGCTATTATTTTTCCTAGCTCTATGAAAACATTTTTTGGTAGTTGAATAATAAGCAAATTAATTTATGTAGAATTGTCATTTTTATTTTATTAGCACAGCCTAGCCATGAACAATTGATAATTTTTCCATTTTTTTAGAATTTATTTTATTTGTGTGGAAAGTGTTTTGTAATCATGTTAATTTTTCCTGGGTTTGCCTTCTTAGGTAGACTCCCAAATATTTTATATTGTGTACAGTTATTTTAAAAGGAATTTCTCTTTCTATCTCTTGCTGTTGCACTTTGTTGGTTATATATAGAAATGTAGATGATTTATTTGTGTTTATTTTATATCCTGCATATTTCCTAAATTATTATTTCAAGTAGTTTTTTAGTTGATTCTTTAGGATTCTCTAAGTAGACCATCATTTCATCTGCAAAGAGTTTTATTTTTTCCTTGCCAATTCCTTCAATTTCTTTTTCTTCTCTTTTCCCCAAGGCTAACATTCCTTGTACAATAATGGACCACCTTATTTCACCCCCGATCTTCTTAGAAATGCTTCTAAGTTATTCCCATTGCATATAATGCTTGCTGAAGGTTTTGGATAGAAACTGTTTTTCATCTTAAAGAAAGCTCCATTTATTCCTATGCTCTCTAGTATTTTTAACAGGAATGGGTGCTGTATTTTGTCAATAGTTTTTTCTGCACCTATTGAGATAATCATATGAATTTGGTTTGTTTTGTTATTGATGTGGTCAGTTATGTTGATAGTTTTCCCAATATTGAACCAGCTCTGCATTCCTGGTATGAATCTCACCTGGTACCAGTCTATTATCCTGGAGATAAATTACTATAATCTCTTTGCTAACATGATGTTTAGATTTTTTTCATCAATAATAATTAGGGAGATTTGGTTGTAATATTTTTTCCCCATTTTTTCTCTTCCTGGTTTAGGTATCAGCACCATATTTATCTCATAAAAGGAATTTGGTAGGATTCCTTCTTCAACTATTTTTCCAGATAGTTTGTACAATATTGGAATTAATTGTTAAATGTTTGATAGAAGGGGCACCTTAGGTGGCACAGTGGATAGAGCACCAGCCCTGGAGTCAGGAGGACCTGAGTTCAAATCTGGCCTCAGACACTTAACACTTACTAGCTGTGTGACCCTGGGCAAGTCATTTAACCCAAATTGCCTCACCAAAAAAAAAAAATGTTCGATAGAATTCACTTGTAAGCGCATGTGGCCCTGGAAATTTTTTCTTAGGGAGTTCATTGATAGCTTATCCAATTTCTTTTTTCTAAAATGGATTTATTTATGTATTTTTTCCTCTTCTGTTCAGTTGGGGAATTGATATTTTTGTAAATCGTCATCCATTTCATTTATATTTTTGAATTTAATCAAATATAGTTGGGCAAAATAGCTCCTAATTATTGCTTTAATTTCCTCTTCATTGGTGGTGAATCCACCACCAAAATTTTCATTTTTTATATTGGTTATTTGTTTTTCTTCTTTCTTTTTGTAAATCAAATTGACCAAAGTTTTATCTATTTGTTGGGGGATTTTTATAGAACCAGCTCTTAGTTTTATTTATTCATTCTATATTTTCTTACTCTCAATTTTTTTAATCTCCTCTTTAATTTTCAGAATTCTTAACTTGGTATCTAATTGGGGATTTTTAATTTGTTCTTTGTCTAACATTTTTAGTTGCATCCCCAATTCATCGATCTCCCTGATCTCTATTTTATTCATGTAGGCATTTAGAGATATAAAATCTCCCCCTAAGAACTGCTTTAGCTGCATCTTATCAGTTTTGTATGTTGTCTCATTATTGTCATTCTCTTGGATGAAATTATTGTTTCAATGATTTGTTGTTTTAACCATTTTTTTTCTTGAAGACAATATCTTGTGTTGTTATTCCTTCTTTGAGCCAAATTAATTACAATTAATTTTTGGTCTAGCTTTGCATTGCCTTTTATTACACATGATTTTCATTGCATCACAATCTGAAATGGATGCATTTACCATTTCTGTCTTTTGGCAGAGGTTTTTATGCCCTAATATATGGTCAATTTTTGTGTAGGTGCATGTACCACTCAGAAAAATGTGTATTCCTTTCTGTCCCCATTCAGTTATCTCCAGAGGTCTATCTTATTTATTTTTTTCTAAAATTCTATTCACCTCCTTAACTTCTTTCTTGTTTAGTTTGTGGTTAGATTTGTCTGGTTTTGAGAGGGAGAGGTTGAGGTCTCCTACTAGTATAATTTTGCTGTCTATTCATTACTGTAACTCACTTAACTTCTTCTCTAAGAATTTAGATGTTCTACCACTTGGTTAATACATATTCAATAATGATATTATTTCATTGTATATGGTACCTTTTAGCAAGATGTACTTTCCTTCTTTATCTTTCTTAATTAGGTCTATTTTTGCTTTTGTTTTGTCTGAGACCAGGATTGCTACAACTCCTTTATTTTTTTTTTACTCCAGTTGAAGAATAATATATTCTGCTTCAGTCATTCACTTTTACTCTGTGTGACTCTCTCAGCTTCAAATGTGTTTCTTGTAAACAAAATATTATAAGATTCTGGTTTTTAATCTACTCTGCTATCTGCTTCCATTTTATGTGAGAGTTCATCCCATTCACATTCTCTGTTATGATTGCTAAGTGTATCCTGTTTCCCCCCTTGTTTATATTTTTTTCCTTTCCCCCTGTCCCTTCTCACCAATTTTTTGCTTCTGACCACAACCTTCTTCAATCTATCCTTCCTTCTGTCAGTCCCACCTTCCTTTTGCTCTTTGCCCTTTTGCCTTCTAGTTTTGACCTTCCTTCTATCAGTGCCCCACCCTTTTATCTCTCCCTTCTTACTTCCCTATAGGGTAAGATAAAATTTTATACCCAAATGAGTATGTTGTTATTCCTTCTTTGAGCCAAATCAGCTGATAGTAAGGTTGAAACAATGCTCACCCCTCCCTTTGCTTTTATTGTAATAGGTCTTCTTTGACTCTTCATGTGATGTGATTTATCCCATTCTGATTTCCTTTTCTTCTTTTCTAGGTATAATCCTTTTCATCATTCCTTAAGGTTGTGTGTGTGTGTGTGTGTGTGTGTGTGTGTGTGTGTGTGTGAGTGTGTGTATTCTTCCTATCTCCTTTCATAGGGATACATTTCTCAAAAGTAATAAGTATCTTCTTCCTGTGTAGGGATATAACCATTTAAACTTTATTGAATAACATGTTTTTCCCCCTGTTTTAAATTTCTATACTTCTCTTGAATCTTGTATTTGTAGGTTAAATTTTGTGTTCTGTTCTAGGCTATTCATTAAGAAAGTTTTAAAGTCTTCTACTTTGTTGAACGCCCCTCTTTTCCCCTGAAAGATTATGATTAATTTTGCTGGGTAGTACATTCTTTATTGTAATTGAAGTTCCTTTGCCCTCCAGAATATCATATTCTATGCCCTCTAATCTTTTAATGTCATGTTCTGTGTAATCCTTGTTGTTCCTTTTCATCTAACTCATTCCTTTGTGGCTGCTTTTAATATTTTCTCCATTATGTGATAATTCTGGAATTTGGCTATGATATTCCTTGGAGTTTTCCTTTAGGGGTCTTTTTCAGGAGGTGAAAAGTGTATTCTTTCAATGACTATTTTTCCCCCTGTTTCTATGACATTGGGGCAGTTCTCCTTTCTTGGAACTCTATATTCCAGCCAAACTTTTTATCCAATTTGCTATTCCCCAGATTTGGTATTTTATTTCTCAGCTCAATTATTGCCTTTGTTTAAACTGTTTTCTGTGTTTAGAATCCTATTTGCCTCTACCTTTTAGGATCTTGAGCTTCCAGGCTCAGCTCATATTATAAGAAACTTTTTTTAGGAGAAGGTCCTTACCCTTACAACTCTTAGCTCAGAATTCTTAAATTTTGTATATGTTTGTATTAAAGACTTCTTTAAAAGTCTGGCAAAACTTATACCCTTCTCAAAAATATATAATTTTAACTGAATAAAAATATAGAATTACAAAGGAAACTAAGTATATTGAAATATAGTTATCAAAATATTTTACAAAGAAGCTTATGGACAACAAATTGAGAATAAATGTCAAAGGCTAGGGCTTTTTCATTCCACAAATAACCATAAACATATTTACGTCATTTAAATGTTTTATCTCTACCAGGAAAACATAATTTCTGTTGGGGTGGGGCTGTGTTTTGTCTTTATATCTGCACAGGCTTGCATGCTGCCTTGCAGATAATGTGTTTAAGGTTTGGGGTTTTTTTTTTTTGTTTTGTTTTGATTTATTGAGAAAACTTCAAGTGAAAGATATTGAAAAAAATCAAAGGTATCAGCACAGATTGGGGAAAAAAAAAAAGTTAGGTTCCTGAAAAAGGTGACCTACTGCTTCTCACCACTGTAAAAACATTATTAACTATATGTAATCTGAAAAATTTTATAACTGTGGGCTATATGAAAAATTATACCTATAAGAAAAATTATAAGTGTGCCATAAGTCCCATGTGGGTAACCATTCAAATGTAAGAATATTTTTAACTAACTTGGGACCAAATCTAGGGACTTTGACTGGCTGGCTATCTGACTGCTATTAATATAATATGGGGGGGCAGCTAGGTGACGCAGTGGATAGAGCACCAGCCCTGGAGTCAGGAATACCTGAGTTCAAATCCGGCCTCAGACACTTAACACTTACTAGCTGTGTGACCTGGGCAAGTCACTTAACCCCAATTGCCTCACTAAAATATATATATATATATATATATATATATATATATATATATATATATAAATAATATGGGCTATTTTTCCCCCACTGCCTCTCAGACTGATAATTAAAAAAGGATTAAAATGCTTCTTTTAATTAAAGCCAATATGGGATGTAAATAAAGGTGAATAAACTTAGAATTAAATGTAGAAACAAGGGTAACAAAATTAAAACACAACCTGTCAGTTTGTTAAAATTTCTGCCATCTCTTGCCTATGGGTATGCTGGCCACTGCCACCACTTGAACTGTTAGCCTTCACTTTCACTCTTTTTCTCCTTCACTCCAGCTCCTCTGCTTTGATTTCACTGCTCCACTCCTTTCTTCTAACTCTAAACCCCTTTCACTTTGTCGACCCCCCCTTACCTTCTACCTTCCCTCTCTGTACTGCCTCGCTGAACCCTTTCATCTTTTTCTCACTGACCTCTCTCTTTTCTCTTAGTCCTCCCGGGTCATCCCATTGAAAAGGCCACTCTTTAACTTCTCTCTCACTACCATAGTGATGAACCCCTAAGCCCTTTACTCCATCCTGTTGCAAACCCCCAGCGTCTCTTTTCATTCACCTTTTCATTCAGGTGAAACTCAGGGCTGGCTGTCCCAGGGCCAGCTGAGCCCCATGCTCCCTCCCTGCACCTGGAGCTGGAGCTGGGCGAGGCAAACTCCAGCATCCCTCAGGTTTTTTTGTGCACATCTCTGCTGTGCATATGGCCATGCCGTGCCACACCTGTGCCTTGAGGATTTTTGTGCGTGCAGCTTAGCCTGGCTCAGAGCCCCCCCACCCCCACCCCACCAGCTGAAGCAGAGGGGGAGGGGAAGCTCTGCTAGGGGAGCCTACACCACCCACCTTGGGCTGTTATTAATCCAGGGTTTGGAGACAGAATTTCCCTGATGCCTTGTTCTGACAAAAATCAAGAAGTATACTCCATTCTAAGTAGCCATTTTATTTGGCCACCTAGCGAACCCCCAAAATTAGTGCTAGATGGGATTCAGAGGCTATTTAATCTCATATGCAAAAGAGTCTTTTCTACATTACCCAGAAGTGATTACATAGGCTCCAAGTAAGTACCTCCAGTAACAGAAAAGTCATTAATCATGAAGGAAGCTCCTTCTATTGTGACAGCTGTAATTGTTAGAATTTTTCTCTTCTTATACTACAAAAAACAAAACAAACAAACAAAAAAACCCCGTCCTCTCTGTAATTTCCTCTCATTGATACTCATTCTTATTTCTGAAGATACCCAAATGAAGATAAATCAAACTGAGATTTTAAATAATCCCATCTCAGAAAAGGAACCAGAACTTACTGAAAGATAACTTTGGGGCAGGGAGAGGCAGGGAATTCCTGGTCCTGAAGAAATTACAAAATAATTTTGTCAAATCTTAAGGAAGTGTTTTAATTATAATTAAAATAACAATACTACCAAAGTTAATTTAGTTTTAATGTTATACCAAACTATCAAAAGAAAATTTTATAGATGTTGATAAAATAATTATAAAATTAATTTGAAGAAATATCATAAAATATTGAGGAAAAGGACAAAAAGTTAGAATAAAAGGAATAGTATATCAAGACTGCAGACTATGTTATAAATCAACATCCATCAAGACTATTTAATTATTGGTTAAAAAAAAGAAGTAGACTAATGGAATCATCTTAAAAAGAGAATATCAGAAATAATAGACTAAATAATCCAATGTAAAATAAACAAAAATGCTTCCATTGTTGTTGTTGTTTCTCCCTCATTCTCGAAGAAGACCATGACATGGGGCTGATGTCATGACTTGCACTGAATTAGATTTAACTGAGGGCTGTGCACGGTTCCCAAACTCACTGTCTCTTCCAGAGCCATCTGGGTCCAGTGGACTGAATAATTAGCAGGACAACTAGAGGTTTTTTTGGATGTTTTAAGGTAATCGGAGTTAAGTGACTTTCCTGGGGTCACACAACTAGTAAGTGTCTGAGGTGAGATTTGAAGTCAGGACCTCCTAACTTCAGGGCCAGTGTTCTATCCACTGCACCACCTAGCTGACCCAAAAAAGGAAGCAAATATTTAGCAGAGAAATATTTGTCTAAAAATAACTATTGAGGGGGGCAGCTAGGTGGCACAGTGGATAAAGCACCAGTCCTGGATTCAGGAGGACCTGAGTTCAAATCCCACCTCAGACACTTGACACTTACTAGCTGTGTGACCCTGGGCAATGTTAAGGGCTAAAATTCTAGCTAAACTGTCTAAACTATTTAATGAGTGGTCGCCAATAAATTATAAGCTTTAGCAAGAGTTAGGCTTTTAGGCATTTATTAAGGAGAATAAGAATTTGGTAAAGAGAGAGAAAGGCATAGATTCCTATCTATTAAAGGGAGAGCACATTTCTAGCTCCGCTCTCCACCAGAGTCCAAAGGAAAGAGCGTGAGACTGAGCGCCAGTCTCTTCTTTCCTCCTCCCACTAGCCTGCGTCACTTCCTGATGCCAAAGAAAAGACTCCTGGTCTTGCCCTCAAAGACCTTGGCTTCATGGGCAGAACTCTTCTACAGTAAGTCTCCAGCAGGTGGCGTCATTCCAATCGTTACAGCAAATCAATTAATCCTCATTGCCCCAGAAAAAGAGGGAGAGAGAGAGAGAGAGAGAGAGAGAGAGAGAGAGAGAGAGAGAGAAAATAAAAATAACTATTGGGGAAATTGAAAAGTAGTCTGGCAGAAATTAGGCTTAAACCAACTTCTTATACAATATTCCAATATAACTTTTAAAAATGAATATGCTACTTAATATTAAACATTAAAGTTCTGGGCAAGTCTCAATTGCATAAGCAACAAGACTAGATATATTCTCCAATATCCAGGACCTCTCAAACCTCTCCAAAACAGAAATTATGAGCCAAAATCAAAGCAACATGAGATGCTGTTATGGTCTATAATACCCTAAAGAAATTATTTTTTAATCCAGGAATTGATACTCACTGACCCATTGTTCCTCCATTCCTCCACTACTGGCAGCAAAGTCACATTGGTAGATGCAAGGACAGGACACAGACATATCAAAACTGACCTCTAACCCTTGTTTCCCCTCCCTCGTTTCACTGCTGTAGAGACTATGATTCTTAACTGGAAGTTTCCTTAGGCTTCAACAACCAACTTTGCCATATCCCTTCAGGGGTGTAATTTGGAAGCACCAGACACACAAATTTCTGAACTGTCAGCACCAAGGAAAGTAAGCTTTAAATTTCCAGTAGTAGAGAAAGCAGGCCTTTGACTCCTGGTGCTGGGTCAGAGAACTAAGGAAGAGAAGGAGTAATATAGGTCACCAGGAAGATCACAGTATATGTAGAGAGCTGTGCAGAACTACACCAAACTTGTGAGAAAGAGTATAGTATTCAGCTGGGAAAAGTTCTGACCACCCAAAAGTCAGTTGGGGCAAAGACTAAGGCAGGTGAACCTTGAATTGCCCACTGTGGAGATCTAGCCCCCACTGATATCTCAATAGATTCAGAAAAAGCCTTTGACAAAGTATAGCAGTCTTTTAGGTCAAAAACCCTGCACAGTAAAGGCATAGAAGAACTTTTTTTAATATCATAAAAAGTATCTATCTAAAACCATACAGTAAAACTTTTTTACAACAAATATGAGAGTAAAGCAAGGATGCCCATTCATCCAATTATTATTTCATATAGATGTGGAAAAGCTAGCAATCACAATAATACAAGAGAAATGAATTAAAGGGAAAAAACAAAGGTGAATATGGGACAAAGAAACTATCCCTTTTTGATGATGATATAATAATATACTCAGAAAACCCCAGGGAACCAGCAGAATACTAATTAAAACAATTAATAATTTAACAAAGTTACAGGCTACAAAATAAATCCCATTCCATGTAACTACAAAATGTATAAAACCTCTCAAAGCACACAAAAGGTTTATATGGATTCAATTACAAAACACTATTTAAAAAAATAAAGACCAACCTAAATAGCTGGAGGAATATTTAGTGCTCGTGGATAGGCTGTGCCAATATAATAAAAATTAAGCTACCCAAATTAATTTATACGTTATACTAATCAAACTCTCAATAGAATATAGAGCTTGATAAAATAGAAAGAACTCTCACTTGGGAAAACAAAATATCTAGAATATCAAGGGAAAAAACAAAAGGAAAATAGCACTTACAGAACTCAAACAATTATGAAACAATAGTCATCAAAATCATCTGACAACTGGCTAAAGAACAGAAAAAAATATATCAATGGAACAGGCTACACAAAGGAGATTCAGAAACAATAAAATTCAATAACCCAGTCTTTGATAAAGTGGAAAACAATTTATGTAGGGAAGATAATTTCCATTTGATAAAAACTACTGCAAAAATTGAAAAGCTGTCTAGCAGAAATTAGACACAACACACCATCTACATTTAAAAAAATACTTCAAATTGTACACATCCAAACAACCCTGAGGTTTTATCTCACACCCAGAAAATTGGAAAAATGACCAAAAAATGGCAACAGTCAATGTTAAAGGGGTTGTGGGATGATAGGGAAACTCCTTCATTGTTGGTAAAGTTGTAAAGTAATACAGTAATTTTGGAAAACAATTTGGAATTGTGAAAATAAATGACTAAAATGTCTTATACCCTTTGAACTAGAGATTCCATTTTGGGGCTTATACAGCAAGGAAGCCATTGATAAGAAAGAAAGTTCCTATATATTCCAAATTATTTATAACAGCACTTTTTGTGATAGCTAAGTAGATAGCCATCAAGTGGAGAATGGCTAAACAAATTGTGGTACATAAATGTAATGGAATACTACTGTAGTATCAGAATAATGTGTGGAATACAGAGAAGCAAGGAAAGATTTAAATGAACTGACACAGAACAGAGCCAAGAAACAATTCACACAGTAACCAGTAACTACAATGTAAATTGAAATAATTTTACAGCAAAAAATCAAAAGTATATGTAACAAAATTATAAAGATCAAGTGGGACGTAAATGATGAGTCATGAAAATGTAATCTATCTTTGCTATAGAGGTAGGAGGACCACAGGTGTTACACATTGCACTTATTTTGGGGCATCTTAAATATATTGATAATTTAGCTGAAATATTTTTCTTCTCTAAAAAAATGTTACAGATCTCAGAAAGTAGCATACATGGAATCTGTAAAAATAGTATAACTGTTTGATCTGAGAAATTATAACTGGCTTTGTAATCTGTAACTTTGTCTTCCCCACTAAACCAATCTCTGTTAAATTTTAGCTAGCTAACTGGCTAGCTGTCTTTGGGGCTATCGGCTATTAGCTGCCTGTAAGAGCCTGCCCTCTCCCCCACTGCTCCTCTCAGACTGATAAGAAACAAGACTAGGAAGCCTCTTTTCAATTTAAGCAAATACCAGGGTTTATTGATAATATTAAACATTAGAGATAAACTTAGAAATGAAAGATATATGACCTGAAACCTCGGTACACAAACTCAACTGCTTCCTATCTTCCTGCGCATCTCTCACCTGCCACATTGAACTATCGGTGACTCCATCGCTCCCCTGCTCTACCTTTCTTCCTTCTCCCCTCTCAGTCTCAGTTCAGTCCTCCTGTCCTCACTGTCAGCCACCCTGATGCATTTCCCCTTTACTTGGTCTTCTCAGTCCTCCCTGCTGATCCCTTTCTCAGTCTTCCCCTTTCACTGCCAGCGGAACCCACTCTCCATAGTGTGTGGGACAGTTATGGATTTGAGTCAGATTAAACTCTGAGGATGGAGTATGAAAGATACCTACCCCCCCCCCCCGCCCCAGAATAGCTAGCCTCTCGATTTGCCTAAAAGTTAATTGCTTGTCAAATTCTCACCGTCTCCTTTAAGTTTTATTGTTGAGATAATGGACTTGGGACAGTTCTGTAAACTTTGGGGATGGGGTCTGGGAGATATCCAGTCCCCCAGTAAGTTTTATTACTTGTCACAGTTCTACCAATTAGCACTATTTACTTTACTTTTGCTTAGTTCCCACATGCCAGCTACACCTTATTTTATGGCCTGTAATAAAAAAACTCCCCTCTCACATGTCAGAATCCCAGTCCTTGTCATGGTAAATTGCAGTCAGATAAGGGAGTGATTTCTGCCTCCCTCTTTCTTTGACATTCCTCAGACTTGTACCTCTTCCCCTTTTCCCCTTTGTTCTTGGACATGTCTCCATACATGGATCACAAGCTGGGTACGCACCTTGGATGAGACAGGATTGGATGTTAGATTGTGAGCTCATCCACCCTAGGTGTACGTGGGGACAGTCCTTTTCAAGATTACTATAAAAACCTAGAGGATTGGGCATATCTTTGAAAGACTTCAATGTGTAATTGGGTTTTGCCTGTCCTCATGAGGATGTAATAAATCTGTCTC
The DNA here is from genome assembly GCF_019393635.1 of Dromiciops gliroides. NCBI lineage: Eukaryota > Metazoa > Chordata > Mammalia > Microbiotheria > Microbiotheriidae > Dromiciops > Dromiciops gliroides. The sequence continues at coordinate 567,507,458 of NC_057861.1, read as the reverse complement.
TGCTTGACTTGGTGGTCTCCTTGAGCTATTTGGATAAACTGAAGCAGTTTGTCCCAAACAATAGTGTCCCTCTTCACTCCTCTGCTCAATCCTTCACTCTTCCTCTTCTCACTCTCCCTTCCTATGTCTCCACCCCCCAGGCTATATAACCCTTCTTCCTCTCAGAAACCTTGGGCCGGGCCACCCACACAAGCCAAGTTAATTCGTTGTTCCCCCAGGGTCGGGCCTTGTGCTGGCCAGGGCACTAAGCCTTTGTGCCTGGGCATGCCTGGAGCCAGGGGCTGGGCAGAGGAAGCTGACACGTACCCAAGGCCCTTCATGCACCTCCCTGCTGAGCAGGGCTTGGATGCATGAGGCTTACCAGCCTGGGGCAGTTTCAGGGAGAGCAGTCTCACTGGGGGTGGGGTGCCCGAGGCTAATTTTAGCTGCTTGCAAATTCTTTATGGTGATATAAGGAACAGAAAATATCAATAAAACTTATTTAAAAGATTACATGTCCTTCAATTTAGAAGAAAAGCATATCATATAGTTTCATAATTACATTAGAAGTTTTGGTTGCATGGAATTGAAAAGCTTCTGTACCAACAAAATTAATTCATATAAGATAAAAAAGTAAGCAATGAAATGGAGTAAAATTTATATTCTAAATTTTTTATCTCCAATAGCTAAAATTTTTAAAATTCTAAAAGTTTTATTTCAAATATCTCAGAAAAGGATTAGTTTATCTGTATGAGCACATAGCAACAAACAAAATTACCACAAATAATAGAAATTTAAATCAAAATAACCCTGAGAACTATGCCCAAAGGGCTATAGAACTGTGTATACACTTTGATCCAGCAAAACTACTGTTAGGTTCATATCCCAAAAAAGAGGAAAGACCTATTTGTGTAAAAATATTTATGGCAACTCTTTTTGTGGTGGCTAAGAATTGGAAATCAAAGGAATGCCCATCAATTGGGGAATGGCTAAACAAGCTGTGATGTGTGATGGTGATGGAATATTATTGTGCTATAAGAAATGACAAGCGGGATGACTTCAGGAAGGCCTGGAAATACATGTATGAACTGATGTATAGTGAAGTGAGCAGAACCAAGAGAACATTGTGCCCAGAGACAATAATATCGTTTAATGAAGAACTGTGAATGACAACTATTCTCAACAATACAATGATCCAAGACAATTCCAAAAGAATATTAATGAAACATACTACCCTGATCCAAAAAAAGAACTGATATTGATTGAACACAGATTGAACCATGATATTTTTCACTTTGATTTTTTTATAAGGCAAAGACTTATATTCCTTAGTTTTCTTGTACAAGAAAACATGATATTCATGTTTTACATAATCATACATGTATAATCTATATCTGATTGCTTACCACGTCAGGGAAAATTAAAAATAATAAGAAAGAAAGAAAAAATATGAGTGGATTCTGACATCCCTTTGAAGAAGTGGGAGAGTAATAGATATGAGACATTACACATATTTTCAGACTCTTTATGTGCTGGTTGGTTGAAGGGTTCCTTTTTACTTTTTCTCTTAAAATAGTCTTTATTATGTCAGGGGAGAGGAAGCTATACTGAAATTTAGGTGATATAAAAACAAAATAAATCAATAAAATCTATTTTTAATGAAAATAAATATGTGCTGAAATGTGTAAGAGAAAGGGCTCTTTTTTTCTAAATAGAATTTTATTTCTTAGCCAAACACATAAACAACTCATATCTGCTTCCTGCATTCTTCATTATTGTATACTGCAGAAAATAGAAATAACAGAAGAGAGTGGAAATAGATATTAAAACATCATCATCAAAGAAAGATTACTCACAACTACATTATTGTGTTTTCCATATTTTTTTTTAAATTGTCAAATTTGCTTTCTTATGTATGCCTTTATAAAAGCCACATTACACAAAGAGCTTAAATTTAGCCAAGTTGTTAAAGTGTTGGTTTATCTTTTGCAACCCATTGGCCTATCTACTTGTGGGGAACTTTGACAGAGAAACCCAAAAAGCACTCAGGAATAAGGAAGAGTGGGTTTATTGATAGGTTTATTGGTGCTCTGGCCCAAAACAGAGTAGCCTCTGGTTCTTTGGGCCCCGAATAAGTGTCCAAGCTGCAGTTATATACCTCTTAGGTGTGAAATACATGCAGGGTTTCACAAGTACATTTTGGTGAGCTACTTGCATACATGTCAGGAAGTAGTTACTAAGTGACAGACTTCAGGGGAAAAACAGTGTGCCCTACTTTCATTTGGGGGGCCTTAGCTTGGGGCTCAGTTTTATGCCCCATACTTTCCCATATTACACTTATAAATAGAAGGAATACTTGGCATTTGTGGTAGCTCTTCATTCCCCAGGTTTCCCTTTTCCAAGCTGTGGCCAAAGATCCAGACCATTCCCACCATTCTCCTCTTGTCAAAACAATTGATTTGTGTCATATGCTATCAAGTGAACACATACTGATATTCACAGTGAGAGCTAAATATCCTAATCAGCTACCTTACACCATTAAGATTTCAGGAGAAGGGGCAGCTAGGTGGCACAGTGAATAAAGCACCAGTCCTGGAGTCAGGAGTACCTGAGTTCAAATCCAGCCTCCAACACTTAACACTTACTAGCTGTGTGACCCTGGGCAAGTCACTTAACCCCAATTGCCTCACTAAAATTAAAAAAAAAAAAGATTTCAGGAGAAAATGAGTAATGGTTTAATTATGTTGGATGGGTCCGTCGTGGTGAACTTTTGGGAGACTTTCAATAAGAGTCACAAATATGGGCAGGCATGGATGGAGTCTTATCTGCATTGTTGGAAGGATTTACTGAAATGATGAGATCATAGATATATTTGAATATAATATAGTAGTTGATACTAAAAGATTAATATGTTACACCATTCAAGGTAAATTATTTTCATTTTAGTAGGTGATATTTTGCTCATTTGATCAGAATCCAGAGATAAGAAGGCTAGGAAGAAGTGTTGGAGCAAGTTCTTGCTAACTAAATTCCTGTTAGTTCAGGTTCAGTGTTGGAATGGAACAAAATACTTGCAATTCATTGAATAGGTAACAAAAGGAATATGGTAATTCACATGATCTTTAGATAATTCTTTCAGGTCAGAGGGTTGCCAAATATACTTGGATGGGATTTTTTGTGCCATTAGGTGAACAGGATGTTGTATCAATGGAGACCAGGGCCAATCAGGTCCTAAGGATAATTTTGTTTCCTTTTAGGAAAAATATTATATAGGTAGAAACCTGTTCCACAAATAAATATCAAAAGTGTTATTCAAGTATCATGAACATATAGTGAGAAAAACAAAAACTGTTAAACTCACTTTACTTTGGAATGATGCAAATATATTTTCTTTTGCATATGGTACAATGGAAAGAGCAATGGATTTGGAATCAGACAACCTGGATTCAGTTTGCTTCTTACTAGCTATGTGTTGGGCAAGTTACTTGAGATCTTTAGGCTTCAGTACCTCATCTTTAAAACAAGGTTTTTAAACCCTTGGGGTTGCTTTAACCCCTTCTGCCTCCAAATCTTATGATTATATGAAAATGTCTACATGAGTCCAAATGGTGTGTAAGAAAATATTGGGATGTAGCAGATACTCAAAGGCCCACCTGGAGATTAATCTAAACTGATTGAATTAAGTGAGAGTGATTGATTGTTGATTAGCCTATCTCAAGTTAATTAGATTGTAACCACACCTGGCCAAACCTTAAGGAGGATTGTTATCAGAAGCTAAGGACTTTGAACTCAACTAGAGACCACTTTCAGGTAATGTGAACCAATGGATTTGGATGACACTAACCAATCAGCTTGAAGCAGTGTGTAAGGACCTTCTCTGCTCCAGACCTAGAGAAAACTTCCACACTCAGTTTGAGGGGAGTTTGTGATTGAAACAGGCTTGTGGCAGAGGACTTGAGGAAGAACCTGACTAGGCTGGAACTCTAGGCTAGATACTTCTTTTCTTAACTTTCTGAACTCCACATGAATATAAATAAATAATAAATGCTTAATGCCCAAAGACTGGTGCTAAAGCTTCTAGTTTAAGGTGACCACACATTTAGATTTTAAACATAACAGGTGGTTATTATTATTGTATTTCCTGTCCCTTACCTTTGTTCCTCACTTAAAACATGAACTATGGATTGGTATTTGAAAGAAAATTAGTAGTAGTAACGGTGAAAATAGTAGCAGCAGCAGCAGCAGGAGTATTGTGATTCTATTTGTTCTTATGTATTTTTTCAGATTTCAGATCAAAACAGTCTTGGGACAAATGACTATTTTACTGTTCTTTTTTATTGAATGACTACTGCACAAGTGGATATAATCACTCCATTTTGTGGTTGAATAAAGGTATTAGATGTAAATTCAAGCTCTGTAGACTCAATAAAAAAATCTTTGAGACAATTCTAATAAGCAGACAGGACAATATGAATATGTATCTCATCTTGCTCAAAATAATTTTGTTCTCCTCTGCTAGATCTCTATAGATTGAAAGCTTTTTCTGCCATGTACTTTGGAGAATATAAGCATTTGTCATAATAAAATTTACTATATTTAAAAATGTTCTTAAGTATGTTTGGATCAATGCTATCATTATTTGTGGGCAACAGTTCTGGCTATTATAGGTTCCATTGCAGCTTATTGGTTGAGGCTTCCAGGAGGACATCATAACAAAATAAAAGATTATGAAGGCACAATTCGTATTTTCAATATAGAAATTTAACTTCAACTGTTGTATAATTCTAGAAGTCAAGTTATCTCTTGCAAGTTATTTGGTAGATGCCATATTGTTACATTTTTATATCCTACCATGAGGTATTGCATAGTTTTTTTTCGATTCCTTTGCTTGTTCTGTGTTAATCACTAAATTCAGATTACTTGAGAACATTTCTATAATTCTATAATGACCTACTCCTGAATAGCCTTTAGAAAGCACTCCATTTCCACACGTAAATTTGCATTTTCATGTTTAAATTTTTCCTTGCTAATTAACTCTTTTTAGTCTCCTTTCCTGGATGAAGATGTTACTTGCTAATCATGGGTAACTCTTAAGGTTCTGAACTGAACCCTTTTCTTTTCTCACTCTGTAATACCTCCTTGGTAATCTCATCAATCCCCAGGGATTGAATTATCTCTATGTAGATTATTCTCAGATCTGTTTATCAAGCCCTAACATCTCTCTTGACCTCCAGCTTCATATCTCCATCTGCCTCTTGGACATCTTGAACTTGATGTCCTGTTGGATATCTTAAACTCACCATGATCAAAACTAAATTCATTATACCCCACCAAAGAATAACTCTCCCCTATTTTTAACCTTTCTATTACTGTTGAGAATACCTCAATCTTCTCAGTTGTCCAGGCTCAAAACTTGTGTCAACCTCAACTCCAAACTCTATCTTATCCTCCATATCCAATCTGTTGTCAAGTCCCATTGATTCTACCTTTGCAACGCTTCTCATATGTGCCCTCTTACCTCTTCTGATGTTGCCATAACCCTGATGCTGACCCTCATCTCTTCATTTGTGGACTATTGTTTGATGATTTGTCTTCCTGACTCAAGTCTTTCTACATTCCAGCCCATTCTCCACTCATAATTTTATTATTTCTAATGTGATTTTTTTCTGGATCTTTTCTAACTATTTTTGTTGACTTTTTAGCACTATGGCATAGAAGTTTTCTACAGACTAGATAGTTGTATAATTATAGCTGTACCTCTCAAAGGGGTCATCTAATCTAACTTCCTTCTTTTACAGATGAGAAAACCGAGGCCTAGAGAAGTTAAATGGTTTGATCATGGTCACAATGTAGTATCAGGGGTGGGATTTGAACTCAGTATCTTCCTGACCCCAGTCCAATACTATTCATACACAATATTTCCTACTCAAGCTTCCAAGCTTCTACTTTAAATCTTCCAGTGTCTTTCCACACATCTCAATAGCTTTCTCAACTCTCTAATGAGTGATCCTGTTTGATACTGCCCCTAGAGTGAACTTTTCCCCTGTAGTTTTTATTATAGCAATAGCCACCACATATGTGCAGGTTTTCAAGTAGTTCTGTTACTTGACACCAAATTCTGTGGGAAAATGTTCTTGTTCATAATAATTATAGCTGATAGGACCCTTTTTTGAATTACTGTTTTGATATATTCTATTGGTTGAGTTCATGCCATCAAATTCAAAAAGTATTGTTTTTAGAATTAACATCTAAATATATTCCTCTCCCTTTCAGAATCATTACAGAACTGGTCCAGTTTTTATATGCTTTACTTCTGGATTTTTTTACTGGGTGGAGAATGTCAATGATCTTTGATTCTTTAACTTTTTCTTCTTCAAATTTTAGTAGCTCCTCAATTTCATCTCTTCTTTCATTTTAATGCAGTCTAAAATATATAGTTTGTTTTTAATGGTTTCACTAGACTTGCCATTAATACATTTTTGTATGACAAGAATATGAAGGCACTTATCAAAAGTAATATTAAGTCCATGCATTTAGCTAATGACATCATTTCCAATTTTGTAATGATTATCTTGGCACTTAACAAAATTATTTATATCTTTAGACCATATCATGTGTATTCATAGTTTGCCCACTTCAGTGGTCATTGTCTTCTTTACTGAAACATTTCTAGGAGGTGTAATATTGATAATTTTTTTCTGGAATATTTTATCTTCTTAGTGTACCAAAACATGAAGGGATTCTATTCATACCATTATGCTGTATCATCGTGATCATCACAACTGAACTCATAGGATTGCCTGCCTTTTTCTTCGAATCTTGGGAGCAGTTATATGATATTGACCGAGGTGCTGACCCAATTTGTGGTCTCACCAGGGCCCGATTAACCAAGATTTTAGGGTCCCTACCAGGTCATCCCATCTACAACAGTAGTCTCAGGGCATATAAAGCCCCCAACTGTGCCACATCTGGTTGGCATTTGCCTACTTTGTTGTTGCTTCCTCCATTCACAGCATGGATGATTGGTTAGAATTTGAGGGAGTTTATTATTATTTACTAAAGGCATAAAATAGCACTGAACCAAATCTGAGGAAGCATATATTTTATTATTTTTGACTCAACTATGTACTTAAATGTAAAATATGTCACATATAGAAATGAAGCCAAAGGAAAGAGAAAAAGGGTTAGGGTCAGTAAGGAAAATCAATGTTAAACTTTTTATTCCAGGTTTATTTCACCTAAGGCCACTTCTGAGATTGAAAGTATGCTTTGGAAATAAGGTCCGTGACTGTACTGGATTATATAAAGAGTGCCTGAAACCCTTGCACAAATCAGAACGCCTACAGTGAGCCAGAACCTGTATTATACATAGAAGGGGTCAGCTGCTGGCATCAGCAATTTGGTGACTTATGTGATGCATTCCTTATTGAGAGTGAATATGGGGGTGGGAGTCATACACCTATTTAGTTAATGATCCCACTGCAAGAAAGCACATTGAAATGCTTAAATTCTGTAGTCACTGGAGCTTAATGAGTATAATAACAGTACATAACATATTGCTAACCCTGAACTATGTAGATCCAATTCTCAACTATGACCACTTAACAGCTTTAAAGAGTATTCACCAACTCGAGCAGGTCATCTCCTCTGAAATTTCTCCCAGTCACATAGAAAGCAATGCATTTTTAAAAATTTTATTTATTTTTTTAAAGCAATGCATTTTTAAGGTATATGAGTATCTTAGGCACATTGTGTTTGTATGTATAGGTATAGGTATAGGCATGTCATCATTTTAGTTATATTATATGAATATGGATATACTCCATGATTTAGACTACTTCCTGTTAACCTTGCCCTCTTATCCTGAGTTCAGAGTGTGACTGTTTAGATATTAATCATTTGATACAACGTGTGGATGAGTCCACACAAATAACTTGTAATGTTTAATTAAACTAAACTGTAATCAACAGACTTTATCTTTTGACAACCATGTACCAGGAACTTTATCTGTTGAAAATTAACTGTAAGATTGGCTTGACTTTTAAAGGCACTATGTGAGTTTCTCATTAGCCTTATTATCATTTCTGAATCATAAATATGTAAATGATGAGTTTCACACGGGAGATTTAATTCTGTGCTCTTATTTCTGATTAGCTGGAAATACACTCTGGTTCTGTCAGATAATTGGTAACACTGCACACCAATAAGGCATTTTCCCACGCTTCATCAGAAGCAGCTGAAATTAAAGAAGGCAGGGCTGTTACGTTTTTGACAGTTTTGTAACACCAACTTGTTAAAGTTTTAACTCAGCCATTAATATAGTCCATGAATTATTAATACAATTTTATGTCAAGATTTTTTTAAAGTTGAGATCCAAGCCTTGAGAATAAATGCTCAAGGAAAGAAAACTCTTTCATTTTTTTTTCTTCTTTTCTATTTTAATCTGTGTATCAAACAAAATACTCATTTAATTTGAGTAAAGGAGGGACAAAAGAATCACTGTGACCATTCAAAGTGAAGTGGATTCTCCCCAGTGCACAATGGCAAATATCTAGATATTTGCAAGTATAAATATGCTGAGCACCATGAAGATTTTCTTTAAATTCAGACTTGTTTTTTTTTTTCTTTGCTTTTGCATTTTGTAGACAATCTTGATTCTCCCCTGATAGTAATGTTGATGCTTAGGATGGTGTGCATTAAGGCATTCTTGAAGCAGTACTAACTTTGTAACCTGAAAAAGTAAGATACTTCTTCCAGTTCTCTGCACAGTATTTAGCACATAGTAGGCTTTTAATAATTGCTTATTAGTTTATACAATTAGTATTAAGGGTGAGATTTTGAGTTTGTATCAATGCTATTTTTTTTTTTTTGGTGAGGCAATTGGGGTTAAGTGACTTGCCTAGGGTCATACAGCTAGTAATTGTTAAGTGTCTAAGGCCAGATTTCTCTATCCACTGTGCCACCTAGCTGCCCCATCAATACTATTTTTTTACCTAAACAATTTTAATCAGTATTTTTTCCTGCAAAGGTAAAGATTGATTTCCCAACTACATTTTAAGCTCCTGCAGGACCTGCCTTTTATTGATTTTGTTTCTTCATTTCCATAATTTATATGCCATAGAGGAGGGTAAGAATAAAGGGAGGGGCCCTTTGCATTTAAATATTTTACACTTTGTAAGATCACTGATTTTTGAGCTAAAAGGGATCTTAAAGTTTACTGGGTCAAATTTCCTCATTTTATAGGTGAGAGTACTAAGGCACACAAAGGTTAAGTTTAAATTAAAAGTAGAAATCCAAGTAGGCTGTTCCTAGTCTAATTTCTTTTAGTTATTTGTTTTATCAAAACATGGGTTCACACCTAAAAAAATCCAAATATTTACTCATAAAGGTAATTTTTTAACTCTATGAAAGAACAGTATATATAATTCTAGTAGCCTGGGAAAGATAATTTTATAATCAGCAGTTTGATAGTACTCCCTAAAGCACAGGCATTATCAAAATAGAAATGAAAAAATAAAAATACTCAGCACCATGGCTTAGTGGATAGAAAATCTTTTTCACAGATAGGAATGCCAGGGTTCAAGTCCACCTCTGACAAATACTGGATATGGGACCCTGAGCCAAGTTATTTAAATTTCTCAGTATTTTATACAACTCTACTACTATAAGTTGTAGACAAAGTGCTGGCGTGCATTGATGAGGGAGTTTTCTCACGCAGGAGTTCCCTATATCAAATGAAATAGCATGTCTATCCTTATCACTATTTCTAGCCCTATTCTTCTTCTGATATTGTTCTCTTCTTTCGGGATCATCTTTTAAGTAGGTTTCAGTAATTTCTGAACATTAACTGATTAATGTTCAGAGATTATCTTTAGGAAAAATGAAAACATTTTTTCTTTACCTACAAAATGGAGTATACCATGACATGTAAAAATGAACTTAGTCTAGAGAGAAATTTCATTTATTCACATACAATTTATCTGAAGGCATTATCCTTAATGTCCCTGCCTAATTTATATTACAGAGCCCATTTTGGAGGGAAGCAAAAGTTTTGGTTATTGTTGTAAAGTTTTTATTGTAGTTGTTGTGATTAAAATCATCAGAATAATAGGGTTAGATTATCTCTAAGTTACTAGTCACCTCTAAACAGAAGATCCTGTGAAATGGAAAAAAGCAGTGTAGGGATGAAGTAATTTTAAATTTTTGTTTCATGTGCTGCCATAGAAAAAGAATTCATCATGAAATGAGCAGTTTACTGATGAAGTACTTTTTTATATTTAGTTAGCTTGGTCCTTTGGAAGTAGCTGTAGTCTATTTTTTAAAGTACCTTGAGTCTATCTGGCATCCTATAACCTATTGGTATAGCATTTGAGAACCAATAGTCTCCTCCCTCTAACATACATGATGAGGCAATCAGATTAGGATTTTATTGAGTCAAAAATGTTGACATGAGAAAATTTTAAAATACTGTAACTATACAATTCATCATTTGTAGACCATTTTTAGAAGGATCAGGTCAACTTGGAATAGCAAAGCAAGTACTTGCAAGGAAGAAAAAGACCAAGATTCTACTTCATCCCTTACTTCCTTTTCCTTTTTCTAGCCTGTGGCTTTAGGCAAGTTACCAAAAGCCTCTAAACAATGTTCATTTGTAAAATAGATATTTATGCAGAGAGCTGGATCAAATGATTTTAAAGTACCTTCTAGGTCTAAGATCTGTTATTTATAAATATGTGCCACTTAGGATTCATATATCTAATGGCTATGTATTCCCATCACTATAAAATGGAACACATTGGATTTATTTAACTCAAAATGTTTATTGGTAGGTAAAAGGATAATTTCTCATCTTTTCTGACCATACCACAAAACGAATACATATATAAAGATCCATTTAAACTAATGAGGAGTTCTTTATATGGATTAGGTGCATACCACACATTTCCAGATACTTATAATCACCAGAAATGGTGAATTGTGTACTTACATCTAAACTAATAGACAGTGTTGCCTGATGCCCTAGCATAACTACACCCTGAGACCAACTCAGTGATTGGTCAGTCCCTGCCTAAAACTTCAAAATTGAGAGATGGCACAGCCTTGCTGTTCACTCTCAATTACTGACAGATCCTCTGGCCTGCCCTCACTTCCAGCTACCTGCCCACTGGGACTGATAACCTTCAGGTTATCACATTCCACAATGATTAGTATATATCCACCCTCTACCCTTCCTATCCCTGTGATTCTGAATGCTGTCCTACAACTCTCACTGTATAAACTTTGTTCTCCACCCCCTACCTGCTCTCTTCCTCCCCATCCTAATTATCTCCTACCTTATTTCTATCCTCCCAAAATCACACTTAAGATCTCCTCAGCCCTATCACTATGCTATATATCTACTCCAGAAGTAAGAAATATTTAATCTTAAACATTTTTCTTTCTTACTCCTTCCATCTTCTGTACTCTCTGAAACTTACCCCCCTTCTGATGAAACTGACTACTGGATTTCTCAAACTGGATGTTCACATATACATCTTAAGTTCAGCATGTCCAAAACTTATCTTTCCCACCAAAATTGGCCTCTTCTTAATTTCCATACTACTTTCAGGAGTACCACCATGCTCCCATTCACACAAACTTAAATTCTAGATGCTATCCTTACTCCTCACTCTCTCTCTTTTTTTTTTTTTTGGTGAGGCAATTGGGGTTAAGTGACTTGCCCAGGGTCACACAGCTAGTAAGTGTCTGAGGCCAGATTTGAACTCAGGTACTCCTGAATCCAGGGCCGGTGCTTATCCACTGCGCCATCTAACTTCCCCCTCTTCACTCTCTCTTATACCATATGTCCAATCAATTGCTAAGTTCTATAATTTCTTTCTTGTATAATTTATTGTATATTCTCCCCTTCTCTCCTCTGACACTGCCATCCTGAAGTAAGCCTTTATCACCTCACAGTTAGACTATTACCATAACATTCTGGTTGGTCTACCTACTGAAAGTCTCTCCCTACTCCAGTCCATCTTCCATTCAAATATCAAAGTTATTTCTCCAAAATGTAAGAAAGACCATTTAATTTCCATATTAAATAGTGGATACTTATTATTATCATCTCTATCAACATATATAAAATCCTCAGTTTTCTTTTTTGTTTTTTAAAATAGTATTTTATTTTATTTTTTCCAATTATATGTAAAGAGAGTTTTCAATATTCATTCTCGTAAGATATTGAGGTCCAATTTTTTTCTGCCACACTTCCTTCCCCTTCCTGAACCTAGGAAGCAATATGATATAGGTTACAAATTATAATCCTGTTAAACATATTTCCACATTAGTCATGTTGTGAGGGAAGAATAAGAAAAAATGGTTAAAACCAAAAGAAAGAAAAAAATTAAAATTAAAAACCCAACAAAAGTGAAAATAGTATGCTTCAATATGCATTCAGACTCCATAGTTCTTTTTCTGGATGTGGAGAGAATTTTCCATTGTGAAACTTTTAGCATTGTCTTGGATCACTATATTGCTGAGAAGAGCAAAGTCTAATCACTGTTGATCATGACAAAATGTTATTGTTAATACATATAATATACTCTTGGTTCTGGTTATTTCACACAGCATTAATTCATGTAAGTCTTTCGAGGTTTTTCTAAAATCTGCCTCTTTATCATTTCTTGTAGTACAATAGTATTCCATTACATTCATACGCCACAATTTGTTTAGCCATTCCCCAACTGATGTGAGTTCCCTCAATTTCCAATTGTTTGCTACCACAAAAAGAGCAGCTATAAATATTTTTGTATATGTGGGTCCTTTTCCCTTTATTTATGATCTCTTCAGGATATAGGCCTAGTAGCGATATTGCTAGATTTAAGGGTATGCACAGTTTTATAACCTGGGAATGGTTTCAAATTTCTCTCCCTTCTATCAGCCCCACCTCCCTTTTGTCATTTCTCCCTTTGCCTCCTAGTTTTGCCATCCTTTCTCTCAGCCCTACTTTCTTTTTCTTTCCCCTTTTGCCTCCTAGCTTTACCCTTCCTTTTATCAGTATACCACCCTTTTCTTCTTCCTTTCCCCTTTTACTATAGGGTAAAATAAAATTCTATTCCTAACTGAGTGTTTATTGTTATTCCCTCTTTGAGTCAAATCAGATGCAAGTAAGGTTGAAACAATGCTCACCCCTCCTTTCTTTCCCTCTATTGTAATAGGCCTTTTGTGGCTCTTCATGTAATGTGATTTACCCCATTCTGTCTTAACTTTCTTCTTCTCCAAGTATAATCTTTTTTGTCACCCCTTATGATTTTTTAATATCACCATATCAAAATCATTTTATACCCATACCCTTCTGTCTTTGTGTACACATAACCTTAACAAAGATAAAATTCTCAGAAGTTGTATCATCCAGTAAAGAGATGTAAACATTTTAATATTGAATGACTCCATTTTTTTCCTGTTTTATTTTTTTGTGCTCTTCTTGAGTCTTGTATTTGTAGGTTGAATTTTCTGTTCATTTCTGGGCTTTTCATTAGTTAAGCTCTAAAGTCCCCTGTTTCATTAAATGCCCATTATTTCCTCCAAAAGGTTATGCTTAATTTTGTTGGGGAGTACATTCTTGGTTGTAATGCAAGTTAATTTGCCTTCCAGAATATCATGTTCTAAGTCCTCTAAACCTTTAGTGTTGAGGCTGCCAGGTACTGTGAAATCCTGATTGTTGTTCCTTGATTTTTAATTTTTTTTTTCTGGCAGCTTATAGTATTTTCTCCTTTATGTGATAATTTTGGAATTTGGCTATGATATTCCTTGGAGTTTTCCTTTTGGGGTCTCGTTCACGGGGTGATTAGTGGATTATTTCAGTGACTATTTTCTCCTCTGTATCTAAGATATTGGGGCAGTTCTCCTTGAAATTGTCATGAAATATGCTGTCCAGGCCCCCCTTTTTAATTCATTCATTTATTTATTTGCTTTTTAACTAATAAACATTTTTATTTATAGTTTTGAGTTCTAATTTTTATCCCTCATTTCAACCCCGCTTAGCCTTCCCTGAGGTGGTAAGCAATCAGGTATCTGTTATACATATATGATCATGTAAAACATTACTATATTTAGTCATTTCATATAAGAAAACTTGAATAAAATAAAAAAATAAAAGAAAGTGAAAAGTAACATGTTTCAGTCTGTTTTCCAACAATATCAGTTCTTTCTTTGGAGGTAGATAGTATGTTTCACCAATAATCCTTTGAGATTGTCTTGGATCATTGTATTATTGAGAATAGTTGTCATTCACAGTTCTTCATTAAACAATATTGCTGTGTCTGGGCAAATGTTCTCTTGGTTTTGCTCACTTCACTGTTCATCAGTTCATATAAGTCTTTCCAGGCCTCTATGAAATGATCCTGCTTGGCATTTCTTATTCATTTATTTATTCATTCATTCATTCATTCATTTATTTATTTATTTATTTATTTATTTATTTATTTATTTATTTATTTATTTATTTATTTATTTGTTTATTTGTTTATTTGTTTATTTGTTTATTTGTTTATTTGTTTATTTGTTTATTTGTTTATTTGTTTGTTTGTTTGTTTATTTATTTATTTATTTATGTATTTATTTATTCACCCATCCACCTGTACATCTACTTATTTATTTAGTTATTCATACATTCATTCATTTTTTTATTTGTGTATTTGTTTATTCACTTATGCAATTATTTAGCTATTTATTTGCTTGTTTATTTAGTTATTCATCTATTTATCTATTTATTTATTTGCTCTTTTATTTATTTGGTTAGTTATTTGTTTATTTATTTATTTGTTTATTCATCCATCCATCCATCCATCCATTCATTAACTCATTCATTCATTTATTTAATTCATTAATTTGTTTATTCATTTGTTCATTAATTCATTCATTCAGGATTTTTTCCCCACCTTACATGTAAAAACAAATTTTAACATCAATTTTTAAAACTTTGTCTTCCAAATACTCTTTTTTCCTCCCTATCCCCTGCTTAAGGACTGAGGGTCCTCAGAGCCTTCTGCTTGCTTGCTCAGTCACCCTCTGTGCTGAGCTGTACTACCCTTTTACCCAGGTGAGAAAGAACTTTTCTGAAGACTTTAAGATGGAAGATTGTTTCAATCCTTTTTGGGGGGGGGGGAGGCAATACATTATGTAGCACCAGAATCTGTTCACATGCTTAATTTAACATTGTTTCTAAAGGAAATTTGGGAGAGGTCAGGCAACTTCCTGGTTTCTTTCTACTATCCTGGCTCCCTTCTGTTTGATTTTTAAAAGCCTTCATAACCTATCTTTTTTTTAAACCCTTCCAGTCTTTTTATACCTTACTACACACAAACACACACACACACACACACACACACACACACACACACACATGACATTGTTACTTACACAAAATACTTCATCTTCTGACAGTGCATTTTCACTGCCTGTCACTCATTCCTAGAATTGCTTCCACCTTTTTCTCTACCTCCTCCTAGATTCCTGGATTCCTTCCAGTTGCAGTTAAAATTGCACTTTTGACAATATTCTTTCCCAGTTATCCTCAACTCTAATATCTCCTCTCTCAAATTATGCCCAAGTTAATATATTCATTCTTTTTACATAATTGATTACATTACCCTCCCTATTCTACTGTGAGGTCTTTAAAAGTAAAGTTTTCTTTCTTTCTTTGTATTCCCACAACTTAGCACGATATATAACATAGAGTAAGCATTTTGTAAATCCTTATTGACTGTTGGTACTCCAGATGTAAGATCCTTCCTTGTCCAGTGACTCAACCTGTTGAATGTAAAAATGCTACTGAGAGAGTTGTACCAGTCCTCACATTCTTGTTATAACTGAAACGAAAAGACAAGAGGACGTCGTATTTATATGGAAGAGTGACTAAATGTTTATACATGGTAAATCAAAGAAAAAAGTTGGCAGAGCTGGTTTTATGGAGAAGTTAAAGACAACAACATTTCTTAGAATACTTGATGTCTTTTTTTACCCTGTTTTTGAGAAGCAGCTGCACAAATAAAACCTTGAATATAAAAATAGCTTCTGTTTCTACATATGCTACAAATGATCATCAGGTAAAGATATTATATGAAAAATGCATATAACCATCTGAATCAAATTAAGATAGATGTTAATATTGGGTAAAATAATTTCAAAGATGAGAAGGAAAAACCACCAAAAATATTTTGGAAATATGGTTCAGATTTAAGAAACTGGAGAAGCCAAGGCAATATAGACCATTGTGAGAAAATAATTATTAATAATGGATTTCCTGGGGGGACCCAGAGATCAGCTTCTTAGTCTTTTCTCCTCCTCACGCTAGAAAGTTCAGATCTTGTCTGGGACAAAACCAAGGGAACAAAAGAAATGGGGATGGACCTTTTTATTTAGCTTCAGTGGAGGATTAAATCACACCTAGAGCAACTTTTGTGGAGGTCTTTTAAATACTTTTTCATGATGTCATCTGTAGAGTTCATTTTAATGTAGACTACCCTCAAGTCATGTCAAACAATGCAATTAAATGATGTTAACCAATTAGTTTTTATCAATGTATGATGACCCATCTCTATGAAGAGGATAAAAACTCTTGGAATAGGCTCTCTCTTGGCATTCACTCTTGGCTCTCTGGCTTGTAGGTCTTCTGAATTCTCTTGGATCTTCTTTAAACCATGTACTTGAGACAGCATGGGTCTTTGGGGGCTTTTCGCCTGCTCTTGCTAGCTGCCAAGGTGAAGCTCTCTTACTGGTTTCTTTGCAATGCAGCCTGAGACCATGACAAGTTAGGGAGACTCATGGTCAATCTTTTACTCATATAAAATATTTTAAAAAATAATATACTTATCCCAAACTGCTATCTATGGAAATAGCAATTAATTAAAAAAAAACACCATCCAGGAATTTCATGCATAGATATCATGAATATTTCCTATATAACAAGAGATGCTAAACCTTGGAAGTCCTAAAAACATCACATAAAATAAAATTAACCAGAAAGATAGTAAATATATGTTTTAGTCTCTTTTTAATGTAATTATTCTTCTCATAACTTTAAAATATCAATATCTAACAAACCTATTTTTAGGTTCCTATTCTCTTTTTCTCTCTACTCTTTGACTTCGTTATCTATATAACATTCTTCTGCTTCCATGTCTCTATACTACCTATAAAATAAGATTACAGGTATTCCCCCATTTTTGCAATGTACTCACCCCTCCCATCTGCTGCTTAGATTCTATGAAAGACTCCTATCAAGTACATCAAAGGAAATCTTTCCAAATTCAATAATTTTTAGTGTTCTCTCCCATTCAGAATAACTTTGAATATATTTATATAAACATTGTTTCTACTCATCTGCGTACGTGTCATATTCTTCCAGAAAAATGTGAGATCATTGAGGATAAGGACTGTTTTATTTTTGTCTTTGTTGTTAAGTACCAGAACAGTTCCTTTCACATAGTAGGAATTTATAAATGTCTGATTGTCTATATTTAAGCCATTTCTGAATGATGTCAGTCTAAAATCAGACCACTGACTGGTTAGATGAAAATGTCAAAACCAATACCAAATTAGAATAAAGAATAAAAATAAGATATAGCACAGAAATGAGTAATGCTAGGTTGACTTCAACAAACTGTCAATGCCAAAAAATGGGAGGAATGGATAAAAGAATAAACATTAGCTCAGGAAACTGTTGTTTCCTTGGGACATATAACCAATGTAATCAATTATCATAATCAGGCCACGGAATTCCCTAGACAGTGTCTCAGAAAGCCAGGATTACCTTCTTTCCATGATGGCAATATAGCAGCTAAAGGCAATAACAGTTTTTAATACAACAGGTTGTGAGAACCATCCCCCCTCCCCTAAGCCCCCCTTGCTGAGAGAGCATGGGTCCCAGCTTTGGGAAGTTGCTCCACAATTCATGGACTGCCTTTAAGTCATGTTAATCAAGAGAGTTGAATGCTACCAGCCAATTAGCTTGGAGCTGTGTGTGGGGACTGCCCCTCTTCCTGTCCCACAGGGAGCTTCTGGTCGAACTGAGTAAGACTCTTTCTTTTTGGGAACATGACCTGCTAGGTAGAGGCAGCTTTCTCTCTCTCTCTCTCTAGCATAGATCTGAGCTCAGTTTTTCCATTCTTTCAGAGACCCGTGTTCTCTCTTTGCTAACTTCTTTAATAACTACTTTAATAAATACTTAATGCCTAAACTGTTGTTGAAGCTCCTAATTATAAGTAAATCCTAGCTAGTTTCCCCCCACACTGGGGGACAGGTAAGGTAATTAATTTTAGTCTTCAAAATGTTCTAAATCTGGGGGCAGCTAGGTGGCACAATGGATAAAGCAATGGCCTTGGATTCAGGAGGACCTGAGTTCAAATCCAGCCTCAGACACTTGACACTTACTAGCTGTGTGACCTTGGGCAAGTCACTTAACCCTCATTGTCCCACAAAAAAAAATGTTCTAAATCATACAGAGGGGTATAGTGAAATATTATGGGGTAGAATGTTACTTGGGTATTTTATTTTTTTAAGTAATAAATATTTTTATATGTTTTGAGTTCCAATTTTTATCCCTCTTTCCTTCGCTCCCTTCACCACTCCCTGAGGTGGAGAACATATACATGTACAATTATGTAAAATATTACCATATTAGTCATTTTGTACAAGAAAACTTGAATAAAAGGAAAAAAATGAAAGAAAGTAAAAAATAGAATGCTTCAGTTTGTGTTCCATCAATATCAGTTCTTTCTTTGGAGGTAGATATTATGTTTTATCAATAGTCCTTTGGGATTGTCTTGGATAATTGTATTGTTGAGAATAGTTGTTCTTCATCAAACAATATTGCTGTCTCTGGGCATAATATTCTCTTGGTTCTGCTCACTTCACTATACATCAGTTCATACAAGTCTGTCCAGGTCTTTCTGAAATCATCCTGCTTGTCATTTCTTATAGTACAATAATACTCTGTGGCAGGTAGGTGGTGCAGTGGATAAAGCAAAGGCCCTGGATTCAGGAAGACCTGAGTTTGGGTCCAATCTCAGACACTTGATCCTTACTGGTTGTGTGACCCTGGGCAAGTCACTTGACCCCAACTGCCTCACTAAAAACAACAACAAAAACAAAAACAAAACAAAACAATACAAAAAAACACAATGGTTGGATCTTTTCACAACTTCACCAACAGCGGATTAGTGTCCCAACTTTCCCACATGCTCTCCAACATACAATATTTTCTATTTTTGTTATATGTGCCACTCTGATAGATCTGTGAAGTGATACCTCAGAGTTGTTTTTATTTGCAGTTCTCTGATCAGTAGTGATGTAGAGCATTTTATATGATTATAGATAGCTTTCATTTCTTTGTCTGAAAACTGCCTGTTCATATCCTTTGACCATTTATCAATTGGAGAATGACTTGTATTTTTATAAATTTTACTCAGTTCTCTATACAATTGAGAAATGAGGCCTTTGTCAGAGATAATTCTTTCAAAAATTCTTTCCCAGTTTTCTGCTTCCCTTGTAATCTTGGTTACATTAGTTTTGCTTGTACAAAAACATTTTAATTTTATAAAATCAAAATTATATATTTTACATTTTGTTTTACTCTTCATATCTTCTTTGGTCCTAAATTCTTCCTCTACCCATAAATCTGACAGAGAAATGATTCCATGCTCTCTTAATTTGCTTATGGTATCATCCTTTATGTGTAAATCATGTACCAATTTTGACCTTATTTTAGGACATAGTGTGAGATGATCGTCTATACTTATTTTCTGCCATTCTATTTTCCAATTTTCCAAAAGTTTGGATCTTTGAGTTTATCATATACTAGATTACTATAGCCATTTACCAGGTATTTTATTAAGGTGTTATCAAGAATGTTATTAAGGGAGGTCAGCTAGGTGGTGCAGTGGATAAAGCACCGGCCCTGGATTCAGGGGGACCTGAGTTCAAATCTGGCCTCAGACACTTTACACACTTACTAGCTGTGTGACCCTGGGCAAGTCACTTAACCCCAATTGCCTCACCCCCCAAAAAAAATTCTTTAAAAAAAAGTTACCCAGCTTGTCTGCATTTCATAAAAGATATAAATGCTACCAGCCTCATTTTCCTAGGTCTTCTTTTATATATATTATTATTATTAAGGAATTTTATTAAAACATTGCATCAGTAAGTAGAGGGAAGCACTGCTTAGAAAAACAATATTGCAGAAAACTTGGCAAGAGACTAGCTATCTTCATTCAAGGGTATTTAAGGATAAAACTATAAATAAGACAACAAATAAACCAAAAAAGGCAAAAACTGTATAGATTTCTGCAACAAACTCATTTTCAATCAGTAACATTGTTACCACCACATACCACCATGTACTTCAGCCTCACAGTCCCTTACAAGATGCATAAGAAAGAAATGGCACCAAAGAAAACATACAGGAATATCAATAACTACTGACCCATACTACTGATTCATTGTACAACCCCCTAAATGAGATCCATAATTTAGCAAGAATAGCGATGTAAATTCATGGAAGAAAAAAGAAAGTAAATAAATACCTATTATACAGATTTTGAAAATGCACTTTAATGGAAAAAACCTAAATCTGGTTTATCAATACAAATATTTTATACAGATCAAAAATGAACTAGGCCCAGAACTAAGTATGAAGAAGAGAAGGATTTAGATTGGATTTTATAAATTGTATAGTTTTTAGTGACTCCAAACTCCTCCCCTGAAACAAAACCTCATCCTTCTAATATCAGTGCTCTTATAAAGTTCATATGGCCACAAATAATAGAACACATTTTCTAAAGAATTAAAGCTGAGGGTCACTAAAAAGAAATTTTAGGTTTATGGTGGCTAGGAGTGGGTTCAACTTATGACAAATTAAAATTTTCAGAGGAGAATCAGTATAAAGGATATCATCAGAGATAATTTGGCTGAAAATTGGAGTCCATGATTTTTTCATGAATGCATATAATCAAATTTAAATAAGTACAGCCCACATGTTCCTTTGATATTGATGTTAAGAGCTCTAGAAGAATACCACTATCCAATGGTGGGCTCTTGTGAAGCATTTTTAGGAGTACATAGAAAAGACTTACATATGACAAGAAGACTTGAATGGATTGTCATCTCTACTATTCAAGGTAAAAGCCACAACAAAGAGCCCATATATATTTTAAAGTATCAGCATAGGAGGCAACTAAGCAGCACAGTGAATAAAGCACCGTCCCTGGATTCAGGAGGACATGAGTTCAAACCTAGCCTCAGACATTTAACACTTACTTGCTATGTGACCCTGGGTAAGTCACTCAACCCTCATTGCCCCCCCCAAAAAAGTATCAGCATAATTCAACTCTTGCCATCCTATGTTAGGCACCTGTCCCCTTACTTAATTTATAACTAAATCCTTATAAAAATAAAATTCATATTATCTATTTCAGGAAGATTCCTGACTCATTTTGGAGAGGAAAAAAAATAAGCTAAGCTAGGTTTACATGAAAGCAAATCACAAAGAATCCAGATAGATTAGGGGTCTGGTGTCAAAGCATTTCAAGATAGGCTGCTAAGGAGAAGATAGCATTGTTGAAAAATAAATAGAGGTATTTGATTCAGGCTACAGTCACTTAGCTTTGTCTCTGGGGTGGTTTTATGTATTTTCCAATAAATATTTTTAATTTCTTAATCATAATTACTCTAGTAATTCTCAACAGCATAAACAAGGCATAGAGAAGGCTTGCTTTCATCTTGCATTATTTTTATTTAAAAAATCACAGACCAGCAGGGGTTCTTTCTTTCTATCAAGGCTGGCATAGTACTTACATTTTCTATTGCTCTTAGTCCCAGGAATAAAAATGTAGAGTGTCTGCATATGACTATAGTCAAAAGAAAAAGAAAATACCCAAGCTCTCAAACTGACAGTCAGGCAGCTCCACACTTGTGCTGAACTTCCCCCTCAAATGTGTAGCTTCAGGGGGAATTTCCTCAAACACAGAGGAGACAGCAGCGGTGAAGATTTGATTTTCTGAGGCACAAAAAAGATCACCCATGCTATTGGTGCCACCTACGTAATGACATCAATTTCAAAATAGATGTTTGAATTTTCTGTTTTATTTATTTATTTTTTTGTTAAAGCAGTTCTAGAGAACAGAGCCATCATTTTTGTATGGTAGGATAAAATAACAACATTCCTTCCATCCTGTACTCAGTACAATATTGCTATTTAATTTATACACAATCTTCCCAATCCAATAAGGGCCGCAGGGACAATTAAAATATTAAAGAGGAGTAAATAAACTCAAAGTGTCCTAGGAAAGGGATGAATTAAGTTTTTCATATTGATTTTAAAATGAAATTGAATGTTGAAGCAAGAGAAAAGAGAATGGGCAAGTTACAAAAGGCAACATATTATAGGCAGAATTGTAGGAAAGCAACATTAGGGAACAGCAAGAATTAGGAGTGAAGAGCTTTGTACATCAAATGGAAGTGAGATGAAAAATGATAATAGCAGAATTATGAGTAAATGCCTGGATTTCAATGAAATGGAAACAGGTGAGAGTCAAGTGGGAAAAAGTAAGATTAAAGGAAACTTAGAATATGTAACATTAAACAGGTTTTGACAACATTTAAATTAGTTTTAGTGACTACTGAGAGTGTTCACAATCTAAATCTTTTGTGATTTCAGATTTGGCTTAATACAAACATTAGGACTGAGAAGATCCTTAAAAAGTCATCTGCCCTCAAGTACAAATTGCTCCAGAATGATGAAAATCCTTACTTACAATGTTCTTCAAATAAAAGGATTTCACAAACTGGTTTAAGTTGTTTAAATTTAAACCTATATCTAAAAGTTCTACCTAAATCTGACCTCATCCTGCAACCCACACTTTAAGGCCATTTTTTGATTGTCAATAGTGATAGAGAATATCAGATAACCTGTAATAGCAGATAACTGTAATAAGTTTTGAAAATCATGATTTAGCTTGAAAGTCATGATTAAGCTGCCTCCTTAAGACAATCCAAACTGAGGAATCTTTTCTTACTTTACTATATAATCACAAACCTCCTTAAAGCCAATGTTCTTATTTATAAGCAAGGAAAAATACCTGGTTTAGAAATGTCCCATACATATGGACCAATGAGATAAACTTTTAAAACCCTTACAAAGGGCAAGATGCACCCATCAAAATTCCAGATCAACTTGCATTTGCCTTATTTTTTTTTGGCCCTAAACTATGATTTCTATTATTTTAGGGAATTCCAAGTCTGGTAATTTCCTGCAGGAATCCAGTTTGGCAAGTTCTCTGTAATTTGTAATACCTTCTTATAAAGGGTTGTCTCAGACACTGTGATGTAAAGTGGCTTCACATCTTTTACAGAAAATTTATCCCAATCCCTCTTAATTCTAGTGCCTTCTCTCTGATGATTATTTTCAGTTAATACTATAAATACCTTATTGCAGATAGTTATTTGCATTTTGTCTCCCCAAGTAGATTGTGAGTTCCTTGATATCAATTGACTGACTCACCATACATATTTTGAAGAATCCAGATGCTGACTTTTTATTACTTGTTTCATGTTTCCTCGCAATTGTCTAACTTCCTCATATTCCTCTTGGAAGTTGAGTCTACATCTTGTATTTCATCAGTACAAGGAGCTCACAGGGAGGAGATTTCTATACTAAAGATGATTAGCATATTATCTATAATTCATAGTCTTTCAGATTGGTAGGGACCACTGGAGGTCTAGTGACTTATCATGGTCACATAGTCAATTTCTGTCAGATTGAGTAATTGAATCCAGGTCTTCCCAATTTGTATAGTAGCTCTCTTTCATCCCACTGTGATGCTTAAATATGTTCATCTTATTAAATCATTTTTCCTCAGACTTACTTTTGGAACAGTTGTTGTGGATTGAACATATATAACCTGGACTTCCGGGGCAGAGCCAAGATAGTGGATGAAAGGCAGTGAGCTCTCAAACTCATGACACAATTGATCTAAAAATAACATCCAAATAATGCCATAGGATAATGCCTGAAGCAGTAAAACCCACAGAAGAAGGTGCTGAAATCATCTTCTAACCAAGAATGGATTGGAAGGTCAGAAGGAGAGAGCTGCTGTGCTGAAACAGGAGTTGAGCCCAACTCCACAGTCACCCTGACAGAGATACAGTACCAAGAAAGTCTCACCAGAGAAGGAGACCCCTAGATCCTCTGAATCAGCTGAAGTGTCAGTGTCAACTGGAACTAAGCTCACAGTCTGGTGAGAGGGCTGAGCCCTTGCAGGGGTTCTATGCTGGTGCTAAGGCAGAACTTGGGTTTTTCACCCCTACTGGGAACCAGGAGGTAGGCTTGAGTAGCAGTGGCCCAGATGGGGGAGGGGCACAGACTCTTCAGAGTTGACAACCACAACACACAAAGCAAGTTGATTATCAAGTTGGTCTGGGGTCATCTACAGACCAGGGAACAGGCCAGGCAAGTGAAAAACCAGATCCTCCTTAAATCATACTACCTGGGACTTCTGAAGCTTGGAATACTGTAGCCTGGAAACAGTGCCTCACTTTAAGGAGCTAAAAGTCAAGTAAAATAAAGGAAAGATGAGAAGATGGAGAAAGGTGAGGACCATAGAAAATTTATTCAGTGACAAGGAAGATGTCAATGTCAGGGCCCCTATATCTAAAGCTTCCAAGAAAAATATTAATTGGTCTTAGGCCATAGAGGCACTCAAAAAGGACTTTGAAGATGAAGTTAGAGAGGTAGAGGAAAAATTGGAAAAAGAAATGAGGGTGATGCAAGAAAGACATGAGAAAAGGTCAACAGCTTGAAAAGCCAAATAGAAAAGCTCTCTGACAAAAATCATTGCCTGAGAATTAGGATTGAACAAATGGAAGCTAGTGACTTTATGAGAAACCAAAACACAATAAAGCAAATCCAAATGAATAAAAATTAGAGGGCGATGTGAAATATCTTCTGGGAAAAACTGCTGACCTGGAAAATAGGTCCAGGAGAGATAATTTTAAAATTATTGGTGTACCTGAAAACCATGATCAAGGAAAGAGCTTAGACATCATCTTCCAAGATATTCTCATGGAAAATTGCCCTGAAATTCTAGAAGTAGAAGCTGAAATATAAATTGAAAGAATCAACCAATCACCCCCAGAAAGAAATCCCAAAAGGAAAACTCCTAGGAATATTATGGCCAAATTCCAGAGCTTTCAGGTCATGGAGCAAATATTGCAAGCTGCCAAAAAGAAAGAATTCAACTTCTGTGGAGCCACAGTCAGGATAGCTCAAGATCTAGCAGCTTCTACATTAAAGGATTGGAGGACATGGAATATTATATTCCAGAGGGCAATGGAATTGGTATTACAACCAAGAATCACCTACTCAGCAAAACTGAGCATAAACTTTCAGAGGAAAAAAATGGGACTTTAATGGCAAAAAGGACTTTCAGGTATTTGTGATGAAAAGACCTGAATTGAATGGCAAATTTGACTTTCAAATACAAGACCCTAGAGAACCATAAAAAGTTGGAGTCAGGGGACATATCTGGGGTCGTGCAGTGGTTCTTGTGTTTGAGGCTGGGTTTTGGATGAGATCCCCCTGGGTCCAGGGGTGATGCTTTGTCTACTGTTTCACCTTGCTTCCCTATGATGACATCTTTGGGGTTGAATTGAGGGGTGAGGGGAATGCACTGGGGGAGGGGGAAGGGCAGAGGTGAAATCCTACATGAAAGAAATAGGAAAAGGCTTGTGGAGTGGGGGAAGAGATGGGGGAGGAGCAGGGCAGTAAATGAATTTTACACTCATCAGAAAAGGCTCAAAGACCTCAAACTCATCAGAGTTGCCTAAGGAGGGATTAACATACACACCCAACTGTGTGAAATAATCTATTTAATCTGGGCAGTAAATGAGCCTAACACTCATCAGAATTGGCTCAAAGACCTCAATCTCATTAGAATTGGCTCAAGGAAGGAATAACATACACATTGAATTGGGTGGAGTAATCTCTCTAACCCTGCAGGAAAATAGGAGAGAAAGGGGATAAAGGGAGAGGAGCAAAAGAAGAAAGCAAATCCCTTTTGAAGAGGGATAGGATGAAAGAAGATGGATAACAGAATAAATATCATGAGGAAGGGAATAGGATGGAAGGGAAACAGTTAACAATAGTAATCATGAAAAACAGAAAAGGGGGGAAATTGCAAAAAAAAATATTTATAACAACTCTTTGTGGTGGCTAAGAATTGAGAATCAGTTGAAGAAGCTGTGGTATATGATTGTGTTGGAATGGTTTTGTGCTATAGGAAATGACCAACAGGATGATCCCAGAAAAACCTGGAAAGACTCACAAACTGATGCATAGTGAAATAAGCAGAGCTGGGAGGACATTGTGCGCAGTATTGTTCCGTGAGCAATTGTGAATGACTTAACTACTCTCAGCAATGCAATGATCCAAGATAATCCCAAGGGACTAATGAGGAAACTTACTGTGCACCCCCATAGAAAGAACTGATAAAAAGAGTATTTGTGGATTGTACATATATAACCTGGTTGTGGTCTTGTGGAGGGGGGAGGAAAGGGAGGGAGGGAGAGAGAAAAATTTGGAACTCTAAGTATTATGAAAATGAATATTTGAAAACTACCCTTATATGTAACTGGAAAAATAAAATAAATGTTAGTTGAAAGAAAAAAATAAAAACAAACTAACAAACAAAAAAGAACATATATTACCTATACCAAATTGGTTGCTGTCTTGTGGAGGGGGAAGGAAAGGGAGGGAAGGAGAAAAATTTGGAACTCTAAATCTTATGAAAATTAATGTTGAAAACTACCCTTACATGTAACTGGAAAAAACAATATAAATGTTTGTTGCAAAAATAAAATAAAATAACATAAAATAAAAAAATTAAAACTATCATTACATATAACCAAGAAAAATACTATTACGATTAAGGGGAAAGGGGCAGTTAAGTGTCACAGTGGATAGAACACTGGAACTGGATTCAGAAGGACCTGAGTTCATATCTGGCCTCAGACACTTGATACTTACTAGCTGTGTGACCTTGGGAAAGTCACAACCCCCACTGCCCCACAAAAAAGAAAAGAAAAGAAAAGATTAAGGGGAAAAAAGAGTCATCAGCTTGGTAGAAGAAACACAGAAAATGGCTGATAAAAAACCTTAAAAAATAGAATAGGCCAAATGGTAAAAGAGACACAAAACTCTAGTTAAGAGAAGAATGCCTTGAAAAACAGAATTGGCCAAATGGAAAAGGAGGTACAAAAGTTTACTGAAGAAAACAATTCCTTAAAAATTACAATTCATCAAACTAATGACTCTATGAAGCATCAAGAATCAATGATGGGGGCACCTAGGAGGCACAGTGGATAAAGCACTGGCCCTGGATTCAGGAGGACCTGAGTTCAAATCTGGCCTCAGACACTTGACACTTACTAGCTGTGTGGCCCTGGGCAAGTCACTTAACCCTCATCACCCTGCAAAAATTAAAAATTAAAAAATAAAAAATAAAAAAAGAATCAATGAAACAATATCTATGATCTAAACTTAGCTATCAGGGTAGAGCCAAGATGGCAGAGAAAAGACATTAAACACACAGAGCTCTTGACACAATTACCTCCAAAACAGCCATAAAACAGCCCCTGGAGCAAGAAAACCCACAAAAAGATGGCCAAAGACAGCTTAGAGGGAGCCAGGCTGGGCTTCTAGAAGAGTTCAACCCTGTGATTTCACCAACACAGTCCCCAGGCTGACTGTGCCAGAGAAACTAACCCCTGAGCCTCCATATCAGATGTAGTACCAGTGTCTACTGGAACTAAGCTTATGGTCAGAGGTCTGAACGGCTGGCCAACGGGGTGGAAAATACAAGAGTGTCTGTAAGACCTAGGGAGGAATTTAGCTATCCCATCCAAGCAGGGACCCAGGAAGAAATCTTGAGTGGCAGGAGGCCCAGGTTGGGGAGGAGTACAGGCTTGTTAGAGCTAACAACCACAACACAGAAAGTTTTGCTGGCTGGTTAATTAGCAAGTTGGACTGGAGAACAGGCCAGGTGAGAGGAAAACCTGCCTTTCCACAATCAAAACACCTGGAACCTCAAGGCCCCTACATCCAAAGCTTCCAAGAAAAATATGAATTGGTTTGAGGCCATTCAAGTGCTCAAAAGAAATTTGAAGAGAAAGTAGGAGAGATGGAAGGAAGATTTAGAGAGGTGGAGTAGAGAATGGAAAGAGAAAGGAGAGCAATGCTGGAGAGTCATGAGAAAAAAAGTCAATAGCTTGAAAAGCCAAATGGAAAAGGAGATACAAAATCTCTCAGAAGAAAATAGTTACCTAAGAATTAGGATTAAACATATGGAAGCTAGTGACTTTATGAAAATAAGAAAGAAGAATGCACTGGGAGACAAGGAAAGGGAGAGGTAGGCTGAGATAAATTATCTCTTTTATGTAAAAGAGATTTTACAGTAGACAGAAGGATAAGGAAAGTTGGGAGGGAAGCACATGAACTTTACTCTCATCAGAATTGGCTCAAAGAGAGAATAGCATGCATACTCAGTTGGATATAGAATATATGTTACCAAACAGGAAAGTAGGAAGGGAAAGGGATAAGAGAATGTGGGGGTGGGACTGATAGGAATGGTGGATTGGGGAAGGTAAAAATCAGAAGCAAAACACTTTTGAGAATGAGCAGGATGAAAGGAGTGATATTAGGGCAAAAAAAAAAGGGATGGAGAGAAATACATAGTAATCATTACTGTGGGAAAAAAATAAAGTATGGTTCTCTGATAAAGACCTCATTTCTCAAATATCTAGAAAACTAAGTCAAAATTGTGGAATTAAGATCAATTCCACAACTGATAAATGGCGAAAGGATATGAACAGGTAATTTTCAGAGAAAGTAATGAAAGCTGGCTATAGTCATATAAAAAACTACTCTAAATCACTATTGATTATAGAAATGCAAATTAAAACAACTCTGTGATACCACAATAAACCAATTGGATTAACTCATAGGATAGGAAAGGGAAATAAGAAATATTGGAGGGAACATCGGAAAATTTAAACCCTAATAGACTGTTGGTGAAGTCATACACTGATTCAACCATTCTGGAGAGCAGTTTGGAATTATGCCCACCAAAAGGACTATAAAATCATGCATACCCTTTGACCAAGCAATACCACTATATAGGTCTTTAACTAAAAGAGATAAGAAACCAAAAAACACCTATATGTCCAAAAATATTTATAGCAGCTCTTTTGAGGTGGTGTCCAACTGGGAAATGGCTGAGCAAGTTGTTGTATATGATTGTGATGAAATACTATTGGGCTATTAGAAATGACAAGCAGAATCCTCTCAGAAAAACCTGGAAAGGCTTACATGAACTGATGCAAAGTAAAAAGTACAGAACCAGGAGAACATTTCACATAGTAATAGCAATATCGTGTGATGATCCACTCAGATATTCTCAGCAATATAATGATCTGATGCAATTTCTGAAGGACATATGATGAAAGGAATTGTCCATCTCCAGAGAAAGAACTGGTAGAGCTTGAATGCAGATCAAATACACATTTTTTTCTGTACTTTACTTTTCTAGAGTTTTTTTGTTCTTTGTTTTCTTTCACAGAATGACTTGGAAATGTGTTTTCCTTGATTACACATGTATCATCCTATCTCAAATTGCTTGCCTTCTCAGTGAAAGGAGGAGGAAAAGTATTTGGACCTCAGAATTTGAGAAAAAAAATTAAAAATTGTTTTTACATATAATTTGGAAAATATTAATTAATTTAAAATATAGATTTTAATGGTTATTTATTGATTGAAGACAGATAAGTAAACAAAAATGCATGTACAGTAGACAAAACTATAATTTCTGGAAGAAGGCATTAGCTTCTGGGAAATTTCAGATAGACTGCCTTAAGGTATATTGTTTGAACTTAACTTTAAGGTAAGTGCAGAGAAGAGTAAATTTCAGGCATTTGTACCATGGGGAAAGTTACAGAGCAATGTGGTAGAGAACACCAAGTAAGCCAATTTGGCTGTTATATAGAATGCATGAATGAGAATAACATGCCGTAAATCTATAAAGTCTGACTGAATTCAGATTCTAATCATCTTGAAAAGCTAAATAGAATGTATTTTATCTTGCTTGCAAGAGGAAGTCACTGAAAATTGTTGGGAAGAAGAATAACAGTCAGACCTGTAAAGGCTAAAATTCTAGCTAATCTGAGACCTTCACCTGATGGTGGAGCTTTTCCACAGTAAGTCTCCAGCAGGTGGCATCATTCCAATTGTTACAGACCTATGTTTTGGCAATATCATTTCTTTCTTTCTTTCTTTCCTTCTTTCTTTGTTTTTTATCTATGATACATTTTATTTTTTAATCATAAAAGTATTTTATTATATTCTAGTTATATGTAGAGATGTTTTCAGCATTTGTTTTTATAAGATTTCTAGTTTCAAATTTTTCTCCTTCCCTTCCCTCCCTCCTCCTCCCCAACATAGCAAGCAATCTGAGATAGGTTATATATGTACAATCACATTAAACCTATTTTTGCTTTAGTCATGTAATGAGGGAAGAATCAGGGCAAAAAGGAAAAACCTCTAGATGCCAATTTTTTTTTTCTGGATTTGGAGAGCATTTTCCATCATGAGTCCTTTGAAACTATCTTGGACCATTGTATTTCTGAGAAGTCTATCACAGTTGATCAACACACAATGTCGTTAATATTGTGTATGATGTTCTCCTGGTTCTGTTCATCTCACTCAGTATCAGTTCATCTAAGTCCTTCCAGGTTTCTCTGAAATCTGCCTGCTCATCATTTCTTACAGCACAATAGTGGGAGTATCGTTTCTATAGCCATGGTTAGGATGGATTGGACAAAGGAGAAAATGAAGGTAAGGAGAACAATTAAGAGGCTATTCAATGGTCCAGGCAAGAAGTTAGTCAGTCAATAAGCATTTATTAAGCACCTACTATATGCCAAGCACTGTACTAAATGCTTCGGAAACAAAAAAGAGCAAAGGACAGTCTCTATTCTCAAAGAGCTTATAATCTATTGGGGGAGATAATAAGCCAAAAAAATTGAACAAACTCTATAAAGGGTAACTAGGAAGTAATTTTAAAAGAGGAAGGTACTTGAAGTAAGAGGGGTGAAGGAAGACTTCCTATAGAAGATAGAATTTTAGTTGCAACTTAATGTAAGCCAAGGAAGCTAGGAGACAGAATGAAGAGGGAAAGTATTCCAGACATGAAAGAAGACAAGAGAAAATGCCTGGAGCTGAGAGAGATGACACAGGACTGGAATAAAGTGGTGCTTGTGATAAAAATTGAAATGAAAGGGGCATCTAGGTAGTGCAGTGGCTAAAGCATTGGCTCCTAGATTTAGAAGGACGTAAGTTCAAATCTGACCTCAGACACTTGACACTTACTGGCTGTGTGACCCTGGGAAAGTCACTTAACCCTCATTGCCCTGCCAAAAAAAATGGAATGAAAATAAGAGATGCTATAAAGGTAGAATTCACAAGACTTGGTAACTGTTTGGATAGGAGGGATAAGGGAGAAAGAAGAAGCAAGGATGACAAAAAAGTTTTGAATCTTGGTAACCAAAAGGACAGTGATGTCTTCAACAGAAAGGGGTAAAAATGTTCTTAAGTAGCTTAAGAAGAGGAATGGGTGTGGCAGAAGGGAAGAGGGGAGGGAGGACTAATTAATTCCATTTTAGACATGTTGAATTTGAAATGCCTATGAGACACCTATGCCTGGATATCTGATACATGGGAGATGAGTACTGTGAACTTGGAGTTAAGGAAATAAAAGGGATGAGCATATATAACTAGGAATCATATGCATAGAGATGATAGCTTAATCCATGGGACCTGAATAATATCACCAAAGAAAAAACATTAAGAAAAAGGCCTTAAGATAGAACCCTGGTTTATGTGTGAAGGAACATAGATGAAGATCCAACAAAGGAAACTGAAAGGTAAATAAGCAGGATGAGAACTAGGAGAAAATTGTTATGAAAACCTTTTGTATGAGATGATTATGGATTTGAGTCAGATTAAACTCTGAGGATGGGGTCTGGAAGATACCCAGCCCCGCCCCAGTATAGTTAGTTTAAGTTTATTGCTTGTCAAATTCTCACTGTCTCCTTTAAGTTTTATTGCCAATTAACAGTATTTTTACTTCTGCTCAGTCTCCCCAAGTTTCAGCTACATATTAGTTTTGTCTGGAATCCATCATGTGTCAGAACCCTTGTCCCTGTTGAGTGGGTCAGGGAGTTTGCCCACCAATTCAATACTCGGGACTCAAGAAGGAAGGACAGGGCTCGGCACAGGATGTGGCAATTAAATTGAGACCAGATGTTAAGTGACATGTCTCTTTTTCTCAGAGCAGAATCCCCTTGACCCTTGGGTCCCAACAATGGATTATTCTTTTATTCTTTATTTCTTTGATTTCCCAACATAGCTGAAGATAAATTTTAACCCTGTCATCCTTCTAAAATTAACATGACTACAAAACAATGCTGAAACACCTGAGTGACTCTTCCTGTTATTCAAGTTGAATATCTTTAGAGATAGGGACTGGGAGAAGGGAGTCAGTGGGAACTGTGAGATCTGAAACATCTGACTGTCACTCCCCCGTTCCCTCTTCCTTCAGTTTGACCTTGTTCCCCCTCCCCTTTTCCCCCTTGTTCCTGGAACATGTGTACATGTCTCCATACATTGATCATGAGCTAAACACACACCCTGGGTGAGACAGGATTGGATGTTAGATTGTGACCTCATCCTAGTGTGCATGGGGACTTCCCCTCTGACCAACATTCCTATAAAAGGTCAAGGCATGTATTAGCTATTGCGACTCAGTCATTGAGTTTGCCCATTCCTGCAGGAATGTAATAAATCTGTCTCTGCTTGACTTGGTGGTCTCCTCAATTTATTTGGGTAAACTGAGGCAGTTT
This sequence comes from Dromiciops gliroides, assembly GCF_019393635.1. NCBI lineage: Eukaryota > Metazoa > Chordata > Mammalia > Microbiotheria > Microbiotheriidae > Dromiciops > Dromiciops gliroides. The sequence goes on along the minus strand of NC_057861.1, from coordinate 567,474,488 downwards.
GCCCCAAACACTTTTAAGTAGAGTGTCTTGAAGTTTGGAGTGTATCAACATGTAAAAACCTGCAGAGTTCAGGAAAGATGAGAATGTAGAAAGAAATCATGAGATGTAACAATTAAGAGATCATGGGTAACTTTAAAGAGAACAGTTTAAATTGAGTGATGAGGTCCAAAACTTAATTTGTAAGAAGTTGAAGAGTGGTCAATGAGAAAATTTAGCCAAAATCATAGGAAGATTTTTCCAAGCATCTGGCTCTGCAATGGAAGAGGAGGATGGCTAGAGGGAATCAGAAAATCAACTATAAGTTGGTATTTTTGAAACAATGGTTACTATGTTTATAAGAAACAGGCAAAGAACTAGTAGATAATGATAAATAAATAAATAAAATTGGTTTAAAACAAAATCAAATTCCTCTGTAATAACCCTTTCCCTTAGAATTGTAGCATTGCTTAGTGCAGTGTTGGATTTTAAGTTATAGGACCTGGGGTTTTAAACCCATATTTTCCATTTACCATATGTACTAATTGGAAATAATTAAACCTTCCCATGCCTCAATTTCCTCATCTTTAAAATAAGTTATGCTGATTCAATGACTTCAAAGGTTCCTTTCCCTTATAAATCTATAATTCTAAGTTTTTGAAAAAAATTATTTCCTCTCATCTTAGCAAATGAATCAGAAAAATATAAGGCTTTATATTTTATCCCTAAACACCCTTATGGAATAAGGTCCAGAGTTTAATATCACCTACTGATTTTTTTTTTCAGTTTTTGTATCATTTCATCATATAAGGCTAGGGATTAGACCTGTGATTTTATTGGTGTTGGAAACTCCCTCTATCGATTTAGGTCAGCATCCTTTCTGTAATTTATAATCTTTTTTTTTTTTTTTAGTTTTCAACATTTGTTTATATAACATTTCCAATTTCCAATTTTTCTCCCTCCCTCTCCTCCCTCCCCCCCCCCCAGACAGCAGGTAATCTGATATAGGTTTTATATATATATATATATATATATATATACACACACACACACACACACACTAACATCAAACACATTTCTGCATTAGTCATGTTATAAGAGAAGAATCAGAGTAAAAAGGAAAAACCTTAAAAAAGAAAAACAACAGCACCAAAAACAAAAGATATAGTATGATCCAATCAGCATCCATATTCCACAGTCCTTTTTTTTTCTGGATTTGGAGAGCCTTTTCCATCATGCGTCCTTTGGAACTTTCTTATACCATTGTATTCGTGAGAAAAATCTAGTCTATCACAGTTGATCAACACATAATGTTGATGATACTGTGTATAATGTTCTTCTGGTTCTGTCCATCTCACTCATCAACAATTCATGCAAGTCCTTCCAGGTTTCTCTGAACTCCTTCTGCTCATTGTTTCTTACCGCACAATAGAATTCCATTACATTCATATACCACATCTTGTTCAGCCATTCCCCAATTGATGGGCAACCCCTCAATCTCTAATTCCTTGCCACCAAAAAAAGAGCAGCTATAAATATTTTTTTACATGTGGGTCATTTTCCCTTTTTTATGATCTTTTTGGGAAAAAGACCCAAAAGTGGTATGGCTGGGTCAAAGGATATGCAGAGCTTTACAGCCCTTTGGGCATAATTCCAGTTTGCTCTCCAGAATGGTTGGATCAGTTCACAGCTCCACCAACAATGCATTAGTGTTCCAATTTTTCCACAGTTTCTCCAACATTTTTATGATTTTCCTTTTTTGTTGTATTACCCAATCTGACAGGTGTCAGGTCATCTACTGATTTTTATGGGTCTTTCCAGTTCACCGAAATATCATTGTAGTGATACAGAAAAAAGAGGAATCACCCCAAAGAAGTAAAATCAGATGGGGACTTTGTAAATCAAAGGTCAGTGCCTCCTTTGAACTATACCTTGGATAAATTTAAAATGACCAAGTCTTAGAGATATGAAATTTATTCAGGGACTGAAAAAAAGTGATAAAAGAAAAAACAAAGTGGTTGAACCTCTCTCCTTGTAAAATACTTTCAGCATTATAAAATTTTGAAAGTGCCTGGCAGGCTAGGCCTATAAAAGATTTTAAGGTATTGATTTTTGGAACACAATTTCTTTTGATAGATAGCCTGCATTTTCAGAATGACCACTTCTAAAAATACTGTTTCATAATTCTAGATATAGCAAGGTATGCAAATTGTAAAGTAGCATAGTGTACATGCACATTGACCTTCTCAGAAAGCTATTGGTCACTAAACATGGCATGTGCCTTTACACATGGATCCTGAAGGTGGATCACCATGATATAGATGAAATCTTACATCCTGCAGCAATGGCACATGCCCACTAGGTCACTTTTGTTTGAATCCTCCTGTTGTCATTTAGATTGCCAGCATGTTCAGCAATTAGGAAGAATCCCTGATTGTAAAATAAAATAACAAAAAGAAAAATCACTAGAAGAATGCCTGGAGTGAATCTATAATGCATTTAAAGTGTGAAGCTGTTCATTTAACCCTTAACAATATTCATTTTCTTCACAGTGTGCAAACCTTGTCAGTAGTTTGAAAAGCTATGAATTTAAATAACCTTAAACAGCCTGAGAAATGAATAATTTGATAGGTATATGTGGCAGACGTTGAAAAGTCTTGCTTTCTACCCTCCCCCCACCAGTGACCCACCCCAATTCCCTCCTCCCCTTCCTACCCCCCCATAAACCCCCCAACAAATACACATTTACAGTCTTCCTAGAGAGTATGCTGCGGGCTTCTTTCAAACTTGGGCTGCAAAGAAGGTAAAAATCAAACAATGCTCCTTATTTGCAAATTACCAACATTAAGGCAGTATTCAAGGAGAACAGTGTCAGTTTCCTCCCCTTCCTGCTCCCTCCCTGGAAAGATGTGAAAGCAAGAGCTCCACTTTTTAAAAAAGATGCTTTTTCTTATCCTCTCAAATGAATATTTAATCTGACTCAGATTAAAATCAATGAGTTGCCAGTGTCTCTCAAGCCTATCTTTATTGTTTTGTAAAGCTTAATGCTTTTTCAATATTAATGTGGGTACTGACAACTCTGCTAACTCACTTTGATTGACATCCTATAGAAATGACTGTCGTCAGAGGAACAGAACATATCCTTCCTTTTCCCTCTGGCTGCAGCTGGTGTGTATGTATGCAATTGTGTATATGTGTGTGTGTGTGTGTGTGTGTGTGTGTGTGTGTTTGAAGATGGAGAGGGAGAAAGGGAAGAGAGGAAGGAACGAAGGAAGGAACGAAGGAAGGAAAGAAAGGAGGGAAAGAGAGACAAAGACAGAGACATTGATTAAAGAATTTTTGGTAGCTTCAAATCAGCACAACCATCTTATTTATTTGAGAGTTTATACCCTTGGCTATCTTTGCTCTGAAGAGGTGGGAAGTAAGTATAAATAAAGCATTTTAGCAATTCCTCAGCCAGACACAATAAGTTCATGAGTCAGGATCCAAGCTTATGTCCAATAATGGAAATAGAGATAAATGTTTATATTCATCAGTTTAATGCTGAAAGGGATATTAAAGGTCATTAAGTCCAACAATCATTTTATATATTAGAAAACTGACATTCAAAGATATTAGGTGACTTGACTAGGATCACCAAGCTAGTAACTAATATGCAATGATAAATCCACGTCATAATACCAAAGCAAAGACTTGCAATAAGCAGTGTCAATAGCATATACAGTAGAAAGATCAATGAATTTGGAATCAGGGCACCTGTTTCAAATTCCATTTCTGCCACTTACTACCTGGGCAATAGGCAAATAATATAACTTCCTTGTATCTCAGTATCCTCACCTTTAAAATGATAAAGTTACACTAGATGGCTTCTTAGGCCCTTTCTGGGTCCAAATCAATAATCACATGACCCTAATATAGAATCACATATAACATATACCTAATATGTCATGCCAGTAACTTATATAAGAAAGAAGCATTATTACAACCAAATGCTCTTATGTTAACCATAAGCTATCCTTACCAGTAGTTTGCATTCCAAATCAAAACTAATGTAAGGATAGATGGCATGTGTCCAGAGGAATATTGCTAAGCTATTGAATTAATCAGAATTGATCACAAATGGTATTATTTATTCATTAAATAATGATCCAATAAACATTAAATAATGATTTAAGTGACAACTATGTGTAAAATAATTTTAGGAGCTCTTGAACTCATGACACAATTGTTCCAAAAAAACATCCAAATAACACCATACGAAAATTCCTGGAGCAGCAAAACTCACAGAAGAATGTGCTAAAATCATCTTCTAACCAAGAACGGCTTGGAAGGTCAGGGGGAAGGAGCTGTTGTGCTGATACAGGAGTCAAGCCCAACCCCAAAGTCACCCTGATGTAGCTCCAGTCCCAGGAAGGCCTCACCAGAGAAGGAGATCCCCAGTGCCTCTGAATCAGCTAAAGTGCCAGTGTCATCTGGAACTAAGCTCACAGTCTGGTGAGAGAGCTGAGCTCTGGGCTGGGGGGAGACTACAGGGGTCTATGCTGGTGCTAAGGCAGAACTTGGATTTTTCACCACTGCTGAGAACCAGAAAGTAGGCTTGAATAGCAGTGGTCCAGGTGGGGGAGGGGCACAGGATCGTCGGAGCTCACAATACTCACCACAATACTCAAAGCAGGTTGATTAGCAAGTTGGTCTGGAGTCATCTATGGACCAGGGAACAGGACAGGCAAGTGAAGAACCTGATCCTCCTTAAATCATACCACCTGGGACTTCTTAAGCTTGGGATACTACAGCCTGGAAACAGTGCCCCACTTCAAGGAGCTAAAAGTCAAGTAAAAGAAAGGCAAAATGAGCAGACAGAGAAAGGTGAGGACCATAGAAAGTTTCTTCTTACCTACCCAGCAAAACTCAGCATAATCTTTCAGAGGAAAAAATGGGACTTTAATGAAAAAGACTTTCAGATATTTGTGATGAAAAGACCTGAACTGAATGGCAAATCTGACTTTCAAATACAAGACCCTAGGGAAGCATAAAAAATTGTAGCTGTGGGACATACCTGTGGTCATACTGTGGGCGACTGTCTTGTGTCTAAGGCTGGGTTTTGGCTAGGATCCCCCTGGATCCAGGGTTGATGCTTTGTCCACTGTGTCACCTAGCTAGGTGATGACATCTTTAGGGTTAAATTGGGGGGTGAAAGGAATGCACTGGGGGAGGGGGAAGGGCAGAGGTAAAATCCTACATGAAAGAAACAGGAAAAGGCTTATGGAGTAGGGGAAGAGATAGGGGAGGCAAAGGACAGTAAATGAATTTTACACTCATCAGAAAAGGCTCAAAGACCTTAAACTCATCACAGCTGCCTCAAGGAGAGACTAACACACACACACACACACACACACACACACACACACACACACACACACACACCCAAGTGGATGTAGTAATCTATTTAATCTGGGCAGTAAATGAGCCTAATACTCATCAGAATTGGCTCAAATACCTCAATCTCATTAGAATTGGCTCAAGGAGGGAATAATGTACACACTCAATTGGGTAGAGTAATCTCTCTAACCCTGCAGGAAAATAGGAGGGTAAAGGGATAACGAGAGAGGGGCAAAAGAAGGAAAGGCAGAGTGGGGGAGGGGACAGACAGAAGCAAATCCCTTTTGAAGAGGGATAGGATGAAAGAAGATGGATAATAGAATAAATATCATGGGGAAGGGAATAGGATGGAAGGGAAACAGTTAACAATAGTAATCATGAAAAACAGAAAAGGGGGAAATTGTACAAAAAATATTTATAGTAATTCTTGGTGGAGGCTAAGAATTGAGAATCAAAGGAATGTTCATCAATTGAGGAATGATGGAAAAAGCTGTGCTATATGATTGTAGTGGAATGTTCTTGTGCTACAGAAAATGACAAACAGGATGATCCCTGAAACACCTGGAAAGATGAATGAACATCGATGTATAGTGAAGTGAGCAGAGCTGGGAGGACATTGTGCATAGTGACAGCAGTATTGTTCAATGAGCAATTGTGAATGACTTAACTACTCTCAGCAATGCAAGAACACTTGTGGATTTAAAAAAAAAAGATTAATTGGATTGACTGACTTCGCTGATTAACTCACTTAAAGTTAATTCAGTTAAAACCACAACTGCCTGACCTTCAAGAGGGTGTGTTCTCAAAGGGTGTGAACTCTAACCTCAACATGGGACCACCCTCAAGTCCAGTAAATCAATGGATTTGGTTGATGTTAGCCAATTAGCTTGAAGCAGTGTGTAAGGACTGCCTCTCCTCCAGACCCATAAAAAGCTTCCACATGTAGTTACTCTCAGTTAAGGTCTCACATGCACTCTTTTTTTTTTTTTTTTGGTGAGGCAATTGGGGTTAAGTGACTTGCTCAGGGTCACACAGCTAGTAAGTGTCAAGTGTCTGAGGCTGGATTTGAACTCAGGTGCTCCTGAATCCAGGGCCGGTGTTCTATCCACTGCACCGCCTAGCTGCCCCTCACATGCACTCTTGGTGGCAGAGAATTTGAAGGAAGAAGCAGACCAGGCTGAGCTCTATTTTTCCTCTAGGATAGAAGTCCAGGCTGAGCTCTATTCTCTCTTCTAAGCTAGATAGGCCTTTTCTTAACTTTCAGAGCAATGTGATCTATCTTTACTAATATTTAATATAGTTTAATAAATGCTTAATACCCCCCCAAATAATTTTAGACACTAAGGAAAATACAAAGTTAAGAAAAGAGATAGTAAGAGAAAAAGTAAAAGAATACACAATTCTTCTCAATTCTAAATTGCATTCTCCTAAAACCTAAGTTCATATTACAGCTCTGCTGCCTATTCCCTAAATGACTGTGGGCAAGTGATTTCATTTTCCTCAGTCTTCAGTTTCAGATCTGTAAAAGGAATGCATTAGACCAGCTGAACTCTGAGGTCCATTATATTTATAAGCCCTATTAGTTTATGACATGGCATGCATCTGTATAAAGCCTACAACCCACCAGAGGAGATGACAAACAGATGCACTATAACTATATAATAACTTCATGGTTAAATGAATAAAATGATCACAAAACAAGAGTACAAAATGTTATGTAAAGCATGTGCTGCCTTATAGCATTTTCCCTATCACTGGAAATATGAAGAAAGGGGTGGAAAATCCTCTACTGGATGGAAAGTTGTAATATGTGAATTCTAAGTTTTCTTTCAGCTCAAATCCAAAGATTCAATGATTCCCTGAATGACAGAAAACTAAAACCCAGTTTAAAAAGGGTGAATAAACTTTCTCTTACATTCATCTCTGGAGCACTAGAATACACAGATGTTGGGAAAGACCCTGTCCATGATTTTTTAAATTAATTATCTATTTTTGAAACCCTACTAAAATATAGGGAGGAAAGAAACTTAATAAATTGTGATTGTAAGCTCTGCCAATTATCTATTAAAGATTTTGCTTGCTTGTTTTGTCCTACTGTGAACATCCCTAAACTTCATTATATTTAAAGGCTAGTTCTCTTTTTCTACATCAGGATAATTTTCCAAAATGGACAATTGGCTATATTGTGACCTGAGCCCCACAAGTCTCATGAAACTCTGATGACACAAACCTAGAAAAGCTAACACAATGGATGCATGAATCAGATTCCCAAAAGATCTTTAACATTGAATTTAATTTAATAAGATGAAAGTAAATAAAGATAATTTATGTCTTACTCTTGGCTATAAAAACAAACTTCTTATATATAAGATGAGGGAATCATCATTGGATAGAACTTGTTTTCGAAAATATCTGGTATTATTAGTGGATTACCAGCTCCAAATAAGTTAGCAGGGTGAATGTGGCAATTCAATAATGGGCTAAATTAAGAGGAATAGAATTTCCAGGAAGAGAGAGAGGTGGTAGTCCCACTATACTCCCCTAATTGGGAATGTTCAATTTAGTTCTGTGTACAACAGTTCAAGAGGGACATTGATAATCATGAGAGTGCCCAAAGAAGGGCAACCAGAATGGTGAAGTGGCTCATATGAGGATTTGTTTAAGCAAGTGAGCATGGAGAGAAGACAGTGGAGACATGATAGCTGACTTCAATTATTTGAAGGGGATTCATGTGTAGAAGGGATCGAACTTGTTCTGGTCCCAAAGAGGAGAAACAGAAGCAGTAAATGGACGTCAAAGAGACAAAAATAGCCTTATTATCATGATAAAGCTCTTAACAATTATATTTTTCAAAATAAAAAGAAATAGGCTGCCTTTAAATCTGCCAAAACTTTGTATTTTCACCCTATTCCCCTAGCCCACTGAAGCTTAGCACTCCTAAGCTGAAGAGATCCACCAAACCTAACCTTCCTGGCAGCAGACTTTACAGATATAAGCCACTTCACCCAACTTCCACAGTATTTTTAAACACACCCATCTTGCTACCCCTTTCAGAAAATTATTTTTCAAGTAATGTTGCATTGCTATGAATTTTAGAATGAATGCCAGTCACCAAAGATTTAATGATATTGGTAACCTAGAAGTCTGTACAGACGTATGGTAGGCAAACATTGGCTGCTAAATATTGTGAATGATGGCCTATGCCCAAGAAGTATCAGAGAGAAATTAGAGAAGATTAAGAGATGGACAGTCTAATTTCTCCACTGGTATGAATGAAATTTCAAATGACCTAAGAAAAAGACCACCAAATCTCTGGGAAGATATTTTGTGCAACTTCATTGGGAAAATATAAACAATAGTACAGAAAGAGAAAGTATGGATGGAATTTAATCTCTGCCATTGCAGGGAATATCCCATAAATGAGATCATACAATCTTTGATATATTTGAATTAATGAATGATAATTGAACACAAGCTAAGATTTCTAGCTCAGTACAAATGGACAATCTATCAAAACAACTAATATAAACTAAAACTATAATAGGTAAAAATATATGTGTCATGTGAAGCATTCCTGAAAATAAAATGGAAATGAATTATCAATGTTTAGGTTATGTAGGTCTAGCAGAACCTCTCATGCACTAGAGGTAAGGGTGGGGAGGGAAGTATCCCTGATGAAGCCTATCATTACATTCAATAGAAGTAGACAATTACAACACTTCTGAGTTTGAAGGGACATCGGTAGCCAGCTAGTCCAAATCATACTCAAAACAGAATCTTCATTATAGGGAATTAGACAAGAAATTGTCTAGTTTTTTTTTAAAGGTGTCTAGTGATAAGAGGCATTATCAACCCTAGAAGCAATAAATTACATTTTCTTTTTTTTTTCCTGGACATTGTTTGAACATCTGAATTTCACCTCTTGACAATTTCAATTCACTGCTCTAAATTCCATCCTGTGGACCTAAACAGACAAGTCCAAAAGCTATTCATAGGAGAGTCTTTCAAGTAGTTGAAGATAATTATCACACCTTACCTTCCCCACCATCATATGGCATGAACCTGAGGGTACTCCTCATTGTAGTTGAGCTCTTCTAGACACTCTACTGTTTATCATAGATCTTCCTTAAATGTGATGCCCAAAACTGAGCAACAAAACTTGATCACAGTTGTTATCTGACCAGCACAGAATACACTAACATAATAGTTATTTTATTCCTGGAAGCTATGAGTCTTAATGCAATTCAAAATTGTATTAGCATTTTTGGCTTCCATATTTTTCATCATACTGAGGCTATTGTGGGGCTTGACCAGTGAGGAGCTCCTTTTAAATGTGGCTGCTAGTGGAAAGCACCATCTGGTAGTTTCCTATTTTAAATCATTATTCTTGTTAACTAGGTACAAAGTTCATCTGTTTCTAGATACTGAAGGAGTGAATATGCCCTTTACATTTTGGCATCCTGGACCAAAGCTGTGAACACCCAGCCCTAATTATGTCTCTGGTCTTTGATCCTTGATAGATCAACACTGAGATGGGGAAGCTATCCTATTGGAAAAAGCAATGGAGGTCCCTTGTCTGTTCTCAAAATGTGCATAATGGTAATAAAACAAAATATACAAAGATTTATATAAATAATAGGGAGTAAAGAAAGCAGAACTAGAAGGTCAGTACACATTTTTATTTTTTTTAACTGATGAAAGGATATTTGTGACTGCAAAAGACTCCATATATACCAGAATATCCACAGCAGAACTTTTTGTAATAGCAAAGAACCAGAAACAAAGTAGATAACCATTGATTGAAGAATTATTGAACAAATTGTATATAAAAGTAATAGACTATTATTGTGCAATGTGAAATAATGAATGTACAGAATTTATAGGAGCATAGGAAGATTTCTTTAAATTATTTCAGAGTGAAGTAAGTAGAACCAGGAAAAATGTATACAGCTACAACAATGCAAATGGAAAGAACAAAAAGCTGAAATCAAATTTTATGTACTCATAATGACTAAACCTGGTCCCACAGAAGAGATGAAAAAAATGTCTCTCACTTTTTATTCGAATTTAGAATTTTATTTTTTCCCAAATCACATGTAAAAACAATTTTCAAAGTCAATTTTTAAAACTCTGTGTTCTAAATTCTCTTCCTCCCTCCCTTCCCACCTCCACTTCAGAATACAAGCAATTCAATATAAGTTATACATGTATAGTCATGTAAAACATTTCCACATTGTCAGGTTGTGAAAGAAAAAAGACAAAAAAATTAAGAAAAAGGAACCAAAAAAATTTATGCTTTACATCTTTATTCAGACACCATCAGTTCTTTCTCTGGACATGAACTGCATTTTCATAAGTCCTTCAGAGTTGTCTTAGATCATTGTATTATTGAAAATAGCTAAGTCAATTCACAGCTGATCATCTTAAAATATTTGTTACTTTGTATACAGTACATTTAACTTTGAATCAGCTCATGTAAGTTTTTCAAAGTTTTTCTAATAGTATCCTGCTCATTATTTCTTATAGAACAATACTATTTCATCATAATCTCATCCCACAATTTGTTCAGCCATTCCCCAACTGATGGGCATTTCAATTTTTAATTCAACTTTCTGTTTTTTTTTATCTCTTTTCCTATAGCCCTTTGGCCATAGTTCCAAATTGCACTACAGAATGTTTGAATCAGTTTATACCTTTACCAAGAGTGCATTAATGTCTCATTTTTCTCATATCCCATAAAACATTTGTCTTTTTCCTCTGCTGTCCTATTATCCAATCCAATGGGTATGAGGTAGTACCCCAGAATTGTTTTTGACCTGGGTCTCTCCAATCAATAGTGAGTTAGAGCATTTTTTCTTAATATGGTTATAGGTAGCTTTGATTATTTCATTTTTTAAATTCTATCTTTTGATTATCTATTGTGTAATGTCTCTTATTTTAATAAATTTGAGCCAGTTCTTTATGTGTTTGAGAAATGAGGCCTGTCAAACAAATGCTTCAAATTTTTTTACACTTACTATTGCTGATTGTATTTCTCTCCATCCTATTCCTTCCCTATGACATTTATTTTCTAGCTTCTTTCACACTGTACCTCCTTCAAAAGCGTTTTGCTTCTGACTGCCTCCTGCCCCAATCTGCCCTCCTTTCTAACACCCCCTCCCCCTTATCCCCTTCCCCTTCTACTTTTCTGCAGGGTAAGATTGATTATTACACCCAATTGAATGTGTATGCTATTTCCTCTTTGAGCCAATTCTAATGAGAATAAGGTTCATTCACTCCCCAGAGCTTCTCTCATCTTCCCCAACATGGTATAAGCTTTCTCTTGCTTTTTTTTATGTAAGATACTTTACCTCATTATGCCTCTCACTTTCCCTTTCTCCCAGTGCATTCCCCTCACCCCTTAATTTTATTTTTTTAAAGATATCATCCCTTCATATTCAACTCACACTTATGCTGTCTAAATATACTCCATCCAACTGCCCTAATAATAAGAACATTCTTATGAGTTACAAGAGTCATCTTCCCATATAGGAATGTAAACCATTTAACCTTTTAATATCCTTTATGATTTCTTTTTTTTTGTTTGTTTACCTTTTTATGCTCTTATAGGTTCTTGTATTTTAAAGTCAAATTTTCTATTCAGTTCAGGTCTTTTCATCACGCATGCCTGAAAGGCTCCTCTTTCATTGAATTCCCATTTTTTCCCCTGAAGGATTTTTACACAGTTTTGCTGGGTAAGTGATTCTTGGTTGTGATCTACATTCCTTTGCTATCCAGAATATCATATCCCAAGTCCTCTGATCCTTTAATGTAGAAGCTGCTAGATCTTGTGTTATCCTGACTGTGGTTCTGGAGGTGTGGCCTGCTTGGGGCTGGATCTATGCTGCACTGAGCTCCTCTCTCACCCCAACAGCAGATGATCCCAGGCACCTATTTAAGCCATCTTTGGCTGGAAAATGGTCTCATTCTGTTATTTTCTGGGTTATGCTGCTCCAGAAATTGTCTTACGGCATTTTTTTGTAGGTATGTGGATTGATTTGTCAGAACTGTGGAGAGTCATATCCTTTCCTCTGCCTTCTTGGATCCACCCCTCTTACTTTATTTTTAAAGGCCTTTTTGAATCCTTCTATGGCCTGAGAGCAATTCGTATTATTCTTGGAAGATTTAGATGTAGGAGCTTTGACTTTGTTATCTTCTTCTGAGCATGTATTTTGATCTTCCTTGTCAACATAAAAATGTTCTATGGCCAGCATTTTTTTCTGTTTGCTCATTTTCCCAGCCTATTTCTTTACTTTTAACTTTTTGTTAAAGTGGGACACTGCTTCCATGGTGGATGGTATACTGTCCCAAGCTTCAGGGGCTTTCTGCAGCTGTTTTCAGAGATACTTCTAGGAATTTCTAAGTCCTTAATTCTTCCAATGCAGTATGACTTAAGGAGAGATATGTTTATTCCTCTCCTGGACTGTGCTCTGGTCTGCAAGCAACAACAGACCTGTTTTTCTGCACTATAACTATGAAGCATGTTCCACTATGGCTGCAAGCTCTTATGTGCTTGTGCTCCTCCCCTACCTGGGACCGCCACCTAAGACTGTAACCTGGATCCAAGTATGGGTAATACAACAGAGTCCTGCCTCAATGCTAGCAAAGAGACCCCTGTAATCTCCTTCTAAGAAACTGTATGACCCCCTTACTGTCTGTGGGCTGAGTTTGGCTACTGATTCAGAAGCTTCCAAGACCTGCTCCTGGTTTGCTTTGGCTGGGGCTGGGTCTTTACTGGAGTTGGATCTGCACTGGCATGGCCTGTGCTGGGCTGCACTGCACTCTCACCCAGGTACCACTGACCTTTCCTACCAACCTTCTAAGTTGGCTTTCTCTAGAAAATTATTTCTCCCTGTCATTTTGTGGGTTCTGCTTCTTCGGGAATCTTATGACATTATTTGAAGGTACTTGAAAGGGTCTTGGGAAGAGCTCAGGAAAGTCACTGCCTTTCCCCCACCATCTTTGCTCTGCCCTCTTAATACTGTCTCTCCCTTCTTTGCATAGGTAGGGAATTTTATAGGAATTTTCTTTGCAGAGGTAGGGTCTGAAAAATAACATATATTGCCAGATTTTACTATTTTTTTTATTTTCCCCCTTCTTTTAAGTGTTGTTGTCATAAAGAATACTGAAGAGGAAAGGGTTATATCTGAAAATGGATGTGATATAAAAAGCAAAAGTATAAATAAAAATGTAAAGGAAATTTGTGACTGAAGTACAGGTTAATACTCATTTTGTTCATTCAATTCACCAAGAATTTCTTAAGCAATAATATAATGACTACATACAAGGCACTTAAGAGGGAAAGAAGAAAAAACAAATAGTTACTACTTTCAAGGAACTTATTTCTACTGAATGTATTCAGTAATTCTACACTCATATTCTTTTCACTATTATTTCTGAACAATAATTGCTACTTTCCATGTTGGAAGCCTAATTTTTTCCCCACTTGATAGTATTTCATTTTTCCAAATTACATGTAAAGGTAGTTTTCAACATTCGTTTTTTGTGAGATTTTGATTTCCAAACTTTTCTCCCTCCTCTTCCTTCTCCCCTCCCAGAAAGTACATCTGATATAGGTTTTATAACACAATCATGTTAAACATATTTCCACATCAGTCACATTGTGAAAGAAAAATCAGAACAAAAGGGGAAAACTACATACAAGAAAGAAATAAACAATAAAAGCACTTCGATCTGCATTCAGACTCCATAGTTCTTTCTCTGTATGTGGATAGCATTTCTCATCATGAATCTTTTAAAATTGCCATGGATTATTGCAAAGGATCATGAATTATTGAGAAGAGCTAAGTCTATTGCAGTTGAGCATCACACAATTTTGCTACTACTTTATATGTTTTCCTGGTTCTGCTCACTTCACTCAGCATCAGTTCACATAAGTCATTTGAGGTTTCTCTGAAATTTGCATGTTCATCATTTCTTAGAGCACAATAGTATTCCATTACATTTATATAACACAACTTGTTCAATCTTTCCCCAATTGATGGACATCCCTTCAATTTCCAATTTTTTCTGACCACAAAAAGAGATGCTATAAATATTTTTGTATATGTGGGTCCTTTTCCCTTTTATATGATATTTTTGGGAAAAGACCTAATAGTGGTATTGCTGGGTCAAAGGGTATACAAAACTTTATAGCCCTTTGGGCATAGTTGCAAATTGTTCTCCAGAATGGTTAGATCAATAGAAGCCTAAATGTTGAAAGTCTCTAAGAAAAGACCTTGAAATCAATGTAAATTTTTCATTTGCCATGGCTGTGTCTCCAGCCTCCCAGTCAGCTAGGATTGAAATAATGTTTTTTTGTTTTTGTTTTTGCTTTTTTGGGTGAGGCAATTGGGGTTAAGTGACTTGCTCAGGGTCACACAGCTAGTAAGTGTTAAGTGTCTGAGGCTGAATTTGAACTCAGGTCTTCCTGATTCCAGGGCTGGTGCTCTATCCACTGAGTCACCTAGCTGCCCCTAATGTTTTGTTTTATAAAACTACTAGATAGACACATACATAGACATAGATATAGATTTCTATATATACATACATATATACACACACATATATATAATATATGTACATATATAAATGCATATATACACACACACATATATGTTTCAGCCTAGACTCACCAATGATCACTGAATTATACAAACTCTAATCCTAGCACTGAAGAACTACCCAATCTCATATCCAAACTGCATTTTTATCATCAAGAAGAAATATTGGAGTGGTCTTCATCATAAAGTGAAAAGTGCATAGTTCATCTGTCTTATTCCAGAGAAAAAATTACCATAGTAGGCTCTGATGTATAGAGATGGAGGCTAGTCTCTAGAGGCAGTGTATTATAATGGAACCAGGACTAAACTGGAGTCAGGTAATGCATTTTCTAGTTCTGGCTTTTTCAATTGCTATGTGATCATGGACAAATTGATTCATGTCTTTGGACCTCATTTTCAGCATCTGTAAAATGGAATTACTGGATTAAATAAGTTTTATAATTCTTTCAATGCCTGTTTCAGTTTCTACATGGAAAAAATGGTAAGGTTCTCTAGATGTTCCTTCTTGCAAAACAAAAGGATTGTGTTGATTATATCAACTCTCTGGTCAATTGCAGAACCTTTTAAATGTGAATCATATGCAAAATAATTCATTCTAACCATTCACACAAGAAAAAACAGGTGGATAAAAATGCCTATTGTTCAGACTCAAATATGTAGCTTGATGAACAACTCCTAAAGCTTGTCCATTGGGACATATATATTATCAGACAATTAACTGGACCCAGAACTATGGAGGAGGAATAGTGTGCTGGATTGCCTTCCAAAATTTGCACAAAACTCCAAAGATCTCTCTGAGACAAGGGTCAATATTTATTTTTTAACATGGACATTCTTCTGATGATGTTTTATGACTATAAATTATTATATAGCATACCTAGGGGGAAGGGATACTTATCTCATACAATCTCGGTCCCTGGACACAGTGATCTCAGGCTCAACACAACTTCTACACATCATTAGTCCCATCAAATTTACATCTAAATGTGAAATCACTGCTGGATGAATCCTCTTCTCTGCAAGGATAGAGCCCAACATGTTAGTAACCTCTCTGGTTTCCTGCAACAAATCTCTTTCAGCTTATGATACACATATATGTATCATCCTAGATGAAATAATATTAAGGGGGAAAAATTGGGCTTCCAACATGAAAAAGATAGGGAATTGGAGGATAGGGGATGAGGGGGATAAGAATGGCTTTTGTTTTTGTTATTTGTTTGTTTTCTTCAGTGTACTTGAAAGATCTGAAATCTAATTTTTGTTCTTAGATGAAAGGAGCAATTAAAATTTAAAATAGAAAACAATTTAAGTATGTAAAATATAAATATATAAATGTAACCTGCCTCTAAAAGCTAGGCTAATTTACCCCACATAATATTTCCTTACTCTGTGACTGACCCAACTGTTTTACCTTTCTACCTCTGTAGAGATTCATTAAAGCATCTGATCTTCTAAAAGGGCTAGATGAATCTCTAGAAGAAAAATATCAATAATGAATATGGTACAACTGAAGGCCTACCTACTTGATTCTCTCATTCTGTTTCCTTATGTTTAAAATGAGAGCACTTGGCTGCTATATGACCTGCAAAGACCTTTCTAGCTGGAAGATTCTATGAGTCCGTGATTCTGCTATGTAGATTCAGCACTGAACTGAGTTGAATGTGACATTCCAGAAAGTAAGACTGAAACTTGATGCATAAGAAACATTTACTCTTACAGGAGTGATAAATGCACTCTGTATTATAAACCACAGAAGAGTAATTACAAACTAGCATCAGCAAGTGGAAAATGACAAATACAAATTAAATAAACTGTTGAGTGTGTATACGGACTAATAATAATTAATCATCATCATAATAATGACAGATATTTATAGAATATTTTCTAAACTTCTCTTCTATCAGCCCATATGACAACCCTGTGAGATGGGCAATACAAAAACTAGCTTTACCATTTTTCAGAATGAAGAAATTAGCTTTAAGAGGTTGAGGGACAAGGGGCACCTAGGTGGCGCAGTGGAAAAAGCACTGGCCCTGGATTCAGGAGTACCTGAGTTCAAATCCAGCCTCAGACACTTGACATTTACTAGCTGTGTGACCCTGGGCAAGTCACTTAATCCCCATTGCCCCACAAAAAATTAAAAAAAAAAGAGGTTGAGGGACAAATGCAAGGTGACACAGCAAGAGACAGAATAAGGACTAAAATAGAGATCTAACCCCAAGGCCAGTGTTTTTTCACTGTATCATCCCTAGGTAAGGAAGTGATTAAAATGGAGTAAGGCTAATCAGGAAAGACTTTCTAGAAAAGTTGAGTTTTAAGCACAGTTGTGAAGAAAGCAATAATATATATTAGAGGGAAGGAAGGAAGGAAGGAAGGAAGGAAGGAAGGATTTATTAAGCATTTACTATGTACCAGGCATTATGCTAAGAACTGAGGATAACAATACAAGCAAAGAGAATTATAGTTCCTTCCCTCAGGAAGCTTATATTCCAATGAGGGAAGACAACACACAAAAGGGAGTTAAAACATGGTTGAGGAGGGAATGAAGTACTTGGCTAGAGACATGCTTTTGAATTCTGGAAAGAAAAGAGCAGACACAGCAGAAGAATAAAGGCTTGACATCCTGGGTCCCTCTACAAAATGGAGACCTCAGGAGGAATTCAACAATGAGAACCAGTCTGTCAGAGGGATATCCCAGGATAAAAATGTCTCAGAGATGGTTAGATGTTCTAGGGTGTGGAGGCTGCTAGAGTGGAGGGAAGTTCCAGAATGAGACAGCAGCTAAGGAATATTTTGATGTTTGGAAATTCAGTAACAGAATCAGGAGGAGGTAAGTTAAAAGAATGACAACTGGAGAAAATTCCAAATAATGAAGCCTGAGCAAAGTCTTAGAAGTGAGAATTAGGAAGTTATGCATGAAAGATACAGGGGCATAGTTTTATCCTTAGATCCTAACACAATGATTGGCACATAATTAGTTGTTAATAAAGTTCTTTTTTTATTGATTGGTTGTCTTTGGGCCTTCACCTCTCCCCCCTTCAGGTTGTTTGACATCAAGTTCGAAGTTCTCCCTCAAAAACTCCTTATATTTTTATGTAAGCTTATAACTGTTTTGGGGGTCCCACAAGTAGAAAGTTCATTTATACAATGGCATAAATGGTAGAAAGGCAAAACGCAAACAACTTGATAATACTTAATGTTATTGGATAGAAAGGTAGGAAGAATTGGGGACTAGTTAGGTAGAACTTCAGGAAGGATTTTCCCACCTTTGTAATTTGCAAGATCATAAATTCAATTACCCTAATTCAACCAAACTATGGTTTAATTGTAATCCTTTAGAAATCAAGTTCATATCAGTTTTTTAATACAGTTCTTTGTTTCTTGGAGTCAACTCATATTCTTCCTAATCATCTTCATTCTTTTACATCTATAGTCCCATGAAATAATATACATATATTACGAACCTAACTGATATGGAAAGTAAAATTTAATAATGTGTTCTACTCACTATTTCAAAATATTTTAAGAGCAAGGTTTAAAACAAATCTTTCAAGGTACCTTCACAGTTAACTAGAAAACTGATAATTAGAAAGAAGTTTCCATAGACATTCTGATTAACTGAAGTTTTCACTTAATGGAATTAAGAAAATATGACGTGTAACTACTTGAAAACAGTTATAAACCCACACGTAAAAAAAAATCAATAGAACATAAATAGAAGGATGAAATCAAATATATATTAAGTAAATCAATAATGAGATAAGCAGGAATACAAATATAGTTCCATATTAGTGAAGTCATTAGCATAATTAGGCATAAGTATATTAATATATGTAACAAAAATCATGATTATATCAATAGATAGAAAAATAAAGCTTTTAATAAAATATAACATTCATTATAATGCTAAAAGCATACAGAAAAAATAATTAGTATGATGAAAAAAAGATTCATCTAAAATAAAGAGCTAACAATATTTATAATAAAAAAAAACTGGAAGAGGTCAAGCCAGATGGCTTGAAGAAAAAAGGTTGCCCAGTATCACCATAATTGCTTTGCATAATTCAAGAAACAATAGCTCTAACAGTAAGAAAGAAAAATAAATTAAAAGAAAAAAACATTGGCAAGGAGAAAACTGAATTTTCTCCATTTGCAAATGATATATTTTTATTTAGACAGTCCTATAAAATCAAGAAAAAATAAATTGAGACAATAACTTCACTAAATAGCAGAATGCAAAACAAATTCCAAAAATCATCAGTGTTTCTATGAATTAGTCAAAAGAAACAGGAAGAAAAATGGTAATAGAAATACCATATAATAACAACAAAACATGAAATATCTGAGAGTTAAAATACTAAAATAAATATAAGGCATATATAAATTTGATTACAGAACAATTTGGACTGAAATAAAAGTATATGTGAGAATTAGGGAAGTTATCCAATATCTGGGGATGGGTTAATTCTACACTTACCAAATTACTATTTATAAATTTAGACTTATATATAACGAAATTCATATGGAGAAACAATAGGCCATGAACATCAAGGAAAATAATATAGAGGAATATCAAAGTGAAGAGGGTTTGAATTATTTTTTGTCCAGATCTAGCATCTTCTACCCATAATACAATTTTTTCCAAAAGTGGGGAGGAGCCAGGATGGGAATCAAATCCAATCTGTCAACTGATTGACCTCTCTTCCATGGATAGGCTATATTTGGTTAGATGTGTATGAAGTGATGCAGAATAATGGAAGAAGAGCCTAAAGATTAACAATGACTATAACAAGGTAAATGAAGGAAGCACTATATAGCCAGAAAACTCAGGTTGTATTCAATAGGCTGCTCTTTTACCAAATTATAATAGTTGAAGTACATAGCTAAAAATTCTGTTAACAAATTCTTAAACGATAAAAGTGGGAAGTCTTATGTAATAGCAATCACAATTAAGTTTTTTTTAGGATTTTTTGCTTCAATATTTGGGGGAAAGCACTTTCCAATGAGTTTGTGTATTTGCGTAAATATGTGTCAAAATAAAACCACTAAGAAGATAATTTTTTGAAAAGAAAGACAATAAGCTGGTATAATGGAATGGAATG
Organism: Dromiciops gliroides; assembly: GCF_019393635.1. NCBI lineage: Eukaryota > Metazoa > Chordata > Mammalia > Microbiotheria > Microbiotheriidae > Dromiciops > Dromiciops gliroides. Next base: position 567,454,429 of record NC_057861.1, on the reverse strand, counting down.
GAATGGAAGTGACATATATAAAAGAATGAGTTAAACTGCCATTAGTTAAAACTTTTCAGGGGCTAATTTACCAAATTGACTGCCAGTGGCATAGGTAATGAAAAAGAAATAGGACAAAAATAGGGAGGTTTGAGAAGGCAGCTTTAGGAATAGGCCCAGATCACTTCTTATAAGAGAAACTCTTTGGGTAGCTACATCATAATAAGGATTTGACTTACCTGTAGAACAAGATAGAAATAGAAGGGAGAAAGGTACAGAAATGATCATATATTGAAAGACAGCTAGGTTCTCCTTACCCTAGATCATTTAAAATGTTATTCTTATAAAAATTATATTGTGTAGCTTTAAAATAGAATTTTTAAAATCTGTCTTAGCATAGACTCAATCTTTGTTCATTCAATAAGTTCCCATGCGTATTGGTCATTATGGTAAATTTTTAAAAAATAGAATGCATATATCCTCAAGGTGCTAATATACTGATTTATTTGCCTGAACTTGGGAATATAGCTCTTTCTAGGATTTTGCACTATTCTGGAGTTCACAATGAGAAAAAGAAGGCAAGAAGGCACACTACTAAAAATCTAAGTTAGAATCATAGAACTTCAGAACTGGATCTTCTACACTTGGGTTCAAAAACCAAACTTTACAAAAATACATGAAAAGGGAAGCACAGCTACACAACAGTTAGTAAAAGGCAAAAAACAAACAAACAAAAAACAACCTGGAGTTCTTACTTTAGTATAAACTCAGCTGCTGTCAACATTTTTTTTTATTTTGCAGGGCAATGAGAGTTAAATGACTTGCCCAAGGTGACACAGCTAGTAAGTGTCAAGTGTTTGAGGCCATATTTGAACTCAGATCCTCCTGAATCCAGGGCCAGTGCTTTATCCACTGTGCCACCTAGCCGTCCCTGCTATTAGCAATTCTAAATGGCAGCCAAAAGAAAAAGAAAAAAAAACCTCATACATATTTAAGCTACATACTGAAGGGCATAGTGTTTAGAATGAAGGATGTTCCATTGTATTCTACCTAGTTAGACAATATCTGGAATATATGTTCAGCTCCATAAGCTGTATATTAGAAAAGCATTTACAAATTAGAGCGTGAAGAGAAGAAGGTGACCATAGTGGTAAGGGAGCAAAAAACTTTTCTATTTGAGGCTTGGTTGAAGCAACTGGGATTCATTGTCCTGAAGAAAAAATCCTTAGGAGAACACACAAGTTGTCCATTTGAAAGATTTCATGGGAAATATTGGCCTACTTCAGCTTCTAACCTGGGTAGAACCATAGGTTAAAGCTGAAAAGACTTAAGATTGATAGAGGCAAAACATTCCTAATAGCTGAAAATAGAAGACTTGTCTCAGGAGGCAATGAATTTCCCCTTACTGGATTTCTTCAAAGTCTAAGAATCAGGGATAGGAACTTTATCAATCTAATTGAACCTCCAAATTTTACAGATGTAACTATAGGAAGCTCATCTTGATTAAAATAATTTCATATGTACTAGAACCCAGACATTCTCATTCAAAGTGCAATATTCCTTTTACTTCATCATGCTGTCAGAAGTGTGTGTTTTATTCAATTAATATTTTTATAAAACTTCAGCACACATATTGTAGAGTAAGAGTAGCAATCTCTGAATTTTTTCTAGTCTATTTCCTAAATGTGAAGAACTAGCATTGTTCTGTGATTAAAAAGGAGGAAAATAAGCATTCTACTTTCCATAGTTGCGAGGTTGAAAAATAGATTTTTTTCATACCCCTTTGTTTGGTTAGTTTCTAATACACTCTTCATGTAATATTGTATATTTCAGCTTTTTCTATTGGTATTATATTCCAGTAGATTGGAAGTTTCTTTGGGGGAGGAGATAGTTCTTATCAAAACTTAACTTAGTATCTAATCCATCATAGCATAGAATATATAAAATAGAGCCTACATTAAGCTTCAACATATTAAAATAAGAAATTATGCAGGAGTGCTATAAATTTGTCTTAAGAAAAATGCACATTTGAGAAAGAAAATAGCATGTTCACATTGGGAAATAAGAGGAAAAATGAGGGAAGACCTATGCTACCAAGGACCTTTTTGTGATATCAGAAAAAAACAGGAAGGCCCCCAGCAAGTTGGGTGGACCCATTGTGATGAATACATGTTCAGAGATGGACATGAGTTGCATAGGATGACCAACCTTGGATAGGCTGTGATCTTCAATGATGGAAAGAACAACCAAAAAGATGAGATCCGACATCCACGGTAGTATTAGAATTTATTCCTTGCTTCTATTCATTACCTATTTTTTAAAAATGGTAATACTGTATGCTAATCAGCAGTCAGCATTGGAAAGGATAGGAACAAATAAATAATGGAAAAGAGCCAATATTCTTTATAGAAAACATGATCTTTCAAGTCAAAAACTACAAAACACTAAGAAGAGGGAAAGGGTTTTCTCATAAATGGAGAAAGAAAAAAAAAGAGATGTTCTGTTGTTCCATTTTCTCCTTCTAAAAAGTTATCATAGAATCACATCTCTGGAAAAGAATGAGTATGAGGTGAGAACCATCTCCAAGTTAGGTTCCCTGGTACTGAAGGAGGACTATTATGACACATTAGCTCAAAGCTTTAGAACAGTATGTATTGTATTGAGGGCTTGTTAAGTACAGTGTTACATAGTAATCTTTGATCTTCAAGAAATGCAAGGATCAAAGCATCCCCTGTTTTGGATATAAATCTCAGCTAAAATCAACTGATAATAGTTCTAGCCAGGGAAAAGCAACCTGGTACAAATGCCTTTGAACTGGTGTCACTACAGGTAGTTGGTTCATCTCTGAGTTAATTAACCATTTCTTTGAACTTAATTCCTCTACTGTTCCTGGGTCAAAAGTGGATGCCAGTCATTGTTAATCTATTTTAAGCTCATTTTCAGTGCTACTACTTTATAAGCTGAAAGAGACAGCAATAGAAAAATGCATGGCTCTTTGGAGTCCTATGTTAGTCTATGAGGTGCAAAATTGCATGAATTAAATTCTTTAATATTCTTCTACACAATTAAATTCCTCCCCAATATACCCTCCATAGCACTAGCAAATAAATCTTTCCTAAGCACAGAAATGATTATAATAACAAAATCTGAAAATTGGAAACCTTTTTTTATTAGAGTCCTGAACTAGATTCCATGTTTTAGAGAAGATACCAATAAGCTAGAATACATTAAGATCATGCCAGATGAGGATTAATTGTAGAAACTTGGGATATTTATCCCAAAGAAGAGAGTTAGGGAGAGCATCCTAGCTACCTTCAAGTACTCAAAGGAATGACACTTTATATCTGTTCTCTGGTACCAGAAAGCAACACTAAGAGCAGTGGGTGGAAGTTACAAAGAGCCAAATTTATGTTTGATGTAGGGATAAACAGCCTAATAATGATTTAGAGCTAATACTGAAATGGGATATTCCAGGAGATCTTTGGCTCCCCCCACTGCAGGCCTCTAATAAAGGGTCGATACTATCAGATTTGTTGAGAAGAGAATTCTCATTCAGGTATGGGATGTGCTAGATATCTTTTGACTTCTCTTCCAACTCTCAATTTTTGTGATTCTCATTGGCTATACTAACCTTGAGACAATGTCATCATTGCCTAAAACATCAGATCCCAAAATGCACAAGACTTTTCTACAATCTACAAATAAAATACCTAAGGAAAGTTAAGCAGGTAAGAAAACTCCTTAGAAAAATATTAATCTGCAGCCAGGAAACTTGTCCTTGTTTTTCATTATCTCTCCTGTCAACAAACTCAATTCCTCAGCCCCATTATAAGGAATATCAGGACAGAGTCATGGGCTTTCCCTGGTTTGATGTGCTGCCTGACAATAATCTCAGAGTAGGAACAATATTAATTCCCTTATTCAGTTAATGGCAGTTCAACTTCTGTGTCTCCCTTATGATTGTCTACCTAGATCATGAAAACTACCTCTAAACTGGCTACCCTATTTCCAAAAACACTTCTTCCCAATCCACTCTTCATATAACTACCAAATGCATTTTTTTTCCTTTTTCCTTTTTCCTTTTCTTTTCTTTTCTATTCATTCTTTTTTCTGAGGCAATCAGAGTTAAGTGACTTGCCCAGGGTCACACAAATAGTGTCTGAGGCTGGATTTGAACTGAGATCCTCCTGACTCCAGGACAGGTGCTCCAAATTAATTGTTTCAATGAATTTCCCTTATCTGATCATATCACTTCTTTGTTCAAAATTTTTCATTGAGTGTTATTTTGGGCAAAGCTAATATGGTGGAGGAAAGGCATTAAGTGCTCAGAGCTCCTGACACAATTACTCCAAAAACCTCTAAACACAGCAATAAGACAACCCCTGGGGCAGCAGAACCCACAAAAAGATTTGCTGAGATTATTTTCCAGCCAAAGAAGGCTTAGAAGTTTGGCACGAAGGGGCTGCTGTGCCAATCTGTAAGTGGAGTCCAACCCTACAATTGAGCCAACACAGATCCAGCCCCTATGTGCCAGTGAAATTTACACCTGAGCCTCCGAATTAGCTGGAACACCAGTGTCTTATGGAACTAAGCTCACGGTCTGGAAAAAAGGCTGAATGACTGGCTGGGGATGTTTGTGGCAGCTGAGGAGGAATTCAGTTGTCCTACCTCAGTGGGAAACCAGGGAGAAATCTTGAGTGGCAGAAGCCCAGGTAAGGGAGGGGTGCAGGCTAATCAGAGATAACAACCACGCAAACAAAATTTTGTTGCCTGATTAATTAGCAAGCTGGCCTGAGGTTATTTACAGACCAGATCCTAGGCCATGTGAGTGAAGAACTTGCCCCTCCTTAAATCATACCACCTGGGACACCCTGAAGCTTGGGACAGTGCAGCCTGGAAGCAGGACCCCACATTCACAAGGAGTTAAAAGTCAAGGAAAAGACAGGCAAGATGAGCAGGCAGAGAAAGTTGCAAACCAAAAAATGTTTCATTAGTGATAAGGAAGATCAAGGTGGACCCTCAGAAGAGGATAGCAACGTCATGGCTCTTACATCCAAAGCTTCCAAGAAAAATATGAATTGGTCTCAGACCATAGAGGCACTGAAAAAGGACTTTGAAGATAAAGTAAGAGAAGTAGAGTAAAAAATAAAAAGAGAAATGAGAGTGATGGAGGAAAAATATGAGAAAAAAGTCAACAACTTGAAAAGCCAAGGGGAAAGCAGATACAAAAGCTCTCTGCAGAAAACAATCCTAAGAATTAGGATTGAACAAATGGAAGCCACTGATTTTATGAGAAACCAAGACACAACAAAGCAAATACAAATGAATAAAAAAAATAGAGGGCAATGTGAAATATCTTCTTGGAAAAACTGCCCACCTGGAACCAGTAACAGTTAAGAAACAGTTAAAATATTGTGGAGCCATGGTAAACATAGCACAGAATCTAGCAGCTTTTACATTAAAGGACTGGAGGTCATGGAATATAATATTCTGGAGGGCAAAGGAATTGGGGTTACAACCAAAAACACCTACCTAGAAAGACAGTATAATTTTTCAGGGGAAAATGGTACTTCAATGAAAAAGAGGACTTCCAGATAGTCTTAATGAAAAGACCTGAACTGAATAGAAAATTTTATTTTCAAAGGCAAGACCCTAGAGAAGCATGAAAAGGTAAACAGGAGGGGCAGCTAGGTGGCATAGTGGATAGAGCACCGGCCCTGGAGTCAAGAGGACCTGAGTTCAAATCTGGCCTCAGACACTTAACAGTTACTTAGCTGTATGACCCTAGGCAAGTCACTTAACCCCAATTGCCTCACAAAAAAAAAGGTAAGCAGGAAAAATAAATCATGAGAGATGTGAAAAGGTTAAACTGTTTACATACCCACATGGGAAGATTATATGTCTAAATCATAAAAGCTTTCTGAATATTAGGATAGATTATAGAAATAAATTTAGACAGAGGCCACAGGTGGGAATTGATTATGAAGGGATGATATCTGGAAAGCATTTATTTTTTGTTTATCTTTTTTTTTTTGTGGGGCAGTTGGGGTTGGTGAGTGTCTTATGTTTGAGGATGGATTTGGGCTCGGTTCCTTCTGGGTCCAGGGCAGGTACTTTGTCCACTGTGTCACCTAGCTGCCCCATGATGACATCTTTAGGGTAAAACTGAGGGGGGAGAGGAATGCACTGGGGGATCAGATAGGGGAGATCTAGAATGGGGTGAAATCTCACATGAAAGAAACAGGAAAGGGCTTATGGTGTGGGAGGAGAAATGGGAGAGGAGTGAGGAAGTGAATGAGCCTTACAATCATCAGATTTAGCTCAAAGACCTCAATCTCATCAGAGTTGGCTCAAGGAGGGAATAACGTACACACTCAATTGGGTGGAGTAATCTATCTAAGTAGGAGGAAAGTAGGAGGGCAAAGGAATAAGGAGGGAGGGGTGAAAGAAGGAAGGGCCGAGCCAGGGAGAGGGCAGTCAGAAGCAGAACACTTTTGATGAGGGATAGAGTGAAAGAAGATAGAAAACAGAGTAAATACCATGGGAAGGGAATAGGATGGAGGGAAACAGTTAACAATAGTAATTGTGAAAAAATTTTTGAAGCAGATGCAAGAGTAATGTAAGAAGATAATGATGATGGATTTATTGATTGATGGATTGATGATGATTGCAGGAAGGTGAGGATTGATTTATGAGGATTTATTTATGATTAGGACTGATTAATGACGAGGATTGAATGAAGAAGATGAGGATTGACAATCATGAGGATTGGCTGAGGATAATGATGAGGATTGGTTGATGATGGTTGATTGATCATTGATTGATGATATGGCAAAAGTATGGTATTTACTTTGCTCACTATTGTGAAGAAAATTCTTTGTCAAGTTTAAGCTACTATATAAAAGTTATCTATTACTATTTTTGCAAAAATTAACCTCATGGGTTTATTGTAAGGAAATCTCTCTTTAAAGTACTATATAAATGTGGTTTAGTATAAAAAATGATGAGCAGGATATTATCAGAAAGACCTGGAGGGACCTGCATAAGCTGATGAATGCAAAATGAAATGTACTGTATACAAAATAACAGTAATATTGTGAGATGATCTGCTGTGAATGACCCAGTTATTTTCAGCAATTCAAGACAAGTATGAAGGTCTTATGAAAAATGCAATCCATCTACAGAGAGAGAATGAATGGTATTTTAATACAGAATGAAACATTTTTTTAGTTACTTTATCAGAAACAATAACAACAACAACAAAAAAAGATGAACAGGATGCTATCAGAGAATCCTGGAAAGAACTCCATGAACTGATGCAGAGTGAAATATACTGTATACAAAATAACAGCAATAGTGTAAGATGATCTACTGTGAATGACGTGGTTATTTTCAGCAATGCAATGATGCAAGAGAACTCTGAAGGACTGCAATCCAACAGCAGAGAAAGAATTGATGATATCTGAAAACAAATTGAAGCACAATTTCTTTGATAATTCTTTAATCTGCAATTTTGTTTTTGTCTGTTTTCTTTCACAACCTGGTTAATGTAGAGATGTTTTGCATGACTACTTATGTATAACATGTTAAATTGCTTGAGTTCTTGGGACAGGTGGGAAGGAAGGGAGGAAGAGAAGTTGGAACACAAAGATTTTTTTTTAAAAAATGTCAAACTTTGTTTTTACATGTAATTGGGAAAAATAAAATTTTAAATAAACAAAATCCTTCATTGATTTTCTATTTCATACTGGATACACTCAAAAGATTTTAATGTGGCAATCAAAGTCCTCTGTAACTTAATTCTTTGCTGACTTTCTAAACTTATCTTATGCTAGACTCCTCTGTGTTCACGGAACAATATGAAGAAATCCAACCAACATGGACTTATATGCCTTATATGCATGGAGTGGCCTAATACACTTAGGCAGTGGTCTGAAGACTGGATTTAAATTCAGGAAGATCTGAATTGAAATTCTGACTCAGATATTTGCCAGCTGTGAAACCTGGGCAAATCATTTAACCTGTTTCTGTCTCCATTTTCTCAACTGTAAAATGGAGATAATAATAATATGTACCTCCTAGAGTTATTGTATCAAATGAAATAATATTTGTTAAGTGCTTATCATCATAACTGGCATATTTGTTGTTGTTTTTCTCCCATGGATCATAGTGTCCATGGTGTTTTCTTGACACAGATATTTTGGTTTGTCATTTCTTTCTCCAGTGGATTTATGCAAACAGAGACTATTTAACCTCTTGTCCAGGGTCATGAAGCTAGTAAGTGTCAGAGGTCAGATTTAAATTCAGATCTTCCTGACCCCAGGGTCAGCTATCTATCCATTAATCCTCTCTGACTAGCATATAGTGCATGCTTACCAAATGCCTGTTGTCTAACTTACTTTCATCTCCACTACTTGATTCATACCAATTCATATGCTTAGAGTGCATCTACACCTATTAAAAACTGCCCGTCCTTTGATGTTTATTGTCACCACAATCCTCAAGCTTTTCTAGATTGTTCAGTCCAGGAAAAAAGAAAATTCTTCCCTTTTTCAGGTTCCATACGGCATTTTGTACATATCTAATGCTTTTATCATAGTAGTAGTAGGCTTCCACCAGTCGCAGACAACCATGGATCAGTGCCTTGAAGAGCCATAGGTCACAGTGTGGCTGTGCAGTCTGATACGGGAGCTGCAGCTCCTGCTTCAACGAGGACATCTGAAAACTGAGCTCTCTGTTACCCATCGGTTCCTGTGTCTCATTTGTTTTTCTTCCTCTGGAGCTTGAAGGCCCATCTCAGCTGCACGCAAGCTGCTCCTGAGTACTGAACTCCATCCGGCGAGGTCCTTGGCCATCTCCTCCCAGCAGCCAATGTCTATTCCCAGAGCCCTCAAGTCTCGTTTGCATTCTTCTCTGTAGCAAAGCTGGGGGGGGTGGTCCAGCAGGTCTTTGGCCTGAGGATAACTCGCCATAGAGTAGGTCTTTAGGAATGTGCCCGTCTTGCATGTGGTGCCCATGACCCAGCCAGCACAGCCGTCTTTGTTTCAGTAGCGTGTAGATGCTTGGAAGTTTGGATTCTTGCCCCATCCATCAGACTTTTGATTAATCACAATTTCTGCATAACTACAATAAAGAGGATAAATTGTATTTGGAGGATGGCCATGTGCTATTCATAAGCTCCTGAAGGACTTTCAGGATCAAACAACAAGATAGTTTAGATGTTTGGTATAGGGCAGTGTTAAGTAAATGTTACTATATTTTAATGATCTGAGTAATGGCAATCCAAGAATTGCCCACATAGTAATTCTTTGTTAAACAGAGTATTTGATTAATAATAGCACCCTATTCCCTCTAACCTTGGGATACAATCAATGACTTCAACATTTGAGGAAAATCATCATGTGTGGTATGATAAATGAAGTAGGTGCCCAAAACATTAATCTCTTTTTCTAGGGACTATTATCATACACCTTATCTTTAAACCAGCAGTTTTGCATCACCACATGTTAAACACACAAATATACATGCATACACACAACTCTACTTTTAATGTCTACTTTTAATGGCTTGTGAAGCAGTGAGCCAATGACAAAGGAGTAACACAGAATTCAATCACAAACACCTGCAACTCATTACGAATTTAGCAGTACAAATGCCAGATGCTTATAATGGGTCTCAAATAGTCTGGGCAACTGTGCCAATACTCACCAATAATTTTGGGCTGACATTTATAAAAAAAATACTGAAAAGGAAAACATTTATAGCAAATATTCCCACCTCTTCAACTCCTTTCTCCTTGCCGGAAAAATCAACCTCAGAAAATGTATTTTAAATAGAGTTGTTTTTTTTTTTCTTTTAATCCTTATGGAGTATTTATGGAAATAAATTTTTGAAGTAAAGGACATTATAAAATGTGTTTGTTTTTCTAACAAGAAAGAAAAAGGACAATTGAAGGTTAGAAAGAGACAGCTATTGGGGTAAAGAGAGAAACGGGGTTTGTTTAAGGAAAGACAATGGAGGGAAGGCAAGAGATAGTAGAAGAAAGAGGGCAATCAGGGTGAAAGAAATAGAGTGGAGGAAGAAGAGAAGAAGAAAAGGGATTAAGTGAAGGAAAGAAAGAGATGGAAGAAGAGTGAATAAGGGAACAAAGACAAAAGAGAGTTGGGGAAGGAGGGATAGTTGGGATGGAGTGGGTAGAAGAAGATCATGAAAATTAAGACCCATAAGGACAAAGAAAAAAATAGAATGAGAGGAGAAGACAGAAAAGTGAGAAAAAGAGAGAACTAGGAAAGAAGAGTGAGAAAGAAGGAAGAGAAGAATGAAAAGGGAGAGAAGAGGGGAGATGGAGAAAGAATGGGGAAAGAGAAGGAAGAGGGAGAAAAAGGACAGGAAAAATAGGGAAAGAAAATAGAGGGAGAAAGAGAAAAAGGACAGGGAAAGAAAGGAAGAGGATGGAAGGAGAGAGTAGTAGTGGAATCAAGTATCAAGAGTTTAGTATGTCAGGCACTGTGCTAAGCATTGGGTATGAAAAGAAAGGCAAAATTATTTTCTGACTTTAAAGAGTTTGTGTTCTAATATCAGAGACAACATGCAAACCCAATGATGTACATAGAAGATAAAAGAGTGATAAAGAGGGAGAAGGAAAGAAGGGGGAAATGAAGACAGGAGAAGAAAATGGGAACGGAGAGAACAAATAAAAATATACAAAACATTGACTATTATCTATTAATCAACACATTATCAGTTAAGCAAATTATCCACAATGTCTGCATTCCCATTGGATTCTATGGACTCCCCACCCCCAAATAAAGATAATAAGCATTTATTTTCTCTTTCCCACCTTCACCAATTTGGAAAACAAAAGCAAAACCTTTGTAACAAATATGTCTTGTTAATCCAAAGAAATTCCCAAATTAAACATGTTGGATAATATGCATCTCAGTCCCTATTAAACTACATAGGATGCTTGGGAAGTTTGTGGGTGAAAGTTGCTAAACTTAAAAACAATTTTTTAAAAAGGACTTGCAGCATCCTAAACCCTCATGATGTACTTGAATCTTGGCTTTGCTATTTACTCCCAGTGGTTTTATGTTAGAGTAAGAAGTTCTTTTAGTGTATGGCCCAGGATAGTTTCCCTTTCCTTTACCATTTTCCTAAAGAAACCTATTTCTTCTATCTGAAAAGGAGTTGTGTTGCCTAAACAATAGAGCATATATTTCCATGTAGACAGACTTTTTATGTTTAGTACACAGCTACATCTCCATTATTTGAATGTGGCATTTTCCCTCTGGATTGTCTGCTGCAATTTTGAATCCCATCCTGGTCTCCCTCTGCCACCCAAAACAATTTTGGGGCAACTTGCTGTTTGGTGTGTGTTCAGGGAATGGAAACTCATTTTAATATTAGCATAAGCAAGACATAATTAGGAAAATAAATCTGCTAGCAAAAAATAAAATATCCTATAGTGAATCCCAGAGCCAAATATAAATAATTTGGATTCTTGCCCTTTCCCCCATCCATTAGCAAAAATAATTGAAAACTTTGTAAGCATATACCATTTCTTTTCCAAGAAGGTTCTTTCAGCTAAAGTTGTCTTTTGCCTTTTACAAAAGGCAGGAGGGAAGGGAAGGGAAGGGAAGGGAGGAAGAAAGGAAGGAAAAGAAAGAGGCAGACAGATAAAACTCTTTTTTTTTTTGCAGGGCAATGAGGATTAAGTGACTTGCCTAGGGTCACACAGCTAGTTAAGTGTCAAGTGTCTGAGGCCAGATTTGAACTCAGGTCTTCCTGAATCCAAGGCCAGTGCTTTATCCACTATGCCATCTAGCTGCCCCCAATAAAACTCTTTAGATAGGTAAATGGTAGAGTGTATAGAATGCTGTACCTGGAGTCAGGAAATCCTTAATTCAGATTGCCCTCAGACATTTAGTAGCTCTATTGCTCTGGATGAGTCACTTAACCTCTGCCTCAATTTCCTAACTGTGAAATATGTATAACAATAACACCTACTTTCCAGGGTTCCTGTAAGGATTGAATGAGATAATATTTGTGAAGTGCTTAGCACTGTGCCTGTCACATAGTGGGTATTTAATAAAGGCTTGTTTCCCTTCTTTCTGCAGAGGAGTTATGGTCTATATATTCGCCATAGGCTGTTTTTCAGGCTTCGTACTACAGATGGATGATAAATACATCTTTGGAGTACAAACACAGGTATGTGAAGTGTAAAAAATATTTATGCCATTTACAAGTGTAACCCTTATGTCAAAGCTCTCATAATATGAAGGGCTCAGGTTTACTTTGGGGAATTTCTCATTCCTCTAATAACTACTACTGAGAAAATCTGAGAAAAATCACTCTCTGACATTCCCCATTATGCTAACATCAACTTCATTTCAAAAAAAAAAAATTATTGAAGTAGCAAACATTTATTGAAAGATCAAGCAAATACATCCAAAAACAGATATCTGAAAAAATATGTAAGAACCCTCCAGTGAGCAACCACATTCTAAAGACCTGCACATATTTTCTGTAAAAGTATTTGAGCAGATCTGACCTTGTGTCTTTCCCATTCAACCAACTCCAGTGGCTTTCTATTGCCTCTAGGTTAGAATATAGCTTTCTTTGTTTGGCTTTTAAAGCCCTACATAATCTAGCCCTGACCAATTTTTCTAGCCTCATTGGGCACTATTTCTGCTTCAGTACTCTGTGATCCAGACAAATAGGCTTTTTTCTGTTTCTTACTCAGAGCAGTCCATTTCTCATCTCCTTGCTTTTACATAAGCTATTCACAATGTCCTAGAATGCACTTCCTCTTCACCATCATCAAATAGAATCCCTGTCTTTGCTTAAGATATAGGCTTTCCCAATTCCCACAATTTCTAGTTCCCTCCTTTCCAAACTAGTTTCTATTTAATACACACTATTTGCATGTGTATTTACATTTATATAAATCTACTGTATGTATTTATATTTATATAAATGTGTCTCCCATGTTAGAATGTAAATTAATTAAAAGTAAATAGTTTCAATTACATTAAATTTTAAAAGGTTTTATACAAATACAACAAATATAGCCAAGATGAGAAGGAAAGGAGAAAATCAAGATAGGGGGCAGGCATTTTTAAAATAGTTTAAAAGATAATGGTCTTATATATCAAATATGTAAATAACTTTGTTAAATCTATAAGAATACTAGTCATTCTCCAATTGATCAATGGTCAAATAATATGAACAGGAAGTTTTTAGATAAATCAAAACAATTTACAGTCATATGAAAAATGCTCTAAATCATTATTGATTAGAGACATGCAAATTAAAACAAACTTGAGATATCATTTGATACCTAACTGATAAGCTAAAATAATTGAAGGAGAAAGTGACAAATGTTGGAGGTGATATGAAAAAATTGAACACTAATTCATTCTTGGTGGAATTCTGAAAGGATCCAACCATTTTGGAGAGCTATCTGGAATTTTGCCCATAGAGTTATTAAACTTCCTATATCTTTTGACCTGGAAATGCCACCACTAGGTTTATTTCCAAAGATAATTAGGGAAAAAAGAAAAGAATGTTTATGTTCTAAGATATTTATAGCAATCCTTATGGTGGCAAAGAACTGGAAATTGTGGGTATGCCCATCAATTGGGGAATGGCTGAACACGTTGTGGTATATGATTGTGATGGAATACTACTGTACTATAAGAAATAATGAGCTTGATGATCTTAAAAAACATGGATAGAATTGTGCAAAATAATGAAGAGTGAAATGAACAGAACAAAAACAATGTTGTATAACATGATAACAATATTGTTGTAAGGACAACTTGTAGCAAATATGTCATTTTAACTATTATAAATACCCAAAATAACATCAAAGGACGTATGAAGAAAGATGCTTATCTGCATCCAGAGAAAGAACTGATAAATAGAAGTATATATAGAATGATTGTGTGTGTGGTTGTGTATGTGGGTGTATATATTATATATATGTATACACACACAGACACACATAATTGCTTCTAATGGTAGCCATCTCAAGGTAGGGAGGGAAAGAGGGGAAAAAAAGCAAAGAAAAAGAAATTTGTTTGATTATTATATTTTTAAAACTTGTATTTGTATTCATGTGCAATCATCTTTTTATTATCCTGTTATAGAAATGCTTATTTTATTCCATAAAAGAAAAATAAAATAAGAATATAAAAAAAACCCAAGCAGGTATTATGCCATTCTTTCTACTTGTATCCCTAGCACCTAGCACAGTGCTGGCATTTGGTATGTAGTGCAGTTTTGCGTATGTTGAATTCCATGAACTAAAATGCCCCTTCCAGGATAACCTAATCATCTGAAATCTGCTCACAATGCTGTTTCATTGAATACTCTAAACCTTTCCACTTCTTCTAGCCTCTTCTCCCCTCTTATTGAAGGACTAAAGGGTGGGATACTAAATTCCTCATAAAGCTTTCTTTGATAGAGGACAGGATCTGGCTTTTCCAGTTCATTTTCCACTTTCCATCTGTAGCCCTGCTTGGTTTGAACTTCACAGCTACCCCCTGGTGTGTGCTCTCTCTTTCTAGATTCTTTTCTCCCCAACTTAGATTGTGAGCTCCTTGAGGTCAAGGATTATCTTTTTTTTTTCTTCTTTGTATCCCCAGTGCTTAGCACATTGCCTGGCACATAGTAGGCTCTTATTAAATCTTTATTGGATTTAAATACTTCTTGATTGATTGATACATCAAATAGGTATGTTCCTTTGCTAATTCTTCCCAGTATTTGTCACCTAGTATGAAACCTGTTGAAATTCTATATTGGCCAAGTGGTCTTGTCTGCCTATAGTATGTAAATCACAGCAGGAAACTTGCATGCATTTCTGGTTCAATAGCCCTGTTGGTCCAGGCAATGTCCAAATCTTATGTTCAGATAGATCTTTGTTGTTTGGTACAGTCCTAACCATTAAGATTTTCCCTTATTAGCAGGAGAAAATTTTCCGTTTCTTAGCTTTAGTGATATGGTATCAAACTAGAGACCTCCTCTAGCTGAAACTATTCCATTTTGCCAAAACATTTGTGGACCAAGTCCTCCCAAAGCTTACCCATAAAGCAATTCTTTATCACTCTCATGTTGAGAGTCCCTTTCATCAAAGTAAGGTTCAGATATAATTATCCTAAATTTTGACAAGTTTTCTCCCTCTAACATGTTAAAATAAGATGTCTTAACCTCATATCTGTGAATGAATTTTTAAAAAATATTATTAACTAAATTTCAACATATTTGATTTGCTTTATAACAATATGGATTTTGTGTTATGCAATTCTGAGAAAAGGTTCATAGGCTTCACCAAATGACTAAAGTGGGTCATGACACACATAAAAAGACTAAAATAGCCCTGCTTTAGTACAATGTCTTCTACTGAGGATGTCCTTCCTGGCTGTTATGGAGCCAATAGAATACCCCAATTTTCTCTAATCATCTTTCTTAAGTGTTAAGAATCTATGTATGGTTGAAAGTAGAGAAAAGGGAAAAAGAAATTCTTACAACTTCATTCATTTTGTCAGGGATTCCATTAGAGAAAATGTTTAAGGAAGACATCCCAGTATTGGTTACCTAAGCAAATATGGTATTTTAGCACTAAAGGCACATCTACAGGCAGACCTCTAATAATTTAAATTTTTAGATACCTTTTTTTGACCTTAGGTTGTTTTTGTGAATTGTATGATGCTTTGTCTGCATCTCAATTCAGCCAAATTATGATAATTCAAATAATGAGAGAATAGAATAGAATAGAAGAGCCTGTCTTCATGGAAGAGAGTTAAATATGCAGAATCAGTGTATCTGCCCACTTTTCTGACTCTTTGACTAATGGTATAATTTACTGATGGCTTAAAATTCAATTTACTTAGAATTTCCTTTGTTGATAGGAAATGTTCCATATGATAAGTCCTCTAAAAAGTCATTTTAGTTGTAATCCTCAGAGCCCAACCCCACTCAAGCAACTAAAACATTTTAAAATTATTTGTTCCATGTTTTTGTAAGTAAATAAAACACTATGAGATGACTGGCATTGCTCCATACACTAGCCAAATAGAATAATACATTTGAACATAGATATGCTAATATGTCCTAAGGAAAAATAAGAGGCATATTTTAAATATGTAATGTCCTACCAAAAAAATGGAAAAAGAATCTCTGTACCTCAGTTTGTCATCAATAAAAATTGATAATGCCTGCCCTCTCCAACTTCATGGATAGACATGGTGTCAGATAATAAGATACCTGTCCTGAGATTAGGAAACATTACATGTTATTAAAATATTCAAAGTGAAGTGACAGAGGTAAAATTACCCTGCATTAGATTTTTATAAACTATTTAAATGAAGGAATATGTAATTCTAAAATACAATTAACCAATTAACTACATTTCTATTTGATGTCCATTTCCCATACCATTTTTATGCTATTTTTTCAGAAAAGGTATACTAATTATGCTTCCATTTTTGCTCATTTTTAAATATATAAAGGAGGTACTCCCTCCTGCTTCAGTTGATGTAATCATAAAAAAAAACAGAGTAGATAAAAGAGGATAGATAATTAGGTATTAGCATCCAATGACCCTTTTATGACATGTGAACACCCTTCTTTGATGGAATATATGACAGAGGGAATCATATCTAGTCATAATATTTAGAAAAATCACATAATTTATTATTACCAAAAAAGCTACTAATTTAATATCATGGAACTATATGCCTATTTTCTCAGCACTACAAAATCTTTATGAAAATAATCTATATGTGTATCAAGGGTATCCTTGAGAAAAATGGTATGAGAATAGAACAGGCAAGCTTTTAGGAAAAATATTCTATACAAGGAGGCATCTGCATAGTCATTAAACTGAACAAAAGGTACAGAGAATGCAATATTTTTTGTGTTTAGTATACATTGATATTATTAAATGTTTGGTTCAATAAAGAAAAATACCACATTAGAGGTTCACCTCCAAAATGGTTTTTCCCATGCAAATGCCAAAAACATCTGATATACTCTTTTTTTGCTTTAAAAATCATTTTAGTTTATTTTTTCTTAATAGTATTTTTCCAATTACATGTACAGATAATTTTCAACATTAATTTTTTAAAAAATATTTTTAATTCCAAATTTTTCTTTCTCACTTTTCTCCCCCTCCCCAAAATGGCATGTACAATCATGTTAAACATATTTCTATGTTTGTCATGTTCTGAAAGAAGAATCATAACAAAAGGGGAAAACCAAAAGAAAGAAAAAAACAAACAACAAAATGAAAATAGTATGCTTCAGGGTTTTTTGGGATGTGGAGAGCATTTTCCATCATAAATCTTTTGTTATTTTCTTGGATCATTGTATTGCTGAAAAGAGTTAAGCCTACCATAGTTTATCATTTCCCAATGTTGCTATTACTATGCATAATGTTCTCCTGGTTCTGCTTACTTCACTCAGCATCAGTTCATGTAAGTCCTGGATTTTTATGAAATCTTCCTGCTCATCATTTCTTACAGCACAAGAATATTCTATTACATTCATTTACCCCAACATGTTCAGCAATTGCTTAGTTGATGGGCACCCCCTTAATTTCCAATTCTTTGCCACCACAAAAAAGAGCAGCTATAAATATTTTTGTACATGTGGGTCCTTTTCCCTTTTTATGACATCTTTGAGATACAGACCTAGTAGTGGTATTGCTGGGTGAAAGGGTCAACACAGTTTTATAGCCCTTTGGGCATAGTTCCAAATTATTTCCCGGAACAGTTAGATTAGTTCACAATTGCACCAACAATGTGTTAGTGTTCTAATTTTCCCACATCTTCTCCAACATTTTTCATTTTCCTTTTTCATTATATTAGCTAATTGTATAGATGTAAGGTGGTACCTCAGAGCTGTTTTAATTTGAATTGCTCTAATCAATAGTGATTAAGAACCTTTTCTTCAAATAGCTGTAGATAGCTTTAATTTCTTCATCTGAAAACTGCCTGTTCACATCCTTTGACCATTTCTCAACTGGGGAATGACTTTTATTCTTATAAATTTGATTCAATTCTCTATTTGACTGTAAAAATTGTTTCCCAGCTTTCTGCTTTCCTTCTAACTTTGGCTGCATTGCTTCTGTTTGTTCCAAAACTTTTTAATTTAATGTAATCAAAATAATCCATTTTGCATTTTATAATGTTCTCTATCTCTTGTTTGGTCATAAATTCTTCCCCTCTCCATAGATCTGACAGGTAAACTATTCCTTCCTCTCCTAATTTGCTTATGTCTACATCATGTATCCATTTTGACCTTATTTTGGTATACTATTCCTAGTTTCTGCCAAACTATTTTTCAGTTTTTCTAGCAGTTTTTGTGAAACAGTGAATTTGGGGGTTTATCAAACTGTAGATTACTCTAGTCAATTACTACTTTGTCTTGTGTACCATCTGATATATTCTTTTTTGTTTGTTTGTGAGGCAATTGCGGTTAAGTGACTCCCAGGGTCACATGGCTAGTAAGTGTCAAGTGTCTGAGGCCAGGTTTGAACTCAGGTCCTCCTGGTTCCAGGGCCAGTGCTCTTTCCACTGTGCGACCTAGCTGGCCCACCATCTGATATATTCTTAAAACTATAATGATAGGCATAACCTCATTTGACAATTTTCTGCTTATTAATATAAATGATGCATAATACAGGAAGCTGTTTTCATCAAAGGCTTTTGATATCAATATGGCTGATGTGCAGGGAAGAGCACAAACCTTAAAGAGATTTGATATAGGTAGTGAGGTCAACCAATTTTTTTTATTGTGAAAGGTATTGTGTAGATTGCATAAAGACCCATACCATTGCAGGGTTCCATAAGTGACATCTATATTCATTAAAAAGAGTTCAGCCTAACAATCTACATTGCAAAAAAGTAGATAAAGCATGCTGAATATCCAGACTATGATAGCCATTTGAAGGGAGATATTACAATTTAAAATAAACTCCCCCAAATTTAACATGAAGATAAATTGCTGGGAGGAGTTCAGAGAAACCTGGAAGGACTTACATGAACTGATGCTGACTGAGAGGAGCAGAAACAGGAGGACATTGTACACAGTAACAGCACAGTGTGATGAACAATGGGGATAGACTTGGCTCTTCTCAGCAGTGCAAAGATCCAAAACAGTTTCAAAGAACTCATGATAGAAAATTTTCTTAACATCCAGAAAAAAAGAACTGTAAATTATGAATGCAGATTGAACCATACCGTTTCTACTTTTGGACTGGTTTTTTTTTTCCCTTCTTTTTTGAGTTTTTTTCCCCTTGTGCTCTGATGCTTCTTTCACAAGATGACTAATGTAGAACTATTTTTAATCTTATTGTACATATACAACCTAAAAAAAGATAAATTGCTAGATTTGTGGGGGGAATTGTTCAGTCCTTTAATGACCCCTGAAACAAAGAACCTTCTTTTTAATGAATATTTTTCTGGTGATGTTATATGTCTCCAAGTCAAAGGACACATGACTTTCCTCCCCCCCCCCCAAAAAAAAACAATTGAGGGACATTAAAAGTGCAAAACAGTGGTCCATGGTGCGAACATATCAGCTGCAATACATTGCTAATCAACAATTTCACAAGAGATACAGTGTAAAATATTCATCATAAAAATGTATGACAGAAAAAGCAAGTTGGCCAGTTATATGGCAAACATTAGTGATAATAATCAGTCTGAAAGCTCCATTGTTTTTTTTCAATTTAAGCCAAGAAATGTAAAACTAGACCTCCAACACATTGGAAGGACCCCTTTGTATGGTTTTCAGGTGGATGGGGATAAAAGTCTCACAGTTTGAGAAGGTGTTAATAGATTGGAATCTGTGTCACTGATGAGATTACCTACATCATTGAAGCCACAGATTAATTTAACAAAGTATCAAATTTGCTAAAGAGCAGAATGAATAAGAAAGAGAAAGATTAATTTAATAGATTATTTTACCCCTTTAACAGTCTATGCTCTGATGCTGGAAAGAAAAAGAAAAAAATGCCCACCATTTTCCTCTTCTTCCATTCACCTCCTTTGTTCTTTTCCCATTTCTAATCACATTCCAATCCCAATGGAACACCCCATTCCAAAAGTGTTGTAGGATTTTTAAATTTTCTAATACTCAATATCATGAGGAACTAAGAGGAGGTAGGAGAAACCAATATCTAATGGTACCAATTGATCCTTTTATTCCATTGAATAAGATAGGCATGATAATAGTTAAGTAAAATTCATCTACTAATCTACTACCCATCTATTACAGTCATTTCAATTTCAATTCCCTAACCTGTCATTTCACAAAAGGAAATGTATTTGTTTGTATATCATTACCTACTAGATTTCTTTTTTTTTCCCAGAAAATATTCAAATTCAAAGAGAAAGAAAAACACTTAATCCACTAGAGTAGGGCTGTCAGACATATGGCCTGTGGAGTAATTTAATCCCACTCACTAGGGAATCTGAAAATTGCTTCTTCCATCTCCTGCTGCACCTGAATCTGTGTGAAGGGAGCTTGGCCTCAAAAACAAGAGATTCTGAGTGATGTTTCTAAGGGTCCAGGCCACACAGATGATCAACAGTGGGGGGCTTAGAAATTCAATTTACTCATATTCATGGAGAGAAAGAGAGATGGTTACAAATCTTTCCATCACAAAGCTCAAAAAGGAAAGGAGAATGAATGATGATTTTTTTCTATAGTTAGGCAAATAGATGGACAGACATGATTTC
Source organism: Dromiciops gliroides (assembly GCF_019393635.1). NCBI lineage: Eukaryota > Metazoa > Chordata > Mammalia > Microbiotheria > Microbiotheriidae > Dromiciops > Dromiciops gliroides. Next base: position 567,433,703 of record NC_057861.1, on the reverse strand, counting down.
TATGTAAAGGCAAGGTATTAGCCTTGTTATCTCTTGAACAAGACACTGCATCTCCTGACTCTGTACTTTTTCTGGCTATTTCCCATAATGGGAATACTCTCCTTTCTCATGTCCCTCTCCTGGCCTCTTTGGGGTCTCAACTAAAATCTCATTATCTGTAAGAAATCTTCTATGATTCTCTTTTAAGGTTAGCACTCTGCTGATTATCTCTCATTTATCAGTCATACAAATGTGTACATGTATGGATATATGTAACATATGTGTGTAATATTTGTACATGGTTATATAAATTTTATATATGAACCCCTTGAAAGGAAGGGCTGATTGTTTGGAGATTTATTTTTTTTTATTTTTTTTTTTTAGTGAGGCAATTGGGGTTAAGTGACTTGCCCAGGGTCACACAGCTAGTAAGTGTGTGTTAAGTGTCTGAGGTCGGGTTTGAACTCAGGTACTCTTGACTCCAGGGCCGGTGCTCTATCCACTGCGCCACCTAGCTGCCCCTGTTTCGAGATTTTTTAAAACTTTCTTTGCATCCATGGGGCTTAATACAATGCCTGGCATATAGTGGGCATTTAATAAATGCTTATTGACTAACTAAATATATATAAACATATGTATATAAGTATGGTATGGTAATAAATGAAATTTTATAGTTTTTAAAGTTTGTAAATACATATAATTACATATAAATACATATAAATACATATAATTACATATGCATACATATAATATATACATATATGTGGGTACAATAGGTTTATATACATATATAACTTATATTATTAGATTATATACATACATATATGTAGTATAGTATCTGTGTGTGAATAATTTTGACTTTACAATGATATTCTGAGTCATATACTATAAATTTTATTATCTTAGTTTTATCCATGGGGAAATTAATGCTGCAAGATTTACAGAATGAGAGATTTTCCTGATATTAAACCAAAATTTGCCTCTTTGTCCCTTTCTCTTTGCTCTGACCCCTAAGACAAAATGTATCAAATTTCATCACTCCTTCATATGATGGCCCTTGAAATACCTAAAACTGGCCAAAATGTCCCCCTTGATTCTTATCTTTTTCAGACTAAACATGCCCAATTCCTTCAACCAATCTTTATATGACAAGGACTCAGGGTCCTTTACCATCCTGGTTACCTTTGTCTAGATACTCTTTAGAAGAGAGAGATTTACAGATAGTCACACAGCCAGTAAATGTCAGAAATATAATTTAAACTCCTGATACCAGTTCTGTTTATTATCAGTATGACCACAAGCTCATCATAACCTCTCTGAGCCACAGAGAAATATCTATGAAGTTAGAGAAGAGTAATGCTGGAAATCAGAACCTCTTTGTTTCAATATGCACAAATACTAATAATACATTATATTATGTGCACATATTAAAAAAGAGGAATGGATAAAAGATAAAAACCAATATTGAAACAGATAGTATGATGATAATAGAAAAGGAAGTAGATGCAGAACTATTCATTTTGTATTTTGTTTCCCTTTTCTTTGACAAAGAGAATGAACTTTGCTCTGGAAAGAGAAGAAAAAATGATTGCTAGAGAGCTGATTCTCAAGATAAGCAGATGAATAGTAGGTAAGCATATAGTTGCCCTTAATTACTTCAGATCAATAGGCTAAGGGAAAATATATACTATAGTAGTGAAAGAAATGATGGCTCTGATTATTGATCTGCTGTCAAAGATATTTAAAAGATCATTTAGAATTGGAGAGGTACACCAAGGTTGAAGTAGGGAGGTTTTGTTTAGATTTTAAGAAAGGGGGAGAGAATATAATGTATAAAAATTTTCATAGGGATGTTATACATAATTAATCTAGATTTTAGTAAAGCATTCAAAAAATCTCACACAATTATTATGTAAAAGAGAAATGTAGAGTAGAAAATAGTATAGTTTAATGTATTCAGAACTGGCAAAATGTCCCTACCCCACAAGCATTAATAGTCCTGTCAATTTGGCAGGTGATAACCATTAGCATTACCAAAGATTTGTGCTGTCCCTATGTTAACATTTTTATTAATGATTTAGATAAAAGCAAAGATGGCTTCCTTATCAAATTTTCAAATGACACAAAACTGGAAGGTCTAGCTAATATACTGGATGGCAGAGCCAAGATCCAGAAAGATCTTGACAGGGTAGAACATTAGAACAAATCTAATATGATAAAATTTAATCAGAATCAACATAAAATGATCTGTTCCTTTTAATGGGCTGCAATCTCAATATGAGTCAGCACTGTGATGTGACAGCCAAAAAGGCTAATGCAATCTTAGACTGCATAGTGTTCAGGCCTTAGGGAGATGCACTCTACCTTGGCCAGATGATATCTGAAGATCTGGAGGACTGTGTTCTGTTTTAGGTAGCATATTTTCAGAAGGACATTGAAAAACTGGAAAGCATCCAGAGCCCAACCAGGAAAATGAAAACTTCAAGATCATTCTTTATAAACATCAATTGAAGGAGCTTTGGATGTCTAAGATGGAGAAAAGAAACTTGGTGGGGATGGACATGAATGATGCCTTCAGGTGTTTTAAGAAAAGGCATTTATAAAATGACTCTGTTAGTCATGTCAATCAGTGGTACCAGCCAATTAGCTTGGAGCTGTGTGTGAGGATGGACCTGTTTCCTGTTTTAGAGGGGGCTTCTGGGAGAAGCGGCTAAGGATCTGGGTCTTTTCATTCAGGAACAGCTTTTGGTGGCAGGAACTCTCTCAGATAGCTAGATGAAGGCTGTTTTTCCTCTCTCTCTCTCTCTCTCTCTCTCTCTCTCTCTCTCTCTCTCTCTCTCTGTGTTAACCCCTAATATACTTTAATAAATTCTGAATGCCCAAAGACCACTGCTAAAGCTTCTAAGGCAACTACTCATTAGATTTTAAACATCACAGTTAGAATTTTAGGCTTTACACAATCTATTTCAGACAGTTATTGTGAGGCTCAAATCAACTAAAACATGTTAAGTGATTTGCAAACTTTTAAGTACTATATATAGGTAATTTGATAAATATAAATATAAATATATTTTATAAATATATTGCCTATATGTGCATATATATATATATATATATATATATATATATATATATATATATATATATATATATATATATATATATTTCCAGGGCTACCAATTTAACAAGATCAGGGGATAGAATTAAAAATCAACTTTTTGTACACTTTTAGAACTATATGATTTTTTGAAAGCAACTGGAGAAAAAACTGAATATTGTAAATTAATTTATTTTTTTAAAAACAAAGCAACTGGGGGTCAACTCTTATCCTTGCATCTCCTTGACATTACAAGCTTTACCTTCTACTATATCTCTTTTAATTTACTCCAATGCTATCAGTTTGTGACACTTCCTTCATTTTTAGGGTAGAAAATTCTATAAATTTGTCAGAACCTTTGCTTTCAAAATGTCTTTGAGATGCAATCTGAGTGCATCTCATAGGGATGAAGTAATGAAAATGTTTGAGGGTCCTTTGCCAGAAGGAGGAAAAAATGTAAGGCATTTTTCTAGTTGAAGTCATCTCTACTAAGTAATTAGTTCTCTTCTTAATGGCCCCTCAAATTAATTTTAATTTATCAGATTTTTCTATATCACTTTCATTAGCCATAGATCTGGAGCAGGGACAAGTATAAATAGCATAATTAAATTAATTAAATTCAGTGGTCAAAGGAAAGCTATATGTGTGTATAGCCAAAATATATATGGAAATCTGCATATTTAAAGAACAATTTTTAAACAAAAAAATTACATGTGCATATATATAATGTGTATATATACAAACTTATACCCAATATATATAATGAGAATGTCTACAAGATAAAGCAGTCATAGTTAAATGTTTCATTACTTGGAATGTTCCAATAGTCTCTTAATTGATCACCTTGTCTCAAGTCTTTCTCCTTTTCCAATCTATCTTCCACATAGCTGCAAAATGTATATTCTTTAACATACAGGTATGATCAGTTATAACACACCCCACTCCACTCCCATTCCTCCAATTAAGGAATTTCTGTGGCCCTATACTATTGCCTCTATGATAAAATACAGCTTAGATTCACCAAATACAACATTCTGTCTGCTACCTCTATGCCTTTCTGCCATGCCTAGAATAGCCTTCCTCCTTACCTCTGTCTTGTAGAATCCTTTCCTTCTTTCAAGGGCCAGACAAGATATCAATTTCCATTAGAGGCCTTTCCTAATCTCTTCAGTTTTTTGTACTTTTCCCCCTGCCCACCCCCAAATACTTTTCATTTAATATAAATATATATGTATATATATATATGCATGTATGTATATACACATACATATACATACACATGCACATACACATATACATACACACATATACATATATATAGTTAGAAAATAATTATTAATAATTAATTTATTGGGGATCCAGGTTTTTGTTTATTTTTTTATTTTTAGGGACCCAGTTTTAGCTTTTTGTCTCCCTCACTTCAGAAAGGTTAGTTCTTATATTTTTTATTTAAATTTTTCCCCAAGTTACATGTAAAAAAAACACCAAATTTTTTCACATTGACTTTTTCTTTGGTGAGTCGACTGGGGTTAAGTGACTTGCCCAGGGTTACATAGCTAGTAAGTGTCAAAGGTCTGAGGCTGGATTTGAACTCAGGTCCTCCTGAATCCAGGGCTGGTGCTCTATCCACTGTGCCACCTAGCTGCCCCTCACATTGACTTTTAAAATCTTTGTGTTCTAAATTTTCTTCCTCCCTCCCTCCTCAACCCTCCCTAAGAAATCAAGCAATTCAATATAAGTCATGCATGTGCAGTCAGTTCTCAGGGGCAGTGAGGTGGCGCAGTGGATAGAGTACTGGCCCTGGAGTCAGGAGGACCTGAGTTCACATCCAGCCTCAGACACTTAACATTTACTGGTTGTGTGACCCTGGGCAAGTCATTTAACCCCAATTGCCTCACCAAAAAGAAAAAGAAAAGAAAAGAAAGGTCAGTTCTTGAGAACTCAGAGCAAGCCCAAAAGAACAAAAATAGACTCTTTTGTCTAGTTCAGTAAATTGATGGGATTATACCACACCTAGATAATGGACTTTGACTTGAGCAACCTTTTAGATACTTCCCCGATGTCATCTGTAGAGCTCATTTTAATACAGACCAACCTGAAGTCATGTCAACTAATGGAATTGAATGATGCTAGTCAATTAGCTTTGATCAATCAGTGTATAGTGAGCCACCTCTATCAAAAGAGGCTAAAAGCCAAGACCACAAGAGGCTCCTGGTTGTTGCCATCTTGGATCAGGTTCTTGGCTCCAGCCCTCTCCTCTTTTTTTTTTTTTTTTTTTTGTGAGGCAATGTGGGTTAAGTGACTTGCCCAGGGTCACACAGCTAGTAAGTGTCAAGTGTCTGAGGCCAGATTTGAACTCTGGTCCTCCTGACTCCGGGGCCTGTGCTGTATCCACTGCACCACCTAGCTGCCCCCAGCCCTCTCCTCTTAGGACAGAGTAGGTAATGTAGGGCTTCTGAAACCTATTTGTCTAGATTTTAAGAAAAGGGGAGAGAATGTAATTTATAAAAATTTTTATAGGGATGTTACACATATAATTAATCTAGATTTTAGTAAAGCATTCAAAAAAGTCTCACATAATTATTATGGAAAAGATAGAGAAATGTAGAGTAGAAAATAGTATAGTTTAATGTATTCAGAACTGGCCGTGTGCCCTCTCTCTTAGATACATGGTGCTGGAGTTTTTCTGCTTGTGTCAATACTTTAATAATATTTAATATTAATTAATAATAAATAATTACTGCCATAACAGATGCAATAGCCATTACTATATAAATAGCCATTAATATATAAGTAGTAGAATAATTTAGAAAATACAGTCTATTCCTCCAGAATAATTTAAAAAACACTATATGCATACATATATACATATGTGTATATATATATATATATATATGTAAATATATACACAGACATCATCCATATCATATTTGTAGCCCTCCTACCAAACTGAACTGATCTTGATTTTGTCATTAAATCTCCAGTCCCTATGGCATTTCCTGAGACATAGTAGACACTCAATGAATGTCTATTAGATTAAATTGAATCAAATCCTTCAATGTATTCCTGAAGTTTATCTCTATCTTGAGTCATTCACAACTAGATATCATATAAGTTCACATTAAACAGTGGGAAGAATATCTCACATTTATATAGAAAATATATTGCTTCCCTTACAACTCTGTGAGGGAAGCAATACACATGAGGGAATCAGGTAATGAATGATTGTGATTTGTCTGAAATCACAACTATTAAGTGACAGAGGCAGCTTAAGTACTGATTTTTTAAAAATCTAAATTCAGTACTTAGAGTTATTGAAAGTACTGTATAATTTACCAAATATAATCTGAACTGCTTTCTTCTTCCTATGGAATTCTGAGATGTATGAGCGGAAATAAATCATATTTCTATTAAAGAAGTAAACCCTACCTGAATTCACCAGTCAGATTCAATCACCAGGCATCTCACTGCTTCCTCCTTTGAAACAAACCCAGTCTGTGACACTATTGGTCATGTGGTGATATCATAGAAACCAAAACATTTCCATTTCCCCAATAACCTCTTACATTTGTGACATCAACACTTGATGCCACACATCCTGTCACCTATTCTTCCCACATTTGCTATTAAGGACTCTCCTCAATTTGACCCATATTTCCTACAATCAGAATAAAAGACTGAGCCTTCACTGTAGCTTTCCAGCTTTCTGACAGTTGGAAAAATATTGTTGTAAGAAACAAGGAGACAGAAATATCTAATATCTATAATTATGGGGAATTATATTGGTGTAGTACCAGCAAAACAAAAGACTGAAAAGTAGCAGTTAGATGGATTGATAGTATAGTGTTGAGAAATCTCAAAGACAAGAGAGAATCTAAGAAGAGAGGCTCGGCCCTTAGGGAAGAGTGTCAACTGCAGTAAGGAGATCATTCAATCACTAAGCACTTATTAAGTATCTACTATGTGCCAGGCACTGTGCTAAAGATGGCAACTAAGAAAGCCATCAGATTTGGTTACCGAGAAATCATTGGTAACTTTGGAAAGAGCAGTTTTACTTGAGCAATGTCAGAAGTCATATTGCAATGGGTTGAGAAATAAGTAAACGGAGAAGTGGAAACAGTGAGTGTAAATATTTTTTCTCTGGAAGTTTAACTGTGAAAGAGTGAGATAAAGAATGACAGCCAGAAGGTACAATAGAGTCTATTGAAGGTATTTTAAGAATGTGGGACACTTGGGCATGCTTTAACACAAAAGTTAAGGAACCAACTGAAAGAGAGGACTTGAAGAGTAAAGAGAAGGGATAAATTGATCAGGAAACCTGCTGGGGAAGATAGGAGAGTATATGAACAAGAGTTCATGTAGAAGGGTTGACCTTGTAAAGGAGTAGGGATACCCTATTTTCAGGGACTTGAAGAAAGGAGGAAAGAGTCGGAGATGACATCAAGGGGTTTTGAGAGGAAGAGAAATGGAAAGATTCATAGAGTATATGAAATACAAGTATGCAGCATAACACTAGAAATAATTTATATATAAGAAGTGATGAAAAGATGTTATCCAGGAAATAACTGATAAGAAAAGGAGACAGCAGGTGGTGATCATAGTTTTCCACTGTTTTGGTTTTTTCAAGTTCAAATATAGCCTCAGATACTTAATTAGTTCTGTGACCTGGGGCAAGTCACCTAACATCCATTTGCTTCAGTTTCCTAAACTATAAAATGGGGTTAATAATAACACTTTTCCTATTGCTATTATGAGGATCAAATGAGATATCTGTTAAGAACTTAGTAGGCACTATATAAATGCTATCTATTATTATAATTTTAATTCAGTTAATTTATTTAATTTAAAACAAATTTAAATGAATCCTGTGTTCTTGTTTTTTACTTCCAGAACTAAAAAAATCCTCCAGTGCACTTGATAGGTGCTTTATGTCAGATTCATGGAAGAAAATAGACAAGAAATATGTAAGATGAGAAGGGATGAATGGACTGAGATCTTCACCATTGAAGAGAGGACAATCATCAAAAATATCATGGATCTGTTAAAGTATTGAAATATTAGTGTGGAAATAAAATAATTCAGTGCATTTTAATATCTTTCAGAGCATCACTTCCATTATAGATGAGGAAAGTAAGGCTCAAAGAAATTAAATGAATTTCTAAGGATTATAGAGCAATTTCTGGATCACAGGCCCCAAATGGGCCATTAAGGCAATCTCAAAATATTTGCAGGTGCCAATGTAGAAGGCAGATTTGCAATGGTAAAGGAAGTTTGCTAATCTGAGAGTAGGTTTAGAATATACATTGCATATACCTCAAAGCAAAAGTGCAATATTTAATCTTATCATGGAGGGTAGAAATCTTTATATAAAACAAGAGGGCAGTGTTGTGTAATGGATAAAGCACTGAACTTTAGAGGACTCTGATACTTATTTCCTTTGCAACTGTGGTTGTACCATTTCATATCCTCTTGGCTTGAACTTCCTCATTTGTAAAATCTGAGGATGGGACAAGATGATCTCAAATTCCCCCTTTTAAATATATGGTTCCTTAGTTCAAAGGGCAAAGAAAAATTAATGGATAAATAGTGTAAACTAATATAGTATTATAAAGTGTGTTTTTTATATTTTTGATCAAAATAAGGGGTAAGCTCTTTTTCTCAAGATAGCCATTTCCATTTTAGGAGAGTTCTACGTGTTAGGAAGTTCCCCACACCTGCGTGAGTATTCAATATCCAAATGTATCTATTACCTCCTTAATACAGGTATTCCTTCTAAAACCTATACATGTGGGCAAATTTGGTAGAATCCTATCTGTGTTCCCCAATAAGTTTCTGCAATGGGTAGATCCAAGATATTGAGTACTTTACTTATTTTACCAAGACATGATGGGGCTAACACCTAGGTTCTTGAATAGTTTATTCATCCTTCTCCCCACCACACTTGCATACTTTTTTGATTATATGTTTCCTTGATGATATATTTCATGCTGATTCTCCTGCTTCTTCAACTTGGACTTTCACTGGATCTCTTCCATGACAGCAGCAAACACCTTTGTTAAGCAAAAGAAAATTCATATAATCAAAGAATCATTCAACAGTTATTTGTTATATATTACAAATAATATTACATAATCTTTAGTTTTGAATGAGAAATGCCTTGTTGAAGGAGACCCTTTAAGGTAGCATTTTGCTCTACTAAATCAATTTTTTTAATAATCAGTAAACTATAAGCATGACAGGATCTTGCATTCATCCCCATTATAATGTAAGCTCCTTGCAAGTGGGGCTTTTACTCATTATATTTATTTTAAAAAAATCAATATTGTTGAAAAAATCAGTGGATTTATTATCATTTTGCTTTTTGAGTAGTAATATATTTCAGATATCATAGAGAGGTACAGTGGATAGAAAGAAAGCTACCTTCAAAGTCTCTAATAGGTCCAAGTCCAACTTTCACATATACTAAGTGACGCTGTGAAAATCACTTAAGCTCTTATTGCTTCAAGCAATTCTAGAAGACTATAATTTAGGGAGAAGGTACTTAAATTCATTGGTAGAGGTAGCTCCTCATGAGAAGCTCCCTACATTGATGAAACAAACAACTAAAAAACAATCTAAGATTTTTTTTCTGTTCCTTTATTATATTTCCATCCATGAGATACCTTGAGAATTTATCCTTCAATAATATAACAAATGTGTCACCACTAGCAAAGATTTCCTCTGTGGAAACTTGGTCTAATCTAATTGATTTTTCCATCCTTGTGCTCTTCATTGGCATTTCAACCTCTTCCATAAGCATATCCAACACTAGGATATTAGATTTCAGGGATGGTAACTCCACTTTCTTAGGTCATGAAAAGTTTATAATTTTTAAAAATCTCCTATGCAAATCTAAATTTCCTGCTTTTGTAACCTTAATTCAGTGTTCTAGTTCATTTCTTTAAGAATTGAATCAGACAGAGCAAAACTAATTATTTCTCCCATATGGCATGATATAGCCCTTCAAATACTTGAAGATAGCTACTCATAAGACTAAGTCTTCTCTTCTCCGAGTTAACTGCCAATTTGATTGATCCTTAAGTGGCATAACCTTGGGGCCTTTCACTATCACAATTGCTCTTTTCTGAATGCTCTTCAGTTTAACAATGTCCATAAGATATGGCAGCTAGAATTAACAATGTGTAGGTAGGCAGACAGACAGACAAACAAATTGCATTGCCCATGATGTCTATCATATCACATTTTTACCTAGAGATTTTCCAAAAATCCCGAATCATTTTCAGATAAATTTCTATCTAGTAATATCTCCCAAATTTATATTTGTAAAGTGTTTGTTTTGTGTTTGCGTGTGTTTGATGTAAGTATAACTCTGACTTTATGCCTTTTAAATTTCATCCCATTAGATCTGACCCATTGTTCTATCATATCTTTATATATCGGTTTTCATAATGGCAGTAAACTGTAAATTCATATTTTATTAGTCATTTTCATGCATGACACTATGACATAGAGAGAAAGCAGAGGGAAAGCACTAATAACCAAAAGCCAAATAACAGGTATACCTCTACTACTTGATAGCCATGTCATGATATGAAAGTCATTTCTCAAATGAAATACTTGAATAAAGTGATTCGCAAACCTTAAAGTGCTAAATGAATGAATATTGTTGCTATTATTGTTTTCCCCTCTGAACCTCAGTTAGAGGGTGGTCTATGTTATTTCAAAGGTTCTGTCCAGGTCTGATATTTTGAATATTGCCTTCCTCTAAGAAGTAATCCTTTTCAAATATTGAAAAAGATGTAAATACAAAGAAAACTATATAGCAAGCAGATGCAGCCCCAAATCACAGACCCCTCCCAAATGAGTAAGCATCTTCATGGGTGCTGAAGGTGTCTTTTGGTGACAAGGGTGAAATACCTCATAACTGGTGCAGCAAGAAGGCCACAGAACCATCAGAAGCCAAAGATTTAATAAGATGTGTACATGATTTGTTGTTGTTGAGGTGGCTGTGCCTGAAGCACAGTCACCTATTAATTAAGGCTCATTATTAGTATTACAAATCTGTCAGAAAGCATAGCAAGGGAAAGGAGAATTCCCACTTGTTAAATATTTACCATTTGAGCCCTGCACTCTCATTCGAATTGGGGCACAAATGGCAACTCCTTCAGAAAATGTTTGACAGTCAATTCCCCAGCCCCCTCTACCCTCAAAGAAAATGAAGGCCGAGCACACATGGAGGTTCATAGAGTTGCAGCCATTAGACAAAGAGAAGAAGAAGACAGCAACCCATGAATGGTGGCTGCTCCCTTTTCAAGTCAGCTAACAATGTAAGGAGGAAGTAATTACACAAAAGAAGGAAGAGTTGGACTTACTTTTAAATGAGTTCTCTGCTAAAATTTTTAAAAAGCTCTTAAATATATGATTCACTATTCTAAAATGTTCAACCTAGTCTGACACAATTCTGCAACACTGAATAAATTAATAGCACACTTGGCATATGCTGTAGTCCTCATCCCTACTCCCTGCCCCTTCATTATCATCACATTGAGGGAGAGGGAGAAGGGAAAAAAAGGATAGAGACAAGGAGATTAAGAAAAGGAGAGGGGAGAAATTGGGGAAAGAAAGGGCAGAAAAAGTAAGGAAAGGAGGGAGGGAAAGATAGAAAGTATTTTCAAACATTTGGATTATTGCTTTTTTATCTGTCATGAGATTTTATAAATTATTGGGGAAAAGATATTTAGAAAGAATTTAAACTAGATGAATAATTTAATAAACAGATGCCAACTGGAAATGCATAATTTATTGTGAATATGCATTAACTAGCTCAAGGATCCCAAGGCTTCTCCTTGTTTGCTAGAATAAAATACACACAGACACGCACTCTCCTTCACTTCTAGAGGGATAAATGCAAATATTTTCACAACGTGGCTTCAGGAATGAATCAATCAATAAGCATTTCTTCCTCTTTTTTGTTCAACACTGTTTTAGGCACTGGAGGTGATATATAATGATAGATTTACCATTTTTGAGGCACATTCCCAATCCTTAAGGTCTAGAGTCCCTAAAAGATTTTAGAACTGAGAAGCAAAGTTACAAAGATGAAAGTATGGAAAATAACATAAAACAGAATGAAGTAAACAAAGGTGTTTTAACCCTCCTTTAAAGTGTAAACTTTTGGGGGCAGCTAGGTGGCACAGTGGATAGAACACCAGCCCTGGAGTCAGGAGATCCTGAGTTCAAATCCGGCTTCAGACACTTAACACTTACTAGCTGTGTGACCCTAGGCAAGTCACTTAACTCCAATTGCCTCATCCCCCCAAAAATTGTAAACTTTTTGAAACTGAGTCTGTCTTATATTTTTGTTCTTTATAGCATTTAGTAAGTTTGTGGGAATGTTACTGTCTACTGGCCTTTTGACTATTGATTTAGATCACATTTGATTTGACTATACTTATTTAGGTCAAGCTTAAATGATACTTAGATTTAATAATGATCAATGATCATTCAACAAATGATCATAATCCACAGTGGTAAAGTCAATACACAATAAATACACATTGAACATTATTATGACACACAAAGGGGGTGAGCCTCTGACACAAAAGTATATGATCAAAGGCCACATGACCAAGATTACCAAGACGCTGATTCTCTGGGACTAATATAAAAGGAGCTATGAAAAACAGAGAGGCAATAATTTAGAAACCTCCTAAAGTGACGAGCATAACATTAGATGAATTATTCTTCATGGCTCCAAAACCTAAAGTAGTGTTACAGACCAAAACTTATAATGCAAATGGTTCCTGTCTTTCTTTTAAAATTATTATTTGTTCTTAAAGGAGTACAGCTTAGAAAAACTCACGCTTTCACTGGGAAAAAGCAACATAAGAAGAGAGGGTGATACCAAAACCTAGACAAGGGCAAAATCAGGCTTTTTTTTCTGTTCATTGTCCTTTAGAACTATGAACCTTCTCTCTGAATCAGCATTCAGGAAAGAAGAGTGTTTTGTGGCTGAAGAGCATTTGAGGTAATGGAAAATGACCAAGGATTGAGATGATGATGATGATGATGCCGACAACGGCTATAATGATGACTGTTGCAGCTTCATCCATAGACCAAGAGAGACTGAGTATAAAGTTGGTCTCTACTTTGGGTGCCAGGTGCTCCAGGCTAAATGGATACTTAAAATGTCTAACATGAATAGTAGCTGCTAACTGCTCCTGGAATCAAGACCCAATATATTTTATTGCAAATAATAGAAACTCCTCTAAACTAGCACTGTAAAACTACCAGATCCATCATCACAAAGTAATAGACATAAGTGATTAATGGGATCAGAGCACAATTATTCTATTACTGCTATTGGGCCAATGAGAAGACAAAAAGAATGATCCATCTTCTTTCTCTTTCCCTGTTTCTCCCTTGTGTTCAGGGTTAACATCAGGGGATTTCCTGACAAGAAATCTCTTCCCTGGATCTTTTCTATGACCTTGGTTGGGGGTAGGACCTGATCCTTCCCAAGATAAAATTATCTGGATTCCCCAAGAGTAGGGAGGACCATGATGGTTTTCTTTGCAATTTTGCTTTTTTAAAAAAAAACTAAATTATTTGGTTATGGATTGCTTTGTGATATACAGTGGGCTTTTATGTTAGGAAGTTTTTTAGTGTAAACCCAAGATTCTAGAGGCATATATTGCCCCATTTTTATAATCCTAAGCAATATATTTCTACCACCACTAGCCTGGGAATACAGAACCTAGTTTGTGTGTGTTTCTTCCTTGCTTACTAGCTTTTTTGAAACCATGAGCCTTAACATTGTGGGCAACTGGTGGCTGCTCATAGAGATAATCTCTTCACATGACAGAAAAATGATTACAGGGCTATTGGACTAGTGGCTTGAGTATACCACCACCTGGTGGGTAAAGCATGTACTCTGTTGCTAGTTAATTGTCTCCCTTCCTGTAGGTAACAAGCTGCTGTGAGCTATGATATCACATGGGATAGCCACCAAATGCATAGTTTGCATCTAATCAAGTGGCAGGGCCTGGTGAAAGCATATGTTCCAAGAGTCAAAGAATCACTGTCCAGACCTGTGCCATTTGACATATGGGATAGAGACCTTATCATCCGTGGTTAGTTTCAGCTCTGCCTCTAACACCTCAGCTGGTCTCTGAAATATCAGAGCTTCTTAAAGTTGCTGTATCTGAGAGTCAACATTAACAATGTCTAATTTTAAGAGCTATACACCTGAACTTTTTTTTTTTGAGAGAGAGAAGCAAGGAAGAGCCTTCCAAGTTAGTTACATTGTAAGAATTAGGAATTCAGAAATAGGGGAGATTATCCTACCTAGTAAAAGGGGAGAAAACAGCCATACATAGGGCCTACAAAATGAGTCTTGGAAGTTCTCTAAATGAAGCTGTTGCCCTGTTAATAACAGAGAATCAATTTCGATAACACCTATAAACCATTATTCCTCAGTCTAAATAACTTTGGGGGGGTACATTTTGCCCCTTTTTATGTTTGTCTTCCCTTTCATTGCTATTCATTCTGTCTTCCACAAGTGCTGTTCTTCCTGCCACTGAAATATGGTGAAAAACTCTAATATTCCCCTAGAGAGAAAGCTGGGTTTTACTGTGAACTTAAAAAACAAAACAAAACAAAACAAAAAAACCCAAAACTTTACTAGATTCCACCATCCCTCCTAGATGTCATGTCTTCTCCATTTCTCATTTAAGTTCCCTAAATACCTCTCTAAATTCAGTGCATCAACTTTCTTTCTCCTCTCTTCCATGTCTTCTGCAATCTAGCTTCATGTCTCATCACTCAACTAATATTGTTCTCTCCAAAGTTACCAGTAATCTTAGAATTGAAAAAATCAAATGACCTCTTCTCAGTTCTCTACAGCATTACCGACCACTTTCTCTTTCAAGATGTTGTCTATACATTGTACACAGTAACAGCAACATTGTGCAATGATCAACTGTGATAGACTTAGCTCCTCTCAGCAATACAATGATCCAAGACAATTCCAAAGGACTCATGATGTAAAATGCTCTCCGCATCCAGAAGAAAAGAACTGTGGAATCAGAATGCAGATTGCAAAATACTATTTCTGGAGGAAAGGCAGTAAGCTCTTGGAACTCACATAATGATTGCTCAAAAAAACGTCCAAATAATGCCATAGGACAATTCCTGGGGCAGCAGAATCAACAAAAGAATGGACTGAAATAATTTTCCAGCCAAAGCAGCTTAGAAGGTCAGCAAGAGGGGGCTGCAGTGCTGTGGGGGGAGTAGAGACCAACCCCACAGTTACACTGACACAGATCCAGTCCCAGGCATGCTGAGGCAGAGAAAGAGACCCCTGGAGCCTCTGAATCAGCTGCAGTGCTAGCATCTTCTGGAACTAAGCTCACAGTCTGGTGAGAAGGCTGGCTAGGGGAAGATTACAGGGGTCTCTGCTGGTATTAAGGTGGAAATTGGATGTTTCACCCCTGCTGGGAAGTAGGCTTGAGTGGTAGTGGCCCAGGTGGGGGAGGGGGACAGGCTCATCAGAGCTAAAAACCACAGCACACAAAGTTTAGCTGCCTGGTTAATTAGCAAGTTGGCCAGGACTTTGGACTAGAGAACAGGCCAGGTGAGTGAAGAACCTGCCCCTCCTTAAATCATACCACTTGGGACCCCCTGAAGCTTGGGACAGTGCATCCTAGAAACAGTACCCCACTTTAAGAAGGAGTTAAAAGTCAAGTAAAAGACAGGCAAGATGAGTAGACAGGGAAAAGATGCAGACCGCAGAAAGTTTCTTCATTGACAAGAAAAATCATGGTGTACCCTCAGACAAGGATAGCAACATCAGAGCTCCTACATCCAAAGCTTCCAAGAAAAATATGCCTTGGTCTTAGACCATAGAGGCATTCAAAAAGGACTTGAAGATAAAATAAGAGAGGTAGAGGGAAAAAATGGAAAGAGAAATGAGAATCATGCATAAAAAAATGTCAATAGCTTGAAAAGCCAAATTAGTCAAATGGAAAAGTTGGCACAAAAGCTCTCTGAAGAAAATCATTGCTTAAAATTAGGATTGAGCAAATAGAAGCTAATGACTTTATGAGAAATCAAGACACAATAAAGCAAATCCAAAAGAATAAAAATATAAAGTACAATGTAAAATATCTCCTTGGAAACACACGTGACCTGGAAAATAGATCCATGAGAGATAATTTGAAAATTATTGTACTACCTGAAAACCATAATCAAGGAAATAGCTTAGACATCATCTTCCAGGAAATTGTCAGGGAAATTTGCCTTGATATTCTAAAAGCAGAAGATAAAAGAGAAATCGAAAGAATCCACTGATCACTTCTTGAAAGAGATTCCCAAACAGAAAATACTATTTCTACTATTTTTTTCTTTTTTGATATTTTTCCCTTTGTTTTGATTCTTTCACAAAATGGCTAATGCAGAAATATGTTTAATGTAATTGTGTGTGTGTGTATATATATATATATGTATAACTGTGGTAAAATAATGGAATTTGGGGGACACTCCTTCTCAGGGTTGGCCAAGTTTAAACTAGTTTTAACAGGGCGGGTCAGGTGTGGCTAAAAATCCAATCATCTTAAATGGGTACTTAGTAGTTTCTCATTCACACCCAATTCAAACACTACTAAATCAATCAGGTCGGACCCCTGGCTGTCTGGCAAATTCCATTATTTTATCACATAACCTATATCAAATTGTTTTCTGTCTTGGGGAGGGGGGAGGGAAAGGAGGGAGGAAAACAAATTTGGAACTCAAAATCTTATAAAAACAAATGTTGAAAACTATCTTTACATGTAACTGGAGAAAAATAAAATACTATTAAAATTGAAAAAAAAAAAAAAGATTGTCTCTCCTTTCTGGGTTTTCATGACACTGCTTTTTCTTGGTTCTCCTATCAGTGGGACCACCTCAGGCTTCTTTGCTTATCCATGGCATACTCATGATCTCTTGTTCAGTTGTTTCAATCTTGTCTGATTCTTTGTGACCCCATTTAAAGTTTTCATGACAAAGATCCTGGAGTTGTTAGCCATTTCCAGATTTTACAGATGAGGAAACTGAGGGAAAAAGTATTAAGTGACTTGCCCAGGGTCCCATAACTGAGGCTGGATTTGATCTCGGGTCTTCCTGACTTCAGGCCTAGCACTCTATCCACTGTGCCATCTAACTGCCCTCATTATTTGATATACACCAAAATTTTGCTAGATTATCTTTGCTTTTCCTTTATACTTTCTTACTTGATGACCATCAGTTACTTTGGATTAATTTATATTATCAATTCCAGTGATGCCCAGATTTATATATCTAGGCCTAGTTTCTCTCCTAAGTTTCTGTCTTGCATTGTCATTTCCCATCACATTACATTATAATCCAAATAGCTCATTAGCATCTCAAACTCAACATGTTCAAAACAAAACATCTCCCAAAAAACCTCCCTTCTACCAAACATTTCTATTTCTGTCAGTATATCACCATCCTTCTATTTTCCCATGTTTACAATCTTGATGCCATCAAGTGATTCCTCACTCTCATTTACACACATATACAATCAGTTGCCAAATAGTTTCATTTCAATCTCTACAACATATCACACAGATATGTACTCCTCTTTATTCATGTAGCCACCACTCTAATTTTAGCATTCATCATCTCTTGCTCGGACTACTGAAATATTCTTCTATTTGGTCTCTATACCTCAAACATCCCCACTTCCACATCAAATATTGGAGTCCTTGATTCTTCAAGACTTAGCTTAAGCACCACATTCTATACAAAGCCTTCCCCCATCCCCCCAACTACCATAGTGTTCCCTCCCCCAAACTACCTTTTTTATTCATTTTACATATATTATTTACAGGGATGTTCTAGTAAATGTTTAATAAATAGCTATCTAAGAAAAAGTATACACATGACATCATTTTAAATTCAATTTGCATTATTAGCATTTTCTCCATCACCTTCTTAAATCTAGATAATCAAAAAAATCAAACCCTGATTTGTAGCACTGGTCAATTTCTGAGTTACAAATGCTAACACTGAGTATTTAACAATAGTCTCCTGAGAGCTTGAGCTAGCTCCAGCATACCTTTGAATACAGTACTGATATTTCTCTGTGTGTTGTCCTCTAAATTAGATGTGAGCTTCTAAAACAAAGAGTCAGGCCTACATGTAATGGAAAATATTAGAGGCTTTACCTATAAGAGCAGGACTAAAGCAAGGATTTCCATTATCATTACTATTATTTGATATAAGTCTAGAATGCTAGCTATAACAATAAGATAAGAAGAAGAAATTGATGTGTGAATAAACACAGGCAAAAATGAAACAAAATTATCACTTTTGGTAGATAATATGATGGTCTGCAATTAATTGAAATAATAATGAGCAAAGTAGCATAATATAAAATAAACTCATCTAATCACCATCTTCTTTATTACTGACAAAGTACAGTATGATGTAATTAAAAAGAAAAATTAAATTTGAAATAATTATAGAATGTTATAAATATAAGGAACATACCTACCAAGGCACACACAGAAATTATATGAATATAACTACAAACTACATTTTAAGAAATAGATAACTTGAAAGACATTAATTGCTTATAGTTAGTGTTAATACAATAAAAATGACAATACCACCTAAATTATTTATTCATTGCCATGCCAATCAAAATTTTGTTTTATAAAACTATAAAAAGAAGTAATAATTAAATATATCTATCCTCTATACTGCTGCCAAATGGATTTCTTTAAAGCAAAGCTTTGACTATGTATTTCTACAAACTGTCCCTTTTAGGAAATAAAACAAAAAACCTGTCTTGCTCACTTTACAGGACTTAGAAATTGTGTCTAATCCTGGGGTACATTGCTCCTCTGATCTAGCACAAGTGTCAGCTAGGTAGATTTCCTGTCCTACCCTTTCTGAACATGTCTCTAAGGGGTTTTGGGAAGCAAGGGGAACATGTCTGACTTAAATCGTATGTTCTGAAACATATATACTGAAATTTCTTTTGTATCCTTTCATGTATTTAAGTGAGCTTACCTTTGGCTTGATATTCCTGAGTGTGTTTTATTCCTGTGCATCTCAAACATTGGTCCCCAGGATATTACAGAAATATTAGCTTGGCCCAAGTCACATCTGGCCTAGAACATTCCTCCTCATGCACTCTAAATTTCAGCCAAACTGTCCTACTTGCTGTTAACCATGTCCGTCCATCTCCCTCCTCCATGCCTTTGTACAAACTGACTCCCATTCCTAGGATATCTTTCATCAAGCCCATCTCTTAGGATTCCTATCATCCTCTAAAGCTAATCTCTGGTGATAACTCTTATGACAGACCTTTCTTGATCCCTGAGTTGTTAACACTCTTCCCCTAAAGTTACTTGCATATATTTTGTGTTTTTTGTCTTTCTACATACTGTTTTCTCCAGTAGAATGTAAACTCTCTGAGGGCAGAGAGTTTACATTCATCTGTCTTTTGGTACTCCCAGTAAGTAGCAAAATGCCTAGCACAATGGTGCTTAATGGATTCTTGCTGGATTGAATTGAGTTAATGGAAATATAGAAATAGTTTTTGGGATACATATCTTATTTGAAATCATCCTGGTAAAACCAGGCAGAAAAGGGAAAAATATTCTAATTCATTTCATCATATTATATAGTTTCATGAGAGATAAGTGTACCAGCAAGCCAAACTTCTGAAGCTGTTTGCCTATAGCTAGGTTTTTAAAAGCCAAGCTAACAATCACTTCCATCCATAGTCAAAAATAAGTAAATAACCCACAGGGACCTCATAAATATGGGGATAATATAATATGGTGACATTGTACATACTTCTTAGAGGACCAGTTACCCTCAGTAAAATCAATTTGTTTTTTGTATGGCTTCCCACAGATTTGATTTTTATAGGCAACAATAATACAATATTTTTCTCTCAGGGGAAAAAATGTACTTAAAATATGACACAATTAGCTAAGCAAGAAGCTATACCATGCTTTGATGAAGATGTGCTCTTTTTTATGACCTCTGATGACCAGGGTCCCAAAACCTCATGGAATAGGGCAGGAGTTTTTAAGGGCATAGCTGCCAATGATCTTGTAAGCATTATTACTGACTCCTTCCCTTTGGTGTCAAGCTTTAAGACCTCCAGTCACTGTCAGTACAGCCCACTGAATTAGAATCTCTCTTGCGACACACATACTGTTACACAGGGAAGTCTGAACAAAGGCCCATAGGAACAGCTACCCAAATAAACAATGTCCTTGAGGTTTTACTGCTCTGTCACCAAAAGGTTTCATTTGGCTCTGCTTCTCTCCCTTCTGACAGCACAATCTGCTTGCCAGTGTAAGGGTCAATTGAGACACACAAAAATCTGGGAATGTCTCTGCTTTTACAAGCTGACTAGCTACATCGAGGTAACACCAGAAGGTGAAAGAAGCTGGTTCATTTGTCAGTCTTACAAGCAATAGCTGCTTTCTTCTTGCCATACAGATAAATTAATTTGCCTTCCTGAAAATGGTAGGGCCCATATTGCCCTACCGTTAACTGTGTGTTAATTAGAGAACTCGGTTAGGATTGTTATAAACAAACCCTTGTTTTAGGCCCTACTCTATAAAAACATCTCTTTCTCTCTCATATCTATTCTCCACATAGCTGCCAAGAATGACTTTTGTGATGCATGGGGATGACCACATCATTCCATGATAAAAAATTTCAGTAACTCCCCATTGCTGAGCTTCAGTGACTCCCCATTGCTTCTACAGAGGAAATGCAAATGTTGTAGCTTGTGATATTTAAAGCCTTCCAGAGTCTCATTCCAGTCTTCATTTCCAAAGTTATAGAGTGTTTACTTTATGTTCCAGACAAATTGGCCCATTTCCTATTTTATAAATTGGCATTATATCCCCCACCTCCTTTGCACAGACTATCCACATACCTGGGAACATGGTCTTTCCTCAGCTCTGCCTCTAAGAACTCTGGTTCCTTCAACATTTAACTGGGATGCCAAATCCTACAGGAGACTTTTCCTGATTACCGTAGTTTTTAGTGTCCTATCCCTCCTCAATTCACATGCAATTGATTTGTTTAAATGTTGCAATCCCCTATAGAATATAAAATACTCTAAGGCAGGCACAGTTTTATGTTGTCTTTGTATCTCCAGACCTTAACATAATGGCTTATACATAGTAAGTAGGTGCTTAATAACATAATGCTTGTTGAATTGAAGGAGGATTGAATTAAATAGGAGGATTGAATTTCTACATTTGGGCTATAAAAAGAGCACAAGATTTTAAGTCAAAGGATGCCCCCTACTACCTGTATTTCCTTAGGTCATTCATTTGACCTAAGATGGCCTTGGTTTTCTCATCTATAAAATAAGGGTGTATTCTAGATCAGTAATATCAGACTCAAATAGAGACTACTTGATGGTACTGTAAGGATCCCTGTGACTGTATATTGACTTAGAAAAACACATATCAGTATTATCTATGCTCTACAGAATTTTCGTTTATTCTATTGTTTCTGAATTACATTATAAGCTTGTTATGGCCACATTCCACAGTGTGCACTAGGGCCTGGAGGCTGTGTATTTGATACCTCTGGACCCAACAGCTTTCAACTACCTTCAAATTCTAACTCTATTATCCTATCAATTATTCTGCCTACCTTCTCTTTATCTTTGACTTCCTCTTTATTTCCTGTCTTCTGAATGACAAACCTGATTTTCCATTTTGAATTACCCTCTAACATTCAGATCTCAAATGAGCTTCTCTTCCTGTAGGGTTCATGACCCAGTTCTTGCTCTGCCTTCCGTTGTACATGCAAAGTCCACTTTGAGGCCTATTACTCCATATTGACTCTCAAAATTCATCTTTGTCCCCTACTTCTCCTCCTCATCTGCTTTAGTTCTGATGCATTGTTCATTCCTGAATCATCTATCTCAAGCATGTAAAAATTTTCCCCAGAAGAATGGGCAGATGACAACAATTTGATCCCTGAAGGCACCAGAAGTAGGTGCTGTGGAGTTCTTAGATTTTGGTCAAAGATACCAAGGTCATCCACTGCATCTTGGGCCATCACCAGTTGTGTTGACTTTTGCCTTGCCATTGGACTTTGATGACTCTAAAAGAGAGAGTGAAACTAATGACTTTTGAATAATTCTGCCACACTTAGATCCTATTCACATGCAAGTCAAGACATAACCCTGTGATGGCTTTGGTTGCCTTAAAAAATGAAGGACAAACTATATATATATGTGTGTGTGTGTGTGTGTGTGTGTGTGTGTGTGTGTGTGTGTGTGTGTGTGTGTGTGCACGTGCGAAACAACCTACCTTGCTCCTACCAACCACCTAGTTTATGCCCAGCATCACACAACTAGTCTCGGGAAAGATTTGAACTCAGGAAGATGAGTCTTCTTGACTCTAGGCCCAACACTCTATCCACTGTACCACCCAGCTGCCTAGATGTCTCAAGGACACCTAATTTTAAATTATTTTAGATTAACCACTTAATAAGAAAAGATTAAAAAGAGATTGTATTTCTCTTAGTTTAGGATTATTCTGGGTACTGTTAAGTGAGGAATCCAAAGAAGGTATCATCCTTCATTTGATGACCATCTTGTTATGGAGAGCCAACAATTCTGATTTGTCAAGAAAGGGAGGCATTTGGCCAAAAACCCCTGACTATTATAAAGTACAAAACACCATGATCTCTGTTGTTTGAAATTCAAAGTTTGTGTGTGATACACAGATCACTGACCTAGTTTTCACAGTAAAGGTAATTCTTATGAAAAATGATAATTATCTTTGAAATATTTTAAATCTAGCCTATACAGGTCTCTGGGGAAAGCAGAGAAAAAGCAATATCTTTTCTCTTACAACTTATAAGAAGTCTTGCCAAAGGGAAATATATTATTAGCAAAAGTCATGGAGTTCAGTTATACTGATGCTTTGATTGTGATAAATTCTACATTGCATGATGGAGTTAGTCACTGAACATCTTCAGGTCATGTTATAAAAGTCAGTGATATGCTCACAAAACTCAAATTGTGTATGAGTTTTAGTTGGGGATTCAAAATTGTCATCTTATTGCTTTCTTTCTTTCACTTAATTTTCATTTGGGGGTATAATTTTTCATTTCATTATCACTGTGTGTTTTTCTCCTTATATACTGTATTTCATTTTTTCCTTTCATTTTGTTTCCTTTGATACCCTAACAGCTGGGTTTAAGAAAGTGTCGCTTTTATTTTTTGTCACTAGAGGCAAGGAAATTAGCACCTTGATGGCAGACATAACAGAACAGAGCATATAAGCATTACAGAAATTTTAAAACACATTTCAGTTCCCTGTGATTAAAAACCTTAAAGGAGTCATCACAATTTTATTTGCATTACATCCTCATGCTAGGCATCACCCTCAGAATGATATAATAAAATTAAGCTGCATAAAAAGCCTTTTTGCCACTCTTATCAGTTATCAGGAAGTATTAGAAACCAATAATATGTAGCTATATTGCACTTGCGCTGTGAATGTTTGAATTCTGTAATGCCACCTATGTCCCCAACAGTTTGAATTGACTCAGTACCCTAGAAGATTTCTATCCCCATTCCTACCCCCTGACCAACACCAAACTGTGGGATAACAAGCTTTGACATTAGAAGTCTTGGGAGAGCAAAGGGGATTCAACTATAAGTAATCAACAGTTAGTCACAAATCATTTATTAGTGCCTACTATGTGCCAGTCACTGTGAGATACAAAGTCACTGGAGATATAAAGAAAGGTAAAAGCTTCTATTCTTGTGTTTATAGCATAATAGGGAAGATAATATGCAAACACCTATGCACAACCTAGATAGATAGTAGATAGAAAATACATAATTGTTTATTATATACATATATATACATACATGCATATGTGTGTATATATGTATATATACATACACACATATATGTATATATACACATATACATATACATACACATCTATGATAAATTGGAGACAAACTCAAGAAAGTACTAGCTTTACGATCAGGGAAAACTTCTTGTAGAGGGTAAGATTTTGGTTGAGGCTTAAAGGAAGCCATAAGTATGCTTCAAACTTTCCCCAAATCATTGAACAAGTCTCTACCACTAAATAGGTATCAACTTAAGATACTATTATATATAAGATACAATATATGTATGTACATATATACATTTTCTATATTATATAATTGTATATTTCTTATTAATATAATATAACCTATTCATACAGTCATACATACATACACATACATGTACACATACACATACATATACCACCACCTCCATCTTTCACAGTCATACAAAAAATATCATCACCAATACATATGTCCACAATGTTTCTTGGCAATATCTATCCCTAGACCTACATAAAGTTTACAGAAAGTTTAGACATGGCCAAAATCTTTGCTACACCTCCCCATAATTTACTATCTAACTAACATACTACTTCAAAAATGGTAGCTTTTTTTTTTTAAGTAAACATAGGAGCAACTAGGCAGCACAGTTGATAGAGCACTGGCCCTGGAGTCAGGAGAACCTGAGTTTGAATCCAGCCTCAAATACTTAATAACTGTGTGACTCTGGACAAGTCACTTAACGATGATTGCCTCCAAAAGTAATTAAAAGAAAAGTAAAGCTTAAGGCAGTATTGTGTTGTCAGTGATGAGGCCTCCTCAGAATCAGAACTACCTTGATTCAAGTCCTTCCTCTGGTACATAAAAGACCTTATGATGATGGGCAAGTTGCCCAGATCATTCCTTTAGACTCTAAGTTATAGAATGTTGACTGATCTTCACTGGCCACAAACATTTCCCCACTAGAAAAATCTCTGCACTGATGAAAACGTAGTTCCAGGCCAAGACAAACAAATGGGCAAACAAAATAATAGAATGAAAAATATGCCAAATAACTACTGTATGACTTTCAAACTTTCTGATTGTTGTTGCTTGTCCTTCATTCTCTTCTGTAGAGGACTGATGACATCACAAGGGTGATGTCTTGACTTGTACATGAATTGAATTGAAATGAGGCAGAGCTGTGCCAAGTCATCAACTTCACTCCGAAGTCATCAGAGTCCAGTGGCAAGACAAAAGTCAAGATGACTGACAGTGGCCCACCATTTTAATCACTTAACAATTCATTTAGCTTTAACCTAACTCCATCCTACTGTCTGTGTGTGAGTGTGCATGAGTGTGTGTGTGTGTGTGTGTGTGTGTGTGATATCAAGACTAAATTTTCCTCTTTAAAATTTAAATCTATTGTTCTTGGTTTTAACCTCTGGGGCCACACAAAATAAAGTTAACTTCTTTGCCATGTTACAGCACTAAACATACTTGAAGAGTTATTATGTCCCTTCTTAGTTTTCTCTATGTTAATGAGCATTTTTTTTTCAATCAGTCCTCATATGACATGGACTCAAAGCCCTTCACAATCTTGGCTTCCCTGATCTGTGCCCTCTCTGGCTTAACATTGTCCCTAATAAACTATATCACTCAAAACTAAACACTACACTCATTGAAGTCCCATGAGAGTTGAGTATAGTGTAATTGTCATCTCTCTAGCCCTGGAAGTTATAATCTTCTTAGAAAAGGCTGAGGTTATATGAAGTTTTCTGCCTTCCATATCACATGGATACATGTTAAGCTTGTAGTCCACTAAAAACCCCAAATCTTTTTCACAATTGCTATCTTACCAGATATCCTTTACAATGTACTTCTGAGAATGATTTCATTTTACTCAAATGTAAGATTTCCCATTTATCCCTATTGCATTCCACCTTAAGTCTAGTGCTCTTGCTGACTTATGTCAAACTCCCACAATTAGCCCACAAAACTCCCCAGTGCTACCTCAACCAGATTAAAATATAATTGGGAAATGTTTAACAAAATTAAAAAAATAAAACATAGGTAATATGAATTTGTGGTTTTCTAAATAAAGATATTTTTGCATTCTGAACATCATCCAGTGTACTAGCTATCTCTCTCATCTATCTGATCAGCAGGTTTGATAAGTATATAACTTGTTTTTACCTTTTGTAAAAATTTACCTTTTTTACCTTTACCCAAATCAATGATAAAAATGTTAAATTATTTGGGACCAAGCTGGGAACTATGAACCATGATGCCATCTAATTATTATGGTTATCTAATCCATATTCCATAATTCATAATCTATTTTATGTATCTGAATAGTATGGAGTGTTTTATCCCAATCTTTGTTAAAAATCAAGTTAAACTCTACCATATTCTCCTCTTCTATTAGTACCTTCCCTCTGAGATGACCTCTTGTTCACAAGCTCTATATCTTATATGTATGTGTGTTTGCATGTTAAAATGCAATTTAAAAATTCAATTAAAATGTGAGATCCATATAGGAATGGCAAGTTTTGTTTTGGTTTTTTTGCCTTTCTTTGTACAACAAATAGCACAATACTTGGTACATTGTAAGGGCATAATAAAATCTTTCTGATTGACTAGAGAGCTCTAGTAGACATCTAGATAATTGAAGTTTCTAATCACTACTATACCATGGCTCTGTCTCAGCCTTGTGTTCTCTTACCTATTTGTCTATTTCCTCTTTATGTTCTGGAGGGATGTAGTAGATACCAGTGGCAAAACTTCTGTTTCTCCCTACACTGATTTCAATCATGGCATACACAGTGGCCACTGATGCTTCTTGGATTTTCTCACCCGAGTATAATTTGTTTATGCATCAGCTATTCTCACTACCACCCATTTACCTACCTTGTTTCTTTTAAATCAAATATCCCCATCCAGTACTATGGTTCAGTCATGTATTTCATCCCAATAAGACTCAGTTATATCTATAAAGCCAAATTTGTTTCTTTTTATTAAGACCTCTAGTATTTCTTGTTTGTTTACCGAATGTTGAATATAGGCATATAGACATTTTGATTCCTGTTAATTTCTGGGTATCTCAACTGCCTTTCTTACATATTGGTAGCTATTCTCTATGGCAAGGAACTTGGGAACCATACATGGGCTGTCTTATCTCTCTGCCTTCCTTTTTTTTTTTAGTTTAAAGTCCTTTTTTCAGGACTCTGGGCAAATATTCCTATCAGCCTTTGTTAGTTATATTCCTCTGATATAATGATATAATTATTAGGCCTATACTCTAGAGATTGAAAAAAGAAAAGAAGAGATATGTATGAATATATATATATATGTGTGTGTGTGTATACATATATATATACATATATATGTATATATACATATACATACATACATACATACATATATATATATATATATATATATATATATATATAATCCCTTTATGGTGGCAAGAAATCATAAGGGGTAGAAGATTTATACAAAGGTATTGAGCATGAAGTGAGCAGAGAAAGAAAAATTTATACAATAATAACACTATAAAAATGATCAACTTTGAAAGACTTAATGACAAACTGATTCAAGAGTACAAACAAACAAGAAAGTTATTCACCTTCTGCAAAGATGTAATGGACTCAATATGAAGAATGAGACATATTTTTGGACATAAACAAAATGAGAATTTGTTTTGCTTAATTATGCATATTTGTTACAAGGTTCTACCCACCACAACCTCCACTCAAGGAAAAGAGCAGAAAAGGTAGCAAAAAAGAAAAAAAAAGAAATCATGCTAATTAAAAAAGAAAGTTAAATTGAAAAAGAAACAAAAAAAAATTCCATAAACTCCAGAGTTTATAGTATTGCTAAGGGACAATAGCTTTATTTGATAAGAAAAAGAATATTGTGCTGCCTGTAACAATTGATGTTCTGGACATCATTCTTAACAAATAAGAATCTTAACAAATAAAAATCATCCTTAACAAATAAAAGAACATAAAAATGGGAGAACATAAAAAAGGAAGGGAATTGCACATATGACTGGAGATTCCAGAAATCAATTAATTGAGAAACTAAAACTTCCTTTGTGTTGCAAATTGATGAAGCAAGAGATATAAAGGGTGTTTCTGATTACTTACATATGAGGTGCTGAAACTGATGGTAGAAAAAAATATCACTTTCCATAGCTATGGATGGCAATGACACTTAAAAAGAAATGTGCAGTATAACTAATAAAATTTTTAGTTTATTATTTTATCAGACTCCACACTAACAAAGTTTGGTTAATGTTGGGACAAAAAAAGAGTTAACATTCTTAATTTAAAATTTAGCCCCTCATGTAATTTTGAAAAATTGCATGCTTCAGAAAAATCACTTCTTTCCAAAACCATAACATTGTTCAGCAAATTGTGTAACAATAAAATTTATTGCAATACTATTTTTTTTGGTGAGGCAGTTGGGGTTAAGTGACTTACCCAGGGTCACACAGCTAGTAATTGTCAAGTGTCTGACACTGGATTTGAACTCAGGTTCTCCTGAAACCAAGGCCCGTGCTTTATCCACTGTGCCACCTAGCTGCCCCTGCAATACTATTATTTAAAAATTCCATTGCACAGAAAGTATTTCACAAAAGTGTATGACAATATGGAAGCAACATAGGACACTTCTACTTTTTATTTTCTTTGTAAAATATGCTGGCTTTCTTATGCTAATGTTAATAGGAGCTCAAGGTAAAAGACAGAATTATGATTTTTCATAGGGATAGAATAGATGAAAACAAATTAATTTTAAAATGACACTTCCCAAATTTATTTTTTAAAAATAGGTTTTAAAGTAATATTATATATAAAGCATAAATTTTATTACTTTTATTTCATTCCAAACTTATTTTTTAATACATGTCCGAAAAGATTTTATTGATCTTTGTTTTTCAGGATTTTAATTTTTTTGTTATTCTAAACCTGACAAACCTAAAAATACATATAAAACCATAAAAATGAATCTACAATAAGAAGAGAGACTGAGAATTTTCATTCATAATCATGATACTCCCTTACTTTTTCTATGCTACTTTATTATATTAGGGTTCTGAGAGGATGCTTGTATCTTATAACACTGTTAGAGTGTAAGCACTTCCAATTACTTAAATATATTTACTTTCTAAGTTTTCCTTCTCTTTTACGTTTGAATTTCAGAGTCTCTATTCAGCTCTGATATTTTCATCAGCAATGCTTGAAAGTCTTCCATTCCATTAATATTATTTTTCTTTATGTAGAATTATATTCCATTTTGCAGAGTGTAGGGCCAAATTTAGTATGAGAAGAGTTAATTGGGCGGCTCACCTTAATATTTGGGTAAGAAAAGAAACAGCCTCTTTCAAAAACAAAACAGGTTTATTAATGGGAACAAATTTAAAACAATATCTGAATTACATAAGTGAGATTGGGCTCCACTCCTGTATCAGCACAGCAGCTCCCTCCTTCTGACTTTCCAATCTGTTCTTGGTTAGAAGATGATTTTAGCACATTTTTCTGTGGGTTTTGCTGCTCCAGGCATTGTCCTATGGTATAATTTGGATGTTTTTTTTGAGCAATTGTGACATGAGTTCGAGAGCTCACTGCCTTTCCTCTGCCATCTTGGCTCTGCACCGTCCCCCCCACCCCCACATTGTGAGATTAATAGAACGAGAAACAATGTATAAATCTCTGGGGTAAAAAGTCCCCAGGCACTCTGAACCTGCCTCCAGCCCAGCCAGCTCCAAAGAGCTAGCTTTGCTTCAAAAGAGACAAACTCACCACCACCTGAAATCTGTAGCTCTAAGGAGAATTAGCTTGCAGTCTCTTCTGTTTTTGTCCAAAGGTCAAACATAGCAGCAACTCCTCTAACTGTCTGCCTTCCTTCCCTGTTTCCCTCAGAACACTGTCCTCTCCCTCTAACTGCATTCTAACTGTCACTCTCACAGGAAGGGGAGGGGCGGTTCTTAGCCACGCTGAGTCTCCACTTGGCTCAGCACACCCACATGGGCTGTCCCCATTATAATTTGGCCAGACCAATGTGGGTATGGGGAAGCTATTAGAGGAGGCCTAGTTACTTAGTTTCAATAAATGTTCCCTGTGGTCAGAGTTCCTCTTGTTTGTTCAATTATCTCCCAAACTACATAACCATCTTCTCCTTGTAAGGGGAGTGTTAACTATGTGGCTTGCCACGATATTGGGGCAAGGAAACAACAGCCTCCCTCAAAAACAGAACAGGATTTATTAACAAGAATGAACTTAAAAATACAAGGAAGATCAGTAGAATTAAGGGAAAGGAAATAAAATGGGGGAAGGGATATGATACAACCTGAATAACACCACCGCTCAGGAATCAGCTGAGAACACACGACTGTGTCCAGTCGCCTTACAGCTTCAAGCTAGAATGGCAAACCTCCTCCCTTCTTCTTGCCAGCAGACCCCAGGCTAACCACACACAGCCCCAAGCCAATTGGCTAGCAGCCCTGACTGAGAGTCACATGACTGCCTTCACTGGGCTACCAGTCATTATAATTTTGCCATGCCCATGTAGGCATTGGCAAGTGGTAATGACGTGAGCTGCCAGCACCATGGCAATGGCTACAACCAGTGGGTGGAGGACCATGCCGTTGGTAGAAGTACTGCTCCTGAGCCCCAGGCCAGTGAGCACATCGGGGTTTTTAAAATTCTAGCCAAAATATGGGGTCATAAAAACCTCAAATAACAATTAATTCTTTACATCTTAGAATTTTCACGCTTACATATTTTTTAGTCTGACCATAATGAAGCAAAGTTAGGGTTATGAAAACCCCAAGTCACAATTCCTTACATTCCCCCCTTTGCTTCATTAAGAAACACAGGGTGTTTCCTTGATGAAGCGATAAACAAATAACAGAATATCATAACCTATGCTAACAAACAATATGCTAAGAATAATATAGGAAAGCGAGAAAGGGAAAATTTTATCCAGAGGTGCAGTCCCTCATGGACTCATGCTTTGACAATGTCAAAGCAATTTCTGCAGAAAATACATATTACAGATGATGTATATAGTAACAGAAGGAAAAAACAAAAATGTTCATTTAAAGTCCTTGTCTTGATCAAAACAGACACACAGGCAAACTTTCTCCTTTTCAACGTTCTCTATACATTTAACAAATTGGTATTCCTAAATCATACGTCAGATCATATCACGAGTCCTTTCCTATATTGTTATTAGCAGATCATATCATTCTGTTCCAAGGATTCAGTAGCTTTTTTACTGAAGTGAGCAGAGAAAGAAAAATTTATACAATAATAACACTATAAAAATGATCAACTTTGAAAGACTTAAGGACTCTGATTAATGAAATGACAAACTATGATTCAAGAGTACAAACAAGAAAGTTATTCACCTTCTGCAAAGATGTAATGGACTCAATATGAAGAATGAGACATATTTTTGGACATAAACAAAATGAGAATTTGTTTTGCTTAATTATGCATATTTGTTACAAGGTTCTACCCACCACAACCTCCAGCATGTGAGTCAAGATTGTCTTTACAAGCCAGATACATATTACTCATCCTGCAGGAGATGAGAAGAGGCCTCAAAACCACTGAAGAGGGGCTGAAAGAGAGCTCCAGAAACTGAGTCTGTTGGCACACTTGCTGTTGAGATATGAGTGCTGGAACAATGGGTTTGTAAGTTGTAATTTGTAGATCATTGCCAAATCTTTGAGAGAGAAAATACTGGGTGATTCTTCAAAGATTAGCCAAGTAGCTTAACAGCTTCTGGCTGTGTGCACTGGTCACTCACCTGTTGCCAAATCCTTTCTGACTCTTAGTATGATTCCTTCCTATTGGAATTCAATTTCTATGTGCTTGTAGAATTTTTGCTTTTCACTGGAAGAATTGAAGATAATATCTGGGACTTTTTGTTTGTGGTTTCTTTCAGAAGCAAATTAGTGTATGCATAGGGGTAGAACCAAGATGGTGGAGGAAAGACATTAAACACACAGATCTCCTGACACAATTACCCCCAAAACAGCAATAAAACAAGCCTTGGAGCAGCAAAATCCACAGAAGGACAGGCTGAGATTGTTTTCCAGATTAAAGGTGGCTGTACTGGGCTAAGAGCAGAGTCTGTCCTCACGATCATGTTGACAGAGACCCCAGACACACTGTAAAAGAGGAACTTACCCCCAACCTCCAAATCAGCTGCAGTACTAGTGTCTTCTGGAACTAAGCTTGCGGTCAGGTGAGAGGCCTGAGCAGCTGACTAGGGTGGGGGAAAGTCCAGGGGTGTCTGCGGGACTTAATGAGGAATTCAGCTATCCCACTCCAGCAGAGAACCAGGACGAAATCCTAAGTGGCAGGAGAACCAGGTTGGGGAGGGGTTTAGGCCCATTGAAGCTAAGAGCCACCACAGCACACAAAGTTCTGCTGGCTGGTTAACTAGCAATTTGGCTTGAGGTTATCTTGAGACCAGAGAACAGGTCAGGCAAGAGAAAAACCTGTCCTCCCTCAAACCAAAACACCTGTGACCCTCTGAAGCTTTGGACAGTATAGCTTGGAAGTAGAGCCCCACTGTAAGGGGGAGTTAAAAGTCAAGTAAAAAAATGGCAAGATGAGCAAGCAAAGAAAGTCAAGAGTTATCAAAAGTTTCTTTAGCACCAAGGAAGATCAAGGTGCACCCTCAGAAGAGGATAGCAACCTCAGGACCCCTACATCAAAAGCTCCCAAGAAAAATATGAATTAGTCTAAAGCCATGGAAACACTCAAAAGGGACTTTGAAAAGAAAGTAGGAGAGATAGAAGGAAGATTGAGAGAGGTGGAGGAAAGAATGGAAAAAGAAATGAGAGCAATGCAGGAGAGTCATGATAAAAAAAAAATCAACAGTTTGAAAAGCCAAATGGAAAAGGAGATTAAAAGGCTCTCTGAAGAAAATTTTGCCTAGCAACTAGGATTGAACAAATGGAAGCTAGTGACATTATGAGAAACCAAGACACAGCAGGCAAATCCAAATGAATTTTAAAAATAGAGGGCGATATGAAATATCTCCTTGGAAAAATAGCTGAACTGGAAAATAAATCCAGGAGAGATGATTCAATAATAGGACTACCTGAAAACAATGACCAAAATAGCAGTTTAGACAGCATCTTCCAAGAGATTATCATGGAAAATTGCCCTGATATTCTATAAGCAGAAAGTAAAATAGCCAACGATGATGAGATTAAGGTCTTTGAGTTAATTCTGTGTTCTAATTTTTTCTTCCTCCCTCCCTCCTCAACCCTCCCTATGAAATTAAGCAATTCAGTGTCATACTTGTGCAGTTCTGCAGAACATCATCACCTTCCTTGAAAGTGTTTTGCATTTTACTGCTCTTTCCCCCAATCTGCCCTTCCCTCCTTCCCTTCTTCTACCCCCCTTATCTCCCTCCCACTTATCCCCTAAAGGAAAGTAGGAGGTGAAGAGGATAGGGAGGGAAGGGTGAAAGAAGTGAGGGCAGTGCAGGAGAATGGAGTCAGAAGTAAAACACTTTTGAGGAGGAATAGGTTAAAAGAAGATAGAAAATAGAGTAAATATCATGGGAAGAGAATAGGATGGAGGGAAATAATTATGATGATTGACTATAATGGCAAAATGTATGGTACCTACTTTGCTGGGCTATTGCAAAGAAAATTCTTTGTGAAGTTTAAGGTACTATATAAAAGTTATGATAAAAAGGATACTTTCAGAAAAGTCTGGGAAGACCTACATGAACTGAAGCAGAGTGAAATGTACTGTATACAAAATAACAGCATTAGTGTAAGATGATCTGCTGGGAAGCATGTAGTTATTTTCAGCAAGGCAATGATCAAATATAACACTGAAGGACTTATGAAAATTGCAATCCATCTACAGTGGAAGAACTGATAGTACCTGAAAACAGATTAAAACACATTTTTTTTCTTTGACAATTCCTTAAAAAAAAAAAAAAGAAGCCAACTAGTGAATTAAAAGTAAACAATTGACTAATACAGAGTGAGGCAAATGCTATTATGTTTTAAACTCTTTTTGAAAAACATTTTCTTTATTTTTTTGCCATTTACAAAATTTGATTTTTCATATATAATATAACTTCATTTCCTATATATGCTGTATATGATTCTATGAAATTTTAAGTTAAAAACAAAAAACATGAGAGTTATTGAATATTTAAACCCCCTCATGACTTTTAACCCACACTATATATATAAGCAATTTATTATTATAATAACTTAGAAAATATCAAGGTTTTCTGTAAGTTCATGTTTCTCAGGGAATATAATATCTCTTAAATTATCTCTTCTTGACTCATTTTCTAGGTCAATTGCGATACTAGATATTTTGCTATTTTTTTAGGCTCTTGACATGATTCAAATTTAAAACAATAAATTGTTATAACTAATTGATTTTTCAACATTTAATACAATGTACATGTAAATTTATCTGACTCTTAGAAGTTTTATTTTTCTGGATTCATTTGTAATTTGTTGATTTTTTTTTCTGAAACAGGGTTACTTAAACATACCACTTGTTCTGTTATTCTAAGCAATTTAGATTTTGTCAGGATTTATTATTTTTTTTGTGATACAAAGAAACCTTTATTCCAATAAATAAATCCATCAAGGTGTTGCCATTCAAAGGTTAGTTGGTAAGGGTAATAAGAGCTTTTACTATATTGCCCATGTGTTACCATAAACTCTGTTCTGCTGCTGTACAAGAAATTTCCATCTCTGTCATTATGAGTTCCAGATCTTCCTTCTTGATTGTAACTTTTGCCAGTTTCTTCTCCCGCTCCTGCTTGGCCTTCTGCTCCCGGGACCGCCCGTCAACAATCACAGACATCTACATCTCCAGGTTGGAACTCTGGATATCCTTCTCTTCCGAGTAGTTGGTCACTCGTTCCAGGTCAGCCACTCCACTGTCATGTTTCTGCGTCTTTTCCAGTGGCTGCTCAGGGCCACTCGGCTTGGTCTCCAGTTCCAGTTCTACATCACCCTCCATTGCCATCTTGTCCCCCAGTATTTATTCTTTTAAGCTATCTGTTTGTGGGATTTAATTGAGCAAAAAAGTTTCTATAAATTTATTTTATTTCCTTTCATCAGGTTTTTCATTTTTCCATTTAGCTCTCTTATATACTTTGAGAAAAATAGTTACTAATCTATTTTATTAATCTTTTTAAAATATCAATTCTTATTTTATTTTTAATTCAATTTTTGTTTTAATGTTTTCTTTTTGATTTTCATAATTTCTATTTTGATATTTAGTTAGCTCTTGAAAATCTACTGTTTTTCTAGTTTTTAATCATGTAAATGTTTTCTCTTTGTTGATTTATGTTTAGACATGCAACTTTTATGTTTGTTTCTGTGCATCCCCAAAGCATTGTTATTTTCTCTTTTAAAATTATCTATTCTTTCCATGACTTGTTCTTTAAATTATTTTTAAGATTACATTATTAAAAATACATTTAAATCTCAATTGTTTTTTCAAATTATCATTATACAATCTAATCTCATTACAATGTGCTCAGTTAAGAATAAGCTTAATTTTTCTTTGCTACATTTAAAGAATCCTAAAGAATCAACTAAAATACTACTTGAAACAATTAACTTTAGCAAAGTTGCAGAATATAAAATAAACCCACATAAATCATCAGCATTTCTATACATGACCAACAAAATTCAGCAGCAATAAAAAGAGAAATTCCATTTAAAATAATAGTTGACAATGTGAAATACTTTGGAATCTACTTGCCAAGACAAATCCAGGAACTTTATGAACACAATTACAAAACACTTTTCACACAAATCAAATCAGATCTAAATAATTGGAAAAATATCACTTGCTCATGGATAGGCTGAGCTAATATGATAAAAGTCACATTTCTATCTAAATTAAGTGACTTATTCAGTGCCATATCAATCAGACTATCTAAAAACTATCTTATACTGTTAGAAAAAAATAACAAAATTCATTGCAAGAACAAAAGGTCACGAATATCAAGGGAACTAATGAAAAAAAATGCACAGGAAGGTAGGATAGCTGTACCAAATCTGAAGCTATACTATAAAGTGGCAGTCATCAAAACCATTTGGTACTGGCTAAGAAATAGAGTGGGGGGAGGGGGGTGTCAATGGAATAGGTGAGGCACAGGAGACACAGTAGTATATGACTATAGTAATTTACTATTTAAGAAACCCAAAGACTCCAGCTTCTGGGATAGGAACTAGTATTTGACAAAAACTGCTGGGAAAACTGGAAGATAGTATGGCAGAAACTAGGCATAGGCCAACATATTACACTGTAAATAAGGACAAAATCAGTACATGATTTAGACATAAAGGGTGATACCAGAGGTAAATTAGGAGAGGAAGGAGAAGTTTACCTCTCAGATCTATGGAGAAGAAAACAATTTATGTCCAAAGAAGAGAAAGAGAATATTATGAAATCAAGATGGATGATTTTGACTATATTAAATTTAAAAGTTTCTGTATAAAAAGAAGTAATGCCACCAAAATTAAAAGGCAGAAAGCTGGGAAACAATCTTTACAGCCAATGTTTCTGATAAAGGCCTCATTTCTAAAATACACAGTGAACTAAATCAATTTTATAATAATCCAAGTTATTTCCCAATTGAAAAATGGTCAAAGGATATGAACAGGCAGTTTTCAGATGAAGAAATCAAAGATATCTATTGCCATATGAAAAAATGCTCTAAATCACTATTGATTAGAGAAATGCAAATTAAAACAACTCTGAGGTACCAACTCACACCTATCAGACTGTCAAATATGACAACAAAAAGGAAAATAATAAATGTTGGAGAAGCTGTGGAAAATTTGGAACACTAATGTATTGTTGGTGGAGTTGTGAAATCATCCAACCGTTCTGGAGAACAATTTGGATCTATGTCCAAAGGGCTATGAAGCTGTGCATACTCTTTGACCCAGTAATAGCACTACTAGATCTGTATCACAAAGAGATCATAGAAGAGGGGAAAAGACCCATATATGCAAAAATATTTATAGCAGCTCTCTTTGTGGTGGCAAAGAATTGGAAATCGAGGTAATGCCCATTCATTGGGGAATGGCTGAACAAGTTGTGGTATATGAATGTAATGGAATACTATTGTGCTATAAGAGATAATGAGCAGACAGATTTCAGAAAAACCTGGAAAAACTTAAGTGTATTGATGCGAAGTGAAGTGAGCAGAACCAGGAGAACATTGTACACAGTAACAGCAACATTGTGTGATGATCAACTGTGATAGACTTTGCTCTTCTCAGCAGTGAAATGCTGCAAAAAAAAAAAAATGTCAAAGTACTCATGATAGAAAATGTTCTCAACAACCAAAAAACAAAGTACTGTGGATTCTGAATGCAGATTGAACCATACATGTTTCCACTTTCTGGCTGTTGGTTTTTTGAGGTTTTTCCAAGATAATTCCAAAGAACTCATGTTGAAAAATGCTCTCCACATCCAGAAAAAAGAACTGTGGAATCTGGATTCAGTATGAGCCATATAGTTTCTACATTTTTTTTCTTTTTTGAGGTTTTCCCCTTTTGTTTTGATTCTTCTTTCACAACATGA
Organism: Dromiciops gliroides; assembly: GCF_019393635.1. Lineage (NCBI taxonomy): Eukaryota > Metazoa > Chordata > Mammalia > Microbiotheria > Microbiotheriidae > Dromiciops > Dromiciops gliroides. Next base: position 567,396,115 of record NC_057861.1, on the reverse strand, counting down.
CTAATGCAAAAATATGTTTAATATGATTGTACATATATCAGCTATATCACACTGCTTTTCATCTGGGGGAGAGGGGAGGGAAGGGATGGTGGGAAAAAATTTGGAACTAAAAATCCCGTGAAAATGAATGTTGAAAACTATCTTTACATGCAACTAGAAAATAAAATACTTTTAAATTTTTTCTTTGCTACATGTGTTCATATGAGTTTTTTATACCCTTGTGCATGGTCATTTTTTTCTAAAACCCAAATGCAAAATTGATAGCTATGTATGCTCTCTTTATGTATTTCTCTTTGCTGTAAAAATATATCCACACTATTTTTTTACGAGGAAGAGGCAGTTGTGTAGTTGTTCATTATTTATTTTTCTGTTCAAATTATAGCAAATTTCTCAAAATACTTGTTCTTTTAACTTCTACCTTGACATTTGCAAATCCCTCTGTCAAGTTCCCCAAATGAGAACCATTAGTTCCCCCAAATCCATTCATTTATTTCCTAGCATGTTATTTTCTCCTTCTTTACTTTCTTAAATCACAGAAAACAACACAAAACTCTACACTGGCTCTAATTTATCTTCCTTTACTTTTCTTTGACTCTTGAATATGGCAGGATTGGGATTTAAACACTAAATAATCATTTAACTCCTTTGTTGTCCTCAGATATGATTACCTTTCTAGGGTTATCTGATTTTCTATATTTTTGGACCAATATCTCTGATTATTTTCAGTAAGTATACTTGAAATTCCTCTATTTTATTTCATTCATACTTTCCCCCATTTTGAAAATTAAATTTTTAAGATAGTCTTGGTGGAAAACATTTTTTTTCCTTTTGTCATTTGACATATTTCTAAGATTTTCTTTACGTAGTTGATCATGTCTTCTGTGATTCTGCCTATGGTCCTTTGGAACTTGATCTCTGTCTTTCTGGGTATTTGCAGTATAATTTCTTTGACCTGAAAACTCAGAATGTTGGCTGTTACATTTCTATATTTGTTTAATGTTGGCTTTCTTTCAGGATGTGATACACATTTTTTGTCCTTTAAGTTTTCTTATGATTCTAATGAGTTCTGTGCAGATTTTTTCCTATGGATTAAAAAATAACATATAGTTGTTTCTGTTATTGTTCATTTGTTTTTGTTTAGTCATTCTTTCCAAGAATCACAGAATTTTATATAATTTTGATTATATAACACTAAAAAGCTTTTGCATAAACAAAACTAATGTAACCAAGATTATAAGAAAAGCAGAAAACTGGGAAATAATTTTTGAAACAAGCATCTCTGGTAAAGGACACTCTTTTCAAATATAGAGAGAACTGATTCAAACTTATAAAAATACAAGTCATTCCCCCAATTGATAAATGGTCAAGGAATATGAACAGGCAGCTTTCAGATCAAAAAATCAAAGCTATCTATAGTCATATGAAAAAATGTTCTCAAAAACTACAGTGAGAAAATAATGGGTTTTGGAATGCCCAAAGGCCCCAGCTCAGAGGGATTGATTGGATTGACTGAGAATGACTGACTTTGCTGATTAACTCACTTAAAGTTAATTTAATTAAAACCACACCTTCCTGGCTTTCAAGAGGGTGTATTCTCAGAGGCTGTGGACTCTGACCTCAACACAGGATCATACTCAAGTCCAGTGAACCAATGGACTTGGATGATGCTAGCCAATTAGCTTGAAGCAGTGTGTAAGGACTGCCTCTCCTCCGGGTGCAGGGAGAACTTCCACTCTCTGTCTCCTTTAGAAGAAACAGGCTAAGCTGTGGGAACTCTAGGCTAGATAGGCCTTTTCTTAACTTTCTCACCCAGGTTTTCTCTTTTTACTATACTTTAATAAATGGTTAATCCCCAAAACTGGTGCTAAAGCTTCTAATTTATAAGTAGCAAATGTATTAGAAACCCTAGCTAATTTCCCCTACACTTGGGACAGGAATAAGGTGACCACATTAAACTTTAAATGTCACACTACTGATTAGAGAAATGAAAATTAGAACAACTCCAAGGTATCACTTCCCACCTATCAGAGTGGCAAATATAATTTAAAAAAAGGAAAATATTGGATGCAAATAAAGAGTTCTCTAGTTTATCAAATAAAAATATTATAATTTTCCTATTATTCATAAAATCTTCATGTGAATTTTTTTCTAATATAGTTATTAAGAAAACAAAATAATGATCTCAATTAGTGTTTGGTAAATATCTATGCATGGCAATATAAAACAACACATTTTTAAATATTTTATACTGAAAACCAAGCACATTCCATCACATTAATAGTATTAAAGGTTTAATTATTGTTTTTATGTTGCAAATGTGAAACTTTTCAACAAATGTGTTAGAAATTTTTTGTGTAATTTTCAACAAATAAATATCTCTGTATCTTACATTTTTTATATTTATGAATTCATCTATTTGTTGTTAGAAATTGGAATAATATCTACATTTTACTTGGATAAAATATGAACTATTCAGCTAAATTATTTTATTTTTAAAATGTGGAGGTCAATATTTGCTTAGGGGAGCTTTCACTTGATCAAATTTGTAACCATTGCTTTTGTCTTTGTAGAATTGTAATCTCCACTAGACCATTTCACATTTGAGCATATGTTTATTCTACATGATGATTATATAATTTTGGGGGGGTTTGCCTGGTGTGAAAATTACTTTCACTGTTATAGAACACAAGCTTAAAGTATTATTTATTGGAGGGTCATAAAACTGAAGTGACTTGCCCATGGATGCATAGCTAGTAAGCATCAGAGGGGGAATTTGAATATTTGCAGACATCAGGCTCATAATAAATATCAATTGACTTAATTGTCAAATCTTTGTGCAAGTTCATTAAACAAGTGTGTGTAGAAGTTTGGACAGGAGAAAGGCACCAACATGTGTGGAAAGAGGATTTGATCAGGAGTCAGAAGATAAGGATTCTAGTTCTGGCTTTGTCATTATAAATAGTTGTGTAAATTTAAGCAGCTTATCTAGCTCTTTTTGGCTTCAATTTCCTCAAGATCAAAATGAGGTATGCAGGTTGATGGGTGGAGAAGTCACAAAGATAAATGTAAATATCTCTAAGGTGCCTTTCATTTTGAATTATGAGCTATATTGTAATTAGCAAGGGACCCAATCTTTCTTAGCCTTAAGCAGTTCTAAGACTATAAATAATAGACTGTAATCTGCAAAAGTTGAGAAATTTCCCATGCCGGGAATTCCTACACTAACAAAAAAAATCACAGTACTTAATATACTGACATATAAGATAACTTTTAAGAAAAATAATAAGCATATTAAAATAACAATTTATTTATTTAAATAAATATTTAAAAATACTTAAAGTTTTTATTTCCGAATTCTATTCCTCCCTCCCTCCCCTATCCCCTCCCTGAAGCAGTAAAAAATTAGATAAAACCCATACATGTGCAATTATGTAAAACATTACCATATTATTAATTTTATGTAAGAAAATTTGAATAAAAGAAAAAATTAAAGAAAGTGAAAATAGCATGCTTCAGTCTGTGTTCAATCAATATCAGTTTATCATTAGTCCTTTTGGATTGTCCTGGATCATTGTATTGCTGAGAATAGCTATCATTCACAGTTCTTCATCAAATAATATTGCTGTCACTGTGTGCAACATTCTCCTCATTCTGCTCATTTCACTATACATCAGTTCATATATGTCTTTCTGGGCTTTTCTGAAATCATCCTGCTTGCCATTTCTTATAGTATATGATTGTAATCATATACCACAGCTTATTTAGCTATTTCCCAATTAATGGGCATCCCTTTGATTTACAATTTTTAGCCAACACAAAAAGAACTGCTATAAAAGAATTCTGTACAAATAGGTCATTTTCCCTTTTTTGGATGTCTTTGGGATATAAATCTATCAGTGGTATTACTGGACCAAAGGGTATGCACAGTTTTATAGTCCTTTGGACATAGTTTCAAAATGATCTCCAAAATGGTTGGATCTTTTCACAACTCCACTAACAGTGGATTAGCATCCCAGTTTCCTTACATCCCCTCCAACATCCAATAGTTTCCATTTTTATTATATTTGCCACTCTGATAGGTGGGAGGTGGTACCTTGGAGTTGTTTTTATTTGCATTTCTCTGATCAGTAGTGATCGAGAGCATTTTTTCATATGAATATAGATAGCTTTGATGTCTTTGTTCATATCTTTTGACCATTTATCAATTGGGAAATGACTTTTTTTTTTGCTTTCTTTTTTTTATTCTTCGCCTCCCTCCCCTGCCCCCTCCTAGTTATTTAAAATAGAGTTTAAGTGGCATTTCAGTGTGATAACTCCTGGTTACTTATCAGTTTCTTCTTGGATGTTGTGTGTATGGATGAGTTAACATTTGTAAAGTGTGTGGAGGTTTTGGACAAAAAGTGCTACATGACTACAGGAGCACTTTTACCCCCTTATTCTTTTTTTTTTTTAATGTATAAGGTATTTTATTTTGTCCGTTACATGTAAAGATAGTTCTCAACTTTTGTTTATACAAGTGTTACAATTTCAGATTTTTATCCCTCCCTCCCCTCCCTCCCCCCTCCCCTAGACAGCAGGTAATCTGATATAGGTTATGTCTATATATCTCTATACATATAGATATAGATATATACACACACATATATATACACATAATAACATTAATCCTATTTCTGCATTAATCCTGTTACAAGAGAAAAAATCAGAGCAGTGATGCAAAACCTCAAAATAGAAAAAAAAAAACCAACAGCACCCAAAACAAAAGAAATAATATGGTTCAATCAGCATCTATACTCCACAGTTCTTTCTTTCTTTTTTTTTTCTTGGATTTGGAGATCCTCTTCTATCATGAGTTCCCTGGAACTCTTCTGTACCATTGCATTGGTGAGAAGAATATAGTCCATCACAGTAGGTCAACACTCAATGTTGATGATACTGTGTACAATGTTCTTCTGGTTCTGCTCATCTCACTCATCATCAGCTCACGTAAGAACCTCCAGGTTTCTCTGAACTCTTCCTGCTCATCATTTCTTACAACATAATAGTATTCCATTGTATTCATATACCACAACTTGTCCAGCCATTCCCCAATTGATGGGCACCCCCTCAACTTCCAATTCCTTGCTACCACGTAAAGAGCAGCTATAAATATTTTTGTACATGTGGGTCCCTTTTCCCCTTCCATGATTTCTTTGGGCAAAAGACCTAAAAGTGGAATTGCTGGGTCAAAGGGTATGCACAGCTTTATTGCCCTTTGGGCATAATTCCAAATTGCTCTCCAGAATGGTTGGATCAGCTCACAGCTCCACCAACAATGCATTAGTGTTCCAATTTTCCCACAGCCTCTCCAACATTTATCTTCCTTTTTTGTCATTTTAGCCAATCTGATAGGTGTCAGGTGGTACCTCAGAGTTGTTTTAATTTGCATCTCTCTAATCATTAGAGATTTAGAGCATTTTTTCATATGGGAATAGATAGCTTTGGTTTCTTCATCAGAAAACTGCCTGTTCATATCCTTTGACCATTTCTCAATTGGGGAATGACTTGGATTCTTATAAATTTGATTTAATTCCCTATATATTTTAGAAATGAGGCCTTTATCAGAAGCACTGGCCTCAAAAATTGTTTCCCAGTTTTCTGCCTCCCTTCCAATTTTGGATGCATTGCTTCTGTTTGTACAAAAATTTTTTAATTTAATATAATCAAAATCATCCATTTTGCATTTTATAATATACTCTATCTCTTGTTTGGTCAAAAACTGTTCTCCTTTCCAAAGATCTGATAGGTACACTATTCCTTTAATGACTTTTATTTTTATAAATTTGACTCAGTTCTCTCTATATTTGAGAAATATTTATCAGAGATACTTGTTCTTGTTGTTCAGTCATTTCAGTTATGTACATTTCTTCATGACCCCATTTAGTGTTTTCTTCGTAAAGATTCAGAGGTGGTTTGCAGTTGCCTTCTCCAGCTCATTTCATAGATGAGAAAACTGAGACAAACAGGATTTAAATTAATTTCCCAGGTTAACATAGCTAATAAGTGTCTGGGGCTGGATTTGAATTGATGAAAATCAGTTTTCCTTACTCCTAACCTGGTTCTCTATCCACCAAGCCACCAAAGTAGGCAGTTCATATGATAACTTCAAATCTCAGAAAGTTTATATTTCACAACGAACACATTTAAAATTAAAAGACCTGGGTTCAAATCCAAATTCCTTTTTTATCTATGCAATTCTGAAAATCAATTAGCCTCTATGAAGACTCAGTTTCCTCATCTGTAAAATAAGGATTGTATTTGATAATATCTAAGGCTTTTTCCACTGTATATAGTTTTCACATTTTTACTTGCCTTTATTTACTACAAGATTAGACAGAATTGATATACTTCTTCTCTTACATAAATAATACCATTTCAAACAGCATCAGCTATTTTCAAGAAGCTAATGTAAAGAATAGTGTAAATAAGTTCTCCATCAACAAAAAGAGATGATTTAATTTAATATTATTATACTACTATTAAACTTCTCTGTCCCCTGTCCTTGAATAGCTATTTCCTTTATAGCAGAAATGCTTTTATATCTCTATTTCAATCCAATATTCTTAGATTTAAATTCCTTCATAACTTTTCATTTTTCACCTGCCTACACTTAGTCTTTTATTTAAAGTTTGGAATGAGTTTTGGGAATGACAAGAGCATTACTACCACTATAGAACTCAGGTAACACATTGGGCAAATATTTTCCTATCAAGAGATATTTCATCAAGATAAAACACAATTTTATGTTGTTGCCTGGAAGGAAATGATCCTAGAAATAAGTAAGATTCATCTTTATGATTTTACTGTTTTATTTTAAGTAATTTAAACTTGCAAGGAAAATTTTGAAGTAGGGAAGAAACTTATTTTGTAAAGACTCAGGATTGGTAATGGATTATAAAGCTTTGGGAAAACATGTCACTCCAGAGAGTTGTGCTAATCTCCAAACCATTGGATATAACCATGATTTTCTCCATTATCTTCTTTGGTGATAATAAATATAACTAATCTAGCCAATTTGAAACCACCAGCTTTTGTTGCTGGTCTTTCTTCACGTTTGCTGGATTTTGATTTTGTATTTTTTTTTATTGTTCTATGATCATGATTTAATCAAAAGTACTTAGGCTTTCACAGAGTCTTATCACCAAGTTATTCTACTTCCATGTGGCATGGCCATGTTAGGCCCTGGTAGGTATGAAAATAGTCTCCATTATGCTTGGAATATTGAAGAGTCTGGGTTTTTTTTTCTCTTTTGTAAATCATGGAATACCAGTAGGTCAAACTTGTCATTTACCTTGGAAATCATCAAGTCCAACCATTACATAGAAAGAATACCCTCAATAGTAAAAACAGGTGGCTTTATGATTCCAATGCAGACTAGACTATTAATCAATCAATAAAAATTAAGTCTACTAAGTCCAAGCATATTTAGGTAGCCAATTCCACTTTGGGAAAGCATTATCATTATGGAATTTTTTCCCCTTACATCAGACCTACATCTTTCTTTTTGAAACATTTACCTGGGTTTCTTAATTCTGTCCTTAGACAAAGCAGAAAAAAGTATAATTTCTCTTCCACATGGCATCTGCTTAAATATTTGAAACATCTATTAATTAATCCATCAACAAGAATTTATTGCACTTACTTTATTGAACTCAGGTTTTTCTGACTCCAAGCCCAGTACTCTATCTACTGCACCACCAGCTGCTTCTGCATTAGAAAAAGCTTATTGTAGCAGATGGTATTTAAGGTGAATTGTGAAGGAAAGAAGGGATCCTAAGAGGCAAAGGTGAGTACATCCAGTGCCAAGGCATAGAGAGGAGGAGTGTTGTATGTGAAGAACAACAAAAAGCTCAGCAAATGTAGATTGTGCAGTGCAAGAAAAGTATTATATAATAGTTATAGAAAGGTAGATTGAGGACAGATTGAGGGGAAAAAACAACTTTGAAACAAGTAATAGGTAAAACATAAAGATAGTAGGAAGTCAATGGAGTTTATTGAGTTGGAAAATCACATGGTTAGACCTGAGGTCTTTCTTGATTCACTCTCCATCATTAATTATAATTTTCTCCATCCTTAATTTGCTTTACATTAATTTCTACATACTTTGTGTTTATTTAATTGTGCATATATTGTATTTCCCCAATAGCATGTAAGGTCCTTGAATTGTTTTTGTCTTTATATCACAATGGTCTAGTTCAGTATCCTGCAGGTATTTTAAGAAATGTTTGCTACTGAATGCTGAATATCCCACCAAATGACATTGGTGCTTCCTTATTATGGATTTATAATAATAGTGAAAATCAACCCTTTTCAGGGAGGAGAAGCATATCTTTGTGGTTTTCCTCCTCATTTGTGTACTTTTTCTGTATAACAATGATATCTGAGATCATTTCATATTTCTGTCTTCTAATAGGTACATTTTTCTCTTGGGACTAAGACTTTCAGTCAGTTTAAGGCTTTATACTTACTGTATTGTTCCCTTCTAAAATTATTTCCAGGTAAATCTACCCTTCATGGAAGTCAATGTTCACTCTGGGCCCTTTGGCAAGTTATAGTTATGGGAACTTTTCATATATGGGGTAAAGAGGATTTATCTATTGGTAAGGATGGATGGAATAGCTTCTAAATTCCTTGCCCAGGCTGGACCTGGTGGAACACACTGGTAGTCCCTGCTTCTTCAGAAGCTGCATCTGATGCATTATTTGAGTTTCAGAGTTCTGAGCTGTAGTAAGGTTAAGAATCATTGAACATCTGGATTTCTGGATAATAAGGTGAGCAATAAGAGAAGCAGAGAACCACTGGTCTGTATAAGGAGAGACAAACTGATTGAACAACTCCAAAAAAAACAAAAAAAACAGACAAGTTAAAGCTTCTAAGTCAATTAAGATTGGTATCAGGCTCATACTGTGCTTAAAACTTAAACAAAATGGGAAAATCTAATATAAAAAATAAGAAAAAACCCTTCTAGGCCTAGGATTTCTACTCTGCAAAGAAAGTTAGAAAGCATGTCTGTGTCAAACCAGGAAATTAATTTCAGATCTAATTTTGCAGTCCTCAGGCATTCTTTTCTTTAGGTGTCCAAAGGCTGTATTTGCATATCTGAGATGATAGTGATTTTCATCATTGACATTCACCTATATGAAGAAATGATCAGTTATCTTTTTCCTCAATAGCTGCCATATCTCGACATGCATGAAGTTAATATTGCTAGGTCTGCCAGATTAATTTTACAGGTTTCTGAGATACCTGAACCCAATCTTTAGTGGGGCTAAAAAATGGACTTTTCATTCTACCCTCACAATGAAATTTCCCTTCAGCCTTCCTTTTCTTCCAAACAACACTCTATTCACCAGACAGTTCTTGCTATGTTTTCACAATATTAGGAGGCGCTGTCTACAATTTAGAATCATTTTGGCTTATTATAAGGGCACATACTGTACTTCATTAGCAGGGCCGCTGTGAAATTATGAAACATTTTGGAGAAAATTGCAAGATATTTAGACTCACTTCTTGTTGAAAATATGCAAAACCCTTCAGGGAAAATACAGGCAGATGGTGTTTGAAGCATTTATTGTTTCCTTATGTATTTGTAAACAAATACTGTAAATTAAGAATCTCAAACTGATCTTTACAAACTCTAGTAACAAATTAATATATGAACTGGTTCCAAAGACAAAGTTGACACTCAATGCTACCATCTTATCTGTGTATTTTTTAACATTCTTCACTCTAATGTTTTGAAAAGGTTTACACAGAATTTGAGTTGAAAGTCCCCCAATTGAACAAAATAAGTTAGTGTGGTTTTTCTACCTCAGGTGAACATTTTCATTTATTTTTTGTTCCATAATAAAAGCCACTAAATAATAGTATTACCTATTTATATGTAGCAATGGTCTGTAAATAGCATGGAAGAAAATGAAATTTAAAATGCTTTTCCATCTACTGATTGCAGTATTTATTCATTTTTCCTCCTATAAATTTTAGGACTTTTTTGGGAAGAGTGAAGCAGTGAAGTTCTTAAACCTATAATTTCAACTCAATATTAAAATTCCCTCCAATAATGAGAAATATAATGTGAGTCAACTATAACAGACTCTTTTTTAAATTATTTTTTTAAATTTTGAGTTCTAAATTCCCTTCCTCCCTCAATCCCCTCTTTACCCATTGAAAAGGAGATCAATATGATACCCACAGTTTTTTAAAAGAAATATGATACCCATCATTTATGTGAAGTGATATAAAACATTTTTATATTAGCTGTGTTCCAAAAAAAAAATGAAGTGAAAAAAATTGTTTCAATTTGCACTTACAGTTCATCAGTTCTCTCTGTAGAGATGAAGAACAGCATTTTTTCATCATAAGTTCTTTGGAATTCTCTTGGATCATGGTATTGGTTAGAGTAGTTAAGTATTTCACAGCTGATCCTCATTACAATATATCTGTTACTGTGTACAATGTTTTCCTAGTTCTATTCGCCTCATTTTGCCTTCCCATGCTTTTCTGAAATCATCTCCCTCCTCATTTTTGTTTTTGGGGGGATTTTTGGGCAGAGCAAGTGTCTGAAGATGACTTTGAATTCAGGTCCCCCTGAATTCAAGGCCAGTACTTTATCCACTGAGCCATCTAGCTGCCCCCTTCCCTCCTCATTTCTTTTTCTTTTCTTTTCTTTTCTTTTTTCATTTTTTGGTGGGGCAATGAGGGTGAAGTGACTTGCCCAGGGTCACACAGCTAGTAGTGTCAAGTGTCTGAGGCCAGTTTGAACTCAGGTCCTCCTGAATCCAAGGCCAGTGCTTTATCCACTGCTCCACCTAGCTGACCCCCCCTCCTTATTTCTTATAGCACAATAGTATTCCATCTCAATCATATACCACAACTTGTTTATCCATTCCCCAGTTGATGGCATCCCCTCAATTTCCAATTCTTTGCCCCACAAAAACCTGCTATAAATATTTTGTACATAAATATCCCTCTCTATTTTCCTTAACAACTAACATCTAACAATAATTTTAACATTTAAACATTTAAACATTTTAACATTTAAATCTAAAAGTTTTGACTTGCTGATAATGTTATAAAGAACATTAGCAGGATCTGTACCCAAGTCTTTCTGTATTAAAGAAATCCTCTTTAATATATAGCACTGTCTTTCTTTAGAGCAGGGGTTCTTGAAAACCTGGGGTCTATGAATTTTAAAAAATGTGTTTTTACAGATCTATTTTAATATGTCAGTTTTTTTGTAATATTATGTATTTTATTTTACTCATTTAAAATATCATTCTTATGAACAGGCAATTTTCATATGAAGAAATATAAGTTATCTACTGCCATATGAAAAAATGCTCTAAATTTCTATTGATTACAGAAATGAAAATTAAAACAACTCTGAGGTACCACCTCACACCTATCAGATTGGCTAATATGACAAAAAAAGGGAAATAATAAATGTTGGAAAAGTTGTGGAGAAATTGGAACACTAATGCATTATTGGTGGAGTTGTGAGTTGATCCAACCATTCTGGGGAGCAATTTGGAACTATGTCCAAAGGGCTATGGGAATGTGCCTTTGACCAAATAATATCAATACTCATTCTTTATCCCAAAGAGATCATAGAAAAGGGAAAGGGACCCACATATAACAAAATATTTATAGCAGCTCTCTTTGTGGTGGCAAAGAATTGTAAATTGAGGGAATGTCCATAAATTGTGGAATGGCCAAATGAGTTCTGGTTTATGCAATGGAATACTATTGTGCTATAATAGATAATGAGCAGCAGATTTCAGAAAAACTTGGAAAGACTTAAGCGAACTGATGCTGAAGTGAGGAGAACAAGGAGAACATTGTACACAGTAACAGCAACATTCTATGATGATCAACTGTGATAGATTTGTCTCTTCTCAGTGGTGCAATGATCAAGGACAATTCCAAAGAAACTCATGATGGAAAATGATCTCCACATCCAGAAAAAAAAGAACTGTACATTCTGAATATAGATTAAACCATACTGGTTCTACTTTTTTGTGTTTTTTTTCTTTATTGAGGTTTTTCCCTTATGTTCTGATATTTCTTTCACATGACTAATGTAGAAACATGTTTAATGTGATTGTACTTATATCAGATTGCTTTCTGTCTGGGGAGGGAGAAAGGGAGGGAGGGAGAAAAAATTGTAATTAAAAATCTTATGGAAGCAAATGTCAAAAACTATCTTTACATGTAACTGGAAAATAATAAAATACTTTTATGATAAAAAGGAAACCCAAACAAAAAAGCAAAGAAAAAAAGCTAAAAAATAAATAAATAAATAAATACAGATATCATTCTGAGAAAGGATCTCTAAGCTGCACCAGATTTCCAAGAGAATACTTGACACAGAAAAGGTTACAAATGTCTATTTTAGAGGAATAAATATTTGAATTTTCTCTATACATATTTTCCCTATATTCTCTGTCCACCAAACGGTCAGCTAGAGATAGCTAGTTGATCTACTAAACAAAGTGCTGAACCTAGAATGAGGAAGTTTTGAATTCAAATCTTGCCTCAGACATTAACCATGTGACACTGGGCTAGTCATTTAATCTGTCTACATCAGCTTCCCCATTTGAAAAATGAGGCTGATAGTAGTACTTATCTCCTAGGGTTGTTATGAAGATAAAATGAGATAACATTTATAAAACCTTTTATAAAAATTAAGGGGGTAGATAAATGATATTATGTATCATCATTTAAAATAATTATGATGATGTGCTTCTCTAAAATTTTTTACTGATATAAAAGTGATCCTGGGTTCTCAAAAGTTGTATGTGTGAAGCATAGCAATCTGCTAAGACTTATAGGTCAGTTATGGAACATACCAGAGTCATCAGAAGAACAAGTTATCTAATTTAGCAAGGCTTTTCATTAATTTGGCCGTGGGTTGACCATATTCCAGGTGCAGAAATTCTTAAAGACTGTACTAATCTATAGAGAATTACCATTTATATAGGTTGTCAGAATATATATTTTTCATAACAAATCCATAAAGATTGAAGTAAGCAAATCTCCCTTGGAAGACCACTCTGGTTGTCAGCAGCAATAGGTACCATTTTGAGTAATTGAAGAATCACAAATAACCCCATTAAATGAAATTAAAAGGGTCAAGCCTTTAAATTGTTTTTTTTGTTGTTGGTGGTGGTTTTGCTTGTTTGTTGTGGGGCAATGAGGGTTAAGTGACTTGCCCAAGGTCACACAGCTAGTAATTGTCAAGTGTTGGAGGCTGGGTTTGAACTCAGGTCCTCCTGAATCCAGGACTGGTGCTTTATCCACTGCACCACCTAGATGCTCCTAAATGGCTTTTACTAACTTCTCAGGGTCTCTATTGGAAGAAAATATGCTACTGGGAGCAGCAATCACTATCTAGTCCTTCATTCTTTGCCAGTTTTTCTGATAAGGGGTTTAGGGAATATAGTTTTGGAATTTGTGTCAAAATGTAGCTAAGTCGAGATCAGTACAGATAATGAGTTCTATGAAATGGTCATATTCTTCATATTCACACTGCACATTTCCACTGTAATGGGACCAATTACCATATTTGACTTAATTACAACTTTAAATAATACAAATATGAACACATGCAACCACTTCATGGTATTCATTATCTATACTAATTGAGATCTATTATTGGGACTAATTGGGATCTGTATTCTGAAATCAAACATATTATTTATTTAATTTTTTTTGGCATTTCAAATATAAAAAATTACTCCAGTTAAGTATGATTCCAGGGGGCAGCTAGGTGGTGCAGTAGATAAATTGCTGGCCTTGGATTCAGGAGTACCTGAGTTCAAATCTGGCCTCAGACACTTGACATGTACTAGCTGTGTGACCTTGGGCAAGTCAATTAACACTCATTGCCCCCCCCCCATACACACACAAAGGAATGATTCTAAACATTTTAAAATGCACCATTGTAGTGCTAATGTTAAGTATGTTAATTAATCTTAAGATGTAACTTTGGGGGGCAGCTAGGTAGCCCAGTAGATAAAGCACAAGCCCTGGATTCAGGAGGACCTGAGTTCAAATCTGACCTCAGACATTTGACACGTACTAACTGTGTGACCCTGGGCAAGTCACTTAACCCTCATTGCCCTGCCCCCCCAAAAAAAATAGGCTTCTATGTTTTTTTCCCTAGCATTCTTATAATGGAAATGGATAACTGAATTGACCTTTTGTTATTTTTACTTCTTCCTCTTACTTTTGTCTCTTATGTTTACACTTGTACCAATACTCTGCAACATCTAAGGGGGAGGAAACACATAAGACCTCTTCAGCATAATTTATGATGAGTTATAAAGAAAAATTAAATATCAAGATGACCTCCTCAATGTCATGGACAACAGCTAGATGTCCCTGTTGGTCCTTTTTGACCAGCCAGTGGTACTTAAAATAATGAAAGAAAAGATTGTAGGAACATAGGATCAGAGATTTAAAGCTAGGTGGGACCTCGTACCTCAACTAATCCAATATCCAAATTTTAGAGATAAATAAACTGAAGTCCAGAGAGGTAAGTTATTTGCCCAAAGTCACATAGGTAGTTAGTTACATGACAGATTCAGGATATTACACCAACATAGATATGCAGCTCTTTTCAATCAAACAGGTCCCAAAGGATAGCAAACTTCTTTAATTTCCCAAACCTGCAGCTCATACCCATATCCAATAAGCTGTACACAAAGAATTTGTAAAGCCCTAGTAGAAAGCATGCCATGTTTTCATCAGACTTAGTCACTCAAATACAGAAAATAATCATATCTATTCTAGGAAAAGGAATGGCCTACTTTCAGTGTTATCTCTTCTGATATCTCCTCCAGAAGGAAGTCCAGCTGGCTTAACTTCAACCTTATGAGTAGGAAAGAACTTTAAAGTAATAGAAAAGGGACAGAAATCATAGGAGTTTTTCTCTATGCTGTATATTCTCAGTACAAACTGTGAGTTCTTCCATTGTTTATTATAACAGATCTCAAAACCAAAGGAGATTCATACATCTATTACACAGTAGCCAGTTTCACATAACCTCAGTCATGCTCAGTTTCCTCATCTGTAAAGTATAGATAATAATATGTATTAATTAATCAATAATATCTATTTCTATCAGATTGTGAGATCCTTGAAGTAGGGACTGGTTTTTGCTTCTTTTCATATCCAGCATATAACACAGTACCTGGCACATAATAGAAGCTAAATAAATGTTTATTGCCTGATTAACTAAATAGCTCCAAACTCACAGGATTGATGTGAGATAATAAAGTGAAGTGCCCTACAAACTTTAAGCTCTTAAGGTAGCTTTGAAAAATGTATCTGCTTATGGCAGCTGATAACTATAGATCTCTAATCCTTATACTGGATGCCAACTTAATTTAAAAGATTATTTATTGTTTTTCTTTTTTCTCTTTTTTTATATTCTGAATTTAATGGAGCAGGGGGGAAAGATCATTAACATATGCAGAGAAAAAATATTTCCAATTCACAAGTCTTTATTATATATGGATTTTTAAAGTATATAATAAATTCAACATGTTACTTTCAAAGCTGTCCTGCTCATCCTTATTTCCCTATTTCATAGTTCCTATTTAGTTGTGGTTAGTCATTGCATTGCTTAGAATTTCTAAGTCTTTCCAAATTGTATTTTTTATGATGTTATTACTGGATAAAATGTTCTCCTGGTTCTGCTCTCTTCACTCTGCATCAGTTTATACAAAACTTCACAAGTTTCTCTGAAACATTCCCTTTCATTATTCTTACAGTATAAATCATGTATCATTATATTCATATACCATAATTTGGCAAGCCATTCTCCAATTGATAGGTACCTCCTTTATTTCCAGTTCTTCACTACATCAAAAACAGTCACAAATAGTTTTTTTTTTCCTCATAAGGGTTTTTTCCCTTATCTTTGATCTCTTCTGGGTTTAGGCCTTTTATCGTGTTATTGGGGTTACAAACTTTAGTGAGTTTGGGAGCATGGTCCAAAATTGCTTTCTAGAATACTTGGTTTAATTCACAACCCCACCAACAATGTATGTTTTCTTACTGCCTATCCAAAAACATTGGCATTTTTTTTAGTCACATTTGTCCATCTGATAGGTATGAGATGGAACTTTGGAGCTGTTTTAATTTATGTTGTTCTAGTTTATAGTGATTTGATGCATAGTTATTGAACAATTGAATTTCTTCCTTTGTGAATTGCCTGTTCATGTCCTTTAGGTCTTCAGTAATGGTTGTCCTTTTTTTTTTTTTTGGTGAGGCAATTGGGGTTAAGTGACTTGCCCAGGGTCACAGAGCTAGTAAGTGTCAAGGGTCTGAGGCTGGGTTTGAACTCAGGTCCTCTTGAATCCAGGGCCCATGCTCTATCTACTGCACCACCCAGCTGCCCCAATGGTTGTCCTTTTTATATCTATTTTTATCAGCTTCTTGTATATCTTGGAAATGAAACTATCAGAAAAACTTGCTGCAAAGGTGGAGTTGTCTTGGTGATATTAAAAGACAACTATGTCATGAGTTTTACTATACCCTTTTATGATCACTCCTGATGCTAGTGCTAGATTACTCCCCATATCCTTTCATAGTGCTCAACACACAGTAAGTGTTTAAATCCTATACAAGCATTGTATGAACTTCACATAGGGTCTTCCCCCTCCCATGCCCCTACTGACCACTACCTCATAAAATCTATAGTTTCCATCAAAACTCAGCTCAGACACTACCTTCTATATGTGTTCTTTCACAATCACCCCAGTTGCTAGTGTTATATTGCCCCTATCACCAAAAACAGTGTCTTGAACAAAGCAGGTACTTAAAAATCCCATTACTATGACTTAGATTCTCATGTACAATCATATCATTCCCTGGATTTTATCTTCCTCATTCTTTCAGCAGGGTTTAACATTGTTGACTTCCAACCTTATATCAGAGTCTAAGAATGGGAGATAGCATCCCATGATTATGTAAATAGAAGTAAATAAGAAAAATCTAGCATCTTAGCATTTTACTGCTTGGAGGGAATTTAGATGTCATATAGTTGAATACCTTTATTTTAAATATTAGGAAAGGCATTTGGAGGTGAAATGACTTGGTCAGATTCAAATATCAAAAGACTGGTAGCATCTAGAATAATGGTGGAATATGGAATTATAGAAATCAGGTCTCCAAATTCCTAGATCTATACCACAGGTTGAATTTCACTATGTTGCTTATTTGTGTATATTATTAAGTAGCTAACTTGCTATATAAGAAATGTTATTTATCAACATATGTTTGAACAACTTGTCTAATCATCTATCATGCCCATTTGAGGGAAACTGTTCTTTAGATACTCATGTTATGCCTTCTCAACAAATCTAAAACCAAAGGTTTTTTCTTAGCCTCTATCTTTGCCCTCATCACACTAGCTTGTATCAAAATTATCTTTGTATGCTTTGCATAGATTTTTAAGGTTTGGAACTGTGTAATTTTTTTTTCATTATTTGACTACTATCTCCTGGAATAGGATCTTGCACAGTGTCCTTAAACATTCTATTTCCATGACTTGAATTATTATTTTTTTTTTGGCGGGGCAATGTTGGTTAAGTGACTTGCCCAAGGTCACACAGCTAGTAAGTGTCTGAGGCTGGATTTGAACTCAGGTACTCCTGAATCCAGGGCCGGTGCTTTACCCACTGTGCTACCTAGCTGCCCCCTCCATGACTTGAATTCTTACATGTATTTTTCAAATTAATTGCTATTTACACAAGTTTTGGTGAACAATTAATATAATTAATATTAATATTATAATACATACCAGTAGAGTACTTACCATGAATCTCCATAACTTCTCATGGTCTCAGGTCACATGGTAGAGAAAGCAGGGAGAGAGCTTCAGCAGGAGAAAAGCCCAAAAAAACCCATGCTGTCTGGAGACAGCATGTGGTCTCAAGGAGACCCAAGGGAGTTCCCAAGATCAATGCTGTCCTAAGAGGGAGAACCAAGCCAAGAGCCATCCAGAGAGAAGCTCCTGTCCTCTTAACAGCTAATTGGTTAGCATCATTCAATTCCATTGGTTGACATGACTTGAGGGTGGTTTACAATACTCTACAGATGACATCAGGGAGAAAAATGTAAAAGACCCTCTTGAAGGGCAAAGGCAAAGTCCAAAATCTAGGTGTGCTTTGATCCCATCAGTCTTTCACTGAGTCTTCATCTTCCTAGAACCCTCAGTGGCATTTGACATTATGGACATGCTTAGATAGAAGCTCCTTGAGGTCAGCAAATGTTTTTCATTTTGGTTTTTTTGTCTCTTTATCCCAAGTTCTTGGCACCATGCCTAACACTTTACAGGTACTTGACACATATTTCTTGATTGATTGGTTGACAACATTCTATTCACTCTACTTTCTGTAACTCTTTTTGTTGGCTTCTGTGGCTTTGTACAAGTTTGGTCCCCATACTTGCAATGAACTCCCTCCTCACTTCTGCCCCTAAGAATCCCTGGTTTCCTTCAAAGCATAGCTTAAACACCAACTCCTACATGAGTCCTTTCATGATTATTCCAATTTTTACTTTCTCCCCAATTCCACAAATTTGCTTTTTACTTATTTTTGCATACTTTGTATATATTTATATGTGTAGATGTGGATCCTTCCGAATTTTGAAAGCAGTGACTATTTCACTTTTGTATTTGTATCCCCAGTACCTGAGCTCAATGACTGGCAAAAAGTGAGAAATAATTTAAAAAAACTTAGTTTAATGAATTGCACAATTGTGAATAACTGATTCCTCTCTAACCACTATTCCTCTTTCCTTCTCTTCTCTTCTCTCCCTCCCTCATTTGCCAACTTATATTTTCCTTCTTTTTCTTCCTGACTTCTTGCCCTTTCCTTTTATTCCTTCCTCTCCCCTGTTTGATGATTTCCTCTCCTCCCCCTAAAAGTGTCTATTCCACTAGATTCTATTCTTTTTTTGTTTGTTTTTGGAGGGTTGGCAGGGCAATGAGGGTTAGGTGACTTGCCTAGGGTCACAACTAGTAAATGTCAAGTGTCTGAGGCCTGGATTTGAACTCAGGTTCTCCTGAATCCAGGGTCCATGCTTTATCCACTGTGCCACCTAGCTGCCTCCAAGAGTTTATTCTTTACTCTTTCCTCATATAAAAATTCAGTGATTTTAATTAAATATCACATTGAGAGATAGCTTGGAAAGATTTATAGAGTGTCATATTCAAATCATGAAGAACTGGATTCAAATCTCCCCTTTGACACATAATGTCTGTGTAACCTAGTCACCTAACCTTTCAGTACCAGGTAACTAGGCCTTTAAGTTGTAGAAAACTCCTAACCCTAATTCCATCTTAGTATCACTCCTTAGGATTTATTTCTACTATTGCCTCCTATACACATTCTCTCAGTCTATTCTACTTGTCCGTTTTTCTTTCCTCTTATGATCTCTCCCCTAGCAATCTGTCTTTATTCTCCCTGGTAATGGCAGGGTTTCATTTAAAACCTTCCTAGTCTAACCTTTCACTTGAGTACCAGAAACCTACTTTCCAGAAATTTCTACTTGGATGTCCCACCAATACTTCAAAATTAACCTGTTAGGGGCAGCTAGGTGACACAGTTGATAAAGCACTGGCCCTGGATTCAGGAGGACCTGAGTTCAAACACTGCCTCAGACATTTCCTAGCTATGTGACCCTGGGCAAGTCACTTAACCTTCATTGCCCCGCCAAAAAAAAAATAATAATTACCTGTTAAAGCTGAACTCATCATCTTCCTCCTAAAATTCATCCTAATTAATCTCTTTATTTTGATAAAGATAGCACTAAGGACAATATAAATAATGGGGAGCATGTGTGGTATGTAGTGTAATGTCACAGAAGAATAGCTATATAAAAAGTTGTGACTTTTTTTTATAAAGCAATACAAAACATGAGTAATTTCATCAGCATGATAACTCCCTTTTTCTTTCTTTCTTTCTATTTTTTTCTCTATCTTTATCTTTCCAGATTGTGATTCCTCTAGCAGCCAAGTCCTAGGGATTTCCTTGACTTTCTCAGCGTCATATTTGCAAGTGTCAAAGATGAGCCTGAACTATGACCTCCCTTCATCCAAGCCATGAAGTCTCTTCACTGTTACACTCTGTCTCTTTATCTTAAAGGAAGTGATTCCAGGAAAGATATGATGCAAGAGGAGCTGGGCAAGTCATTAAAAAAAAATCCCACCAACTCCTAAATCATTTATAGAGGCACATTAGGCATATCATTGATGGAACATTTAAGAGGATGTGAACAAAAATCTGACAGGAATCTTGTGGAAGGAGTAAGTGTAGATAAGGTGGAATCTGTATCATTGAAGGAAACAGCCATATTTATGAGATCTCTGATCTGCTGAAGCAAGAAATAAGGTTCATAAGATCATGAGATCATAGATCCAGTGTAGATCCCATGTTAGAAGTGACCTAAAAGACCATCTAGCCTAACCACCTCATTTTAAAGAGAGATTGAAGTCCTAAGAAGAGTGAGTTTCTCAAGGTCAGAATGAGTAAGTAGTTAAGTCCATGTGCTCATTTTATTGTATTGTACATGTACTATTCTGTCACTCAACTAGGCTCAAAACTTAGACGCTGTCTTTGACTTTCCCACTCCTTTATACCCCACTATATTGAATCTGTCACTACATTCTATTATTCCTACTTTTCAAATCTCTCCCCTTCCCACTTGTTCTTAAGTGATTATAATTCAGGCCCTCATCACCCTTTGCCATGTCTCCCTGGATCAATCTGATTGATAAATCAATCTCATGGCTCTCTACTTGTTATTTCATATCTACTTTTGCCAAAGTAATCTTCTTAATGCACCCATCTAATCACATCATCCCTTTGCATAAAATTCCTTAGTGTTTTGTTTTTATTTAACACTGACAAACAGGAAAGACAAACTTTTTATCTTTCATTATATTCTCTCCAAAATGACTCCAACCTACCTTTCCAGGATTATTTCACACTGTTTAACTTTCATGTACTCTACTTTACAATTGAACTGAATCATTAACCATTTCCCAATTCCATCTTTGCTTTTCTTTGGCCTCATATTTATTCATCATTCCTGAAATAGACTTTACCTGACAAAATACTTCTCTTCCTTCAAGGACCATCTTAGGTGGTGCCTGAGTCTCTCCCTGCACCTTCCCCTAATATGAAGTAGAAGTGATTAGAAATGTTCAAGGAGAAAATATGACAGATTTGGTTCTGTCCCAAAATCTGTCATATTTCTCCTTTGAACATCTATAAAATGATCACATCTTATTTCATATTATAGTTTTTTGTGAATGTCTTCTCCTACTAGATAGCATAAATCCCTTTGGGGTAGGGGCTCTGCTACTTCTTATCTTTATGTTCTTAGTATCTAGTGATCTCCCCATGATTAACAAGTGACAGCAAGTCACATGGTAGCCATTAATAGTGGAGAAAGCATAGTGCAAATTGAATCTAACAAGTCTCTTCAAGACTTCAACTGTAGCCTTCTAAAGGCCCATGACTCTGAAGCTCCAGCAAGAAGAAGGGGAAAACCTACATCATAAAAGAGGAGGAGAAAGCACTGTGTTTAAAATTTAAAAAAAAAAATCTGGCTTCATGTTCTGGCTTAGGGTGTGGCTAGGTTTTTTCATCTATAGATAGATATATTAGCACTTTCACTATCTACTTTATTGGGTTGTTAGAAAACTGTGTATAAACCATAAAACACAATGGAAATTTAAATCGTTATTGTTTACTACCAATAAAATTAATGATGAGCAGCAGTGTAACAGAGTGGACAATGTTGTTTCAGACTCAGAAATACCTGAGTTCAAATCCTACTTTTGATACAAGTCATGTGATCATGGTAAATTCACCTAACCTCTCTAAGCCCTACTGTAACCATCTGTAAATTGTGAATAATAAGGGCACCAATCTCACAGTATTATTGTAAGGGTCAAATAAGATAAAGTTGTAAAGCTCTTTGAAAACCTCAATTCTTTATATAAATGTCAGCTGTTGTTATTTTCATTCTTCTCATCTTATATTTGATGACATTTAGACAGATTTAGTACATAGACAAGAGACTCTCCTCTTTTTAGTTTATTTTAATGTCTGGCAGACTATTTTGCAGATGAATAAAATGACTGATTTTATAAATGAATGAGTTTTGGCATTTAAACTTATCTTCTATATACTCACAGAAAGTATCTTCATGGCAACTCCAGTAACAGACAAAAATGATGTGTACTTTATCCTGTCCTCATAGAATTTTAATTTGATCTACTAGCTCTCTATACTTTAAGAACTTTCCATTTCACATAATATGAAGGTTGTGAGTTTTTAGTATGTGATATCTATTAAAATATTGTTTTCAAATTTTCTGGATCAATATTTTTTCAGGGCACTTATGAGAAAATTCTGGTGCTCTCTTTTAGTTTAGTGGTTGTGTTAGCCAGGATATGAGAGGAATATTTGTAGTACAGGGGAAAAGAAGAAGAAAATAAAAGAGAAGAAAAAGGAGGAAGCAGAAGAAGAGGAAGAAAGGAAGGAGCAGAACAAGAATAATAAAAACTGGGGTCCCCACATTAATAGAATCACAGATCTAAGGTGTGTTGATGTTTTATTAATAATAGCAACATAAAGTAAGCAAGACAACTAATGCTAAACCATTTCCCCAATGTCTTTTATCCTTACAACTTAGGATGAGTCAGCACACTATTGTGGAGAGATTGTCCATTAAAAATAATACCGTAGATCTCATCATTGATAATTCCAATGCCACTAAGAAAATTCAGTCCAGTTGCAATGTGAGATACAAAGCTATCTAAAATGTAAGTGTGGGTGGTTCAGCTTGGTTCTTATCTCATTTGCAATGGAAATATGTTTGCAGTGCTTGAATGTGGGAAGATTAATTATCACCTCTGTTTCAAAATAAGCAGCAGTAGAAACCCATCACATGAAAATGTGGAAGTGACATTGTCGACAGCTAACAAGAGAGGTTTTCAGCTGGAAAACAGTGCAAACAGAAACAAATGCATTCATTTCTTTAATCTGCAGCCAAGGAAAACTAGTATTTGATACTTACTGAGCCTGTCTCAGCATTCCAGGGCCACATTTTAGTTAACTATCAAATTGCAGCAAACTACACCAGGTAGTTCTTTCTCCTAGGCATTCCAAGGGCTCTATTTTCCTAAGTAGAAAGTAATTCTAGCACTTTCAAAGAGATACATACACAAAACATTCCAATACCCTCCAACAACTGTTCAATCATTTTTGACTCTTCATAAGTCCATTTGGGGCTTCTTGGCAAAGAAGTTGTCATTTCCTTCTCCAGCTCTTTTTACAGATGAGGAAACCGAGGCAAACATGGTTAAGCAACTTGCCTAGGGTTACACAGCTATATGACACAGAATATGACTCAGAAGATGAGTCTTCGTAACTCCAAACCTAGTGCAATATGATCCTATAAATAATAAAAGGCTTAATTTCTTCCTCCCTCTGTCCTATCCGCCAATGGTCAGAACAGACTGCTTTGATATTTCATTCAAGATCACCTTTGAGGTGTTGTCTTTCTGCAGCTGTAATCTCAGGACATGAACAGTCTATACTATCCTTAATTTTGTGTCAAAACCATCTTGTGTAATTGTAATAAAGGTCTTAAAAAGCCTCCACAAAATAATTTTTGTAAAAAAAAGGGGAGGAAGTTTGATGTTGTCGAGGTTTGTTTTTTGTTATATAAATCATACATAACAATAATAAGATGAAAAGAATTTAAATTCAAATACTTTGTTTTCTCCTTCCCATGCCCTTACTTTTGGTGACACAAAAGTAAAAGTACCATATTTAGAGAAAAGTCTGCCCCCATGGTAAAACATACTGGTACATGCTAAAATATGCAACACTATAATTTATCATGAGGAGGATCTTGGGAGATTGTGTTAAAGCCATCATGACTCACAGGAATCTACTAATTTTGTCCTGTTCACCTTCATTTGGTAACTTTGCCAGATTTTCCTGCCAACATGTGAATCAAATAAAATCTGGGAGGGGAGAGGAGAGACTGCGTAAAATGGCACCTCATCTAACATACTGTCTGAGGAATTTTTGTTTTCCTTATTCTATAAGCATGCTCTTAACTTTTTTTTTTTCAAAGCCACTTTAAGCCCTCCAGAGACAATTTAACTAAGGTAAGTCAAGCTTGCCTCCTGTCAGTCTCTTACATCTTTAACAACAGTAATCATTCCTGAGACTGGATGTATTGTCGGATAGCTTGATAGTACCAGTGTAGAATGAAGAAAACAAAGTCACCTCAACTCTATCTCATTGGGATTACTCTGCAGTGCATAAAGGGAAAAAAATTTAAAGACTTATTTTGACTACCAAACTGAGCAGATATGACAGCAATCATCAGGGAAAAATGTGTGTCATGAACACACATAAATATGCGACAACAACAAGCTGCTGTGTTCTATACTATCTCTGTTCCAGGAACACATTAGAGCAAAATTGCTTTCTGGGACACTGATGAGGAAGAATGACATGCCCTGCATCATTTAAAGAAAGGTATGATCAAAATATTGTTTCTTGAAAGCCACATGAAGCAGAGTGCCCTCATAATGATGAATCCTTGGAACACCTGCTGTCACTCTGTTAATTGTTTGAATGCTGCACTATTTACCTGTGTATCAAGTATAATTCTATCTGTCAAAAGGGTCAAAAACTCCTTTGTTTTAATTTTGTTTGATGGAAAATGGAATTTCTCTGAAAAGAAGATCATTTGAACATATGTATGGGCCAAAGAATGAATAGTTAGTTATGCCAAATATGAGGTTCCTGGAAGAATGCTTTTAGTTTTCTGCATAACTACCAAAAAAGTAGAATTATAAGTGAAAAGCCAGTCAAACCTTTCTGAATTTACTTTGCTATGCCTCTAGCATTGTAGAAGATAGCATCATTTATCAAAGAGATTCAGAGCATTTGCTTGCCCTAAGAATTGCTTAACTCCCTATACAATATGTGAAATTAAAGACAGATTTTAGCTATAATTTCTGAAAATCGATGTCTTATATTTAGTCAGTCTGAAACCTCCAAAAATTATAATCTTTCTATTGGCAAACTAATCTTAAAAGAGAAAAAAAGAGGAAATATTTCTTTCTTTTTTTTCTAAAATATATGTCTACCTGGGGACTGGCCTTTCCACCACCACCACCCCCCACCAAACTCTGAACTATTTTGCAATTTTAACCTCTTTTCATAGAAACAAAATTGCTTATTTGCTTACTTACTCAATACATTAATAGTTCAATGGCTCCTCAGTTTTGTTGATATGGGTTCTCCCTCTACTGGCACAGATTAAAACCTATCAATACTTTCCCAATGTGCATGATTTTTTCTCTATAACTTTACATAAATGTTCCATAGAGAATCTACCCAATATCCTGAAGGAATTCCTTTAAGTCTTTTGATATGTTTTGGGTATCCAACAAGAAGTCAGTATGTGTACCTATTATTGTTCCCTTTCAAATCAAGACAAAACCACGTCCTTTTTCAGTCATCTATTTCCTGAATATTTTTGTAGTACTTATAATCATTGTTAGTCGTTATATTACCATTTGCATCATCTGAAACTTTTATTCCCTTGAGATTATTGTATTCTTTGAAATACAGTCAAAAGAGTATATTTGCACACTCTCAGGTCATCACCTATTATACAATGGTGCTATCTGTAAAGATTAAATGCATGAATTCTAGTTACAACCAAGGATGCTGAATCTCTCCTACATGCTTGCTGATGCTACACAAATATAACCCCATCTTCCTCATCCTAAGTAGGTCTTTTTGGTGAATTTTTAGAAAACCTTCTTTTGCTACTGTTCCATGTTTCCTGACTCCATTATACCAGCTTCAGTGTGAGACCTGACAACTTGGGCCTTTGTCTGAAAGCCCAATGTTAACCCAGGTCCTGAGTTGCTATCTACCTTCACACTCTCATCAAGGACATTATGATGCATGCTAATCTGTGAGACTGGGGAAGGTAGGGAGACTACATGCCACTCTATCCCTGACTGGGTTGTTTCTTTGATCTGTTTATACCCTACTATGCAGTCCTTGGGAATGAGTATCAGTTGACCATCCTGAATTATCTTCAAATTACTATGTGCCATTCACCTAATGTCTGACAAAAACTTACATAAAATAAAATAAAAAATGTCATAAGACAAGTCCTGGAGCAGCAGAACCCACAAAAGAACAGAGTGAAATCATTTTCCAGTTAAAAACAGCTTAGAAGTTTAGCAGGAGAGGTCTGTTAAACCAGGGTGAGAGAGGAGCTCAGAACATGGTGCAGATACAGCCCCAGGCAGGCCAAACCTCAAGACCCTTGGAATGTTCAGTTTCAGTGGCTTCTAAATCTTGGCTCAAGGAACAGTGAGGGGGTCCAGCAGTTACCCAGGGGAGGGAGAGAATCATGGGAGTCTTTACAGGAACAGAGGTGGAACACATTGCCCAGAAAGCTGACTTGAGTGGCAGAGGCCCAGTGGGGGAGGGGCACGGGCATGCCAAGCTTGTGGACCACAGAGAATTTTATTTCAATCAGATTTCTACTTCAGAGTCAAAGAGCAAGTAGGCTCATGGTTACTTACAGTCCAGGCAGGCTGAGAACAAACCTCTCCTTAAATCATACCACCTGGGACCCCTGAAGCTTGGGACAGTGTGTTCTGGAAGCAGTGCTCCACATTAAGTAACAGTTAAAAGCCAAGAAATAGGCAGCAAGATGAGCAGGCAGAGAAAGCAGTGGACAAATTGAAAGTTTCTTTGGTGAAAAGGTAGAACAAATTTACATAAAATCAGCTATATAGACTCACAAGAAGAATGTGCATCTCGCAAATTTGTGGATTTGATTTTTTTCCTTTTGTTTTGTATTGGAGAATATCTTTTGATCATTAAAAATGCTGTGCCAGGGCATCTAGGTGGTGCAGTAAATAAAACATTGGCCCGGGATTCAGGAGGATCTGAGTTCAAATCTTTACTCAGACACTTGACACTTACTAGCTGTGTAACCCTGAGCAAGTCACTTACTCTCATTTCCCTGCAAAAAATTCCAGTTAAGATAGCAATATGTAGAGGAGTCTACTTCTCCCAAAGAAATCCCCTCAAATATCTTTTTTTTTAAACTCCAGAAAGACCAATGAATTGAAAAGCCAAAAAGAAACCAGAAATTCCTCAATCTAATTCAGAATTTTACAAAAAGGCCAGAAGTGGGTGGCAGCTAGAAGATGGGTTGAACTGGGGAAGCCAGATTAAATTGAGGTAAATATGGAAATATCATGGAATAGGATAGAAGCCAAAAAGATCAGCAGATTGTACAGTAAATAATCTGGAAGTGGGAGGAGGTGAGAAGACAACCCTGCACATTGACCAGAAGCCAGCTAGTATTCTGAATAGTGGCATCACAGGTGAAATCCAATTCTATTAATTGGTCAGCTTAAGCCAGATAATGGCCCACTCCTATCAGCACAGAAGTGGGTTCTTAATCAACCATAACAGGTCACTGCACTCCAAAAAAGGGCCAGATGTGCAGTTCTCTGATTACATGGACCCACAGCAGGGCACAGGAACAATTCAATGCTTGTCTACCAGAAACAGGAAGGCTATGTAGAAATTCTAAGTAGCGTGATCTTCAGCACCCTACTGGAAGCTGTTATAGCTATCCAGGGTATAGAACCAAGCCCTGATTGAGCAAAGAAAAGGAGATAGACCAGCTGGGCAGCAAAGCCACTGTGAACCACAAGAAGACTGGCCCAGAAATCTGAGAGTAAGGTAGAGGAAGAGGCCCAATATCAGACACAAGATCCAGGTGTGACAATAACACTGAGAATACAGAAAGACCAAATAGGACCTATTCAAATATCCAAGTCTCATCTGGAGGACATGGAATACAAAATTTCCACTTTAGAACTGAAGCTAAGAATATGACTAATATTAGAATGCTGAACAAAAAGAAGAAATATTATGGGGTAAGAAAAGCACAAGAGGTAAACTCCAAATAAGAGAGTAACTCTAAAACTACTACAAGCAGAGCCTTGGAAGAGCAAGAGATACACAGATTAGTATAATATATGAAGCAAGGGAGAAATAATAAAATGTAATTGGGGAAGAAAAAATGAATGCATTACAAATAGCAAAAGAGAAGGTGTAAAACCTTGCCAAAGTATTATACACCCAAAAACAGAATGAAGCAAACAGAACTCAATGAATACATAAGACAACAAGAAATATTAGAACAAATTTTAAAAAGACTTTGAGAAATAAGAAGGAAATAGTTGGTATTTAACTACTGTCAAAAACAGCTAGCAGTGAAAACAAGTTGAAAAAAGAAGATATTCATTAGATTCAGTGAAACCTAATACCAAATGAAAAAAAAAACTTAGACACTATGTTTCAAGAAATCATAAAATAAAATTACCAAAATTATTTAGAAGCAGAAGGCAAAGTAGAAAGAAGGAAGGAAGGGAGAGAGGGAGGGAGGGAGGGAGGGAGGGCTGGAGAGAGGAAGGGATAGAGAGAAAGAGAGAGAGAGAGAGAGAGAGAGAGAGAGAGAGAGAGAGAGAGAGAGAGAAACTGAAAGAATCCACTTCTCTCTTCCTGAAAGAAACCCCAAAAAGAAAACACTCAGGAATAATACAATCAAAATGCAGAGCTTCTGAGTCAAAGGAGAAAAAATTGCAAGCAGACAAAAAGACAATACTCTATTATCAATAAGCCACAATCAGGCTATACAAGACTTGCTAGAGACAACTAAGAAGACTATGAAAAATCTTTAGAGTATTCTAAAAGACAAAAAAGATTTATGTCTTTTTTGCCTTTTAGAATAATCTAGGGGGCAGCTAGGTGGTGCAGTGGATAAAGCACCAGCCCTGGATTCAGGAGTACCTGAGTTCAAAAAATCACAACTCAGGCACTTGACACTTACTAGCTGTGTGACCCTGGGTAAGTCACTTAACCCCCATTGCCCTGCAAAACCAAAACCAAAACCAAAACCACAAAACAACAACAACGAAAAGAATACTCTAAAGATTTTTAGAAATAACCAACCATGGAGATTGAGTATAATCCTAGATTATGGAAAATACACTTTTCATAGAATTGAAAGAGTTCAAACATTCTTGGTGAAAAGACCATATTTTTGTAGAAACTTTGAGCAGCAAACAAAGGAGTCAAGAGAAACCTGGAAACATAATGCATTTTAGTAATTGGAAAAGGCTAAACTGTAATGCAATACTTACATTTTTAAAAGAAAAATCAGAGAAAAGTAGCCCTTCAGAATCCTAATATGTTTAAGTGTAAAACAGAGTTTAATAAGGCAAAGTAGTGCCTGACTAATACTTTGTTGCCTTTGAAGACCTTTAAATAGATAAGACCTGAAATCATTCAGATGCAAGCTGGAAATGTTTTGTTGAGGAGATTCCTATGAGTTTGGGAGAAGAAGGGTTTTCTTTCCCTTTCTCCCCCATCACCTGGGTAGCCTTGAAGAAGAGCTACTTGAATAGTATGAGTTACCACATTCATCAAGGAGCAGAAACATGCATTGCAGATAGACATAGATACAGAGATATAGCTAGCCAGGGAAATAAATAGCTTCGAGGTATATACCCTTGGCAGCTGTAACTGATGCTTCCACCTATAGATAGTGTAGTGCTGACTGGTGGAGAACCTCTGTTTTCTTGGTATTAATTGTTAGGCCAAAATTATCACAAGTGGCAGAGAATCAATTTATGCTTTGTTGTATCTCAGCCTCAGATGCTGCATTGATTGCACAATCATCTGTAAACAAACATGTACCAACTCTCCATTTTTGTTTTGTATTGTAACCTTTTGAAGGTAAATAACTTACCATGAGTGTGATAGCTGACTTCAATGCCATTTTTGTTCTTGTTAAAGGTGTCTGATAACATTGCTGAAAATGTTATGCTAAAAAGCATAATGCAAGCATATAGCCCTGCCCTCACTCCATTGGTGACTGTGAAAACTCCACCAGCCAATGTGGTACCATTCATGGAACCATTGGTTACAGAAAATGGAGAAACTTTGAATGCTGTGGATAAGCTCATTTAACCATAGCAGTATACTATCCAGGAATGTACACATAGATAATAAGATGGAGGCACATACTGGAAGAGATAGCTTTGGGAGGCTCCAAAAGAAAGTGTGGGAGAGAAGAGGTATTAGGCTGCCTACCAAACTGAAGGTCTACAGAACCATTGTGCTGACTTCATTACTGTGCATCTGTGAAACCTGGACAGTCTACCAATGCCTGTGAAACCTGGACAAGTCTACAAGTACCATGCCAGAAAATTAAACCACTTCCATTTGACCTGCTTTAGGAAGATTCTGAAGATCACCCAGCAAGATAAGGTCTGGACACTGATGTCCTTTCTTAGGCTGAACTGCCAAGTATTCAAACTCTACTGCATAAAACATAACTCAAATGGGCTAGCCATACTGTTCAAATGCCAAATGTATATTTGCTTAAAAGACTTCACAGAAGGCAGGCATTCATATAGAGATTAGAAGAAATGATACAAGAAAAGTTTCAAGATCTCTCTGAAGAACTTTGGAATCAATTTTGAGACATGGAAGATACTGGTATAGAACTGCACAACATGGTGTGCTTGAATCACTGTGCTCTATGAGCAAAGCAGAACTGCAGTAGTTCAAAAGAATGAGATGTGCAAATTTAGACCCCGTGTGATGACAAAATTGTCCTCTCTAACATCAACCTAAATAGTTTGTTTCAATACTTTTCATACGAGGGTATCTAAATAGGTTGATTTCTTACTGAGAAATGACTTCTTTTGAAGAAGGATCTCCACATTCCAAACATTTCCAGAAAGCTCATATTCCTCATTAAGACATCTTCATTGATACCTTCATCATTTATTGTATTTTTTTAAAAATAGAATTAAAATTAGGGGTTGGGATTTAAGCAACAGATTTAGAGAAGCATCCAAGTAAAAACTACTAAAATTTTATTGTCTAGTGAACAGTAAAACTAATCATATCCTCTGACCTACTACTGACTGTTAGAGATATACCCTGAAACGTTATCAAAACAGATATGAGTTGTTTATTCGAAGATTTCCAAATCTACATCATACATGATTGCATTAGACTGGAAAGCAACTTAAATGCTGAACAATAAGGGAATGACAAAAAACTCTAGTGTATTAATATAGACGAAAGCAATAAAACAATTAAAATGGACAAGTATGAGGAATTCAAAGAAATGTAGAAAGACCCTTAAGAAATAATGCAAAAAGGGGCAGCTAGGTGGCACAGTGGATAGAGCACTGGTCCTGTATTCAGGAGGACCTGAGTTCAAATCCCACCACAGACACTTGACATTTAACTAGCTGTGTGACCTTGGGCATGACACTTAACTCCAATTGCCTCACAAAAAAAAGAAAGAAAAAAGAAATAATGTGAAAGGAGCAGCTAGGTGGTACAATGGATAAAGTATAGGCCCTGGATTCAGGAGGACCTGAGTTCAAATCTGGCCTCAGACACTTAAAAATACTAGCTGTGTGACCCTGGGCAAGTCACTTGACCCTCATTGCTCTGCCAAAAAAATAACAAAATTTTTAAAAATAATGAAATAACGCAAAACAAAAATGAGCAGAACAACAAACATCAATGAAAATGGATGGACAATGAATTCCATTAGTGACTTAGAGAAAGAAACTTCTCTAACCCATAAAAAAGTATTATGATACTTTATGAATTGAAACTAACTCATTTAAATGTAAATCATTACTTTAGAATTGTTTAGGTTTAATGTTGTTTTTAACAAAATACTTAACTTTAAGTTAGCTGCATATTATGTATCTATGAGGTGTTTGCTCTTTGTGTAGCACATTCTTTTAAGTATGTGTATTTATCCTGGGGTCCCTGAAATGATTTAAAATATTTTTTGATATCTATATTATAAAATTGTTTTCCCCTGTAAATCCTCTGTATTTTATTTCATACATTTAGAAGTGTTATTCTGAGAAGGGGTCTATAGGCTTCACTAGACTGCCAAAGAAGTCCATGCCACAAAAAGAGGGTAAAAACTTCTGTGTAAATTCTCATTTTTATATCACAAAGTACTTCCACATACAATATCTCATATTTATGTTTGATATACCCCTTCGCCAAAGAGAATGTTTTTATGCCTCATTCCAACATGGAGGCAACCTTCAAATTTTGTGCTAACCTTCATTCATCTCTAGTTAGTCCTATAATGATGGAATAGTTTTGTGTACTGTCCTCATGATGGATAGAGGTGTCACCTTGGATGGAGGTGTATGTTTCATCAGGAAATATATCCTTGGCCACAAGGATATAAATTCTTTTGATCATAACATTTCATGAAAATCATCTAATAAGGTATGGAGAGATTACAATGTCAAAGTAATACCAATGCCAATAAAAATATAGATTCTTAAAACATTTGAATATGGTCTTCATAGATTAAAAGCTAGAAGAGATATTACAGGCCATCTTCTCATTTTACAGATATGGAAACTGAATCCAAAGAGTCTAAGTGACTTGACTAAGGTCACATAGGTAGTAAGTGACAAAGCTGAACTTTCACTATCAGACCCAGGAGTCTGAATTGCTATTGGAATTATGGAGCTTCTCTAGAAAGATTCAATCAACCATTACCGGACCCATATCAGACTCCACAGATAAAAATCCAAATGAAATCTCATATTGCAGCACTGTAGGAAGGCTAAATTAGAGTAACATTAGCAAATCCAGCAAGCATTTTCATTTTCTGAGTCTTCTTAAGTTTTTAAAGAATGCTTTGTAGTAGCTGATAGCTTTGTTAAGATTTTGATGGAGCCAGTTTAAATGAGGGGAAGAGAATTTGGAGACTTAATTTCCCTGAGTTCTCTTTCCTTCCTAAGGTAACACAGCATAACTAGATAATGGTTCTTTCTTCTCTGGGCATGACAAACGGCCACATTTGGTGCCTGGGCACACCTTTATTACTCAGGGTACTTGTTCAGAACTGTGAAATGACAAAGGCAATTCAAGTATAAGTTCGAGAACACTTCAGCACTACTTGAGCTCCTTTTTTTTCCCCATGTTATACACAAGTAAAACATGACCACCTACCACAACATTCTTAAAGGTGAAAAAGCATGGTGAGGGCCTGAATTCTTTTAGATCATCTTCTTGACAAGTTCCCCAATCTTAAATGAGAGGAGACCTTCCAGTTGTGTCCTATCAGAATAAAAACGTTGGCAAAGCTCCAATTCTCCACTATCCAAGGAGCATCTTTCCCCCCATTATAATAGGTTCTTTTGCAAGGAAGCAAAAGATGACAGTCACACAAAGCTAGTGTAACATCTGACACCCATGGTAATTTTTCAGATTCTGACATGGGGTGTTATCAGGGCTGGCCAACAGACAAGTGTTTGCCTCAGCCTCAATGAGGAGGACAAACTCATAAGCATGCAGCAAGCTGTAGAAAGATATTTACCATGGCAATGAGCCTATCCAGGCACAGAAATGAGTCAAAAATAGAAGAACAGTACTGTAATGATTCTTTTCAAACAGTTTTCAAAGAGATTTGGAAAGTAGAAGAATGGGTTGATTGGAAAGGTCCTTCACAACCAGTTTAATTCTAGGGTAAATTTGTGAATTGACAGTTATTTCATGAATTTGAAGGGCTATCATGTGGACAGTAGATAAAAGCTGTTCTCTTTGGCCCCCAAAGGCAAAGTAGGAACAATGAGGAGAAGTTAGATGCAACTTTAGGCTTGATGTTGGGGCAGCTAGATGGCACATCTTCCTAATAATTAGAATAACCTAATGGAATATGTGGGATATTGAGAAGTTCCCAATTTGTAGAGGCATTCAGAAGTGGATGACCACTAGTGCAGTATGTTATAGAGGGAATTCTAGAGCAGGTATTGGTTGGTTTCTGAGCTTCCTTCCTATTCTGAGATGATTCTATCACTCCTAAATTTGCCATGATTCACCTTGTAAAGCAGTTTCCTTTATACATTGACAAGCCATGACATGAGGGGAACAGAAGTAGATTTTAACAATTGCTTATCAATTAACAATAAGCTTGCCAAATCTGTACCACTCTTCTACTTTGTTGTATGTATTTTAATCACCAGCAAAAAGCTTAGATGACTACTACTTTACGATATCCTTTGAGGTTTGGTAATTCCAGGATTTTTTATGCCAAATAATATTTACTTTTGTCTAGCTCTACAAAGTATTCCCTCAGTAATTTGATCATTACTGCGAAGCAAATTAGTCACTATTGTCATTTTTGCTATATTGGTACAACTCAACCATGAGCAAGGCATATTTCTGTAAAGAACATTTGTTGATATTTTATATAAATTATGTGTGTGCATATGCACACATTAGTAAGTTAATTCCCAGATATTTTATTCATTTTATAATTATTTTTATTGGAATTTCTCTTATTGCCATATTTTTTTTCTATTAGTTCTCTTTGGAAATGTTGATGATTTTTGTGGATTTATGTTGTATCCTAATACTTTACTGCAGCTATTAATAATCCCAACTAGTTTCTTCATTGATTTACTAGAGTTATAACTTTAGGTACATTTCCCCCCTAAATTTGTTCTAAATTGTCTATATTTAACCTTTTCATAATTTTGAGTTTTATACAGGGAAGAGTAAAATAAGCATTGTGTTATATTTTTAAAGTCTATTTTAAAAATTTTATTCTATACTTAGCAATCATCAATGACAATTTAAATAAACAAATACAACAAAATTATGTGTAAAACCATAAACTCCACATTGTTTACAATTTGTTTTAAAATGTGTGAATTGACTTGAACATAATGCTAACATAAACATCCCCTGTTTTTGAGTCTCCTTTGGATTTGTTTTCCTTTAATGCTTTTTTTTCTCTTGATTTTGGCGCTGTTATTTTTTCTGTTATTCTTATTCTCTTTTCCTCTTTTCATCTCTTCATATATTTCCCTTTTCTTAATATTTCCAATATTTGTCATTTCTAATAACATAATACAATCCATTACATTCATGTATCACAATCTATTCAGTCATTTCCCCCTATTGTTGCATTTGTGTTATTTCCAATGTCTTTGTCATTACAAAGGTTCCATTAATATCTCAATAATACCTTTGGACCTAATCTGAGGAAATCAATTCATAGTTGCTCTAGCATTGTAATGTTAGGTCTATTTCTCTGTGATCCAATCAACCTTAAATTTGATCATTTTTTACTTCAACGATGTGTGATTTGATGCATGAGTGCATTCCTTCCAGATCCTAAACCTTAATATATGGTCCTAGGGAGTTGCTGAGGGTGAAACTTAACTGGGCTGGTTCTCAGATAATGTACATTTAGCTAAATTGGTCCTCAAGCAGCAGACACAATCTGTTGCCAAAACCAAGTCTTTTCAGCTTGGTCTTATGTAGTGGAGGTTTTGCTCCAAAGACAAAACCCCTCAGGGATGCAGGATTACTTCCATACTATGATGTGTTAGAGTAAGACTCTTGCAAAACATTTATACTCTCTAAACCACTGCTGAAACACCAGAAAACATGTTTCAATCATGTATATACTCAGGCTTAGAGCTACTGCAGGCCTCAGAAAAGCATATGGAGGCCCAGTGTATACCCTGCATCTAGGGATCTTCAGAGGAAACAATAAAGCAAAAAATTTACTCTGCTGGAGACTCCAATCCTAAACTACTCCACAGCATTAAAATTTATATGAAAGGACAAATGGAAAAGATTACAGAGGTAGATTAGAAAGAAAGAAAAAAAAGAGGAGGAGAGCATTGAACTGTCATTTCAAAATTATCCTCTAATATAGCAATTATAAATTTTTTCTGATACTAGATTTAAAATAGAAGAAAAATTCAATGCACTAAGAATAAATAATCCAAAATATTAATCATATATATATACATATATGTGATATACATATATATGTGTGTATCCAAGTGTTTGATCTATTCAATATTACAAAACATCAAGGAAAAGAATCACTATTCAGTGAAGACTGTTGGAGAAATTGTATAGCAGTATTGTGAAAAATGAGATTAGAAAGACAGCTCAAACCATACATGAAAGTAAATGCTATTTACCTAAAGGCTCATATCTTCCATATATCTAAGTGACAGACTGAAACTGTTCTGAACATAAAAACTCAGTAGAAACAGTAATTTGGTGAATAAGAAGCCTAAAATAGTTTTTACTAAAAATATAGGAGTCTGCCATATCAATATTTTCAAATTGGCTTGATATCTTCCTTCCCTATTCCTCTTTTCCCTCTCTCCCATGATACATGCATAAGATATTACATGAGATGTGGTGTTAGGAATAAAAGCTGTGAATAACCCATATGGGCAGCCCTTTGTGAAAGCAATCAATGGCTATGGAAAGATTAAGTTCTGCAATATCTAAGCAACCTAAGAAAGTAAAAGTGCTTTGCTTATTCAAATATTCTATATAAATCTATAAAGTAGAATAATGCTTAAACATAGATAATTAATTAAAATGCACTAACAGGTGGATATGATTGTCAAGGTGGCAAGGGGTTTTGCAAATGACTTTATATAGGTTAACTCATAAATTTATTTTATCCTTACTGTAACCCTAGGAGGAAAATTCTATGATGATTCCCATTGTATAGATAAGTAAACAGAACTGGACAGAAGTAAAGTGATTTGTCCAGGGTCACCCAAATGGTAAATGTTTGGAGCTGGATTTGAATATAACATGCAAATATATATATATATATTTGTGTATATATATATATATATATATGTGTGTGTGTGTATGCATGTATATACACATATACATATACTACATGTATGCAGGACAAATTGTAATATGTATATGTATGTATATACACACATATACATATACATGTATGCAGGACAAATTGGAAATAAACTCAGGAGAGAAGGCATTAGCATTAAGGATATTAGTGGTAATTGATGACTATAAAGAAAACAGAAAAATATAATATTTCAGATAGATTTATTCAGTTATATTACTTTATAGTATTTGAAATTTTTAAATGGCAATGAATCATATTTACTCTTTCCTCATCTCTAGTTAAAAGTTTTGAACAAATACTTTTAAAAATAGGAACTCAAATTTATCATTAGAATAAATCACCAAAACTGAGGAAATGTACTTCTAGGAATACCTGTGCACATTTGGAGTCATATTGGAAATCATCTAGAGTGGTAAATCAGTATATTTCTTGCTACTGTGACACAAGTAACAATCAATACCATTCTATTATGTGAATATATATATATGTATATATAATATATGTATATATATAATTGTCTTATTTGAAAATAATATGATAATATGACATGACATATCTATATTTATATCTATATCTATCCATCTGTGTGTATGTGTATATATATATATATGTCTATCTAAGCAACCCATAAAAGAAGGCAGAAATAAAGTCAAGATGGAAAAGAAAGAGGTATACTTCTTTTAATTTCTTAGCATCTGTTACCTTCTTGTGGGCTTTTTCTCTAATAAGTATCCTTAGAGAACATTTTAGGTCAATTTTTTACATCATGTAGCTTTTGGACTATAGCCCAGGCCACATCTATATATAAGTAGACACCTGTATTCACTTCACATAAGTAATATATTTATTTTCTTAAGTGCAGCATCAGATTCATGAAAACCATTCCCTTTTCCAATATGTCCATTTACTGATTTTTGTACTATATGTTTATCTGGCTACAAAACAAAAAGGAAATGCTTTGCTCTTCAAAGAGTTAGGTAAGCATTCCTCAAATGGAATGTTTTTCCAACATATATTCCCATTTGCCTTTAAGAATACATCTGCAGTGGGGCAGCTAGATGGCGCAGTGGATAGAGCACCGGCCCTGGAGTCAGGAGTACCTGAGTTCAAATCCGGCCTCAGACACTTAACACTTACTGGCTGTGTGACCCTGGGCAAGTCACTTAACCCCAATTGCCTCACTAAAAAAAAAAAAAAAAAAAAAAAAAGAATACATCTGCAGTTGCATTTACATCTTAGATGATTAGCAGTGCCATGGACAATGCAGGTTCTTAGGGTACAAACTGAAAAAGAAAAAATGCTACAAGTATAGTTTTTAGCAAGATGATGGCTTTTTTTTTTCCAGGGAGGGAGGATTAGAATTAGGAAGACCAGTTGCTATTATATCGGTACATAAGAAGAGATGGTGCAGGCCTGAATTAGGGTATGGGAAGTGAGAGTTTTGATTGAGATATGTTATACCATATATTAAGGTATTAAGATCTGAAGGAATGCACTCATTCATCAAATCACTCTGAGAGGACTGGGCAAATTATAAGATGTGCACGCTGAGAAAGGATAAAACATCCAAATTGACTTTAAAACCCTTAAATGTATAAGGAGAAGGAAGATGGGACCATAAATTAAAATAAGGAAGTTGGAAGAAGGGGGATTAGATTAGAAGCTAATAGATTGAATTTTGGAAGTGCTTAATTTGATATGCTGGTGCAGCATCTGGATAGCTAGCTGATAGGTGAAGAGGTAGGACAATTATTCAAGAAAGAGATTAGGGTTAGGAATACAGATTTAAGAGCCACTTGCAGAGAAACAAAAATGACATCAGCAGAGCATAAATAAATAAATGGGCCTTGGAGAACTGGAAAAAACACTCACATAGAGAGTCCTCAAAGAAGATAGAAAACAAGAACATCCTGATTTAGCTGTGGTCAGACAAGTAGGAAGAAAATCAGGAGAGAGCATTTTAATAGAAGTCAAGAGAGGAAAGAGTTCCCATGAGGAGAAGGTGTCAATAGTAATTAATTGATATGGTAGATTGGATGATAGACATGGTTAATGTATAAAATAGCTTCTAGGAAATTAATCACTTCTGACTGTGGAATTTGCTGAAATTTGGCAAATGATAATCTTTAAATCTGGAAGGTCTTCATTCGAGTTCTTCCTCTGAATAATTCTGGGCAAATCACTGAATCTCTCAAAGCTCTAGGTAACTAGAAATCACAAAGAAGATACCATCCCACATTGGCAGAGGGTAGTTTCTTCACCTTTGAGTTTCCCATTTCAAAGAAATGACATTTCCACTCTCAGCTTGCTGTCACAAAAACTCCTCTTATTCACACATGAAATGACCAGTTATTTCTCACTGGTTCTATATGGCTATGAATCATGGACCACCAAAACTCTAATCAAAAGTGAAATCCTCAAAAGACAATGGAAAGATACCAAATATGAGGAAGTCTTAGCATATTAGTAATAATGGCTTCAATGAAAGAAATAGAATAAAGATACCCAGGAAGTATATAATAGGAAAAGAAAATAACTATAACAAGAGCAAGAGACAGCATATGTGTAAATATATAGTTATATAAGGTGGGACCACAAACAATCCATGTTGTCTCTTACTTGAATATTAACCATTTTATATCATTAAATTATCCACAAGACTCTATCTAAGGCATTGGAAACCTTTTTCTTAGTCTTTTGGTGTGATGTCAAAAGACTTAGAGAAAGGTTTCCAAAGCCTTTGGTAGAGTCGCATGGAGGATTTAATGATATAAGAGGGATAAAACTCAAGTAAGAAATTGCATGGATGTTTTGTGATCTCAGTTTAGTCACCTAACTATGAATGTGTGAAAGGATAGGGTATAGACCCTAAGATCTCAGGCTCAGACATCCCATCCAGGACAATGATAACCTACTTCTTATCCTCTTACCAAGACTAAGGTGATTGGGCCAAGAAACTATGATTAATCAGTCTTACTGGTTATCCTGTACCAATATGAGTACTGAGATCTCAGTAGCAACTTTCAGCTCTCCACTCAAATCTTTTCATCCTGAATGGAGGGACCAGTGTCCACTAAATAATTTTAGATCCAAAAGAAGTTAGAAAGAAATAGCAAGGAGAGGAATCTTCATTAGTTGTTCCTAGTGACTATGCTAGAGACATGAGCAAATAGGAAGAAAAAAAAAAACTCCGAATACATTTTTTTAAAAATGCTATAAGTTAAAAGAAACCCAGGACAAAATTCCAGGAGAATAAAATCATTACAAAAAATTTAAATAGTCCATTTTTGGTGGGGTAATGAGGGTTAAATGACTTGCCCAGGGTCACACAGCTAGTAAGAATCAAGTATCTGAGGCCAGATTTAAACTCAGGCCTCCTGAATCTAGGGCCAGTGCTCTATCCACTGCACCACCTAGCTGCCCCCACAGTCCATTTTTTTGTGTGTGAGGCAATTGGGGTTAAGTGACTTGTCCAGGGTCACACAGCTAATATGTGTCAAGTATCTGAGGCCAGATTTGAACTCAGGTCCTCCTGACTCCAGGACCAGTGCTCCACCTAGCTGCCCCCCCCCCAGTCCATTTTTAAAAAGGAAATGGATAGGACATTTAAAACTCTGAGTGATTAAAAGAGGAGAAGAAAGTTAAAACACAAGATAAAAATAAATAAATGAAAGCCCTTAGGAGAAGAAAT
Organism: Dromiciops gliroides; assembly: GCF_019393635.1. NCBI lineage: Eukaryota > Metazoa > Chordata > Mammalia > Microbiotheria > Microbiotheriidae > Dromiciops > Dromiciops gliroides. Next base: position 567,355,518 of record NC_057861.1, on the reverse strand, counting down.
AGGAGATTAGATAAGGTAAAAAGCATTACACAAGTAGTGGAAACCTAGAAAACTCACAGAAAAAAACTAAATAATTCAATGATACAGCAAAAAAAATGTTAGAGTAAAACAAAAACACTTAAAAATAGGAATGCAACAGAAAAAGACTATCTAAATAGAAATGGGGTGTGAATGATTGGGGAAAAACATACAGTAAATATATCTAATAAAGAGATCTGATATCCAGTAACTAATATCTCTGATATCCAAGATATATAGCAAATTGACCCAGATGCATAAGAACTAGAGCCATTCCACAAAGGATACAAACAGGCATTTTTCAAAACAATAAATTCAAGCTATAAACAACCATATGACAAATGGCTCTAAGTAACTAAAAATAACAAATGCAAATTAAAACAACTCTGTTTCACCTCATATCCATTAGATTGACAAGATGACAGAAGACAAAAATCATAAATGTTGACAGGGTTGTGGGAAGACAGACATACTAATGTACAAGTAGAGCTGTGAATTGTTCTAACCAGTTAATAAAACAGTTTACAATTATATTTTGAGAGTCTTTAATCAGTACCTACCTTTTGAACTAGTGGTCCCATTATAAGACATAATCCAAATCAAAGACAGAGGAAAATGTATGATTTACATAAAAATTATTATAAATTTTTTGTTATAGCAAAGAACTGGAATGAAAGCTGATGCCTGTTGATTGGGGGAAGGCAAAAATATTGTTTTATGAATGTAGTAACAAAATGGATAGAGAACCAACCTTGGCACGTGATCGACTTAGGTTAAAATCCCACTTCTGACACACACTGTATAATCCTAGGCAAGTTATTTAATTGCTCATGCTTTAAGCAACTCTCAGACTGAGAGTTTCAGAAAAAGTGCCAATGTGCATGGGTAGAAAGAGCATGGTTGTCCAGGAGTTACAATCCTTACTCCTATGCTTATAAATATTATGGAATATTATTGCATGATAAGAAATGATGAGTATAAAGAATTCATAGAAACTTGTGAAAACTTGCATGAACTGATAGAGTGTAAAGAAAGAATTAGGAGAAAATTTTAAACAATGACCTTAATTATATAAAACAATAAGAACAGCTTCAGAACTCTGATCAAAACAGTAACCAGTTATGACTCCATAGGACTTAATAATCAAGCACTGCTCCCACATACTGGCAAAGAGGTAGTGAACAATAGGTGTAAGAGTGAGCTATATATTTTTAAAACATGGTCAAAATGATTATTTGTTTTCCTGTATTAAGTATATCTATCCTAAATGGGAATTTAATTGGGCAGGGCAGAGATTTATCAGTAAATGTGATGACTTTTTAAAAGAACATCACCAAAACCCTTTTTTAAAAAATGTTCTAAAGAGAATATAGTTTCTTTGACAATGCTTTTTGCTTTCCAGGTCCTGGGAGTGGAGGGGAGAGAAGGGTAGTGTCCCAGAGAAGTCATTAGTACTTTCTTAGTAAGGTCAATTGTGGTACATAGCATAGAACTATATACATACATGTATATACATGCGTTTATATATCATATACTTACATAGATGTATTTGTATATGTTATTATGTGTTAATATGTGATGTTCAAAAGTAGAGGATTAATAATTTAATGAATATATAAAACTATTCACATACTTTTTACAATCTGTTTACATATTCTCCTTGTATATTGGAGCATTTTTGGCAAGTTTGAGAACTAATTATACTTTTCTTACAAGCTCCCACTCTGTCACAACTTTCCCATCCCAAGGATTCTGAACCTCTGGCTGTCATTATTCAAACCCTGTTCTCTACCATTATCAACTACCCCACTTGCTATTTTATTTCCATTGCCTTCATACCAAACTCCCACACACCTATCCTTCCATTGTGCCTGCTTGAATCCTTGATCTAGAGTTAACAAATTTGCTTTTGTCTTAAATTATTTCCTTTCCCATTCCTTCCATCTTCTGGCTCTTGCTGAAATCTGACTTCCTTTGGATGAGACAGCCTCCCTGGTCACCCTTTCCAGCACTGATTATGCTTTCATTCATTTCTCTGGACTCACTTATCAAGATGGGAGAATCAGAATATCATTTACTTCCCACTGCTACTATTATCGTCACTGAGTAACCTCTCCTCCTCTGAGAATTATCCAATTCATATTTACTTTCCATTTGAAATTCTCAAAGCTATTTTCTACCAATCTTAAGTACCTTCACCTTCTTTCTCATTGAGTTTAGTGCCTGGCTGCATATAGAAGACTTCAATATACAATTTGATATTCTTTCAAATACCCTAACCTTCCAGTTCCTCAATTTAGTCATTTCTCATAGCTTCTTCACCACCCTACCTCAGCTCCACAGAGATGATCACCCAGGTTATACTTACTAATGATGTCTCCCTAGCACCTTTTCTCTTCTCTTCTACCTCTATATTATTTTATTTGGTTATTTTATTAGCTCCCATGGATTCAATTGCCATAATTAACACCTCTAATGCAAATGATTCCTAAAATTTGTACATCCCTAACCTACATTTAAAACTATATATCCGGGGCGGCTAGGTGGTGTAGTGGATAGAGCAACGGCCCTGGAATCAGGAGGACCTGAGTTCAAATCCGGCCTCAGACACTTAACACTTCCTAGCTGTGTGACCCTGGGCAAGTCACTTAACCCCAATTGCCTCACTAAAATATATATATATATATATATATATATATATGTCCAATAGATATCTGAAACTCAACTTATAAAAAAACAATTCATTATCTTTCATAAAAAACCTTCTCTCTCCCAACAAGAACACCATCATCCTCAGTCACTTACCCTTAAACTTATTTGTCTACTTTATTCCTCATTCTTTCTCCTCTCTTGACATTCAATGTATGGTCAAATATTGTCAATTTTATCTTTGTAATATATCTCGCAATTGCTCACTTCTCTTCTCTGATGCTGCCACAACCCTAGTGGAAGCACAAATTGAGTGCTTAGAGATTTGTTAGACATCAAAAATGCCAAGGCCATCCACTGCATCCTGAGGCATTGTCATTCATCTTGACTTTTGTCTTGCCACTGGACTCTGATGACTCTGGAAGAAAGAGCAAAGCTGATGACTTCATGAAACTCTGCCCCAGTTACATTCAATTTATGTAAGAGTCAAAAGACATCATCCATACCATTATACCATGTTTACCTACCTCAGAGTTCCTTGGCAACAGGCAAGTGATGAAGCAGGAGATGCAGATCCACTAGACTCCTCCTCACAAGTATACCAGGACTTATGATCATCTCAATGGATTGAAAGATCAGTGAGATTTGGCAGCTGCTTGCATGTCTGAGCAGTAATTTTAAGAACCTCAACATTCACCACCTAGTGTGAGAAAAGGTAACCTAAAATGGTCTGTTTCACCTAACCTAACTGTGGCTAGCTTACTGTGGCAGCTGGAGAGCCTATCTTGCAGTCAAAACACACAACAAAAAATGTATAAAAACTTTTGTGAAGATTATTCCACTCACTATTGGTACATGGAATGTCCCTACTTATGAATGGCAAGAATTCCAGTAGACTTGAAAGACTCTTATTGCAAGAGAATTCAGCAGGCAGCAATCCAAATAGCAGGCCTGAGTGAAACAAGACTGGCAAATGAAGGCCAATTTGCTGAAGTCAAAACTGGATACGTGTTTTTCTGGAGTAGCCACAGTGAGGGGGAATGCTGTGAAGCTTGCATAGGTTTTGCAATCAAAACTATTCTAGTCAGCAAGTTTGTATGCCTCCCAAAAGGAGTGAGTAACAGGCTCATGACAATTGATTGCCAATTTCAGTAAAGTTCTACACCATCATACACATCATCACTGTGTATGCTTCCACCATGATGAACTTTATTGAGGTAAAAAAATTATGAAGAGGACAAGCTTATAATTCTGGGTGACTTTAATGCTAGAGTGGACACAGACCATTAGATATGGCAGAGAATCCTTGGTGGGAATAAAGTTCAGCAACAGTCACTGCTGAAGACTTGTGCATCTCATAACCTTATCATCAACAACACTGTTTTACATTTACCTAAAAACAATAAAACTTTGTGCATGCTTCCTAATAACAAACTTTGGCATTAAGTAGACTATGTCATTGTAAGAAGAAGAGATATACAGAATGTGCTTAATGAAGGTAATAGTGGTGCAAAATGCTAGATTTATCATAAATTTACCCTCTCTAAGAAAAACATTTACATTCAGAAAAGGTGGTGGCCTCGAGGCAAGACAACTACCAGAATACATAATGTCAACAGATTAGAGCACTTCTCTGAGAAGAAACAGTTTGTTGCTAACTTGGAGGGAAAGTTGAGCTAACACACATTTGGCAACAGTGGAGTAGCATAGGAGTGGGCAGCTTTCTGAGATTTTTTATACGATATTACATTTGCTTATATGGGCCAGAACACTCACAAACATCAGGATTGGTTTGACAAAAATGATGGGAAAATTCGAAAGCTGCTAAAAGAAAAACAAGAAGTCCACAGGGTATACTAGAAGGATAATTCATCCATCTCTAAGAAGGTAATATTTAACTCCATCAAAAGTAAAGTGCAAGTGATGCTTTGAGAGATGCTGGATTCTTGGCTCAGTAAGAAGGCAGATGCAATTCAATTTTATGCTAATAGTAACTATCCAAGGTGCTTTTATGATGCTCTGAAACCTATGGGCCAAAGATATGTGGTGCATCTCAACTACTTAACACTGGTAGAGCCACATTGATAAGTGATAAGGACATGATCCTGGAGAGATGGGTTGAACATTTCCTGCCTTTTTTCAACAGACCATCATCAACCAATGATGAAGTCATTGATGATATGTATATCTCAGGTTGAAGTCATTGTCTCTCTCTCTTTCTCTCTCTGTACCTGAACTTTCAACTGAAGAAGAGGTTTAAAAAGTATTAGATGCCTGTCATATGGAAAATTTCCTGGTGCTGATTCTATTTCAAAAGAGATTTACAAGGTAGAAGATCCACTGCTCATACAGAAGCTGACTGAAATATTTTGGGTTATATGGCAAGAGGAGGTTATCCCCTTAGGAGTTCAAGGAGGCTTCCATTGTCCATCTCTACAAAGAAAAAGGAAATAGGTTGCCCTGTGACAATCACAGGTTATTGTCTCTCCATTAGTCATTGCTGGCAAGATTCTTGCAGAGTCCTCCATAATAGGCTAATCACCTTCACCTGGAAGATGGTCCTCTACCTAAGAGCTAATATGGCTTCAGAAAGGGCTGAGAAACATTAAATATGGTGTTTGCTGCCCAACAACTTCAGGAGAAATGCCAGGAGCAGAACAGAGGCCTGTACACAACATTCATATATCTGATCAAGGCCTTTGATACTGTCAGTCATGAGGACTTGTGGAAGTTCATGGCAAAATTTGGCTGTTTAGAAAAGTTCACCAGTATTGTATTTATTATCCATGGGGGCATGCTCTATAGGTTCTGAATTATGGATGATGCTCTCACACTTTTCCAGTCACCAGTGGAGTGAAGAAAGGATGTGTGTTTGCTCCTATGCTTTTTAACATGATGTTTTCTGCAATGTTGTTGGAATCCTTTCAATAAGGACAAAAATGTTGTCAAGGGCCGCTATTACACTGACAGCAAATTATTTAACTTGAACATTCATGACTATAAGCCAAGACTAAAGTGGAGAAAGAGTTGGTGTGTGACTTTTTTTGTTTTTTGTTTTTTGTTTTTTTTTTAAGAATAGAATTTTATTTTCCAAAATACATGTAAAAACAAATTTTAACATCAATTTTTAAAAAAAAATTGTTCCAACTTCTCTTCCTCCTCTATTCCCACCCCCACCCACTAGAACTCAAGCATTTCAAAATAAATTATACATGAGTAGTCATGGAAAACATTCCCACATTAGCTAGATTGTGAGGAAAAAACAGTCAAAAAACTCCCAAAACTTCAGACTGAGGAATTGTCAAGGTGTGTGGCTTTAATGTAGTCTCTGAGACTGAGATGCAACAGAGTATAGATCAGTTCCCTTCTGCTTGTGCTAATTTTGACCTAACAGTCAATACCAAGAAAACAGAGCTTCTTCATCAGATAGCACCCCACCACCCATGTTTGGAATCACTGATTACAGCAAATGGATAATTTTTGAATGCTGTGGATAAATTCACTTACCTTGGAAGTATACTTTCCAGGGATGTCCACAAATGATGAGGTTGACATATGCATTATCAGAGCTAGCTCAGTGTTTGGGAGGCTCTGAAGGAGAGTGTAGAAGAGAAGAGGTATTAGGCTGTCTAATAAACTAAAGTTCTACAGAGTCATTGTTCTGACCTCATTGTTGTATGCCTCTGAAACCTGGACAGCCTATCAGTGTCATGCCAGGAAACTGAGTCTCTTGCATTTGAATTATCTCAGGAAGATTCTGAAGATCACCTAAGGTTTGGGACACTCAGATCCTTTCTCCAGCTGAACTACCAAGTATTCAAACTCCACTACAGAGAGTGTAATTCCAATGGGCTAACCATGTTGTTTGAATAACAAATGTACATTTGCCTAAAGGACTATTTTATGAAGGACTCACAGAAAGCAAATGCACACAATGAGGTCAGAAGAAGTGACACAAGGAAGCTCTTAAGGTCTCTCTGAAGAACTTTGGAATTAATTGTGAGACACTGCAGACCTTGTGTAAGATAATGCAGCACCTTTATCAAAGAAGGTGTTGTGCTCTATGAGCAAAGCAAATTTGCAGTAGCTCAAAAGAAACATAAAATGCACAAATGTAAAGGCATCTCCACTTTAAATGTTAATGTAGACTCTTTGTGCCCAATCTATAGTAGAGCGTTCCAAGCTCATATTGGTTTGATCAGCCATAGCTAGATACACTGTACCTTGACCCCAGCATAGAGCTGTCATTTTGGTCCTCTTGGGGCATGAAGGACAACAATCCAAATGTCTTCCCTCTATTGATTATCCCTAATTTGGCCTGTATATACACATGTATGTATGTAGGTAGGTAGGTAGGTACTGTGTATATGTATATACATACATATATAGGTATGTAGTTTTTACATAGTTGTTTGCTTATTATCTCCCCTATTAGACTGTGAGTTCCTTGAGACTGAAGACTATTTTTTGCCTTCCTTTGCATCCCTACCACTTAGCAAAGTGCCTAGCATATGAAAGGTACTTAACAAACACTTATTTATTGATTAATGCCTGATGTTAAGGATAGGTGTCATTATTTGGAGATATGTTTAAAGATTTTGGAGATTCCACATAAAAATCTCATGCTCCATATTTAACAAAAAATGCAAGCCTATCTATTTATGAGATACTATTTACTATTTGTTAAATTTTGTAAATAAATTATTTAATTTCAAGATTTTCCAGTTTTTTTCAAAACTCTGATTGTATTTTTCTATTATTCAGTCTTACACTAGAAATTCCTAGAATCCTGTACTGAATTTTTGTATCATGTACAATGCTTGACACATTATAAGAATAAGTGCTAAGCATGCTTCAAATGTCTTTAAAAATGCTTTCTTCCATGTCATCCTAAAAGCAGATCATTTCAAAAGACATTTTAAAACCTCTGTTTCTAGTATACACTGGTTTTTGTCTTTCAATACATAAAAATGTATCTCTCTCTGTCTTAGAAACTCAGATGCCACATTTGCACTTAATGGGCTATCACTGATCTAACAAAACACCCATTAGTGTCTACCTGGATTAAGCCCTGCATTTGTAAGAGACATGATAAGATGATACTCTCAACTCAGTGCTCTTATGTATCCTGGTCTACTTAGACTGTCAGAAATGATGCAGGTAAATAAGGAAGAAGTAGCAATTATTTTCCCTAGATACTGTTACACATTTAGAAAGGGCTTCCTGCCATCTATAATGGTGGCTTTGATATGGACACATTTATTTCTATTAATATTTTATCCATAAATGTTTTTCTTCCAGGAAGTTCAACTTGAAAATAATGATGCTAAGTTTTCAATTGGGAATTAACACTTGCTTTGGGAAGACACTAACCCAAGGGAAGAGATTCTAAAGGATTATAGGATCACAAAATTATGAATTGAAAAGGACCTGGAAGACTATCTAATATAGCTACTTTATTTTACAGGTGAGAAAATAAGGCACAAAGAGGCCTTCTAATTTACACATGACTATATATATATATATATACACATACACACACACACACGTATGGATATGTGTATGTATATATATATACATATATGTATATACACATATATATAATTGTGATTATAATGCATATAATAATTATATATATAAAATAAGTGGTGGAACCAACTTTGGAATGCAGTTCCTCTAACTTGAAACTCAGTACTACTTGCACTGTACCACAGTTAAAACATGAAAGATATTAAAGCATTGAATTCAATTTATTATATTTCAGGTTTATAATTTAAAGGTTTTTTTTTTCAAAAAAATTTATAAAAAAGATAAATCCTGGGAAAATGAAACATTTAATTCAATCTGCTCCTAATTTACAAGGTTTTAAGTCCTATAAGATCAGAGACCCCATCAAATTGAAACTTTGCATCTCCCTCAATGCCTAGCATAGTGTTCCACATGTAGAAAGTGCTTAATTTACACTTATTTTGTAAAGCAATCTGTAATATGTTTTCTCTTTCCTCTCTCCTAATAAAAAACCTGGGAGAAAGGATAGTATTTGCCCAGAGGAGATGCATCCTGGAGAATGGAGTTGAAATGAAATGGGAAAGACCAAAAAGGAGGAGGAGGGGAGACATTTTGACCCAAGGAGAGAGAAGGATGATGTTAGTAGTTTTTCCATCTAGTAGAGTATAAACTACCTTGAGGGCATGAATTATTTCAGTTTTGCTTTGTTTTGTTTTGTTTTTATCCTCAGTAACAGAAAGGCAGCCATGGTATAATGAATATAGAATTGGCCTGAAGGCCAGTAAGAACTGAGTTCTAGTCTGACCCCTGACATAAAGAAGTTATGTAACACTTGGCAATTATTGATATAAACAATTTATCAATGCTCTAGACAATTTTTAAGACTATAAGTTAAAAACAAGGTGCTTAGAAGCATTGGTCGAGTTTCCTAGTCTAGGAGTTCCCTATACCAATGGAATCGCAGGTCTTCTCACTATTCCTATCCTGAGTGCCTTAAAGTAGGAACAATAATAAATGCTTATTAAATAAAGTAAGGATGATGGTTCAAAAAGACTACAGAATTCTAGAGTCGTCTTTCCTTGTCTAAGATACTAGTAGACCAAGTGACTATGGTATGGAGCTGGGGAATGACAAGAGGCATATAGAACATTGTAGTGAGAAAGAAAAAAGTTATCAGAATCACCCATCTCTAATGGCAGAAAACAGCAGTCCATGACTGAATGTGTTTATTTTTTCAATTAATAATCATTTATTTTTCTCTCTGTCACACATTCCTTCACAACTGGAAAAAAGATATAATGAATATGCATAGTCAAATAAAACAAATGAGAAATGATGGAGGTGTTGTAGGAAAACAGGCACATTGTTGCTCTGTTGGTGGAGCTATGAAAAGGTTCAGCCATCCTGGTTCTATGACCAAAAAGTCACTGATCTGTGTATACCATTTTGAGCTAGCAATAGACCTTGTAGGTCAATACTCCTGCAGAGATCAAAGAAAGATGAAAAGGATGCATGTAATACAAATAAATGTTTACGGGGGGGGAGGGCACAAAAATCTGCAAATTAAAAAGGTGCTTATTAATTGGGGAATTGCTGAACATGAATGTATCTATGAATATAATAGAATACTCTTGAAACAGAAATGATAGGGGGCAGCTAGGTGGCACAGTGGATAAAGCACCAACCCTGGATTCAGGAGGACCTGAGTTCAAATCCAGCCTCAGACACTTGACACTTACTAGCTATGTGACCCTAGTCAAGTCACTTAACCCTCACTGCCCCACCAAAAAAAAAAACAAACAAACAAAAGAAACAGAAATGATAAGAGAAATATGAGAAGATTTTTATGAACTGACACAAAATGAAGTGAGCAGGATGTATTTCTGTTGGCTATTGAAGAAGGACATCAGAGGAGGTCTCATATTTGGAAATATAGGTGATTAACATACACTTTTGTTGCTGATGATGGCTCTATGTTTTGTTGTACTCATTTAATAAATGTTTCTTCTTTTGCAAGTATTTTAACTGCATTCTGGCAAGTTATTATCAGTATGCTGGGGTGGGGACTTGGGGAGGGACCAGGCACATGTTTCTTGAGGCTTCACAAGTAATGATTATGAAAATTCCCCAAAGGGCCATCATGTAATAAATAAGGCTTTCTCATATAAGGTTACAGTTGAATTTGTTGTTAGGTTTTATACTAGGATCTTTAATACTTATCTTTCCAAATTCATGGAAATCCTATGAATTTTTTCATTTCCTTCAATACTCCCTCCTTTTCAATAATTCATTTTTCTACTTCAGGTAACAGAAACATGTTTCAAAGTGAAATCTCAGAAAGAAAAGCCTCATAACATTAACTGTTTCCTCTTGATGCAGAACATGTTATAAAACAAAGAAGTTCACATTGGTTTACCAATATTAATCACTGATCTATTTATTTCTGGTACATTAATATTTTACTTTCTTTTTAACTTGGCATGTTTTAGCTAAAAAACCCTTGTTCTTTTAAAGATCTTTTTTAAAAATAAATTATATGATCTACAGTATTTAAATCATTATCACCTGGTGACTATATTCTATGGAGATGAAATGTTGACATGTTGGAAATTAAAAGTGTTTTCATGCTGACTGTGAAAATATCTGATGATGAACAACTTTATTATATTGTTATCCCTTTAAAATGGTCCTAAAGGGATATCTACATTGCAATCTTTATTCAAGAAAGATCTGATGTCAAGACATCTATTTATTACTAGAAAAAGAAACCTTTCCAGTAAAATATGAAGTCTTTTATGAAATACTGAACCATAACTTCCCTGATACTCAGTTAATTTTCAGGAATTCAATTCAATTACACAAGCATTTATAAAGTTACTACAATGGGCCAGCCAGTGTTAAGTACTGAGAATTCAAAGACAAAAACAAAGCAGACCCTGCCTTCAAGGAAATTACATTGGATTGGTAGGGGACAGAATATACATAAATTTAATTAAATGATATGTAAAGTAATTTCTACAGAAGGGCATAATTCTAATATGAAGGGCAACTTATTAAAAATAGAATGATGGTTCCAGAGGGCATAATGGAAGGCTTAGGGAAGTATGGGATAAGGACATGGGTTGGATTAGAATAACATCTAGAAATGAAAGAGAAGGGACTGGTGGCCAGGGAAGTGACCTCTGGCTCAAACAATTTACAATTTAGAATTACAGAGACACTAAGTGGAGCCAAAGGACCTTAGATTGTCATGTCTTCACAATAGCAATGAAACAGTTATTTTGATTATCTGTTCCTGAGCAAAAGCTGAAAAGCATATGTGTGTGTACATATATACATATATATTGGGGTGGGAGGGAAGGGTATTTGCACAGCAATAGGAGGGGAGATCAGTCCTTTGTCCCACCAAATGGTCAAAACAGCAGTCAGTGGAGTCCTATGGTCTGGTTGGTAATACAGAGGTCAGGCAAATTTTAGGTGCTCAACCTCCAACCCTCAGTGAGATGAGCTCCCCCTCAGGATTCACTCCAATGTTAAAAGAATAGATAATATATAATTGTGCTTTTGGAGAGTATGTCCCAAAGAAAATCTATAATGATATGCTGAGCTTACTCAACAATGACTAAATTGGGCCACAACTGAAACAAAGAGTTGGTCCAATTCCCCAGAGGACAAGTTCTTCCTCTGTGAAGTTTCTCTTGACTAATGAGAAGCAGATGGTAATCTCTATTTCCCCATCTCTTAATATGCAACTCAAATCCTGTATTCTGTACTGTCAACCACATAAAAAAACATTTGCATTATGGTGTATGATTCTTTTATGCATGTCTTTGAAGCATGCACAGAGGTATGTTTATATCCATTTATATGTGTAGTTTTGTGAAATCTATGTATTTTAGGTCATAAAAACCTAATGGTGAAGAATTTTGTCTTTTGATCCTATGTTAAGCAATGCCCACCATAATGCAATTCAATTAAACAAATAGTTATTAAATTATTTTTATGTGCAATGCTTGCAGAAGAATTTTTGAAATATTTTGCAATACAGATGACTTCACTCCACAACTATCTGATTATTAATATGAAGTGAGGTATCAAATGGGAAGGCATATGTTTGTCACTATCACAGAGAGTGTCCAGTGAAAAGTCCAGATTAATGAAGGATTCTTCAGATGGTGAAGTCATCCATCTATTTGTGAATGACTTTGCACTGATTATATCAAGTCCACAAGCAATTCAGATACCCCCAAATCCATAATAACTCAAAATAACTCGGTCTCACTAGCTACAAACAAAAACCAAAGTGAATGAAGCATTCCTATTAAAGATTATAACATGCAATTAGCTAGATAATCAATAGGCCAGTCCATCAGTAGATATATCTGGGATAGACACTGTGAATGGACAATGAATTGAACCCACAATTGAAAAGAAGGAAAGCAGGTTGAATAGGTTCTGGGAAATTATTTAGTGTTTTTAATGACTCCAAATTTCTCCATGAAACAAAGGCATATTTTGGATATCAATATTCTTGAGGGGATGCTGTACGGCTGTGTATCACAGAATAATATGGTATCCAAAAATTTAAGTTCAGGGTCAATTGTTGAACAATAGTAGGTACAAGTACTTTCCAACATATTTGCAAAGAACATATTAGTCTCCAACATATTAGTAAAGAAAAGCATATGACAATTAGATTAAAGGATATATCATCAAAGAGATATATGAACATAAAAGGAAGTAAGCAGGTCAGATAGTAAGAATAAGGGATGAACTGATAGCCCATGTCCTTTATTGTTATTACCTCAATGTCAAAAATTCTAGAGGTATCTTCCCTACCCTATTCAGTGGATCCCCTGTGTAGGATTTATAGAAAGTCATAGATTATAGTCACATAGGATGAACAAGGTGTGGATGGGTTGTGACCTGCTGCAATGAAGGAAGAATCTATAGTGAAGTGATTACAAACCCATTCAAAGATAGAAATAAGTGAAATGCTAACTGTTCTAGGCTCTGATTATAAAAGATGGATCGAGACAATCTCTGCCCTCAAGAAATTTATAATCTAATAGTGTGCAGAAAGGGAAAAGACACATGCAAATTATACAAATTCCATAAAGAGCCAGTGAGACCTTCAGAATCCTGGATGGAGTCCTTTCCATTAATCTAAGACCTGCTTTTTCTTCAGATCCTTTGGGTCTCTCTGACACTGTGAAATTTCCTCTTAGTTCCTCAGCCCTTTCTCTGGAAACCTATAGTTTTAGTATTTAACAATCATCATTTAGCATATGCTACCTTGTAGGCAGGTCCTATTTTCCCAAATGGATTATAAACCCCTTGAAGGAAGAGGCCTCTCCTCATTAATTGTATCCAAGAATGTAGATCATTATCTAATATAAAGCAGAGTTCATTCTTAATGAAGATAATGATGTCTATTAAGGAAAGATTAGTTTCTTTAAAAATTCTTATTGATTATTATCATAATTTCCTGATTGTGAGAGGCAATTTGAAAATTAATGATAAGACAAAAGAATGCCTACAGGAGCAGAATGGCTAGTTGAAGGCCCTAACAAGTTAGGTTATCACCTTTTATTTGATATATTGAGCTAATGTATTTTCAGAATGAATGAAATGATAATTAGAAGTTAGAACAATCATTAAATGTGGAACAGCTGGTCCAGTTTGAATATCTCATCCCTACCATGAATTTACCTTGATTCTTTAAGATGCTCTGAAGTTCAGGAAGGATATGTCAGACAGATTCCCTTAGGCTATAAACAAGGCATCCCACCTTCCCTCCCCCATCTGACCTGGTTTACTGTGCATTCAGCCTAAATGTTATGCAGCTGAGGCCATCTGGGCCCCCGCAGGGTTCACCGGCAGGGGCTGTAGCAGGTGGGCCTCCTGATAGAGCCAGTGGGAACACTAATAAGCTTGTCTCAGCTGGAAAGTGCTCTTTGCATGTCTTTGCATTTCCTCCCCTTTTCTGGAGCAGCCTTAAGAAGTAAAATCACCCAGGTTGCCAATTATGCTACTTGCCAACTGGTTTGGGGCTCTTGAGCAAAAAAGAGAAAAAAGCCAATTTACTAATGTAGTCCTTCTTGGTCTTCATATATACAAATACACAGTAAGAAATGTCAATGATTATGACCCTAAGAGAGATTTCTTATCTTTTATATGCTCACTCACAATCCCATGCCCCCAAAACAAAAATTATGTTATGTGTATATGTATGTATGCATATTTATTATGACACACACATATCTTGAATTCATTCTCTCACATCAATTTTCAGAATTTTTTCAGCAATTTTTACCCTTATGTGATTAAAGTCCAGTAAAAGTTTTTAGATTTTTGTTTTTTGTTTGGTTGGGGTTTTTTAGTTAATAAAATCTGTTTTGTTCTTTCATGCTATAACTGTCAGAAAAGCTTCAAATGCTGTCAATCTTCCTATTTGGGTCCAGATGTCACAAAACAAACCTCTGGGAGCAGAATGGGAAATCTCCCTTATTTCAATTTCAATAAGCATGGTTGTTGTTATTATTGGTCCTTCATTCTCAAAGAGGACCATGACATAAGGAGGTGATGTCACGACTTGCAGTTAATTCAATTTAAGTGAGGCTGGGCTATGCAAAGTCACTTGGGTTTATGTGAGTCGCCCAGGGTCACACAGCTAGTAAAGTATCAAGAGGGCATATTTGAACTTAGGTCTTCGTGATGCAGGGCACTGGCCCTATTCATTGCTCTATTCATTGCACCACCTAGCTGCCCCAATTTCACCAAGAAAGGCCTCTAGAAATTGTGACTCACAGCTTCTCAACCCAACACAATTGAACCAGAGAAAATGGCACAGATATAGACTAATCCCCAAAAGCCACTGGAATGGCCAACTCTACTAAGATCTCTCCATTCCTTGTTCTTTCTGTCTCTACAACTTCATCAAGTCTATGTTAGGGTGGAGAGTATATGCCAAGGAGCCTGACTTGAAGAGTGAAACTATCTCCAAATAAAAAGAAAGTAGGGTAATTGTCCAGTTCTTAGATTTTGATGAATTGCCATCAAAGCTGAGACAAGAAATTTTGCACCCAGGCCCAAGTACCAGAAACTACTCCCAGGGAAGGTAATAGGGATGGGTAAGAGAGTATCAAAGACCTAATGAGGGTGAAAGATATTCCAAGAACCCATCATGAGCCTAATGCAAAAGAGGTCTTCCAATAATGAGATTGATCAGAAGTGAATGTAGTAGAGAAGGACCTTGTGTCAGTGTCCTGTCCCTGCTAAGCTGCTTTCTATACTAATGAAGACAAGTGGTAACAGAATCCTCTAAATCTGAGACCCTGGGGGCAGACTACTTTCATCTTTTTGTGTAAGTCGTGGACCCATCAAGCAGACTGGCAAAGCCCATGGACCCCTTCTCAGAATAATGTCTTTTAATGTATGAAATTAATAATATAGAATCCCCCAAATAAACCAAATATGAGGATATATGGTTGTCAAAATTAAAAACAAAAAAAAGTTCACCTCCCTAGGTTAAGAATCCATGCTCTAGAACAAAGCACTATTTCTTCTACCATACTCCCAGTTCTGACAATTATATTGCTTTATAGTACTTTAGAAAAATTAGTAGCAAAAGAAGACAGCCAGAAATGGAGGAAAAAATGACCCACTTTCTGGTCCTTAAAAAATTAAAAGCTCATATGTATTCAATCAGGGCAGTTAGGTGGTACAGTGAATAGAAAACCAGGCCTGGAGTCAAGAAGACTAATCTTCCTGAGTTCAAATCTGCCTCAGAGCTCTGTGACCCTGAGTAAGTCACTTAACCCTGGTTGTCTCAGTTTCCTCCTCTCTAAAATGACAAACTATTCCAGTACCTTTGTCAGGAAAACCTTGAATAAAGTCACAAAAAGTCGGACACAACTGAAAATGACTCAACTACAACACAACTTATAGTTATGTTTATATTCATTTTGCATTGTTTGTTGATGCTTTAACTGTGAGAAAAGAACATTTTTTGGCTTTACTATGAAATGGCCCAGTGCTTAGCTTTCATGTATTTTCTGTACAGTTTGCTCATACCCAATTATTTTCACATTGTTTCTCCCATTAGACTATGAGCTCCCTCAGGGCAGGGACTGTTGTTGCCTCTCTTTGTATCCTCGTGCTTTACCTGGCACTTAGTAAGAAGTTCATCAATGCTTGTTGACTGACCCACTGTCTGACTTTGTCTTTAGTAATAAGTGTCTCTACTTTGTCAAATCCTTGCCAGTCTCTATATGTGTTTACCTTTGTCATTTTTCATTTGGGTTGAGGAAAGGGACACTGAAGTGTGGCAAAAGCTTTTCCATTAGAATTTAAACTCTGAAGGCAAAGACTGTCTTTTGCCTATGAATGTATCACCAACACTTAGCATAGTGCCTGGCACATAGTAGGTGCTTAATAAGTGTTGATCAATTGATTGATTGGGAAGGCTGGTCTTGGAAGGAAATATACAAGTACAAAGCTGATATAGAAAATTAATTTTGTCTACCTTTCCTTAGACTCTTTTCAAGATGCTACTGCCATTCAGGTGCATGTGCACGTCATTTCCACATAAGAAAAAGCAGCTAATTCTAAATTACCAATTTATATTTGCTAATATGCCTTTGTAATTTTTACTATGGTAATAGGAAGGTCAGGAAGCAGAATGCTGCAAAAGAGCAATCTTGGAATCAGGAAGACCTGGGTTAAGTCCCTGCTACTAACATATACTAACTGTAGGACCAAGGGCAAATTTCTTAATCTCTCAATGCCCTCAGGAGACTCATGCGAGCTCTGGATTGCAGTCTACAGTGGTAGAGGGAGTATCCACACAAGAAGTTTCTTGCAGACTGATTAAATCACAGATCTAGATGGCCTCCAACTCCATCTCCTTCTCTTGGGGGTAAAGGACACTGATAGACAGAAAAATATGCGAGAATTACACCTTAGTACATGCTGAAACCCATGAGTAATACTGGATTCATGACTGAAATAAGAAAAACTGTGATGGGGGAGCAGGAAGAGAGCACACACATCTTAAAGCTTCCTTGTATTTGACTGTTTACCTGCAATGTCAAAGTACACTTACAAATAGGTCTTGGCTTGCTTTAATCAATCACTTATGCATCCTCAAAGACATCCTAGAGATCTTCTAAGGGATAAAAGCTTGCTGAAATAAACCTTATTGTGTATTCTAAAAACCTTCATTGTGTCCTTCAAAATTGAAGCATTTTCAGTATGGTTTCCTGTTTGTTTATCTGAGTACCTCTGGTAAATAGGACTGTGACTTGGCATCTCTCCTAACTTGATTTTTGCCAGTCGCTAAAGAAAACCAAACATTAGATTATATAAACATTATCTGGGAATGGCTAGATACAATCAGGATACCTTTAACTGTCTAGCTGATGCTCTTCGGTCATTTCCTTGATGCCATTCTCTAAACAAAATGCTACTCTCTGCCCTGATGAAGAAAAGAAACGTTAAACCACTGGATATTTAAGGAAAGGTGGCACTGAGAAAAATCTAGACCATTATGTACTTTAGGAACCCTAGAATTGTCTGAGGAAAAAAAAAACAAAAGAACTCACTAAACCTCAAAAGCTTCTGCTAGTGAATTTACAGCTACAACTAGAAAGCTGCTTCTAAATCAGTTTGCTGGAGATTGGGTTCCAGGCTATTCAGAAAAGAAGAGATTTCCAAGACAATGAAGTGTAACAACAAGCCCCTTCCTAGCTGAAGAGGATTGTGGGAAAATAATTAAGAGATCAATGATCCAGTTACACAAAGTGGAAGATACCCAATCCACAGATGTAGCACCAGATAGTGTTCCAAAAAACAACAATGGAGGAAAAGAGAGAAAGCCAAGAATGAAATGGAGAGGAAGAAGCCTTAGCAAAAACAGCATGAATTCTTATATCAGAGTAATATTATAATACCTAAGACCTGGCCACTCTCCAGTGTTATTATGATAAAAAGCAATGGCCTGGGAAACAGCCTGAGTAGGTTAGGTACCAATTTTGCTTCTGCCCACCTCCTTTTTGGCAAATATTGTGGAGAAATAATGAAGAAGGGAATGAAGGGCCTTCAATTCCATCCAAATGAGGAAACCACAAGTAGGAACTTCTTCAATAAATAAAATCTTCAACTCATAAGTAACTTTTGATGTAAGGGAAAAGTCAAGAACAATAATGATACTCAAAGGTGACTCTGGCTATAATTTTTCTAACAGCATAAATATTATACATAATAATTTATGTCTTTGTGCCATTATCAGTTACCTTGTTTATTATCTTGGAGTTGTTTTCAGTAGCATCCAACTTTTCATGATGCTTTTGGGGATTTCTTGGCAAAGATACTGGAATAGTTTGCCTTCCTTCTCTGGTCATTTGATAAATGAGGAAACTGAAGCAAACTGGGTTAAGTGACTTGCCCAAGGTCACATAGCTAGTAAATGTGAAAGGCCAGACTTGAATTCAGGAAAATTAATCTTCCTTCCTCCAGGCCCAACACTGTATCCAATGTGCCACCTAGCTGCTCAAATATAGCTGGTAACTGAAAGATTTACTTAAGACAGGCTTTTACAGGTTTTGATATACAAAGAAATGAACAACTTGTCTATGGGAGAAGAGTTTTCTCCAATTCATTAAGTAAAAATTATTTAAGGAGACACAATAGTAAATTATTTTAGTAATCTACTGTTTCATACTGAAAGACTCCAACTTCTGGTATAGGAACTCAGTACTTAACAAAAACTGCTGGGAAAACTAGAAGATAGATGGCAGAAACTAGGCATAGACCAACATTTTACATCTTATGCAAAAATAAGGTAAAAATGGGTACATGATTTAGACATAAAAGGTGATACCATAGGTAATTTAGGAGCAGAAAGAATAGTTTACCTCTCAGATACATGGAAAGAACAATTTATGACCAAACAAGAAATAGAGAATATTATGAAATGCAAAATGGATGATTTTGATTACATTAAATTAAAAAGTTTTGGAACAAACAGAAGCAACGCTGCCAAAATTAGAATGGAGGCAGAAAGCTGGGAAACAATTTTTACAGTCAATATTTCTGATAAAGGCCTCATTTATAAAATATATCAGTAAATAAATGAAATTTATAAGAATCGAAGACATTCCCCAATTCAGAAATTATCAAAGGATATGAAGAAGCAGTTTTCTGATGAAGAAATCAAAGCTATCTATTGCCATATGAAAAAATGTTCTAAATCACTATAGATTGGAGAAATTCAAATTAAAACTTCTTTGAGATACCACATCACACCTATCAGATTGTCTAATATGACAAAAAAGGCAAATAATGAATGTTGGAGAAGCTGTGGAAAAATTGAAACACTAATGCATTGTTGGTGGAGCTGTGAACTGATCCAACCACTCTGGAGAGCAATTGGGAACTATGGCCAAAGGGCTATAAAGGTGACCCAATACCACTACTAGGTCTTTATCCCAAAGAGATCATTAAACAAGGGAAAAGGACCCACATGTTCAAAAATAATTATAGCTGCTCTCTTTGTGGTGGCAAGGAATTGGAAATTGAGGGGATGCCCATCAAGTGGGAAATGGTTGAACAAGTTGTGGTATATGAATATAATGGAATAGTATTGTGCTATAAGAAACAATGAGCAGGCAGATTTCAGAGAAACCTGGAAGGACTTACATGAACTGATTATGAGTGAGATGAGCGGAAACAGGAGAACATTGTACACAGTATCAACAACATTGTGTGGTGATCAACTGTGATAGACTTGACTCTTCTCAGCAATACAATGGTCCAAGATACAATAGACTCAAGATAGAAATACAAAGGACTCATGATAGAAAATGCTCTTCAAATCCAGAAAAAAAAAAAGAACAATGGAATCTAGATGCAGATTGAACCATACTATTTCTTTTTTTTGTTTGTTTTTCTTTTTTGAGATTTTTCCTTTTTGCTTTGATTCTTCTTTCACAGCATGACTAATGCAGAAATATGTTTAATGTGATTGTACATATATAACCTATATCACATTGCTTGCTGTCTTGGGGAGGGAGGAGGGAGAAAAATTTGAAACTAGAAATCTTATAAAAACAAATGTTGAAAACTATCCCTACATGTAACTAAAAAATAATAAAATACTTTTATGATAAAAAATAAACAAAACATAAATAAATAGACAGATAAAAAAAGAATGAATGGTTGAATAAATAAATACACAGATAAATAAATGAATGAATGGAAAAATAAATGACGAATGAATAAATAAATAGGTAAATAAACAGTATTTAGTAAATTGAGCAAGAGCTCTAAGTTAGTTAATTAATGAAAGAGATGTTCAATTTTAATATTTAACAAGGACATATTTAGGGGCAGCTAGGTGGCACAGTGGATAAAGCACTGGCCCTGGATTCAGGAGTACCTGAGTTCAAATCCGGCCTCAGAAACTTGACACTTACTAGCTGTGTGACCCTGGGCAAGTCACTTAACCCCCATTGCCCTGCAAAAAACAAAAAACAAAAACAAAAACAAAAAAACAAGGACATATTTAAACATGTTGCCTATATGTCCCTAATACTTGGAATGAAGAAAATGCATGTCAGTGAGTCCAATAACATGTTGAGAGGCTCACCACTCCATGGAGTGTATAAGTGAGTATGATCTAGCCAAAATACAGAATTAATTAATTGTTTGATTAATTAATCACTTGCTTTACCAGGTCCTTACTTTGTGCTAAGCACAGTGCTAGCTCATGAGATATAAATAGAAAAGAAGATAGTCCCTTCTTTCAAGAAGCTCACATTTTAATATGGGAGACAATACACATGGAAGATTTCACCTCTAAGTCAAATGGAAAAGTCCTGTGATTCTCAGGATGCTGCAGCTAAACAGGTGTTAATATTTCTTCTTTAATGGTATTTCCAGTTATAAAATACTATCATTTTCTAATATTGAAACTTTTGACATTTGCTAAGGACATGGAAGGCATAAACTTTCATTTCTGGAGCTTCAGCTATGTATATTGCATTTGCAGAAGCAGTCGCCAGGCTTGCCTCCACCTCCATGGCATTTGCTTCCAGCATGATAACTGCAGTCACTGGGCTGGAGGCATTACTGTTCCCAAGTCTTTTGCGTTCAGGGTCCTGGGTTGTTTCCATCAAGGCCTGAGGAAAAATTGCAGTCAAGGTGGTGGTGGTGGTTTAATTTCCTTATCATGTGCTGCCTCCTGTTTCTCCCTCAAGGTATCTTTCTCCTTTAGCAAAACACAATTAGTTCAAACAAAAAGCATTGAATGAAAGAGTTTAGCAAAACTGGAGAGAAAGAAATAAATAAAACATCTCCCCACAAATCTAAAACACACTTATGAGATAATAGGATCTAAAATTTAGAACTAGAATGAACCAAGCTTCTCATTTTAAGATGAGGAAACTTAGGCCCTGAGACGTGGCCCTTGGGTAGGATTGAAACCCAAATCTTCTTAACAGCAAATACATTGCTCTGAAATATCATCAATGGGATTTTTGAAAGGCATTTAAGGGGCAGCTAGGTAGTACAGTGGATAGACCCCAGATGTGGAATCAGAAAGACTCTAGTTCAAATCTAGTCTCAGACACTTGCTAAACTTCCATCCATGAACAAGTTAGCCAACCCTTAATCTTCATTTATAAAATAAGCTGGAGAAGAAAATGGAAAACAACTCCAGTATCTTTGCCAAAAAACAAAACAAATAAACCAAAAAAAAAAAAAACCCAACCCAACCCAAGTAGGGTCACAAAGAGTCAGACATGACTGAAATGAATAAACAACATATTGAAAAGATGGGTGCCCCAGCATGCCTGCATACATAAAGAATGTATGTGGAGGGGAGTTGATATACATATCATATGATCAAGATACATATACCTGTGGAAGAACAATTCTTTGCTCTTATGTGACTGCTAATGTCTTCTGGTGATATCAAATTTCTCCCACTGGGACTGTTCCCCTTCCTGGTTTCATGTGGCATATATTCTATTCTAGGCATACATTCTTTGCCAGAAATCAGAAATATATGTGTGTGTGTGTGTGTGTGTGTGTGTGTATGTATGTACTGACTACCCTAGCCCTCATTGTCTGAAGAGTCAGATATATTACATTTCATCCCTCATAGTGGGTTCTCCAATACCTTTAATGGTGTCTAGTCTGTCTGCCAATGGCTCCAACCTCACCTATAATATTCCCTCAACTACAGGAGAGTAAGTCCCTTATACCCCAATTCCATTTAGCCAATGACTGCCAGGTTAACATTTATAAAGAAATATTTTCTTCAAATGTATAATGCAAACATACATTCTTCTCAATACACAGAATTTAATCCCCCAACCTATACCACTTCATACCATCTCTCCTCTGGGGAAGAAAGGAAATTAGATAAATAGGTCGGTTTCTATAGAGCAGAGTCCCAGTTACATGTGCAAAACCCACCTTGGGATAGAGTTCTGGGTACCCTGGCTTCTCTGGGCTTCCCTGCAGATGAGTCTGTCTGTAACAGTCTGCCTGGAATGCTGAGTGCAAAGTTACCATGTCTTGAACTTGCAGGTCCAGGGAGTTCATTGGGGATCATTGCCCAGAATCTGAAGTGGAGAGAGACAAACAATACAGAGCAGAAACAAGCACTCACAAATCCATTTCTTAGAGCCAAGATGAAAGAATAGAACAGAGGAAGGAAGTGCTTCCCCTCTTATTGGTTCAATTCATGCCACTCATGCTGTTGGTGCATGGTGATCTTCTTCCTCTGGAGGCAGTGAGGAAGAAGAAATGAGAGAGAAAGAGCATGAAGCCAAAAGAAAGAAGCTATCTCAGTTTTGCCACTTTTAAAGATGTGACCAGAATGCAGGTAAAAAAAAAAAAAAGGATATACCCACCAGTGTAGTACAAGACATAGTGTACTTCCATTTTAGACCCTGGGCAAGCTCAGGAAACTTTACATATGGATGTAGCATACAGTCTTTCCCTGATGTTGCGCCCTGCTAATTTTACTGCTCAGCATCACTGTACTTCTCATGTGGGTACCTGGTTACTGCTAGGCATAATTCCATTGAGAATAAAATTCTGGAGCTTTTCTTTGTTTCAAGAAGGACCCCTAACCCTCAGAAGGCTCTCTTGCAGATGTTGTAGAGAAAACACTGGAATTGGGGCCAACTCTGAAACTCAGTGTCTGTGTGAAAATGTATAACCTCTTCTAATCTCTGTAACTCAATTTCCTCATCTCTGAAAAGAGAATATCATACTTTCAGAGAGTTATTCTGAAGAAAGTATTTCACAAACACTAAAGTCCCATGTAAATTGAAGCTATTTAAGTTGTTGTGTATGTGTAAAGAGATATAATATATAGCACAGTCCTTGGCACATGTTCAGTTCAGTCATTTTTTACTCTTGTTTGACTCTTCATGACCCGTTTTGGGGTTTTCTTGGCAGAGATACTAGAATGGTTTACCATTTCCTTCTTCAGCTTGATTTACAAATGAAGAAACTGAGGCAAACAAGGTTAAGTGATTTATCCAGGAGCACACAGTTGTTAAGTAGAGAAGTCTTCCTGACTTTAGACCTAAAACTCTATAACTGCATCATCTAGCTGCCCCCTAGGGGGGCAATTAATAAATATTTATTGACTGAATATGTAGGCTTATAGAGTTGCTTAAAGAGAGGTCCATAAGGGGCAGCTAGGTGGCGCAGTGGATAAAGCATGGGCCCTGGAGTCAGGAGGACCTGAGTTCAAATCCTACCTCAGACACTTAACACTTAACTAGCTGTGTGATCCTAGGCAAGTCACTTAACCCCAATTGCCTCACCAAAAAAAAAAAAAAAAAGTAATTGGAAACTATTTAACAAAATAAATAAAAATAAAATAAAACATAGATAACATTATAAAAAAAAAAGAGAGAGGTCCATGAAAAAGTAGTGTAAAGAATTAATTGTTATTTGAGGTTTTTATGCCTTGGTGCGCACTGGCCTGGGGCTCCGCAAACCACATGGTGCTCCACCCACTGGTTGTAGCCATTGCCAGGGCTCTGGCACCTCACATCGTCACCACTCACCTACACCTACATGGGGCTGTCAAAATTATAATGATTGGAAGCCTAGTGAGGGCAGCCATGTGACTGTCAGAGCAGCCATTCCATTGGCT
Organism: Dromiciops gliroides; assembly: GCF_019393635.1. NCBI lineage: Eukaryota > Metazoa > Chordata > Mammalia > Microbiotheria > Microbiotheriidae > Dromiciops > Dromiciops gliroides. The sequence continues at coordinate 567,331,160 of NC_057861.1, read as the reverse complement.
GGGGCTGTGTGGGGTGTTTCTAGGTTTGGGGGAGGAGAATTGGGCATTCTAGGTGGAAGCTGGAGAGTGACAGATGTTCTGCTGCATATTTTCAGCTGATTCCTGGATGGTGGTATTTTTTCAGGTATTATAATTTCCCTTTCCCCATTTTATTTCCTTTCGCTTGATCCTACTGATCTTGTTTGTGTTTTGTTTTTTTTTAAGTTTGTTCTTGTTAAAATAAATCTTTTTCTGTTTTGAGGGAGGCTGCCGGTCTCCTTCCTTGCCCCAATATTGTAGCGAGCCACTTAGCTAGCACTCCCCAATTAAAAATTGGTCCTCACAGTAGTTAGGGTGGGAAGCTAGGTGGTGCAGTGAATAAAGCACCGGCCCTAGATTCAGGAGTACCTGAGTTCAAATCCGGCTTCAGACACTTGACACTTGACACTAGCTGTATGACCCTGGGCAAGTCACTTAACCCACATTGCCCCACAAAAATAAGAAAAAAAAAGAAAGGAAAAAAAAAAAGAAAAAGTAGTTAGGGACCTCATAGGGGCAGAACCAAGATGGTGGAGGAAAGGTAGTAAATGCTCAGATTTCCTGACACAATTACTCCAATAAAACCCTCCAAAACTAGCCAGAAGAGAACTCTTGGAGCAGCAGAACCCACAAAAAGATGGTTGAGATTATTTTGTATCCAAAGACATCTTGGAAGTTTGGCAGAAGGGGGAGCTGGGCTGGGAGTGGAGTCTAGCCAGATGATCAAGCCAACACAGATACATCCCCAGGCACACTGCACCAGAGAAACTTACCCCCTGAACCTCTGAATCAGCTACAGTGCAAGAATCTTCTGGAACTAAGTTCATAGTCTGGTGAGAGGGCTGACTGGCTGGCTGGGGTTAGGGGGCAGTGTCTATGGGGGTGTATGCAGGAGCTAAGGAAGGATTTGGATGCCCTACCCCAGTGAGGAACCAGGAAGAAATCTTTAGTGGTAGTGGCCCAGGTGGGGGAGGGGTGCAGGCTCCTTGGAGTTAGCAACCATGGAACAAAAAGTTTTGCTGCCTGGTTGATTAGTAAGTTGGCCTGGCATTATCTACAGACCAGAGAAAGGGCCAGGCTAGTGAAGAATCTGCCCCTCATTAAATATTTACACCTGGGACCCCCTGAAGCTTGGGGCAATATATCCTGGAAGCAGGACTCCACACTAAGAAGGAGTTAAAAGTCAAGTGAAAGATGGGCAGAATAAACAGGCAGAGAAAGTTGCAAACCCTATATACAGCTTTTTAGTGACAAGGAAGATCGAGATGCACCCTCAGAAGAGGATAGCAACATCATGGACCCTGCATCTAAAGCTGCCAAGAAAAATATGAATTGGTCTCAGGCCATAGAGGCACTCAAAAATGACTTTAAATATAAAGTCAGAGAGGTAGAGGAAAAAATGGAAAGAGAAATGAGGGTGATGCAGGAAAGGCATGAGAAAAAAGTCAACAGCTTGAAACCCCAAATGGAAAAGCTCTCTGATGAAAATAATTGCCTAAGAATTAGGATTGAACAAATGGAAGTTAGTGACTTCATGAGAAACCAAGGCACAATAAAGCAAATCCAAATGAATAAAAAATAGAGGGCAATGTGAAATGTCTTCTTGGAAAAACTGATCACCTGGAAAACATATCCAGGAGAGATAATTTGAAAATTATCTGAAAACCATGATCAAGGAAAGAGCTTAGACATCATCTTCCAAGAAATTGTTAGGGACCATTGCCCTGATATTCTAGAAGCAGAAGGTAAAATAGAAATGGAAAGAATCCACCATTCACCTCCTGAATGAGATCCCAAAAGGAAAACTTCTAGGAATATTATAGCTAAATTTCAGAGATTCCAGGTCAAGGATAAAATATTGCAAGCAGCCAGAAAGAAGCAATTCAAATACTGTGGAGCTATGGTAAGGATAGAACAAGATCTAGAAATATCTACATTAAAGGATTGGAGGGCATGGAATATGATATTCCAGAGGACAAAAGAATTGGGTTTAAAACCAATAATCACCTATCCAGCAAAACTGATTGTGATCTTTCGGGGGGGGGGGAAATGGGACTTCAATGAAAAAGAGGACTTTCAGGTATTCATAATGAAAAGACCTGGACTGAATAGAAAATTTGACTTTCAAATGCAAGACCCTAGGGAAGCATAAAAAAAAGAAATCATGAGAAATGTTAAAAGGTTAAACTGTTTACATTACTACATGGGAAGATGATATGTCTACACCATAAGAGCCTTCTGAGTATTAGGGCAGATGATAGGAATAAATTTAAACAGAAGGGAACAGGTGGGAATTAAGGGATGATACCTGTAAAGCATTTATTTTTTTGTTTCTCTTTTTCTTTGGGGGGGAGGCAGTTGGGGTTAATGAATGTCTTGTGTCCAAGGCCAAATTTTGACTCAGGTCCTCCTGGGTCCAGGGCTGGTGATTTTCCCACCGTGTCACCTAGCTACCCCATAATGACATCTTTGAGGTAAAATTGATAGAAGAGAGAAATACGCTGGGGGAGGGGACAGGGCAGTGGCAGAATGGGGTGAAATCTCACATGAAAGAAACAGGAAAGGGAGTATGGAGTAGAGGGAGAGATGTCAGGAGGTATGGGGAAGTGAAAGAGCCTTATGCACATCAGAATTAGCTCAAATACCTTAATCTCATCAGAGTTGGCTCAAGGAGGGAGTAACATACACACCCAATTGGGTGGAGTAATCTATCTAACCCTGCAGGAAAGTAGGAGGGGAAGAGGATAAGGAGGGAAGGGTGAAAGAAGGGAGGGCAGAGTGGGGGAGGGGACAGTCAGAAGCAAAACACTTTTGAGGAGGAAAAGTGTAAAAGAAGATAGAAAATACAGTAAATATCATGAGAAGGGAATAGAATGGAAGGAAACAGTTATGATGATTGATTATAATGCCAAAAGTTATGGTACTTACTTTGGTGGTCTACTGTGAAGAAAATTCTTTGTCAAGTTTAAGGTGCTATATAAAAGTTATGATGAACAGGATGCTATCAGAAAAACCTGGAAAGATCTACATGAATTGAAGCAGAGTGAAATGTACTGTATACAAAATAACAACAATAGTGTAAAATGATCTGCTGTGAAGGACATGGTTATTTTCAGCAATGCAATGATCCAATATAACTATGAAGGACTTATGAAAATTGCAGTCTATCTACAGAGAAAGAACTGATAGTATCTGAAAACAGATTGAAGTATAATTTTTTGATAGTTCTTTACTCTGAAGTTTTATTTTTGTCTGTTTTCTCTCACAACCTGGTTAATGTGGAGATGTTTTGCATGATTACTCATGTATAACTTATATTGAATTGCTTGAGTTCTTGGGAGTGGGAGGTGGGGAGGGAGGGAGGAAGAGAAGTTGGAACACAAAGTTTAAAAAAACTGATGTCAAAATTTGTTTTTCCATGTAATTTGGAAAATAAAATTCCAAACAAAAAAAAAGAAAGAAAGAAAAGTAGTTAGATTTTATATTTAAACCCAGGTCTTTCTGGCTTCATATTTTCCCTCTATCCACATTCTATCTCAATTAAACCGACAAAAACAGTAATGACCATAATAGGTGGTCACATTTATGTAACACTTTAAGCTTTGCTTACATTACACTAAGGTGCTTTGGTGTGATAGAACGCATGCTGACCTTTAGAATCAAAAATGAGTTCAAATACTGCCACTGATACTTATGATGTGAGTTTCAAAAAGTCACTTACCCTTTTGTGCCTGAGTTTTATCATTTGTAAAAGGAAATGTTTAAACTAGAGAATCTATGAGGCCCCCTTCTACCTCTGGATCTATGATGTCATTATCCATCATTTACAGTCTTTAAGGCTTGAAAAGCATTTTATATAGATGCTCATTTCATCTTCAAGACAACACTATGAGGCAAATCTATTTCTATGGACTTGGAAATGTTCTAGGTGGTAGGGATACAAAGAAATGCAAAAGACATTCCCAGCTATCAAGAAGATCACTAATGGAGGAGAAAAAATGAAAACTACGTACAAACTAGATATAGACATGATAACCTTTAGGTAATCATTGGAGGGAAACATGAATAGGGATCAGGAACAACTTCTCCTAGAAGGTGACATTTCAACTGGGACTTGAAGGAAGCCAGGGAAACTAAGATCCATAAATGAGGAGGAAGAGCCAGTGATGGTGTCCAGAATCTGGAGACAGAGTCTTGTGACAGAAACAGCCAGGAGATGAGGTTCACTGGATCTTAGAGTAGGTGGGGTGGGTATGGGAATAAAGAGTAAGAAATGTGGAAATATAAGAGAGGTCCAAGTTGTGAAGGGCTTTGAATAACATAAAGAGGATTTCATATTTGATCTTGGAGGTGAGAGGAAGTCACTGGATTTGACTGAATGAGGAGTGACATGGTTAGATCTATGCTTTAGGATGATTAGTTTGACAACTGAGGGTAAGGTAGATTGGCATGGGGAGAGACTTGAATCAGGGAGAGGAACCTATAGGCTATTGGAAAAGTTCAGATATGAGCTGATGTAGGCCTACACAAGGGTGGTGATAGTGTGAAAGGAGGAAAGAGGACTAATCTAAAAGATTCTATAAAAGTAAAATTGACATGGCTCGAAACAGATTGGATGGAGTGGAGGTGAGAGAAAGTAGGAAGTCAAGAATAATGCCTAGATTGAGTCTGGGAGATTGTAGATGGAATTGATACCCTCGACAGCAATATGGAAGCAAGGGAGAGGGGAGCAATTTCAGTGGGGTAGGGGAGATACAGATATGCCTAGTTGTGTGAACATGATGTAATTGTTTCTCTTTTTTGTGACTGTTTCTTCATCTGGAAATTTAAGCACTTGGCCCAAATTATCTCTTCCAGCCCTCTCATTTTGTAATTTTGAATTTTCTTCCACACTTCTCCCCACAAGATCACTACTCCCTACTGACTAAAGTTATTGAGAGACAGAAGTGAATCAAGTAGGTTACATAATTGTTATGGTGAATCAAGTCAATTATGAGGTATAAATCAAAGAAAATAAAATTCTAGGTCTTTTTTTAACAACTCAAGTCCTCTAATCAAAGTAAATGCTTCCCTGGATAAAACATAAGCTACAACAATAAGAGAATGCTATAATCAGTAAAGATGCACAGCAATCATCTAAAAAAATAATTTGGTTTATAATCCTTTATATTTTCCATACAGTCTAATTTTCGACCATGAACAAGGTACTTTTGTTCATAGCAATGTTCATTAACCAACTAAGTATGGAGAATTTGAAAACGTGACCATCAGGAAAGTTTAAAAAATTACTGTTGTATGAATTGACTACTTCCTTACCCCATCTCAACCTTTGCCTCAGCTAATCTTGTCAATGTTAGTGGGTTTGTGAGATCAATAGGCATGCTTACAACATAACATTTTTGGTGAAACTGGAGCATTCAAATTTGTCAACTGAATGAAAAAAAAATAGAGAGATAGAGGGAAACTGTTAGAAAGAATGGCAAATTAGCTCATCTAGGCTCATGAAGTGCCAAACAACAACAACAAAAACCAAGATGTCTCTTTTGCACATATTCGGAAGGTTTTTAAAACATATCAATATAGCCATGCTTTCTGGACTGCAGAAAATAGCTACTGAGACTTTCGTGGCTCCTTCACTATAGGTCCATTGTGAAGGACAACATCCAAAACATCATCCAGATGTTTAAGGAAACCACAAGAGGAATAAGTATAAGCACAGTCACCCTTAGGTACTTTGATGAAGATCCTCAGAACTTAACAGAGTTTATTCAAGGACTGTGTGGCATTGCAAGAAAGCCAGATTTCAGACCTGACCTTTTTCTCTGCAGATGATGGGTTGCTAAATAGTATCAAAGGATACTTAATTACAGGAATGATTGGTAAAGTAGAGCAGAAATACAAAAAAATCTGTGTTTTGTGAGGCAGATGAACTAGAACAGCAACAGGCTTTGCTAGAACAGCCTCTAGATATAGACGGATCCAATCTCACCCTGCTGTGAATACTTGGGAGTAACTATTGAGAATTTAATTCAAGAATATGCAGGGTAATGAAGGTAGTTTCTGATATCAAATTCCCTTTAGGTCACATAGTATATGCAGAAATTCTAGCAATGATTGGGACTGAAATATAGAAGAAACCTTTGCCACTCCAACATTTATCACTAAGAATTCATGCATCAGTTAGGGCAAAGCCTGCACCTTTCCATGGCAATCAACTCTTATCCAAGTTGAACAATTGAAAGAGTGGTGATTGGGAGGGCAATGCTCTTCATGCTTTTTCCCTTGTTCCTTCTCAATTTGAATTGGGACTAAATGTGGTTACCTAGATGTAACATGTCTCATGGCAGATGTAGTTTAAAAAGTGAGGGAAGGGCTCAAATTTTTTTTCAAACTTCTTAGTCCCAATATATAAGAAAAGCAACTGCCTGAATGTAGATATCCCTTAAGGTCTCATAAGTGAATTTGATTCTTGGTAGCCAGTTTATCTGCACAGGTATCTAAAGGATTCAGCACCACTCAAATGTATTGAGCAACTACTAGGTGAAAACCACCATGTAAAACTCTGGGACAAATACAAAGTGTTAATGAGACACTGATCCTTTCCTCAAGGAACTAATGATGTAACTAGGGGAATAAAATATTAAGAAGCATAACTACAAGATAAAACTTTACATGGTGAGTGCTGCACCTTGCAGAGTGCCTGGTACATTGTAGTTATTTGATAAGTGCTTGTTGATATCAATGGAGAATTAGAAATTAAAGCAATAAATTATCAAGATAAGCACCTACCACGAGGACCTATGATGGGTGCTGGGAACACAAAAATAAAGAACAAAATGCCCTCTTTAAAAAGAGCTTATTGTCTAATGATAGAGATAAGAATATACACACATATGATAACAAGTATATACATATATAAACACATGTTCATATGTATATGAGTGTGTACATACATACATGTATAGGTATATATGCATACAACAGAAATGTCAAGTGAATAAAACCCAATAATACAAAGTAATTAAATACAAGGTGGTTTTGGATGGAGGGCTCTAGCAATGCGGGAGATCAGAAAAGGCTTTATGCAGGACATGATGCTTGAGCTGTGTCTTTAAAAAAGAGAACTATTGATCAGGGTTAAAGAGAGAATGTAATCCAGATGTATTTAATGAAAAGAGTAGTCCAGTTTTGCTAGATCACAGAGTGATGGAAGGGGAAGTAATATCTAACAAAGCTAGAAAGTTACTGTGGTTTGGGTCCAGTTTGTGTAGGACTTTAAGAGCTATTAAAGGGATCAGCAGTAATAATAATAATAATAGTAGTAGCAGCAGCAGCAACAGCAGAAGGAGTAGGAGTAGAAGCAGTAGTAGTTGTTGTTGTTGTTGTTGTCATAGTTGTCATAGTAGTCCTAGTAATTTTCATAGTAATGGTCATAGTTAAAAGAGTACTAATGATAATGATAATAGCAATAATATAGCTAGCATTTATATATGGTTTAAAGTTTTAAAAGTACCTTACAAGTATTATATCATTATATCCTCACAATCCTGGTAGCTAATTACTATCATCCTTATTTAACAGGTGTGGAAACTGAGATGGACAGACAGATGTTAAGCAGTCATATAGGAAATTTCTTAGACTAGATTTAACCTTGTCTTCCTGTCTCCAGGTCCAACATTCTATCAACTGTACCATATGTCTCTAATAAGGAGTATACCAGAGGGAAGGAAAAGGAAAAGGATTCTGGGACAGAAAGCTGTCTTTAAATATTTGAAAGACTATTACATGCTTTATATATATATATATATATATATATGGTTACACTGATCAATATACTAATCCAAGACAATTCCAAAAGACCCAAGATAAAATATGCTATCTACCTCCAGAGAGACATCAGATGAACTCTGTATACAGATTGAAGCATACATATTTTTTATTTTCTTTATATTTCTTGCTTTTAACTATTTTCCTTTTTTGCAACATGGTTAAAATACTTCTCATGACTGTACGTGTATAGTTGATATATTTCTTACCTTCCCAATATATAGGGAAGGGGCAGTATAAAGGGAAAGAATTAGAACCTCAACATTTTTATAATGAATGTTGATAAATACATAAGTGAAAGAAGGAAAGAAAAGGTGGGGAAATGAAAGAATATTATGTGGATGCAGGAATATATTTACTCTTCTTAGTAGAGGGCAGAACTAGGAATGATAGGAGCATGTTGCAAAGAGGAAAATTTAGGTATGAGGTTGAAAAAACATCTTCAAATATTTGGAGCTACCTAACATTAGAATGTGCTAAATTAAGAAACTATGTGATGCAATGAAGGGGAAGAGTCAAGATGGCATATTTGCATAGCTATCCAAGTACACTCATTGTGCAACAACCTTAAAACCTTATTAAACCAAATTATGAGCAGAAAATCCAAGAAAAAAGTCATAGTGAGTCATTTTTTCAACCAAGGGCCACTTAGGAAGACAGAAAGAGAAGTCTTTGAACATTTTGGGGAAGGGTGCAGTTAGAAGTGTAATTAGCAGTTGGTGAAGGCAGTAGGAAGGAATAGCCCAGTGCCCAGGGAATGTAAGATAATCAAATTACTAATCAGAAAGAGATCCAAAGGGATCCCTGTACTAGGACTAAAAGAAGGAATGGGGAACATCTGATACCTCTGTCAGTCATTACCAAATTTCAGGTCACAGCTTCAGGGAAGTGAAAAGTAATCTGGTCATGAAGGAACATTACCTCTATCTGTTTAAGGAGCAGAGTGAAGAATAGGGGGACACTGAAAAAACCTCACTGTGGATCACATCACTTTGAAAATATTGAAAACTTACAGGCACCTAGATCAGGCTTTGAAAGTAGTTCAACACGGGGCAGCTAGGTGGAACAGTGGATAGAGCAATGGCCCTGGAGTCAGGAGGACCTGAGTTGAACTCCAGCCTCAGACATTTAACATTTAACTAGCTGTATGACCCTGGACAAGTCACAACCCCAATTGCCTCAAAAACAAACAAAAAAAGAAAGTAGTTCAACAAAAAAGGGAAAAGCTCAGACCAGAAATCCCTCTCACTCCCATCACCACAGGTGACTAGAGCTCAACTTTAACAATAAAATCCAAAGAAATAGGCCAAAAAAATAAATGAGCCAACAAATAAAAAGAACTTCACCATAAAACATTACTCTCATAACAGAGAAACTCAAGATACAAACTCAGAAGAACATGATGACTTGAAAACATCTATAAGCAAACTCTCAAAGAAAACTTCAGATTGAACATGAGCCCCAAAAGAACATTTAGAAATTGAAACAGAAACACTTGAAATAAAAAGATACACACAATGTTCAAATAAGGGGCTGGAGGAAAATCTATTATGCTGCAGCTAAGGGAAAGAAAGAAAGAAAGAAAGAAAGAAAGAAAGAAAGAAAGAAAGAAAGAAAGAAAGAAAGAAAGGGAAGGAAGGAAGGGAAGGAAGGAAGGGAAGGAAGGAAGGGGGAAAGACAAGGATAGCTATCATTAAATTAGACAAAGAAAAGGAAAAAATAGACATAATTAAAAGAGATAATAAGGGAAATTACATTTTTTTCAGTCAATAAGCGTTTATTAAGCACTTATGTTATACTAGTCACTGTACTAAATACATGAAAAGGCAAAAACAGTCCCTGCCCTTGAAGTATACATTTGGGTTTTTCTTTTCTTTTTTTTTTCCAATATTAATAGTATTTTAATTTTTTCAGGTTACATGTAAATATAATTTTTAACATTTATTTTTATAAGATTTTGAGTTCCAAATTTTTCTCCCTCCCTCCCTTTCCTCCCCCCTCCCCATGGCAGAAAGCAATTTGATAAAATTATATATGTACAATCGGATTAAACATTTTTCATCATTAGTAATGAAATGTGAAAGAAGAATCAGAAAAGGGGAAAACCTCAAAAAAGAAACAAAAACAAAAAAAGTAGAAAAAGTATGGTTCAATTTACATTCAGATTCCACAGTTCTTTTTTCTGGATGTGGAGAGCATTTTCAGCATGAGTCCTTTGGAATTGTCTTGGATCATTGTATTGCTGAGAAGAGCTAAGTCTATCACAGTTGATCATGGAACAATGTTGCTGTTACTATATATAATGTCCTCCTGGTTCTGCTCACTTCACTCAGTATCAATCCACTCCAGGACCAATTAGATTTATAAATGAATTCTACTACATATGTATAGTTAAATTAATTCAAATACTATTTTTAAAAATAGGTAAAGGGGAGGGAAGGGGGCAGAGCCAAGATGGTGGAGTGACTTCCAAGAGCTCTCCCCATGATCCCTCCAAATACCTTGAAATAATGCCATAAGACAATTCCTGGAGCAGCAGAACCCACAAAAGGACACGGTGGGATCATTTTCCAGCCAAAAACAGTTTAAAAGGTTGGCAGGAAAGGTCTGTTGTGCTTGGGTGAGAGTGGAACACAGACCCAGGCCACGCCAGGACAGATCCAGCCCAAGGCAGGCCACACCAGAGGAACAGGTCTCTGGAACCTTGGAATCAGATACAGCAGTGGCTACTTCTGGAACTCAGTTCACAGACCAGTGAGGGGGTTGAGCAGTTGGCCAGTGGGAAAGTGTAGGGGTCTCTGCTGGTGCTGAGGAGGAACTCTCTTGTGTTGCACTGCTTGTAGCCAAGGAAGCAGTCTTGAGTGGTGGCCCAGGTTGCAGAGGAACTCAGGTATGCCTGAGCTTTCAGCCACAGTGAAAAAGAATTCTGTTCCTGAGTTAAAGAGCAAGCAGGCCTGTGGTGACTTATAGACCAGAGCACATGCCTCTTCTTAAATCGTACTATCTGGGACGCCCTGAAGCTTGGGACAGTGCACCCTGGTAGCAGTGCCCCACTTTAAAAAGGAGTTAAAAGTCAAGATATAGGCTAGGAGAATGAGCAGAGAGAGAAAAAAATGCTGACCCTAGAAAGTTTCTTTGGTGACAAGGAAGATCAAAATACACCCTCAGAAGAAAATAACAAAATCAAAGCTCCTACATCCAAAGCTTTCAAGAAAAATATGAATTGGTCTCTGGACATAGAAATGCTCAAAAAGGGCTTTAAAAATAAAGTAAGACAGGTAGAGGAAAAAAATAGAAAAAGAAATGAGATAGATACAGGAAGTCATAAAAAAAAAAAGTCAACAGCTTGAAAAACCAAATTGACCAAATGGAAAAGGAGGTACAAAAGCTCTCTGAAGAAAATATTTCCTTACAAATTAGGATTGAGCAAATGGAAGCTAATGATTTTATGAGAAATCAAGACACAATAAAGAAAAGATAGATGAAGCAGTCCTACAAAATTTCTTATATGACAAAAAATGGTTTTGATATATGAAAGAGAAAGTAATAACAGAGAAAGAAAATTATAAATCAGTTTCCCTAATGAATATTGATGCAAAAATTTAAATATAATTACATCAAGGACATTAAAACAATATACCATAAAGATCATACAATATGACCAGCCTAAATTTATGCTGCGAATGTGGGGATGGTTCAGTATTAGGAAACCATCATTTTAATTGAGCATATCAATAACAAAGCAACAAAAATTATTTGATTCTTTAATAGATGCAGAAAAAGCTTTTGATATAATATAACACTTATTCCTACCTATTAAAATAGAATAAAAAGCATGGGAATCAATGGAGTTTTTCTTAAAATAAAATGTAGTAGGAGGCTCTTGGCTGCAGCACAGTTCAGCAGCTGAGGCCACTTGGTCCTGGCTTATCAGGCTAGAGGAGGAGCAGACCAGTTGTGAGAACCCTCCACCTCTAGCCCCAGGTGAGAGCACAAATTGCCATCTAGAGAACCACCCACAGTACAGGTGCAACTAGGGCAAGCCATCCCAGTGCAGAGAGCAAGCCCAAAAAAATGAGGAATCTGGGAGCCCCAGAGGCCTCAAAGCAGAAAGCCAGTGATCAGGCCCCTAGCCTCCAGCACAAGTAGCTTGCAACAGTGGTCTCTGTGCCCCAGGAGAAGAGCTTCTTAAGTTTAAATGTCACAAAATAGGCTATGAGTAGGAGTATGATTAAAAAACAGAAAAGAACCCTTACCATAGAGAGCTTCTATGGTGAAAGAGAAAGACCAAACCACAAACTCAGATAGGACAATACTGTCAAAATGCCTACATGTGAAGCCTCAAGTGAGAAGATGAACTGGTCTCAAGAACAAAAATACTTCTTGGAAGAGTTTTAAAAAAGGATTTTTTAAAAAATAAATAAAGAGAGGTAGAAGAAAATGGGGAAAGAAATTAGTTATGCAAGAAAATTATGAAAAAAGTCAACAGCTTGGAAAAGGAAACACAGAAATTGACTAAAGAAAACAATTCCTTAAAATAGAATTGGCCAAATTGGGGGGGGGGGGAAGTACACTGAAGAAAACAACTTCTTAAAAAGTATAATTGGCCAAATGGATAAGGAGGTGAAAAAGCTTATTGAAGAAAATAATGCCTTAAAATTTAAAATTGATCAGGTGGAAGCTAATTACTCTATGAGACACTAGGAATCAGTCAAACAGAATCAAAAGAATGAAAAAATAGAAGAAAATGTGAAATACCTTATTGGAAAGACAACTCACCTGGAAAATAGGTCCAGGAAAAATAATTTAAGAATTATTGGACTACCTTAAAGCCATGATAAAAAACGTCTAGACTTCATATCCCAAGAAATTATCAAGGAGAACTGGCCTGATATAGAATCAGAGAATAAAATAGTCATTGAGAGAATCCAATGATCACCTCCTGAAAGAGACCCCAAAAGGAAAACTCCAAGGAATATTGTAGCCAAATTCCATAATTATCAGGTGAAGGAGAAAATTCTGCAAGTATCCAGAAACAATTTAAATATCATGGAGCCACAGTGAGGATTATACAGTACCTGACAACTTCAATAATAAAGGATTGGTGGGTTTGAGCTTGAATTGCAATAAAAAATCAATTACCCAGCAAAACCGAGCATTATCTTTCAGGGAAAAGATGAACATTCAATAAAATAAGGGACTTTCAAGCTTTCCTGATGAAAAGACCAGAACTGAACAGAAAATTTGATCTTCAAATACAAGATTCAAAAGAAACATAAAAAGGTAAACAGGGGAAAAAACAAAACAAAACAAAACATGGTATTTATTGAGGTTAAACTACTTACATCCCTACATGGGAAGATAATACTTATGAGAAAATAATTATTAATAATGAGTTTCTTGTGGGGAAGTTAGATCAGTTTCATTCCCTCTCTCCCTCTCTCCCCCTCACCCTAGAAAGTTCAATTCTTGAGGAAGTTCTAACCCTGTTTGGGACCAGCCCCTACCTGAGATGAGTGCAGGTGAACAAGAGAATTGGAGATAGATTATTTTGTCTAGCTCATTGAAGCACTAATGTAAACCATACCTAGATAATGGACTTTGCCTTGAGCAACTTAGGCTCAATCCTTTTGCATATGTCCCCCTTATGTCATTGGTAGAGCTCATTTTAATTTGGGCCACCCTCAGGTCATGTCAACCAATGGAATTGAATGATACTAACCAATTAGCTTTGATCAGTGTATAACGACCCACCTCTATCAAAAGAGGATAAAAGCCTTGACAATGCAAAGATTGCCATCTAGAAGATCTTAGCTCTATCATGGCTCATGCTTTGGGCTCTGAATGCTGTCACTTGGTGCACACTCTTCCTCTTAAGCCTTGACACCACATGCTGGCTCTCTGAGAGACAGCATGGGTCCCCTGAGGCTTTTCTGCCTTTGTTAACAGCAATACAGTCAATTCTTTACTGATATATATATATATATATATATATATATATATATACATACACATGATATTAATAATAAATAATTATTTTACATGTCTTATGTGTATAAAGAGAGGTGGTTTAGGTGGAAATATGATTGGTGGCAAAAACATAAAAGGAAATGATTTGAGAAGTCAAACAATTCATGATACAAAAAATGAAGTACAGACAGTAAAGGTAGAGAAATACCAAAAGGTAGCAAGTGAAATCAGCTCCATTTTGTTACTTTGTCTAGCAGTGATTATCAAGTGAAGGAGGTGGGCATGGCTTGCAAGCAGTTGATATAATCAGTAGTGTGCCATAAGAGTTAGCCACATTATCCACAACATCCTTCATGTTTTTATATTTGCTTACCAATGATTAATCAATTAAAAACAAAAAACAAGTGAATGTGTCCAACTCAACATATCACAGTATGAATCATCTTAGTTGGGGAAGAGAGAAGTTGAGACTTTTAAAAAGTCACAAATAAATCAGGTTATTAAAAAAATAGGTTCAAAATCTAAACATATAAGAAAAAAAGGCAAATTTCAAAAAAACTCAAAACCCTTAGAAATATCAATTTAATGAAATACAAATTTTAAAAAATCAACTTTTAAATAAAAGAAATGTTGACATGAGACCAATTTGAAGACTGATATTGGTCTAACCTTCTTCAGAGCCTACCAAATCCCTTACATAATAGATTTAGAACTAGAAGAGACTTTGGACATAAAGGCCACTTTGCATCAGAGCTTATAATGAAGACTAAAGATAGGAGAAAGATCTAGAGACTTCCAATCAAAATTTGGGGCAGAAAGGCAGATGTGATCAAAGAAATTATAATTGAAAAGATTTAAGCCCAAAGCAGATTCAACTAGCAAGGATACTTGATTCCTACTACTGAAAATATAGAGCAACAAAAGAAACAGTTAGCTCTAGGAACTAGGGAGTTATTGAAGGGAAAAGCTTCACGTCAATTAAACCAATGGTCATTAAAAGATTCATTTAGCTTAAAACTAATAATGTTTACTGCCCACATTTTTAAAAAGAAAAAAGAAGAAATTTCCAAACAAAATGTATATTAAAGTTATTCTTTTGAAGTAGAAATGTGGCTTATTCATCTAGCAAAGTATTCCCTAAATAATAGCTGGTATTTGATCTTAACATTAGAAAGGTAGGAGCACAGATACATTAACACATTGTTTATGATACTGTGAATTAATCTGTTTTTGGTAAGTAATTTTAAAATACACCCTAATAGCTAGTAAATTGTACATACCCTTCGACTCATCAATGAGTGAGAGAGTAGGTGGGGGTATATGAGAATAGAAATGTGCTCTTGTGTGTGGCAGCATGGCAGTCCATTAGCAGCTATTAGGCAGAGACAGAATGCAAGAAACTTGGACAGGGTTCTAGCTCAAGAAGTAAAAGGGAACTATACCATGACTGAAGTAAAAGCAACTGGGATCCATTTGCAGCCATTATATCCCTGCAAAAGTCACTTGAGACCAATGAAAAGTTAATTCCCAGCTTGAGAGGGACTGAAATAGCTTTGAAGTCTAGCCCTTAGAGAATCTGCCATCAAAGGAAAAGGATTTAGAAAGAGACCAATAGGGGAATATAAGGGATGAAGAAAGAAAATAAGCATTTCTTGTCTACTATGTAGCAGGCTCTGTACTAAGTATTTTACAAATATCAACTCATTTCATCCTCACAACAACTCTGGGAAATAGGCGTTATTATCTCCATTTTTACAGTTGAGGAAATTGATACAGACGCCTTTCTGCTTACTTAACACAAAGTAACACAAAGCTGGTAAGTGTCCAAGGCTGAATTTGAACTTGTGTCTTCCTAAATCTAGGAGTAGCACTCTAACTACTCTGCTGCCTATTTACCTACAAATAAGGAAAAAATACTGAAATTACCAAATATCTCTGGAAAAATAAATTTCAGTTAAAGGCCTTGAGCACAAACAGATAAACCACCAGGGAAAAGATTAATAACAAAAGGGAATCTGGCCCCCAGATGAACTAAATGAATCCAGACATCTATGAATATTTATTGCAACAAAGGAAAATGAATCAACACCTCATGAGGCAGAAAACCTTGTGAATTTAAAAGAGAACATTGAGTCAAAAAAAAAAAGACATTCATGAAATTCAAGAGAAAAATAAGAATGATAAAAACAGAATATATAGACGACAATGCAGAAATAATTGGCAGAATAGAAAAACTTGAACCCAAGATAACAAGTCTCTCCAAAGGGGAAAAAAAGATAATTGGGGATATAAATACAGAAAAGTGAAGAAAAATCTAGGGGAAAAATTAAAAACAACATTGCTAAAAAGAAAAGGTCTTTGTATAGGCAAATCAATTTAGACAATTTAAGGATAAAGACAATCGAAGTTCTCACAGAACACATTAAAAAGCTAAACACAATAATGCAAGAAATGATATAAGAAAACTGCCTAGAAACCTAACAGAGAAAAGTGTCAATCAGGAGAAATCATAGATCACTTCCAGGAAGGCAAGGGCCAGGGGGAATCTTATACTAAGAATCCAGGACACATGGTTGTTAAATTTAACAATAACAAACAAATTCTTCAAGTGATAAGAAGGAAAATAAGCTTCAAATAAAAGCAAAAAGAAATTCAAATAACACAGGAGTATCCCAAACCCATTAAAAACCACAGAAGGGAATGGAAAAATATGTACTGGCAAGCAAAGTAGCTAAAGATGTAGCCCAAAGTGATATATTTTGCAAACCTGAGCCTAATCATCAAAGAAAAGAAATAGAGGCCTTTAAAGCATTCTTACCAGTTTTTTTTTAAAAAGCAGCAGTGGTCAGATTATTTCCTTTACAAATACTCCAGACAATGGAAAAACAAGAAATAAAAACTTTGAACACACCAACCACCGAAAGCATAAGTAATCAAAAAAAAAAAATTTGCCTGAGAAAGAGAAAGACACCCAAGTGGCTGAAAACAACAATGCCAAATTAACCACAGAGGAACCATTAAGAGATTTCTTTCAAAAAATGCACAAGGATTTAAGAGTGAAAGTACAAATTAAATGAATAAGATGGTGAGAAGAAAATGCCTGAAACATCATGGACTAAATCTCACCAAATCAAATTTTTAATCTAGTTACATTAACATGCAACCTATCTATAGTGCAGTGAATAGATCACAGGGCCTGAAGTTAAGAAGACCTAAGTTCAAATCCAAATCAGACAACCTACTAACTGCATGACTATGAGCAAGTCTCTATACCTTTGTTTCCCTCAGTTTCCTCCACTGTAAAATGGGAATAATAATAACTCTTACCTCCCAGGGTTGTTGTGAGGATGAAATGAGCTAATATTTGTAAAGCACTCAATAGAGTTTCTGACACATAGACATTTTGTAAATGCTTATTTCCTCTCTCCTTTCCATTATGTCTCCATTACTCAGAACATAGTAGTTTTGTAAAAATGCTTCAATTGAATTATCTTGAACTTTAAATGGGATTTGGGTTTTTTCATCTATTATATTTACAATGTAAGTTATTCATGGATAAGCATGCACACATATTTTATAAAGACCCAATAGCACTGGTGCCTTCTGAGAACTTGAAGACCACATGTCCAATAACCAATAACCTGTCACCCATCATGAAAGATATCTAGTACCTTGTTTTACTTAGTTTACAATCAATAAGTTATTTATAGGTCATAGTGTTTTACTATATGAAAGATTTATCCAAGAAGAGAACATTTGCAAATTTTGCACAATTAGTAATGAAAACAAGTTCCCAGTAGACACTCTATGTGACATGCTTCTCTTCTTGGTTACCTATACCAATTCACTGTCCTCTATATTGTGGTTTGGTCCTTTCAGTCATGTCTTACTCTTCATGGTCCCATCTGGGGTCTTTTTTGCAAAGATAATGGAGTAGTTTTCCATTTCCTTCTCCAGTTCACTTTACAGATGAGGAACGGGGGTAAACAGGATTAAGTGAACTCCCCAGGGTCATGTGGCTAGTAAGTGTTTGAGGCCAGAAAGATGAATCTTCCTGGCTTCAGATCTGGCACTATATCTACTGTACCACCTTAGCTGCCACTATTTATAGTATAGAACTATACACCTAAGGAAAGAAATTTCTAATTCTTCACTCCTAGTACTTCCTTTTCCTTCCTTCTTTTTAATCCCCTGCCAGGGGATAGGAGCACTCTTGTTTTCTAAAGAAGTAAATCCAGGAAAACTTGTTTGTATAAAGTTGAATTAGCATAATTATAATAGAAAGGTAGAATTGAACTATATAGAATTCCTCACTTTCAGCTGCCTGATGGACATCTTTACCTGAAAATCTGACCAGAAACTTAGATTCAGTAGTTCCACAATTTTCTTTATGATTTTATCTATCATTTCAATCAGGTTATCTTTTTGAGTCAATAATACCATGGGGGTTGTTGTTGCTCAGTCATTTTTCAATTATTTCTGACTCTTTGTGATCCCATTTGGGGTTTTTTTGGAAGATATTGTAGTGATTTGCCATTTCCTTCTTCAGCTCATTTTATAGATGAGGAAACAGACAAACAGGGTTTAGTGACTTGTGTAGGGTCACATTGCTAGTATCTGAGGCTGGATTTGAACTCAGGTCTTCCTGACTCCAAGCCCAGCATTCTATACCTTTACTAACTAGCTGCCCTCAATAGTACCAATATCCTTTCAATAATCTAGACTTGAAACTTCAGAGTCACCTGTAATTCTTCCTTCTCATTCATCCCAACTAAGAAATTACCATGTCTCATCTACCTCCAAAACATTTCAAGCATTAGGCTATTCCTCTCACTTCATACTGCAATCACCCTAGTCCAGCACCTCATTATTTCCCCATACTATTTGTCTTTTAACTGGTCTTCCTGCTTCTTATCTATCTCCTTTCCCATCTATGTTTCACACAATTGCCAAAATAATTTTTCTAGTGCAAATCATTCTCTTCAAAAACCTGCTTCCCAGGTTCACAATTTTGGTATCCTCCAGAAGTGAAGAGTTGCCACCACATTAGTTCAAGCCCTCATGACCTCTCACTTTGATATATTTCAATAGCCTTTTAATTATTCTCATTGCCTCTAACCCATTCTCCACAAAGCTGCTAAAGTGATTTTTTAAAAGTGTATATCTACCATTTCATGTTCCTACTCAATAAACTCCAGTGCTTTCCTGTTTTCTTCAGGATCAGATATAAAGTCCTAAGCATGGCATTTAAATGTCTGCTTAATTTGGCTCCTTACTACCTTTCTAGTCTTCTTACATCTCACTCTTCTCTACTTGCTCTTTGATCCAGTTCCCCTAACATTATACTCCATCTCTAGGATCTGTTTGCTGACTGAGATTTTTTACTAGCTGTATTCCATGCCTGGAATATTCTCCTGCCCCACATCCACCTTTTGACCTCCTGGGCTTTTAAAATTCAGCACAAATACTGTAAGAGGCTTTTGTCAAAGTACTAGTCTTTTGAGTTTTTCCTTCTGAGGTTACCTTTCTTTTACTCTATATCTATAATTTTATACACATTTCCTCTTCTATTTGTACACCAACCATTCTTTACATATCAAAGAATTTTTGTGGTTCTTTCTTTCTTTCTTTCTTTCTTTGTATAACCACTGCTTGATATAGTGTTTGGCATATAGGAAGTATGTAATGACAATATGTGGCCAGTTTGCAAAGAAAGTTGATGACTCTGTGGATCTTTAAAAAGTGATTGATCCGAATCTTTTCCTTTGACCCTGCAGGTAGCATCATACAACTTCAAATTCCTATGAAGTGTGGGGAGTGTGCTGGGCCTCACCTCCCCTGACCATAAGTCTACCATTCCTATGTGGCAACTAGAGGAGCTACTTCTCCTGTTTTGGATTTCTTCCCTGAGCATAGATTATTGAACTTTGAAATTCAGGTGAACATGTCCAGAATTAAAGAGGACTTTGTAAATTTGAGAGACCTGAGGGATGTCTGGGATCCATTGGGTGGAATTTACTGGTAGTAGAGGAAATTTCTGATTTAGAGAAGATAACCACCAACAAGTACAAGAATCCAAGCCCTGGCCTGGCTAGTCAGGAGACATGGAATGGGAGAGGACTACACAGAGCTCATATCTATCAGAATGGAAAATATAAAAAAGTAAAATATTGTATGTTGGAAAACTGGGATGCTAATCCACTATTGATGGAGGTATGAATGGATGCTATAATTCTGGAGAGCAATTTGGAACTATGCCCAAAGGGCTATAAAACTGTGCATACCAGGGGCAGCTAGGTGGATAGAGCACTAGCCCTGGAGTCAGGAGTATGTGAGTTCAAATCCGGCATCAGACACTTAATACTTACTAGCTGTGTGACCCTGGGCAAGTCACTTAACCCCAATTGTCTCACTAAAAAAACAAAACAAACAAAAAAACTGTGCATACCCTTTGATCCAGCAATACCACTGCTAGGTATATATCCAAAAGACATCCCCCAAAAGAGAAAAAGACCTATTTGTACAAAAATATTTCTAGCAGCTCTTTTTGTGGTGGCTAAGAATTGGAAATCAAAGGAATGCCCATCAATTGGAGAATGGCAAAATAAGCTCTAGTGTATGATTGGAATGAAATATTATTGTGTTTTAAGAAATGACAAACAGGACAATTTCAGAAATTCCTAGAAAAACTTGTATGAACTGATGTATAGTGAATTAAGCAGAACAAGGACAGTGCTGTATACAGTGAAAGCAATATTATTTGAAGTCACAGTTGTGAATGACATCTATTTTCAACAAAGCAATGATTCAAGACAATCCAAAAGGAATAATGAGAAAGCATACTATCCACTTCCAAAGAAAGAACTGATATTGATTGAACACAGGCATGCTTTTCTTCACTTTCATTTTTTTCTTTTATTCAAGTTTTCTTATACAAAATTACTAATATGGTATTTTTTTACATAATTGAACATGTATAACATTTATCTGATTGCTTACCACCTCAGGGAGGGGGAAGGAGAGGGAGGAAAGGAGGGATAGAATTTGGAACTCAAAACTTTAAATAAAAATGTTTATTATTAATTTTTTAAAAAGAAAAGAAATGTAATGATAACCTATTCATAAGTCCTACAAACTGCTTTATGTTCTACTGAGATTTAAATCCTCCTCTCCCTAGAGAGTATAGGAGTTATAAGCTATTATTGAATCTTATTCTGTCTTTCTGTCAGTGCATTCTCCTGAACGTATTATGTTTAACATTTATTTTATATGTAAGAAAAGTACCTGTCCCATACTTGATTTAGATCATACTTTTAATACTTTTTACTTCACCCTTTGAGGAGACCATAACTATGAGCTAAAACCTAAGCTTTAAGCATCTTTTCCCCAGCACACTATTATTATTATTATTATTATTATTATTATTATTATTATTATTATTATTATTATTATTATTATTATTATTATGTAAGAACATAATAAGTGGGAAGGTTAAAAAAAAATGTAACCCGCAGACTCCACTAGGATTATGCCTGGTCTTCCACAAATACCTGATCCCAAAGCCAAAAGAAAAAAAAAAACAAGCAAACAAACAAAAACACCTTAGTGAAAATAGAGAACAGAACACTGCAACTATTTGGACATAGCAATGGTTCTTTTTATTAGACCTATGAATAAAATATATTGTCAAAAACAATAAACAATGCAAAATCTGTCTCCAGTCAACCTTGACAGCCTTACCTCTGCTATTCACATGCTAATCTTCCAGGAAAACCATCAGATAGTTATGTTTCTTTATGCATAAAATACACTCCCTCTGTTATTCCTTCTGTTGACATCTTCCTTTTCTTCTAAGATTCAGTTTAGTTGTCACCAATTCTATGAAGGCTTTCTAATTCTCATAAGCTGAAAGCAATTTTCTTCTGCCCCAGATTTTCATATAGCACTTTGTCTGTACTGCCTGTATTCTACCTTGTGTCATTATTATTTGTGAATGTAGTAGTCTATCAGCTCTATGAAGGCAAGGTCTTATGTCGTTTTCAACTTTTGCAGCTTTCAGCCCACAGTAAAGTGCCTTGAACATAAATAGTTTTTCATGATATTGAACCATTGCCAAGCATTTATTAAATACCTACTATGTTAGCACTGAGGATACAAAGAAAGGCCAAAAAAACTGTCCTTGCTCTCAAGGATCTTACAATCTAGTGGAAGGACTTGCAAACAACTATGTACAAAGACAGGATAAATTATAGATAATCTCAGGGAAGGCACTAGCATTAAGGAAGCCTAAGAAACACTTCTTGAAGGTGGGATTTTAGCTGAAACTGGAAGTAAGTCAAGGACAACAGGAAGAAGAAATGAGTAGGGAGAATATTCCAAGAATGAGGGATAACCAATGGAAATGCACAAAGTTGAAGATGGACTTTCTTGTGAGAGGAACATGAAGGAGGCAATGTAATTGGGTCACAGAATTTATGAGGTAAAGTAAGCTATCAGAAAACTGAAAAGATAAGAAAGGATTAGGCTATGAATGGCTTAAAAGACCAAATGAAGTATTTTATATTTGGTCCTGGATGTCATAGTCACTTGAGTTTATTGAATAGGGATGTGACACAGTTAGACCTGTGCTTTATGAAGATCACTTTGATATCTGAGTGGAGGATGGACTAGAGTGTGTAGAAACTTCTCAGGGAAAACAACCAGTAACTGTTGCAGTAATCGAAGTGTGAAGTAATGAGAGCCTGCACTAAAGTGATAGTAGTGTCAAAGGAGAAAAGAAGGCATCTACAAGAGGTATTGGGTAGGTAGAAATGACAGAACTTGGATATGGAGGGTGAAAGAGAGTGAGGAATCAAAAATGACAATTTGATCTTGAGTATGGGTGACTGGGAGAATGACAATAGGAAAGTTATGAAGAGGAAAGGGTTTTGGTGGAGATGGAAAATAATGTGTTCAGTTTTAGACATTTTGAGAAGACTTGAATTGGAGCCTCTTTTTAAAGAAGAACATATTAAACACAATGTATTATTTACCTATTATACACTTTTTTAAACTTAGGAACTTGCAAGAGCAAGAAATTGTGGCAGTAAAAGACAAAACATCTAAACTAGTTCTGCTAACATGTGGGGCTATCTAGTGTTTTATTTTTTCCTCCTAATTGGAATGAAATCATCATCAATAATGCCTTTATATGCATGTTTAATTTCTTAATGCATTTTAAGCCTTTTTTTCTTGATTTCCCCCCCAACAGATTTGGTTTAATATGTTTCTGTTTTTTATATACTCTGGAGAAATTGTGGCCTGAGACCATTTAAGTCAGATCATCCCAAGGGCATTTAGAAATAAAACTGTAAAGAGAACAACAAACATGAAAAATGTGGCAGATCTCTCAGAGTTCTGTCAGCATTTCTTTAATAAATTACTTTCATCAACAATGAGAGTGGAATCACCACATTTGAACTCTAACATTTCAGGCTTTAATACGCTATTTAAGGAAATGGAAATGGCACTAAAGAAGATGAAGATGTGAGGAGCAGCTGGACCAACCCAATACACACAAAAGAAATATCTGCTGTTGATTAAAAAGAAAATTGACTGGGTATAGCAAAATTAAATCATATTAAAGCTTCTCCTCCAACACAGTGTTTCATGTAATCAAACCAAGATTCTTTGACTTAAAAAAGTTATTTAAATGGGGACTAAAAGAAGTAAAAGCCATGATGACTCCAAGGTGGAAATTCAACCTTTAATGAAAGCTAGTAAGGTATAGTGAGAAATCAGGAGCTGACAGAGTTTAAAATCTTTACAGCTGATAACAAATAAAAGAAACATGTTTAGTACTGTTTTGTTAAATCAGTTTAATAATAAACATTTGTTCAAAAGAAAGCACATATTACAGTTTGGAATTTTGTGATTAAATTCAGTAAACTCTTTAAACTGTTTGACTTAGCAATACTACCCTGGGTATATGCCCCCTAGATAGTCAAAGAAAGAAAAGCCCCAAAAAGCCCCATATATGCAAAAATGAAGCAGTACTGTTTTTGGTAGTACAAAAAAATATATAGAATGAAAGTAGGTGGTCATTGATTGGGGAAGAGCATAAAAAACTCTAGCATGTGAATGTAATGGAATACTAATACATGATGAAAAGTTATGATTGAAGAATTCAGCAAACCAGAGGAATGTTTCTGTGAAATAATGGAGAGTAAATTAAGGTAAGTAATATAAACAAAATCTACTACTAAAATAATGTAAGCTTAAACAAAAAGTTGAACCTTTTTCAAAAAACATCTCTATTCTCTATGTAAGGAACTAGGGGGTCAATGAATACATAATGTTAACTACACTGTCAGATGTGATTATTATGTTGATAAATTTTGCCTAACTAATTTTTTTTGTTTAATGATAACTAGAGTTCTAATGGAAAATGACTGGATTATTTTTAAAAGGCATCAAAGATTTTTTTAAAAGAAAGTTAATATTCCCTTCTGACAAAATGAATAAGAATTTAACAATGATGTATATAAACTAATTCAAATATAATTAATTACTAAATTTAATGTAAGTGGACTTAATGGCCCAATAAAAAGAAAAAAGGTTCAAACTATGGATTAAAACTAATTCAATGATGTTTTCTCCAGAAATGTACTTAATATTGAAAGATTTACATTGACTAATGTGGAAACAAACATTTATCATGCTAAAGCTAGTAAGAATAGCATTGATGATATCTAACAAAGATCAATTCAGTGTAGAAAACACTAAATGCTATAGACAAGAAAAGTATATTATGATTAAAGTTATTTTTCAAAATACAAGCACATAAATTTTCATATGTACACACAAATTAAATATAATAGGTAAACTTAAAGAAAAGTTTACAATATTATTGTAATTCAAGAAGGGTAGGAATTTTAACGCTCCATTTTCATATTATGACAAATGATACAACAAGATAAATAAGAAAGAAGTTAGACTTAAAATTACTAATAAGTAAACTGCCTTTAAAAGATATAGAGAGCACCTAATTGCATTATACACATGGGGATATGTATATGTATCTATCTATATACATGCATAAATGCATACTATATTTATGTACATATTTCATCTATATTGATATCTATATTTCCTATATAATATATATGTATATACATGTATTTATATTGGATTATATTTCCACACATGTATATGGAAAAGTAGCTTATTATTGCAATCTTTCACAGTTGTTTTTATTTATAATGATATTATCACATAAATGAATCCAGCTATCTACTACAAAAAGAACTGCTATGAATATTTATGTATATGTTGGTGCTTTTTTTCTTTCTTTGGTTTCTTTGGGGTACAGTAGATCTAGCATTGGTGTAACTAGCTCAAAAGTATGCATGTATTCTTTTTTGTTTGTTTTATTTTGTTGGTGGTTTTTTGTTTTGTTTTGTTTTATTGGGTTTTGTTTCTGTTTTTGTTTTTTTTACAGAGCAATGAGGGTTAAGCCACTTGCCCAGAGTCACACAGCTAGTGTCAAGTTTCTAAAGCTGGATTTGAACTCAGATCCTCCTGAATCCAGGGCTGGTGTTTTATCCACTGTGTCACCTAGCTTGCCCCCTAGACTATGCATGGGTTTTTTTTGGTTTTCTTGTTTTTAAATTAATAAAGTATTTTATTTTTTTCCCACTACATGTAAAGAGTTCTCAACTATTGTTTATACAGACTTTCCAATTTCATATTTTTCTCCCTCCCTCCCCTCCCCCTCCCCCCTCCCGTAGACAGCAGGTAATCTGATATATATATATATGTGTGTGTGTGTGTGTGTATATATTATGTAATATATATATATTTACATAATAACATTAATCCTATTTCTGCATTAGTCATGTTATAAGAGAAGAATCAGAGCAATGATGAAAATCCTCAAAATAGAAAAAACATCAGCACCAAAAACAAAAGAAATAGTATGGTTCATTCAGCATCTATACTCCATAGTTCTTTTTTTTTTCTTGGATTTGGAGATCCTCTTCTATCATGAGTCCCCTGGAACTCTTCTATACCATTGCATTGGTGAGAAGAATATAGTCCATCACAGTAGATCAACACTCAATGTTGATGAAACTGTGTACAATGTTCTTCTGGTTCTGCTCATCTCACTCATCATCAGCCCACGCAAGACCCGCCAGGTTTCTCTGAACTCCTCCTGTTCATCAATTCTTACGTTTCTTACATTTCTTCCATTGTATTCATATACCACAACTTGTCCAGCCATTCCCCAATTGATGGGCATCCCCTCAACTTCCAATTTCTTGCCACCACAAAAAGAGCAGCTATAAATATGTTTGTACATATGGGTCCCTCTCCCCTTTCCATGATCTCTTGGGGAAAAAGACCCAAAAGTGGTATTGCTGGGACAAAGGGTATGCACAGCTTTATTGCCCTTTGGGCATAATTCCAAATTGTTCTCCAGAATGGCTGGATCAGTTCACAGCTCCACCAACAATGCATTAGTGTTCCAATTTTCCCAAAGCTTCTCCAACATTTATTATTTTCCTTTTTTGTCATTTTAGCCAATCTGATAGGTGTCAGGTGGTACCTCAGAGTTGTTCTAATTTGCATTTCTCTAATCAATAGTGATTTAGAGCATTTTTTCATATGGGAATAGATAGCTTTGGTTTCTTCATCAGAAAACTTCCTGTTCATATCCTTTGACCATTTCTCAATTGGGGAATGACTTGGATTCTTATAAATTTGATTTAGTTCCCTATATATTTTAGAGATGAGGCCTTTATCAGAAGTACTGGCCACAAAAATTGTTTCCCAGCTTTCTGCCTCCCTTCTAATTTTGGATGCATTGCTTCTGTTTGTACAAAAACTTTTGAATTTAATGTAATCAAATCATCCATTTTGCATTTTATAATATACTCTATCTTTCGTTTGGTCATAAACTGTTTTCCTTTCCAAAGATCTGATAGGTAGACTATTCCTTTCTCTCCTAATTTACCTATGGTATCACCTCTTATGTCTAAATCATGTATCCATTTTGACCTTATTTTAGTATAAGGTGTAAGATGTTGGTCTATGCCTAGTTTCTGCCATACTATCTTCCAGTTTTCCCAGCAGTTTTTGTCAAATACTGAGTTCCTATCCCAGAAGCTGGAGTCTTTGGGTTTATCAAACACTACAATACTAATGTCATTTACTACTGCATTTCCTGTGCCTAGCCTATTCCATTGATCTACCACTCTATTTTTTAGCCAGTACCAGATAGTTTTGATGACTGCCACTTTATAGTAAAGCTCCAGATTTGGTACCGCTAACCCACCTTCTTGTGAATTTTTTTTCATTATTTCCCTGGATATTCTTGATTTTTTGTATTTCCAGATGAATTTTGTTATTATTTTTTCTAGCTCTATAAAATAATTTTAGGTAGTCTGATTGGTATGGCACTGAATAAGTAAATTAATTTAGGCAGTATTGTCATTTTTACTATATTAGCTCTGCTTATCCATGAGCAATTGATATCTTTCCAATTATTTAGATCTGATTTGATTTGTGTGAAGAGTGTTTGGTAGTTGTGTTCATAGAGTTCCTGGGTTTGTCTTGGCAAGTAGACTCCCAAGTATTTTATATTATCTACCGTTACTTTAAATGGAATTTCTCTTTCTATCTCTTGCTGCTGGATTTTGTTGGTCACGTATAGAAATGCTGATGATTTATGTGGATTTATTTTATATCCTGCTACTTTGCTAAAGTTGTTAATTATTTCAAGTAATTTTTGAGTTGATTCTCTAGGATTCTTTAAGTACACCAACAGATCATCTGCAAAGAGTGATAGTTGAAGGTGTTATTTCATATATCTTCTTTCAAATCACACTTAATCTGTATAATTTTCAAATTCGAATAAAAACTTTTCTATTCTTTCTGTTTATATTCAGTAATCATGTATATTGTCTTCTTTCCTCTGCTTATTTCAGTCTTCATTAGTTTATGTAGATCTTTCCATGTTTCTCTGTATCTATCATTTTCTTTATTCCTCATAATACATTAATAGCTTTTTAAATTAATGTACCTCAAATTATATAATAACAGACATCTATTTTTTTCAATTTTTTGATACTGAAAAAGTTTTACTATAAATATTTTTGGTGTACATGGGGACTTTCTTCTTAACAATAGCCTCTTTAGGGGATCAGCCTACTTATAGAATCTCTTAGTCAAAAAGTGTGTTCATTTTCATCACATTATTTGAATAATTTCCATTTGTTTTCTAAAATGATTAAACTGATTCACATATCCAAAAACATTGCACTAGTGTGCCTATCTTCCCACAATCTCAACAACACTGACTATTCTCATCTTTTTCCATAGTTGCCAGTTTGCAGAGTATGAAGAGGTGCTTTGATTTGCATTTCTCTTATTATTCGTGAATTGGAACATTCTTTCATATGGTTCTAGTATAGTTCTTTTTAACATAATTTTTATAGAAATTTTTAAAGCCATAACTGGGATTGCTCACACCTGAGAAAAATTCAGAAGTGTTAGAGGGTGTTGCAGAAATTTCTCTGCCCCCACAGCAGTCATACTGAAAGAATGACCCACCTAGAGAGATTCTATAACACATTGCCTCACTCAGTATTTCTGAGAGTCCCTTATCTTCTTCCATTGCTCTGGATAGAAATTGTTATTCTGGGAGAGCTATAATGGACAAAGTATATCCTATACATCTCTTGTGTACCAAATAATTCCCAACTCTACTCTCTTCCCCCTTCCCTAATTTTCAGAAGATGGAAGAAATTGAGAAGATGGAGGAGACAAAGAAAATAGAAGGGATCAGATGGTCTGGTGAAACACAATGAAGACAGGGTCTGGGAGATGAGTACTATGGCAATGGTACTCTAGGTGTAGAGTTGAATTGGTTCACCAAGGAGTTAATATCAGGAAAAGATAGGACAAGAGAGATGGCCTGAGTAAGTATTGAGGAATCAAGGGATTAGAGGTCATGGTGTGGACAAAGAATAGAATTTTGTAAGAGAAGGCAGAAGGAGAGGTGAAAAGCTAGGAGGTTATAGTAATTCTTTAGAGCAAGAACAAGTGTGATCATCTTAATATGTGATTGGGATGAGGTAGAGGGAAGTGAGTACATTGAGGAATTAAAACATGCACTGGATACAATATATACTCTGCATTTTGCATGACCTAATATATACATATATATTTATATATTTATCAAGATCTCCATCTCTTTTCAAATTATACATTTGTCTAATTTGATACTTATATTATGCTTATACAGTGGCTTGATTGAACTAATTCAGTATGCTTGCCAATAGGAATAAATAATAATACCATAATGATAAACTATCATGAAATGCAGCATTTCCTGACTTTTTTTTTTCATTTCCTGACTTTTAGTCTTACTCCCCTTCACATGTTCTATGATCTAATTGCATTGGACTTCTCTGATGTTCTGCCTCAAGACTTTTCAATCTCCTAACTCTATGTATATCCACTGTCTTTTCCCCATGGGAAGATTTTGAGTGTAAGCTAAAATCCTACCTTCTGCAAGAAGCCTTTCCTAGTCCCCCCTTAATGCCAGTAGCTTCAATCTGTTGATTATGTCCAATTTATCATACTGCCTGGCATATAGTAAACAATTTATAAATTGCTTGTTGATTTCATTTGAGTGAATTCATAAACATTTTAAATATTTTGGGGGCCTTGAATAATCCAAATGGTATAATGTAGTATCCTTGCAAACTATAATGCAACTGAGAAGGTACTTGCCACTCACCAGATTTTAAGATTTAGACCAGTTTTCATTCCCAGCAGATTCCACTTTGATAAATAGCACAGCCGCTGACACTTGGTCAATCAGATTATTTATCAAGAATAGAGGATACCAGTCTGAGACAGAAATGGTATTTACATCCCTACAATCATGTCAGAGGCTCAGATCTCCAGTTTTCTTCTTTTCAAATAGCACAGAAACTTTTACCATAGAGAAGGAGAAATAAGATAAGCCCCCTTTTTTGGTTATTTCCCAAGAACTCCTGCAGAACAGCTAATTCTGGCCTGGTGCCATAGTGGCATGGCACAAAGAGGATTCTTAATAAATATTTGTGGAAATGAAATAATATAAATTTGGAGTGGACCCAGCTGGCATGATTATGTGATATTGTCCAGCAGTATCTTTACTATTTTGACGCTGTTTGTATATGAAGTAAATTAGTGACTAATCTTGCATTTGAGTACAAAAGAGGTCAGAAACTAAACTTTCCATACTAACTTGGTGAGAACAGAGAACAGAGTCAGAGTACACAGAAGTCTTCCAGTAGGCACATAGACCATTCCTTTAAAGAAAGAATATTCAATAAAAGAATTACATTCCTAGAGTACATGCCATAATGAGATGTTAAAGCATATATGTATATATATATATATATGTATATATATATATAAAACCAATGTAAATTTTGCAAAAAATTATATTCTTTTGGAAAAGACAACAAATCTTTATTATTTTGGTATAATTTTATCATTCCTTCCCAACTTTGGATAAGTGTTTTATAGGAATCTGATTTCTGAGTCCCACAGGAGGCTTTACACAGGTATCACAACTCATTACAATCTTACATCTAAACATCACAACCCATAACAATCTAGATATCACAAATTATCACAATTTTATATATTCCTAAATCAGGAGTATCAAACTCAAATACAAAAGTAGGTCTCTAAACCATATGTAAGAATCCCTTTGGGCTTCAAGTTGACTTATGATATCATATATTAACATTATCTATGTCCCAGTGTATTTTGATTTATTTTGTTAAATATTTCCCAATTATTATTTAATCTGGTTTGGAGTTCACATACGAGTGTTGCAGACAGGCTGAGTGCTTGACAGCTCTTTCCTACATTTTGTTGCTGTTATTTAGTTCTTTTTTAGTCCTGTATTGCTGTTCACAAATTAATTCAGGGTTTTCTTGGCAAAGATACTGGAGTTGTTTGCCATTTCCTTCTCTAGCTAATTTTACAGATTAGGAAACTGAGGCAAGCAGGGTTAAGTAACCTGCCCAGAGTCACACCTGTAGTAAATTTCTGAGGACAGATTTGAACTCAATGAGATGAATCTTCCTAACTATAGGGCCAGTACTCTTTCCACTGAACCACCTACCTACCCAAAATAATAGTCTCCAAATGAAGTTATTCTCTAAATTTTATTGCCTCAGAGATCACATCCATCTACTTAGTAGGATGACAAAGTGTTTTCTAGATGTAAAGGCTTTCTTTCTGCCTCCTCATTCTGACAATCCATTGCATTGCCTAAATTTCCCTAAGAAATGAAAATAAAAAGCCATGGTAATACTAATATTTAGAATAAGAATAATAGTAATAAAACAAAAAGAATGAACCAAAAAGGTACAGGAAAATAAGGTGCAAGTCGTTGACTTTTCACCACTGAACAATATCGCCCTAAACTCTATAAAGTTGATATTATCTTTGTGGATCATTACAATATTTTTGATTCAGTTCTGTACTCATACTTTAATCACATAGTGAAAACACAAAAAAGGACAAAGTATGAGGAAAAATTAAAATATTTGGTGTCCATGTGGAGACATTTTCTCTATTTAAAACACACCACCTGGAGCTGTGAACTGATCCAACCATTCTGGAGAGCAATTTGGAATTATGCCCAAAGGGCAATAAAGCTGTGCATACCCTTTGACCCAGCAATACCACTTTTAGGTCTTTTTCCCCAAGAGATCATGGAAAGGGGAAAGGGACCCACATGTACAAAAATATTTATAGCTGCTCTTTACGTGGTAGCAAGGAATTGGAAGTTGAGGGGGTGCCCATCAATTGGGGAATGGCTGGACAAGTTGTGGTATATAAATACAATGGAATACTATTGTGCTGTAAGAAATGATGAGCAGGAGGAGTTCAGAGAAACCTGGAGGTTCTTACGTGAGCTGATGATGAGTGAGATGAACAGAACCAGAAGAACATTGTATACAGTTTCATCAACATTGAGTGTTGATCTACTGTGATGGACTATATTCTTCTCACCAATGCAATGGTACAGAAGAGTTCCAGGGAACTCATGATAGAAGAGGATCTCCAAATCCAAGGAAAAAAAAAAAAGAACTGGGGAGTATAGATACTGAATGAACCATACTATTTCTTTTGTTTTTGGTGCTGTTGGTTTTTTTTCTATTTTGGGGTTTTTCATCATTGCTCTGATTTTTTCTCTTATAACAGGACTAATTTAGAAATAGGATTAATGTTATTATGTGTATATATATATGTGTGTGTGTGTGTGTGTGTGTGTGTATGTATATGTATATAGATATATAGATATAACCTATATCAGATTACCTGCTGTATAGGGGAGGGGGGAGGGAGAAAAATCTGAAATTGTAAAGCTTGTATAAACAAAAGTTGAGAACTATCTTTACATGTAATGGAAAAAATAAGATACCTTATACGTA
This sequence comes from Dromiciops gliroides, assembly GCF_019393635.1. NCBI lineage: Eukaryota > Metazoa > Chordata > Mammalia > Microbiotheria > Microbiotheriidae > Dromiciops > Dromiciops gliroides. The sequence continues at coordinate 567,298,857 of NC_057861.1, read as the reverse complement.
AAATTAAAAAAATTAAAAAAAAATAAGGGATAGTTCTGGGAGAAGCAGGGAAGATAGCTGAAGGGACATAGGGAAATATAAAAACAAAAGATATCAATAAAAATTTATTTAAAAATTTAAAAAAACCACCAACATAATAATTTCAATGAAATAACTATATATGATGTAGCATTTTTCATCAAGATTGTTTGAGTCCATTATCTTTCTAACTTTAAATCCATTATTATCTCACTTAAACAGGACCAAGCAGGCCTTCTTACAGCCCTTTGATTTAACAGTTGGTTTAAAACCAAAAAATATTACTAATGATTTAATTTATATGGATTATAATATGGCTCCACCAAGGATATATTAAATAGCACCTTTACTAATCTTTTTCCAAAGGCATTGAAAGGTTATTTAGAATGAATAAGTATAAAATTCAAACATGTCTTAAAAATAAAAAAACTGATTACTTCAAGCTATAATTCAGAGATTACATTTGAACCTTGGTCTATTCCAGATAAGACACATCAAACCACATATAAAGATATCAAAAAGGAATTTAAATCTGAATAATAAGAGATTTATGGCATCCTGAAATCAAAGTTAACTAGAAAGAACAAGTTTCATGCAATTAAGACTTTTGCTATCCCAAGTTTTATGTAAAATTTTGTTACTATAAAATTGGCCGCAATAGATTTGGAAATTTTCCTGAGAAAATCCAAAAATCATCAATAAAGCACATCACCTATTACTCTATGCAACTATTGAGTTTTTTTCTTCATTTTTTCTTTAAAATTTTCCCCAAGTTACATGAAAAAAACAAATTTTTTCACATTGATTTTTTTTCTAAGTGAGGCAATTAGAGTTAAGTGATTTGCCTAGGGTCACACAGCTAGTAAGTGTTAAGTGTCTGAGGCTGGATTTGAACTCAGGTACTCCTGACTCCAGGTCTGGTGCTCTATCCACTGTGCCACTTAGCTTCCCCACATTGATTTTTTAAAACTTTGTCTTCTAAATTTTCTTCCTCCCTCCCTCCTCAACCCTCCCTAAGAAATCAGGTGATTCAATATAAGTCATACATATGCAGTCATGCAAAACATCTTCATGTTAGTCAGGTTGTGAAGGAAAATAGACAAATTAATTTTAGAAAGAGTAACTAACAAATAAAATTATACTTCAATTTGTATTCAGATACCATGAATTCTTTCTCTGTTGATAGTTTGCATTTTTCATACATGCTTCTGATAGCATCCTGCTCATCATTTCTTTCACAGTTACTATTGCTAAGTGTATTACCCTCTATCCTTTTCCTTCCCTTTGATATTTACTCTATTTTCTATCTTCTTTCACCTTATCCCTCTTTGAAAGTGTTTTGCTTTTTACTGCCCCCTTCCCAAATCTTCCCTCGCTTCCTTTGCCTTTTCTGCCCTTATCTCCATCCCCTCCCACTTTCCTGCAGGGAAAAATATATTACTATAACCACTTGAGTGTGCATGTTATTCCCTCTTTGAGGTAATTCTGATGAGATTAAGGCTCATTCACTCCCCTGATCCTTCCCCATCTCCCCCCCCCACACACACTCCATAAACTTTTTCTTGTTTCTTTTATTTAAGTTACTTTATCACCTTCCACCTCTCCCTTTCCCTTTATTCCAGTGCTTCCCTCTTACCCCTTAACTTTATTTTAAAGATATCATCAAAGGTCAGCTGGGTGACACAGTAGACAAAGCACCAACCCTAGACCCAGGAGGCCCCAAGCCCAAATCTGGCCCCAGACATGTCACCCCAACCTGCCTGACCAACAAAAAACAAGGATAAGCAAAAAATAAATGATTTACAAATTACGTCTCTTTTTATTCAATTCACACTTGTGCCCTCTGTCTGAGTATATTCCTTTCAGCTACCCTAATACTGAGAAAGTTCTTATGAGATAGAAGTATTATCATCCCATGTAGGAATGTAAATAGTTGAACCTTTTAATATCCCTCATGATATCTTCTTCCTGTTTACCTTTTTATGTTTCTCTAGGGTCTTGTATTTGAAAGTCAAATTTTCTATTCAGTTCAGGTCTTTTCATCACAAATGCCAGAAAGTCCTGTTTTTCATTGAAGCCCCAATTTTCCCCTGAAAGATTATAGTCAGTTTTGCTGTGTAGGTGATTTTTGGTTGTAGTCCTAGTTCCTTTGCCCACTGGAATATCATATTCCATGGCCTTCAGTCCTTTATTGCAGAAACTGCTAGATCTTCTGTTATCTTGACTGTAGCTCCACAGTATTTTAATTCCCTTTTTTTTCTAGCTCCTTGTAATATTTTCTTCTTGACCCGGGAACTCTGGAGTTTGGCTATAATATTTGAAGAATTTTTCCTTTTGGGATCTCTTTCTGGGGTGATTGGTGGCTTCTTTCAATTTCTATTTTACCTCCTGCTTCTAGAATATCAGGGCAATTTTTCCTGACAATTTCCTGGAAGATGATGTCTAAGATCTTATTTTGATCATGGTTTTCAGGTAGTCCAGTGATTTTCAAATTATCTCTTCTGGATCTATTTTCTTGGTCAGTTGTTTTGCCAAGGAAATATTTCACATTGCCCTCTATTTTTATTCATTTGGATTACCTTTATTGAATCTTGATTTCTCATAAAGTCATTAGCTTCTATTTGCTCTATCTGAATTCTTAAGCAATGATTTTCTTCAGAGAGTTTATGTACCTCCTTTTCCATTTGGCCAATTTGGCTTTTCAAGCTGTTGACTTTTTTTTTCATGACCCTCCTTCATCACTCTCATTTCTCTTTCCATTTTTTCCTCTACCTCTCTAAATCTTCCCTCTACCTCTCTTACTTTCTCTTCAAAGTCCTTTCTGAGTGCTTCCATGTCCTGAGATCAATTCATATTTTTCTTGGAATCTTAAGATGTAAGAGCTTTGACTTTGCTATTATCTTCTTCTGAGGGTGTATTCTGATCTACCTTGCAACCAAAGAAGCTTTTAATGGTCTTCTGATTTCTCTGCCTGCTCATCTTGCTGGCCTATTTCTTTGTTTTTAACTCCCTTTTAATGTGTAGTGCTGCTTCCAGGATGCACTGATCCAAGCTACAGTGGGTCCAAAGGGCTACGACTAGACTTGTTCTCAGCTTGCCTGGCCTGTAAGTAACCAGGGCTTACTTTCTCTTTAACCTGGAAACAGAAGTCTGATTGAAATCTTATTCCCTATGGTAGAAAGTTTGGTGTGCCTGTGCCCCTCCCCTACTGTGCTGCAGTCCAGAATATTGCCACCAGAAATTAGAGAAGTTATCTTTAAGAGGTATTTAATTGAGGGGGCAGCTAGGTGGCACAGTGTATAAAGCACCAGCCCTGGATTCAGGAGGACCTGAGTTCAAATCCGGCCTCAAACACTTGACTCTTACTAGCTGTGTGACCCTAGGCAAGTCACTTAACCCTCATTGTCCTGAAAAAAAAAAAGAAGTATCTGATTGATAACTAAGGAAGATGATGCATTAACACTGGATATGGAATCCAAAGACCTGGAAATGTTCATGAGTTAGTCACTTCTTATCTAAGGAAGTTGAGTTTAATGGCTTCTGAGGTCTCTTCTCAGCACTAAATCTGTATTCCTAATAAGTATTGCTGCTTAAACCATTTAAAACTTGATCTAAGATGACTTCAATTACAATTTAAAACATTACTGAAATACATTTTTTTTTTACTTTTTTTCAGTGCAGGTTATATACAGAGGTGCTCTGGAATCAAATTGAAATTGATTATGAGAGCCAATCACTAAATTTTTAGTGTGATAGGACTTCTGTATCATATAATCAACAAGATGGAAGACTAGATATTTTCTCTGATCATCATGACCTCTCAGTCCTCTCCAAAACAGAAATGATATACCAAATATAAAGTGACTTGCCCAGTGCACTAGGTTCCCTAAATAAGGTTTTAAAAAATTACCTGAACCAATACCTAATTCAAGTTCATTCACTACCACAATGCTACCTATACCAAGGTTGCACCAACTGATCTGACACATTGGCTTACAATAAAACCCAACTTCACACGCTAGACCCTCCTCTCTTCCTAGTGCTGTGGATTTTCAAGCTCCAAACTGAAGAAATACATTGAGGTCTCAATATCCATCACCAGAGCAATGTTCTATGCTATAAAAGATCTGTGGAAGATAGTGGAGGAACAAATCAAAAAGGGGCAAAATAGCTGTCTAGGATGACATAGAGTTCAGTCCCACACCCTAACTTCCTCCTCTCCTAACACCTCAGAAATCCAAACTCCAAGCAATAGAAATCATGACTGCTATTACAAAAGCATCTTTGTGGCAATACTTTTTCTTGCCCATTTTTTCTGACTGTCCCCCATTTCTGGAAGTCTCTTTCTCCTCATTTCTCTCTCCTAAATTCCCTAGCTTCCTTCAAGTTCTAGTTAAAATCTCATCTGCCTACAGGAAGCCTTTCCCAGTTCACTTGAGTACTAGAGCTTTCTCTCTATCGATTATCTCTAATTTAATATTATTGTACACTTATTTATGTATAACTTCTTTGAGGCTGTCTTTTGCTTTTCTTTATATTCCCAGTACTTAGCATAGTACTTAGCACAGAGTAAGTTCTTCATAAGTCTTCATTCACTGACTGATATTTTAATTTTTTTTTCATTCAAACCTAAGTTCTAACATCAGAGACTAAAGTAGAAGAAAAAAAAGCACTCCCATTAAAAAAAAATCCAAAATAAACTTGTTCAATATAAAGATTTCTGCTTACCATATCCTACTCTACAAAAATTAAATTCAATTTAACAAGCACTAATGTTCTAGACTTTGTTGATATAATGACAAAATAGAACCTACCTTCAAGAAATTTCTATTTTAATAGGGGTATGCATTAATTCCACAGATAAGTAAGGACAGATATATCATGTGTCAATATGTAACCAAGAAAAATCAAGAAAAAAAATTGACAAAAAGACACGACTTATCCTCTCCTACTGAATAGTGTTTCTTTTCATGGTTTTTATACCTCTTTTTTCTTGATTTTCTTCACACCTGATTAATCATATGTTTCCTGTTTTCTTTACAAAATCATCAACCTTATCCCACACTCAAATTTGGAGTTAACACTACTCTCTATTTACATTCTCTTTTTGTGACCTCATTAAGTACATCAAAGGATGACTTTTAGATCAACATATCCAGGCCTCGTATCACTCCTAAATTCCAGTAGCATGTTACTGCCTTCTGATTCAACAAGTCAAATAAATAAACAAATAAATTAACTCTTTCTATTTTCCTCAAATCCCATTCATCTTCTGAGCTTCTTTATTTCTGTAAAGGTCAAAACCATGTCTCAGAGTCAACTCTGATTCTTCACTCTTCTTCACCCAATATATCCAAAAAGATCCCAAGTCTTATCTAGTCTACCTGTGATATCTATCATATCACTCCTAGTGTCTCTCATCATTCAGGAAATACCCTGGTTCAATCATTTGTCATTTCTCCCAGAGACAATTGCAGTACTCTCCCAATTGATTTCCTTATAACAAATCTCTACCCTCTTCAACCCAGTTTCCACATGAACTCAAAGTGAGTTTTCTAAAATAGAATTCTGATGATGTCACTATCCTATTCAATAAATTTCAGTGGATCCCTATTACCTGAAGGGCAAAATATGAATTCCTCTAGCATTTAAAGTACTTTGTATCTGTTTGGGGCAAACTGCCTCAGTTTACCCAAATAACTTGAGGAGACCACCAAGTCAAGCAGAGACAGATGTATTACATTCTTGCAAGAATGGGCCAACTTAATAACTGAGTTGCAATAGCTAATACATGCCTTGAGCTTTTATAGGAATGTTGGTCTGGGGGGAAGTCCCCATGCTCACTAGGGTGAGCTCACAATCTAACATCCAATCCTGTCTCACCCAGGGTGCATGTTTAGCTCATGATCAACGTATGGAGACATGCATACGTGTTCAAGGAACAAGGGGGAAAAGGGGAGGGGGAACAAGGTCAAAGTGAAGGAAGAGGGAACGGGGGAGTGATAGTCAGATGTTTCAGATCTCACAGTTCCCACTGACTCCCCCTTCCCCTATCTCTAAAGATATTCAACTTGAATAACAGGAAGAGTCACTCAGGTGTTTCAGCATTATTTTGTAGTCATGTTAATTTTAGAAGGATGACAGGGTTAAAATTTATCTTTGGCTATGGTGGGAAATCAAAGAAATAGAATAAAGAATAAAAGAATAATCCATTGTTGGGACCCTACGGTCAAGGGGATTCTGCTCTGAGAAAAAGAAACATGTCACTTGTGAGATTTAAAATTGAATACTAGAGCATTAACCTCCCCTTTTAATTGTCTCCCTTATTTTGTCTCCCAGATCAGTAAGTTAAAGAAGCCTCTGGTCTCTAGTTAGAGCTTTTATTGTTTGGAAATTACAAGGTGATGTTGATTAGAGGGATAGGAAAGTAGAAATACAAAACAAATAGTCTTAAGTCTAAGCTTAGTCTATATTCCATATAAAACTCACCAAAAGCCCAAGGCCACCTTTGCAGGGGAGAGCCATGTCAAGCACATACTGCTATGGCGAGCCGGGCTGAGTCGAACTCCAGTCAGCCTCTGTGTGTGCAGCACAGCCAGTGAACAAGGAGAGCCGAAAAGAGATCCCACTTCTGTTCTCTCCTTGCCTTTTAAGCTCGCACCCCGGAAGTGGAGTCCCTAAGAGTTGGACTGGCGTGCCCAGCCCATGCACGGCAGTCGGTCTCCTCCCCGAAAGGGTGGTCCTTTAAAAACTGGCATCTTTCCATATTCACTAACCGACTGTTAAAAACTTTTTACCATACTCTGAACATCTGCTCTCAACTCAATTGCCACATCCTGTGCCAAGCCCCGTGATCACCTGCCCTTTCTTCTTGAGTCCCGAGTATTGAATTGGTGGGCGAACTCCCACTCAACAGGGACTGGGTTTCTGACACATGAAGGATTACAGATAAAACTAAGATGTAGCTGACAAGTGGGGAGACTGAGCAGAAGTAAAAATACTGTTAATTGGCAATAAAACTTAAAGGAAACAGTGAGAATTTGACAAGCAGTAAACTTTTAAACTAACTATACTGGGGTGGGGCTGGGTACCTTCCAAACCCCATCCTCAGAGTTTAATCTGACTCAAATTCATAATCATCTCATACATACCTTTTCTGACTTATTATACATTATTCCTCCTTACACATTTTTAAATCTAGCTAAACTGGACTTCTTGCTTTTTTTTCACCTTTAGCATTCCATCTCCTATTTCCATTCTTTTATATAAGCTCTTCCCCATAGCTGGAAAACATTCCCTCCTCACCTTCACTTTTTAGAATCTCTTGTTTCCTTCAAATTTCAGTTCAAACACAAAGGCATAAATGAAATATTTTCTCATCCTGCTATTGCCTCCCCCTCAAAAAAATTTTTTTTCGGGGCACTGAGGGTAAAGTGACTTACACAGGATCACACAACTATTAAGTGTTAAGTGTCTGAGGCTGGATTTTGAACTCAGGTCCTACTGAATCCAGGTCGGGTGCTTTATCCACTAAAAAATACTTTTAATGTATTTTGTATATTCTTTTATCTGTACATGTTTTCTTCTCAAATAGAATATAAGTTCTTCAAAGTTAGGAAGTATTTCATGTACATTTTTGTATCCTTAATGCCTAATAGAATACCTAGAATAATTAATGTTTGTCATTTAACACAATATTGAAAATGTATCAAATGCTTAACTAAAACTTAAACCCAACAGGTCTTCAAAAAGACATTTGCAATGAACTTGACCAAAATTAAAGAAGAATAGAATAAATTCAGGGATGGCCTTTGAACACAATTAAATCAAACTGATACAGTAAGTAGCAATATTTCTCAAATTTATTTAAGATTAAATTCAATGGGGGGAGGAGGGGAAGTTAGGTGGAGCAGTGGATAGAGCACCAGCCCTGGATTCAGGAGGACCTGAGTTCAAATCCGACCTCTGACACTTAACACTTACTAGTTGTGTGACCCTGGGCAAGTCACTTAACCCCAATTGCCCAGCAAAAAAAAAAAAAAAGATTAAATTCAATGCCAATCAATATAGCAATAGACTACTTCCTAGAATTAGAGAAAGTTGTAACAAAATTCATATGGAAAAACAGATGGTAAAAAATATCAAGTGGAACTATGAAAAGAAAATTGATTAAAGGGGATTCACCCTGCCAGATTTCAAAATATATTATAAAGCAGTAGTTATAAAAGCTGTCTGAAACTGTATAGAAAATAAAAAAATTGATCAATGGAAAAGACTCAAAAATCCAGAAATAGAGTCTAATAATTAATGTCTGATGAACCCAAGACTAAAAACTTTGGAGAAAAGAATCATTATTCAGTCTTTGAAAAAAAAATCTGGGGGAAATGAATAGCAGTATAATGAAAAATTAATTTAGAGACATATTCACATCACATACTAATATAAACTCTAAATGTATCAATATTCTAAGTTTTTTTAAAGTCAGACTAATTACTCCATTGGTATAAGAAGCTCTCATTAAGAAAATACCCTTTATGTTTAGATAAGTAACTAGCTTCAAATCCTGCCTCAGACACATACTTGTTGTGACTATGGGCAAATTGTTTAATTAAGTACCCCAAGCATGTCTCAAAGTCTATAAGTTAAAGATGAATTGCCTGTCTACATTGATGGAAGGAATTGCAACACTGAGAATTCCTCATTCTGATAAAATCATAGGTTAAAACCAAAAAAAACCATACAAATGAAAGAAAATATCAAAGACAATAGTGTTGGATTTGATTATAGAGAAATGAAAGGAGTTTGCATGGCAGAAAACATATTTTCAAAACATAAAGTAACAAAAAAAGATCAAAGAGAAAAGGCACAGCAAATATATCTGAAAAATTCAATCAACCAGAATACATAAGTAAGCATTATAAATTAATAAGCTGAAATGGTCAAATTAAAAGATAACTTTAAATGGTAAAAATACAAATTTTAAGTTTGACAACTATTAGTTTTGCATCATTTCTTGCATAATTCCAAATAGTTTTCTAAAATGGTTAGATCATTCCACAATTCCAGCAGTTAATGGATTAGTATGTCTATTTCCCTATAGCCCTCAAAAGATGGAATTTTCTACCTTAGACTAGATTTGCCAATTCTACGGGCATATGGATAATATTTTTGATTTTTAGTTTTCAAATCTCTTATTATGAAAAATTTTGAATAGAATGAATGGGTTTTGATAGTTTTCATTCTTCATTCATTTCCTTTGACGAATTATTTATTGATGAATGACACTTAATCTTGTATACATATTAATTGCCTATAGATTTTGGATACTTAGATAAAAATGTTTTATGAAAAGATTATTCTTCAGAGTGTATCTTTTATTTTTCTTATAGCTACATTGATTATATTTCTGCAAAAGCTTTTTATGTTTTTATGATTTGTCTGTTTTGTCTTTTATATTATCTCTGATGTTTGGTTATGAATCTTCTTTCTCTATCCATTTGCCTCTCACTTTTTAATCATAAACAGTGGGTTTCTAAAAAATATTTCTGACTATTTTTAAATTATTATGCCATATATCATAAGACACTGATGTAAACATTCAGCAAACTATTGTCCAAAACAAGCTATACACAAGATTAATAGGAGATAATTAACAAAGGGAAGGCACCAGAATTAAGAGGAATTGGGAAAGCTTTCCTTTAGAGGGTGGGATTTTAGTTGGAACTTGAAGGAAGTAATAGAAACCAGGATGTGAAGATGAGGAAGGAAAGCATTTCAGGCATGGGGGACATCCAGAGAAAATACCAAAAGTCAAGAGATCCCATGATAGTTTGTCCACAATATACATGAACCTTAATTCATTGAAGAAATCACCATTCATTGAACCACTCTTTTTTGTCTCAGTTGTCAATGAATGACTGGTGAAAAGAGCAGATGGTATATGGACTAAATGATGTGAGTTGGTCATGTCAAAGAACTCAAGGTCATATCCCTTGAAGGGATATATAGTGATGGATCAGTGGCATATGTTGTTCCATTTCATTGGAATATTGTATCAGACAGTCACGTATCTCAAATAGCACTTGATTCTACCCAAGGAATATTGCTCTATGCCAGATGAATTTGAACAAATGGCACAAGAAAGGACCTAGAACTGAGAAGAAACAGATTTAAATGGTTGAAAATTGCTGAAAATGTCACCAAGAATAAGAGACATGTGCCTATTTTATGCAAAGTACTACCAATTTGAGCTGCATATTTGGAGTACATAAGTACAAGCAAACCTTGACAATTTATCTGTATTAACTTCCTATATCCAGAATGAGATAGCAAGAACATAAGCTTTATAGTGGTAATGACTGGTTAACCCACCCACAGGTATATATAGGTATATATCCAATGCCAAAAATCTTTCATAGTTGTGTGAGCATTATGGGAGAAGTATTTCTCAGTATATGAACTTTTTGCTGGGATCTATTCTGACTAGACAGAGTCTTTGGAAGTACATTACACAATGATGTATTAGCTTTGGCTAGTATCAAGATGTTACCTTATCACCTTCAAAGAGATCCACATCTCGGATATTTCAACTACACACTAATGAATGTGTTTAAGATACTGATACCAAAATAAAAATTTCAGTGGAGAAAGTATTTGGCTTTAACATGGTCATCAGGAATGATAGTGAATGAAGATTTGAATGAATCAAAAACAATTTATTAAGCATTTAATATTTGCATGGATATCTGCCAAGTGCTAGAGATAAAAATAAAAAATAAAACAGGACCTGCTCTTGGGAAGGTCACATTCTAATGAGGGAGACAACACAAATGGAAACTTTCAACTGAAAGTCAGATAAAAAGGTCTTGTTCTAAGAATGAATCAAAGCAAACAGTAATGCTTCTTCTCTAATGTATTTCCAATAATAAAAGCATCAGTTTCTGATGTTGAGCTATTTAATAATACCAAGGGTTTTGTTGGCAAAGTTTTTTTTTTTTTCTGGGTCTTAAGGCAGGAGCAGTTGCCAGGGTTCATCTCAACAGGAGTTGCGTTTCCAGGATAATGGCTGTGGGAACTGGGCTGGAAGCATTTCTATTCCCAAAACTATTGATTTCAGGGTCCTGAGCTGTTGTTATCTTTGTCTAAGAAGAAATGGTGGTCAAAGTAGTGGTCACAGTTTCAATTGGCTAGCACATGCTGCCTACTGTGTCTCTCTCAGGGTACTTTGTCTCGCCTGGCTTGTCTTCCCTGTTGGTAATGGTTGATTAGTAGTTGGTAGAGTCAGCTAACCCCTTCTCCACAAGAGTCATTTCCCTGGATAATGGCTATGAAGCCTGGGCAGGAATTGAGACAAGTGGTTTAGAAGGTGCTATCACTCCCCAGGAGCAGCTAGATGGCACAGTGGATAGAGTGCTGAAGTTATAGTCAGTAAGACTAGTCTTCCTGAGTCAAATCTGGCTTCAGACACTTATTACCTGTGTGACCCTGAACAAGTCACTTAATCCTGTTTGCCTCAGTTTCTTCTATGTAAAATGAAGAGGAGAAGAAAACCCCAAATGGTTGAAAACAATTGAACACAAAAGAAACACCCAAAGTTCCTGTGGCAATTATTCGGTAGTTGTTGTTAGCAGTGATGAAGAACGTGGGCCTTTCCCTACAGTGATTTCTCTTCTCAATGATAGCTATCAAGACTGTACTGAAAGCAATACAAGTGGCTTTTGGGTCACTGGTATCTCCAAAGCTCTTGAGGTAAATACCTTGAGATGTATCTTTTAAAATGTAAAAGAAAATGGTGATCGAGGTAATGATGATTTGACTTGAATGGCACATGCTACCTTCTACCCCACCTTCAGGATGCCTTGCTGTGTCAGCCAGACTTATTTCCCTGGCTTCACTGATACCATCAATTTTACTCTCTATGTATTAATACATTCAATATAGAAACTGTCTTTTGCCTTTTTGTATCCTCAGTATGTTTACAAAATAGCTAATAGTTCAGCTCAGAAAACTACAAAAAACAATAAATCAGAGGTTGATTTCTTGATTTCATTGTACAAGGTGACAAAGTGCTGCTGAGAAATCTTGGTGCTTATGGAACACAAAAATTAATAGACCAATGAAAAGCTACTCCATTGCTAGTTGTGGAGGATCTGGGCAACTTGTTTATTAGCAATATTTCCCCAGAAACTGGTGGGATGTCTGCAAAGGCAATTTACTGACATTGCTTATTGATGAGTTCAGGTAAAGATGACTCTATACTGTACCTCAACAACCAGTCTAAACAATGAAAGAGAATTGATCAAAGAGATCATATCTTTTCTGCTTAGTGAATGCTTTAGCTATTGAAATTGCTAGTCTATAGCTATAACTTTGAGTGTGGTGTCACAGGATGCCAGTCTGAGTCTTCCACAAGTTCATATGTAATTCTTTTTTTAAGTTATATTGTTTTGAGTTTTATTGTAAACATTTACAAATTACTCCTTCTCTATCAGAGGTATTTATAACAATTGAGTAAAACTAATAATGCACGACATCATCTGAAGCTCTCCCTTGCCTCTCTATTTTTTAATTAATAGAAATCTATTTACTCTTCCTCCCATTGCATTGGGGAGAAAAAAGAAAAGAAGAGAAGAAAAGAGAAAAGACAAGAATAGAGAAAAAAGAGAGAAGATCCTTTGTAACAAATATACACAGTCAAGCAAAACAATGGCTGTATACAAATGTATGTGTGTGTGTGTGTGTGTGTGTGTGTATACACAGAGATGTATACACATCTGATTCTGCACCTTTCCAACACCTATATGTAATAGATAGTATGTTTTATCATCAGCCTATTGGAATTATAAATGTTCATTGTATTGATCATAGTTCTTTCATCATTCAAAGCTGTTTTTACAAGGTTATTATTGTATAAACACTCTTCTAGTTCTGCTCATTTCATTCCTCATCAGTTTATAAAAGTCTTCAAATATTTTTCATTTTTATAATATTGATGTTATGGAATAAATTGTTCTCCCAGTTTTGTTCCCTTCACTCTGCATCAGTTTATATAATTTTTTCATGTTTTTAATAAAATCTCTTTCCTCATTTCTTATAGCACAATAATATTCCATCACATTATTTATATATAACAACATTCATTCTGATGAGGATTGTGATCAGCTTGTAACCAACAACTAGCACAGATATAATGATAGATAGGTCAACATGTTGTAGGAGAACTAGGACAACCTGAGAAGTGACAAATGAATTTAAAATATCCTGGATGAAGCTCAAGATAAGTTACAAATGTTGCCAAGTTATAATACTAATGTTTATCCAACACAAATTAATTGCATTTAGCCAGTATGACATTACATATATGAATGCATATGTTCACTGATATTTGTATTGTGGATGCATTAGTCTATATTCATAGGTTCATTGTTAGTGTATAACTTACTGTTTCAAATATTTTTTTAAATCTACTGATATTATTGCTTTAACATTTTTTGGCCATTATTCATATTTGTGTTATGTGGATATACATTGCTACTGTGATGGAAATATGTAATACATAATATATGTACTTGCAAACTTTCTTTAAAAAGTATTTGACCTATACTAGAAGTACAAGGGCTATTCATAAATCCAATCCTATAAGGATTATCATGGGAGCTATGAACTGCCCCATTTCTGATCTAGGTTGGTTTATCCCTTGTAAGGGACCTGGCACCCTCCCTCCCCTTGCTCTTGGGGGGTTAACGATATTAATGCCAAATTTTAGTAAGGACACATGATTGTCATAACCTCCTGTAACTCATAACTCCTGACCTCAAGAGATCTGCCGGTCTCAGTCACACCAGTAATTGGTATACCACGATGCCAAAAAAGAGACCATTTGTCATCGAAGTAACTGTGCTTAAATTGTGCTTCATATTCTTCTGTGTCTCCATATGTAATACTGATGACACCTTAAGGTGATTACCTGAGTTGCTGAGCTAACTATTGTTCACTGAAGGGTTACTATGTATTTTGATACTATGTTGTGTGATTGCCGACCCCAAGTTTACCCTGAGATGCTTTTCTAAGGGACTGCAAAATTCCAAACCCAAGGTGGAATGCAGACAAAGCCTCAAATATGTTTAATCCAGGAAACAATGCAGCTACCCAAGGACTTAGAGCTGAAGAGCAGTTTTCCACTAGAATAGGAGTTTTAAAGCACATCTTTGAGAGAAGCAGGAGACAGAAAGAATTTGGGAGAGGCAGAGAGAATCATCAATGGGAACAGAGAGCAGCAACCTCAGCAGCAATATATGAAGGACTCCTTCCAGGGGAATGGACTCTAAACATCCTAAGAGCTGGAGGCTTTCTATTTAGCTCACCATTGAGCTCACTACTCAGCTTGTTAAGAGAATACAGCATGGGGGCAGCTGGGTGGCGCAATGGATAGAGCACTGGCCCTACTGTCTAAAATATCTAATGAGTGGTCGCCAATAAATTATAAGCTTTAGCAAGAGTTAGATTTTTAAGCATTTATTAAGGAGAATAAGAATTTGGTAGAGAGAGAGAAAGGCCTAGATTCCTATCTATTAAAGGGAGAGCACATTTCTAGCTCCCTTCTCCGCCAGAGTCCAGAGGAAAGAGCGCGAGACTGAGCACCAGTCTCTTCCTTCATCCTCCCACTAGCCCGCGTCAGGAAGTGACGCCAAAGAAAAGACTCCTGGTCTTGCCCTCAAAGACCTTCGCTTCATGGGTGAAACTCTTCTACAGTAAGTCTCCAGCAGGTGGCGTCATTCCAATCATTACAGTTCAAATCCGGCCTCAGACACTTAACACTTACTAGCTGTGTGACCCTGGGCAAGTCACTTAACCCCAATTGCCTCACTAAAAAAAAAAAAGAGAGAGAGAGAGAATACAGCAGGGCGTCACCAAACTATTTCTACCTAGAGAAACCACTGGGAAAGATGGTATACATGATCAACTCTCTGCTTTTCCTTCTGTTTTATTGCCACAGGCAACAGGCAGCATCATTTATTACTAAGTATTTAGAGTCTAAGTGGCTAGGAAAAGACAATTCCAGCATGGTGATGAAAAGATTTCCTGGGGTCTAAAAGCTTTTATGAACTTATTAATAACTTCTATTTTCAAATTTTACAGAGGAAAGAAGCCACATGGAACTTGAATCTTTTCCTTACATGAAAACCCTCATGAGCATCATTGTCAATAATCTCTTTGTTTGATTGTTTGTTAGCCTTTACAAAGGTATATTTACAGCAAAGGCATAGCAAGAGGTATATACATTGCCCCAACCCCAGCACCTAGGGGTATACTCTCCAGTCCCCAGGGAAAATAGACTCAAATTTAACATAGTTTATACAGTTGGGTTTTTTTTCCTCAAGGTGATTTTTAAACATGGCATGGCTAATGGATGAATGAGTCTACATCTCAACTACTGTAAAGCTAGATCACACAAATTGCTCAAAGCTTTTCTCCTCATCATCTGGCATCCAATAAATCCTAGTATTGATTGAACCAGAAGTCCAGCTCCTGACTTTTTGAAGCTCACAAAGTAATAGCCATCTCCAATCTCCTTCAATTAAAAATAGGAAAGAATAGACACACCAGAGGCAGAAAAAAGAGGACCATGAGCTTTCCCCAAACCAAAGGCCCTCAACACCTTGTTTTTGTTTTTCCAAACACAGAAAGACTTGGCCAAAGCCAAGAGATCTAACAACTTTTTAAGGGGCCTTCATTCTTCTAAAGGGAATAGAGGAAGGTAAAGAGAAGGTAAGCCCTTGATTTGGTCTCAGTGGAGAGATTGAAAGGAGAATCAGTTCCATTCACTCCTTAAGAATAGAAGGAATTTGCTCTTCAACCAAACTGAGGCATAGTTATTTCTGTTCAGTTACAACAGAATCTACCACTAACAAGGAGATGAAACCCCATTAATCTCATAATAACCATATTAAGTAGGTACGGAAGATATTAAATTTAATCTCATCATATATCCTCTCTGGCTGAGAGGTAACATGATGCGGACAGATTGCTTGACTTGGAGTCAGGAAGATTTGGAGTCAAATCCTGCCTCTGGTACTAAGTATATTACCTCAGGCAAGTCAACTCCTTGGGCTTTGGGCAGCTCTTTAAGATATCAAAATACAAAATAATTGCAATCACCCTTGTGAGAAAATAATGGGGTTTGGGGACTTCCAGGCCCCCCCCACAGTCAGGAAGTTACCTCAACTCAAAACCACACCTACTTGAAAGCCTTGTTCCCATCAGAAAAACCTGTTCTCTGGACTCTGACCTCAGCATGACTGCACTGAACTGCCTTCAAATTCAGTGAACCAAATAGATTTGAGTGATGCTATCCAATTAGCTTTGAACAATGTTTATGGGCGAGCTCTGCTCCTGCCCTCAGTGAACTTGCACAAACACTTGCTCTCTTTGGTGTGGGAATGGGGTGAGTGCAGATGCAGCCCTCTAGGGTTCCCCATTTTCTCTCTTCTCTAGGCTTTCTTATCTTTCAGAGCCATGTGTGCTCTCTTTACTAATATTTAATATGCTTTAATAAATGCTTAATGCCTCAAAATGGTGCAGTAGCATCTTATTTCTAAGTAACGAATATATGATAAACCCCAGCTAATTTTCCCTAAACTTGGGACAGGAATAGGGCAGCCACACTGAATTTTACAGGTCACAGCATTGGTGGAAGGAATTCCCACATGAACTAAATCATAAGTTCTTGATGTATTAATGTATTTATATATAATATATCCACATCACATATGACTCTAAAAATAACTTTATCAAATCAGAAATGTTGAATATCATCTTATTTCCAACTTTTAAAAAAGCAAATAGGCCCTTCAAGTTTTCTGGCTTAGGAATCAAAGAACACTCTGAAAATTGTTCAAGTGTTTCAAACAAGAGTACTTTTGTTATTTTTGCTTTGTGTCCTTATTTTAGACACCCTGAGTTCTATAGACATCTAACAGCTATGGATAAAACAGAATCCATATTTACTTTCAAATTGCTAAGGGAAGCAGTGTTGTCTTTGTCAATATCTGTAAAACCAAATATAGTTAACCTGCAGTCATTTCCCCTTGAGATAGGTAGAGCCTAGAATGTTCAAAGACTAAAGCTTGAAAAAGGTGGGGGATTTGCTTGATTCGTTGATTTGTTTATATAAGAATAACCTTCTCCTAAACTTTTTAGGACACTTTTACTTGGCATAAAATGTGATTTTAAAAGAGTGAACTGTTATTTATTTGTGTCCTTTCCTTTCTTTGTTTCTTTCTTTCTGGACTACAGCTGTGATTTCACTAACAGGCAGCACTCAATGATTCAACTTCCATATCAATATGAACATCACCTACTCTGAAACTTTGTCATAGAGAGGTGCCTAGATCAAAGAAGGCTTAATTGATTTGTCCAGAGTTACACAGTCAGTATAAGTCAGAGAAAGGACTCATTTCAGTTTCCCTATCTTTTTTTGTCATAAAAGTATTTTATTATTTTCCAGTTACATGTAAAGATAGTTTTCAACTTTGTTTTTATAAGATTTCTAGTTTCAAATTTTTCTCCCTCCCTCCCTTCCCTCTCTCTTCCCCAAGATGGAAAGCAATCTGATATAGGTTATATATGTACAATCACATTAAACATATTTTTGCATTAGTCATGTTGTGAAAGAAGAATCAGAAGAAAAAGGGAAAATTTCATAAAAGAAAAAAATGTAGAAACTATATGACTCATTCTGAATCCAGATTCCACAGTTCTTATTTCTGGATGTAGAGAGCATTTTTCAACATGAGTCCTTTGGAATTATTTTGGATCATTGTATTGCTGAGAAGAGTTAAGTCTATCAGAGTTGATCATCACATAATGTTTCTGTTACTTGTCTACAATGTTCTCCTGGTTCTGCTCACTTCACTTAGCACCAGTTCACTTAAGCCTTTCCAGGTTTTTCTTAAATCTGTCTGCTCATCATTTCTTATAGAACAATAGTATTCCATTACATTCATATAACACAACTTGTTCAGCCATTCCCCAATTGATGGGCATCCCTCAATTTCCAATTCTTTGCCACCACAAAGAGAGCTGCTATAAATATTTTTGTACATGTGGGTCCTTTTTCATTTTTTATGATCTCTTTGGGATAAAGACCTAATAGTGGTATTATTGGGTCAAAGGGTATGCACAGTCCCATAGCCCTTTGGCCATAGTTCCAAATTGCTCTCCAGAATGGTTTGATCAGTTCACAGCTCCATCAACAATGCATTAGTGTTCCAATTTTTCCACAGCTTCTCCAACATTTATTATATTCCTTTTTTGTCATGTTAGCCAATCTGATAGGTATGATGTGGTACCTCAGAGTTGCTTTAATTTGCATTTCTCTAATCAATAATTATTTAAAGCATTTTTTTGGTGGGGCAGTGAGGGTTAAGTGACTTGCCCAGGGTCACACAGCTAGTAAGTGTCAAGTGTCTGAGGCTGGATTTGAACTCAGGTCCTCCTGAACCCAGGGCCGCTGTTTTATCCACTGTGCCACCTAGCTACCCCCTAGAACATTATTTCATATGGCAATAGATAGTTTTGAATTCTTCATCTGAAAACTGCCTGTATATATCCTTTGATCATTTCTTAATTGGGGACTGACCTTGATTCTTATAGATTTGATTTAATTCCTGATATATTTCAGAAATTAGGCCTTTATCAGAAACACTGGCAGTAAAAATTGTTTCCCACCTTTCTGCTTCCCTTCTAATTTTGGCTGCATTGCTTCTGTTTGTTAAAAAATAAAAACCTTTTTCATTTAATGTAATCACAATCATCCATTTTGCATTTCATAATATTCTACTCTTTATCCCTTGTTTGGTCATAAATTGTTGTCCTCTCCATAGATCTGAGAGGTAAATTATTCCTTCCTCTCCTAATTTACCTATGATATCACCCTTTCTATCTAAATCATGTATCCGTTTTGACCTTAGATGTTGGTCTATGCCTAGTTTCTGCCATACTATCTTCCAGTTTTCACAGCAGTTTTTGTCAAATAGTGAGTTCTTATCCCAGAATCTGGAGTCTTTTGGTAGATTACTATAGTCATTTACTACTCTGTCTCCTGTGCCTAACCTATTCCGTTGATCCACTATGCTATTTCTTAGCCAGTACCAAATACCTTTGATGACTGCCGCTTTATAGTATGGATTCAGATTTGGTATGGCTAACCCACCTTCCTGTGCATTTGTTTCATTACTTCTCTTGCTATTCTTGACCTTTTGTTCTTTCAGATGAATTTATAAAATCATTTTTAGGTAACCTGGTTGTTTTTGTTTGTTTTTGGTGAGGCAATTGGGGTTAAGTGACTTGCCCAAGGGTCACATAGCTAGTTAGTGTTAAGTGTCTGAGGCCAGATTTGAACTCAGGTCCTCCTGAATCCAGGGCCGGTGCTCTATCCACTGCGCCATCTAGCTGCCCCAGGTAACCTGATTGTTATGGCACTGAATAAGTAAATTATTTTAGGTTGAATTGCCATTTTTATTATATTAGCTCAGCCTATCCATGAGCAATTGATATTTTTCCAATTAATTAGATCTGATTTGATTTGTGTGAAAAGTGTTTTGTAACTGAGTTCATATAGTTCCTGAATTTGTCTTGGCAAGTAGACTCCCAAATATTTTATGTTGTCTACAATTACTTTAAATGGAATTTCTCTTTCTAACTGCTGCTGCTGAGCTTTGTTCATCATGTATAGAAATGCTGATTATTTATGTGGACTTATTTTATATCCTGCAACTTTGCTAAAGTTGTTAATTATTTTGAATAGTTTTTTAGTTGATTCTCTAAGATTCTCTAAGTATACTATCATATCATCTAAAAAGAGTTATAGCTGTGTTTCCTTTTTTGCATATTCTAATTCCTTCAATTCCTTTTTCTTCTTTGATTGCTAAAGCTAACATTTCTAGTACAATATTAAATAATAGAGGTGATAATGGACATCCCTGTTTCACCCCTGATCTTATTGAAAATGACTAACTTATCCCCATTATGTATAATATTTGCAAATGGTTTTAAGTAGATAGTACTTATTTTAAGGAAAACTCCACTTATTCCTATGCTCTCTAGTGTTTTTAAAGGAATGAGTGCTATATTTTGTCAAAAGCTTTTTCTGCTTCTATTGAAATAGTCATATGATTTTGGTTAGTTTTGTTATTGATGTGGTTGATTATGTTAATAGTTTTCCTAATGTTGAACCAGCCCTGCATTCGTGGTATAACTCCCACCTGGTCATATCCTGGTGATAAATTGCTATAATCTCCCTGTAATCTCCCTATTTTAAGACCATAGATTTATCCATTCTTTATCACTGTCACTCACTCACTGAAGGCAAATTATTTCAGGGACTATTGTATTTGAGTGAATATTTGTGTTTTCACCAAATCACAGAATTTCAGAGTTGGAAGGAACTTCAGTGGCAACCTAGTCCAATCCACAAGCAAATGGAAGATCCCCCTCTACATTTTAAATAAGTGGTCATCAAGACTTTACCTGAAGTCCTTAAGTAAAGGGGAATCACATTACCTCCTAAGGCAGCCCATTCTACATTTGAATAGTTCCCCTTGTTAGGATGTTTTTTTCCTGACATCAAGCTTAAATCCATTTCTTTGCATTTTCTAAACTTTGCTCCTAATTTGGTTCTCTTAGCTCAAGCAGAAAAAGTCTAAACCTTTTTTACATTTGATAATCTTTCACATCCCCTTCCCCTTTCCACTGCCACCACTGAGCCTTCTATTATCCAAGAGTCCTAGTTCCTTCAACTAACCTTCATTCAGTATGTACTAGACACCCTCCTCTGGACATTCTCTAGTTTGTAAAACATAATCAGAGGGGGCGGCTAGGTGGCGCATTGGATAAAGCACCGGCCCTGGATTCAGGAGTACCTGAGTTCAAATCCGGCCGCAGACACTTGACACATACCAGCTGTGTGACCCTGGGCAAGTCACTTAACCCCCATTGCCCCGAAAAAAAAAACAAAAAAAACATAATCAGAGACAAAACTGAAGGCAATGAGTATACTGTTTCAATCCAGACAAATAATACTCCTCAATAAAAACAACACAGATTAATTTGAACTTCCCCTTCTGAGAAGCTAGTTCAGATAGGCCATAGGGGATTGTCTAAATATTAAAGGAGTACCCTGTGGGGTGAGAAAAGTGAATGAAGAGGTGGAAATATATGATTCTACCTTAAAAGCTGCATAAATATATGGTCCAGAAAGAAAGCATGGGAATGACAAGTTGATATTTAGATATGAATTCTAACATCTTCTCCATCTTCCTTCAGGTTTGCAGGGGTGTGGTTCTTCATATAATGAAGGACTTATACAAATTATCAAGTCCAACTGTTAAGGGAAAGGAGGACAAGTCAGGGCAAAATGACACCCCAGATGATTTAGGTAGCACTAGAGCTGAAACTCAAAAATAGGTCTTTTGATTTCTAGTCCATGTACTTCTTACCTAGCTCCTCAATGACCTCATTCTTTCCCAAATGTACCTCGTCCACTATACATGGCCCATCTTTGACTTTACTCGTTCCCTAGCCCCACTCCTACTTAAAAACCTTTCCATTACTCTTACTACTTCCCTTGATTCTAGCTTCAGGATTAAGCTAACATCAGCTTGCTGTTTGATACCCCAGTTACCTGACTAGTGAGGAGCACTATAGTATATGGTAGTTAGGCACCAAGGGCAAGTAAATGATTAGGAACGTGTAAAGGCCAATCCATAGAAGGCTGGGAATAATAAGTATTCAATTCCACTGCTACAGCAAGGAATCTTGGAACCAGACAGACAACAGGGGAGAGGGAGGGAGGGAAGAGAAAAAGTTGAGCTAAGGAGGAATTGCATAGGGATATAAGGAGAGATAGAATGCACAAATACATGTATGTATATTATGTGCTCATATTATATATCATATATACAGATATTTGTAATTATATAATTGTAGATATATAAATACAGTGTAATAAACATATAAATATATTTTGGATTCATCATTCAATAACAAATGTCCTCTTGAAATTATCTATTAATTGCCAAATGGTCAAACTTGTTGACCTCAAATGAAACATTGACACTACTGACCATTTTCTTTTCCTAGATACAATAGTCCCTCTTCTCTGAGTTTTAATAACGCTGTCCTTTCTTGGTTCTTTTCCTACCTATTTTATGTCTCCTTTCAGTGTCCTTTGCTGGCTCTTCATCTATGTCATAGATAGTAGCTATAGGTGTCTCCCAAGGCTCTATCCTGAGGTCTCTATATTCTCTTACTTGATGATCTCCAGTTACTGTGAATCCAATTATTATCTCTAAGCAGATGATCCTAGGGCTTTTTATTTATTTTATTCTGAACTTAACAAATAAAAGAAGCAATTCATAGAATAAAACAAAAATATGATTGTGCAGAAAATTAAAAATTGTGTACAACTCACTACATACTTTCACTTTCATTGTCAGAAAAGCATTTTTGAAAATATAAAGGCCTGATATAATATGACTTTTGATAGAAAAGCTCTTTTCAAAATGTAGCAATCACATATATGTGATTTTTCCCATGGTCCTTATTTTGAAACCATAATTACTATGTAAATATTGATTATTTGCTCATGGTTCATAATGGTTACTAGGTTGAATTTGTCACACTGTCAAACTCAGACATAATTCTCATATTCAGAAACCTTTCTTCCCACTCTTGGGAATTTTTCTCCTGAGTTTTCTTCCTAACATTTCAAAGACTAGAAATAGAGGCACTGGGGTAGGGAGAACAGAGTAAAAGAGATGCTATTTCTGTGAAGGAGCAGTATGGTACATTTTTGTAGTTTTCTCCTTTTTGACTTTTTATAGTTATATAACAGTGATTTATAGAATGGGATCTTGCTCCATTGCAATTTTGCTATAATAAACAGCCTGCTGTGTCATAAAGCTACTTACCAATTACTTCCCTGTTTTGCTATATAAGAATTAATTTTTATTGAATACGGATATATATGGGCACCATAACTTCACTTTCAGAAGGTGAGTTAACTAGAGCTACTGAATATTACTTTGACACTGGAACCTGAGAACTGTGGTTAAAATGGCTGCTTGAGTAATTGATGATGCCAGTTAATATTCTCTTACATTCATGTACATTTTGTCTATCTTGATGCATTTCAAATGAGACAATGGATGGCAGAGAAATCTTCAAATTTAAGTTCCAAACATTAACAGTATACCTAGAATTGTCATCACAATAATTTTTTTCATTTTCCTTATCTTTGATAGAGTTGAGGTAGAAATGGTCCAAAATAAATCACGATCCTATTATTGTTCTTTTGTTTAATGCTAGAAGAACTATTAAAATAATTACTTTATAAAGATGGCGGAGAGTAGTAAGCAAACCAGGAGAGCTCTCCTTCTGTTGCCTTGAAAAGAACATTAAATCAAGCCTCTAGATGGATTCTTAAACTACAGAAACTGCAAAGAGACAGAGAGACACAGTCATCCAACCAGAGATAATTTAGAAGACTTCAGGAAAGTTTGGTCTCACTCAGGGAAAAGGAAGGCTCAGCTTACCACAGTGCTGCACGCGGGAGAGGGTAAGGGCAAGTCAGCAGGAAGCTGTGGGCCACAGCCAAGCAACTGAGGCCCCTGGATCCTGGTACAACAAGCTGGTGGCACAGCAGAACAGTGGCGAAACCCACCTGCACCAGCTGAGAGGGCAGGTTGCCAGTTGGAGGCCCACCCACAGGACAGGCATGACCAGGCCCACTGATCCCAGCGCACTCTGAAAGAAAGCCCAGGGCAGTGAAAAATCAACAAGCTATAGAGGTCTCAGTGTAGAGAGCCAGTGAAACAGCCCCTATATCCCAGCACAAGAAGCTTGAAACAGGGACCCTGGTGCCACCAGAGGAGACCTCAACTTTAAAAAAAATAAAAAATAAATAAAAATAAGCTGCAGTATGAGTAAGAAACAAAAAAGAACTCTCGCCATTGAGAGCTTCTGTATTGACAAGGAAGAGATGAATACAAACTCAGATGAGGAGAATAACTCACAAATTGCCTACATGTAAAGCCTCAAGACAGAAGATGAATTGGTCTCAAGAACAAAAAGCCTTCTTGGAAGAACTCAAAAAGGATTTTAAAAATCAATTGAGAGAAATGAAAGCAACACAAGAAAATTATGAAAAAAGAATCAGCAGATTTGAAAAGGAAGTACAAAGAATCAGCAGCTTGGAAAAGGAAGCACAAAGATTGACTGAAGAAAACAATTCCTTAAAAAATTCATTTGGACAAATGGGAAAAAAAAAGTGCTTAATCTCACTGAAGAAAACAATGCCTTAAAAATAAAAATGGGACAGTTGGAAGATAATGAATCCATGAGACACCAGGAATCAGTTAAACAGAATAGGAAGAATGAAAAAATAGAAGAAAATGTGAAATACCTCATGGGAAAACAACTGACCTGGAAAACATATCCAGGAGAGACATTTTGAGAATCAGTGGACTGCCTGAAAGCCATGATCAGAAAAAGAGTCTAGACACCATATTCCAGGAAATTATTAAGGAGAACTGCCCTGATATTATAGAATCAGAGGGTAAAATCATCATTGAAAGAACCCAAAAATCATCTCCTGAAAGAGATCCCAAAGGGAAAACTCCAAGGAATATTGTACCCAAATTCCAGAATTATGAGGTGAAGGAGAAAATAATCCAAGAAGCCAAAAAGAAGCAATTTAAATAACATGGATTGCTCAGGACCTGGCAGCTTCAACATTAAAGGATCACAAGGTTTCGAATATGACATTCTGGAAGGCAATGGAGCTTGGATTGCAGCCAAGAATCTATTACCCAGCAAAACTAACCATTCTCTTTCAGGGGAAAAGATGGACATTCAATGACACTGGGGAATTTCAAAGTTTCCTGATGAAAAGACCAGAACGGAATAGAAAATTTAATCTTAACATACAAGACTCAAGAGAAGTTTAAACAGGTAAACGGGGGGGGGGGGAGTTACTCAATTAGGTTAAAATGTTTACATCCCTACACAGGAAGATAATACTTATAACGCTTGAGAACTGTATGTGTTTGGGAAGACAGAAGGATTATACACAGAGGGAATAAATATAAATTGCCTTTGATGTGATGATATAAAGAAATTAAGGCATTAAAAAGGGAGTTTATGGGGAGAAGAGGAAAGGGGAGGTGAAATAGGGTGAATTACATCATATGAAGAGGTGAAAAAAACCTATTGCAATAGAGGGAAAGAAGGGAGGGGTGAACATTGTTTCAACCATATTCTCATTAGACTTGATTCAAAGAGGGAATAATATATATGTTCATTTGGATAAAGAAACTTAGCTTATTGATTAGGAAAGTAAAATGGGAAGGGGAAGTGGGGTAGTGATAGAAGCAAGGGCAAAAGCAAGGGAGAAAATGGTAAAGAAAAGGGAGGGGAGCAATAAAAAGGGAGGACAGATTGGGGGAGGCAGGGCTAAGAAGCAAAATGTTGGTGAGGAGGAATAGGATGAAAGAATGGGGGGAGTACAAAGGGAGTAAATAGAATTGAGGGGAATAGACAGATAGTAATAATAATTGTGAATGTGAATGGGATGAACTCTGCTATAAAATGGAAGTGAATTGCAGAGTGGATTAAAAACCAGAATCCTACAATATGCTGTTTACAAGAAACACATTTGAAGCAGAGATACACACAGTGTAAAGGTAAAAGGCTGGAGCAGAATATATTATGCTTCAGCTAAAGTAAAAAAAACAAGGGTAGCAATCCTTATCTCAGACAAAGCACAAGCAAAAATAGATCTCATTAAAAGAGATAAGGAAGGAAACTACATCTTGCTAAAAGTTATTATAGATAATGAAGCTATATCAATATTAAATATGTATGCACCAAGTGGTATAGAATCCAAATTCTTAGAGGAGAAGTTAAATGAGTTACAAGAGGAATTAGACAGTAATACTATACTAGTGGGAGATCTGAATCTTCCCCTCTCTGAATTAGATAAATCTAGCCACAAAATAAATAAGTAAGAAGTGAGAAAGGTGAATAGAATACTGTAAAAGTAAGACATGATAGATGTCTGGAGAAAATTGAATGGGGATAGAAAGAAATATACCTTTTTCTCAGCAGTACAGGGCACATTTTCAAAAATGGACCATGTATTAGGGCACAAAAACATCATAGTCAAATGTAGAAAGGCAGAAATAGTAAATGCATCTTTCTCAGATCATGATGCAATAAAAATTACATGTCAGAAAGAGCCATGGAAAAGTAGACTGAAAATCAACTGGAAACTAAATAATTTCACTCAAAAGAATGAATGAGTCAAACAAATCATAGAAACAATCAATAACTTTATACAAGAGAATGACAATAATGAGACAACATACCAAAATCCATGGGATGCAGCCAAAGCAATGCTTAGGGGAAAATTTATAGCTCTAATTGCTTACATGAATAAAAACGAGAAAGAGGAGATCAATGAATTGGGCATGCAACTTAAAAAGCTAGAAAAAAAAACAAATTAGAAATCCCCAATTAGATACTAAACTAGAAATACTGAAAATTAAAGGAGAAATTAATAAAATTGAAAGGAAGAAAACTATATAATTAATCCATAAAACTAAGAGCTGGTTTTATTAAAAAAAACAATAAAATAGATTAAATATTGGTTAATTTGATTTAAAAAGAAGAAAACCAAATTACCAGTATCAAAAATGAAAGGGGTGGGGCAGCTAGATGGCACAGTGGATAGAGCACCGGCCCTGGAATCAGGAGTACCTGAGTTCAAATCCGGCCTCAGACACTTAACACTTAACTAGCTGTGTGACCCTGGGCAAGTCACTTAACCCCAATTGCCTCACTAAAAAAAAAAAAAAATGAAAGGGGTGATGTTACCACCAATGAAGTGGAAATTAAAGCAATAATTAGGAAGTATTTTGTCCAATTGTATGCCAATAAATTTAACAATCTAAACGAAATGGATAAATTTTTTTTCTGATAAAAGTATTTTTTTCAGTTACATTTAAAAATAGTTCTCAACGTTTGTTTATACAAGCTTTCCAATTTCAGATTTTTCTCCCTCCCTCCCCCCTCCTCTAGACACAGGTAATCTGATATAGGTTATGTAGATATAGATATAGATATAGATATAGATATAGATATAGATATAGATATAGATATAGATATAGATATAGATATAGATATAGATATAGATATAGATATAATAACATTAAACATATTTCTACATTAGTCATGTTATAAGAGAAGATTCAGAGCAATGAGGAAAAACCTCAAAACAGAAAAACAACACCAAAAAAAAAAAAAAAAGAAATAGTATGGTTTAATCAGCATCTATACTCCACAGTTTTGTTTTTTTTTTTCTGGATTTGGAGATCCCCTTCCATCATGAGTCCTCTGGAACTCTTCTGTACCATTGCATTGGTGAGAAGAATCTAATCTATCACAGTAGATCAACACACAATGTTGATGATACTGTGTATAATGTTCTTCTGGTTTTGCTCATCTCACTCATCATCAGTTCATGCAAGTCCTTCCAGGTTTCTCTGAACTCCTCCTGCTCATTGTTTCTTACAGCACAATAGAATTCCATTACATTCATATACCACAACTTGTTCAGCCATTCCCCAACTGATGGGCAGCCCTCAATTTTCAATTCTTTGCCACCACAAAAAGAGCAGCTATAAATATTTTTGTACATGTGGGCCCTTTTCCCTTTTTTATGATCACTTTGGGGGAAAGCCCCAAAAATGATATTGCTGGGTCAAAGGGTATGCACAGCTTTATAGCCCTTTGGGCATAATTCCAGATTGCTCTTCAGAATGGTTGGATCAGTCTTGTTTGGTCATAAACTGTTTTCCTTTCCAAAGATCTGAAAGGTAGACTATTCCTTCCTCTCCTAATTTACCTATGGTATCACCACTTATGTCTAAATCATGTATCCATTTTTACCTTATTTTAGTATAATTCCTATCCCAGAAGCTGGGGTCTTTGAGTTTATCAAACAATGCATTACTAATGTCATTTACTACTGTGTCTCCTGTGCCTAGCCTATTCAATTGATCTTCCACTCTATTTCTTAGCCAGTACCAGACAGTTTTGATGACTGCCGCTTTATAGTAAAGCTCCGTATTTGGTACAGATAACCCACCTTCCTGTGCATTGTTTTCATTATTTCCCTTGATATTCTTGACTTTTTTTTTTCCAGATGAATTTTTATTTTTTCTAGCTCTATAGGTAGTTCATTAATGACATGTTCAATTTCTTTTTCTGATATAGGCTTATTTAAGGATTTTATTTCCTCTTCAAGTAACCTGAGGAGTATAAAAAATGAAAGATGTGATGTTACCACCAATGAAGTAGAAATTAAATCAATAATTAGGAATTATTTTGCCCAACTGTATGCCAATAAATTTGACAATCTAAATGAAATGGATAAATATTTACAAAAATACAAACTGCCCAGGTTAACTGAAGAGAAAATAAAATCTTTAAAAAGTCCATATCAGAAAAAGAAATTTAACAAGCCATTAATGAACTCCCTAAGAAAAAATCCCCAGGGCCAGATGGGTTTACGGGTGAATTTTACCAAACATTTAAAGAAAAATTAATTCCAATATTATACAAATTATTTGGAAAAATAGGTGAAGAAGGAGTTCTACCAAATTCATTTTATGACACAAATATGGTGCTGATACCTAAACCAGGGAGAGCAAAAACAGAAATAAAATTATAGACCAATTTCCCTAATGAATATTGATGCTAAAATCTTAAATAAGATATTAGCAAGGAGATTACAGCAAGTGATCACCAGGATAATACACTATGACCAGGTGGAATTTATGACAGGAATTCAGAGCTGGTTCAACATTAGGAAAACTATTAACATAATCAACCACATCAATAAGAAAACTAACCAAAATCATGTGATTATCTCAATAGATGCAGAGAAAGCTTTTGACAAAAAATTCAGTACCCATTCCTAATAAAAACACTAGAGAGCTTAGGAATAGGTGGAGCTTCCCTTAAAATAATAAGCAGTATCTACCTAAAACCATAAGCAAGCATTATATGTAATGTAGATGTTAGAGGCCTTCCCAATAAGATCGGGGGTGAAATAGGGATGTCCATTATCTTCTCTATTATTCAATATTGTACCAGAAATGTTAGTGTTAGCAATTAGAGAAGAAAAACAAATTAAAAGAATTAGAATAGGCAAGGAGGAAACAAAATTATCACTCTTTGCAGATGATATGATGGTATACTTAGTGAATCCTAGAGAATCAACTCAAAATTACTTAAAACAATTAACTTTAGCAAAGTAGCAGTATATAAAATAAATCCACATAAATCATCAGCTTTTCTATACATGACCAACAAAGTCCAGCAGCAAGAGATAAAAAATGAAATTCCATTTAAAGTAATGGTAGACAATATAAAATACTTGGGTGTCTACTTGCCAAGACAAACCCAGGAACTCTATGAACACAATTACAAAACACTTTTCACATAAATATAATCAGATCTAAATAATTGAAAAGATATCAATTGCTCATGGATAGGCAGAGCTAATATAGTAAAATTGATAAATCTGCCTAAATTAATTTACTTATTCAGTGCCATACCAATCAGACTACCTAAAAAGTATTTTATAGAGCCAGAAAAAATAATAACAAAATTCATATGGAAAAACAAAAAGTCAAGAATATCAAGGGAAATAATGAAAAAAAAATGCACAGGAAGGTGGGTTAGCTGTACCAAATCTGGAGCTTTACTATAAAGCAGCAGTCATCAAAACTATCTGGTACTGGCTAAGAAATAGAGTGGAGGATCAATGGAATAGACTAGGCACAGGAGACACAGTAGTAAATGACATTAGTAATGTAGTGTTTGATAAACCCAAAGACTCCAGCTTCTGGGATAGGAACTCAGTATTTGACAAAAACTGCTGGGAAAACTGGAAGATAGTATGGCAGAAATTAGGCATAGACCAACATCTTATACCTTATACTAAAATAAGGTCAAAATGGGTATATGATTTAGACATAAGAGGGGATACCATAGGTAAATTAGGTGAGGAAGGAATAGTCTACCTTTCAGATCTTTGGAAAGGAGAACAGTTTATGAACAAACAAGAGAGAGAATATTATGAAAGGCAAAACGGATGATTTTGATTACATTGAATTAAAAAGTTTTTATACAAACAGAAGCAATGCATCCAAAATTAGAAGGGATGCAAAAATCTGGGAAACAATTTTTATGGCCAGTACTTCTGAAAAAGTTCTCATTTCTAAAATATATAGGGAACTAATCAAATTTATATTAATCCAAGTCATTCCGCAATTGAGAAATGGTCAGAAGATATGAACAGACAGTTTTCTGATGAAGAAATCAAAGCTATCTATTCCCATGCGAAAAAAATGCTCTAAACCACTATTGATTAGAGAGATGCAAATTAAGACAACTCTGAGGTACCACCTGACACCTACCAGTTTGACTAGTATGACAAAAAAGGAAAATAATAAATGTTAGAGAAGCTGTGGGAAAATTGGAACACAAATGCATTGTTGGTGGAGCTGTGAACTGATCTCATAATTCTGGAGAGCAATCTGCAATTATGCCCAAAGGGCTATAAAGCTGTGCATACCCTTTGACCCAGCAATACCATTTTTGTGTCTTTTCCCCAAAGAGATCATAAAAAAGGGAAAAGGGCCCACACGTACAAAAATATTTATAACTGCTCTTTTTGTGGTGGCAAGAAATTGGAAATTGAGGGGTTGCCAAGCAGTTGGGGAATGGCTGAACAAGTTGTGGTATATGAATGTAAAGGAATGCTATTGTGCTGTAAGAAACAATGAGCAGGAGGAGTTCAGAGAAACCTGGAAGGACTTGCATGAACTGATGATGAGTGAGATGAGCAGAACCAGAAGAACATTATACACAGTATCATCAATATTGTGTGTTGGTCAGCTGTGATGGATTAGATTCTTCTCACCAATGCAATGGTACAGAAGAGTTCCTGGGGACTCATGATGGAAGGGGATCTCCAATCCAGAAAAAAAAAAACAAAAAAGACCTGTGGAGTATGGATGCTGATTGAACCATACTATTTCTTTTGGTTTTGGTGCAGTTGTTTTTCTATTTTGAGGTTTTTCCTCATTGCTCTGATTTTTCTTTTATAACATGACTAATGCATAAATGTTTAATGTTATTATATATATAAAACCTATATCAGATTACCTTCTGTGTAGTGGAGAGGGGAGGGAGGGGAGGGAGAAAAATCTGAAATTGGAAAGCTTGTATAAACAAATGTTGAGAACTATGTTTACATGTAACTGGGAAAAAATAAAAGACTTTTATCAGAAAAAAATAATTACTTTATGTAGCTGAATAAAAGTTTTAAGAGGGAAAGCTCTTCTGTAGGTTCAACAAAGGCATCTTTAGAATAACTTCAGACAATCGGAATGATATGTACTTCAACCCATTCCCAATTGGCTTTAATTTCTTCCACTTTTTCTCCATTTCTAAACAGCTTTTCGTTTCCAAATATTTTTGAGGTTATGAATATTCAATATGACAACATCTATTCAAAATATTGTTCTTAATTTTTATGGGTTAATTTGATTTTCATTTACTGTTGGAAGTAGAATAAAGTATGCTGAATTGAAATTTGCTTATTTCACTGCTATTTAGTCCAAACATACTTGTCTTCATAAATATACTGATGTCTACAAATATAGTCTATATAATATTACTTTTATAACATCTATTTATATAAAATTTATATATGCATATATAGAAAACTTTACATGAGTTTTGCTAAACTGTAATCATAGGATCCCTGAGCTAAAGGGATCACAAAAGTTATCTAGTCCAATATATCTAGTCCAAGCAGGAATATCT
The DNA here is from genome assembly GCF_019393635.1 of Dromiciops gliroides. Lineage (NCBI taxonomy): Eukaryota > Metazoa > Chordata > Mammalia > Microbiotheria > Microbiotheriidae > Dromiciops > Dromiciops gliroides. Next base: position 567,266,880 of record NC_057861.1, on the reverse strand, counting down.
ACTTTTTTCCCATCATGTCTCTCTATTTCCTTCAGCTTATATAGCATAGTCTCTGTTCCCTTACTCATCACTCTCTTCCTACTCTGGATATACTTTTTGGCCAAAGTTCTTCTTAAAATATGGCACCTACTACTGGATGTAATATTCTAATGAATCTATGAGATTATTAAGAGGACACATCTTATCAAAATCATTAATCATTATTTAGGGATTTTAATTTCACATATGGAATCAACAACTTTATATAGTTTACTTCTTATATTGCCATGTCTATCAACACAGCCATTTGAGGAATTTATTGGATGATAAGCTGGGGAATTCATTTATATGAGTAGCTCATAGTGAAGTACTCCAATGATGCCTCTTTGTTGAAGTAAATCAGACCTTTATAACAGTCCAAGACAAAACCTCAAATAGGTTCCATCATTACATGTCACCAAAGTTGAAATGGTAATATTTAATATAAATGTTGTCTGTGAAACACAGAGAACTCTCACAAACAGATAATAGAACAAAGGCAATCCATTCCCCACAGCATCTTCAGATATGTCCAGATTTAGTAGCTTTTATTTGGTATCTAGAGTGATATACTAATATTTGGCTTACAAATGCATGGATGCAAAGTAGAGATTCTGAAAAAATTGTCCCTTTGGGGGGCAGCTAGGTAGTATAGTGGATAAAGCACTGGCCCTGGATTCAGAAGGACCTGAATTCAAATCCGGCCTCAGACACTTGACACTTACTAGCTGTGTGACCCTGCGCAAGTCACTTAACCCCCACTGCCCCCCCCAAAAAAAAAACCCAGTCCCTTTGAAAGTGAGGGAATACACTATTCAAAATCTATTAAAACAAATACCAGGAACCAGTATAGCAGTTCAAATAACTTGGCCTCTGGCATTACTGATTATTCACAGAAGTGTAAAGCCCTGGAGTGCTATCTTATTTTGGTGGTCAAGAATAAAATGCCTGAGGATAAAGTAGTATTTTCAAGTGCTTATAAATACTCATGAGTGAAAGGCAGAAGCCAAATCCAATTGTCAATAATTGATAAAGATACCTTCTACAATATAGTTTCATAAGGTCTGCTGCCTGAGTTGCCTAAGTCACTATGCATTTTTTCAGATTATAATGACTGTCACCTATGCTGCTAGAATCTGTACTCTGAAGATATAAAGGCATGGCCCTTTCACACAGAAATTTCCAGTTGTCATCATGCAGAGTGACAAAAAATGTTTCTTAGGCACATAGCACCAGAAATCATCACCAAAGTAATTTGTATGACTTAAAGATCCTGTATAACACCAGATCAACAGTGCAGATGAACTGCTGGGTATACTTCCTGAGGTATAATAGCTAATAATAATAACTAGTATTTATATAGCATTTTAATGTTTGTAAAGTGCTTTACAATTATCTCATCTTATCCTGACAAAATCCCCAGGAGATAAGTACAGCTAGAATCTCCATTTTATAGATGAGGAAACTTAGCCATGACAGAGGTTAGATGATTTGCTCAGGTTCATACAAATAGTAAGTGTTTGAGCTTATATTTGAACACAGGTCTTGTTGACTCCAAGTTCAGTGCTCTATCCACTATATCACCTAATGTGAATTGGCAACAATGAAATGACTATCAGAGTCTGTTTTTGCTTGTTTGTTTCTTTGTTTCTTTGTTTGTGAAACAGCATTCTTCCCTATTACTCACCAGATACACAAAGAGAAAGAGGATATTTTTTTGTAATCAATAGGTTCACCTGGTATGCCCACACCTACCAAATATGGAAACTATCTTACCAATAATTCCTTTACTTCTTAAAACAAAGATTGCATTATTGTAGGGTGGGAGGCAGACTGTGCAAAAGATGTTAGGAATTATATGTGCCAGGAATGCTGAGAAGCAATTTGTTATTAGAGATTCTTAGCACTTTGTCCTTGTATTGGTTGTGTAAGTGATTTTATGTAATGTTTCAATTTAAGGAAAAAGACAAATGTAAAGATAATTACTGTAGTTTATGCACCAAAATTTAATGTTGCAAAAGATAATGTCATCAAATTCTAAGAAGAACATGACAAAGTCCTCCAAAATCCATATTTACCTTTTTATTCAGAGATTTCAATAGACACAGGAGATGGTGGAAATTTTTTTGGAATTTATGTTTTGTGATTACAAAACAAATAATTGAGAAGAATAGAGAAAAATTCATAAAAAGAAGTTTAAATTCAAGATAAGTGAAAAGATAATAAGAAAGCATTCAATCGCCCTCTGTTACTTTGGAGGCCAGAATGGATTTTTACTTGATACTGAAAGGATTGCTGAGCCACTCTCATTGCTCTTTGAAAGATTTACGAAAATGAGAGAGATATAGAGGACAAATTTCTCAAGTTTTAAAATTAATTTTTAAAAAATGTAGAGGGCAGTATGTGCAAACTATTAATCAATGATCTTGATTTCTATTTTAAGCAAAATTCTGGGATGATTTGTAAACATTGAGAAGGGAAAGTCGTGATTATAGCTTATTATAGAATAGGTTATACAAGACTAATCCCATTTGTTGTTGTTGTTCTTGTTTTTGTTGCGGTATTGTTAGGCTTATTAGATTGGCACACCTGGAGAATGCTGACAAGCAAATATACCTAGATTTAACAACACACTTATGTGTCCCATGGCATACATATGGACAATATGCAAAGTTGGAGGCTAAATGATAACTAGAGTCAGACTGCTTGAATGATGGGACACAAAGAACCATCACTAATGGTATGACATTAAATTGAACAAGGGTCTCTAATGGGGTTCTCAAGGGATTTTTCTTTGGTCTTCTGGTATTTAATATTTTAATCAGTGACTTAGATAAAGACATAGATGACATGCTCATCAAATTTGTAGATGTCCTGTAATTAGCAGAGAAGATTAATACCTGGGATAACAGAATAAGATTATAAAGTTTTGACAGGCTAGAATATCATAAACGATTTACTTTTCACAATTACTCCAAAACTAAGTTATCTACACTCATTGCCATCTTTTCTCTCCTCTCACCTCATTAAAAACACTCTACAATCTGGTTTTCAGCCTCAGCACTCACCTGAAAATGCTATTTCCAATGTTACTAATACTCTCTTAATTAACAAATCCAAAGGCCTTTACTCAGTTCTCATGCTTCTTGACCCCTCTGTGCATAGTCTCACAACTCTAAGTCCTAGTATGTTGAGGCTAATGATCCCTTAGTAAATCAGCTACTTTGTGAGAGTTTCAGATGAAAGTCATCAGAAAATAAAATGCCAAGATAAATGATTACCTAGTGACAATACAGTTCAACCTCAAATAATTTAGGCATGTGTGTGTGTGTCGGTGTAATTTTATCAAAGCCTTTTAATATAATAGTTATATCCTGATATATTTTGCATACATTCATATGCATACTTACATAGAGCTAACCTGTAAAAATGACAAATAGAACCAACTGATCTAGAGACCAATGATATGCAACAATCCATAATTATAGTTTCCAAGCTCTCTATTGAGAAGAGGAAAATGTGTCATCACCTAGCCTCTGGAACCAAAATCGATCATTCCTCTTAACCAGAATTCTGTTGCTTTTTATCGTGTTTTTTGTTTACATTATTGTAGTTATTTTGTTTCCTGTTTTCCTGGTTCTGAGTCCTTTGCTTTGTGTCAGTTCATAAAAGTCTCCCCATGTTTTTTTTAACTCCTATCACTCATCAATTCTAATATTTGCTAATATTCCATTCTGTTCATATACTCTAATTTCTTCAGCAATTCTCTAATCAATTTGCACTGAGTTGCCCTGCAAGTTGTTTTTGTTTACAACTACAAAATGTGCTGCTATGACTATTTGAGTGTATACCACACATAGATTTAAAACAGTTTTTCTTTTTTTTTTTTTTTTTGCTTTTATCTCATTAGACCTACCCTCCCAAAGGAAAACATCTATGAATGCTTACATGTCATAAGACTGCTTGGCGATCATTAATAAGGGAAACTAAGTGGCACAGTGGATAGAGCATGGGCCCCGATGTTGGGAGAACCAGAGTTCAAATCTCACCTCAGACACTAGCTGTGAGACCCAGGGAAAGTCACATAACCCCCAATTGCCTTAAACATCTGGGGCCATGTCCAGTTGTCCTGGTATATATCTTGCCACTGGAGCCAGATGACTCTAAAATAGAGAGTGAGATTGGTGACCTTGCACAGCCCTCCTTCACTTAAATCCAATTCACTGCAAGTTATGATATCACCCTGATTGATGTCATGGTCCTCTTTGAGAATGGACAACAAGAAAGGACAAATAATAACAACAATGTCCACTAATAATACAGTTGAAAATAAAGTATGTAGATGTCTTAAGAAGTATTATGGTTTAATGGATAGAAGGCTGGCTTCAGAATCAGGACAACCCAAGTTCAGATTCTTCCTCTGATATATACTGCAGTGACCCCAAGACAAGCCAATTCCCTCTCAATGTCCTAAGCAATTTTTTGAGACTGGGACTTAGAAATGAGTTGTTGCCATAGGAATGATAATCATTTTGCAACATCTAGATGAACTAACAGTGTAGCAATCCCCCAACTATCCAATGGCCTAATATTAGAAACCAACACCTATGCAAGGACATGATAAAGCTGATGGTCTCATCTACTCTAACAATTATTTGTCCTGAAATAAGAGTCCCTGCAGTTTTGTCTAAAAGTATTTCTTTCACAATTGTTAAAGTATTTGTTTACTGCCCTTTGTATCCCACCCTTGAATCAGGAATGTTTTCTTATTCTGATAATAATCCTGCCTGTTTCATTGCAAATACTGATTTTTTTTTCTCTCTTTGATATTTCCCCTTTCTCTACCTCTATCTCTCCTATGAAGTGTTTTACTTTTCTATCCTAAGTTGCCACAAAATGCTCCCAATTGTCTCCATGTTTTAAGTAGGATGAAAAAATTATTTAAAAAACCCAAATCTATACCCTAGGAACTGAAGCTGTGATTACAGTAGCCTTAATTGCTTTACTTTCATTTGGGCTCTTTGTCTTTGGTCCAGTCATCAGATCCCCACTGATGTGTCTACCTCTCCCAAGAGTTCTGATTCATCTTGATTTAGAGAATTCTACAGTATTTCAGTCTCTCCGTGTTAGCTGAGGGAAATTTCTACATTGATAAAATCACAGGGAAAGACTCCCTATCCACCACACCTTCACACACACACACACACACACACACACACACACACACACACACACACACACACACAAAAGTACATGGTTTACAGTATATATGCTTGTAATCCCAGTCCAAACACTCAACAGTGTGAAACTCTCACCTCATTGATAGAGATGAAGGCCCTGCCCTGTATGAGAGGTGGGGCAGAGCTGATGAAAGCAGGAGAACTCTAGCCTTCTTGCATCTTCCTCAAGCTTTGAGTTGCTTCAAGACCTACAGTCATTTCAGGCACTTCTGGCTTCCCACTCCAAGAAGGAAGCTGTATGAGGCCAGGCCCACTTTAGATTGCTGAAGGAGTCTTAAGAGGAGATGGCAATCTGTATGATGTCTTTATGCCCAGCTTACTATACCAGAGGCTTCTAGTAAATACCCCCTGACTGAGAGCTAGGACTCTCTCTCTCCTGGTTAAGCAGAGTTAATTAACTCCCAATGGGAGAGCTCCTTTATTCCACATTGTCTGGCGGTAGATATGTATAGTATGTGTGTATAGTATAGTATAGTATAGTATAATTCCATTGTCTAAAGAAGCCATAGAAGGGATCACCCCTATAATTAAAGCTCATAAAAAGGATATGGAACTTTCATTTGCTGTCCAGCACAGTAAGGACATGGTGTGTGGGATCTGCATGGAGGTAGTCTATGAAAAAGCTAACCCTAGTGAGCGCTGCTTTGGGATTCTCTCCAACTGCAGCCACACCTACTGTCTAAAATGCATCCGTAAATGGAGAAGTGCTAAGCAGTTTGAGAGCAAGATTATAAAGTCCTGCCCAGAATGCCACATCACATTGAACTTTGTGGTATAGTAACCTTTCCATAACATTTTCAGGTGTCATGAACACATTACTATATTTGGCTCTGATCCAGACACATGGCGGTAAGAAGTGCTATAGATTGCATAACTACCTCAAACCTGTATTATATAAAGGAGGGGAATGTAATGTAATATATATATATATATATATAGAGAGAGAGAGAGAGAGAGAGAGAGAGAGAGAGAGAGAGAGAGAGAGAGAGTTTGAGTATGAGTTATATTTTGAAGAACTCTCACTGTTTAATTTGAACATTGACAATGCTATGATAAGGATTAGTAAAAATCTAGCAGTTCAACAGCTAAAGAAGTGAATCCACCTTTCCAGACCAGAGTTTAACTTTCCAGACCAGAGAACAAACCAGATGTGAGAGATGTAAGATGATGACATCTTACCACTCCAAGAAGACAAGTGTTCAGAGACTTTAAATGAACAGTTTTGTTTTGTTGTTTTTCTTTCTGTTATTATATATGCCATCTTTAACATGTACTCTCTACAGAGGCCCTCCCTCTGCAGGCCAGTGTCAAAACACCTTCTTCATGAGGGACCGCCCCTCTGGACAAAACTTTCCTCTCTCCCTTTTCTATATTGATATAAACATATTGTTTGCTAGCATAGGGTATTATATTCTGTTATTTTTGGCTGTTTCATTGAGCAAACCCATACATGTTTTCCAAAGAAACAAAGGGGGAAGGGGGAATGTGGTAGAAATTATTACGTATGCTAGGCAGATTTTGAAGGACTTCTCCTTTCGGGGAAGGAAAGATTGAACACTCCCTGAAGCAAGGCGAAGGGTGCTTCCAAAACACTAGGCTGCTTCCGGAATGCCAGGTGTCTTCTGGAACTCAGTCCTTTTCATTCTTGGCCTTTGTGGTGGTGGTGCGTGTTCACTCTGTCTCTTGTGGCTGCTGTTCTTGAGGCATAAGCAATAGTAAACTTTCAGGTTTGGTGAGTTAATTATGGAAAACCCTAAATTCCTTTGAACTAGCTTAATTGGAAATGGTCTGAGGATTGCATAGGTTAAATTTGGAGTTAAGAGCATTTCTCTGTACTTCTATCTTCCAATTTCCTTATCTTTGATTTTTTATTAGTTTCACCTTTGTTGTTTAATTAATTCCCAAGTAATAAAATCTGATCCTTTTGTGAACTAAAGCTTAAAGGCTCCCTTCTTATTGGCCTGGGAGAAATATCTAAAAAGGGCAGTTCAGAGGGGAGGGTGAACCTAAAAGGTCCCTCATATTTCTGGGACCCCAATATCAAGGCGAGTCACCCAAATAATGCTCCGTATATCAAACTTGGGGTTTCACAACCCCTAAGAGGTCCAACACATAAAGTTCTTGAAATATCAATAGCAGCATTTCTGTGCTAATGAAGAACTGGAAACAAAATAGAAACCCATTGACTGGGAAATTGCTAAAAAATTATGGAATATGAATATAATGGATTATTACTATACCTTAAGAAAATGTCAATATAAAGAATTCAGATATTTGGAAGATGTATGAAATGATACAGAGTGAAATAAACACAAACAATAAAACAATAGTCACAATAAATACAAATATGATTTAAAGAACAACAATAACAAACACATGAATGTTGTATAGTTATAATGGCCTAGCTGGGCCCAATTGATCAGATAAAGATAAAGAGATTTGATGTACATTAAGCAGCATGAAATATTAGAGACTAGAAAAATTAAAAGCAATGTTCTTTCTCTTAGGAGATCCTCTATCCCCCAACTTACTCTTTTAGATTAAATCCCTAATGAACGATGACCACAGATTCAAGGTCTATACTGCTTATAGTCTGTACTACTAAAACTACAACTCCTGAGTTCCCTTTACTGTATTTCTTTTTAATAGTAAGAGGATACAGTTAAATCATGGCAAAAGAATTATCTGAAATGGCATCATAACAATAAACATTGACTCCAAAAAACAAGAACATGTATGACCCAGGAAATTCATTCCTCCATCATTGTATGACTAATTTCCTTTCCCTTCTCATGTACTCATGATTTTCCCCTAAGAGCAATGTCTCTTCTGGGAAAATTGCTCAAGTAGGCCCTCTTGTCTTGTTCCACTCTGCAGCTAGGTATAAACTTCTTACTAACAGGTATAAGTTATTCTTGCTTCACAATATTCTTCCAGTCTCTGTCCAGACCAACTGGACATGTTTCTTGCTGGGAAAATTATCTCTTATTGGAAAAGTAGCTCCACCACTTCCATGGTCAATGCAGGTTGGGGAAAGGAAAGAGAGATCTCACTTGCCCAAGATAAGAAAAAAATTCTACTTAAAGGTTAGGTTCTTCTTCCATACTTTCCTCCCTACATCAATGAAATATGAAAAATTGTAAGTGTAGTCCCTATTTCAGAAATGTGAATTCTTACTCTTTTCAAATTGGTTTCCTGCTCTCTATGTCTAACGGGTATCAGATGGATTGGTCTTCTCTTAGTTGTGAGATTTTTTTTTTCCCATTCAGTGGAGCTAAGAACTCCATTATTTTTTTAAAGGACTACATCACATAATTCCTAGGTAAAGTTAGTTTATAATTTATTTTCATACTTGTTTATAAGAATGATAAACAACAACTAGAAGTAAAATTTATATATATTTTATATATAATATATATATATATTTTATATATAATATATATATATATATATTTTTTTTTTTTTGCAGGGCAATGAGGGTTAAGTAACTTGCCCAGGGTCACACAGCTAGCAAGTGTCAAGTGTCTGAGGCCAGATTTGAACTCAGGTACTCCTGAATCCAGGGCCGGTGCTTTATCCACTGCACCATCTAGCTGCCCCCCCAAATTTACATTTTACATTTAAACATTTATCACAAGTGGTCTGATGAATTTTATTAAAAATTATCATTGTCTTGTCAAAATACTGACATCTAAACTCAGATGGTTGGAATTCTGTCAGTCTTATTTTTAGTTTGTTTTCTAGCTAATCTGTTACCAAAATATCTTTACAACTAACATTTATTTTTACATTTAACATTTTAAGGCATACAAAACATATATGTTAGCTAATTTAACCTTCACAGCAAGGTAGGTGCTATTATTATCACTCTTTCACAGTGAGGGAAACTGAAGCTGAAATAGGTTAAGTGAGTTGGTCAGGGTGAGATAGCTAATAAGTGTCTGAGACAGGATTTGAACTCAGGTCTTCCTGAACTCCAAGTCCAGAACTCTATTCATTATACCACCTAGCTGCCTCAATGCTAATTGCATACTTAAAGTAACATTCTCTCTCCACAAAAGTCCAAAGAATGGCAAATGCCTCCTAAACCAAGGCACACAGAAAGGAGAGTAATATATTCTCAGAAAAAAATAATCACTTCCTGGAAGTCCTGAGGGTATGATTTTCAAGCCTAGTTCCATAGCCTCTGTGCATCCCTTGTGCATGAATAGGAAGAAAGTTTCACTTTGTGTACAAAAGAAGTCTTTTCTTCAATCCTTCTAAAGGAATTCATCTCTTTTATTTCCATGGAAGAAAAACACCCACATACTCTCAATAAAATTATGTTTCCTAAATAAAGTCACTGGGAACATCAATACTTGCAAAATAAGGATTTGTGTCAGTGGATTGGGTCGGTAAGTTCAGCAGGGGAGAAATACACACAAAAAATTGTTAACATAGGCCAACTTTCAGTGCTTTATGAACTTGTGTGTGGTTTTCTTTAAAATATCATTCACTGGAGCCAACATACCCAGAGGCTAAAAAGATCTTGGAATGCTTTTAACTACTTTATTAAATTGAAACTTCAGGGAGAATAAAAATACCTGAAGTTCGTCAAAAGATCTGGAATGAAACTTTCATTTGATCAATTTTTTGTGTTTAGTTAATTGTCCTAAATCACCACTCTCTTCATGCCACTCTCCTATTAAGAAAAATTTTAATGACTCACCTTTGCCTATCAGATTGGGCCCAGATTTCTTAACCTGATATTCAAGACCTTTCATATCCCCATCCAACCTAGCTTTCTTACCTTATTTGCCATTATTTCCCAAGTCAAATTGAATTATTCAGTATTTCTTGAAAATAGTCATGTCTCTTTGGCTATACTTTTGCTCATGCTGTTCCCCCTACCTTGAATGCCCTCTTCTCTCTTGCCTCCCCCAGCATCTCAGACTCCAATAACATCTCTAATTAACCAAAAGTAAGTTTCTTTGGGCTATAGGTTTAAATCTGAAAGGGACCAGAGAGAGTACATATTCCAACCCACTCAAACTACAGATCACAGGGTATAGTTTTAGGGCTGGAAGAGATTTTAGAGGCCATTGAGTCTAACCTCTTCATTCAATAGAAGAGGAAATTTACACCCAAGGAGTTTTTTACTTGCCTAAGGGTGTGGATACTAAGTATCAGAATTGTGATTCAAATTGAGGTTTTCTGACTTCTCATACAATTGTTTTCTCTACCTTTACCTAACTGCAAAACAGGAAGTCAGGACACCAGTATCCAATCATGAACCCAAGTCCAAGTATTTAAGGTCCTTGTAGCACAGAGTACTTCTGACAGCAGGAAGCAGCTCATTCTTTCCTCATTGTCTCCACTGTAACTATGCTGGAAAAAAAGATTTTTAAAGAAGTAATTTCCCTTTCCTAGAGAAAGTAGAGAGTCCCTTTTCTGTAATGGATACTATTTATATGATATACTTTTCCCTTTTAAATACATTTAAGTTTAAATTTTCCTATAAACTTACAATGTGCTGATTTAAAGAATTGTTAATTCACTTTGGTTGTGGCTGACTCTTCGTGACCCCATTTGGGGTTTTCTTGACAGAGATACTGGAGTGGTTTGCCATTTTTTCCTCCAGCTCATTTTATGGATGTGGAAACTGAACCAAAAAGGTATAAATGACTTGCCCAGGGTCACACAGCTAGTAAATTCCTGAGGCTGGATTTGAACTCAGGTCTTCCTGACTCTAGGCTGGGCACTTAGTGCCACTCTGCCATTTAGCTGCCCCTGATTTAAAGAATAACAGAATTTGGGGGGGCAGCTAGGTGGCGCAGTGGATAGAGCACCGGCCCTGGATTCAGGAGTACCTGAGTTCAAATCCGGCCTCAGACACTTGACACTTACTAGCTGTGTGACCCTGGGCAAGTCACTTAACCCCCATTGCCCCACAAAAAAAAAAAAAAAACAGAATTTAAATTGGAAGGGGCCTCAGTGACCATCTGGTCCTAACCTTTGAAATACTTAAAGACACATATCATAGCCTCCCTAAATCTTCTCATATCAAACATCCCTAGTTCTTCTAATCACTCTCAGAAGTGGGCTTCTGTTTTGGCCAGAAACCCTAAGAATCTTCTCCCTCTCCCCACTCCCATATATCTATTTATTTTCTTTTTGACTACATAAAAGAGACTGTCCCAGCTCATGCCTCATTTGACGATTCTTTGGTCTCTTGATGGTTTAGAAGTATGTATAAATAGCAATTGTTTCTGTTTTGGCCAGATACCCTGCATGCCTCCCCCCACAATTTATTAATTTATTTTCTTTTTGACTAGGTAAAAGAGGCCTTTCTTTGCCTCATTTCTTACCTAGCCTTAATCACTGAGTGGGTGTTCCCTCAGGCAAACTATGACCGGTGAAAGGCCTTAGTTTAAAAGGCCAAGGTCTCCCCCTGCATGGGGGTGCCATGGCCAGTCATCCTGGTCTATATCTTACAACTGATGGCTCCTGAGGAGAGAATGAAGCTGGTGCCTTTGCATAGCCCCTCCCTCACTTAAATCCAATTCATTGCAAATCATTACATCACCTCCCCATGTCCTCTTTGAGAAAAAGGGACACACAACAACAACAAACATAAGAGGCAGCTATTTAGTATAATGGATAAGAACACTGGGCCTAGAATCAAGAGGACCTGTGTTCAAATCCAGTCTTAGACATTTACTAGCTATGTAAATATAGGCATGCCACTTAACTCTGTCTATTTTGGTTTGCTTATCTATAAAAGTGGAATAATAATAGCACCCACCTCCCAGGGCTGTAGTGAGGATCAAATGAGATAATATTTATAAAGCAGTTTACAGATGTTAAAATACCATATAAATGCTAGTTATTGTTATTATCCATTGAATCCAAGACCCTTTACCATCCTGATTGCCTTCCCTTAGACATCCAATTAGTATATAGCAAAGACTTTGCTTTATATATTTCTCATTGAAAACCCTAAGGATATCAGCATGCTAGTGTTACCCATGGTACCAGTTCTATCACAACAGAGACAATCGGTATTTCTTTTTTCCTGAATCTTTAATGTATCTGTAATCATTTTCCTTGAAGAGAGACTCAGAGCCTACAATTTACAGAAATATAGAAAACATATACTGGATTTTACTAGGACAATATTTCTTGTCTCCCTCAAATGACTATGTTGTACTCTCATTGGACAAGGAAAAAGGAAAAGAAGCCATTTATATAATTTTAAAAGTAAAAAATAGGACTCAAAACAGATTACAGTGTAGTAGAATTGAGAAGAAACTCAGGCATTGTATGACAGTCACCTTAGATCTGAGGAGAATCAAGTTTATATGAGTTTTTTGTTTTGTTTTGTTTTGTTTTTTGTTTGTGGGGCACGGGGTTAAGTGACTTGCCCAGGGTCACACAGCTAGTAAGTGTCAAGTGTCTGAATCTGGATTTGAACTCAGGTACTCCTGAATCCAGGGCCATTGCTTTATCCACTGTGCCACCTAGCCACCCCTTTACATGAGTTTTTAAAGGATTTAAAGTTTTTAACAAGAACCATAATGAATTCGGCCACATTTTAAAGTTTAAGCTTTTCCTAAAGAAATGTGGTATGGTGAAATTGCTTTTCATTTGACCTGAAAATTATAAAGCAACTTCTTCTCTAGATAACAACATTGCAAACAGATGTATGCAAGCTGCCTGCCAAACTGAAGGCAGAACGGTTGACCAATGAAGCTCCTATTTTTAAAAAGTTAGCTTTCCTGGTCATTAAAATTTAGAGTAGTCTACAATTTCTTTTCAAAGACACCTAAGCTTATAGTCTATTAAGAGGAAATTTTATGTATATTTGAGTGAAGCATGTTTGATATAGAAAAATTAAGGATAAACATCCCCACAAAGGAGGAAAGGGAAGGGAGAAGGTTTTAGAAGTATCTTCTATTTTCTGTAGGACCTAGTGATACTTTACAAGTATCCAATGTGAGATAACCAGAAGCCAGCAAAATTATCACCAAATTGCTTAAAATTTCAGAGTCAGAAGTCATCTATTCCAACCTGTAACCCAAAATAATTCCCACTATAATATATCTGACAAGTAATCATCCAGTCTTTTCCTGAAAACTTCCAGCGAGGAGTAACTCATTCAAGGCAACCCATTCTATTTTTAGACAGTGATGATTGATATAGAGATATAGATATAGATATAGATTCTAGGCATCAAGCCTAAATCTGAATCTTTGTAATTTCTGCTATTATTTTTGACCTCTGGAGCCAAGAGAACAAGTATAATTCCTCTTACACATGACAGTCATTCAAGTATATAAAGATAGCTATCATGTCTCTCTTCTTCTCCATTCTCCACCCTCAAATCTTCTTTTTATCAAACTAAACATTCCCAGATACTTCAAGCTTTCCTTTTATAAAGTGGACTCAAGGCCCTCTTCAGAAGTGTGCTGGTAAGGATTTTACAACTGACTGTCCAGGAAAAAAAGGTATACAGGACTCACCTTTAAATTTAATCTACTAATTCAGTTATCAATATATTCTCCACTTTAAATCTAGACAATCAACAAAACAATACATCAAGCCTTGGTTTTTAGGGCTTGCCTATTTCTGTGATATAAATGCTCACACTTAATATTTAACCATCAGGGGGCAGCTAGGTGGTGCAGCAGATAAAGTACCGGCCCTGGATTCAGGAGTACCTGAGTTCAAATCCAGCCTCAGACACTTGACATTTACTAGCTGTGTGATCCTGGGAAAGTCACTTAACCCCAATTGCCTCACCAAAAAGAAAAATTTAACCATCAGCTTTCAAAAGCCACTGGTGTTGTGGAATGAGGGACCCCAATACCCAAGGAATCCTTAAACTTTACTAAGGGAAAAGCAGCTCTGCCTCCCATCTCAGGAATGCAGTATTGCAGAGTGCAACCCTGGTGTGCTGATGAGCAATACCAAGGTCTGCAAGATGATATGCAAGATATTGATGGGTACTGCATTTCTTACTGATACCCCATTATTCAAAAATCCCCTCTTAATTGCTTTGTAGTCTCCCTCTTTGTTTTTTGTCTGTTTGTTTGATTTTGGTTTTGTTTTTATGGGGGGAGGCAACTGGAGTTAAGTGACTTGCCCAGGGTCACACAGCTAGTAAGTGTCAAGTGTCTGAGGCTGTATTTGAACTCAGGTACTCCTGAATCCAGGGCCATTGCTTTATCTACTCCGCCACCTAGCTGCCCCCCTTTCCATGATCTTTTAAATATTACTAAGAGAGGTTCAATAATCCTTATCAATTGATCCAACAATATAATTTATCTGCTCCAGATTCCTGTTGGTCATTTTTCTTCTGTCATTACCAGTACAAAGATCATTTTTATTAGAAGAAAAAATAAAAGAAAAATACATATCTAAATAGCTTCTATCCATTGCCGGTTATCATCATTTCATCCAATCCAAGTATTACTTTTATCCCTTCTTTGATCTTCCTCTTCCTAAAAGGATATGGGTAAATAGTTCTCAAAGAAAAAGTTGCCAACTATTAACACCATATGAAAGAATGTTATAGATTACTAATAATTGTAAGAGAAAGGTAAATAAAAAACCTAAGGTTTCCGGTCATATGCAGAAAATTCATTGAGATGGTAAAAGACAAAGTCATATTAGAAAAAAATGTAGAATGTTGGACAAAATAATACATCATTGGTAGAACAAAGTACTGGTGCAACTATTTTGAAAATTAATGGAAAATTATGGAAAGAAAATTATCTAGAGAGGCTACTCTTAGGCATATATTCCAAAGAATTCAATGACAAAAAGAAAAACTTGAAATTATTTAAAACAGCAAATATTTGTGGCAATGCTCTTTGACATGCAAAGAACTGAAAAGAAAATAGATGGCACACAAATCAGGGAATGACTAAACAAATTGTGATACATGAATGCAGTAGAATATTACTGAGCAAATGGCTTTCCCCCTTACTATATCTAGAAATAATTGCATTGGGGAGGCTAGGTGGCACAATGGATAGAGCACCGGCCCTGGAGTCAGGAGTACCTGAGTTCAAATCCGGCCTCAGACACTTAACACTTACTAGCTGTGTGACCCTGGGCAAGTCACTTAACCCCAATTGCCTCACTAAAAAAAAAAAGAAAAGAAAAGAAATAATTGCATTAATCATTCAGATGTGTCACCACTATTCTCTGTACTCTAGTATAGTGCCTGGCACTTTTTAGGCTCTTAATAAATATTGATTGATTGATTGATTGCTTAGTTTGAAGTAGTACAGGGTAACCCTGTCTTTTCTGACATACCATTCTGGAATACAAGTATAACTCAGGGATGCACTGTGTGACATTATCCCAACATAAATCTATTTAAATGAGCAAAATCACAAAGATCTCAAACCTAGGGATCATATTTTTAGGTCTTTACCTGATCCAGTCAACTCTCATACTACATTTGTGATTTGAAAGAAAAAAAAACATTCAGCCCAATGCTTCAGAAATCTAGAAAGAATCCAAGATTTTAAGGGGAAAAGGATGCTTTTATGCTGCTCACAGCTAAGTTTGTCATGTTTTGTTATTTCACCAATGACATAATTCATAAGTTATTAAAGGTTTCACTGCAGTCTGAACTTTATAATCCTACACATTCCAAAACACTTTCAATTTTCTCTATCATCTAAAGTAATTTTAGCTCCCCAAAATAGAGGAAGGGAAAAACATATACATTGAATATACAGTATATATAAAATAGAGGAAGAAAGCTGATCTGTTATGACAGTTCTCTTTATGAAAGAAAAGATAGAAAGACTTGTTCATGGCTACATTATTTATAAGTTATTTCTTCTCACTCATCTTATAAAGACACTTATTACAAACAAAGTTAGTGTTCTTTATATATCCTCCTGGCTATGTGTCTTTGGCATCCATAGATCTCTTGATTACTAAGTATCATAAACATATATGATTTTACATTATCCTATATGAACCACCATTTTGGAATTGTTTCTGAGAAGTGTGTCCAGATTATTTCATTTTAACAAACACATGATCTTTTTTTAAATTATATAGCCAAAGTGTTCTCACATGTCCAAATGAAAACACTTAAAATTTTTTGAAAACTCCAAGCAATGTCCTAACTAACCTATACACTTTGACAAGGAAACTGAAAGCAGAATCCATTGACTAGAAGGTAGAGGCCATTTTAGCTGGAACTGGAGTAAAATTTAAGGCTGCTGGATAACTTGAACTTGTGATTTTTGAACTATAGTGGGCTAAGCCAATCAAATGTCCATACTTTGTCATTAATACGGTGAGCTTCTGGAAACAGGGGGACACCAGGTTGCATAAGGAGAGGAAAACCAGCTAAGGTTAGAAACAGAGAAGATCAAAGCTTCTATGTTAATTATAGTGGAACTGGGTTACTGTGTGTCCAACCAAGGTGATACTTGATGATCCAGTCATTAAAAAAAAATTAAATTAAAAAGAGCTAGAGAGAGACAGAGAGAAATAGAGACAGAGAATTTGGGGTCACCCTCCTCTTCAGTGGTTGACACTTAGACAATGATCACAAATATCACACTAACCAACCAGTTAGGAAAGGTGAGTCATGATCATAAATCAAACACCTCTTTAGTTCTGAGCATTACACCTGGCAGTGCCTATGGAATGTGCAAAGCATGGACAGGAGAAAAAAAAAAGAGATAAAGAAAGTGAAAGGAAGATAAAGGCAGTAAAGGAGGAAGGGAGAAACAGTAAAGGAGAAAGGACCAAAAGAAAAGAGGTATAAATGATAGGCAGTGACAACTAACACTATTCATTTGCACTATTGCCACATATAGCCTAACCTTAGTGTTTTAGGTTGTTTCCCAGGCAAGGATTTATGCAATAGTCTCCCCATAAAGGTCACTTGGCCTGATAGCCTTTGGGATAAACAACTCTTTTAGTCCTTTTACAAGAGTGGGCAGCAGTATAAGGAGAAGGGGAATGACCATGGTCTGTTGTTCTTTGAAACTACCTAGTACAATATGATGAAGATATCTTATCTCCCAAATTGTGGGAGTCATCCAACCCTGATTGTACTTGGAAAGTGATTATCTTTTCACCACTACATACTTAGATAAGGAGAAGGGGAGAATTACAAAACATGCTGGATCACTTCTAGGTGCAATGTTACTTAAAAAATTTTATCAGTAACCTTGGCAACAGAATACAAAATATTCTTATTCAGTCTGTAGAAAATAATAATCCAAAACTGAGATTGGGGCTGTGGGGACGTCACCAGCAAGAGGGAAGATAAGATTCATAACCAAAATGGCCCAAATTCCTTGGAAAAGTCATAATAAATTGAAGAATACAACTCATTACGGATAAGTAGAGAGTAGTACATCTAGGGAAGCAAAATTAACTAGGAAGCAAAAGGTGGAACCTAATTTTTCAGGGATGATTCAAGTATGATCCTGCCTAAAGGCAAGAGAATGGACTGGGTTACCTTCCCTCATCCCTTTCAGCCCTGTGATTCAAAGATCTGAACTGAGAGGAAGTCTTTGAACTTGTTTTGCACATGAATGGAAAATATTCACATTTGGACTGATAGCAATTTTCATTCATCTGTTCCAAATGCACAAAAAATGTATTTATAGGAATTATGAACATTGAGAGACTAGATCCCCTTAATTAATTTCCTACTACAGCCTTGCATGTAGGTTAAAAATTACCTATCAGCCCATAAAAATCACCAGCCCATAAAATTTTCACCTACCCTTCACACATTTCCAATGTCATAGAAATAATGCATATGAAGGTAAAGAAATGGTTGGTTACTGAACAGTGTCAGTGCTCTGGGTTATATTTTTAATTTACACAAATGCTTCATTGCCCACAGACTGACTTCTTTCAAGCCCAATTTATTTTGTCTCAGACAGATTCTGGGCCTGGATAGCCATCTTAATTTACATGGTTGACACCCTCTTATCTTTACTTGTATAGATATATCAAAACAGAGGACAAAGTTCCCTTCTATAATATTTATGACATTGCCCAAATTAGGTTAAGTAAAAAGGTGTAATACACCTTCTCCCTCAAAGCTAACCACAGATTTGTATTATTTTGTGATACATTTTAGTAATTACATGTTAAATAAATGAGCATCCCTAACACTGGTGCTTCAGGACAGGATAAACACCTGTCTTGTACGCTAACTTAGTTACAGCCATCTTTTATTGATTGTTATACTATAAAAGGCATGATTTGACTTTTAATAAATCTGAATCTACTTATTTAATTTCTTCCATGCAGATTTCTTGATTTTCCCTGAGGCTAAAAGTCTTTTGCCCTTTAGGCTTCATATGTTATTTTGAATTTTTTCAAAACTGATCTTTTCCCCAGCTCTGTTCCTGACCTTGTGGACTTCAAAACAATGCCTTTACTCTTGTAACTTCTCTCAGTACTTGGAACCTCCTTTCCCTGGTTTGTAGGGGCCATTTAATGGTACAGGTTCAAAGTTATTCCTTGTTCTGGTGGAGCAGAGGGGAGTTTAGGGCACCAATTCTGGCCATGTATAAGTTAGGGCTAAAAGGTTTACACTTTGAGATGATGAAGAATCTCTTCATTGGCTGTGGAGCTAGAAGAGCTAATGACTCAGTGGATAAATCAAGGGTAAATACAACCCCTTTGGCCTTTCTCTTTTTTAATTGTGAATATTGTGAGGACTGATTTGAGTTGCTTTATGGGAGGTTGATGAGGAGAGGGGTGCCTTACTCTAACCTCTCCCACTGGTCTGCAGGTGACTACAAGTGCATGGCATTTATAAAGTATATATCCTGTGCAGGCAATCTTGAGTCTGGATTTGATATGTCTTTGTGTGTGAACCCTTTATAGCCTGCTGACCCTGGAACTTTCCTCCACAATATCCATCCCTTTTCCTCCATTGTTAATTTCCTCTTGGAGACTCCATTTTGTTAAAGAATGTAGGCCAGCCTGCCTTAATTCCCACTCTTGGCACTTTTCCTGACCTTCTGAACTTCACAATCATACCTTTACTGTTATTTCATCATGAAATTTCCCTTAGTACCTGGGACCTTTTCACATTGAGTGGAGGTTGGACTAGAGTGGACAGAGACATGAGGCATGGAGACCAGTCAAATTATTGAAATAGATCAGGATTGAAGTGATGAGGGCCTGGATGTTAGTGGTGCCAGAGGAAAGAAGGGAGAATATACGAGAAATGCTACAAAGGTAAAAATGGCCAGGCTTGACAACAGATTGGATATGGGAGGAGAATGAGAGAGTGAATAGTCAATAATGACACATTTTGAGCCTGGGGGATTAGGAAAACAGTGATGTCCTCAATAGGAAATCTAGGAAGAGGGGAGGTTCACTCTTTATTCTAACTTACCATGTATAGAGCTCACCACTTTGTAATTTCCTAATTAATAGATCTGGCCATATCATAGGATCACAAAAACATAGACTCATAGATTTTTGAGTTGGAAGGGAACTTAGAGCTCTCTAGTTCAACTTTTTTCATTTCACCTAGGAGAAAACCGAGGCCCAGACAAAGGAGTCCTTCCCAGCCACTGAGCCAAAGCTCCAGCAGACTGCTAGTAAAAGTAATCTATTAGGGGGCAGCTAGGTGACACAGTGGATAAAGCCCTGGATTCAGGAGGACTTGAATTCAAATCTGTCCTCAGACACTTGACGCTTACTAGCTGTGTGACCCTGGGCAAGTCACTTAACCCTCATTGCCCAGCAAAAAAAAAAAAAAAAATAAGCAATCTATACATAATAACCCCTGAAGAGAAGAGAGAAATGCCAAACATCCTCCTTCTCCATATGCACTAGATGGCTTTTTCATCTTTCAATCCATGAACACCCAAGATGATACTAAGATTCCTAAAGTGTGAAGAACTAGAACAAACTAGGGCATGATTCCAGGCTATACCTTTTAATAAAAGGTACTACATGGGCAGCTAGGTGGCACAGTGGATAAATCACCGGCCCTGGATTCAGGAGGACCTGAGTTCAAATCTGTCCTCAGACACTTGACACTTACTAGCTGTGTGACCCTGGGCAAGTCACTTAACCTTCATTGCCCCACAAAAAAGGTACTTCACACCAAGTTCTCAGCTCCTAATTCTTGATGCTTCCTCCCAGAGCCATCAGCTTTAAGAGGACAAAAATAGTCAAGTGGAGCATACCTAAATTAAGGTGTATTTAATGGAAAGGAAAATACACTGGTAAGAAAACCCACTGCAGAGGTGGAGGGGCCAGTGAAGCAAGCCCACAGGGGCCTGGTCTAAACTTTTGGCTATGTACTCACCAACAAAAAGCAGAACAATGTGGAAATGTGTTGATAAGGGAAGAGAAGACATTGTGTATGGATAGAAACTTAAGGGAATAACAAAACCAGCAACGATCATGTCACTCTGCAATGAATAGAGAAAAATATGGAGAATAAGAAGAATGAGAAGCTGGTTAAGATTTTGGCAATATATCTACTTAAATTTTAATATGCAAAGAAGCATGAAAAGGACTGCATAAAAAACTGAATTTCTGCACCACACAATTTAATTAATGTATCTGTGTGCATATATATTAAATTCAACTTCGTAGTTCCAAAACTGTCCTATAACTTTGTGTTCCCTTCTGCTCCTCTTTTTGTTTTGTTTTCTCTGTGCAATTTTTAAAACTATTTCTTTGATTTTTAAAATTATCTATCACTGTCCACTAACTCACCTCCCATCCAACAGAAGCTCCACCTTTGTAACAATTATGAAGAATCAAGCTAAAGATATCAACACATTGGGTATATCTGAGAAGATATATCTCATTCTGCACCTCTGGTCCATCATCTCTGGTTCTTTCCAACTCCAACTATTTAGAGATAATATAATTGACTATGATGTCTAATAGGGAAATGTTTTCCATGACTTCACACATATGAGATTGCTTACCTTTTCAGTGGGTACAGAAGGGGCTGGAGAGAATTTGGAATGCAAAACTGTAAAAAACAAAAAATGAATGTTAAATAAAAGATAAAATATCATTTTTATAATTAATAACAAACAACAATGATATATAGAATTTCATCAATTTCTTATGGGCAAAGTGATATGCCTGATTTCACCATTATATCACCAGCACTTAGCCCAGTGACAGGTATAAGAAGATCCTTAATAAATGTTTAACTTTTACAATGACATTGTATAGTATTATATGCCTATATGTCTACTTCAACCAGATGTCTATACTTCACATGCATATGTATGTGTATATATACTTGACTTGTTACAATAGTGTAAGAAATAAAATTCAATCAGTATCATGTACCAGAACTAACCTTTAATCACAAATTAGTTATATATATTAATTGTATAATGATGAAAGAAATTAGGGATTTAGATGTCAAGTTCTAAACACCATCTGGACATCTTTAAATATGCTTCGCATAAGCATGCATGGGAAGATGTAAATAAAGAATATGGATGTCAGCATTTCAAATGTCAGTCAAGTACCTAGTTACACATGGATATAACATCACATGCATATGTAGCAAACTGTCCTGTCAGTCAAAAGCCTTGTTATACATGGTTTGACGTCAGATCTGTGTATATAACAAGGTATAAGACTGACAGGTAAGTAGTCACATGGAACAAAATTGTCCTTTAAGGGTTTGGGGGTTTTCGGTTTTGGTATTTGAATAGGCCAGTTTCTTATGGTGTATACATTCATATATCCCCTAGCTTGAAGCACTTTGTTTTTATTTAAATGAACATGTCATAAGCTTTCTCACCTCTTGTGCCATCTTCTTTCTAATATTATGTAGAATAGATGTGCTCACATGTTGATGAATGTTCATGAAACACTTAAAAGGATACTGTAAAGAATTAATTGTTATTTAAGGTTTTTATGCCTCGGCAAGCACTGGCCTGAGGCTCCGCAAACCGCATGGTGCTCCACCCACTCATTGTAGCCATGTTGCCATGGCACTGGTACCTCATGTCATCACCACTCGCTGATGCCTACGTGGGCCTGGCAAAATTATAATGATTGGAAGCCTAGTGAGGACAGTCATGTGACTGTCAGAATGGCCATCCCATTGGCTGGGGCTGTGTGGGGTTTTTCTGGGATTGGGGGAGGAGAATTGGGCATTCAAGCTGGATGCTGGAAGGCGACAGGAGTTCTGCTGCATATTCTCAACTGATACCTGGGCGGTGGTATCTTTTCAGGTTGTATAATTTCCCTTTCCCCATTTTATTTCCTTTCCCTTGATCCTACTGATCCTATTTGTGTTGTTGGTTTTTTTTAAGTTCATTCTTGTTAAAATAAATCCTGTTCTGTTTTGAGGGAGGCTGCCAGACTTCTTCCTTGCCCCAATATTGTGGCAAACTGCTTAGCTAACACTCCCCAATTAAAAATTGGTCTCCAGAATACATACTGATCATTTTGCTTTTGGTTGTGCTACTTCTAACACTGAGTGCACATCTATTACAGCTGGTAATTGGCATTTTCTTTCCTGTCATGAAAAGGTATCAGGTAATGTGCAATATCATAATATATAGAAAGGCTCTCCAAAACCATCTAGTTCAATCCTCTCCTTTTATGGTTGAGGAAGCCAAGATTCAGTGGAAGTTCTCTCTATCTTCAAATACTGGAAGGGTTTTCATGTAGAAGAGATATTAACTTTGTTTTGATTAGTCTCAGGGAGCAGAAATGGCACCAGTGGGTGGAAGTTTCAGAAAGAAACTCTTATGGTTGTGAGGAAACACCTTTGAAAAATTTAGAGCTGTCCAAAAGTGAATTTTTAAAGAAGTAGTGGTTAAGATGATACAGCTTTCTGGAGAATGTTCTATATGTCATTTAAAAGAACTGGAATTAAAATACTTGAAATTAAGCACCAACTACATTCAGAGCCCTGAACTGTTAGGATGCAAGATGAAAAATGGCATTGACCCTGCTCTCTGGAAGTTTATAATCTAGTGGGACTGGTGAGATAAGTATGCTAGTAAGTAAAATGCAAAGTAGAATGAAAAATGAACAGGTCAAATAAAGAGACAAGAAGTAGTGCCTAAAATAGACCTTGAAGAAAGGGAAGGAAATGAACTTAATGTCCTCCAAAACACAACTGAATTACTATTATACCACTCTCCACTATACTTTAAATAACCTTATTTATTGAATAAATCCATGTCTGTCAATAGAGCATTCTCTTCTTTCTTCAACTGAAATGTTCCACCAACCAACACATTTCATTTCTTCTCACTTCAAACTCTGAATCCAGGTCCATAGTGCATGAATGACAGTGTAAATACCTTCTTTTCATCCTGACTCATTTTTCTTTGGCAAGACTTTTAAGCTGAAAATGGAAGTTTCCTATGAAAGCATTGAATAAAAAGTTAATCTCCATAGCATCTCTTGAACATGACACCTAGATTGCATTATGGTCAAGAAAGACCTTTTCACATTGAACAAAAGTGTGTTTTTATGTCCTGATTCATTTGATAGGATGCCCTGAGACTGACACACCATAAAAATATTTCCTAGCAAAGCTTCACCATTTTCTAACAATTGTATCCTGTAAATCTCTTTTTTCTCTTAAAGACAATCATTAAAAGAAAAATTCTTTTGAAATGGGTAAACATTGCATTTCAGCTAAATTTTTAAAGGTAGATATCATTGATCCTAGTTCATCTTTTATTAATATTTCCTTAAACTACGTGACATTCTTTAAAATAAAATACCAATTTATATTTATTAGATCTGGGGTAAATTTATGATATGCTCAGGAAAGGCTATTCTGGTCTTATAACTGAGAGTATATTGAAATAGCTGAAAACTGGCAGAAAGCAACAATTTATCCTGATCGATGTGACCTTATCAAGAATATAAGAATCATCATTTTCATTTACATGTTCTATGACACAAAGAGTCTGTTATTGTAGGTGGCTGATTCTGTTTATTAATGGAGAGTTCTTTTGATGGACTGAGAGAAAAAAAATTTAGGTGAATGGTACCAAAAAAAAATAGCAAAACTCCTATTTGAATCCTGAAGTCAGAATGCTTAATTGCCATATAACCCACTTGAATACATATTGAGGGCATGCAATTACTGGGCATGATTCTGGCTTCAACAAGCAGTCTACCCAAATGTTAAGCACAGACTCTCACAACTTTGTATTTTTACACTTGTCTTTCCATTTGAATCAAATCATAAGACCAGAAAGACTGTGATGTATTATTTCCCCCTCTTAGTTTCAATATCAAGCATCTTGCTTATTCATTCCTTTTCCTGAGAATACTTCCCCAGTATCCCAAAATAGATGTAACTTATAGATTCATATAAACTATGTTCATGACATACAGGTTTTTTAATGGAACATTTTGCATATGAGAAACTATAGATAGGTCTGGTGGCCATTCAGTTGCTCAGATTGACACTATACAGAGTATTTGAAAGTTTTAAAAAGCAGACCAGTCAGGCCAGTGAATATTTAAACTAAAAAGCTTCTATGTTAGGGATCAGCATCACTCCAACAAATAATATAGTTCTCAGGGGAGAAACATCATATTCTCTGCAGTAGAACTAATTAGACCTTTAATACTGAATGTAAAATAAGTGATAAGAAACAAAAAACCTCCAGGCTCCATCCACCCAGGAAATGTATTCAGGGGTAGTGTACAGTTTGCACCAAGTCATCTTTTCCACCTTTGTTTTAATTATTGACACACAATCAGTTGAAATACCAACTATATGCTATTTTCATCTACTCCTTAATAACAATATAATTCACAAATGCTTATGAAATCTACTATGTGCAGAGCAGCATGCAAGGAAGGCCATGAGAGATGAAAAGTTCAATAAAAAAATAGTCCCTTATTTATGTTTAAATAGTGCTTTATGGTAACAATATAATTCCCGAAATGTTAGCTCATTTGTTAGCTGATTACTATAGCCATGTAAGGTAGGAAGGCTGAGCAAATATTACAAGTATTTTTATATAGAGGCAACATAATGACATAATGGATAGAAAGCTGAGCCTGAAGCCAGGAAGACTTGGGTTCAAATCTAACTTCTAGCACATACTAGCTTATGTGACCCAGTGCAAGTTATTTCACCTTAACATACTCTAGGCAGCTATCTAAACTGCAGATAATGTGCAAACTTCATTAGTAGAGGAAGTTTCCTCACCTGGGAATTCTCTATATTTGTAGAGCTTTTGTTCATGTTAGTTCAATTTTCATTTTAATATTTATTATGCACAAGGTACTATACTAGGACATAATAATTCCAAGTCCTTACCCTCTAGAAGTTTATAGTCCAGTGGCAGGGGTGGGTGGAATATATACCTCATCAAGTATATTAAAAAATAAATTAAATACAAGGTTAAAAAGTCATTTGGAAAGGTCAGATTGGTACAATGAATAATTGTGTGTGTGAGTGATATATGGAGAGACAGAGAACAGAGAGATAGAGACAGAGAAATCGAGATATTTTCAGCATGTCAGATCTGCTATTTCATTGTAGTGGACATTTTTCCATGCCTTATAATAGTGTCATGAATTGCTGTGGCCAAGAAAAAGTCATTACCAAGTGTAGTGGGGGGAGTATATATTAACTTTTTTCCTTTATCCAAGTCAGGTTAATTTTTCATTAAAAGAGATTGAAAACATCTTCACTATTTAATTATCTCAGGGTACTAAAGGTTTAAAGCACTTGCAGAATTCCCTCATTGCCTGAGTACAAATTAACTATAAGTAGTCTCATCCTCTCTCTGATACTTAGCTGGCAGGCTATCGTGAGTGAACTCAGGGATAGTAGAGTTTTGCAGTATCCTCTACGCATATCCTTGTTGAATATGCTTGTCCTACTATGGCAAAGAAATTTCTTTTCAATAATTGATGAATGACCTATGAGTATTCCATTTTGTTCCAACATTAAACCTAAAATGGCAGGGTACCAACCTGAGTCACACCCAGACCAGAATATCTGTTGTCTAAGCTTCTGGTGATAAGTATCTCCCAATTATCCTAAGTAAGTCCTCATGTAAAAATTCATGACCTACTGCCCATGAAACTGAAAAGATATTTAGCATAGGATTGGGCCTCATAGTAAGAAGGCTGGGTCTTGACTCTTGGCACCCAGGACCCCAGAACCTGAGTCAGTCTTCAGACATTTGTGAGTGACTTCTGAAAAAAAAAAGTTTAGTGGTAAAACTCATCCAGAATCATTTGCATTATGAGGTCCCCAGCTTTGATGATAAATGACCCGTAGGCACAGATTCAGGAACTTGGGGCCTTCCCCAGAATGCTTCTGTTGGGACAGGCATGATAATATATGAAAACTTGTCTTGACTTCCTGGCAGTGGGAGATTCAGAGGATTTAGTATAGGATTATAATTCATCTAAGAATCTGCAGACTTTTTGTCAGTGTCCACCACATTTTTTTTTGGTTTTTTTTTTCAGTGAGGCAATTGGGGTTAAGTGACTTGCCCAGGGTCACACAGCTATTAAGTGTTGTGTCTGAGGTCTGTTTGAACTCAGGTACTCCTGACTCCAAGGCCGGTGCTCTATCTACTGCACCACCTAGCTGCCCCGTCCACCACATTTTGAGCTAAGAAGTACCTGAAACAATCAGAGGGAAAGCTGTGTTTGGAAGAACTGAGAAAACAGTCACAACAGACTACTGACACAAGGGGTGTCTTCCTTAGGAAGAGCTGGTCAGTAACTTCTTGGCAAAGGGAGATGATTCTGAATAGGTTTATTCTGAAATTCTGTACTTCATGTTACAGATCAAGGGAGTGCAAGGTATTCCTGTAAGTTAACACAGTGTCTGGCCTATAGTATACAGAATAGTGGGCAGCAGAAGCAACAGAACACATCATGTGGATTTCTTAGTGGACCAGTTCAAATGACCAGTGAACATATTTGTCTTTGACAGTGTTTGAAGGAGCTAAATTAGTGGCAGAATCTGATGTCAGCATCTGAGATGAGGTGAAAGCAGGAGAGGTAATTTTTAAAAGGATCCCAAAGCTTGACTCTAACTTTCCATATCTGGATGTGATCACCATGAGCTTGAGGGGGCTATTCAGGACATCAAGACCAGAATGGCAGGATATGCCAAGGTCTGAATGACAGGAAGTCAGAAGCCATAAATGCAGTAGAGAACAAGAGTACACAAAGCAGAGGGCAGCACCAGATGGGATGTACAAAGTCTGCAAATAGTCAGCAACTGAAGTAGTGGAAAGCAAAAATATTAACAAACAAATAAATAGTTATCTAGGAGGAGGTCCATAACAACTTAGGGAATAAGGACAAGGTAGGCAAGAGAACAAAGCCATTACTCTAAGACCTAGGAGAGCAACTTGACACTGAGGAAGATTTCTGCCTCAGCATTAGCTTCCTTTATACTCATCTCATCCTGGTAAGAAGTAATTATGAGTGATACTGATTTGGAGGTATATATGCCCATAGAGGGGAAAAAATTAAAGTCACACTTTAAAATATAGTAAATCTTTTAAAATAATATTTGAGATAGGCAGAAAATACCATAAAACCTATATGTTTCAAATAATAAACTCATTCAAGTCTAATTTCTGTAAGTAATTTGCTATGGCATATTCTCTGTGGCTCCCACAATCAATGCTCAGCATATTTTGAAATCTCTCTCTCTCTCTGTCTCTCTCTCTGTCTCTGTCTCTGTCTCTCTCTGTCTCCCCTCTCTCATTACCT
Organism: Dromiciops gliroides; assembly: GCF_019393635.1. Lineage (NCBI taxonomy): Eukaryota > Metazoa > Chordata > Mammalia > Microbiotheria > Microbiotheriidae > Dromiciops > Dromiciops gliroides. The sequence goes on along the minus strand of NC_057861.1, from coordinate 567,238,900 downwards.
TTTTATTTATAATTACTGTCATTATTATCATTATAAGTATCAACATTATTGATAATAAACTAAAATATCTTATCTCTTTAAAACTTGTCTTCCCCTCTTTGCAGCGTACCCTTATGGAAATTTATTTACCTCTCAATAAGAAGATTAAAATGAGAGCAATGCAGTAAAAAAGAAGGTAGAGACCAAAGAAAATGCAAAGGAAACAAGTTAGAGAAGCAATATTGAAGAAAGAAAATCTACTTTAGCAATGTGGCTAAAGGAATGGAAGATTATTGAAGCATTACACTGATGCAGAAACTGTTTCGGATGTCCATGTTGGATCACGTAAAGTGTAAATCACAAATTATCAACCACCAAGACAAATTTATACATATGGAACATGTGCTAAAAAAGTTGCTATAGTCATCCTCGTAATGATGTTTTTTTCTTCCCCTTCATTGTAGTAAAGCAAACAACCTATTTACTACAACTAGATAGACCCCTTACACAAAAGGGTTTAATGACACATTTTAAATGCTCTGAGAGACTTAGCAGGTAATATAATATCAGAGACACACATAGAACTCTTTCTCCATGAAATATAATGGTGGTGTCAAGTTAGAGTTGTCCGTGCTTATGATATAGGGTGGGAGTATAATAATAATATAAAGGATAACTGGCCACTGAGAGACAGCATTAACATCAGGAAGACCTAGGTTCACATCTTAAGTAAAATACACTTAACTAGTTGTTTGACTATGAACAAATCACTTAACCTCATCGAGCCTTAAGCAACACCATAGGACTATAAGGTTTTAAAAATAAATGTTAACTAATACCTTTTGTTTTTACATCACTTAAATTTCTTCCTTCTTCCCGGAAAACCATCCCATATAACAAAGCATATATTTTTAAAGAAAAAAAGAGGAAAAAATGAGCAGAAATTAACAGTACTTAGAAAAGTTCTGAAAATATATGTGATGCTCCATATCCATTACATTGCTCACTTCTGCAAATTACAAGTAGGTGTCTTCACATGTCTCCTTTATGGGCCATATTGTTCTTTGTAATTTTGCAACATTCACTTTTTATTGTTTTGTGTTTACTATTCTTTCATTTATAAATGTTTTAATCATTGTGTATATTGTTTTACTGGTTCCACTTACCTCCCTTTGTATATTCTATAAATCTTTTCTTGCTTCCCTATATTCATCATATCAAACAAGGAAGGCACCCAGTTACTAGAACTATTACGACTGTTAAGTCACGTTTTGTCTTTCTAATTTTAGTGGACCTAGTGATCCAAGTAGTGCAAGAACTAAGTAAGAAAGTTTCCAGAAAATCACAGGGTAAAGGTGTATTTGGTCAGGAAGAGGGACTGACCAATATCACAGCAAACAAAGATTGCTAAGAGGGAGCAGGTTCTTCTTATGAGTCTGAGTCAGTTCTATAGGCTCCAGATTATTGTTTTTGACCATCACAACAGGGGACCCTATTCTCCTAGGAACACTGACCACAAATGTCTTCTCCTTTGACCAGACCTCAAATTCTGAAGCAGAGGAACATATATAGAACAGCAACAAAACAAGTTGAAACTGACCTGTTCCTGTAGGAACAAAGCTATTCCTCAATTACTCTTCACCAGTGCCGGAAAACATCAAGCAGAAGAGCTTCAGGGCTATTTTTCCAAAGGGATGGCTGTTAATCTAGTGTAAGGCTAGAGCTGAGCTATCTGCAAAGCTGAAGACAATCCAACAATTCACGAGTTCTGCTTTTGATGCTTTCCTGAGCTTTTTCATCATGGAGAAATAAATAATAAATAGTTAAAAAGGCCTTGAACTGTTAGCATTCACAAGTGTTGTCCTGGTCTTCAAGTCTTTTTGTCTCTTTGGCAAAAATGCTCTCCTGACCTAAGAATATAAATAAAAGAACTAATCTTCAAATCAAATTCTTTACAGACACATAATGAGTTGCTCAGACTTGAGCAGAAGTCAAGCAACAAGGCAAAGGATAGGTTCCACATCTTGTGGAGATACAAATCTCCTACCTCTAGGTTTATGTTTGTACCATTTATTCAAAATAAAACTTTTTCCTCCTCCTTCCCACCTACCTGAATCCTATAATCCTTCATTATTTAGCTTAAATCATGCTTCTTTCATGAAGTTTATTCACATAATTTAGGAACACTGATCTTTCATCCCTCAGAATAGATAAAGAATGTGTACATATCACTTATGTGATAATTATTTGTGTATTGCAGTGTCACAGTTGCATTAAATTATCTCATTTGTATTGCTGCAATGACTGTATCTCCCCACCAACACACAAGTCCACTAAGAGCAATCCTAGATTCAGAGCATAATGCAAGGCAGAAATGAATCAAAACTATCACGTATGAGCTGTATAGGTCATTTGTTTATTCTAAAAATCAACCAGAGGACATAGTTGTTCTAAGGAAATGGTATTTTATGAAATAGCAAAAGAAGTCAGTGGCAATAAATAGTTCTTGGTTTCTCTCCATACAAATATAATAAACATATTTTTATATTTAAGTAGATATAATATATTTATAGATCATATAAGCATATAATATAATTTATATAAATATAATTATATTTATCTTTTCATCTAATATAATAAAGATCACTTTTCCACCCAAATTAACCTGCAGATTAAGTGCTATACTAATCATATTATTAAGTGGATACTTTATAGAATAAGATAAAAATAATAAAATTTGGAAGAACAAAAGGTCATGTACTGTGGTCTGAAAGATACCTTTAATAATGCTACCTGTACTGATTTGTGATGGCTTCATGAGATGTCATGTGATCACTTTCTTTAATGGTCTTGTGAGAACATTGGCATAGAGAAACTTCAGAGGGTGTAAACTGTAATTTGTTCCTTGGTAGAAGGGGAATCTAGGTCACCAGCCTTTCAGTTCTCTAGCCCATCATGGTCTTTGTCTTTGGTATTTGCAGAGAGCAAAAGATCACAAAGAAGGAAATGTAAAAGTTTCTTTATCCCAAAACACAGTGGAATGTATTAGACAATAGACACTACATTGGAGCAGGGATGAGGAAGAATAAGGGTGATATGAATGTGGATTAGGGTGATGATAAGGGAGGAAGCACCATGGATATACCACTTGCCCTCATGGCAAAGGTTCTCATTGAGGCTGGAGAAACAGAAAGTAGCAGGTGTGATATTTCCTATCAGCAGATCTTTATGCACAGAAGTTTCACTTGTGCAAAATTTGAAACATTCATCTTTTGGCCATGGCTGTACAATCTCTTAGTCTCTAGAAGAAAGAACCCCAGACATTTACCAGTTTAACACCAAATTAGACTTTGCTCCTGTTTCCAGTTTCATCTTGTATCCCAGCTCCATGAATTGGATTTTGTATAACTATCATGAGAGGAAAACTGGACTTGGAGTCTGGAAGATCTCAGTTCAAATCCTTTATCAGACACTAGCTGTATGACTGTGATCATCACTTAATTTCTCTCAGCCTCAGTTTCCTGATCTCTAAAATAGGAGTAATAATTATACCTACTTTGCAGAGTTACTATGAGGATCAAATGAAATAATATATGTAAAGTCCTTTGCAAACTTTAAAGAGCTTTATAAATATTACCTATGATCAGTATTACTGATAGTAGTAGCAGTCATTGTAGTCATAGTGGTAGTTATAATCATAGTAGCAGTAGCTGTAGCACCATAATTCTAATAACTGGGTTCATTCCTTACAGGTAATGATTTGCCTTTTCCCTGGGTCCTCTGGGACTGGAATCTTGTCAACTCTCCACCTCAAATGTCTAGTCTTTCAAGGGACTGAAATTCTGGCCCAAAATCATAGTCTGTATTATAAGGTTGCCAGTACCTATTGACCAACCAGCCAAACTCTGAATATCTGAACCTCTGATGTTCCCTGTTGCCAACTGCCAACTTGCCTACCTGTACTTTCCTACCTTGTTGCTATGGATTTGCCTGGTCACTTGGTTCTCAGGCCAAATCACTATTTCAGAAAACCATCATCCTCATCATCTATTTGCCTTCTTTAATTTTAACTTGATACAATTAAGCATGAATGTTGTAATGAAATATTGTCAGTCTTTATGCAAGTGGGTTTCAAACAGACATGGCTTTTGACCTCAAGGAGTTTGTATTTTAATAGGTGAGAGATAATACAAACCTGAAATAAACCAAAAGTTCACCCATAAGTTAGAGCTTAGACAAAGTAGATTAGCATCAATATCTATATATACTAATTACATATCAAGACAGTGTCTAAAAAAGTGTGACTATAAGGCAGAAAAGTAATTTTCAGGAATTTTCTTATCCAAAAACTATGAAATTTGTAATATTTAGGAGCTTCCAAGGTCTGCCTTTTTCTGGGTATAAGTTTCCTGATTTACAAAATTAGGACATTCTATGACTTCAGAGGTAATGCCACAAAATAGAAGGGGCCTAGTCTTGGGATCTATATTCAAGTCGTTTAATTAACTCAAAGGGTTGTTTTGAAGTTCAAATGAAATCATATACATTTTGTGAGCCTTAAATTTAGTACTGTATTCCAATAATAATGGTCACCCACCACCATAATAACAATCATCATCTTCAATATTACAATGAATCTGACGTCCTGTGACTGAAATATATCTCTTTTTCTAATGTCCATAGGCATTTTGATACCATTCATTAGGCAGTTATCAAAAACTGTGTTTTGTTTTGTTTTTTTGTTAATCTCCCATTTCTGTCTTTCTAGATGAGAGGAGAGCTTAGTGTAGGGAAACCAGTTTTGAACTTGAGTCAGAAGACCAAGTATTTTGAAAACCTTCTATGTAAAAATCATTATTATTTGAAACCTGGTTCTGTCATTTACTACTTGTATGACCTTGGGCAAGTCATATATTTTCTCTGTGCCTCGGGATGCTCATATATGGGGGTAAATAAGATAGCCTATACATTTCAAAGGATTTGTTACACAAATGAAAGGAATAATGGAGAGTAAGTACTAAAAATGGGATTTTTTAAAAGTGTAAACTCCTTGAGAACAAGTGTGGCTTATTATATTTCTTGATATTCTTCACTGTGCCTAGTTTATGCTAGATGCTCAATAAATATTTATTTAGTGATTGAATTTTTCAGTACTCAAGAATGATGGTATGGTTTGATTTGGTTATTTTATTCATTTGTATCTTTGTATATTTAGTTAGCCTTTAGCTAAGGATTTTCTTCTTCAGCTAAAGTAATAATAAATTAATCTGAGATCTTGTATACTGAGTTTTAGTCTGAAAGCCAACTTTTATGGAAAATTATGACAGGCATCTAAATAATAGCTACACAAATTTGTCTAATGGTGATTGTAATGAAATTTATTAATTTGATCATTGACAATGCTATGCTAAGGTTTAGTAAAAATCCAGCAATTCAAACAGTTAAAGAAGAGAATCCAGCTTTCCAGACCAGAGTCCAGAATCCAGTTTTCCAGACCAGAATCCAGCTTCCTCCTGATGACATCTTACCACTTCAAGAAGATGAGAGAACTCAGAGACTTTATATGAACAGTTTTGTTTCATTAATTTTTACTATCTCTTTCTGTTATTATATACCATCTGTAACATGTACTCTCTGCAGAGGCCCTCCCTCTGCAAGACCAATGTCAAAGTGCCATGTTCATGAGGGACTGCCCCTCTGGACAAAACTTCTCTCTCTCCTTTTCTATATTGATATTATCATATTATTAGATAGCATAGGATATTATTTTTGGCTGTTTCATTGAGCAAACTTATTTGTTTTTCAAATGAAAGCAAAGGGGGGAATGTGGTAAAAATTGAAAGTTTTTAACTAAAATTTAAGAGTTGAACACATACTACTGAAATGGTTTTTGAGGGACCACCAGTTTTTGAAGGACCACCTTTTCAGGGAGGAGACCATGACGAACAGCCATGCACCTGCTGCTGCCCAGGAGAGCGTGGCCAAGCATGCCACTTCCAGGGCACGAGCTTAAAAATGAGGAGAGAACGGAAGGGCTCTCACTCTCTCAGTTTGCACACGCTGGCTCAGGTTTGGCGGTGTGTTTGGGTGATTAGCTCTGGTCCTCGATGGCAGCACTCACTTGACTCTGGTTCTCAGCCTGAGAGGCAGTTTTGGGATTCAGTGAGTTTTATAAAAGAATATAGACTAAGCTTAGATCTAAGACTATTCATTTGTATTTCTACTTTCCTATTTCCCTAATCAGTATCACCTGTTTGTTGGCTAATTAATTTGCAAACAATAAAAGCTAAGTAATCTCTCTCTAATTAAAGCTCAGAGACTTCTTTCTCTTACTGGTCTGGGATATATATATAAGGGAAAGGGTAAAGGGGAGTTTAATGCTCTTATATCCAATTTTAAATCTCACATGATCTACTTTTGATATAGTCTGTTTGGGGCAGGGGGAAAAGATTTAGATAAATGTAAGAAACTAACTCCTTTTACTTTTGATTTTTTAAGAAAAAAAAAAAGGCAAAACAACCAGGAAATGGGTCAAATCCTTTAGGTTAACCTTGATATGTTTTGCTATTGTTTTCTGAGGACAAGTTATAAATTATTTTGTACATGATAAAATAAAGTTGGGGAAAATTATACAAAATTTAGTTCTCTAACTTGAGTCCACATGGTATAATAAATAATAGGATGACTTTGGTATCAGAAAGACTTAGATTAAAGTATTGCCTTTTGCACATGTTGCATGACCTTGGACAATTAATTTAGACTCTCTGTATCCATGTGTCATTTATCAAAGATTGTATGTTACAGATTTGGTGCTGATTTGCATTGGAGGAGTGAGTTGCCACATTGAAATGCCTCATACTGATAAAATCACAAGTTTATAACCACTACCATCCCAAAAAATGCTCTAGTGGGCTTAGGGAAGATAGAATTCAATTATAGTTGCTAGCCATTTTTGCAACATGGCAACCAGACTTCTAAAAAATATATCAGATTAGATTATTTTTCTAATTGATCAAAATGTCTTAATTCAAAATCTATGCATTCTATGACTATCACGCTGGGTTATTTAAAATATTTGAATTAGTTTAAATATTAAAATATATTGATACATTATCTTACATCAAATAATTTCATATAAATAATTCCCCTGTATTTTAAAACCCTCATATAACTATAGATCATTAGCAATGGAAGAAATCATGGATCTCTTCTAATCCCATCTCATTTACTGGTGTCTAGAGAATTTAAGAGATTGTCCAAAGGTTGGCCCCTAGTCAGTGGCAAAATAAGCACAAGAAACCTAATGTCTAGACTCCTAATCTAGTGAGCTTTCCGCTATACCAAAAATAAGATTTTGTAACAAAAAAATCTTTTATGGTCTACTGAGCCACCAACTCACCTCCAGAATGTTTATATTTTCATACCGTATGTCCTTCCTCTTCTTTACCTGCTGAATTACTATTCTTCCTTTAAAACTCAAATCAAATACTACATACTCTACAAAATCTTCCTGATCATATCTAGTTGGTAATAATCCTCCCCTAACTTCACATAGAATTTTGATAACTCTTGTGATGTTTAAAATCTAACCGTGTGGTCCCCTTAAAGTAGAAGCTTTAGCACCAGTATTTGGGCATTAAGCATTTATTAAAGCATACTAAGTATTAGTAAAAAAGGAAAGCACGTGGAGTTCAGAAAGTTAAGAAAAAGCCTATCTAGCCTATAGTTCCAGCCTGGTCTGGTTCTTCCTCCAGTCCTCCACTATGATCCTGTTTCAATTACGAACTCCCTTCAAACTGAATATGGAAGCTTTTTATAGGTCCAGAGCAGAGGTGGTCCTTACACACTGCATCAAGTTGATTGGTTAGCATCATCCAAATCCATTGGTTCACTGGACTTGAGGGTGGTCTCAAGTTGATGTCACAGTCCACAGCCTCTGAGAACACACTCTACACAGGTTTGGCCACGTGTGGTCTCAATTTAATCAACTTTAACTAGGTTCGCAGTCTTTCAGTCTCACCCAATTCAATCAATCCCAAATCAATCTTCAGGTGGGGCTCCTGGGCATCTGCCAAGTCCCATTATTTTATCCCAACTCCCTAATAACAGTATTCACTCGACACTGATATGTTGCTTATACATACATATTACTTCATTTAATCCTTACAACGACCTGTAAAGTAGGTAATAGACATATTACTACCATTTTGCAGATAAGTAAATTGAGGCTCAAAGAAATTAAATGACTTGCCCATGGCCACATGAGAAATGTCTAAAGAAAAACTTGAACCCAAGTATCTCCAGACTGCTCTCTTCACTACACCATGCTTCTTCTTACAAGCACTTATGATATAGGAACAGGAGCCCTGGAAATATCAGCATATCCCAGTCTACCAGTCCTGCTTCTAGTCCAGACCTCACAGCCATCATCCAGGGAAGCAACTCCCATGGAGAAGAGGCCAACCATCTCTATCAATTACCACTATCTCCCCTGGCTTTCTGATAGAGATAGCCCAGGATGCTGAATCCAAAAGAATGGAAATGCTTCCAGCCCAATCCCCTCAACCATAATCCTGGGTAGATGCAGCCTGATAACTGCTCCTAAAGTCCTTTTACTGTTAAATAGTTCACCATCAGAAACTGATTGGATTTTTATCAATGGCAATTACCTTAAAGAATAGACAAGCCCATATGTTTGGCCACTGAATCCTAAGTGCCTTACTTTTCTATTTGTAACCCCAGCACTTAGCACAGTGTTTTGCACATGGTAAGTACTTAATATATTCCTTTTCATTCAATAATTTACTCATTCATTCACTCATAAATTCATATATATGATTTTCCTAGATGATTAGGATGACTTTAATTCTGTATTATACTTATCTCACTATGGATTTATTTCTATTGCTTTAATTATATAATTAAATTTCTTTAATATGGTACTTAGCGTAATAATACATATTGAATATTATGAAATATAGTTCCTGGTGTTGGTATTTTATGTTCCTATAAACACCATGAAGATAAGGATCATTTCTTTACCTAAACTAGGTCTCTCTTCCAGTTTCTAGTACAGGTTTCTTCATATATTACAAAATATTCAATGTTAACTATTGTTATATGAATAGAAATATATGTTAACACATGTTTTAATGCTACAACTCCTCATGTCAGGATAAGTTATTGAGTAGTAGAAGACAGAGTTCTCCATGAGAAAACTGAATGTCAAATTTTCACATGTGACTTTGGTTTCCATAACAAGCATCTTAAATAATTGGTCCCCACCCCCTTCTCTCTTACATGATTTCATTAAAAAAAAAACACACCAAGGCGTATTCAAATAGTTGAACATATTTGAAACAATAAATACAAAACATATAAGAGAAAACTAGCCCAGAAGCCAATATTTCCTTTTAGTATATATGTTCAAACACAAAATACAATATAAATAAGAAAACAGCAAAAATGGGTTAGTCATAATGACACCAGTCATATTGACTAATGAACTTGAATACCACGTAAATATGAATAACTCAATTGGTACTACTCTCACTTGGCTTTTGATGAAATATACCTACCCTCTATTCTCACTTCCTGTTATTCATTTTGCTATTTTGTTACCAACACCTAGCACTGTGCTTTGCAAATCAAAGGGTTCTTAGTAAATGCTAATGGAATTGAATCAGATTCTTCAAGAATGTCATGAAACAAGCCCTTTGAGTATATAGGTAACTCAAAGACAAACAAATATAAACCTTTACTTGTGCTCCCTTCATTTTCTTTATGAAGACAGTATATGACACTGCAGTCTCTCTGTAGCTGTGATGCTCTTAGAAAGAGCAATAGAAAGCAGTGACAAGCATGTTAGCTGAACTGCAATCAAAACCCTAACTACATGGGATGACTAAGGCTTTGCAACCAGGTGCTCACATCATCTGGGCTATCCCCATTCCTTTCCACTACCTCTCAACTGTTTCTTCCTTAAGTGAAAAAACTAGTCATGACTCTGATTATAATATACCATACAAAAGAAAAGCAACTTAAGATCGATCACTTGGTAAGGGTTAAGCAGATTAAAAGAGGTGACTGTTAAAACTAGAGTGGATATATTTAGGGGTCAGGATTTATTGAGAGAATAATAGATTTGTAATTGAGAAACCCAGATTTCCTTATAAGTAGTTCCTTTTTGATAAGCTTCTTAAAACTAAACCTTCTTAAAAGTTCTCCATGCCGTGGTTGATTCCCTATGCAGCAATACTATTAATAATAAAGTCCTTGTATTTATAAGGTAGCTTTTTTCTAAAGACATCAAGGCACATAATAACAATTTGAAGACTAAGGGGGTTTATTTCATTTCTAAAATGAGCTAATGGTCCATCAATTAAAGGTTTTAAATGTTATATTCTACTTTTAAAAGCATATTTGGGGGGGCGGGGAGGCTAGGTGGCACAGTGGATAAAGCACCGGCCCTGGATTCAGGAGTTTAAATCTGGCCTGAGACACTTGACTCTTACTAGCTGTGTGACCCTGGGCAAGTCACTTAACCCCCATTGCCCAGCAAAAAAAAAAAAAAAGCATATTTAGGGGCAGCTAGATGGAACAATGGATAGAGTACTGACCCTTGAATCAGAAGGACCTGAGTTCAAATCAGGCATCAGATGTTTGACACTTACTAGCTGTATGACCTTGGGCAAGTCACTCAACCCTCATTGCTTTTTTACACCTTTAGAACCATAGAAAACAACATGTGGGGGTGCAGATGAGAATCATATGGGTAAACTATGAACTTTCCTCCTTTATTTTTAAGTGATTTTTAATACATCTCTCTTCCAAAATACCCCGTTTTTTTCTATTGATAATAGTACCATCCTCCAAATCACCAAACACTTGTAACCTATGAACCATCTTTTCCTTTTTCCTGCTCAGGTACTCTCACACTTCCAATCAATTGCTAATCTCTATAATAATATCACTCATACTGTCACTGCCCTATTTCCTGATCTTCCTCCAGTCTCTCACCTCTTCAAACCATCCCTGACAGGGCTGCCAAAATAATCCAAATAGGGCTGACTTAGAGAAGCTCTAGTAGTCCTGTAAGTCAAAATACAAAGTCTTTCATCTAGCATTTAAGGCCCTTTACATTCTATCTCCAACCTTTTTTTCTAATATGGTACTTTCAGACCTTCTCTTACTTACCAGATTAGAGCATTGCTTTCTGGAATCCTACAGTTTCCCACCTCCTACATTTACAAAGGCCCTAAAAGCCAATGGGTATTCTTTAGGGTTTAAATAAATGGAAATAACCTTATTTATAAATTGAAATTTTTTCAAACAAAAGATCTCTTCAACTGTGTGATCACCAAGAACTATTAAATTTCACCCTTTTTAACAAAAGAAACATCTTTGATACACCCAGGAGTGAAAGGTTTTGGGGTGGGGGAGAAGAGGCATCAAGCTCTCTATCAATATAGGCACCTGTCCATCTATTCCATTATACATACACACAGTTTTACCCCATTGTCTACCTCCTCTTTCCATTGTAATTACCATGCACCACTACTATCCCAATTAAATACTGGCAAATGAGAGAGGATACTGAATCTATTCAGACAGACCTGGTACTTCATAACACACCAAGATATCCTATGTATCTCTCGGTAAATATATGTTCTCAGTCCTTGAGGCATATCTCAGGCACACTGCAAAAGCAATGAGAAAGCAGCAGTGCTGTGGGGCTTGTGCAGCACATCACAGACAGATGTGAGGTATAACTACCAGCCTCCTGAAATAAGTTCATCAGCTAAGAAAGGAACAAACGAGACTTGACAACATTCTTGTCAAGAGAATTGATAGGAAAGGCCAAGGCTTTACCACATGAGTACACACTGATTGTTGCTCCAGGCTTGAAGAAGGATGAGCAAGTGGAAGCTCTTGGCCATGGCTATTAACTGCATACATTCAGACAAAGAAAAGGTTGATTGGAAAGGGAAAGTTCTAAATCTTTGGATGCCACTATAGCTGAACACAAACTCTAGCTTTTTCCCTTTAATGTGTTTTTTTTTTACTTGCTTTCTTTTTTTAGAGACCTGAACTACAAAGAAATGGGTAGTGAGGGAAAAAAAGAAGACTGCACATTTATTGCCAAGAGAAAATATGATGAAAATGCTCAGGAAAAAAAGGATCAGGGAATCAACTGGATTCTTTGTATTTCAGAATATAAATGTTATTCTTCTGGTTTTTTACTGTGTCCAGAGGGCAAACAAGACATATATTAGCTAGGCATTTAAATATAAAGGAAAGCAACCAGAATTCCTAATTTTAGCAAGCAAAGTAATTTGGGAATTGACTAAAAATTCCTTTTATATATAATGAAACTTTAAACAAAATAGTTATATATCTATAGATCTACAGATCTAGACCTATATATGTGTGTATACACATATATAAATATATATATTGGGGGAGGGGGTACACACACACATATGACTGACTGATAAGAACTCACTCAGAAGTGTGAGCAGTGTGCCTGATGCAGTGGAATAGAGGCGCTAGATACATTAAGAGAAAGAATAGACATTCTATGCTGCTTCCTATATGTTTAGTGTTTAGTGAAGAGAGAGACTTTTCCATTCTACCTCATCACAAATTTCCAGAAAACTCACCCAGATTTCAATTGTGTGTTTAGGGTGGGAGGTGTATCAGATCATGCTACACGTGTTCTTAAAGACTGGGCTCATATTGTCCAGTCCCCCCATTACAAATAATCTCTCTCTCTCTCTCTCTCTCTCTCTCTCTCTCTCTCTCTCTCTCTCTCTCTCTCTCTCATTTCTATCAGTGTCTTTGTCTCTCTGTCTCTCACTCTCCGTCTCTGTTCTCTTTGTCTTTCCGTGTGTGTGTGTGTGTGTGTGTGTGTGTGTGTGTGTGCGCGTGCATATGTATGTATGTATGTATGTATGTATGTCCCACTCTTGCTCTCTCTCCCACTCTGGCTCTCACTCTCACTCTCTTGATCTCACTCTCTTGATCTCTCTCCTAGGTCTCACTATCTCACCCAGTCTGGAATTAGAAGGACCAATCATGGGCCCAATACTACATTGACATATGAGCTTTGCCCTGCTCAGTTTCCAACCTGAGTTAGTCCACCCTTTTGGCAGCCAAGTGGTGTCCCTGCTCCCAAAGGTTTATCTTATTTGTTCAGGGCTTAATGAAAACACCTAATTTGCTTTAGCCCTATTACAGCTCAGAACTCCTGGACCCAATGATCCACCTACCTCAGATCTTTTGTAGTAGGGAGTATAGGCATTTAGTACCATACCTGTCATTTGTTTTCTTTTCTTTTC